>NC_080689.1:14838152-16192110 GCF_030445035.2 Dasypus novemcinctus | reverse complement strand
CAGTGTGGCCCCTGACTTTATGACAAGCAGTTTCAGAGTCTTTTGATTGGTGTACTTATTGTGGTATAAGGTATAAATGTCATCATTTTGAGATAGGGATAACCTATGTATGGCACCAGAGTCTTTTTGCAGTCTGAGACAGTTTTCTTTTTAAATAACTTAATGTATATGCCTGAAACTATGCATTCTATAGTGTTTCTCCTTTTAGAGAAATTTTCTTAATGTTACTGCATTTTTGGCACTGTGCTTTGAATCTTTTATTAAATAAAATTTGTTGCTATGGATTTTGGGTCCAGTTATGTACTTTCCTTATATTAAATTTTATATACTCAAATATTGCTTTTTAAAAAGTGGTTTTACTTCTCTGAGTATTTTGTTGATTATATCTATTCCATGTTATTCATTAATAATCAAGTGTTTGTATTTATTAAAAACCTAAGAATTAGTCCTTTTATCTTTAAAAACAATTTATGACTTTTGGTCTGTGCCAGAGAAGCGGCATAGCTATGCTCTTGGCTTCTGAGCACCAAGAATTTGAAGAAGGGAGAGGGAAGGTCTTGCTGTGGATTGAGTGATATCCATGCGACCAGCTAGGCCAACTTGGCTATCAAAGGATCCTCAGATGAAAGTGGCCACAGTAGCTGCTGAGGGTAGGAAGTAGGAAGAAGAGATGTGATGTGGGGGCATTTTCAGGACTTGGAGTTGTCCTGGGAGGTACTGCAGGGACAGTTACTGGACATTGTGTCCCCCCCCATGGTCCACTGGGTGGACTGGGGGAGAGTGTGGGCTATGATGTGGACCATTGACCATGTAGTGCAGCAGTGCTCAGGGATGTATTCACCAAGTACAATGAATGTCCCATGATGATGGAGGAGGTTGTTGTTATGGGAGGAGTGGGGTGAGGGGGGTGGGGGGTATATGGGGACCTCATTTTTTGAATGAAACATTAAAAATAAAGACAAAAAAGAAATATTGGAAAAAAAGGATCCTCAGACAACAAAAACCAAATCACTGTCATATCCATATGTTAGCACTAATAATTACAAATCCTTTGATGTGCTTTCACCATTTCTATTTATCTCCAAAGGTTTCTAAACAACTTTTTACCAATTTTGCACAGATTAAACCTCGGCTTTCCATTTTCTAACCATGTTATATTCTCTATATTCTAGCTATTAACTCAATGAAGCCTTACTCACTTTTAAAACTGGACAGCACACACATTATCTCTTTTTTATAAATGTGGAAACTGAGGTTTAGAGATGTCTAGCAACCTGTGGCTGATAAGTTCAAAAGCTTGCAAAGTTTTTATTACTAATTATAAAAACGCTTGAGTTTATCATATATCTAAGAAATGGTAAAAAAAATAATAAAATGTTAAGGAAAGAATTAATTTTACTTCCTTTGAGACTGGACTAAAGTTGTTAGTGTGACCAAGAGGTTGTTTGGGTGTTGACCTCACTTTTTTAGATTTTTGGTTATTCTTTTACAAAACTTTTCGCTGATGTTGTCTATTCTCATTTTTGGATTCCAGTCTTTGATTTTATTAAACTACTTTGTAGTTTTAATAATTATATTCTAAATATGAGTATAGCAAGGGAGAGAAGTTGCTCAGAGCCTCGCTAGTAAATGATAAACAAGTGACTGCAGTAATTTTTCAAATCTGACATGAAATAGGCACTTTGAAAAATATTTAGAAACAAGTTTTCTCTTGCTTAATACTTATTGAGCAGTCTTCTCCCATTTCATGTATTTCATAGCAGACAAACATTTGTGCAAGATGAAGTAACTCATGGGAAAATAGGTTCCATCTTTTAGCAAATGCTTGATAAATGCTTTATTATAAATAAATATTATTTATTAAATACATATTTATTTAATAAATATTATTAAATTAAATAAAAATTTTTATTTATTCTTTATAGCAACAAGGACATACCCAACATCTGGGGAAGGATTGTTTTCCCTACAGAATGGAGCACATATGGCCATTCTCTACTCATCCCTCTAGTTACCACCAACTAAGGTGAAAGTACAAGTTGTTGCCTTCCAGTAGCTCACTATTTAGTAAGCACATTCCTTCTGAAGTGAATTAATTGTGTTCATCTAGGGGACCCAAGACGTAGATTTAATTTCTTCTGTCATCCTGTAAGAAAGGAATTTTTAATTTCATATCTATCACTTTGGTGTTCTATCTTAACTCTGGTTTAAAAAAAAAAAAAAGGAAAGAAAAAGAAAGATGGCATTTATCTCATTCTTTAGGATATAGCCTTCTATTCTTATCTTTAAAATTAAGGCAAAGTCTTCAAAATCAGAGATTAAAATGGAGAATTAAGTAGATATTTGATCTTTTTGGTATGTGTTAATAGCCAATTAATAGCAAAAAAAATAAAAAGGGAAGAAAGTTTATTTTATGAACAATGTTCCAGAGTCAAGTAGGTTCTTTTTAAAAAACACAAAATAGCCTTCTTAAACCCACCAGATAATCGTTTCAACCCTCTCTCAGATATAGACAAGATCTAATGGTAATAACTGTTATATGAAAATTCAATTTATATTTTTATTTCTTATTTTTTTGCTCCAATTAAGTTTAGAAAAATGCAGTCTGTCTTCTCTGTGTGGGCTTCTGATGGGCTGCATTTTGGTGGAAATTCAACAGCTTCTTGTAAATTGTTATCCCTATTTTCTTTGCATCAAAAGCATGTTTATCTTGTAATGTTCTAAATTTCTCCCAGAATTCTTCACTGCTGCACATCTAAAAGAAAAATAAGTGCATAAGTAATCTTGTATCACAAAGGGATAAATCAAAGATATCTTGGTCAGTTTCAATACCAGCAGTCTACACTATAGAAGGAATGGTATTTTTAATGATAACATTTTTAGTGGAATAATTTTAAATTGCTATCATGGTAGAAAAGTTAAAGTGCCATGTTGATAGCAGTAGGTCTACAGAGAATATTCCCTGTTATGTATTTCATGAAGCAGTCCTTTCCTACATAACAACTATGATCAGACTTGGCTGAACCACAAAATGGAGCAATTGATTTGACAGAGATTCTTGTGCTACTCTGGAATGTAGGAGATGCTGTTTGGACACCAAACTGCTAGCACTTCTGGTTAAGGGAATATAGAAACTATAATAGAGCATATTTGAAGTCAGGCCTCTCCCAGAAAATCTGAAGACTAAGAGTGAGTAAAATGTTAAGAAAGAACGTAATGTTGGCAGGCAGAAACCTGCAGCAATTACTCCTCTATCCTAGATCTTCCCCCTTCTCTCCATTAGATCATTTCTCTCATCATTCAAACATGATTTGGTAGCTCCTATGTTATAAAGAAAAACTCTCAGGCAAAATTGACATATCTATCAAAACATAAAATGGGAATATCTTTAAACACAGCATTTGAACTTCTAATAATACATCCTATAGATAGACTTGCACAAATACATAAAAATAAGTACATTGGGGGAAGCGGCTGTGGCTCAATCAATTGGGCTCCTGTCTGCCATATGGGAGGCCCTGGGTTTGCGTCCCAGGGCCTCCTTATGAAGGCAGGCTCGCCCACACAGTGTGGAGAGCCACAGGCCCGCACAAGCGCCACGGAGTGCTGCCAGCCCACAAGTGCCAGAGAGAGCTGATTGAGCAAGGTGACGCAACACAAAGGGAAACAAGCAAAAAAAACCCAAAAATGCAGAAGAGCGTGCAACAAATGGACACAGAGAGCAGATAGCAAAAAAGCAGCAAGGTGGGGAGGATAAAATAAATACAGACACAGAAGAATGCACAGCGGATGGACACAGAGCAGACAGTAAGTAAAAATAAGCTGCAAGGGGAAGGGATTAAAAATAATAATAATTTTAAAAAGTACATTGGACTTCATTACAACCATGCTTATAATAGAGGAAAAATGGAAACAATCTGTTTATCAGTGGGGAATAGTTAAGTTATAGTTCCATAATATGGAATAATAAGATTGAAATGTCCACAATATATTTTAAAGTTAAAAGTATAAAATATGATTTAAACATATGCTTTAAAAAGTGTTTGGACATATATAGGTTATTTACATATGCATAGAAAATATCTGGATATGCACCAATTATTAACAGCTTACACTATAGAGATGAGTTGGTGGAGTAGTTTTTACTTTTTAAAAAAATATTTTTTAACTTGTATTTTAAAACATCCTTAACCCCACGTATCCCTCTACTTATTGCCCCTTCTCTCTACTTCTCAGCCATGCTTCATAAAAGTATTTTTTGCACTCCCTCTGCTCACTTGCCTCCTCCATTCACTCCTCCACCAACTCAACCCTACACACCCATCCACTGAAACTGCCCTTTCTTCATATCAGTGACCATTTCTTCCTATATGACGTCTCAGTAGCATCCAACACATCTTACCTCTCTCTCCCCTTGATGTTGGCAAAACCATATAACATAGAAATTCCTGAATCTCACTCTACGTTCCCTCCCTAGGTGATTTTATACATTCTCATGGCTTTAAATACCTATCCCTCCCAACACCTCCCAAAGTATGTTCATAGAGCCGATTTATCTTTTGACTTCTGGATCTAAATATTCACCTGTGTACTCATCCACCATTACCTGGTATCTCTCAGGCATCTAAAGTTGACATGTCCAATTCAGAATCCTTGATCCATTCCATGCTACCACTAGCTACCTCTCCCCTACAGAAAATCTCTGTCTGTCTTCCTCATCTTAGAAAATAGTATATCCATTTTTTTCAGATGCTTATGTCCCAGATGAACACAAACACTTCCACGATCTCCACCACTGCTCTCCTGGACTGCTGGAATCACCTATTACTCTTTTGCTGCATCCAGTCCTGCCCTTTCCAATCATTTTCCATAGGACAGAGGCATTGTTCCAATGTTTCTATTGCACTTAGGTAAAAATTCAAAGTCTAAAAACCCAAGCGACCTGACACTACCTGAGTCTCCTGCCTCATCTCACTGTCTGTCGCCCTCAATCTGTTCCCTGGCCACACCAGCCATTCAGATCCAGGGAAGTTCCCTTCTCTTTCCACCTCAGAACAAACACAGGGTATGCCTCTGCAGAGACCACCAGTCTTTACCTGGCTAAAACCTAATGGGTTTACATGCCATTTCCTCAAAGAGGCCTTCCTTTGTTCCCCAGTTTAAATCACGAACTCTCCCATAACAGCTTTCCTGGATATTTTTTGTGGGACCTTAGGTTTATCTATCTAGCCTGCCCACTAGATAACAAAGCCCTGAAGGCTGGAACTAAGTTGCAGAGAGACTGGTACATAGTGGAACTCAATGAATATGCTGAATGAATGCACAAATGAAAAAAGAGAGACAATACTTTACCACGGCAACTTACTGGTGCTTTAAGAAAATTTTTCTTTAAGCCAGTATGTACTTTACAAATAACATAGTTTGGTTTTTTTTTTTTTTTTTTTTAAAGATTTATTTTATTTTTATTTAATTTCCCCCCCTCCCCTGGTTGTCTGTTCTTGGTGTCTGTTTGCTGCGTCTTGTTTCTTTGTCCGCTTCTGTTGTCGTCAGCGGCCCGGGAAGTGTGGGCGGCGCCATTCCTGGGCAGGCTGCTCTTTCTTTCACGCTGGGCGGCTTTCCTCACGGGCGCACTCCTTGCGCGTGGGGCTCCCCCACGCGGGGGACACCCTTGCGTGGTGCGGCACTCCTTGCGCGCATCAGCGCTGCGCATGGCCAGCTCCACACGGGTCCAGGAGGCCCGGGGTTTGAACCGCGGACCTCCCATGTGGTAGACGGACGCCCTAACCACTGGGCCAAAGTCCGTTTCCCAGTTTGGTTTTTTTTTAACTCACTTTTTTTTCTCGCCCTCTCCCCCACCCTGCTGTTTTTGCTGTCTGTGTCCATTCGCTGTGTGATCTTCTGTGCCTGTTTCTTTTTGTCTTCCCTTCTTGTTTTCTCCTCTAGGCTTCACTGGGATCGATCCCAGGAAACTCCGATGTGGGAGAGAGGTTCCCTATCACTTGCTCCACCTCAGTTCCTGGGTTCTATTGCGTCTCACCTTGACTCTCCCCTGCCTCTCTTTCTTGTTGCATCATCTTACTGTGTTGCTCGCCACACCGGCCTGGCTCACCCTGCAGGCCTGGCTTGCTACAGTCATGCCTTTACCAGGAGGCCCTGGGGGTCAAACCTGGGTCCTCCCATATGGTAGACAGAAGGCCAATTGCTTGAGCTACATCTGCTTCCCAGTAACATAGTTTTATGACTAGAATTTCTGACTAAGTGGAACTTTTTATTTTGTGGACTTACTTCCTTTTTTTTTTTTTTTTTGCTTTCTTAAGCTTTTTATTTTGAAATAATTTCAAACCTAGAACAATTGTTAAAATAATACAAACCCCATAATAATAAACTTCACATTTGCCATATTATTCTATCATCTATCTATCTATCTATCTATCTATCATCTATCTGTTTTCTAAGTATTTGAGAGTAGGTTGTGTACATCATACTCCTTGAACACATAATACTTGCATGTACATTTCCTAAGAACAAGGATATTCACTTATGTAACCACCTTAGCTACACTTATCAAGTTCAAGAAATTTAACATTGATATAAAGCTTACAGTCTATATTCCATTTCTTCATATGTCCCAATAATGAATGCCCTTTTGAGCCTTTTCTCTCCATTATTAGATCTAGTCTAAGACCACTGCATTTAACTGTCATTATCTCTTGACGTGCTCTCTTTTTAAAAATTGTTGAAACATATATACAACATAAACTTTCCCATCTTAACTACTCCCAAACATACCATTCAGTGGGATTGATCACATCCCAATGTTGCACTTCCCTCACCACCATCCATTACTAGAATGTTCCCATCACCCCAAACAGAAACCCAAACCCATTATGCTCAGCATCCTAAATTTATAATGATCTGTAATAATCTAATTTGGCTTCAGACCAATTTAACTTGCAAAAAATATGTTCCTATATTTTCCCATCCCCCCAACTTTATGTTCACAAATTACATATTTATACATTATGAGTCAAAAACCACTAATTTCTCATTACTTTTTATGCATTTGTATTTTAGATCCTGTAGGAAATAAAAAGTGGAGTTACAAACCAAAACTACAGTAGTACTGGTATTTTACATTTATCCATGTCATTATAAAATAATGATTTTATAAAATATCTTTATTTTTTCATACGGCTTCAATCTGTTGTCTAGTGTTCTTTCTTTATTTTGGTTCTGAAGCCTCACAAACCTCATAGTAAAATATCTTTAAAACTACACAAGTTTTTAGGGAAAGTGTTAGCTGTAAATATACCAAAATATAATAGCAATTGAAGGAAGGTAGGATTTCAGTGATTTTTAGTTATTTGCTGTTCTGGGGTTTCTTTCTAATTTGAAACAATGATTAAGTACAAAAAAATAGATGAACATTATTCTCTTTCCAAGCAGATTCAAAATTCAGGTATTACCAAAAATGTACAAATACCTGAAATAATATATCTAAACTGATGAATTTGAAAATTTCATTCTTTCCACAGGGATCTTTGTTAGTCTGCCAAGATTTTCATTGAAGGGCACTAGAGAAGACCTGCATGCAGGAATTCCTCAACAGTTTCTTTTCTTTTATTGGAATTTGCTTAAGTTCAAGTAAGAGTGGAAATTATATTAGTATGATTTTTAGCTTTTGCTTTAATATTTGACATTTTTTAGACATCCATTTTACCTTGAAAGGTAGCATATGTGATTTGCTCTTGTTATATCTTTGCCTATGACCCCCACTGAGCTTATTTTACAAATGATCGTTTTTATTTTTTCACTCTTAAGTTTGAAAAAAACCAATTGTATCATTTTCTCTACTGGTACTACTATTCCCCCTTGAGAGGTAAATTAACCAGTTCCTTAGATCATAGATATACTTTTTTTTAATTGCCCAAATCCAGTATGCATCATTATATGAAGTTCATTTTCTAAATTAATTTATAAATCATTCTTGTTCCCTTTGAAATTCTGTGTTGTAATTAATCAGCAAAAAAATATTTTAAGGCCTTACCTTTTGGAATTTTTTACAAGTTTTTGACAGTTGCCCAATATCATCCAAATCCAGAAAAGAGAAGATCTGTATGATTATGTTATCAGGCATGCGAACTAACAAATCGAATTTTCCACGACACAGATTCAAAGAATAATCCAGCACTTCTTTCCCAAACACTTTCTGCATTTGTCCTAAATATCAGAGAGAGAATTAGAGAGACTGGGTCAAGACTTGCAAACTCCTCCCCACCCACCCTCAAAAAGTATATATGTATTTTTTTTTCCACTTTTTAAATTTTTTAAAAGATACTTCAATTACATAAATGTATGTATTTTTATTTTTTATTTTTTAGGAGGTACGAGGGATTGAACCTGGGACTTCACACATGGGAAGCAGGCACTCAACCAATGAGCTACACCTGCTTCCCTATAATTGATTTTAAAGGCACATATACCCTGTGCCTTTTTAAAATAAAGTGATAGTTCCACTGAAAAGAATGATCATTAAGAAATCCTAGGGAAACGGACTTGGCCCAGTGGTTAGGGCGTCCGTCTACCACATGGGAGGTCTGCGGTTCAAACCCCAGGCCTCCTTGACCCGTGTGGAGCTGGCCCGTGCGCAGTGCTGATGCGCGCAAGGAGTGCCCTGCGACGCAGGGGTGTCCCCCGCGTAGGGGAGCCCCACGTGCAAGGAATGCGCCCTGTAAGGAGAGCCGCCTAGCGCGAAAGAAAGTGCAGCCTGCCCAGGAATGGCGCCGCCCACACTTCCCGTGCCGCTAACGACAAAAGAAGCGGACAAAGAAACAAGACGCAGCAAATAGACACAGAGAACAGACAACCGGGGGAGGGGGGGGATTTAAATAAATAAATAAATCTTTAAAAAAAAAAAAGAAATCCTAGGGCGGCGGACTTGGCCCAGTGGTTAGGGTGTCCATCTACCACATGGGAGGTCTGCGGTTCAAACCCCAGGCCTCCTTGACCCGTGTGGAGCTGGCCCATGCGCAGTGCTGATGCGCGCAAGGAGTGCCCTGCCACGCAGGGGTGTCCTGCGTAGGGGAGCCCCACGCGCAAGGAATGCGCCCCATAAGGAGAGCTGCCCAGCGCGAAAGAAAGAGCAGCCTGCCCAGGAATGGTGCCGCCCACACGGAGAGCTGACACAACAAGATGACGCAGCAAAAGGAAACACAGATTCCCATGCAGCTGACGACAACAGAAGCAGACAAAGAAGACGACGCAGTAAACAGACACAGAGAACAGACAACCGGGGTGGGGGGGGGAGGGGAGAGAAATAAATAAATCTAAAAAAAAAAAAAAAAGAAATCCTAGATTGCTTAAATGAAATAGCAGCATCTCATATTTATGAAGTTCTTTACACTTTGCCTGACAAATTGCTCTTTGAAGAGATGGTTATTGTTATTTTATATTCATTCATTCAACAAATTTTCATGGAATGCCTCTATGTGACAGGTACTTTCTAGGCACTGAGTATATAGTAGTGAGCAAAACAGACCAATTCCCTGCCACCATAGAGCTCACATTCTTCCTTTCACATAAAGGAAAGTGAAACCCCTAACGGGGCATATGTCTTATTCATCATTCAACCCAACTACACTTACAATGTCTATCTCTTGTACTACATGCTAACACTACATGCTGAGATTCAAAGCATAAGACTTTACTGATGACAAGCTCTCTGTTTAGCAGGGAAATGTATGTAAGTGAATGAAAAGTTATAATTCTCAGGAGTAAGAGCTAAAATAAATATATGAAGAGGAAATAAGAACTTTAAAAAATTTTATTGATTGCTTTCTCCCCAAGTACACTTATCTATTTGGGAGGAATCCCCATGCTTTTTTTAAATCCCCACATAGAAGATGAAGAGTATTGGATCCTCCAGCTCCCAGGCAACATGTGACCAAAGCTCAACCAGAAGGTCCCCGCATGACTTTGAATCTTGAGTGAGTGATGCAGATGTGATGTGCGAATTTTAGGATTCATTCCAAGCAGCAATTTCCAGGATCTTGATAGTAGCATCCAGTAGTGGTGAAGTGGTGTCCAACAGTGGTGATAATAGTGACACCCACGGTGCTACAGTGTGTGCTTCCTGCACCCTTCCTGCACTTCCTGCACCTTCCTGCTCCCTTAGTTTGTTCTGAGCATCATTCTCCAGCCTTCTGTTGATTCTTTGAGCTGCTTGATGCCCTTCCAATAATTTTCCTTTACTGATTAAGTCAGCTAGGATTGGTTTCTGTAACTTAAATCCATTAACTCCAAAGTAAAAATAGTAATAGGAATAGAGCTAGAGGTAAAAGTAACTTGAAAAATCTGAGGAAATAATTACGTGGACACAACCATTCTAAGGTCCACAGGATGGAGGAATAGAGTGGACTTACTGATATTCTATTCACGAACTATTGTGATTAGTAATCGAAGAAAATGTGGCGTTGGTGTGGAGGAAGTGGCCATTCTGGATGCTGGGGATAGGGAGTAGAAGGAAGAGATGTGATGTGGGGGCGTTTTTTGGAAAGAATAAGACTGTATGAATCAGGATGAAGATATTTAAGAGACTTCATAAGACTTAGAGTACACCAAACTCACAACTGATCCTTCTTTACCCACCAAAGCAACCTCTCCTCTTTTGCCATTCCCTCCCCAAAGGAGGCCAGTTTTCTTGTGTACCTCCCACCACAACATTGTTTCCAGACCTGAAGTAGAGATAGATCTTATCAGACCACAGAGCACCAATGACAATGATAAAGTCAAAGCTGGGAGGAATAATCTTTAACACCAAAAAAAAAAGAGAAGTATTTTACAAATTAACATCAGCAAAAATTAGGGGATTAAATGTAGAAGGGATTCTGATGGTATGAATTAAACTAAATTACAGTATATTGTGTTGAGTTTCTGGATATGGATGCAATTAACAAAAACTCTGGATTCAGTGTGTTGAACTAAATATCTGAGAATATACTCAAAACAGTGAAACACTAAATGCTTTCCCCTTAAGATCTGGAACAAGGCAAGGATACCTGCTTTCATTACTACTATTCCATATTATACTGAAAATTCTAGTCAGAGCAATTAGGCAAGAAAAAAGTAATAAAAGATACCCAAATTAGATACAAAGAACTAAAAATATTCCTATTCACAGGTAATATGATATAGAAAAAAATCTCAAAAAATCTACAAGAAAGCTTCTAGAGCTAATAAACAAATTCAGCAGAGTGGTGGGGTACAAGGTAAAAACCCCCAAATCAGTAGTCTTTCTGTAAACTTGCAATGAAAACTCCAAAAAGCAAATAAAGAAAACAATTCCATTTACAAAAGCATCTAAAAGAATAAAACATTTAGGAATACATTTAGCCAAGGATACAAAAGACTTGTACAGGGAAGCAGACTTGGCCCAGTGGTTAGGGCATCCGTCTACCACATGGGAGGTCCAAGGTTCAAACCCTGGGTCTCCTTGACCCGTGTGGAGCTGGCCCATGCGCAGTGCTGATGCGCGCAAGGAGTGCCCTGCCACGCAGGGGTGTCCCCACGTAGGGGAGCCCCACGCGCAAGGAGTATGCCCCGTAAGGAGAGCCGCCCAGCATGAAACAAAGTGCAGCCTGCCCAGGAATGGTGCCGCACACACGGACAGCTGACACAACAAGATGACGCAACAAAAAGAAACACAGATTCCTGTGCCGTTGACAACAACAGAAGCGGAC
This sequence comes from Dasypus novemcinctus, assembly GCF_030445035.2. Lineage (NCBI taxonomy): Eukaryota > Metazoa > Chordata > Mammalia > Cingulata > Dasypodidae > Dasypus > Dasypus novemcinctus. The sequence goes on along the minus strand of NC_080689.1, from coordinate 16,180,372 downwards.
AAAGAAGACGACACAGCAAATAGACACAGAGAACAGACAACTGGGGTGGGGGGCAAGGGGAGGGAAATAAATAAATAAATAAATAAATAAATAAATAAATAAATAAATAAAAGACTTGTACACTAAAAACTATAAACCATTGCTGAAATTAATTAAAGAAACCTAAATAAATGAAAAGACATTTTGTATTCATGGATTCATGGACTTTATATTGGTAATATATTACTACCCAAAGCAATTCACAATTTCAACACAATCCCTATCAAAATTCCAGTGATTTTTTTTTGCAAAAATGGAAAAGCCAATCATCAAATTCACATGGAATGGCAAAGGACCCCAAATAACCAAAACAATCTTGAAAAAGAACAAAGTTCAAAGACTCATACTCCCCAATTTCAAAACGTATATCAAAGATACAGTTATGAAAACAATGTGGTACTGACATAAGGGTATGTGTTTTAGTTTGCCAAAGGGCTGCCAATGCAAAGTATCAGAAATGAGATGGCTTTTATAATGGGGATTTTATTTAGGGTAAAAGCTTACAGATCCAAGGCCATGAAATGTCCAAAACAAGGAACAATCAGAAATACTTTGTCACCAAAGTCAGCTACTGTTGATCCTAGCATTCTGCCATGTGGCAAAGACCACTGCAAATCTCTGCCTTCCCCTCCAGAATCTACTATCTTCCAGAGCTCAGCTGTGGGCAGCCAGGCATAAGGCTTGTCTCTTTCCCTCTCTGTCAGTCTTGGCTGCTCTGCTTCCTTCCCAAGTTTAGTTGTGAGTTATCAGGCATACGGCTCATCTATGCCTGGGCCCCAGCTCCTTGAGCCTCTCAGGGCTTCTGTTTCCCTGCAGTTTTCTCTCTCCCACAGCAGACTGGATATAATATGGTAAATCCCTTTTCCTTTGTGTGTGGTCTTTCTCTGTGTCACTGTTTATATCAGCTCTAGTAAGAGGGGGAGCCTCAAGCTGAGTCATGCCTCACTGACATAGGCCAATCAAAAGAGTCTCATACCCACAGGAATGGATTAGTTCAAAAACATAACCTTTCCTTTTTGGGACACACCAAATTCAAATAGTCACAGTACATGGATAGACAAATGGAAAAGAACTGCGAATTCAGGACTCTATGGTCAGTTGATTTTCCCCCTCCCCTCCCCTCCTCCTCCCTGCTGTGTTTTTTGTTTTTGTTTTTTACTGTCTGTGTCCATTTGCTGTGTGATCTTCTGTATCTATCTCTCTCTTTATTGTCTTCTCTTCTCATCTTTCTCCTCTAGGTTTCACTGGAATTCGAGCCTGGAGACCTCTGATGTGGAGAGAGGTTCCCCTGTCAATTGTGCCACCTCAGTACCTGGTCTCTGTGCACTTCACCTTGACTCTCCCCTTCATCTCTCTTTTGCTGCATCATCATCTTGCTCTGTGACTCACTTGAGCAGGCACTGGCTCACTGTGTGGGCACTCGGCTTGCTGCGTGGGCACTCAGTTCTCCACACAGGCACTCATGTGGGCACTGGCTCACTGCACAGGCACTCGGCTTGCTACACAGGCGCTGGCTTGCCACGCAGGCACTGGCTCACCGCACAGGTACTGGCTCTACACACTGGCATTGGCATGGGCACTCAGCTCACCATGCGGGCACTCAGCTCTCACTTGAGCAGGCACTTGGCTCCTCATGCAGGCAACAGCTCGCCACACAGGCACTGGTTCACTGCACAGGCACACTTTCTCTTCTTCCCATATGGTAGGTGGAGGCCCTATCACTTGAGTCACATCCACGTCCCCCAGTTGACTTTTGACAAGGGTGACAAGTCCACTCAATGGGGAAGAATACAAATAGCCAATAAGCCTATGAAACGATGTTCAACATCATTAGCCACTAAGGAAATGCAAATTAAAACCATAATAAGAGGGAAGTGGATTTGGCTCAACTGATAGAGCATCTGCCTACCACATGGGAAGTCTACAGTTCAAACCCAGAGCCTCCTGACCCATGTGGTGAGCTGTCCCATGCACAGTGCTGATGTGCCATGCCTGGAGGGGTGTCCCCCACATAGGGGAACCCTATGTGCAAGGAGTGTGCCCCACAAGGGGAGCCGCCCTGTGCGAAAGAAGTGCAGCCTGCCCAGGAGTGGCGCCACACGCACAGAGAGCTGACACAGCAAGATGATGCAACAAAGAGACACAGATTCCTGGTGCCACTGACAAGAATGCAGGCGGACACAGAACATACAGCGAATGGACACAGAGAACAGACAACAGTGGGGGGGAGGAGAGGGGGAGGGAGGAGAAATAAATAAAAAATAAACCTTAAAAACATACACACGATAAGAAACTACTTCATAGCCACTAGGATGGCTATTATCAATAATCAGAACATAAGTATTGGAGAGTATGCAGAGAAATTGGAAACATGCATTATTGGTGGGAGTGTAAAATAGTGTAACTGCTATGGAAAGATGTTTGTAAGGATAATTCCAGTAGAATGATAAGAGCAAAAGCCAACCTAAGTATATTAAAGAATAAATAGGGAGGCACAGATCTGAAGTTGACATCTGGCAGGACAGCAGACTAACTACTTGGAAGGATTCTCCCACTACAATATACCTGGATCCAAGATAAATTACAATAAATATGCCTTTAAATGCAGTCCTGGGTTAAAAGGAACTAAGGAATATTAAAAAAAAAAAAAAAAAGGGGGCTACATTCATAAAGTTTAGCAGTAAGAAAATACAAATAAGGGATTTCCTTGGACCAAATGCCAAAGTCAGTGCTGGAATTGGGAAACTAATTCTTGGGCCCACCACATGATTGTGATAAACCATCAATTCCACATTAAGTTGGGGACACTTAAAGGGAATGAAAATGATTCCAGGCTAAAAGTATTCCCTGGCCACAAGATCATCTTGATGGATGCAGAAAAGGCATCTGACAAAATCCAGCACCCTTTCTTGATAAAAACACTTAGAAAATAGGAATAGAAGGAACCTTTCTCAACATGACAACAGGCATATATGAAAAACCCACATTTAACATCATATTCAATGGTGAAAGATTGAATGCTTTCCTTCTAAGATCTGGAACAAAACAAGGGTATCCACTGTCACCACTATTATTTGATATTGTACCAGAAGTTTTAGCCAGAGCAGTGAGGCAAGAAAAAGAAAAGCATCCACATTAGAAAGGAAGAAGTTAAACTTTCACTATTGGCAGATGATATGATGTCACATACAGGAAGTTCTGAAAAAATTTACTAGAACTAATCTACTAGAGTCCTGAAAAAAACACTAAAACTAATAAATGAATTCAAAAAGTGGTGGGCTACATGATGAACACACAATTATCAGTAGTGTTTCTCTATGCTGGCAATGAGCAATGTGAGGAGGAAATCAAGAAAAAATTCCATTTACAATAGCAACTAAAAGAATCAAGTATCTAGGAATGAATTTAAGCAAGAATGTAAAGGAGTTATATACAGAAAGCTACTAAACATTGCTAAAATAAATCAAAAGAAGACCTAAATAAATAGAAGGATATTCTGTGTTCATTGATTGGAAGACTAAATATAATTAAGGTATCAATTCTATCCAGAAGGATTTACATATTCAATACAATCCCAATCAAAATTCTAATAGCTTACTTTGCAGGAATGGAAAAAAAATCAATCATCAAATTTATTTGGCAGGGTAAGGAATCCTGAATAGCTAAAAACATCTTGAAAAAGAACGAAGTTGAATGGCTCATACTACGTGACTTTAAAGCTTGTTACAAAGCTATAGTGGTCAAAACAGCATGGTACTGGCACAAGGACCAGAGGAAATAGAGTTCATAATTAGACCCCCACATCAAAAGGCAAATAATTTTTGACAAGGCAGCCAAGTCTGCTCAATTGGGAAAGAATAGCCTCTCCAACAAATAGTGCTGGGAGAACTGGATATCCATATGCAAAAGAATGAAAAAGGACCCCTATCTTATACCACATACAAAAATTAACTCAAAATTGATTAAAGACCTAAATATAAGAACCAGGACTGGGACACGGACTTGGTCCAGTAGTTAGGGTGTCCGTCTACCACATGGGAGGTCCGCAGTTCAAACCCCGGGCCTCCTTGACCCGTGTGGAGCTGGCCCATGCGCAGTGCTGATGCTCGCAAGGAGTGCCATGCCATACAGGGGTGTCCCCCGTGTAAGGGAACCCCACGCGCAAGGAGTGAGCCCCGTAAGGAGAGCCGCCCAGTGCAAAAGAAAGTGCAGCCTGCCCAGGAATAGCACCGCACACGCGGAGAGCTGACAAAACAAGATGACACAACAGAAAGAAACACAGATTCCCATGCTGCTGACAACAACAGAAGTAGACAAAGAACATGCAGGAAATAAACACAGAGAACAGACAACTGGGGTGGGAGGGGGGAAGGGGAGAGAAATAAATAAAATAAATAAATCTTTAAAAAAAAAAAGAAGAAGAAACAGGACTATAAAACTCCTAGAAAAAAATGTAGGGAAGCATCTTCAGGATCTTGTGTTAGGTAATGGTTTCTTAGAGTTTACACACAAAGCTCAAGAAATGAAAGAAAAAATAGAAAAATGAGACCTCCTCCAAATTATACTTCTGTGCATCAAAGGATTTTCTCACAAAAAAATGAAAGGACAACCTACTCAATGGGAGAAAATATTTGAAAACCACATACCCAATAAGGGCTTAATATCCAGAATAAAGAAACCCTATAATTCAACAATAAAAAGACAACCCAATTAAAGGATGGGCAAAAGACTTGAATAGACATATCTCCAGAAAGGATATACAAATGACTAAAAAGCACATGAAAAGATGCTCAACATCACTAGTATTAGGGAAATGCACATCAAAATCACAATGAGATATCATTTCATATTCACTAGATAGGCTACTATTTAAAAAATGCATGTGTTGGAAAAGATTTTGAGATATAGGAACACTCATTCATTACTGGTGGGAATGTAAAATGGTGCTGTGGAAGACAGTTTGCCAGTTCCTCAGGAAGCTAAGTATAGAATTACCATATGATACAGCCATCCCCTTACTAGGTATACACCCAGAAAAATTGAAAGCAGGAACTCAGATATTTGATTTCTACATGATGTTCATAGCAGCTTTATTCATAATTGAAAAATGATGGAAGCAACCCAAGTGCCCATCAACCTATGAATGGATAACCAAATGGTGGTATATGCATACAATGGAATATTATTCAGCCGTAAAAAGGAGTGAAGTCCTGATGCATGCAACAACAAGGATGAACCTTGAGGACATTATGCTGAGTGAAATAAGCCAGACACACAAAAAACACTGATGTGAAGTAGTTATAATAAGCAAATTCATAGAGTTAGAATCTAGAATTTAGGTTATCAAAGGGATAGATTGGGGGTAGAAAATAAGAGTTGATAGTTAATGTGTACAGATTTCTATTCAGGTTTATTGTAAATATTTGGACATCGTGGTGATGGCAGTACACCTTTCTAATAATTTTTTTTATTAAGGAGAGAGAGAATGATAACATCTCTCTCGTGGGGTTGATGTGAGGATTAAAAGAGAATTTGCGTGTACAACAAGTAGAATTAAAACTTGCATATATTTATTAGTGTTTAATACATGGTACCATCGATTTCATGTTAGTCCAAAAGCAAATACAATCTACTAGATAGATAATCAATTTTTGTGTGTAAGAAAGTCATATTTTAGCTTCCTATGGATTCCACGAAGAAAAGAAAATCATAGTCACTTCATCTCCTGGAATGGCAACTGGTATTAGTAATAGATCTGTTAGAGAAGAGTAAGCTTATATAACATCTATGGGTGATTAGAAATAGGAGATTTCCTTTAATCAATCAATGTTTACTGAATGCCTGCTATGCACTAAATAGAGTTATAGGATATAGAATAAAAGATGATGGTTATCTGAGTTTGGGTCATCACTAATATATGATATTTAATGTGTTTTCTTTCAGTGCAAAATTCTCAAAGACTTAGAGACATATAAAAAAATGACAGTATACCACCCTCCACAATTTTCATTGAGATATTCAGTAGTTTATGGACGAGCCAAAACTCTGAGTGTCAGGAATAAGATATGAAAATAAATGTTTTAGTTTGGGGGAATGATTTTACTAAAAATAAATTCATAACAGATATAAAGACATCAAGCAAAATTTTTAATGAAAATATCAAATGATATAGTAAGAGGAAAATAAGAAATATGTTTAATAATACATATTTAAAATATGCTTGCCATCTAGAAAATAAAGTGGTGTCTGCTAATTAAATAAAACATATTTTCTAGACCATGGTCTTCTGCAGTAGAGGAATTTGCTGCAGGATTACACAGGGCCAATATACAGAATTTCAAAGATAACACCTGTAATATGAATGTACATAATGTGATATGCTGGAAAAAGTAACCATTGTTATTTGAATGTCTGCATAATATCTGCAAAATAATAAATGCAACTACTGTTATATTTAAATTATAAATGTTCCTGTTTTTCAATACCATTTCTACCGAACTTTAAGACATTGTAGATTCATGCCAAATACTTAGATAATGTAACCTATGAGCACTATTTTAAGACCACTCACAGATTTCGGAATTTTCATCATGTAGCTATATTTAGTTTTGCTGGTATTTATGACTTTAAGCCAACCAAATTTGACTTACTAAATCATATTCCAAGTATACCTAATCTTGGTAAAAAAAAATTTCATATAAATCTGTGATTGATAGTAAAAACATATTTTAAAAAAATAGTCTGGGGAGCCTGAATGTGCAAGAGTGCAGAGCTTAACATCCCATCAGTCAACCCCTTGACTGAAGTGATGGGAGAAAGTGATAGAGAAACCTTCCTCTGTCCTTCATGTCTCCAGGAGGTGGCCCTGAGCTGCTCCTGTTCAGCGTCTCCAGAGGTCCTGGCAGGGTGGAGGCATATTTGTCCCCAGTGATGACTAGTGGTCCCTCGTGATGACTAACTCAGAAGCACCCTTCATTGTCCTTCCTTTCTTCCCTAACTTACTCTCCCGACTGTCCCATGCCTATTTTCTGGGGTTACTAAAAATAAACCATCTGCATGCAGGTCCTTGTCTCAGACTCTGCTTTCCAGGAAAAACCCAAGCTGTCGATCAGTTCACATGTCAGAGCAGTCGCCAAGGAGAGTGCTTAACCCCTCAAGTTCTCCTTGTCCCTGCCAGATCCTCTCTGTGCCCACCTGCTGACCCCTGCCAGGGCTGGGGGTGGGGAGTGTTGACAGCTGTTAAACACCTTCAGTAACCTCATCTGTCTCCAAGAACAGCCAGACAATTGCTCTTTAACAGTTGTGGATCACTTGGCAGTATAAAGAGAGTTCTTGATTTCAAAACCCCGGAGGCCAGGAAATATTGACAAAATCTCACACTGCCAAAGGCTCCAATTCTGTGGGGATGTTGGTTATAGGTACCTTAATCTCCAGGATCTGGGGAAACTGACTCACTGCTACAGGACTGCTTTCAAGGCTTTTTGTTGCAGGACCCCATTTAAATTGAGTTGTTTTTCTCAAAACTTGATATACAGCAGCATTAGTGTAATCTCAGGTGTCTGACATACTGTTGACAATATATTATTTCATGTTTGGGAGCCACAGGGCGAATTATCTGTCCATTGAGATGCAGAACCCGTGGGTGCTGCCTTCTTTCAAGGTCCACCTCTTCCCACCTTCCTTTCCTACTGTCCCAGTCAAGCCTGCAGCTACTGCTCGCCCTGGGTTTCCCTGGCCTCCTGCCCCAGCTCCTGGACCCTCACAGTGTGGTCTGAAGCAGCAGGATTAACGTCAGTTGGGAACTTGCTAGAAATGCAGAAACTTGGGCTCATCACAGACCTCCTGCCTCAGACTGCGCACTTGAACAAAATCCCAGAAGTGCTGCTCTGACCACAGTCTCCCCTGTCCTGACATGACCTTGTGGTCATTCTCTCTTTTTTTTGAGATTTATTTCTCTCCCTTTCCCCCCCACCCTGTCTCTGTATCTGTTCGCTGTGTGTTCTTCTGTGTCTGCTTGCATTCTTGTCATGTGGCACTGGGAAACTGTTGCTTATGTTGTTGTTGTGTCATCTTGTTGCGTCAGCTCTCCGTGTGTGTGGTGCCACTCCTGGGTTTGCTACTTTTTTTTTTTGTTGCACAGGATGGCTCTACTTGCAGGACGCACTCCTTGTGAGTGGGGCACCTCTATGCAGGGACACCCCTGTGTGGCATGGCACTCCTTCCATGCGGTAGCACTGCATGTGGGCCAGCTCACCACACGGGCCAGGAAGCCCTGGGTATTGAACCCTGGACCCTCCATATGGTAGGCAGACGCTCTATCAGTTGAGCCACAATCACTTCCCCTACCTGCTGGCAGAGCCCTTTTGTGTGCTAGCTCCCCCATAGCACTGATTATTTTATTTTTCTAGGTATTAAAAAAAAAAAAAAGAAAGGATAAGAAAAGATCTTGCTACAACCCAAATGTATGGAGTCTTCCTAAGTCTGAGGAGGAGGCGGTGTTAGCAAGAAAAAGGAGGTGGGCAGGTGGTGGAAACTACTTTTTGTCTCTTCCTCCCAAAACCTTTTTGCTTCTGCCAGCAAACTGTGAAAATATCATACTATGAGAGGGTAAGCATCAGGGTAAGCATTGCCTCCTGGTAAACAAACAAACAAACCCACCCAGAAGGTGACTGGCAGGAGTGGGGGGGAGGGAAGGAGGGAGGAAGGAGCAGGAGGCAGATGATTATTTTATTATCCCTCTCCTCAGTCTTTCAGTACCACAGAAGCAGGCTGCAACATTTATTGTTGTATCCCAGGGCCTAAGCTATTCCTGACACATAGTAGGCACTTAATTAATGTCTACTGGGTGGATAAACCCATGCATCCATCATTATTTCTACTCATTGTGACATTCCCTGGATAGAACAAGAGAGAAGCTGACCATGTGGTCACGAGAAAATGATCCTCCAGCTTAAGCCCTCTGGGGAGCTGGGGAAGAACCCATGGCAGCCACCAGACAACGGAGACACACCAGCATGAAGCCTGAGGATTTCCAGTATTTCAGCTGCTGCAAACAGCAGGCAGGTTATAGGAGCCTAAGCAAAGCGAGTGCTGTCCTTGGGCTCCCTCACCTCTCCTACCCAGGCCTCTAGGACGAGGGACAGAGGGAGGAAGGAGCCTCCTGGGTGAGCATCTGCAGCAGGGTCCCAGAGGGTACCTGAAGCCATGCCCCACAACCCCACCGACCGGTCCCTCTCTGTTTGCTGAGCCAATACTTGCTCTGTTGTTGCTTGTTCAGCAGAAAATCTGCATGAGATCTCCTCACTTCTCTTGGGAGGGCTGTTTCTTGTTCTAGGCGAAGAGAAATCATCCATGACTTCCAGATAACCTGCCCAAAGAAGCAAACAAACACAATCTGGTATAAATGTCAACCAAGTTGCACATAAAGGAGGACAGAGATAAAGAGCTTTGAAAATAAGACTTTAGCAATGACTTGGAAACAGGGCAGGACAAGGGTAAGGTGAATGAGGCATAAGTGATATACTCCCCTAGAAAGCAAAATTAAGAAAGTGCCCCCCCTCAAATTTAGTAATCAAGGCAAATAATATTTTAATGCAATATTTTCTAAAATGCAAACTAATGCAAAAAAGTCCATGGTGGACAAAATATCAACACTAAATAAAGACAACTCCTTTGGACAGTCCGTGAGTATCGATGTCACATGGTTCAAAGAGAGGCCACTTATGCTAGCCAGTGCAGGACCCTGTCCAACTCCAGCTTGGGAGGGATTTGTCCAAGGTGGATCAATCATCTGCATTAGAATCTCTGGGGCAGCTACCTGTAAATAAAACTTCCTGAACCTGTGCCAGAACATCTGAATTGGGACATTTATGAACTATGCAAGTGATTTTTAGGTAAGATACGTCTGGCTTTTTCACCTTCTCCAGTCTCCAAAGGACAGGCTGATAATGTTTAGAGTTTGCATGCATCAGAAAAGCATAAAAAGTGGCTGAAGAATTGGGGAAGACTTGTCCAACTTTCAAACTGATCAAGTTTTATTCTTAGTCAACTGTTGTTTCATTAACAAGTGGTCCTCAAAACTTTTTGCTTCTGTATCTTCTACAAGAACTCTCATATTTCAAATTTATTCCCCCTACATAAAAAGTTTTTATTATAATTCCCTGCAGTGAAAATATGCATATAAATTAAACTCTTTAAATTTCCCTTCATAATGTTCTAAGTTTTAAAAGCATTATTAAATAAGTATATAATTGATCAAAGAAAATATTAACTTTGCTGACACTAAACATAAAAAGTAAAATGGCTAAAAGTACCTCTCCTTAAGAAAAAAAAAAAAAAAAGTACCTCTCCCTGAACTGAAAACAGCAGGATGGTGGTGACTGTTGAAGCTGGCAAGGGTATCTGGGTGTCCATTATACTGCTCTCTCTATTTTTGTGGATGTTTCAAATTTCCAATAATAAAATGTTAAAAACATTCATCTCAGATAATCAGGTGTGATGTTTTTCCCACCTGGTTCCTGTTTTGATGGATGAATCGGATGAATATTTTTTATTAATAAGACAACTAATTCTATTCCCATTTTTTATTTTTATTGCCATCATTGCTGACAAACCTTGCTCACATAAGCAAGTGAGAGGAACCAAAGGAGTTTTATTGGAGTAATACAATTTAATTTTTAAAATTTCTTTCAAGTTATATGCCAAAATGCACAGTTATCTATAATCGAATATTTCTTCAAATGGTCTATCACCTGATTATTCTTTCAATTTTATTGAAAGCAAAAAATTGGTAACCACCTGACTTTTAAAGGGATTTGTTGTGCAATTACTAGAGTTATTCACTCTCTCAATTTCCAGGAATTAGAATAAAAGACTTTCCCAAAACTTAACAAATAACTTATACCGCTTACCCTTCCACTTTTGAAAGTAAACAATTTAATCTGACATACACGAAAAAGGCTTGGGGAAAAAATCAAAGCAGTAATTTCAGTACATCCTTGCCAGTTAAATTTTTTTTATTAAAAAAAATTATTGAAGTATGTCATTCATACATGAACATACATAAATAATAAGTGTGCAGTAAAAGTTGTGAACTTATAAAACAAACGTACATAACATCACACAGGACTCCCATACATCACTCCACCACCAACGCCTTGCATTGTTGTGAAACTTTTGTTAACAACTATGAAAGAGCATCGTTAAACTGTTACTACTAACTATAGCCCCTATCTTACACTTGATATTTCATACTTCCTTTCAGTTGAAATTTATGCCCACAGACTACCCTTTCAGCCACAATCACATTTATAAATCAGCAGTGTTGGTTATACTTGCTATAATATGTTACTATCAACTCTACTCATTTCCAAAATTTTACAAATATCACATACTTGTAAAGCAAAACTATAGGCACAATAACCAGATCAGTTGTCAGAGGACTGGGGTCAGGGGAGAGTTTAACTACAAAGGGAAACAGGGAAACTTTGGGGGTGGGGGAGTCAACTAATTTACATCCTGGAGGTTACGTGACCGAGTGTATTTGTCAAAAATCACAAAACTGTACCCTAAATTGGGTGAATTCTACTCTATGTAAAGTATACCTTAATAAACAGGTTTGGGGAGTCATTATTATCTTACTGATAACTTTTTTTTCTTACTGCTAACTTTTATCCTAGCCAGTTATATATTTTTATAGAATGTTTTTATCTTACCACATGCTCTCTATATATTTTGCCAAAATCTTGAATTGTAAATTGAATTCTTCCAATTTATGGAAATTAGTTACCATGTAACCATTGCTAATTAGTCCTTGTTATCAAACCAACATCCAAATCAGGCTTATTTTCTCAGAAAAGCATAACTGTTTTCAATTCAAATAAATGGGAAATTTATGTCCCAAAATGAGGATTTAGTTATAAAAAAACAAATTGGAATATATCTTGTAAGAGATTACAAAAAGCAGTAAAGCTAAGATTAAAATTACATAAAGGTAATAGTCTGTTTCTCACTGCTTAAAGTAATGCAATATAATATGTTGCTAAACTTATGAGTTATTAATGAAGTATGATGGGGTTATAGTTCTTCAGTAAATATGTTTGCCTGAGTATGTCAAACTCTAACATCGGGCTTTGGGAAATAATTAAATATGATTTTTTTTTTTTTAAGATTTATTTATTTCTTTATTTCTCTCCCCTTCCCCCAACCCGCCTCCCCCCAGGTTCTCTGTTCTTTGTGTCTATTTGCTGCGTCTTCTTTGTCCACTTCTGTTGTTGTCAGCAGCATGGGAATCTGTGGTTTTTTTTGTTGCATCATCTTGTTGCCTCAGCTCTCCGTGTGTGCGGTGCCATTCCTGGGCAGGCTGCACTATCTGTCGCGCTGGGCGGCTCTCCTTATGGGGCGAACTCCTTGTACGTGGGGCTCCCCTACGCGGGGACACCCCTGCGTGGCACGGCACTCCTTGCGCGCATCAGCACTGTGCATGGGCCAGCTCCACACGGGTCAAGGAGGCCTGGGGTTTGAACTGCCAACCTCCCATGTGGTAGATGGATGCCCTAACCACTGGGCCAAGTCCGCTTCCCGATTCATTTATTTTAAAACAAATAAATCTGTTAATTTTATTTTATAGCTTGGAAAACATTTCCTATCTATTTAATAAGAAAAAGAAAATACATACTGCTGAAAGATAATCTGTGGCAACTAGCATTTTAGTTTTTAATAACTGGTAGGTAGAAATAATAAAAATATTTAATTGGATGAAGAATGACTGTAATTGGCAAATTTGGCTGATATGATTTGATAAAAATAGGGTTTAACTATCTTGATTACTGCACACCTTATCAGGAAATCACATAAAATGTTTACCCATATGTTTTATAGAAAATAATTTTGGAAGTAGTCCTAGATAATTTCCAGCTACCTTTTTTTAAACAGTTTATTGTAGCAACATCTATAACAAATAAAAATTTCCCATTTTAACCATTTTCAAATCTACAATTCAGTAGTATTAATTACACTCATAGTATTGCACTGCCAGCTACATTTTAAACAATCACCATCTTTCACTTGCTTTACTTCAGCTGTTTGTGGTGTTTTGTTGTTCAGCTAATGATACAGTCTAAGGACAAGAATTGACAAATGCTGAATTTTTTTTCCTATTGTTCGATATGCTGTAAGAGATTTTCAACATTTGAAACTGTTTTGCTTTCTTCCTACAAGGCTGTCCCTCAAGGACTGTGCACCCCTTAACAGTGACGAATGAAGAGGCAAAGACACCATCACCAGACTCTGACAGATCTGAATTCAGAATATCCCAACACAGGCAACATCCCCTGTGTGAGAGGCGGACTGATGCTCCAAAGCCACCCGCACCCTAGTCCCTGGACTCTCTGAATATGTTACCTGTTGGAGAAAAATACAGCACTTACTGGGACTCAGAGACTGATATGACTATAGACAAAGAAAGAATTTATTGAGAAGCTCTCCCAACGGAGGGGGTCTGAAGAACAGACTTCAGCCCCCCCCCCCACCAGCATGGTGGGGGTCTGAAGAGAGACTTGAGCCCACTCCTGGAAAGGCAGGATTTGAATTTATAAAGAACTTTCCTAAATGAGGAAATGACAGTTGGTGGGAGGGGGTTGAGGGTCCGAGTGAGGTGCAGGGGCCCATAGGGAGCCCTAGGAGTGAAAATTTTCCCTGATAGTGACTAGAAGACAGTGAGTTAGGGAGTTCCGGTTTCTTGGAAAGCTACAGGAGATGTTTCTTTGATCTATGTGGATTTTATCTCCCTCTGATATGCAGGTAGGGAAGGTTTCCAGTTTCCTTTATTCCTGTCTCTAAGTGGTTTCTTTGTTTAACCTGCGGGGAAGTGCCGTGCCTCAGCATGTAGGAGGGGCTTTGTCATTTTCCCAGTGTATATCAGGGGAAACTGAGCTACAGCTTGTTAATTATTGCAAGCCTCTAACATAAACTTACAGGGCAAAAGAGACTTTGCAGACATGACTAAAGTTAAGGGCATGGAAATGAGATGATTTCTGGATTTTCCAGGTGAGCCCAATCTAATCACGTGACTCTTAAAAAGAGAGAACCTTTCCCACCTCCAGTTGGAGAGTGAGAGGTTAGCTCTGAAGATGGAGGCAGGGACTACAAAGCACAGAATGCTTCTCTCAAAGCTGGAAAAGGCAAGGAAATGGGTTTTCCTCTAGAGCAAGGGTTCTTAACAAGAGGTCCGTGAGCTTGAACTGAAATTCAAAAAAACATTATTCTTGTGGGGACATGTTGGTGCAGGTGTGATATATTTATTAAACAGTACATAGTATAGTGTGGACTTAGTAAGGGGTCTGTGGTTTTTACCTGACTGGCAAAGGGGTCTGTGGAACAAAAAAGGTTAAGAACCCCTGCTCTAGAGCCTCCTGCAGGGACTGCACCCCTGCCAGCTCTTTGATTTTAGTCCGTGGGCCCCAGGGCAGGCTTCTGACCTGTGGGAGTGTTGTTTAAGTCACTATGTCAGTGGTGATTTGTTACAGTAGCAATGGAAAATCAGGTGATAGACCATTAGACAGGCCGTTAGCAGCAATGGAAAACAAATATCTGAGGCTACACTCCAGTCTTACAGAAATATATTTAAGACAGGAAGATAAACTTTGGCCAGGTTCAAGGAACTTTGATTAATCTTTAATTGATGATTTTCCCAAACAAATCATTTTAATTGTCCCTTTGTTTGGGGTCCAATGGGTTTTTACATGTGGGGCAATTCATCACAATGAGAAACAATAACTATTGTAAAGGAGAGGAGGGTATGGAGAAACTGTGTGGGCTTGCAAGTCAGTTCAAGCAGATTGATTTTAGTAAATAGTCCCCAGAAAAGCTCAGGATTATTTTAAAGCCCTCTAGTCTTTAATCAAACCTAAGCATGCATGCCCCTAACAAAGCCTTCATGTACCCAAAAGGTTTGGTATACTCCAGGTCTATCAGAGGCAGGAAATAAAAACTTGAACTGATAGGATAATGAAAAATAATAAACAAAAAATTTTTTAAAAAAGATTGGCCAAAGGGCCTTTCGGTAGCATACTGAAGTTAGTAGTTCTACCCAGGATTATTTAATTATTTGAGTCATTTTGTTTTTATTTTTTAACTTACTATTTTCTATTGGTAGGGCCTCAACTCACTGAAGTTAACAAGTTAAATTAGAGATTTTTGTTCAGTAGAGAACCAAGTGATTTTTGTTTGGTAGAAAAGATAACCCCAACGTTTACAGTTTCATTGCCCTGGAGGATATTAACCAGTTTTCTCTAAGTTAACAAACTTATTTCAGCATGCCTCTACTGACTAACTATATAAACCTCTGTTTCTCAAGTTTTCCTTTGAACCAATTCATTAATGCATTCTCTCATAAATGAGATGATTAAGCTTTAACACACATTCATTCTATATTTGGGTTTGAGTCATGATTTTAGCTTTCTGGTATTATAGCTCGCAAGTCCATACCCTTAACTGTTTCCCTATGTCTCCCAAGTCTTTTATTCTTATTGGATTCTCATTTTAATCCTATCACCCAAGTAGGTATTATTATCTCCCATGTAGAGGTGAGGAAGTAGGTGTGTTACAGGCAGGTCATTTAGTGCTGAAGATCATTAGACCTGAAAGTGACAGAGACAGGTTTTGTTGCTCAAAATCACTAGTTCTTTCTGCCCTTTATTTCTCCTTCTACCTTTAAATATCATCCCACCATCAACCTACTGTTTAAAAGACTATTATGGACAAATGTAACTACTTAAAAATCAGAAATTTCTAATTTATCATTTCGATAGATGAGTCTTTTCACAATACTGTTTGCTTGCCTTAAAGCAATACTGTCTACAGTAAATATCACTCTATTCTAAGCTCCAGAAGGCTGAACAGGAAGAGTGGAAGCTATGATCTTCCTGGGTTCTGCCAAGGGCTCTGGGCATGCCAGCTCACATCTTTGTACTTCTCTTCAAACAAAGGAACACAGTCTGCTTCACAAAGGATTGGAAGCTCCTTAAATGAAACACAGGCAGTAGAGATTCCCCAGAGTCCCAAGTAAGCCACCGTGAGCAATCCTGTGATCATTTCACACATACTCCAACTCAAATTAGCCTCAACAGGATCATTTAGAGAAGTTGCTGTATTGCTCACAAGTCCAGAAGCCCTGACCCCACTGAGGCCTCCTCTACCCAGAGGTGGATTAAGAAGAGGACATGCTGAACTAGGACATGACCAAGATGGTGGAAAGACTGCTCGGCGGGGTGGAGAGGGGGCTTTCCCATGGGCACCCTACAGGAACCAGTTGGTCACTAAACTGCTTTCTAAGGAGTTTGTTCTGAGACTAGAGATGAATTGTGCCAGCTCCAGAACACCAGTCTCCTAGGAGAAAACACTGCCTGGCTGATGCCTCAATTTTGCACTTCTCCTAGCCTCAAAACCAGAAGCCAATAAATCCCTGCTGTTTAAGTCAACCCATTGTACAGTATTTATTTAGCATCTGGGAAACTAAAACATCCATTACCACAATTCTACCCCATTTTGCAAATGAAGCATTAGCTTGCCCAAGTTCGCATTCACACACACCTGGTAAGTGGTGGAGGCAGGATTCAGCCATAGATTTGCCTGACTTCACAACCAAAGCCCTTAACCACTATGTTATTAACAGTATGTGAGGAAGCATTTGATTTTCAAGAATTAAAGCTGTAACATCCAAGAAATCAGGTCCTTCCCTTTGCCAGTGCTTACCTCAGTTTTGGTGATGGCCAGGTGGTAGAAGTCCTTGCTCGGGGAAGGAGCCTGGCTACAGATCTCATACAGGACATTGGGCAGGAGAGAAGTCATGGGGTTTCCCTCTGCAGTTCCAAGATCACAAACAGCAGCCAGGGCCAGGTCAGGTTGCTTCTCTGGAATGGTTTCTATGCTCAACACTCTGGCGCTTTTACTGGTAACCTTAGCTCCTGGGGAAGCCTGCTTGAAGAAAAGTGCCCTGTGCCCCTCCTTCCACAGAAGTTGAACAGGATTGTTTGCAAAGAGGCTTGGTTTTGCACTGTCATGATAAATTGGCAATGCATAAAGGAACTCAACTGCCCCAGCAGGCCAGGCCCAGGTCAGGGTTCCTGACAGTGCTTTCATCCACATGTATCATGCATCTATTCAACGAATACTTATTGAGTGTCTCCAGTGTGCCAGGCACTAGGAACTTGGGGAGTCAGGAGATCCTGTGAGGGCCCGGTCAGCTGTGCAGAACCATGGATCATCAGTCATCACAGGCAGCTCTGCCTGGCAAAAGAGAAAGAGCCCGCTCCCACCAGCAAAGGCTACTAGACTTTGGGATCAGTCTAGTAACCTAAGTAGAGCTCCTGGTGGGCTTGGACACCCTCTCCTCTCTTCAATAAAGGGGCACCAGCACATGATTGGTCCTCAGATCATGACTTGCCATCCAGGTCTTTCATGCTGAGATAGGGCCCCTCTGGAACCTCTCAATGACCCACTTATTTCCTGCGTGTAGCCTAGAGTCCTACTTCAGTATCACTGGCCCCTACTGACATACCCCAAATGGCAGATGTTGGCATCCTGACCACCTCAACACCAGGTCCTGACCTTCCAGTCATGGAGATTACAATTGGCTTGGACTAAACTCAAGATGGTCAGCTCACCCTAAACAGGGTGATTCAGACCTGGCCACCTCTTTGGGGCAAAGTCCTACAGGGACAGATTGATTTCCTTACATTGGCCCTGGCAACCTCTTGCTGTCTTCCCTCTTATTTTCAGTCCCTGGGGTCCTACCCTTCCAAGGACAATCTTACTCATATTTGGGTAATGACTTCAGGGGTTCCAGGTGGCATCCATCAAGCAATTAATGTTAGCATATCACTCACCCACCTGGGCCAGAAGAGTCTATTCAACAGATGGTGCTGGGAGAACTGGATATCCATATCCAAAAGAAAGAAAGAGGACCCCTTTCTCCACCTTATACAAAAATTAACTCAAAATGGATCAAGGACCTAAACCTAAAAGCTACAACCATAAAACTTCTAGAAGAAAATTTAGGGAAACATCTTTAAGATCTGGTGGTAGGCGATAGTTTCTTAAACCTTATGCCCACAGCACAAACAATGAAAGAAAAAAATAGATAAATGGGGCCTCCTCAAAATTAAGCACTTTTGTTCTTCAAAAGACTTTGTCAAGAAAGTAAAAAGGCAACCCCCTCAATGGGAGAAAATATTTGGAAACCATATATCTTACAAGAGATTGATATCCATATTATATAAAGAGATCATACAGGGAAGCGGACTTGGCCCAGTGGTTAGGGCGTCCGTCTACCACATGGGAGGTCCGCGGTTCAAGCGCCGGGCCTCCTTGACCCGTATGGAGCTGGCCCATGCGCAGTGCTGATGCGCACAAGGAGTGCCCTGCCACACAGGGGTGTCCCCCGTGTAGGGGAGCCCCAAGCGCAAGGAGTGCGCCCATGGGGAGAGCCGCCCAGCGCGAAAGAAAGTGCAGCCTGCCCAGGAATGGCGCCGCCCACACTTCCCGTGCCACTGAAGACAACAGAAGCGGACAAAGAAACAAGACGCAGCAAAAAGACACAGAGAACAGACAACTGGGGGAGGGGGGAATTAAACAAATAAATAAATCTTTAAAAAAAAAAAAGATCATACAACTCAAGAATAAAAAGACAAGCAACACAATAAATGAGCAAAAGACTTGAATAGACATTTCTCCAAAGAGGAAATACAAATGGCCAAAAAGCATACGAAAAAATGCTCAACATCCCTAGCTAATAGAGAAATGCAGACCAAAACTACAAGATAACATTTCACCTTATAGAATGGCCAAAACAACAACAAACAAAAACAAACAAATGAAAAACTTCAAGTGCTGGAGAGGATGTGGAGAAATATGAACACTCCTTCAATGTTGGTGGGAATGTAGTATGGTGCAGCCTTGTTGGAAAATTTGGCAGTATCTCAGGAAGCTAAATATCGAAATGCCATATGATCCAGCAATCCTATTACTAGAAATATATTCAGAAAAACGGAAAGCAAGGACATGAACTGACATTTGTACACCTGTGTTCATAGCGGCATTATTCACAATTGCTAAAATATGGAACCAGCCCAAGTACCCATCAGCTGATAAGTGGCTAAACCAAATGTGGTATATGCACACAATGGAATACTATTCAGCTATAAGAAGAAATGAAATTGGGATGCATAGGACAACATGGATGAACCTAAGGATATTATAACGAGTGAAATAAGCCAGGTACAAAGGGACAAATACTGTATGGTCTCACGAATATGAACTGAATATGTTGAGTAAATTCATGGAGGTAAACTCTAGAGCATAGGTTACTAGGAATTAGAATGAGGGTTGAGAATGAAAGCTGATGCTCAACGTATATAGAATTTTTAATAAGTTTTATTGTAAAAATGAATGAAATGAATTGAGTTGATGCACACATTATACTGACTATAGCTATAGCTAACACCGCAGATTTATAAATGAGATTTTGGCTGAAAGGGGTAGTCTGTGGATATAAGTGTCAATTGAAAGGAAACTAGAGAATAATCTAGGGCAGGGGTTCTTAACCTTTTTTGTTCTATGGACCCCTTTGCCAGTCGGGTGAAAACCACGGACCCCTTATTAAGTCCACACTATACTCTCGATTATTTAATAAATATATCACGCCTGCACCAACATGTCCCCATAAGAATAATGTTTTTCTGAATTTCAATTTAAGCTCACAGTCTCCTTGTTAAGAACCCTTGATCTAGGGTTTGTATAACATAGTGATTTCAGTGGTAGATGAAGATTGTGGTTAATAGTATAAATATAAGAATGTTCTTTTACAAAGTGTTAAGAATATGGTGAAACATGGGAAAATTACAACTAATGTAACTTATGGACAGAGTTAACAGTAATATTGTAATTTTGCAGCAATGGCAAAGAAGATATCAATTCTAAGAGACAACATGGGAGGTATAGAGAAGTAAGGGAGTTTTACATTTGGAATAATGGAAACGTTCTAAAATTGACTGAGGTGATGACAGCACAACTCTCTGATGAAAATGAGCCACTGAGTATATACTTTCAAAGGACTATACAAAACATGGAGCTATATTACACAGGGAATCCAGTGATACAAGATGGACAGTGGTTAACAGGACAAATTTGAGAATGTTCTCTCATAAAGTATAATGTATAATACTAATACAGGGTTAATAATTGGGTGGATTGGGGGAAAATACACAAAATAAAAATTATGGGCTATAGTTAGTGGTAATAGTTTGACAATGCTCATTCATAGTTTGTAACAAATGTTTGTGACAACAATGCAAGGTGTTGGTGGAATGATGTATGAAAGCCCTGTATGATGATATGCATGTTTGTTTTGTAAGTTCACAATTTTTACTATACACTTATTGTTTATGTATGTTCATGTATGAATGACATACTTGAATAAAATTTTATTTTAAAAAATCCCTTGCAAAAAAAAGAATATGGTGATACATGAGAAAATAACTAATATAACTTCTGGATGAAAGTTAACAGTTATAATGTAATATTTTTGCAGCAATGGCAAAGAAGATCTATCATTTCTAAGGGAAAACTATAGTGGGTATGATGGGGTATGGGATTTTTCCTTTTGGAGTATTGAAGACGTTCTAAAATTGACTGCACAACTGATGAAAAAGAGAGTCACTGAGTGTACACTTTGAATGGACTGCACAAGGCATAGGTCTGTATAACAGAATGTATCTATGGTGGAAGATGGACTGTGGTTAATAGACTATGAGATCCTTTCTTGGTTCATAAGCATGATGAATGGGTGTTCACGTGTTTGTGTGAAGTGTGCTTCCCTTCAACCTTGTTATGTAAATTAAAAAAATAAATCTAAAAAAAACAACAGAATATGAGAACTTTCTCTCATGAACTATGTCAAATATTTAATACTAATACAGAGTGTTAATAATCAGGTGAGTTGGGGAAAAATATACCAAATATAAGATATCAGCTATAGTTAGTAATTGTATTAGTCAGCCAAAGGGGTGCTGATGCAAAATACGAGAAATCTGTTGGTTTTTATAAAGGGTATTTTTTTGGGATAGAAGTTTACAGTTACCAGGCCATAAAGCATAAGTTACTTCCCTAACCAAAGTCTTTTGCCACATGTTGGAACAAGATGGCTGCTGAAATCTGCAAGGGCTCAGGCTTCCTGGGTTCCTCTTTTCCCAGCGCTGTGTCTCTCCAGGCTCAGTTGTGCTGCTCTCTCCATAAGGCCAGCTGTAGACTATCAGGCAAATGGCTCATCTCTCTTCCTGGGGCCTCTGCTGTGTCTAATTGAGCCTTTTCTCCTTCCACACCCATCTACTTCTCTATGTGTTTACTTCCCGGGCTCCAGGACCAAAACTACAACCTCTGCTCTTCCCTGTGGTTTTCTCTGTGAGAGCCTGCCCACCAAAGGGGCGGGAACTCAACGTCCTACTGACATGGTCCAGTAAAAGACTTAATCAAAATTTAATCAAGTAAAAGTGAAACCTCTGAATACAATATAATCTAATATGCCCAGAGGGACAGACCACTTCACCAACATAATGCAATAGCTGTGTTTGGAATTCATAAGCAATATCAAACTGCTACCATAGTAATAATTTGACTATGCTCTTTCATGGTTTATAACAAATGTTTCACAACACTGTCAGGTATTGGTGATAGGGTGATGTATGGGAGCCCTGTATGATGATGTGTATGTTTGTTTTGTAAGGTCGCAACTTTTACTATGCATTTATTGTTTATGTATATTCGTATATGAATGATATACTTCAACAAAATTTCTAAAATGAAAGACAAAACAAAAAAACAGCATATCAATAAATGATCTACATTTCCCTTATAAATGGGCTTTCTCCATGAAAAATGATCAATAGGCTAGAGATAACTCCTTTGTCCTCAAAACAAATTTGGAGGATACGAATCAGATTTTGTTTTACATTTCTAATAAAAGCAGTTAAATAACTACATTGAGATCCAAAGGGACTCCAGAGTTCATCTAATTCTTAGGTAGGAGTTAGCAGGTGGAATTGATAGAGAACTTGGGAACCAAACACAGGTGGGTTCTCCTAACTCTGGCATTTAGTACTTGTCTGGACTTGGACATGTTTTCTCATCTTCAACTTGGGATAATATCTCAGAGGGTTATTTTAATGAATAACATTAATAGCACTTTGTATGTTGTAAACCAGCCATCTTCAAACCTGTGAGCCAGAACATGTGAAACATTCCAAGGACACAGGCATGGTTAGTTAAAGGAAAAACTTTGTTTTTTTAGAATAATACACCTTTATTCCCAACACTTATATTAGAAAAAACTTGATAATCATGCAAAAATATTAATGGAGTTCTCATTTTTATACTTGATTCTTATTTAGTTAATCCTGTTAAGCAAAAATGTTCAAAAGTTGGGAATACAGCCAAAAATGATTGCATGGCTTTTCTATGTCATGTTGACAGGATCACCTAAGTATTATTGAGTGTTTGGCTTATTATTTCTTACTGTTTAGGACCCACATACTGTAAAGTTACAGATAACTTGTAGAGTTTTGTCCAAAAGAAGTGCAAGTGCTTTCTTTCTGATAGAAAAATTACCCCAAAGGTTGAAGTTTAATTGCCTGTAGAACATTAACTACTTTTGCATCTAAGGTGGCAATCTGATTCTAGCATTCCTTCATCTAGTGACTGTGTGGACCCAGTCCTATGAATTCTCTTTGAACTAGCTTTATCCTCCTCTTGATTCCCTCCTCTTGATGAATTAAATAAATGTTTGATATATGTTCACTTTATATTTGTATGAATCATGATTTTAATTTGAAATTATTCTTTACCATTCCTCAAAGCCCAGCGCCATAGCTCAATACACACATACACATGAAAGGAACACAATTTTGCCATACTCCTTATTTATTAGCTAACATCATTTTAGTTATATGGTATTTCTTTAACATGGTATTTTGCATTATTATAAATTCAGTAGAGAGAAGTAGCAGAGTAATTTATCTTGTTTTTTTACTTATAAAATAGCTAAGTTACCTTAGATCTGTTGTAATTTTGACTGCTTTTCTTATTTATCTTACAGGAAGTATTCCTTAATTTATTCTCCATTATTTTTATGATATTCCTTGAAATTTATATTAATGCACTAATTTGAATTGAAAAATTAAGTAAGACTTTTTCTGACAGAAAGTAATTTTTATTTTGGCTGATCTGACAATGTGAACTGGGTTATCCAATTTGATTCTATGTAGGTTTTGAGTATTTGCAGTGGCACAGCATTGTTATTCTTTGACTTGTGGCAAAGCATAATTCGATTTCAGTTTTTGTATTTTGGGTTCCACCTCTCAAAAAGCTGTCAGGTTGGGAAGCAGCCGTGGCTCAATCAGTTGGGCTCCTGTCTACCATAAGGGAGGCCCTGAGTTCATGTACCGGGGCCTCCTTGTGAAGGCAGGCTCACCTGTATGCTGCGGAGAGCCGCCAGCCTGCAAGCACCGTGGAGTGCTGCCTGGCCTGCAAGCACAGCAGGGAGCCGACTCAGCAAGGTGATGCAACAAAAAAGGGAGACAAGTAAAAACATAGAAGAGAGTGCAGTGAATGGACACAGAGAACAGACAACAAGCAAGCCTCAGGGGCGGGGGGGAATAAATAAAAATAAATAACAGACACACAGAAGAACACACAGTGAATGGACACAGAGAGCAGACAGCAAGCAAGCTGCAAGGGGGGAGTGGGGAATAAAAAAAAAGTTGTCAGGTTGTCACTTGCTACAATTTAGTTCGCCTGACTCCACCCATTCCTTGCTTCAAGCTTGGTCCTCGGAATCTAGTGTAGAGTGAGAAAACACCCAACGAGGCTGTTAATTATATGTTAGATAAAAGTCTTAACTAAAACTTTGTTTGAAAGTCTATAAGGGAAGCAGACTTGGCTCAACTGATAGAGTGTCCGCCTACCACATGGGAGGTCCAGGGTTCAAACCCAGGGCCTCCTGACCCATGTGACGAGCTGGCCCATGTGCAGTGCTGATGCATGCAAGGAGTGCCGGGCCATGCAGGGGTGTCCCCCGCATAGGGGAGCCCCCATGCACAAGGAGTGAGTCCTGTTAAGGAGAGCCAACCCATGCAACAAAAGTGGGGCTGCACACGTGGAGAGCTGATGCAACAAGATGATGCAACAAGATGAAGCAACAAAAAGAGACACAGATTCCAGGTGCCGCTGACAAGAATACAAGTGGACACAGAAGAACACACAGCAAATGGACTCAGAGAGCAGACAATTGGGGGGGGAAGGGGACAGAAATAAATAAAAATAAATCTTTTTAAAAAAAGTCTATAAGGTTCTCAATTTAGTACAGGGCTTTGGGAGAGTTCTTTTTGCTTTCTTTGGTTACTTTCAAGTTCAGGGTAATAATCTGAGAGGTTACTACAAGACAGATTTCACTAATTGGGAGTTTATTTGCATTATTCATCTTGAATTATTTACATATTTTTTACTACAATACTTTGTTTATATAACTTCAACTCAAAATAATGGCAGAGTGTTTCAGTGTTTTGTTATTTTGTTGTTGCTTCTGTTTAATTTACAGAGGAAACATCAATAAAAAAGACCCAGAGTTATTGCCCCACCAGTATTCAGATTTTGGTATCCAAGAGTTGCTGTGTGCTAGAGGTTTGTTCACAGTCTAGTCGGAAGAGGCCTTTGGGATAATCGACTCATTCTAACACTTAAGGAAGAAACCAAGTAAAACAGCTCTGTTCAAATTAGGGCCTCCAGCCTTAATGAACCTTGTTTCTAAAAGTGGAATTCATAGCAGAAGGTTAAAAGACCTGAAAAAGGCTTCTTGAAGACAAGAAACCCAGCACTCCGCGGCGCCCAGAAAGGTGCTGCCTGTCCTGTTAAAGAAGTCAGCTCTTGGCGCAGCCACACATTCCACATCCACCTCTAGTCCTGAGAGGACTGCCTTCTGCCGGTAACAAAGCACAGAACACCAAGGGGACAAACTGATATGTCACTGGAAAACTACCTTAGAAACATCTCCTCTTCACCAGCTGAGTAAGTAATAACAGTATCTTGCTACCAGTCTCTGGGCTCTGACCAGTTCTTCAACTGTGTGATGGCAGTGACAAATGAAACTGCCTTCTAGGATGTGGCCTTAAGAATAATATTACCAAAAAAACAAAAACAACAAAACACATAATAATAAAGAGCTGCAAGTAATTTAGATAATACTGATATAGCAGGAATACCCATGATAAAACTATTACAAGACTTTCTTAATAGTCTTAAGCAGCACTCCATATTCGCCCATACTGAATCTTGCAACAAAATTTCATATTAAAGGTTGGAATCGCAGTTCTTACCTTAAAAATAACACCTTGATGTTCAGAGAAAAGTAATCTCATTTTTACATCCAACAGTTTACAAGTACTCTTTAAAATTTGCATTTTTATTAGCAAGGTTGAAGATTTTTTCACTCACCTGACATTTACTTTTCTTCTGTTGAGTCCTTTGCTAATGGGATGTTCAACCTCTTCTTTCTTAGGAAAGTGCTTTTTGATATGTTATGAGAAGAGAATTCATTAAGGAGGGTGAGCCTTGTAGGAAAGGGTTTAAGTAGGTAAAGATGAATGGTATTCATTTATTTGTCCATTCAATAAATGTTTAAGTAGCTACCTATACTAAGCCAGGCAATGAAACACTAGGCAGAGATGATGCGAAACCAGCGACACGGCCGCCCAGAGCTGAGAACGTAGGGGACCGAGCGTGCTCCCCGCGCCCAGGCAGACGCCCTTTATCTGGGTAATGTCTCCTGAGAGCAGGTGGACAAAAGGAGCGAGTTTTAAAACCGTTACTGATGTGAGAAGTCTGTGATCTTTACAGCTATGAAATCAAATCAAAGAACGAATCACTCTTGCTGCAAACTCAAAGTGCACGAAATTTCCTAAAATACATCCCCCGTTAAGGTTTGAATATTCGAAATTAGAATTGTTTCCGACATTAAACCCATGAGCCTAAATTTGGCTGGAGCTACCGACACAAAGATTGAGTGCTTGTTTATTCAAAGGTAAACTTGGCTTAGACAGGGCGGGAACGCTGAGGTAAGGATTTTTGTTTTTGTTCTTTGCGTGACAGGATCCACCCGAGTACTGAGAGGCACAAAGAATGTGAAATACGGGAGTTTCCTGTCAACAGTAGTACCTCACTGCCAAGGTACTTTAGGGCCCAAGCCGGCCTATTAATGTTACAAGACCAAACCAAGGCCAGAAACAAAACAAAGAAAGGAAGAACCCGCGGCCGCGGCCCGGGAGGCGGTCAGCGGCGGCCCCCAGGCTGGCTCTGGCCGCCCAAAACTCGGCGAGAGGCCTGGAGGACGAATGGCGCCCACGAGCCCGCGGCTAGAGACCGGGGCCCTCAGCAGGGCCCGACCCCGCCTCCCCTGCGCGGGTACACGGATCCCTCCCGGAGCTCGGCGTCCAGCGCGCGGGCAGGGGGCGGGGCTCGCGGGCGCGCGAGACACTTCCGGTCGCGGGGCCGCTGCCGCGCCACACGCCGGCTCTCCTCGGCAGAGCGGCGCCACGCGATCCGCGAGCTGATTGGCCCACGCCGACGGGCCCGCGCGGCGGTAAACTCGCTTCCTCGCTGGCCGCTCAGTCCCCGCCCCGCTCCCTCCCGCGGCCGCGCGCACGCTCGCGCGCCCGGAGTTCGACTCCCTGCGTCTCGAGTCGCCATTCGGCAAAGCAGACGCGGGCAGTCGGGGCCCAACGGAGCTAGCGGGCCGCCGCGAGCCCCCGGGCCTCGGGAATCCGACCCGCCCCGCGGCCCATTCCTCCTTCCCTCCTTTAGTCCCACCTGGACGCCGCTCGCGGGCCCGACCGGTGAGAAGCCGGAGCTGGGCGGCTGAGGAGGCGGGGGAGGGGCGGCGGTGGGGGCGGGGACTCCATCCGGCTGCGGTGGGACGCGGTGGGCGACCCGGCCGCCCACGCTGACGCGGCGCTGGGGTCTCCCGGCGAGGCTGCGGACTTTTCCTCCGGAAAGAGCCTGTAGTGGCGACGCGGGGGCCTGTCGCCCGTGGGGCCCGCGCGCGCCGACACCTCCCCACTCCCGGAGACCCCCGCGGGGAAGGCCCCTCCTGGGAGAAGCGGAGCGGCTGGGTCGGGAATGCGCTTTTGTGCGGGAGGACAGGCACCTCTTTAGTCGGAGCTGGCGTTTCTGCGGGTGGGCAGCCAAGACGTGGAGGGAACTGGTCTTTGAATTTCAGTTATAGATAAAATTTTCTCTGCCTCCAGTCTGCCTCGGCTTCTTTTGTTACTACAGCTTAAAAACCAACTAGGAGTGAAGAAAAATGTTAGTGTTGTAGAGACAAATAGAACCCAGTTAGTTTTAAATACGGTAAAGACAAAGGAAGAATTTGAATGGGAAACATAGAACTGCATTGAAGAATACTTTAAGATAGGATGGCAAAGCACCAGTATTGGAAATTACGTTTTTTAGAGACAAGATGATGGGTCTGTACAGGAGAAAAGTAGGATGAAACTCTTTTAAAAGTCTAGACAATTACAGAGTTAATTTCATAGTTACTGTCCACTGTTAAGAGCTCTGAAATTTGGAAAGACTACTGCCAGAATCAAAACTGGAGGGAACCTCAGATGTCTGGCCTAGGCCTTGAAAGTGGAGTCTGGACTGACTTCTGCAATATCTAAGTTACTGTTGCGAAGACAGCATAGTGTGTTACCGTAGAAAATCGAGTCAGTAAATCAGGGTCTTCTGTTGCTTCCTCTATCCTAATTGTGATATCTGTGACAATTCACTTCTCTCTCAGCATCAGTTTTCTCCACTGTAAAATGAAGAGGTTGAACACAGGTCCTCTGAGGATCTTTCCTGTCTTACATTGATCATTGGCTTCCAATTTTGGGTTGCTCCTACATGGCAAGGCAACTTCTAGTCCGTGATGGTGGAGTTGGTAAAACTTTTTCTGTTGAGCAGAAAGCTGTTTAACTTCTGGCTTCCACTTGTTCCTTCTAGGACATCTTAGATATTGCCTGTAATGTTTACCCTTTTGAAGTTAAATATCTAGTTCTCACAGATGACATGTTTTTAAGACTGTCTACCATCTTATTAGTAGAGGCTCCCTATTTCGTGTTCCATTATTTATTAGAGACCCTCTTAAAGTGTCCTTCCTGCCCAAAGCTGGAGATAGTGATTTACTAGGATATTTTCCCAATGCAAAATGTGGGATACGGTTCTTTATATAGTCTATTGTAACTTTGCAATTGCTATTTGGAGTCTGAATGCTTGATAAATTTTATCTTGTTGGTTTCGGCCATTGTACTACTGGCTTTTCAAGATATTATTGAATTCCACTGTGTTAGCTTGGTCATGATTTACTAGAAAGAACCTGGATAGTTAGCTAGCCTTACACCAGTGATTATTTGCCCAGCCTTGGGCTAGATATTTAAAATCTAGGCTTGTATTTCCTTCACCATAAAAGTGAAGTTTTAAAGTAAATGATCCTTGGGAAGCAGATGTGAAGCTCAAGTGATAAGGCCTCTACCTACTGTATGGGAGAACCTAGGTTCAATCCCTGGGGCCTTCTGGTGAAAAAGAAGAAGAGAAAGCATGCCTTCATGGCGAGCCAAGTGCCTGCATGAGTGCCTGCATGGAGAGCCAAGTGCCTGCGTGGCGAGCCAAGTGCCCACACGGTGAGCAGAGTGCTCGCGTGAGTGCCCATGTGGTGATATGAGTGCCTGCGTGGTGAGCCAGTGCCTGTGCAAGTGAGTCACGCAGCAAGATGATGCAACAAAAAGAGACAGGGAAGAGTCAAGGTGAAGCACAGCAGAGACCAGTAACTGGGGTGGTGCAATTAATAGGGAACCTCTTTCCACTTTAGAGGTCTCCAGCATTGAATCCCAGTGAACCCTAGAGGAGAAAGACAAGAAGAGAAGACGAAGAAATGGGTACAGAAGATCACACAGCGAATGGGCACAGGGAAATCAGTGGGGAGGGGGTGGGGAAGAAAAAAAAATGTCCTAAAGTAAATGATCCTTAAGATCTTCTCTTGCCTTAAAATCTTTACTAGAAGGTAGCTCAATTCTCTTCAGTTTTAAGATTCTGTGAATTAATAATCAGGTCCTCAGTTTTCATGAGAGAATGTTATAGATTGAACAGGTGTTTTTTGAGCACTTTCTGTGTGCTGGGAACGTGTGCAAGGACTACAAAACTGATTAAATAGATTGTCAAAACTGATTAAATAGATTGTCCCTGCCCTCTTAAAAGCCCAACACCTGGTGCTGAGTCAGGTTATAGTGAATGCCATAGGTAATTGCAGTAATAGAGGTATGAGTACAGAAGGGTGGTCTAGGGAAGATGGGGAGGGAGTAAGGAATACTTAAGTCCTGCATGAAGTATGCATAGGAATTTGCCTGACGGCTGAGTGACAGGATGGAGAATATAAAAGAGAGGAAACAGCTTATGCAAAGGTCCTGAAGCTTGAACAGTCAGGGAATTACAAGGTGGTCAGTACTTTGAGAATATAGTCCAGTAAGGAAGATGCAAGGCTAAAGACTGGATAGTAAGGCAGAATTCAAATTATGAAGAGCTTCATATGCTCTGTTTAAGTTATCTGCTGTAGACTGTCAGAGAGCCTTTCAGAAATTGTGAGCCGGCAAGTGACATTAGATTTTTGTGTTGATTTTGGTAGCAGCGCGATAAAAGGATTGGAAGGAAGTGACGACAAGAGGCTGGAGGATCGGTAAGCAGAATTACAGCAGTGGCAAGGTTTAGAGAAGAGAGGAAGGGATAGATGAATGTATTAGAGTTCATCAGAAGCACGTTGTAAGCTATTATCTAGCTAGTTTTGCCCATTGTGTTCAGGGCCAGTTTGCCCCATTCTGTGCAAGTCAACAAACTGATGCAGACCGTTATGCTTTCTCTTTGAAATTCATACTATAAGAGAAGAGGCTACAAAATACATCCATCTACACTTCCTAGGTTTCAAAGACTACCATTCTGTCTTTCTCTGAGTCCTCTTCCTTTTTTGCCCTTCGGTCCTGTCAGTAGTGTTGGATTGTCCCTTCCTCCACTGCCTGTTAATTTGCTACCCTGCTGTGTACTGTTGATAATTGACAGAACATCAGTTCTTTGTATAGACTGTAGACATGGCTATAAAGTCTTATAAGGGCTTGTCAGAGAAGTAAAAATATGGGTCAGTATCCCCTGAGGCTACATAAACTGAAGTTAAATGGGTGGGTTTGAGAAGGGTTTGGTATACATGGGTTTTGAATCCATAGTAGATTATTAAGGGGAAGTTAGGATGGTGTCATGGATGAAATCTATTGGCATTTTCCATAAAACCCTGTGGTCTTTGGTTTTGTTAGTTAAATTTGGTGTCCAGCCTTATTTAGTTGTATTGCTCTCACTGTTGGAGGGGCGGGAGGGTGGTGAGAGAAATAAGCAGAATTTTACTATAGAGGATAAAAATTATTGCAGAGTTGTAATTTTGGTTACCGTTTCTTTATTTTTCTCAGGTTCAACGTCTCACCTTTGTCCTTCTTAATGTACTACAGACTGTTTTCTGTAGTTTAGTCAAAAAACCATGTAGGTTGCCTGTCCTTTGAAGACCATTTTTAAGCCTTCTAGTGAGATAGCTGGTAAGTCTACTGGGGAATAATATATTTGTCTTTGTTTTTCTCCACTGTAAGAGACTTGTATTGGGTTTATAAAGTGATGTTCCACCATCATTACTTTGCATTTAATTTTTGTTTGCTTTTAATATCTCATTTTTAATGCTTAGGAAAATATTTTATGATAAATTCTTTGAAAAGGAGTTGGAGTTCTTTAGAGGGAAAACTATGAAAGCATACACATCCATATACAGGTAATGTTGAATGTGTACTAGATACACATAACTATGATAGATTTTGGGGATGGAGAAGTGAATTATGTAGCATTATTTTTAATGTATTTTTTTAAGCAAGAGGTTATTAGTGTCTTGTACTGAGGCTTAGTAGTAGGCAGGCAGGCACAGATAGTAGAAACTTTGAGAATGGCCAGAAGAACTGGTTGTAGGAAGAGAAAAGAGGGCAGTTGGGAGAGATGGGGAATGGTATAGAAGTCTTGGAAGCCATTGTGCTTTACTAAAGAAGAAAGAGAATAAGAATAAATGATGTACTTACTAAGTCCCTCAGATAAAGGGTGCAAGAGTTGGTGAATGCACAGATTTGACAGGCAGGAAAGGAATAGGCAGTAATTAAGGACAAGTGCATTGGATCCAGCCAAGGACATTGAGATGGCAAGGCTGTTAGAGACAGAAGAGGCAGGAATTAGGCCATGTTGTATACAGCTGTAAAATGTATTGTTGATCTAAAATTTCCAGAGGCAAGAAAGGGAGACATACAGTTAATGAAAAGTAGAAATAAAGATAAAAAAACTGGTTAAAGTACAGATAGGGACCACAGGAGTTGAATAGCAGTCGGGAAAGAGAGGTGGGCCTAAAGAGGAGATTGGTACTCTCTCGTACTACTGTGTTAAAGATGTATGTTTATTGAGATGTGGGTGTGTTTTTTTTTAAGATTTGTTTGTTTTTATTTATTTCTCTCCCCTTCCCCACCCCCACCCCAGTTGTCTGCTCTCTGTGTCCATTTGCTGTGTGTTCTTCTGTGTCCACTTGTATTCTTGTCAGTGCCACCCGGAATCTGTGTCTCTTTTTGTTGCATCATCTTGCTATGCCAGCTCTCCATGTGTGTGGTGCCACCCCTGGGCAGGCTGCGCTTCTTTTGCGCTGGGCGGCTCTCCTTATGGGGCGTACTCCTTGCTCGTGGGGCTCCCCTATGCAGGGGACACCCCTGTGTGGCATGGCACTCCTTGCACGCATCAGCGCTGTGCGTGGACCCGCTCACCAACAGGTCAGGAGGCCCTGGGTTTGAACCCTGGACCTTCCATGTGGTAGGCGGACGCTCTTATCTGTTGAGCCAAATCTGCTTCCCAGAGATGTGGTTTTGTTTTATTGTCTTTTTTCCTTTGATAAGTTTACTGGAAATATATATTTTTTTAACTCTTATTGACTACAGAACAGTGTGCTTAGCCATTTCTATGGAAATAGAATGATAGGTTTAATCCAACCTGTGCTTTATACACTTATTGGCTTTTTTGGTGACCTATACTTTATGAGTTAGTATTAATAAAAGTTACCAAATAAGGGTAAAGGAAAAAGAACAAAATCATTTTGTTTATTGGACTAGACATTCTGCAAAGGGGGGTAGGGCGGGGTCGGGGGAAATGCAGCTAGGTAAGCCCTGCATGGAAATGAGACATTGTATTAGTCAGCCAAAGGGGTCTGATGCAAAATACCAGAAATTGGTTGGTTTTTATAAAGGGTTTTATTTGGGGTAGGAGGTTACAGATGACAGACCATAAAGCATAAGTTACTTCCCTTACCAAAGTCTGTTTGGAGCAAGATGGCTGCTGATGTCTGTGAGGGTTCAGGCTTCCTGGGTTCCTCTGGGTTCAGCTCCTGTTTTCTCCACAAGGACAGCTGTAGACTATGAGGCCCTCTAGGCTTTGCTTCTCTCCACAGGGTCAGCTATAGACTATCATGTGATCGTCTCTGTCTCTTTCCCAGGGGCTCCAGCTTAAGACTTCAGCATACAACTCCAACACCAAAACTCCAACATTAAGAACCCTCAACTTTGTCCTTTGCCATGCCTTTTGTCTGTGAGTCCCCACCCACCAAGGGGTGAGGACTCAATGCCCTAATTACATGGCCCAATTAAAGCCCTAATCATAATCAGGACCAGGTGTAGATCCGATTACAAACATAATCCAATATCTCTTTTTGGAATTCATAACCATATCAAACTGCTACAGACATCAAAAATACTTTCTCTATGCTATATACTAAATTCCTGAGAAGATAGTAAATTTTCCTATACTATCTTTAGTTGGCTTAACTAACATTTGGCTCTTAACAGTTGACTTAACTAATCTTAAGAAACTTAAATCATGAAAATAATATCCCTGCTGGTCACAGATAGGATTTAGATAAGTGAATATCTTTTTTGGATGAGCCACTGTAGAGTATCAAACGTGTTGGTCAGCCATAACTTTACCAAGGTGGTTTGGGACTATTTAATTACTAGAAGCTGAAGGAGTATATTTTTTAGAGTCTACCTTGTTGTTTCTAATAGAATAATAACTAATGTTAAATGCTTAAAATGTATCTGATATTGTTTTAAACACATAACAAAATATCTATCTGCAATATAAGTACTTTTTATTATCTATTTTATAAATAAGGACACTAAAGCACAGATAGATAGTGCTTTAATGAAAGCCATGTAGTAAGTAGTAGAACCAGAACTCAAACCCAACAAACCTGAACTCTTAATGTCTATGCTGTACAGTGCCTCTTTAATATGATCACCGCTTAGCTGTTTATTATTGCTACTTAGAGCCACATGGGGTTATTGAAGCACATCTTCCATTTTCCTCTAAAGTCTAGTTTTGTTGAATATTGGATGCTAAGGTGAATGGTTAACCCATTATTTCTACATATTTTCTCCAGTATGTTTGTAAGTTAAAAGATTCTTTTCAGAAATTTTCCTTTTGTTGTAGTCTCCCCTCCTCTCCCTCAAATTATAGAGAACAACAAAACAATTTTCTAAAAGACAGTACAATTGCAGGGTTATTCAGGCAGAACCAGTTCTGAAGAAAAACATTTATTTGTTTTTTTTTCAACTATCACCTTTCGAACTTTAGACCAAAAGAAAGATGTGAGCAATATACCACCACTGATACAGGTGATAGAAAACAGTATTGTCAGTAATATCTTTAAATACAAAATTTGTCAAAATCAGACATATGTTACTAATATTTAAAAATTATTTTAAAAATTAATAAAGGAAGATCCTGTGGTTATACGTGTTACTAATCTGTAATATTCTTTGAAGAACAGTAAAATGGAAAAAGTCCATTTTTACTGTCATTTTTTTAGTACAAAGCACTAAGATGCTCTCAGTAGTGGTTGGTACTTTTGGTAAATAATGGAACATGATTTAATGAGGAAAGATGTTTTAAATCCATTTGATGAATGAAATTCACTGCATACATTTGTTTCAGAATCTCTTTTAGCAGTTCTTGGATACTGTACTGAAGAGAGGTCTACTAGATGGAACTAGAAGAGAAATAGATCAGTAGAACAGAGACCACAATAGAATTATAACATGAAAGTTATTAATTGCTAAATAGAACATTAAGATCAGTGAAAAAACAATTGCATTATATCAGTGTTGTTGAGACAACTGAAGTAGCTATTTGGGGTGAAAAAATAAGCAAGATCCCTATTGCCTCATTCTTTATACCAGATAGATATAAAAAAATGATAAAATCAGAATCATAGGGAAAAATACTAAGTGATTAAAAAAAACAGTATTGGAGTAGGAAGGTTTTAAGCATAATTTAAAACCCAAAAACATAAGTTTTTAATATTTGTGTGAACCAACTGTGGTTAAAAAATCATAATGTTAAAAGAGACATAACAAACTAGAAAAATACTTTCAATAAAAGGGCTGATTTCTTTAATAAAAAAATGGACAAAGAAAATCTGTACTTCATAGAAAAAGAAGAAAAAATGTTCAGTCTTATTCCTTCAAGCAAATGAAAACAATAGTGAGAATCCAGTTTTCACCTAACAAGCAGCAAGTATTAAGAAGTTTAATAGTGGGAAGCGGATGTGGCTCAGGCAGTTGGGCATCCACCTACCACATGGGCAGTTCCAGGTTTGGTTCTTGGTGCCTCCTAAAGAAGAGGAACAAGGCAGCGAGCTGACATGACGGGCTGGTGTGGTGAGCTGACACAACAAGGAGGCGCAATAAGGAAAAACACAACGAGAGACCCAACAAGGAGGAAGTAGAGATGGCTCAAGTGATTGGGCACCTCCCTCCCACATGGGAGGTCCTGGCTTCAGTTCTTGGTGGCTCCTAAAAAAAAAGATGACCAACAGACACAGAGAGCAAACAAGGAGGGGGGAGAAATAAAATAGAGCCTTTAAAAAAAAAAAAGAACTTTAATAGTATTCAGTGTTGATGAGGGAGTGGGCGAATGTTCCTCATATATACACTGTTGATTGGTATTAATATTCTAGGTTTTTAAAGTTTGGTAAAATGTATATATATGTTTTTAAGATTTATTTATTTATTCCCCCCTTCCTCCCCGTTGCCTGCTCTCTCTTTCCATTTGCTGTGTGTTCTTCTGTGTCTGCTTGTATTCTCATCAGGCGGCACTGGAGATCTGTGTCTCTTTTTGTTGTGTCATCTTGCTGCATCAGCTTTCCATGTGTACGGCACCACTCCTTGGTGGGCTGTGATTTCATGCAGGACGGCTCTCCTTGCGCAGTGGCCTCTCCTTGCACAGGGGGCACCCTTACACGGGGACATCCCTGTGTGGGCTGGCTCTCCTTGCACACAGCAGCACTGCATGTGGGCCAGTTCACCACACGAGCCAGGAGGGCCTGGGTATTGAACTCTTGGACCTCCTGTTTGGTAGGTGGACATTCTGTTGAGCCACATCCGCTTCCCAGTGTATCCATTTTTTGTTTTTTGTTTTTTTTTAAAGATTTATTTTATTTATTTCTCTCCCCTCTCCCCCTGCCGCCCCAGTTGTCTGTTCTCTGTGTCTATTTGCTGTGTGTTCTTCTTTGTCCGCTTCTGTTGTTGTCAGCGGCACAGGAATCTGTTTCTTTTTGTTGCGTCATCTTGTTGTATCAGCTCTTCGTGTGTGCGGCACCATTCCTGTGCAGGCTGCACTTTCTTTCGCACTGGGCGGCTCTCCTTACGGGGTGCACTCCTTGCGTGTGGGGCTCCCCTAATGCATCACGGCACTCCTTGCATGTATCAGCACTGCTCATGGGCCAGCTCTGCACGGGTCAAGGAGGCCCGGGGTTTGAACCGCAGACCTCCCATGTGGTAGACGGACGCCCTAACCACTGGGCCAAGTCTGCTTCCCTGTATCAGTTTTAAAGGTACATAAGCTTTGTATCAAATTCCCACTTCTAGAAATTTTTCCTTTTCATTCAAATATGTATACAAAAAAATTCCGTGCTTACTATGCATAAAAATGTCCTAGATAAGTTTGTAACTGAAGTCAAGTTGCAGAAAATTTAATATGCCCTTCGCTTAAAATGTGTGTAGATTTGTAGTCTGGGAAATTTCTGAAGTGATGCATCTGAGCCATAATGGATAGCCCACTATGTAGCCAGTGATACAATGACTCTCTGGGGAGTAATACTGTACGAGTATCTTGGTACTGTGTGAATGAGTTTGTTTTTATCCATGAGCTTCCTGACTTTAAAATTTTAAAAAGTCATGTTTTTTGTCAAATAAGTTCCTCCCTTGGGGTGTTTATATTGCTGTGTCTTCCAACTGAATTACCCTTGGCTTGGCATGCTCCTTCACTCCTTGAAGATAACCTGCTCAAATATCACCTCAGAGAGATCTTCCTGACAGGTTTCACATTACTTTCCACACTCTCTCTCAACTAATGTAAGCTTCATATTGCAAGACCCTGCTGAAACCTAGGTGCCTAGAATAACACAACATAAAATCATTTATTAAATAAATAACTAAAATATTTTATATTAAGATGGATAAAACATTACCAGATATGTTGACATTAGATCAAGCTAGCAATAGGTTAAAAAAAAAAAAGCAATCCTTTCATAATTAGCTTTTGTTTATAACTTTTCTGAAAAGGTTTTTTTTTAAAGATTTATTTTTTATTTATTTCTCTCCCTCCCACCCTCCCCCCCCCAAAACCCCCCATTGTCTGCTCTCTGTGTCCATTTACTGTGTGTTCTTTGCCCGCTTCTGTTGTCACGGCACGGGAATCTGTGTTTCTTTTTATTTTGCATCACCTTGTGTGTCAGCTCTCCGTGTGTGTGGCGCCATTCCTGGGCAGGCTGCACTTTCTTTCACGCTGGGCGGCTCTCCTTACGGGGTGCACTCCTTGCGCGTGGGGCTCCCCTACACGGGGACACCCTGCATCTGCATGTCAGGGCACTCTTTGCGTGCATCAGCACTGCACGTGGGCCAGCTCCACACGGGTCAAGGAGGCCCAGGGTTTGAACTGCGGACCTCCCGTGTGGTAGACGGACACCCTATCCACTGGGCCAAGTCCATTTCCTATGAAAAGGTTTCAAATGTAAGACATACTACTCTATTGCAAGGCCTTAAATAACCTACATTTAATTTTCGGTATTTACTAAGCTTTGTGTGCTGACAGTTGGATTGAAGTTTTTGAGAGTCCAAGTAAAGTGGTAGATAATTCTGGAGCCAGGCTCAGGTATGAGCCTCAGCTCCATCACTTAAGAGTCTTTTTTTTTTTTTTTTTTTTGAATTAATTTTTTTAAAAATATCACGTTCAAAAAACATGAAGTCCCATTCAACCCCACCGCCCCCACCCCCCACTCTCCCTACAGCAACACTCTCCCCCATCATCATGACACATCCACTGCACCTGGCAAGCACATCTCTGGGCATCGCTGCACCCCATAGTCAGTGGTCCACATCATAGCCCACACTCTCCCACGTTCCATCCAGTGGGCCCTGGGGGGATCCACAATGTCCCATAGTTGTCCGTGAAGCACCACCCAGGACAACTCCAAGTCCCGAAAAAGCCTCCCCATCTCATCTCTTCCTCCCATTCCCCGTACCCAGCAGCCACCATGGCCATCCTTCCCACACCAATGCCACATTTTCTTAGAGTCCTTTAACTTCAGGTAAGTCACTTACCTTTTGCGAACCTCCGTTTCTTCAATAATAAATGAAAATATAATATAGTGTTAGAATTAAATGCAATGATGTATGTAAAACTCCCAGCAGAGTGCCTGGGACTCAGTTAAAAGTTTTGTTTCTCCTTTGTCATCTCTAAAATCCTTATAGGGCAGGAGTTCTTAACAATGGGTCCGTGAGCTTGAATTGAAATTCAAGGAAACATTATTCTGGGCACTGTTTGGGTAGGTGTGATATATTTATTAAATAATGCATCATATAGTGAGGACTTAGTAAGGGGTCTGTGGAACAAAAAAGGTTAAGAACCCCTGTTATGAAGATTCATTATCTGTATTATCTAATAAATGGAGATGCCATTCTGGTCTTAAAATTATACAGTTAATAGGAAGGACTAGGACAGCATTTTATTCAAATTCATGTTCCATGAAAATAATTTATTTCTACTTTATTGCAGCAACATTGAAAAATTTTTAAAGAATATAATCGTGTGTGTTGTAACAGAAAGAAAAATGGAAGTGTTCCAGGAACTCCGGAAGCCATCAGCACGTTTGGAGTGTGACCACTGCAGTTTTAGAGGCACAGATTATGAAAATGTACAAATCCATATGGGTACCATCCATCCAGAATTTTGTGATGAAATGGATGCTGGTGGATTAGGTAAAATGATATTTTACCAGAAAAGTGCAAAGCTATTTCACTGCCATAAATGTTTTTTCACCAGCAAGATGTACTCCAATGTTTACTATCACATCACATCCAAACACGGATCCCCAGAAAAATGGAATGATAAGCCAAAAAGTCATTTAAACAAAGAAACAGATCCTGTGAAAAGCCCTCCTCTTCCTGAACACCAGAAAATGCCCTGTAACTCAGCGGAACTTCTGAAACCTGCACCTCTGCTTTCCATAGAAACTCAGAAACTTGGCCCAGTTACATCTCCAGAATCACCAAAACCTCCTACTCTTGCGCCCCTGGAACTTGAGAAATCTGGCCCTGTCGTTTCTCCTGAACCATTGACACCTTCTCTTAGTTGTTCTCCTGAGCCTCTAAAACCTGCCCCTGTTTCTTCTCCTGAACTTCCCAAATCAGTCCCTGTTGTTTCTGAATCTCAGAAACCTGTCCCCATTCCTTCTCCAGAACCCCAGAAACTTGTCCCTATATCTCCTGAGCCAGTAAAGACTACTCTTAATAATCCCAAGCTCCAGAAACACTCTCATTTCTCAGAAACATTGAGGCCACCATTATCCTCATCTCCAGAGTCACCAGTTCTAGCTGCTTCCCCTGAACCTTGGGGGCCATCCCTAACTGCATCTCCAGAATCTCGGAAACCAGCCCAGACTGTCTCCCCTGAGCCCCAGAAGCCATCCCCATCTGTGTCTCCTGAACCTTGGAAGCCATTTCCTGCTGTCTCTCCAGAGCCTAGGAGACCAGCCCCAGCTGTGTCTCCAGGTTCTTGGAAACCAGGGCCACCCGGGTCCCCTAAGCCTTGGAAAACCAGTCCTTCGGCATCATCAGGACCTTGGAAGCCAGCTAAACCTGCTCCATCTGTGTCTCCTGGACCTTGGAAACCAATTCCTTCTATATCACCTGGACCTTGGAAACCAGCTCCATCTGCATCCCCTACGTCCTGGAAGTCTTCAGTTTCACCTGGTTCCTGGAAATCTCCCCCCACATCTCCTGAATCATGGAAGTCCGGGCCACCAGAACTACGAAAAACAACTCCCACCATGTCACCTGAACACTGGAAGGCAGTTCCCCCAGTGTCTCCTGAGCTCCGTAAGGCAGGACCTCCCTTATCTCCTGAGCTTCGCAAACCAGGCCCACCACTCTCCCCAGAGATCCGTAGTCCAGCAGGATCTCCAGAGCTCAGAAAACCCTCAGGGTCACCAGAGCTTTGGAAGCTTTCTCCTGATCAACGAAAAACTTCTCCTGCATCAACTGATTTTCCTGAGCCCCAGAAAAGTTCCCGTGGTGGTTCTCCTGAGCTCTGGAAGTCAACCTTTTTTATTGAACCTCAGAAACCTTCTGTCTTCCCTGAGACACGGAAACCAGGTCCTTCTGCACCATCTGAATCCCCTAAAGCAGCCTCAGATATCTGGAAACCTGTCCTCTCTATAGATACTGAGCCCAGAAAACCTCTTATTCCTGAGTCCACCAAAACAGCCCCTCCTGCTTCTCCAGAAGCACGAAAACGTAGTCTTTTTCCAGAACCCAGGAAGCATCCCTTTTTCCCTGAACTTCCTAAATCTACTATATTCTCAGAATCTCAGAAAGTAGTTGAGCTTGGTGATGAACTGCAGATAGATGCTGTTGATGATCAGAAGTGTGACGGTTTGGTTCAGGAGGAACTTCTAGCTACACCCAAGAGACTCTTAGAAGACACTTTATATGCTTGCTCGAAGAAGCTCAAGAAAGACAACCAGGAGAATTCAGATGCTGAGCTTAGTAGTAATGAGTATATAAAAACAGATTTGGATGCAGTAGATACTAAGGGCCAAGAATCGAGCAGTGATCAAGAGCAAGTTGATGTGGAATCGATTGATTTTAGTAAAGAGAACAAAATGGACATGACTAGTCCAGAACACTCCAAAAATGTACTACAATTTACTGAAGAAAAAGAGGCTTTTATCTCTGAAGAGGAGATAGCAAAATATATGAAGCGTGGAAAAGGAAAGTATTATTGCAAAATTTGTTGTTGCCGTGCTATGAAAAAAGGTGCTGTTTTGCATCATTTGGTTAATAAGCATAATGTTCATAGCCCTTACAAATGCACAATTTGTGGAAAAGCTTTTCTTTTGGAAACTCTTCTTAAAAATCATGTTGCAGCCCATGGGCAAAGTTTACTTAAATGTCCACGTTGTAATTTTGAATCAAATTTCCCAAGAGGCTTTAAGAAACATTTAACTCATTGTCAAAGCCGGCATAATGAAGAGGCAAATAAAAAGCTAATGGAAGCTGTTGAACCACCACTGGAGGAGCAGCAAATTTAATTTTTAAACATAATGTGTGTATATATATGCTATACACAGTTTGTTAGAACCATCCTTTGAAAGTATAGCCGTGAATTAGCCTAGTTGGATAGTAGGTGTTGATGTGTATGGTTGTAACATGTTTAATTGTCTCAGTAGTGTTATAGAGAATAAGCATTTGGTTATTTTTTTTAATGGTCTCTATGTGGTTATCTTGTAAATTAAATTCATACTGTATATTCTGGATGGATAAGATTTATTTCTTCAGGTGTATTTGAATAATTATGAGATGGGGTAGACATTCCATTTGACTAGCAATCAAGAGCACCTTGTACTCAATTTAAAACATCTTTGAAGTTTTATCATTTTGTGAAACTAATTTCAGAGAATAGAAATTATTAGTTTTGTTTAGGAATTAGGAATGAAAACTTAATTTGAAAGAAAATTTTTTCCCTATTCTTAAAAATGTATTTTCAGATC
Source organism: Dasypus novemcinctus (assembly GCF_030445035.2). NCBI lineage: Eukaryota > Metazoa > Chordata > Mammalia > Cingulata > Dasypodidae > Dasypus > Dasypus novemcinctus. The sequence continues at coordinate 16,139,043 of NC_080689.1, read as the reverse complement.
CTAAAATTTATTTTGAAGTTTCCATTTTGATCATGTAAAATTAGTTTATTTATTAATCTTGGACAGTTTCTAGATGTTCATTAGCTTTTATGTCATAGAAAATTGGAGTCTCAGGGTTGTTAACTTTCTACTAGAAGGGGGAAATTTGAATAAATTTTTAAAATTGTTTGTAGTCATCTTCTTTGGGGAGCAGGACTTAGAAAAATAAGAGAAACTAGGAGAAAAGTTAGTATGATGTCAAGTCTTTTTTGTCTTTAGCTGTAGAGTAGATTTTCCGTTGGAGTCTTCCATTTTGTGTCCTATCCCAAGATCTGACCCTTTACTGCCCTGGCAGCTCACACCAAGAGATGATTCTTAATTGCCAAATGTGCTAGAGCTTGTGTATCCTCCTACTCCTGGGCCTTGCTGGGCTTAAGACCAGGGGAATGAGTAGGAACTGAAAGTCTTCCAGATTCAGAGTAGAAGATTGTATAAATAGCGATTTGTTTGAGAAATATATCACTTTTATGTTTTTCACAGTTCTGTTGCTGTAAATACCTTGTACCTGTTCATGAATTATTTTATTCTAAAATATTTTGTCAAATGTATATGAACCAAATTAAAAACAAAGGCTTTCGTGTCCACCCTCTTCTGTTTGTTTTCTTTTAAGTAGCTTCCATCCTGCAATAGTTAAATTCCATTATTTCCTATTTCCATGTTTTATATATATATATATTTTTTTTTTTTTCCTTTTTTTCCCCTTGTTTATTTTTCCCTCAGAGGTACTGGGGACTGAACCCAGGACCTCATACATGCAAATCAGGCACTCAATCCCTGAGCTATACCCACTCTGCAAAATATATATATTTTGATTAGAGAAATTTTGAACTTACAAAACCATCATGCGTAATGTGCAGAACCTTACTTTGTTGTGGAACATTCTGAAACATGAAAGAACATCAACAGACTATTACCACTAACTTTAGTTCATAGTTTACATTTGGTGTATTTTTTCTATACACCCTTTATTGGTACCGTGTATTAGTATTGTACATTTGGTAGAGATAATGAGAAAACACTCATTTGTAGTGTTAACCAGTCAGTTTTCCACCACGTGGTTCATTGTTACTTAGTCCCGTGTCTTGTACAGTCTATCAAAAATGTAGACTTGGTGGCTCTCACTTTCATCACAGTTGTGCAGTCCTTACCTCAGTAAATTTAATGTTTTCCTTAGTCCAAAGGAAAGCCCACACACCCTCTTATTTTTTTTTTAATTTTTTTATTTTTTATTGACTTTGTAATAATATTACATTAAAAATATATATGTGAGGTCACATTCAACCCCACCCCCCCACCCCCCCTCTCCCCCCCCCCCAACAACACTCGTTCCCATCATCATGACACATCCACTGGACTCGGTAAGTACATCTCTGGGCACCTCTGCACCTCATATACATTGGTTCACATCATGGCCCATACTCTCCTCTATTCCATCAAGTGGGCCCTGTGAGGATTTACAACGTCCGGTGATTACCTCTGAAGCACCATCCAGGGCAGCTCCACGTCCCGAAGACGCCTCCACCTCTCATCTCTTCCTGCCTTTCCCCACACCCTTTGTCCATTATGTCCACTTTTCCCAATCCAATGCCACCTCTTCTATGTGGACATTGGATTGGTTGTGTCCATTGCACCTCTATGTCAAGAGGAGGGTCAGATTCCACCTGGATGCTGGATGCAATCCTCCCATTTTCAGTTGTAATCACTCTAGGCTCCATGGTGTGGTGGTTGTCCTTCTTCAACTCCATCTTAGCTGAGTGTGGTAAGTCCAATAAATCAGATTGTAGGTGCTGGAGTCTGTTGAGGCTCAGGATCTGGCTATCACATTGTCAGTCCAGAGATTCAAATCCCCTAAATATATCTTAAACCCCAACATTAACTGCACCTCCAGCACATTAGCATGAAAGTCTTATGAAGGGAGATCCCATCTGAGTCCAGATTCATCACACATAAACACCATTTCCAAAGAGGGGCCATCTGCCCTGGTAGTTAACCCCATCGGCCATGACCATAACTCCCATGGGTCTCTTTAGCCCTCAAAGGAACCAATATCTGGGGGTTGTATCTGCTTTATCTGTCTCTCTGACTCTGCTCAGTTGTGCATGAGGGCAAACCTTCTGCCAGCCTCCAGACTCTTTTTTAGAAACTCGTAGCCATATAAACTCATTTCTCCTTTCCATTTCCCCCTTACTTTAGGTCAAACAGCATTTTAAAGTCATGGTATTTTATGTAGACATGGATATTCTGCTGATCCGCATTGAACCTTCCGTATAAGGTCATTTTCCAGTTGCATCATCAGTTGGTAGTTGATAGTGGTCCCTCGTTGCCAGGGAGGCTCATCCCCGCACACCCTCTTATTGACAGCATTGATACAGTACCTTCTTTGACATTGATGCAAGAATATTACAATATCGCTCTTAGCTATAGTCCCATAAGTTACATTAATTGTATTTTCTAATACATCACTATAGGCTTCCCACTTTGTAATAGTGATGTATATTTGTTCTAGTTCATAGAAAAACATTATTGTGTTTGTACTATTAATCATCCATTTCCAGGTTTGCTACATTAATCCCTAGATTATTCTCTAGCTTTCTCTCAATTGACATTTACATCCCTAGACTACCCCTTTCAGCCACAATCCTATTTATAAACCATCTGTGTTAGTTACACTAAACTGTTACCATCAACTCTATCCATTTCCACTTTTACAGTCAAGGTAGTAATTAAGCCCATATACATAAAGCATTAGTTCCACTTCACAGCCCTCATACTATCTCTTAGTAACCTATAGGCTTTAACTTAATGTGTTTAATCTTTGTATTTAGTTCATATTAGACCAATATTTGTCCTTTTGTGTCTGCGTTATTTCATTGAACATAATGTCCTAAAGGCTCGTCCATGTTATCAGTGTCCCAATTTCATTTCTTACAGCAGAGAGTATTCCATTGTATGTATATACTACGTTTTCTTCATCCATTCATCAGTTAATGGACTCTCAGGTTGTTTCCATCTTTTGGCCATTGTGAATAATGCCACTATGAACATTAGTGTGCAAATTTCTTTTTGTGTCTCTTCTTTCAGTTCTGGATATATTCCTAGTAACAGGATTGTATCTTATGACAGCTCTATATTTAGCTTCCTTTTTTATTTTTATTTTTTTATTTTTCAAAGATTCATTTTTTTGTTTCTCTTCCCTTCCACCCCCCACCCCAGTTGTCTGCTCTCTGTCCATTTTTCTGAGTGTCCTTTTGTCTGCTTCTGTTGTCAGTGGCATGGGGATTAGTGGCTCTTGTTGCGTCATCTTGGTCAGCTCTCTGCATGTGTGGTGCCATTCTTGGGCAGGCTGCACTTTTTTTTGCACTGGGCGGCTCTCCTTACGGGGTGCACTCCTTGCGCATGGGACTCCCCTACGCAGGGACACCCCTGCGTGGCAGGGCACTCCTTGCGCGCATCAGCGCTGCGCGTGGGCCAGCTCCACACGGGTCATGGAGGCCTGGGGTTGGAACCGCGGACCTCCCATGTGGTAGGCGGATGCCCTATCCCCTGGGCCAAGTCCACTTCCCTCCACTTATTTTTAACATACTAGTTTTCATAACAGCATTTTCTAAACTGTTTTCTCTGAGGGGAAAAAGAATTCTTTGGTCAAGTAAGTTAGGGAAACACTGTATATTAGGCACCCTCTTGTGGAAAATCTCACTAATGCATATTAGCATACTAAAGGTTCTGAGAAGTTTAGCTTGTTTAATCCCAGTGGTTCTCAACCCTGGCTGCATTGTTTGAAGAATATGAGGGAGGCACTTAGTGATTGCCATGAGAGATTCTGATGTACAGCCAGGATTGAGACTGGGTTTAATTAGCTATTCCCAGACCTTTTGAACAAAGAATACTTTTTTTCGTGGCATCTCTATTAATATGCTAGTTGGGAAGATTGAATATTTAGGTAATACTGGGTAAGGTCAGTCATTTGATGAGTGCAGTCAGGGCAGGAAAAATACTATGATTAACCCGCTACTTTAATCTTGCCGGTTTACACTGGGCACCTTGAGAATGAGCTTCCAGTTATGGAGTTTCCTTCTAGACAGTGATGCTAACAAAAATAATTTGGGTACACAATTGTCTTGTTTTTTCATCTACACGGACTGATTAAAAGTGATGAAGCAGGGCTTGCTGCACCCAGAAACCTTGAAGCCTGTAACCTCAAATCACCCTTCATACATAATGAAGATAGTTTTTCTTGTGATGTCACCCTTTTTGGTGCAAGAATCCTTCCTAGACTTCTGCTCAAGGTGGACTGACTAGATCATGTCTTGCCATCTAATTTCTGTTACACGTGGGTTTTGTTGTGATATTGCCATAAGGTGGGGAATCCTTTGCCAGGTAAGTAGTGGTGGCGCATGTGTATGTAGTTTTGTCCTATCTTAAGGCTTAGACTACTGCTCTTGGCTTTACCTACTTTTGTGGGTTCTCACTTTTTTCTCCATTTGTCTCTATAAGGTGAGAGAGAGTGAGCTATACCATTTCTTTAAAACTTATTTTAATTTGGCCCTGATAAACTTCCCCTCCTGTGCAATAGCATCCTTCTTTAATCAATACAACCTCATTATACTTTCTTTCTATTTTTCCTCTGTAATTAAGACTATTACTTATTAATGAAATCTCTGTCCCCGTTGCCTGCTTCCATTTGCTGTGTGTTCTTTTGTGACTGCTTCTATCTTTATCAGCTGAACCGGAATTCTGTGTTTCCTTTTGCTGGGTCATCTGGCTGTGTCAGGTCTCCGTGTGTGCGGTGCCATTCCTGGGCAGGCTGCACTCTCCCTCGCACTGGGCAGCCCTTCTCCATGGGGCACACCCATGGCACAGCACTCCTTGTGTGCATTAGCACCGTACATGGGCCAGCTCCACACAGGTCAAGGAGGCCCGGGGTCTGAACCGCCGACCTCCCATGTGGTAGGCGGAGGCCCTATCCATTGGGCCAAGTCCGCTTCTCCCAATGATTTTATATAATATGAAATGGAATCAATTATTGTGTCTTCACCCTCCACATTACTAGATGCTATTATTTTTGGGTGACCAAATTAATTTTCATTATTTTTACTATAAATTCATGAATTGTAATATTCCTATAGCAGATACTGCTTTGATTTTTAATATTGGTGTGGATTCCATACCTTCATCTTGGATGAAGACATGGAAGATACTTATCAAATCTATAAGCATTGTAAAATTGCGAGGGATGCCTTTTTAGGTTGAATTATACTACCAGATGTAAAAAACTTTAAATTATCCTTTTTTCTCAATTTAGCCATTTCTGTTCATGTGTAATTCTGACCACATGTTGCATTAGTTTCCTATAACTGCTGTAACAAATCACTACAAATGTAGTACCTTAAAACAGCAAAAATTTACCGTTTTTGCAATACTGTAGTTCTCTGGACTAAAATTAAGGTGTTGGCAGGGATTCCTTCCTTTCCAGAGGCTCTGGGAGGAAAATGTTTCCTTGTCTTTCCCAGTTTCTAAAGATCATCACTTTCCTTGGCTCATGGTTCCCTTTCCTCTTCAAAGTCAGCAGCTATATAGTATCTCTCTGACCCTGCTTCTGTTATTACATCACTTTTTCTAACTCTCCTGCCTGCCTCTTCTGCTTTTAACAACCCTTATGATTGGATTGGTTCCACCCACATAATTCAGGGGAATCTGCCTATTTTAAGGGCAGCTGATTAGCAACTTTAATTCCCTTCACCATGTAGCCTAATTTGTTTGCAGGTTTTAGAGATTAGAATTTGGATATCTTGGGAAGTCCACTCTGCCTGTCACACATGGACTTGAAAACTGGAGTTTTGATTCCTCTGGCCTCTTAGGTCACTTAGTTTTCTTTGACAGTAATCTGTTGCCACTGCTTTACTGGTCTAGGCCTTCATCACTATGTGCATGGATTAGTGCAGTAGACCGCTCAGTGGTCTTATGACCTCCAATGTCAATTCTAACCCATCCTTTTTTCTTTTTTTTTTTTAAGACACACAGATCACAAAAAATGTTACATTAAAAAATATAAGAGCTTCCCACATACCCCCCACCCTCTCCCCCCCGACTCCTCCCACGTCAACAACCTATTTCATCATCGTGGCACATTCATTGCATTTGGTGAATACATTTTGGAGCACTGCTGCACCACATGAATTATAGTTTACAGTGTAGTTTACACTCTCCCCCAGTACATTCAGTGGGTTATGGCAGGATATATAATGTCCAACCCATCCTTTACACACAAAAACTAGTAGACTCTATAACATTTATATTGCATTCTTAATACAAAATAACCCCTTATGTAGTATCTACCAAGATCAATTACTTAAAGCTTTCCATTTGTAAACCATTCCTTACTCAAGCAACTTTCCCACCCTAGCTCTGTATCTCAAATACTATGCTCATAGTTTTTTTCCCAATCTATAATGCTCATCTCTTTTTCTACTGCAGTCTCTCTAACCCTAGCACAGTTACTTCTCTTTACTTTCTAACACTAGTACAGTTATATTCTCTCCACCTTCCAAGGCTACTTTTGCCATACTGCTTTTTATTTTCTGAATTGGAAAATGCAATCCTATTGGATTGAATCTCTCTCTCTCTCTTTTTAAGGAGGTACCAAGGATTGAATCCAGAACCTTGTACATGTGAAGCACATGTTCAACCACTCAACCACTGAGCTACACCTGCTCCTGGATTGGACTTCTTAATAGTAATTGAGTGTTGGTGCACGACTTTTTTTTTCATTAAAATCCCCTAAATTCTACCTCATTCTTAAAATTGTTTATACTGTAGAAATATAATCTGACATTTCAACTTCTTTCATTCTGATCAATTAGTAGCTTAGTTTGAGCATGGGTCAATTATTAGCTTTTTTGCTTCTAATACCAGCCAATCTCTTGCAAATGCTTGCCATGGACTACCAGGGGAATTAGATGAAAATGGGAAGTAGATTAAAGCAAATCCTCCATTCTTGGAAAAGCAGTGCAACTCATGTCTTGATAGGAATGGATTATTTTTTTCATTTACATTCAAGAAAACATTTTTAATGTAATTGAATGCACAGATTTCATCTAATTCTGAAGATATTCTGTCCAGTACAATAGCCATTTGCCACACATGACCACTGAACATTTGAAGTGTGGCTGGTCTGAACTGAGGTGTGCTATAAGTACAAAAGACATATTGGATTTCTTTAATTTGACACTTTTTTTTAAACTGTTTAATGTAACTACTAGACAAAGTAAACTAACAGGTTCACATTCTGTCATTTTGGACAGCACTATATAGAGCAGAATAAATTTTCCTCTTGAAAGTTTCTTTACACAAACTTGTCTTGTTTGAGGGAGCATTCCTCTTATCTGATACTTACTGATCTTAAGATTGCTCTGAGAATCAATGAGAACATTTTTCAACTTCGATAAAACCTTTGTGCCCCTGAGAGTTTAATTCATGAAATAAAGTACAAGATTGTATTTGGGTACTTTATAGATTATTCAGACAGTTAAAAATACGCTCCTTTATATAGTTTGAGCTCTTAATTATGAAACGTTTTGGAAAAGTTAAAAATAAATCCAATTTTCTTCAAAATATATGTGTGTGGTTTTGAGAATGTAGAATATACTATGCTACGCAGTAGCTAATTGAGTTACTGGAGTGGGTGAGAGTGACTTATGAGGGGTGGGTAGCAATAAAAGCCCCTGCGCCTAGGAACATCAACATCCCTTTCATCTATACCATTTACTTTTGCACCCCCTCCCCCAAAGGGAAGTTACAGTTTTTCTGCTTTGTAGAGATTTTCATCATTCCCCACCAGCCTATAAATTACATAGATAGCCACCATTTACTTTTAATTTCTTCTAAGACTTAGGGATCCTCTTTCTAGATCTAGTGTCTGCAGCATGTCCATCTTCTTTTCATCTGTAAATCTGGTAACTCCCCATCTCAGGGAAGTAGCAGTCTGGGGCCTCTGGGAAGAATTAGGACAAACGAGATGCTGGGGCTAAACCTTCCTGTTTAGGTTACAGATGTGAGGACCCCAGGCCATTGCCACAGAGAGCCATGTTGTTTGTCTTGAATTCATCCAGTTTGTCTTGCACCCATCTACTTCCCTCCATTTCCATTGCCACCAATGTATGTCAAATCTCCTAATCTTCCTACTGCCATTTTTGTCTCCCTCCAACTCATTTTCCACACTAGAATAAAAAGTGATTTTTTGAAAACGTATGTCTTAGTCTGTAAATTGACTATTTAAAACTGTTCAGTCATTTCATGCTCTACTTAGGCTAAAATAAAAAATCATTAACCTGGCCCACAAGACCCTACATGATGGGGTTCCTGCTTCCTCCTCCAGCCTTGTTTTGTACCATTCTCACCATCACTCCCTATGCCTTGCTCTTTGTATATCACAGCTTTTGCACACGCTCTTTCCTCTGCCTGGAATTCTTTTTATTCTCTTACTCCCAACACTCCACCATTCACTTGATTTACTTCTTTTCATCCTTGGGACTTAGCTTAAATGTTAAAATGCCAGTTTCTCAGGGAAAACTTCTTCATAATTGAATATATCGGCCCCAGTTATCATCCTGGAACCTAACGTATTTTTCAGAGTTGATGAACCTATATAGAGTGGACTATTAAAAAAAAATGGATGAATTTGAATCTGTTCCAAGTGTTTGATGAAGGAATAGGTAGCATCTTAGAGATCTAAAAGATGTTTTAAGGTCACCTTCACTTAACTGAACTGGTTTTGGAAATGTGTTTTGTAGGTTGGAGTGATAGATGCTTTTTAAAAAAAAGAAGGGAAATGGTCACATTAAGGATGTCTGCATGCCAATCTGCAGGGGAGTGAAATAATGCTGGATTGACCAAGCTGTGCTGTTCAAAAGCCTCATGACTTTCATTCATTGAACAAACTGACATTTTATCATGACATCATTTCATCATCCCATCAACTCTTCAACATAGGTAGCAAAAATCTAATTATCCAGATGAGGAGATTGAAGCTCAGAAAAATTAAATGACTTGTTCCAACAGCAGGTAACTAGTAACTGTTAGAACCAGTCAAGTGGTACTTGCTGACTGAGGTTCAGCATCTTAAAATGGGAATCATACTTCTTATTCCACTCTGTTGCAGCAAGAATAAATGCTTTAAAAAGGGGTCAAATCTATACACACAGCATGGTATTGTATTCCTTTATTACTTAGAATAAATGTTTTTTAGAATGACTAACCACCAAAATGGTAGAATTTCATACATTCCTATTTTCCTATAAAGTTGCCCACATTCTTGATTTTAAATGTGTGACCTTCAATGCTGAGCAAGGCTTGTGTCCCTCCTTGAGTCCTCCCTCCTCTCAGGTAACCTTATTTTTAATACTTAAGCTATTCCTCCATCCGCATTGCTCCAGCAGATGTGGCTCAGACAGTACCAACGCCCTTTCCCTTTTTTTCAGGTTTTAACATCAGTAAGACAATTTTTTTAATACTATCAAATAAGATTTAAAATTAAGCAAATCACAAATATTACGTTAACTGTTACTTTGAGAAATTCTGATGAAACATTTTCATCTTTCTCATGATAAAAATAAAATTTCATAAACAGACCTTACTTGAAATACTGGGGCCAAGTAAAAGTTACCATGTACAGTATAGTCCATGAAAGAAAGAACATTTCTCTCTTTTTAGCAACAGGAATGCAGGGGAATGTCACCAGGTATAAAAGCCCAGTCCCCTTGCCTAACTTAGGCATCTCTGAAGGGCCATCCCAGCTTCAGGGCTTCCTGTAGGGTCAGCTGAGTCCTTTACTGGGACTGCGTTACTGCTGAAGCACCACCTCTGCCCAGGACTGCTTCCTTCCCCTTTCCCATCCCCTTCCCCTTCCCCTTCCCTTCCCTTTCCCTTTCCCCTTCCCCAGATGTTGATCCAAGCCTCTCCCCAGTAAATAGTCTACATGCTAATCTTCTCTGAGCTTCGTCAGGAACTCAACCTGTGACAACCTGTGACAAGGGCCAAGGGCTGGTTTCACTGTGGTTAATTCTCTAGGGCAGCAGTCGGCAAAATTCTTCTGTAAAGAACCAGGTAGTAAATATTTTAGACCATGTGGGTCTAAACTATTCTAACTTCTGTCTACTCCACTACTGCACAGACAATATGTAAACGAATGGCTGCAGCTATTTTCCAATAAAACATTGTTTACAAAAACAGGATCTAGTTTGCTGATCCTGAGTGAGAGGCCTCTTAATCAACAACCCCTCACTTTTCAGGTGATATTTTACACCCGGGCATTGGTAAATCACTAGATTGGGGCTGCCTCTGGAAGGAAGTGAGAACTTAGGTGAGCAATTTGCTTCAGCTGAAGCAGTCCCCCACTAAGAGGGCTGATAGCTGAGAGCTGTCTTCAGCAGCTGGGGAATAGTCCTTATTACTGATGGAGAATGTGAGCAGAGTTTCATAGCATCCCCCACACCCCTGTAAGTTCAGAAACCTTGTCTGATAACAACCTAACACTGGATTAACCTCTTGTGCAGTCTCATATTAATCAAATGCACAATTCAGATGTATAAAATCAATTTATAATCTTACAATTAGAATCACAATTATCAATGGGGTCAGATCTTTGAATTCCCTGGTAAGTGCATTTTCTTTTTGTATACGTATCACATGGAAAGCCAAATTGAAATCAGCAGGTTGTTTGGGGAACATTGGATCAGAATAGCTCCAACTACCCAAAGAGAGGTAGTTATGTGATTTGAATGGGAGTCTAACAACAGGGATATGACTGCACCAGGAGTGGACAGGCTCTGAGCCTCAAAAAGAACGTTAGACTAGCCCCCATATCTGGGCTCAGGCAGGGTGCCACCATCTCCCCTCATCTCTGTCTGAATGGGAACCATGGAGATTCGTGCCCTACTCTTCCTTCCCTGTTTGCCATCGACTGGAAGCAGATCTTAGCTAAGCCAATATATTCACTTAGACTGAAGTCATCTTGTCAGCCTGGGAGACTTTCTTTTCAGTGCCCTACTCTAAATCATTGTGATGTTGAAGTTTAACTCACAGAAGGCAGTCTTATACTAATATTCTTTTTATGGCCCCAGGTAAAAAAATGCAATTTATTAAATTTTATAATAATCAACTTTTCAAAAGGGCAATGTAATATTTTAAGGTCAAATATTCTAGCTCCTGATTCAAATTAAAGTTAAGACTATAAAATGTATGTTTTCCAACTAGGAATTTATGAATGGTCAGACAAACCCTGTATGGGAACTCCCAGAACTTATCTAGACCAAAGGTTCTAATGTGAAATAAACCTTGCTGCTCTAAACAAAACTGAGGGTTTTTGTTGTTGTTGTTTATATAGTACTGGCAAGACAACTTAAAATCTGGTCCTGATTCCAGATGGGATATTCTGATGTTAATATATCCCAGACATTCCTGAAATATACTACTTCACCTCTGTTTTAGTTTCCTTGTTGCTAATACAAATACCTTGCAAGGGGTTGGCTTAAACAATGGAATGCTTTATTCCCAAAGACTGGTGTTCTGGAGTTGCTGCTGGCGGTCCTTGGTCCTGGGCTCCTCTGCCACATGTCAATGCACATAGCAGCCTCTCCTGGCCTCTCCTGGCCTCTCCTTCCTCTTCTGGGTCCCGTTGACTTCCAGTTCTGGCTGCTTCCTTTGTGGCTTTCTCTCTCTCTGTCTGAATTTCATTCTGTTTATGAAGGACTCCAGGAATAGAATTAAGATCCCTCCTGCCTGAGGGGAGCCACATCTTAAATCAGGTAACCTCATTAAAGGGTCACACCCACAGGAATGGACTCAGTTTAAGAACATGTTGTTTTCTGGAATATGGAGCTCCAAACCACCACAACCTCCAAGTTAGAGATAATTTCTTTTGAAAAAGCTCAGAAATATCAAGGTCTGAAGCCAACCTATGAAAGCAGCAAAGAGTGACGGGAATCCAGGGCTAAGCCGCAGCAGCCAGGGTCGGACGGCTCATCTGTCAACTCAGCCCTCAGGGGCGGGCCACCCTGACTCCATCTCCTTGCCTCACTTATTTTTGTTGTCTTTTTAAAAGTACTCCAATAATACATTAATCCACTTTCAGTGTAAAAATCCAAATAATGAAAACACATATAGAGCAAAATGTGGGATTTCTCTTTTACCAGGTAGAATTTTAAAAATCTGAACTTTGGTTTTGTGGTGGAACAAATAGAGATAGCACCTCACAAGCAAAACAAAGAAAACTGATCTTTGGAAAAAGCAGTTTGGTTGATGTAGGAGAGATGATGTTTTGTGATGGTAATCAAACGGCCAGCAGGAAGAGTGGGTGCTAGTTGCCTCCACCCCTTACTGGCTGGGTGACCCTGGGCAAGCTCTTCACCCTCACTGATTCTCTGCTGTGAGGAAGGCATTAGGACTTTTCCTGTTGGTTGCACAGGGCTGCTCCATGGATTAGAACACCTAGAGCTGGAAGTGCTTCTTGTGCTCTCCATTCACAAGCAGTTATGGCTGGAGGGAAGCCTACACTTTTTAGTAGCCCAGTGGATACAAAATTGACTATTAAGAATCAGCAACTTTTTGGGTCAAGTCTTCCTTGTTTGTTTGTTCCCCCTCTCCCCCCAGATTTGCATTTTTTAATTTTTATTTTTATTTATTTCTCTCCCTCCCCTCCCCACCCCCTCCAGTTGTCTGCTCTGTGTCCATTCGCTGTGTGTTCTTCTGTGACCACTTCTATCCTTATCAGCGGCACCGGGAATCTGTGTTTCTTTTTGCTGCGTCATCTTGCTGTGTCAGCTCTCTGTGTGTGCGGCACCATTCCTGGGCAGGCTGCACTTTCTTTCGCACTGGGCGGCTCTTCTTATGGGGCACACTCCTTGTGGGTGGGGCTCCCCTACGCAGGAGACACCCCTGTGTGGCAGGGCACTCCTTGCATGCATCAGCCAGCTCTACACAGGTCAAGGAGGCCCGAGGTTTGCACCACAGGCCTCTCATGTGGTAGGCGGATGCCCTAACCATTGGGCCAAGTCCGCTTCCCCTCTTCCTTGGTTTTCTGACAGAAACTGGTAGGTGATACCTTCTAAGTGACTTATTCCCACCTTCAGCAAAATATGGAAAAATGAATACAGCTCTCATTCACCTGGTGCTAAGGACAGCCCGAGTCATCACCTGATTTTCCTTTCTCCTTCTTGCTTTATTCTTTGTGCTGAGTACCCCATAATCAGTACTACCCCAGCATCACCGTAGAATGCACACTTCAAAGCCTTAGAAAAGAAACCAAGCATTTCAAGAAACTGTGATACAAGAGATCTATCTCCATTTCACCAGCACAACCCTTCCGTGGAGCTGTCTTGAGTTATTTCCTTCCTTTAGCCGTCTCCCAGCTCATATTCTTCCCACAGTTAATTAAAGACGATAGCTACCTCCTACTCCTTTGCAAATTTAGTGCCAGGAATTAGAAATTGGCATCCTCCGAGTTTCCCTTCCTTTTTTCCAACCTCCCCCAAATTCATTGGTACCTCAAGAATCCGTTAATGTTTTTCAGATTCATTTAATATAATTGATTTATTCCTGGCAAGAGTAAAAATCTGGGTTAGGAGGGAGATGGAAAATGACAAAAATAACTTCATCTGCAAATTTAAAATTAAATCTGATACTTCCCTTTAAAAGAATGCTTCATGACAGATTTCTCATATCTTTTAAATTCCACATTGCCCTAGAGTTAGAATTAATTTTCCAAACTGTCAGTCAAACAGACAGCCCAGCAGCTTTATAATCATGAAGCTTTTCTCTGCCTATGACAACGCTGGAGGCATATGATATTAAAAAAAGATAGAAGTGAGAAAGAGTTTCACAAATGGTCTCTTTTTTTTTCTTTTCTAAATTTGGTAATCCAAAGGTCTTATTAAATCCTAAATTATTCTTGTTTGGACTTCAACTAGCATTTAAATTGATGCAAAGATTGATTTGGGATAATAATGAATTTTTATGTGCTATCTAATCAGAATGCCTTCATTTCTGATTCTGTTCACAATACAATGAAAAAAAGGATTAGGTCAGACATCAGCACAAAAATGGCAAACTATGTTCTACTTTCATTTTCTTCAACAAGTTCTTTGTATAACAAGCCATGAAAACACCAGTCTTTAAAAACAATTATCTATTGGCATAACTGTATTAGAAAAGACATTTCGCTAAGGTGAGATGTGAAAGTTCCAGAGCAGAAGTATTAAAACGATTAGTAACTTCTACATAAGTAAAGTTAATGGTCAGTTGTCTTTGATAATGACTGAGGCATAAATATTGGGGATAATTTTCTATAGAAATGCCTTTATATTTCAGGAACCAGTAAAAACTTAAATGGTTATGCTGCTCTAAAAGTGGAATTGAGGGACAACTAGCATTATACAGCGTTTTCATGTCCATGCTCTTATTTATCTCTGAGGAGCTTTGGCAGAGATCTACTGGGCTTATACCCACTTTGAACATGAAGAAAGAGATTCAGGGTTTGGTATGACATGCCCAGACTCATGCAGGTGGTAAGTTCAAAACCCAGATTCACACTTGGTTTTACTGACTCCAAATCTGGTCTTCTTTTATTGCCCTCCTTTTCCCATGATAGAGCTTCTTTCCGTGTGACTAAAGTGAGTCTTCCCCTTTTGCCAGCTTCTGCTTAAAATTCCTTTACAGATGCCAAATCTTTGATGCCCCAATTATAGAAGTTGGAAGCTATCAGAGCCTTTTTCTGAACAGAAGTGGCAGAAGTGGGCAGCCCTAGAAAGGGGGTGCTGTTAGTGTTGACTACAAATTTTGCCTGCTCATAATTTTGCTCAATATGACTGGAAAAAAGTTTTATCGGGGAGTTGATCTGCCTGTTTTCCATACTTAATCAAAATATGGAACCAGATTTCCCAGATCTGGGAGGAGCTATGTAAGTGTTTTAATTCAAAAGACCTTTTCTAGAAGCAGAATTTCAAGCCTTAGCTTTCCAATCTTGATGAACTGCAGGATATAGTTAGAGTGGAACAGACATAATACTAAATCAACATGGTTGTTACATAAATGACATTAAAGAATGTCAACAAAGGAGTGGGAGAGAAAATATTCATCTTATTCTTAAATATGAACGCTTAAGCTCTCCTTTTCATGAGTTGATAGTGTTTCATACCATCCTTTCAATCTTCAGAAAACATGGCCTAGGTGACAGTCATGTTTCAGAACTTTATTATGTATACATGACTATGGTGACCATGGAAATGTGCCTCTTGGATCTCTTGCAAAATTGATTGATGGCCCCAGCTATTGCGTCACTGGGTCTGTGCCAAAGCCATACCTTCTGTGCTCTCCTGGGCTGCTCCTAGCCAGCGGCTCAGTGTGACAGGGATGCTAAGGCAGGCCCATGCCTTTGAGACAAGGGATCTCTGTGGGGGTGACTTAGATTTGAGAAATTACCATTGGTCTTGCCAAAATTTCCTAGCCCTGCACTTCAATATGAAACAAGTTAGTCTGTCTGCCTGCCTCCCTCTCTCCCTCCCTCCCTCCTGCCCTCTCTCTCTCTCTCATCTCTCCTCCCGTCCCTCTCCCTCTTTTCTTTCTTCCTTCCTTCTTTCACTCACAAGGGGAACATCAGCACTGTGGTCTGACAGCTTTCCCATCCCCTCTGGCTCCTCCTCATTTTCCCTTACCAGTGTGTCCCCCGCGAAGCTCTTGCATTACCCACCCTGTCTTCTTGTTCACTTCTCAAAGGGACATGGACTGACACAGTAGGTATAATCGAAAGATCAAAATTCCCCTTTCATAAATATACTTTATGAAAATGAATACAGGAGGATGAAGATAGAACAAAAGTTTAAATCAATTAGCAAGGTAACCTTAACAATAACAAATTCCTCACAAGGTATTTTTGTTGTTGTTCTATAAAATCTTATTCCTTCTCTGGTGAAATATGATGAATTGCTTGGTGTGATATAGTACAAGTGTATATAGATTAAAACATCAACCTAAATACCCATTATTGGTAAAGGTATAGAAGAAGAAAGCTTTTAACTCATTGGCAGTGAAAACATAAGTTGACAAAGTTTTTGGAAAGCCTTTTGGTAATATTCATCAAAAGCCTTAAAAACATGCAGTCTTTAATTCAGCATTTCTGCTTATGGGAGACAAGCCAAAGAAACAATCCAAAAGAAGTGCAAAAATGTCTGTATATGAATGTTTGTAACAATGGCAATTTTGATGAAACCTCACACATTCAAGGATTTAAAATGTTGTAGTATAGCCATACAATCGAATACCATTCAGCTGTTAAAAATAATATTGTAGATAAATATTTATTGACATGAAAAGATGTTCTTGATATATTGTCAATTGAAAGTGCAGAGTACAGAATTTTTCAGGTAACGTGAGCCCATAAACTTTGATGGATTATATACCAAGATATTAAGAGTGATGCTAAGTACATTTCCCCTTTATAAACATGTGTAGCTTTTATAATAAAAAGCAATTTTCAATTTGAAAAATGTATTGTTTTGGTTGAAGCTGGAGAAATGAAAGGGCTACAGGCGAATAGCTTATGCAAAGATCTGCTGAGGTGTGGCGAGTTTGAAGTGTGGCAAAAGCTGGGCAGTCAGTGCCTCCTTTGGTGCTTCCCCAAAGCAGGGAGTTAGAGACTTGAGTTGGTTTGTTGGGAAAGCAGAGTTGTGAAAAGGCTCAAAGAAGAAATGGAAGCAAAAATAATTTTAAAAAGTGATAAAGGAAGGAGAGGAGGGTATTCTAGACTGGGGGACCATAAAGGATGCAGCCAAACTGTCCAGGAAAGAGGAAAGACCACTCAAGGAATTCTGTGTTCAGGAGCCAGGACACCTCCAGTTTGGGGCTTACAAAGCCCACCTGAAACAGGACCCACTAGGGCAGACCCAGGAGTAACCTTCATCCTTTAGGAACCAAGGAGATGGAAAGAGTAGCCCTGAGCATGGACTAAAGCACAGAAATAAGGGTAATACTGAGCTGGAAGGGCAGTGTTTGCCACCAGGGGCAGGTGCCTCACCTGAGTGTGGAGGGAGCCTGAGAAATGCTTGAAGCCAAGTGAAACGCAAGGGACTCAAATGCCACGGGGCTCCTTGTCTGTATAGCATGTGCCTCTGGGTTCCCTTCCATTGTGACAGAGCTGGGGCTCTTTGAGTAATCAGCAGAGAAGGGGGAGCAGGAGAGGACAGGCCAGGAAGGTGCCCTGCAGGAGCAGAGCAGAGAGGGAGGCGCTCAGATTCTGGAGGCAGCCTTTGGGTGAGCAGCGCTGGTCACCCAGGAGGTGGCAGTAGAAAGTCACTGTTGTCCCCGTGGATATGTCTGGGAAGCTTTGTTTTTGGAAACTTTCCTGGGCTGTCTTTTGATTAATACTGCCAGAGTGATAAAAAAGGAATAAATTTCCCCTCTGCTCTCTGCTCCCCTTTTGTTTGTGTCTGCCCAGTGCTCTTTCCTGCCTTATTTGCTGGTAACAGCACCCCCTCCTTTAGCCAGCCCTCCTCGCCCTCTAGGGTCAAGTTTTTCCAGAGAGGCCGCCAGTCCCAGGCTCTGCCCCCAAGCAGCAAGGACGGACACACGACCCAGCCTGACCATCAGAGCACTCGCACCCACATGGTGATTGCTCCAGGGTGGGCATGTGAACCTCGTGGGGCCAACCAAAGTCCTGCCCGAGCTGGTGGCGAAGGGAAGACCTGCAGTCATGGCCCCTTGAGAAACCAGGGACAGCAGGGCCTCCCTTAGACATCCCAAGCCCGTTTCTGCTCAGAAATGAGGCACAGTCAGAAGGACCCCTGAGAGCAGCAAGCCCCTAATTCTGCCTGGAGCTTCCTGGGGCTGCCTTGGCTCCTGCAGTTTTTCCATTCTGTGAGCTGCCTCAGTATCTCTACCATAACTCCCTTTTTGGCTTAAGCTACTTCCTTTTTTTTTTTTTTTTAAGATTTATTTGTTTCTCTCCTCTTCCTCCCCCCCCCCCACCCCTCGCCCCAGTTGGCTGTTCTCTGTGTCCATTTGCTGCATCTTCTTCTTTGTCCGCTTCTGTTGTTGTCAGTAGCACTGGAATCTGTGTTTCTCTTTGTTGCATCATCTTGTTGTGTCAGCTCTCTGTGTGTGTGGCGCCATTCCTGGGCAGGCTGCACTTTCTTTTGCACTGGGTGGCTCTCCTTACGGGGCGCTCTCCTTACAGGGCGCACTCCTTGCGCGTGGGGCTCCCCTACATGGGGGACACCCCAGCGTGGCACGGCACCTCTTGCGCGCATCAGCACTGTGCATGGGCCAGCTCCACATGGGTCAAGGAGGCCCCGGGTTAGAACCGCGGACCTCCCATGTGGTAGACGGACACCCCATCCACTGGGCCAGGTCCGCTTCCCTGAAGCTACTTCCAAGTGTGTATCCCATGCAATTTATTTTATTTCATTTTTAAAATTTATTTATTTTTTGTTCCATGCAATTTAAAGAGGCCTGCCTAAAATATTCAGGTTCTATTTTTTTCTCCCTTGCAAGATGGCTGAATTTTTGCTTCCAGAAATAGGTTATAAACTTTTAAATGTTAATTTCCTTTTAGAATAAGTAAACGAATTATAAACATAGTAACAATAATCACTTCATCAGTCTTTTGGCCACTTCCTCCCTTACTACTAAGCCCTGTCAGAGCCTCTGTTCTCCACATCCATCTGGGAACTGCAGCCCCAACCCTGGTACCTTCCAGGACCCCTCGACTGGCTTCTGCAGATGGTTCTTGCATGTCTCTTGCAGATAAAGGTAGTGGGAACAGTTGCATGAGGCGGAATCCCAGATAATGGATGCAGAGACTGTGCACCTGAGACTGCCAGAGAGATTAGGAGAGTGAAATGATGTTTAAAGAAGGTGACAAATCAGCTGGAAGAAGAGCCCACTCCCTCTGCAGAGTGCCCCTTCTGAAGATGGCTCATTGGATTGGAGCTAGTCCCAGGGCATCCTTGGGCAACCCAGCTGAAGATGGTTGGCCCATGTGATTGAAAGAGCCTGCATGGTAGGGGCACCCTTCCTCCTCCAGGAGAGCTCCCCCCATCCAGGAATGCTTGAACTGGTACATACTTGTTCCAGAGAAAATTGCTGAAATTTTTAGACCAATGCACATCTGATTGATTTCTCTTGATTTCCCACGATTGGAGTGCAGGTCTCTTAGGCAATAGCTTTGGTGAGGCCCTGCAGTCCTCTGGCGCCTGTCTGCACTGACCAGACACAAAGGAGAGAGGGAACCTTTGGGGAAAGAGATTCCCATGACCTCTGTAGGCTTTGTAGGATCAAGCTTCAGGCTGCAGAAGGAAACTTAAATCAGAAGACTAAGCAGCACCCAGGGACTTAGGCACAGTAGAGTCAGTGGGTCCCACTGTTAGGCCCTAAGGGCTGCTTTGACCCCACCTAGGTTTGCTGTAAGGCCAGGTGGGACCAAAGTGGTGGGGCTCCTTCCCTTCTTCACTCCCCTAGAAGTACTGTACACATAGTATCACTTTCTGTTTGTTCAGTAAGCAGAACAAAATTAGAGAGCCCTAGTGTGTTTGGCAGCACATAATAAAAATCTAAACAGATCCATCTCTTCTCTTGAGGCTACAATAGAACCTCTCAACAAAGAACAGCATAGTGAGCCCCCTAACTTTCATTTCATGGAGGGCTAATGGCTCACCTTCAAGGACAGACATGGTCACTTAAGGATGCATCAAAATCCCTGCAAACACAAGTGGCTGATACCAAAAACATCTTAAAAGCATGTCATAAGAATACAGACTAACTTCAGAGGGAAAAAATAGATAATTTATGTGAAAACACTCAACTTCAGGAAAGCCAAAACTGCTTTCCCAAGAGGTTGTGCACTTGAAGGAAAGCATGTGGGAACAGACAGAACAGGAAAAAAATGTTTGAAAACTTGGACACATGAATTTAAAAGGTTGTAAATCATAGAGAGAGCCGGATAAAAAAATCTCTGATGGAAACCATGGTGAAGATGGTACATTTTCCTGCTCTCTCTAGAGAAGAATAAGTGGATGATGGCAACTTGGAATTAGATAAAAACAGTAAATCAGAAGATGGAGACCACCTAGGCTATCCAACAGAAGTCCATTTGAAGAAACTCACGGCTGTTAACTTAAATGTTTCCTTATAAAAAAGACTTGAAGAAGGAAAATGAGGATTATTTTTTATTTTTTAATTTTTTAAATTTTTTTTATTTTTAAAGATTTATTTATTTATTTAATTTCCCCCCCTCCCCTGGTTGTCTGTTCTTGGTGTCTATTTGCTGCATCTTGTTTCTTTGTCCGCTTCTGCGTCTTGTTTCTTTGTCCGCTTCTGTTGTTTCTGGCACTGGAAGTGTGGGCGGCGCCATTCCTGGGCAGGCTGCTCTTTCTTTTCGCGCTGGGCGGCTTTCCTCACGGGCGCACTCCTTGCGCGTGGGGCTCCCCCACGCGGGGGACACCCTTGCGTGGCATGGCACTCCTTGCGCGCATCAGCGCTGCGCGTGGGCCAGCTCCACACGGGTCAAGGAGGCCTGGGGTTTGAACCGCGGACCTCCCATATGGTAGACGGACGCCCTAACCACTGGGCCAAAGTCCGTTTCCCTATTTTTTAAATTGGGTGAATAAAATCAAATAAATGAAGAGCCACAGGCCAAAAAAAAGTCTCCAAGCAGAACAAGCAGCTTTGCTGTCTGAAAATTAACAGTATGAAGATGAGATTCAAAAGCTTCCTCTGAAACTTCAACTACTTCCTGAACTACATCAAGACAATGTAATGCAACATTTCAGGAAATCATTCAAAGAGAGAATTTACTGCTTAGAAATAGAGAAGAAACTTCCCAAAGTGTAGGAAAAAAATCTACCATACATATCAGATGTGCAACTCCTACGGGGATGATGGGCTGAAGAAAAGAAAAACCTGGTAAGAACCACTTCCTCCTATCAAAGACAGATTTTCTCCCATGAGAGAAAGGCTCAAGAGAGTTGGTTGAAGTCTCTGTTGACTATGATAAAGCTCAATAAGCTAAGAAAAAGAAATGGTCACAGCAGGCAAAAACTGTCTGACGTCATGTTTAAATTGCACATGGCCCCTTTGTACCTGCTATTCCACATGCAGGCCTGTGCAGAAGCTGGGGAGAATCTGAACATCCCCTGGATCATCCAGTCCCAGAGAAGGAGGAGGGCTAAGTGTGAAGGCTCAGGGATCCAGGACCACATGAGGATTTGATTCAGTTTTCATGGCAGCCAACCCCTCAACATTTACAACCACAGCAAGTTACTTGCCTACATTTTCACTCTTTAAAAGTAATCTTAATTTATCACTTTTTGGTTTAACTGTAGTCATTTAATTGATGTTATATTTACTCTTATTGAAATTTGATGAAACCATAACTCCTAAGATAGTGTTTTTCAAATATAAGTTTTAGTATAATACTTATGAATACATTTTTCCACTCCATTAGACCTTCTAGAATTAGATCATATAAAGAGTGTGTTTTGATTGAAATATAAAGTCCAGGGGTAGAACAGTCATTCAACAAATGGTGCTGGAAGAACTAGATATCCATAGCCAAAAGAAAGAAAGAGGACTCCTGTCTTACCCGTTATATAAAAATTTACTCAAAATGGATCAAGGACCTAAATGTAAAATCCACAATCATAAAGCTCCTAGAAGACAATGTAGGGAAACATCTTCAAGACCTGGTAGTAGGTGGTGGATTCTTAAACCTTATACTGAAAGCGTGAGCAATGGAAAAAAAACATGGATAAATGGGACCTCCTCAAACTTAAACAGTGTTTTGATTCAAAGGACTTCGTCAAGGTGAAAAGGAAGCTCACTCAATGGGAGAAAATATTTGGAAACCACATATCTGATAAAGGTTTGATCTCCATTCTATATAAAGAGATCATACAATTCAACAATAAAAGAGCAAGCAATCCAATTTAAAAATGGGCAAAAGACTTAAATAGACATTTCTCCAAAGAGGAAATAAATGGCCAAAGGGCACATGAAAACACGTTCAATATCACTAGCTATTAGGGAAATGCAAATCAAAATGATAATGAGATATCATCTTACACCACAGAGAATGGTCATTATTAAAAAATAAAAACAGTAAGTACTGGAGAGGATGTGGAGAAATAGGAACACTCCTTCACTGTGGGATTGTAAAATGGTGCAGCCTCTGTGGGAGACAGTTTGGCGGTTCCTCAGGAAGCTAAATACAGATCTGCCATATGATCCAGCAATTTCTCTATTAGGAATATATCCAGAAGAACTGAAAACTGTGATGCAAACAGACATTTGCACACCAATGTTCATAGAGTTGTTATTCACAATTGCCAAAAGATGGAAACAACCCGAGTGTCCATCAACCAATGAATGGGTAAAGAAAACGTGGTATATTTATATATACAACAGAATACTATGCTTCTGTAAGAAGAAATGGAATTGGAACTCATATGAAACATGGATGAGCCTTGAAGACATTATATTAAGTGAAATAAGCCAGACACAAAAGGACAAATTTTGCATGGTCTCACTAATATGAACTAAATATGAAGAATAAACACATTGAGTTAAAACCTAGAGTATGGGTTATTAAGATATAAGAGGAGGGCTGAGAAGGGGTACTGATGCTTAATGTATGAAGAAGTTTTAATTAACCTGACTGTAAAAGTGTCGGAATGGATAGAGTTGATGGTAGCACATTACAGTAAGTCAAACTAATGAAGTTGGTTTATAAATGGGATTGTGACTGAAAGGGTAGCCTAGGGATGTAAATGTCAATTGAAAGAAAGATAGAGAATCATCTAGGGACTGAAAAACATGGTCAACCCAGAGGTGGGTGCAAATTGTGGTTAATAGTACAAATACAGGAATTTCCTTCTCTGAACTAAAACAAATATACATCACTATTACAAGGTGGTAAGAATGTGGAGAAGAATGGGGAAAAAAACCCAATTAATGGACTATACTTAACAGCAATAATTTAATATTCTTGCATCAATGCCAAGGATATACTGTGATAATAGTAGGGGGGTATGGAAAAATTATACCAAATGCACACTACAGACCATAGTTAGTGGTAATAGTCTGATGATATTATCTCATAATCTGTAACAAATATTCCACA
Source organism: Dasypus novemcinctus (assembly GCF_030445035.2). NCBI lineage: Eukaryota > Metazoa > Chordata > Mammalia > Cingulata > Dasypodidae > Dasypus > Dasypus novemcinctus. The sequence continues at coordinate 16,115,843 of NC_080689.1, read as the reverse complement.
GTAATGTAGTGTGTTGGTAAGGGGTGTTGTGTGGGAATTCCATACATGTGTATGACTGTTTTGTAAGTTCACAACCTCTCTAATAAAAAAATATTTAAAAAATATATATATAAATGATAGAAAATGCAAAAAAATTATATATATCTAGATAGATAGATAGATAGATAGATAGAGAGATAGATAGATAGATAGATAGATATAAAAGATCCACAGCCATCACTGAAGTTTGACATGACCTGGAAGACTCATTTGGAAAATAAAGACCTTTGCTATGTGTTATGAGCAGTTATTAGAAATATGTAAAACTAACTTAATATTTACCTCAATAAGTTTTGATTGGTTTAAAAACAATGCAGGGCGAAGCAGATGTGGCTCAAGTGGTAGAGCGTCCGCCTACCATATGGGAGTGTCCAGGGTTCCAGACCCAGGACCTCCTGACCTGTGTGGTGAGCTGGTCCACGCGCAGAGCTGCTGCGCAGGAGGGGGTGCCCTATGTGCAAGGATTGTGCCCTGTAAGAGAGCCGCCCCACTCAAAAACAGTGCAGCCCACCCAGGAGTGGCACGGCACACACACAGAGCTGATGCAGCAAGATGGTGCAACAAAAAAGACATGCAATTTCCCAGTGCCATCAAGGATGCAAGTGAAAACAGAACACACAGTGAATGGACACAGAGAGCAGACAGCGGGGGGAAGGGGATAGAAATAAATAAAAATAAATCTTTTAAAAAAATAAAAAATAAAAACAATGCAGGGGAAGCAGACTTGGCCCAGTGCTTAGGGTGTCTGTCTACCACATGGGAGGTCCACGGTTCAAACCCTGGGCCTTCTTGACCCGTGTGGAGCTGGCCCATGCGCAGTGCTGATGCACGCAAGGAATGCTATGCCACGCAGGGGTGTCCCCTGCATAGGGGAGCCCCACGCACAAGGAGTGCGCCCTGTAAGGAGAGCCACCCAGCGCAAAAGAAAGTGCAGCCTGCTCAGTTATGGTGCCGCACACATGGAGAGCTGACACAACAAGATAACGCCACAAAAAGAAACACAGATTCCAGTGCCGCTGACAACAACAGAAGCGGACAAAAAAGAACACGCAGCAAATAGACACAGAGAACAGACAATTGGGGTTGGGGGTGGTGGGGAAGGGGAGAGAAATAAATAAAATAAATCTTAAAACAAACAAACAAAATGCAGAAATAAGAGCAAATAAGCAAGTAAACAAAAAAAAAATGCCTAAAACAACAACACCCCCAGCTAAACTTCATCAAATTCGTCATAGTCCTAAATTCGCAGATTTTTTGAAGGGAGTTGCTATTTTGTAACCATTTGTTTTTTTGTTTTCTAATTTCTTTTTACTCTGTTATGTTGTTTAGGATCTTCTTTGCTGTTTAGGCATTTCTAAATTTTATGCAGTCAAAATCAGAGTCCCCTGTATAGCTTCTGGGTCTCATTATTTGACTTGAAAGATCTCCTCAACCCAATAATTTTTTTTTCAAATGCACTAGTTCTATCTAATATATGTATTCTATAAATCATATATGAAAGTTTAAGAAGCCTCCAAAGATTTCATACCTCAATTCTCTAATGGAGGCAAGTCATATGCAGCCAGTCTTGGGTGGGAAGTTAATGTTTCTCAAGACCCTCAGAACATCTTTTGCCTTGTCTACACTGTCAGGAACCGATTGGATCCATTAGAAACCTCACTTTAACGTCCGTGAACAAAGAATTCAGACAGAGTGTTCTTTTTAGATGGCTTCCTGGATCTGGTCTCTTGAGTTTTAGGAACTCAGAATCTAGTAGAGGAACTGCTCATCCGTGCAGAGCTTCAGGCAGCCGCTGCTCAGCGGTAGGAAGGAGGGGTGAGTGGGGTTAGACCTGGTGTTTGAACTGAGCCTGGACCAAGGAGATTGAGAAATAAAAGAAGGAAGATGATCATGAGTTGTTCAGTAAACAAGGGACAGAGATTGGAGAGGGGATAAGGTTTTGGACTAAGTGACCAGAGTGGCCGGGGAAGAGCCCCGAGGCCATGAAAAGGAGTTTGCACTTTATTCTCCAGGTGATGGGGAGACACTGAATAGAAGCTTTGAGTAAGTGGAAGGACACATCTCTCCCCTGGGGCCTTCCTCAGTAATCCAAATCAGACCTAGCTTTGGTCAAAATTTGTTTTCAAAGTATAGTGTTTCCTGGGATTCCTGTGTGCTTAGAAAATTGCACCTCTTGCTCCTTTAAAGAAGCTGACATAGGAACACTTAATTGAAAAAAGTGTATTTTTTAAATGCCAAAAATAACCTGCTGATCAACTTCTCTGGGAAGTGGAGTCACAAAACACACTGGCTCCCACTACTCTTTGTTATTTTTCCTCCCTGTGGAATGTGGGATGTAAACAGTTGCCCAGAATGCCTTTTACATGCAAATATTCCAATTAGTAGTTCAGATTTGCTCTAGTGCTGCTCTCCTTAACTGTTGGATGACTGGCCAGCATTGCTCTTGAATTTTCCTCTTCGCTTTTTTTCCTCTGGATTGAGGCCCTTCCTAAACTAGACTCAGACTGGACCCATTCATTTTTTCCATCCTCCAACTAATTTCCTGTGAATACCTCCATTGTGCTCCTTCAAGTCCAAAATGGGCATTGGAGTTAACTTGCTTCTTCACTCTCTACTATAAAAATGAGCTCCAACTGGAGAATACAGTAGGGAAATTTAATGAAATGGACATCAAACAGGCTTCTTCTTGTTTCTTTGGAAAAATAAGCGTTCAACAAGATCTTTAAATCAGCTATCAATTAAAATCACTATGTTAGATAACCTCTTGGTAGCAGACCTCAGTTTGAAAATAATTTCCTAAAGCATTTATTCATTTTGTTGCAAATTCTTTCCAATAAATGTTTTGAACTAAAACTGCTAGTGGCCAAATGGCTATAAAAATCAACGAATCAGTTTTGAGCTGCTTTAGTGCAGTTAAAATATTGACTCAGACATACATAACCAAATTTTCCTTAGAACTGTCATGCCACTCTTTTTTTGTGCTTTCAGAGAAAGACGTCATTTATAAGTAAACAAAAACGGACACAAAAACTCACAAATCCATGTCCTATAATGAGTAGGGTCAGTCCAAATTTACCCTAATGTCTTATACTTACGGCTAATTTTCGAACTACAGGAAAAAATAGATTAGTGTCAATAATTATTAACCAAGATTTTCCAAAATACATTAAGTCCATGAGCAAACTTTGTGTACATATATGAGAAACTTTCAACTGGGATGGTTGAAGAAAATAGGAAAGGTACTTAGTATATGATAGTAAAGGAAAGAGGATGGGATAGTCAGGATACATTTGAGAGTGATCAGCAGACAGATAACAGCTGAGATAAAACAGCAAGAAAAAAGCAATTCAAGGATGGACCCTAGAGACTTGAACTTTAAGGATGATGTAGAACTGTGAGCAGACTCGACGTCAGATTGTGAGGGACAGACTCTCTTCAAAGGAAAGCCGAATTCCAGTTAAGGCAAGGAGAAGGAGTGTGCATTTTGCTAAAAGGGGCGGGGGTAGGTGTTCCGGCTGTTCTTGGCAGGGTAAGAAGGGTGATAAGCATAAGGAGGCTGGATTAGGGAAGGGGCCACCTGGGAGGGAAGTAGAGCCTGGCTGCCCAAAGGGTTTCTCCCTTGTGGAAAATGGGATTGAGGGAGGCAAGTGGGGGAGTAGAAAGGAACTCACCAGTCTCAGTGTTCCAGTTGGGGTTGAGAGAGAAGCTGCCTCTAAAAAGTCCCTCTCGTGGCTGTCTTCATTTTTATCTTGCTGTTGCACTTGTTCCCACTATATTCTATTCTCAATACAGGAGCCAGAGTAATCCTGTTAGAGGAGGTCAAAACCTTACAGTGACTCACCAAAGGCAAAGTCAATCACCTGGCAAGTCAGCGAGAACTGGCTCCCTCCCATTCTCTCTCTAACTTTGTCTCTCTCCTTCTCCCCATTGCTCCCATCTCAGGTCTCTGTTTACATGTCACCTTCTCCTTGAGGCCTTCCCTCTCGACCACCCAATACCTTCACCTTCCTCCTAGCACACCTTCTAAAATACTATCTTTTGAATTTATTATGATATTATCTCTCTACCCTCACTAGAATGGAAGCTCCAAGGATTTTGGTCGGTTTTGTGTTCTGCTTTATCCTCAGTACCTGACATGTACTAGATGCTTAATAAATATTTGTTAATTGAATAAAGTGTGGCTGGCACACCTGGTGGGGGTAGCCATGGGGAAGAGGGCTTCTACAGTAGATCTCCATCCGTGTCTGTGGCTCTGTGCTGGTTGAGGGTGTGTGGGTCTGTAATTTTCTTTCATTTCCCCTCTGGAGAAAACTGCTCCACCTCCTTGCCAAGTAGGAGAGGCAGGTTAGGTGGCTGTGTTTTGACCCTGCTTGCCCACAACTGGATGGACCGGAGCAATTGGCACATGAAAGCAGCCAGTACTTAGACTGTCCAGTGACTTAGGTTGTGGTCTGGTCCATACAGATGAACAGCCAATCAGATTCCTTCTTTCAGGAAGTTGAGTGGAAAATAATGAGCCAAGAGATCAGCAAGGTTCCCCTGTCTGTTCCTAGGAAAGTGGGAACCAGAAGCTAAAAAGTAGTGGCCGCAGAGGCCATAAGGGGCTATGTACCTACTCAAGAGAGTGAAGAAACTGGAAACTGGTCAGTAGAGAGAGGCAGATGGAGAAGGTGTAAAGAGAGAAGCAGGAAAGCTTGAGTGTAACAGGTCCCTAGTGTGTGCCGGTTCTAGGCAGATTTCCAGCTCTAGTTCTGGGCTGTGCTTATCTTTATAGTAAACTCCCCTTTTCTTGAAACAACTTGAGAACTTGAGTGGGTTTATTTTGTCTTTGGCAATCAGCAGAGGTGATGATAACAAATAATGTGTTACCAACTGTCGTACAAAGTGGTGTTTTCTGTGCTAGTAGTGGTGTAGGAGAAGAACTCTTTGAGAATAGCAAAATGAAAGCTGCCTGCTGAGTTATGCTAATGCCTTTCTAAACAGGCACACTTGTTTTATTGCATTTGTATTTTGTGTCACCCTACATGGTTATATATTACAACTGCATTGTAGGGGAGAAATGATACAGGGTAGCATTTGTTTTAGTTTGCCAGAGCTGCTATAATAAATACCATACAATGGTTGGCTCAAATGACAGGAATTTATTGTCTAATAGTTTTGGAGACTTGAAGTCCAAAATCAAGGTCTATCGAAGGCCATGCTTTCTCCTGGAGTTTGTAGTGTTCTGGTGTTGACTTGCCCCAATCCTTGGGGTTCCTTGGTTTGTATCTCTGCCTTATCACATGACTTTTCCTTCTGGCTTCTAATTCTCCTGCTCAGTTGTCTGTGTCTAGATTTCCTTTCTTTATAAGGACTCCAGCCATGCAGATTAAAGGCCACCCTGATTCAATTTGGCCTTATTTAAATAGGATCTCTCAAGAGACTACTCACAAATGAGTTTATAGCCATATCCTCACCCACCTTGACATATTCAAAGACACTATTTACAGATGGTTTCACACCTACAGGACTAGGAATTAGGGCTTGAACATATCTTTTGTGGAGAACATGATTCAATTCCCATCAGTGATTATAAACCACAAGCTTTGGGGTTTGAATCCTGGCTTTGCCACATACTAGCTGAGTAATCTTGGGCAAATTATTTAACCTCTTTGTGCCTCAGGTTCATCATCTGTTAAATGAAAATAATTAGTACTTTCCTTTTAGAGCTATGTGATTAAATAATTAAATAAATACAAGTGTATTAGTCAGCCAAAGGGGTACTGACACAAAATACTAGGAATCTGTTGGTTTTTATAAAGGGCATTTATTTGGGGTAGAAGTTTACAGTTACTTGGCCATTAAGCATGAGTTATTTCCCTCATCAAAGTCTGTTGCCAGGTGTTGGAGCCAGATGGCTGCCAACATCTTCCAAGAGTTCAGGTTTCCTGGGTTCCTCTCTTCCTAGGGCTCATTTCTTTCCAGGCTCAGCTGTTGTGTTCTCTCCACAAGGCCAGCTACAGACTTTCAGGTGAATAGCTCTGTCTCTCTTCCTGGGGCCTTGGTCGTGTCTAATCTAGACTTCTCTCTGCTCTTCTGTTTGCTTACTTCTGGGGTTCCAAGCATTAAAACTCCCAACTCTGTCCTTTGCCGTGTCTTTTCTCTGTGAGTCCCTGCTTATCAAGGGGCAGGGACTCAATGCCCTACTGACGTGGCCCAATTAAAGCCCTACTCATAATTTAATCAATTAAAAGTGATACCTCTGACAGACCAGTTTACAAACATGATCCAGTAACTATTTTTGGAATTCATAAATAATACAAAATTGCTGCACTATATGTTGATGCAAGATCATGGGTGATGTTTGTCAGGGCCTTTTTCTTTCTTCTTAAGGCTCAGTGATCCCAGCTTCTTTTTTTTTTTTTTTTTTTGATTTATTTTATTATTTGTTTCTCCCTTCTTCCCTCCCCCCCAGCCCCCTCCCCCCCCGTTGTCTGCTCTCTCTGTCCATTCCTTGCATGTTCTTCTGTGTCCTCTTGCATTCTTGGCGGCACTGGGAATCTGTGTCTCTTTTTTGTTGCATCATTTTGCTGCATCAGCTCTCTGTGTGTGCGGCACCACTCCTGAGTGGGCTGTGCTTTTTTTCATGTGGGGTGGCTCAATGTGGGGTGCACTCCTTGAGTGTGGGGCTCCCCTACAAAGGCACGGCACACTTTGTGTGTGGTGCATGGGCCAACTCACCACACAGGCCAGGAGGCTCTGGGCTTGAACCCTGGACCTCCAATATAGTACATGGACACTCTATCAGTTGAGCCATGTCCACTTCTCCCAGCTTCTTTTGATCTCAGCTATAGGGTGGCATAAGGCTTGTCTCTCTTCCCAGGACTCATCTCTTTCTGGGCTCAGCTACTCTGCTCGCTCCACAAGGCCAGCTGCAAACTAGTAGGTGAACTGCTTGGCTCTCTCCCTGGGGCTCCAGTGTCAAAAAATAAATAAACTCTCTGTGTTCTCCTTCTCCATGTATTTTCTTCTGTGTGAGTCTGTTTTATCCCTACCAAGGGGACGGGGACTCAACCTTGCATGCCCTAATGAAGTGGTGAAATAAAAGCCCTAATCTGCTTTTTTTTAGATATATATATTTTTTTATTTTCACTAATCTTTATTTATTTATTTATTTTTTACGAGTATTTGTATGGACATGTTTTCATTTTTTGGGGGGGTACATATCTAGGATTATAATTGCTGGGTCATATGTTAACTGTATGTTTAACTTTTTTTTTTTAAGATTTCTTTTTATTTATTTCTCTCCCCTTCCCACCCTGCCCCAGTTGTCTGTTCTCTGGGTCCATTTGCTGTGTGTTCTTTTTGTCCACTTCTGTTGTTGTCAGTGGCACGGGAATCTGTGTTTCTTTTTGTTGCGTCATCTTGCTGCAGCAGCTCTCCATGTGTGTGGCACCATTCCTGGGCATGCCGCACTTTCTTTTGCGCTGGGCGGCTCTCCTTATGGGGCGCATTCCTTGTGCATGGGGGGACACCCCTGCGTGGCACGGCACTCCTTGTGTGCTTCAGCACTGCGTATGGGTCAGCTCCACACGGGTCAAGGAGGCCGGGGGTTTGAACCATGGACCTCCCATGTGGTAGATGGACGCCCTATCCACTGGGCCAAGTCCACTTCCCTAATCTTGATTTAATAAAGTAAAAGTGAAACCTCTGAATCTAATACAATCTAATAAGCCCAGAGGAACAGACCAGCTTACAAACAAAATCTAATATCTATTTTTGGAATTCATAATACCAAATTGCCACACTCCACTCTCTGAATTCCAAAAAGACATTACAATATTTAAAAAAAACAACAAAACACCTTGAATCAGTAACAATGCTAAGTACAAAATCATATCATAATCATTTTAAAGAAATAACCGTTTGTCTTGGGGCAAAGTCCAGTCTGGCTGTAGACCTCTGAAACTTAAGAAACAATTTATTTGCTTCCAATATACAAAGGGACAGACAAAGAATAAACATTTGAATTACCATAAAGAGAAATTGGGAGGGAAACATGAGTCATGGTCCCCCCTAGAGTTCTATAAACAGGCAGGGTATATTTCATTAAACTTCAAAGACTGAGAGTCATTCTCAAGATGATGGTTTCTTCTCCCTGGGGCCTCATGGGGGCCCACCCTTTCCACAGGCTTTCTCAATGGCCATTTTCTTGGTTCCACCCTCGCATCTGGGTGGTGACTGAGCTCCAGACCTCACTCACCAAGAACATTGGGGTGATGGCTACACTTTCCCTGATCTCTGGGGCTGAGTCTTAACTATTTCCCCCCAGTATAGTGAGGTGAAGGCAACATCCCCCCTAATCTTTGGCATACTGACCCAACCTTCTCAGAGCATCGAGTTGGCAACCTGGACTTCCCTAATCCATGGGGGAGAAGCCCACCTCTCTCAGACCTATGGGATGTCAACCTTACTCTCCTTAACCTTTGGGGAATGTGCTCTACCTTCTCTGTACCCTAGGGTGGCAAAACTCTCCCTGAACAGTGGGAATATCTATCCTCTTCAACTGCCAGGGCAAACTCACCCTCTCTGTACAGATGGGTGGGATTCCTCTCTTGGCCCAATGAGATGTCTTAATTCCAGATCTCAGCTTCTGTGGTTTTCCTCTTAAAGCCACTTCCCCTTCCATCTCTCCCCTACATGTCCCTTTTAGTCCAAGCTGACAGTGATTTTATTCATATAGCACTCTCAAAAAGCTTGTTGGCTTAGCATGCAAGAAGCAGGCATTCAAGCCATCAGACAGTAAGACTCCATAAGTCTTTCCTAGAGAACTGCATTTTCAATCCTGATTTACAAGTTCCAAGTTTAGTTTAAGTCCTCAAATAGGGCACTGTCATCTGGGGGCTTGATTTCCAGAGGATTGGAATTTCCATAATCAGTTTCTGGTTCCGTTATGCCTGACAATTCAGTTCTTAGCTTATCTCTCTCATCTAACATCTTACTATAAGGTGCAAGGAAAGTGAAGCCACATTCTTTGAGTTTACTTTGGAAATTTCCTCAGCTAAGTGCCCAGGCTCACCATTTTCAATTTCTGTCTTCAATAAAACATTAATCTTGCTAAGTTCTCTCCAACTTTAAAACACATATTGCCTTTCCTCCAGTTTCCAATAATGGTTTCATCATTTACTTCTAAGCCTTCATAAAAAGTCCTTTTAGTGTCCCAGTCTCTTCAAAGAAATCTGGGCCTGGAAGTGGATTTGGCTCAACTGATAGAGCATCTGCCTACCACATGAGAGATCCAGGGTTCAAGCCCAGGGCCTCCTGACCCATGTGGTGAGCTGGCCCACACTCAGTGCTGATGTGTGCAAAGAATGCTGTGACATGCAGGGGTGTTCCCCCTGTAGGGGAGCCCATGCGCAAGGAGTATGTTCTGTAAGGAGAGCCACCCCATGCAAAAAAAGCACAGCCTGCCCAAGAGTGGCGCTGCACCCATGGACAGCTGACGCAGCAAGATGATGCAACAAAAAGAGACACAGATTCCCAGTGCCACTGACAAAAAATGCAAGCAGGACACAGAAGAACACACAGCGAATGGACACAGAGAACAGATAACCTGGGGGAGGTGGGAAAGGGGAGAGAAATAAATAAAAAAATCTTAAAAAAAAAAAATAAAAGAAATCTAGGCCATTTCCATCAAGCATCTCACAATTCCTCCAAAAAATACCCCTTACCCATTTATAAAACTGTTCCAGCATTTTGGTCATTGCAAAAGCACAACCCCACTCCTGGTACAGAATTCTGTATTAGCCAAAGGGGTGCTGATGTAAAATATCAGAAATATGTAGGCTTTTATAAAAGGTCTTTACTTGGGGTAGAAGCTTACAGTCGCAAGGTCCTAAAGAGTCCAATTCAAGGTACCATGAGAGTTTCTTTCCCACCCAAGTCTGTTGCCACATGTATTAGTCAGCCAAAGGAGTATAGATGCCAAAATACCTGAAATCTGTTGGCTTTTATAAAGGATATTTATTTGGGGTAGAAGCTTACAGTTACCAGGCCATGAAGCATAAGTTACTTCTCTCACCAAAGTCTGTTGCCACATATTGGAGTAAAATGGCTGCTAATGTCTGCAGGAGTTCAGGTTTCCTAGGTTCCTGTCTTCCTGGGGCTCATTTCTCTATGGGATCAGCTGCTCTGCTCTCTCCCATGTGTTTACTTCCTGGGTTCCAGCTCAAAAACTCTAACCTCCCTTCTCTGCAGTGTGTTTCTCCATGAGTCCATTGCCACCTAGGGGGCAGGGACTCAACGTCCTACTGATGTGGCCCAATCAAAGTCTTAATCATTATTTAATCAAGTAAAAGGGAAATGTCTGAATCCAATATAATCTAATATGCCTAGAGGAACAAACCAGTTTACAAACATAATCCAGTATCTATTTTTGGGAATTCATAAACAATATCAAACTGCTACACCACGTGTTGATTCAAGGTGGTGGGTGATGTTTGCAAAGTTTCAGCCTTCCTCTTTCCTCTTCAGACTCCATGGGCTCAGCTTCTTCTGATCTCAGCTGTAGGCTAGCATAAGGCTTGTCTCTCTTCCCAGGCATCATCTCTTTCCACATTCAGCTGCTCTGCTCTCTCCAGAAGATCAGCTGTAAACTATTGGGTGAATGGTCTAGCTCTCTCCCTGGGGCTCCAGCATCAAAAAACTAAACTTTCTGTGTTCTTCTTCTTCATGTATTTTCTTCCGTGTGAGGGTCTGTTTTATCCCCACCAAGGGGGTGGGGACTCAACCCTATATGCCCTAATGATGTTGCATCATCATATTCCTACATGTCTCACTTGCGTGGGCACTGGCTCACTGCAGGGTCACTCAGCTCGCTGCACAGGCTCTAGCTTGCTGCATGGGCATGGTTTTTATCAGGAGGCCCCAGGGATTGAACGTGGGTCCTCCCATATGGTAGGCAGAAGCCCAATCACTTGAGCCACATCTGCTTCCCAAGAATGGATTAATGCTAATATTGGAGGCCTTTTAAAGAAGACCACAGAGAGAGAAGCCATGGGGAACATCCAGAAGCTGGAAGTCAGTAGAACTTGGAAGGGAAAGGAGAAGATGTCACCCCCCATGTGCATTGCCATGTGATGTAAAAGCCAAGAACCCCCCCCCCCCCCTTATTTCCAGCTAGTCAGAAGATATCAGCTAGTCAGAAGAAAGCAAGTCTTCTAGGCTCTGAAACCATGAGCCAATAAATTCTTGTCGTTAAGCTAACCCATTAAATGTGATTTGTTTAACAGCCAAGAAACTGAAACAGTTGGTATCCTTATAAGAAGAGGAATTTTGGACACAGTGACACACAGACACAGAGGAGAATGCCATGTGATGATGAGGCAGAGATTGAAGTACTGCGACCCACAAGCCAGTGAACACCAAGGACTGTTGGCAGACCACCAGAAGCTGGGAAGAGGCAGGGGAAGGATTTTCACCTAAGGGCTTCTGAGGGAGCAGGACCCTGCCAACACCTTAATTTAGCACTTCTGGCTTCCAGAACTGTGAGACAACAAACTTCTGTTGTTTTAAGCCATCTAGGTGTGGCACTTTGTTACAGCAGCACCAGGAGATTAAGACAGCAGGCTACATGTTTTGTTGTTGTTGTTGTTTTTTACGTTGAAACAATCTCAAACTAGCTAAAACATTGCAAGTATAGAATAAATAATGTGACCCACTTAAACACCTGAAAGTGCCTGAAAATGACACATAATCATTCCTGAATTCTCTAGGGTGTATTTCTTACAAATAAGGATATTCTCTCTAATCAGTATTTCCCATATAATGAGGCCAGCATAACTCCAATATTAAAATCTGACAAAAATGTTACAAAAAAAGAAAATTAAAGACCAATATCCCTCATGAATATAGACACAACATCCTTGACAAAATATTGAAAATCAAATCCAAAAACATAAAAATGGAATATACAACATGATGAAGTAAGGTTTCTCCCAGGAATGCAGGACTGGTTGAACATTTGGAATTCAATCAATATAATTCACAATATTAACAGAACATATAGATAAGCAAAATGATCATTTTAATAGGTCTAGAGAAAGAAATTGACAAAAATCAAATACTCATGTATGATAAAATCTCCCAGTAAACTAGGAAGTAATTACTTTCCTCAAAGTGATAAAGGGCATTTACAAACCCTTTTGCTAATATCATACATCGTGGTGAAAGACTGAATAGTTTCCCTGTGACATTAGAAACAGGGCAAGGATGTCCATTTTTTACCACTTCCATTCAAACACTGTACTAGAGGTCCTAGCCATTGCATCAAGGCAAGAAAAATCAGTAAAAGGCATAAAGACTGAAAAATAAAGAAATAAAACTGTCCCTGTTTGCAGATTATTTGATTCTTTATGCAGAAAATACTAGGGAATACATAAAACAACTACCAGAACAAATAAATGATTTAGTAAGGTCACAGGTACAGGTTAATATACAAACAACAATTGTATTCTTGCACATTAGCAGCAAACTGGAAGGAGAAATTAAAAGGAAATCCCATGCACAGTAGCACCAAACAAGACTTAGGAATAAAGCTAACAAATGACATCCAGGATATAAATAAAATATTACTGAGAGAAATTAAAGGAGACCCAAGTATGTGGGAATCTATACAATGTTCATGGGTTGAAGACTCAAAATTTTTAAGCTGCCCATTCTCCCAAAATTGATCTATTAATTTAATGCATCCCATCAAAATTCCATCAGACATTTTTATAGGAATTGATAAGCCAATTCTAAAATTTATATGGAAATGCAAGGGACCTAGAAGAGCCAAAGACACTCTTAAGAAGAATACTAGCAATAATGAGAAATACCCTCATCTTCCTTAAGAGCTGTTATTTCTCCTTCATACCCTCTCTACCACCTGCTACTTTAACACTTCTCTAGAATCAGGCTCCCCAGTTTTTCTCTTTTCCAAATAAGTTCATTAAAGAGTGATCTTCCCTCTGGAAGCTTTTCCAAAGTAAGCCCTGGGGAGCCTAGTGCTATGCCTGGCATATTCCAGGTACTCAATAAAAGTTTGTGAATAGAACTGGGAAGTTAGGAAAGAGGGAAATATCTGTTGAATAAACCAAATCCCTCAAATCAGTACTGACTACCTGTGGGGTGACAGTGTCCATATCACTTTGACAAGCAAATGAGAATCAACAAGTGTGCATGTGTGCCTGTCCAAACAATCAAATACATTTATATTTGTAGAGAACAACTATCAATAGGGTGAAAAGAGCATGGGAATTTACAGTCAAATTAACCTCATTTGAAGCCTGGCTCTGCCACTTACTACTTTTGATATTGAATGTATTTCTTAACACTTTTCATCTTCTGGTTTCTCCTCTAATAATGTAGGAATACGTACCTCTAATTGCTGGGTGTTATAGGGATTAGATTAGCTGCTATATAATAACCATTCAATAAATGGTAGCTATTTTTTTATCTGCTTCCCACCCAAATTACCTTCCTAGGTTTGCTTTTTCAAAATGGGGACCATGGCCTTCTTTTGTTTCATGACTGAACTAGAAAACAAAAAAAGTTGAATGAGGACTATTTTTCTTTTTTAAAGATTTATTTATTTATTTAATTCCCCCCCTCCCCTGGTTGTCTGTTCTCTCTGTCTATTTGCTGCGTCTTGTTTCTTTGTCCGTTTCTGTTGTCCTCATCGGCACGGGGAGTGTGGGCGGCGCCATTCCTGGGCAGGCTGCACTTTCTTTCGTACTGGGCGGCTCTCCTTATGGGTGCACTCCTTGCGCGTGGGGCTCCCCTACGTGGGGACACCCCTGCGTGGCAGGGCACTCCTTGCGTGCATCTGCACTGCGCATGGGCCAGCTGCACACGGGTCAAGGAGGCCTGGGGTTTGAACCGCGGACCTCCCATGTGGTAGACGGACGCCCTAACCACTGGGCCAAATCCGTTTCCCGAATGAGGGCTATTTAAAATCTGGCTCAAACAATTTTGATTCTCAAACAATTTTGAATTCACTCGAGCTTTTCTTTGTGTTCCTTATTGAGGTTTGCCATTAATGAAGACATCTAGAAAAATGAAAGCCAGGTAACATGCATGTTACTTTTCATTTTAATCAGCAATAATATTATTAGCTAACATTTATTTAATATTTCCTATGGGCTAGGTATTGGATGAAGTTCTTTTCAAGAATGTTCTCATTTGATCTTCTCACAACAACCTTTTAACTTCAGTACTTTTATTATTGCTGATTTTACTGACGATAATACTAAAGGTCAAAGTGGTTAGTTAACTTGTTCAAGATTCCACAGCTTAGGTCTTTCCAACTCCAAAACCTGCATTGATAATGTGGTGGTTTGGAGCTATATATCCCCAAAATATGCTCTTAGACTTGGCCCATTCCTGTGCTGTGAACTTTTGCAAATGGAACTTTACGTTGAAGTTACTCCAGTTAAGGGGTGGCCCAGGTGAGTCAGGATGGGGCTTAATCCAACTATTCAATGTCTTCTAAGGGAAGGGCACAGAGTAAGGGAAGGCCAGAGGGAGCATCGAGAAGCTGAATGTCAGTGAAACCTCAAAGAGAAAGGAGAAGCCAGGAGAGGCTGCCATGTGCATTGATACGTGACAGAGTAGTCAAGGACCAAGGCTTGCTGGCAGCCAGCCCTAGAATACCATGGTCTTCTGGGAGAAAGCATTGCCTTGATGACGCCTTAATTTTGGACTTCTCCTAGCTTCAAAACTGTGAGCCCATCAATTCCCATTGTTTAAACCAAACCATTGCACGGTATTTACTTCGGCAGCCAGAAAACTAAAGCAGATAAAAAGTTACCTCTTGTTAAATTTGGAAAATGTGGGTGTGGGTACACTTTGTTTCCTCATTTTTTGTTTTTCTTGTGTGTGTGTGTATGTGCTTTACTTCCTCCATCAGTTATCAGTTTCTATAGTATACTGAAGAACAGAGGCTACTATTAACTAAAGTGAAAAGATTTTTCAAGAGATTGTTACACTTACCTGTTTTTACCAGAAGACCTGCTGTTTTTATTTAAATGCATCCATTGTGTGCTGCACAAAATTTAATATCCCTTTGGAGCTCATTTCCAACATGGGTATGTTTTCAGGTTATCTGACTTCTTGTCCTTTGTCATGACTAAGAACAACCCTTCTCATTTAGGGTGAGGTTATAATGACCAAGAATGAACACTCATTTATATGAGGGAAGGAGTCTGGATAGTCTCTGGTTTACCTAACCATCTATCTGTTTAGTGCTTTAAATGGAAAAGGAAAACGAGTTATCAAATTGGAAAATAAGTTCTCAATGCAGGGTTTTCCAGATGATATTTTTGGAGATATTATAGATGATTCACCAAAAAAAAAAGGGGGGGGGGGAGGGGTGGATTTTGTGGCTAAATAAATGTGAACAGCATCAGGATATCCAGAGATAAAATTTTTCCATGCAGGGCTTTCAGACTTTTTTTTTTTTTTTTTTTAATTAAAGTGTTTAGATTTTTTTTTTAAGATTTATTTATTTATTTCTCTCCTCCCCCCTTCCCCTGTTTGTCTGTTCTCTGTGTCTATTTGCTGTGTCTTCTTTGTCCACTTCTGTTGTTGTCAGTGGCATGAGAATCTGTGTTTCTTTTTGTTGCGTCATCTTGCTGTGTCAGCTCTCCGTGTGTGCAGCACCATTCCTGGGCAAGCTGCACTTCCTTTCACGCTGGGTGGCTCTCCTTATGGGGTGCACTCCTTGCACTTGGGGTCCCCCTACGTGGGGACACCCCTGTTTGGCAGGGCACTCCTTGCACGCATCAGCACTGCGCGTGGGCCAGTTGCACACAGGTCAAGGAGGCCCGGGGTTTGAACCACGGATCTCCCATGTGGTAGACGGACGCCCTAACCACTGGGCCAAGTCCACCACTTTTTCAGACTTTCAATAGGCCAGTGTGGGGCAAAATCTCCAGGAGGGGCCCAGCTTGTGCTGAATTTCCTGGACATTTGACTTCCAAACCATTCCTTGGATCCCATGGCCAACATTTTCAACATCTCTACTTTGGGAAATGCTGTCTTTGTTAAGTACACCTCTTTTTCAGGTACAACATGAGTTAATTCTTTAAACAACATTTTTATTTGTTGCCAAAACCCTGGACCTTAATTAGAGTCTGTTTTTGCAGGTACAAGGTCATTGACCCTCTTTATGACTTTCAAATGCTTTCCTATTCAACATTTCAAGAGACTTCTTTCCACAGTGACCATAATACTGATTTATCTTCTATTCATGTTTTTTTCCTTAAGGTAATGCATACATAAAAAGTATACGTTTTTTTGCATTGCTAAAAGAATTTATTTATTTATTTATTTATTTTTGGATAACATTTTAATTTTATTTTTTTAAATTCATTTAAAAAATATTATATTAAAAAAATATGAGGCCCCCATTCACCCCCACCGCCCCCACCCCACCACTTTCCCCCATCATCATGACACATCCATTGCATTTGGTGAGTACATCTCTGGGCATCGCTGTGCCTCATGGTCAATGGTCCACATCATAGCCCATACTCTCCCACGTTCCATCCAGTGGGCCATGGGAGGATCTACAATGTCCGGTAATTGTCCCTGCAGCACCACCCAGGACAACTCCAAGTCCCGAAAATGCCTCCACATCTCATCTCTTCCTCCCATTCCCCACACCCAGCAGCCACCATAGCCACTTTTTCCACACCAATGCTACATTTTCTCGATTACTAACCACAATAGTTCCTGAATAGAATATCAGTAAGTCCACTCTAATCCTTACTGTATTCCTCCATCCTGTGGACCTTGGATTGGTTGTGTCCATTCCACATCTATGTGAAGAGGGGGCTTAGATTCCACATGGATACTGGATACAATCCTCCTGCTTTCAGTTGTAGGCACTCTTGGCTCCATGGTGTGGTGATTGACCTTCTTCAACTCCATGTTAGCTAAGTGGGGTAAGTCCAATAAACCAGAGTGTAGGAGCTGAAGTCTGTTGAGGCTCTGGGCCTGGCTATCATATTGTCAGTCCAGAGATTCAGATCCCCTAGATACATCTTAAACCCCTGCACCAACTACAATTCCAGTAAAGTAACAGGAAAGGCTTGTGAAAAGAGATCCCATCTGAGTCCAGCTCCACGCAGAAACACCAACTACAAAGAAGGGCCAACTGACATGGCAGTGAACTCCATCTGCCATGACCATAAAACCTGTGGGTCTCTGTAGCCCTCAGAAGAACCAATACCTGGGGTTGTATCGACTTTATCTGTCTCTGAGACTCTGCTCAGGTGTGCATAAGGGCAATCCTTCTGACAACCTCCAGACTCTTTTTTAGAGACTCATAGCCATATAAACTCATTTGTCTTTTCCATTTCCTCCTTAATTTAGGTCAAAAAGCAGTTTTAACTCCTGTTATTATATGTAGACAGAGATATTCTGCTGGTCCGAGTTGAACCTTTTATTCAAGGTCATTTTCTAGTTACATCATCAGCTGGTACTTGATAGTGATCCCTCGGCGCCAGGGAGGCTCATCCCTGGGTGTCATGTCTCACACTGGGGGGAAGGCAGTGCATTTACATGCTGAGTTTGGTTTCGAGACTGGCCACATTTGAGTAATATCTGTTATCTTTTTGTGTATGTCTGCAATTTCCTCTCCAAGTGTTTTCTTCATATTGTTAAACTCTTCCTTTACGTCATTAAGTTTGTCTCTGATATATGTTCTGAGATCTTTAATTACTTGTCTGAAGTTCTGCTCTCTTTCCTGGTTTTTAGTTCGTTCATTGGATTCAGCCATGTTTTTCTGATTACTGGTTTGGTTTGTAGTTTTTTGTTGCTGTCTGGTCATCATTTTATCTTGATGGGTTTAATTAGTTCCTTAGCTTCTTTGTCTAGTCTTGGGGATTAATTAGCTGTTGTTCTTGTGTAAGTGTTATATCTTCTCTTTGTCACTTTGTTCTTCTTATTCTAATTTCTTGTTGCTGGCTGAGTTCACTTTGAAGGAAAATATTAGAGCCAGGGAAAGGCAATTGTGTAAAAAAGCTAAATGTGTAAAGTAGTATTGGTAATAAATGTTAACAGAGCAACAATATGAGATCTGGGAGGATGGATATTAGATTCATGTAAGTTGTGTGTAGAGTTATAGCAGTAAGTAGAGTACCTATAATGAGGTAGTCAGCTGAATATGGGAGGAATATAGTATGAATTAAAAAGCCAGTGTTTTCATGAGAGAGGGAAAGAGAAAAGAAAGATAATAGTATCAAGAGTGGATAAAAGACAGAAAACAAAACAAAGGTATTAGAAATTAAAAGTTAGACAATTTGGGGACCGAAGAAAGGGAGGTGGAATATAGGAGAGACAGTAGATGATGGAGGATATCAAGATGTGGGGGAAAGGGGATAATGTAGGTGGCCAAAATCAATTCACACAGAAATGAGGAAATGAAGGATGAGGAAACCCAGCAAATGTGAGGTGTTCCCTGCAGCACCTATTGTATAATTAAGATAAAATAAAATAAGAAGAAAAAGAGGGAAAAGAAAAAAAAGAGAAGGAAAAAAGGGGAGGGGGTGGGCAAAGAAAAGGGAGGGAAACAAGAAAGAAAAAGAAAAGAAAAAAGAGAGAGAGAAAAAAACAACAACCCCTAAATAAATGAAAAAAGACCTTGGGGGATACAATGGGAGAAAAGACCAGGAGATAATGCAATATTAGCAACCAAGACAATAAAAAAGAAAAAGAAAAAAGAGAAAAAAGACAGCAAAAAGAAAAAAGAAAAAAAAAATGCAAACGCTGAGGGCTAGGACAATCAAGGACCTCAGATGGACCTCAGGGCGTGGTGGATTCAGGGATGGGAAGTCTGTGATATTGCAGACTCAAGAGGTGTGAGTCTCTGGGGTGTGGGCCACCAGGGTTTAGGGGACATGACCTGGCAACCTCAAATCCAGTTAACAGGGAGCTTGGGAGCACCGCAGTGCAACACAGCCTTCAGGGATCCCCGCAGTTGGATGCCAGCCCTATGGGGGGGGGGTGTCACATCTGCAAATTCTGACCTCTGTGTCTGAAAGCCAAAATTCCCCCTCTCACAAGAGTCTCTTCTGTTGCTGTCTCACCAAGTTGACTTCAGGACACCTCCTGCCCTACAAGCCCCCGAAACAACCTGCTGGGGGCGCCTCTATATTGCAACCAATTTAAGGATGCCACAGATCGGCAGCCAGCCCTAGGGGGTGGGGCTCTAGCCGGAAGCACTGATCTCTGTGTCAGAAACCCAAAATTCCACGTCTTGCAAAAATCTCCGCCTATGTCTCACCAAATTGGTTTCCAGACACCTCCTGCCCTGCAAGCCCCTGAATAACCTGCTCAAGGCTTATGAATTCCCCAGCACAGCAAGAGCCTCCAGGAATCGCCACTGCTGTGCCACCCGCCCCAGGGGGAGCGTCCTGCGTGCAGTCCCTATTTCCGTGAAAGAGAGCCTCAATTCTTCCTTTTACATGAATCTTCTCTGTCACCGTCCCACCAAATCGATGTCCAGACACCTCCTGCCCTGCAAAACCCTGAAACAGACTGGTCCTGAAGAATTTCCAACGCTGCCCAGCCGCTTCTTTGCAGAAGAGACTATAAGGCGCACTCACTCAGACACCATCTTGCCCTACCTCCAAAAGAAGTATACTTAAAAGTAAGTTTCTTTCTACTGCTAACTCTCCAGTCCCCCAATTCTCCCTCAAAAGCAAGCGCTTTTATCATGTTCTTGAAGATACCTCCACATGTATTCTATATGTACACAAGTATATGTGTATACCTCATCCCTAATTTTTCTTAAACAAAATGGTAGATAGCATACTTTATACACTGCTCAGCATCTTGTTTTTGTTTTTGTTTTCCCCAGTTAACCTCATATCTTTGATTCCTTATCAACATGTATTTTTCACGTGTTCCTTCTTTTTCACAGCTCTGTTATATTCTATATTCAACTGTGAGGATGGACCATGTAGTGATTTGAAGCTGGACATACCCCAGAAAAACATGTTTTTAAATCTAATCCATTCTCATGGATATGAGCATCCATCAAAAAAAAAGGACATTTTGATGAGGTTACTTCAATTAATCTGTGGCTCAGCTCAATCAGGATAGGTCTTAATCCTATCCTTTATGTGGGGAATGGAAATTCTAGACAGAGGGAGGAGAAAGTCATGGGAAGCAAGAAGCTGAAGTTCAGTTGATCCCAGAAGAGAATGGAGAGGCCAAGAGAGGCACCATGTGCCTTGCCATGTGACAGAGGAGCCAAGGACCAAGGATTGCACAACAGCCAGCTCCCAGAACACCAGTCTTTGGGAAGTAGGCATTGCCTTGATGATGCCCTTCATTTGGACTTTTTCCCAGCCTCAAAATGTGAACAATTAAATTCCCATTGTTTAAACATGATCCATTTCATGGTGTTTGCCTGAACAGACCATAACTGACTTAACCAGATCCTATTGATGGATATTCAAGTATTTTTTTTTCCATATTTTCTGGCTACAATGTGGTCATGAGTTGTCTTTTGTATATTTCTTTGCTCACATATAAAAAAATCCAGGTAGGGTAAATGATTAGAAGTAGAATTACTGGATAAAGGGTATTTACAGTTAAATTTTGCTATACAAAGTTGAATTGCCCTCCAAAGAGTTATATACCAATTTACATTCTCACAACATTTGAGAAAGCCTTCTTCACCCACTCTTATTAACATCCTATATACCAATTTGATTGATCTTTGTTAATTTGATAAGTGAAAAATAGTATTTTCATTTTTACTACAAGTGAAGTCGTGCTCATGACATATGTTTAGAAAGCCAATTTGTTCTTTTTCTGGACTTCTCTGTTCATGTCCTTTAGCTTGTTTAGTTCTTAGGTTGTAAGAGTTTTTTCTGAAGAAACTTTATATGTTTTCTTATATGCATTTCAAAATATTTACCCCTTTCTCTTTACCTGTCCAACACTGTGGAGACAAATTAAAGGGGCTGATTAGTTGCTTTTACAATTTTGTACATTCAGTTGTGAAATGACAGGCCAATACTCAAAATGCAAGCAAGCAAGCGGGCCTAATTACTGCCCTCTCTTAAAGGGAAACTAGAAGCCTGCTTTGCCACTGTTTTCTTCTCTGAGTTTGCCTACATTGAGAACCATCTGGTGGGCCTTCGCTTTATTGCCTAGTAATTTAAAGGATAAGCATATTATAGATGCCCGCATTGATGGCACAAGGTAGCTAAGTGAAAGAGCTCTCAAAGGCCAAAGTTGGAATAATTTGAACAACAAAATAAATAAAATAGTATTGGATTATAACACAAAGTATAAAATAAATATCCGAGTCCATACTTTTTAAAATAAGTGAGTGAAAGAATAAATAAATGTAGATAAAGAGGCTAAACTGCCATGCAGAGAATTCTAAATAATTTATGCAGATACTCCATCTGCAAGGAGGGAGACCATAACTCCCCACCTTGGGTGGGGGCTGCATATACTGACTTCCTTCTAAAAAGTACAGTGTGGAAAAGGGGGAAAAGAGTAATTGGACAGGAGAAACCTGACCAACAGTGCCTAGTGAGGTCAACAAGGTCAACGCCAACAGTGATGATCATGTTGATAGTGAGCATCCTTGATAAGATGTGGTGAAAATCGCACTTTACCCCCAAACCCCTGGTCCCAGTCTGATCGTGAGAAAAAATATCAGACAGATCTCAAAGGAGAGGCATCCTACAGAATACCTGGCCAGTCCTCCTCACAATGCTTGAAGCCATCAAAAACAGGGAAAATCTAAGAAACGGTCACAGCCAAGAGGAACCTCTTGGGAGGCTTGACGACTGAATGCAACTTAGTATCTGAAGGGGATCCTGGAACGAAAAAAGGCCACTGGATCAAAACCAAGGAAATCTGGACAAAGTATCGACTTTCATTAATAATAATGTATCCCTAGTTGTAACAAACGGACCATATTAATGTAAGCTGTTCCTAATAGGGGAAACTGGATACATGGGAACCTTCTGTATTGTCTTCTCAATTTTTCAGTAAATCTAAAATTGTTCTAAAAATAGTCTATTAAAAAATGTTATGGATGGTTGTCTTTCTTCTAGGCAAAACCAAGTAAAAAATTGCAAAATGTAGTGTCACCTGTAAAAAAGGTGTTTTTAAAAAAAATCCTTGAGAGTTAGAATATCATTGACTTGGCATACTGGGTCAGATCAATCCTTTCTGGGCTCCTGCCTCCAGAAGCCAGGCCAGGATTAAGAGGAGGCCTGTGAGTCTCCATTCTCATCACCCTCAAAACCTCAGAAGGTTCAGGATACCCTTCAATACCAGGGAATCCATAGTGTGTTCAGGAATGCATTTGCATTCCCATCAGCAGCACCCCACTTGGAATGTCAAGAGATCATTAGTAGGAGTGATTCTAGAGTAAGTGCCTCCAGAGCTCGGGGGACTGAATTTTCCTTTATTTGTCTGCTGGAGCAGCCAGGACTACCTCCCTGATGAGAAGGGAGTTCCTGTGGTTAGGACTGCCCACCCCAGATTCCCTGCCTGACAGCTCCAGGCCCGGCAGGGGCAGCCCCTTCCCGCTTGGGGCTCTGCCTCCCCACGGTGCTGCCCCAGACCCTGCGTCCTCCCCCTCTCTCACCCGAGCTCTCCAAAAGCCAGGGAAGAAGCAAGCAAGAGCCTCACTCTGCCCAGTATGTTTGCCTATGAGTGCTGTGTATAGTTTGAATGTGTATAAATCGCAGTATTTAGAAAAAAGAGGACTGCAAATAATGCAGATTCTCATCCTCTGATAGAGCTGTTTGCAAATATTAGGACAGCTCCTTTGAAAGCATCTAAGTCGCTTCTTAAGTATCACAGTCCATCTTTTTCCTCTTTAATTACTTCCTTCCTTATCTTCTGCCTCCCCTCCTGCTAACTAAAGTGCGGGAGGTACAATCTGTTTTATGTTAAGAATTTTGTGACATCCTTCAGGGTAGGGGTGGTAAACTCAGATTTGGGGGATTTTCCCAGGGGCCAGGCTTCTGTCCCCTAAATTTCTTCCTGCTCTGTCTTCTCCCCTGTGCTGCTGAGGCTGTGTGAACCCACAGGAGCTTGGGGTGGCTGGAAGAGTACCTCCTACTCAGCAGCCCACTTCCTAAGACCCTCAGGGGTGGCCCCTACCTGTGTTCCATGGCGCTGCCTCCTGGGGGAGGTATTAAGAAAGGACAATCAGAGTTTTGCAATCTCTACATGAGCTTTCATTAAAAGCAAACTCTTCAGGAAGCGGGTATGGCTCAAGTGATAGAGCTTCTGCCTACCATAGGGGAGGACCTGAGTTCAATCCCTGGGGCCTCCTGGTGAAAATGAAGAAGAGAAAGTGCGCCCACGTGGCAAGCCAGTGCCCACATGGTGAGCCAGTGCCCATTCGAGTGCCTGCGTGAGTGCCTGCGTGGTGAGCCAGTAACTGACTATGCAGCAAGATGATGATGCATCAAAAGAGAGACAAGGGGAGAGTCAAGGTGAAGCACAGCAGAGACCAGGAACTGAGGTGGTGCAATTCACAGGGAACCTCTCTCCCCATCAGAGGTCTCCAGGATCGAATCCCAGTGAATCCTAGAGGAGAAAAAATGAGAAGACAACACAGACAGCAAAACAGCAGGGTGGGAGGAGGGGAAGGGGGGGAATAAATAAAGAAATAAATCTTTAAATAAAAAAAAAAAAAGCAAACTCTTCATAAGAGCAGCCGGCTGGCTTTGGCTGTACAGGGCGGCAGCCTCCACCGGGTTTCTCCCCACAGGTGCTGGCGCACAGCCCCGCTCAGGCTGTGGCTGCCACTGTGAGGGGAGATTTCCTGACTTATCTCTGCTCTTCTCAACAATTCCAGGAGGCTAGGTCCTAGAGAAGGGGGAAATAAAGCTTGGAGAGGTGAAGTGAGTTCCTCTAAGGCATCCAGCCAAAAGGGGCAGAGCTGGAATTCACACTCAAGATGCCTATCCCCAAAGCCCAGGTTCCCACCCCCCACTCGACACCTTCAATATTTGCGGCTGAAACTAAACTTGCCCCCTACATTGCAGAGAGCAGCTGAGAGTTTTATTTTCTCTACCCGTTTGGCAACACCATCTCCACCACCTGGCCTTTCTTAAGTTGCCGATACAGGACCCCAGGGGGAGGGCGGTGCTCCATGCCCGTTGTTAGGACATGGCACCCCACAACTAGGACTTTTGTGACTTGGGCAGTTAACCCAACCCCACTCAGTTGAGCTCCTGGATGTGTTACATTCTATTAATGTTCATCAGATTAGAAGGTTCTGGTGTCCTCCCATTTACTCATTCAATCAACAAATACATTAAACTCCTACTCTACGGAAGGCACTGACACTGGGTAACGGTGAAGAGCTGGATAACTCTCTGTGGCCCAAACTGAGGGAAGAAAAAGCAACAGGAAAAGGCAGTCTCAGCACACAAAGTGCAGGATGAGCGCTACGGGGCTTGAGCAGAGGGGCTTGTGTGTGGTCAGCTGTTTCCTCTCTCTAGGGACCGGCCAGTCCCCACAAGCTTTTGGCCAGATTTCCACCCCTCTCAGCATTTCCACGCCAGGCCCTGCACCCATTTTTATGTGTTCTTTTCCATGCCCTGTGTCAGACAAATTCCTATTTGTTCAGCACATTAGAGAGGAAGAATATTTTTAGATTTTACCAAAATCCAGTCAGAAAACTGGAAGCCAATCAGAGAAAGCAGATGATAGCTAATAGATTAAGCATAATGACTTTAAAAACTGAGGTACGATGTAGAGTAAAATGACATACACATAAGGTATACATTTCAGTGAATTTTTACATATGTTTATACCCAGATAAGCAACACCAGATGAAAAGTTATAGAATATTTTTGTCACCCCAGAAAGTTTCCTTATGCCTCTCTAGTCAACCCCTTCCCTCCCAGAAGTAGTCACAATTCTGTTACACAGATTCGTTTTGCCCGTTCCCAAACTTTATAGAAATGGAGCCACATGTCCTTGTGTGGCTGCTGCTTTCACTCAGCACGTTGGCGAGGGCCATCTATGGTGTGTGTGTTTCAGGGCCTTGTCCTTTTTTACTACTAAGTAGGAGTCCATTGTATGAACAGACCTCAACTTCCCCCCTCCTTCTGTGGATGGAAATTGGAGTTGTTCCCTGCCGTGGGCTGTCCTGACAAAGGCTGCCATGAACAATTGTGCGCAAGTCTCTGCATGGTGTGTGCACTCCTTTCTTGTGGGTGCTCACCTAGCAGCGAAATACCTGAGGAGAAACTGCTAGGTTACCGATGTTATGGTCACTCCAGGCAGAAGTGTGATCTCCTTCTTCTTGGTGCCACCCTTTCGTCTGGAGCTCTTGCCCAGCTCAATAGAAGTGCATCCGGGTTTAAAAAAACCTGTCCTCAGAGGAAATTCTGATGTCCCTCATAGATAGCCTGGGGAGAGTTATCTCTATGTGCTTTCTCTTCCAGAGTCACCTACCCATAGGATTATTTCTCACTGTGAAAGAAAAGAGAGTTTTAATTCCCTGTTCAAAACAGTTCCCCATATTAATGAGCAAGGGAAGACTTGCAAGTGGTGGTAATTTGGGCCTTTTGGAGACCTGTCATTTACACTGGGCCAACTTTGCCTGTACTGAACTGATTTTTAAAAAATATTATTTATTTATTTCTCTCCCCTTCCCCACCCTCCCCTCCCACCAGTTGTCTGTTCTCTGTGTCCATTCGCTGTGTGTTCTTCTGTGTCCACTTGGATTCTTGTCAGTGGCACCAGGAATCTGTGTCTCTTTTTGTTGTATCATCTTGCTGTGTCAGTGCTCTGTGTGTGTGGCGTTACTCCTGGGCAGGCTGCACTTTTTTCACACTGGGCTGCTCTCCTTATGGGGCACACTCCTTGTGCTTGGGGCTCCCCTAAGCAGGGGACACCCCTGCATGGCAGGGCATTCCTTGCACACATCAGCACTGCACATGGGCCAGCTCATCACATGGGTCAGGAGGCCCTGGGTTTGAACCCTGGACCTTCCACATGGTAGGCAGATGTTCTATCTGTTGAACCAAATCTGCTTCAGTGACCTGATTTTTAAAAAGATATATCTGAGTCCTGTATAACAAAAGTTCTGTACTTTATTCACCTTCCTCATACACTTGGATCTGAGCTCTACATTCGTGACCATAAACCATTTTCCCATTCTAACATATCCTTTGCA
This sequence comes from Dasypus novemcinctus, assembly GCF_030445035.2. Classification (NCBI taxonomy): domain Eukaryota; kingdom Metazoa; phylum Chordata; class Mammalia; order Cingulata; family Dasypodidae; genus Dasypus; species Dasypus novemcinctus. Next base: position 16,089,598 of record NC_080689.1, on the reverse strand, counting down.
CATTTTGAGAATTGCAGTGACTTTTGGATAATCCTTCCTGCTGTTTCCTTTAGTCTGTCCAACCAGGAGAAGCCATCAGGAAGAAGGAAGCAGTGCTCCCAGTCCTTGGACCTCACATAAAGCCAGAGGTCTCCATGTGACCTAGTATCCCAGGGAGCTTCCCTCTGGATTTCATTATGCTAGTGTCACTGTCCTTATTGCTCTCTTGTGAGCTAACCCATCCTGTGTTTTCATCCTGTACCTTCTGCCCTGTCAGTTTGACCTTCCCTTCTTGAAGTCATAAAGCTCCTTTGCAGTTCCCTCTATGCTCTGAATTCTATTTGCTGTAGCACACTTGACAGGCAAAGGAGGAGAGACCCTGAGGATGGAATTAGCTGGTCAATGGTATGGTGACCCAGGTCACCAATAGCCTCCACTCTTCCCAAGGGAGCCCTTAGTTTGCTGGAGCTGTCATTCAGCCCAAGTCGGCATGGAGGCTGTGGCTGATCCAGTTGGATTCAAGGCATATTGGCATCTTTCTCCCTTTTTCGATAAAGGTGAGACCTATTAGGGAGTAAATGAGGGAAATTTGCCATGCTCCGTTTCTATTGGTAGATAGGAGAATCAAGTTAAAAATAAGATGACATTTTTTTTTTATTTTTTTTATTTTTTTATTTTTTATTGACTTTGTAATAATATTACATTAAAAATATATATGTGAGGTCCCATTCAACCCCACCCCCCCACCCCCCCTCTCCCCCCCCCCAACAACACTCGTTCCCATCATCATGACACATCCATTGGATTTGGTAAGTACATCTTTGGGCACCTCTGCACCTCATATACATTGGTTCACATCATGGCCCATACTCTCCTCTATTCCATCATGTAGGCCCTGTGAGGATTTACAATGTCCGGTGAAGCACCATCCAGGGCAGCTCCATGTCCCGAAGACGCCTCCACCTCTCATCTCTTCCTGCCTTTCCCCATACCCTTTGTCCATTATGTCCACTTTTCCCAATCCAATGCCACCTCTTCTATGTGGACACTGGATTGGTTGTGTCCATTGCACCTTTATGTCAAGAGGAGGCTCAGATTCCACCTGGATGCTGGATGCAATCCTCCCATTTTCAGTTGTAATCACTCTAGGCTCCATGGTGTGGTGGTTGTCCTTCTTCACCTCCATCTTAGCTGAGTGTGGTAAGTCCAATAAATCAGATTGTAGGTGCTGGAGTCTGTTGAGGCTCAGGATCTGGCTATCACATTGTCAGTCCAGAAGGATGACATTTTAATTAATCCCATAGAATCTTTGGTCAGTGCTACATCGTTCACTCCTTTGTTTGCAATCCAGAAGAAGTCAACGTTCTCCAGGTTAAGCCTCCTAAGTTTCAGAGATTTTTTCCCTAGGGCAAAACCAAAGGAAGAAAGTTTTGTAAGTTTTCTGGTAAAGATACTCCACTCACATTTGCTTGTCTGCTTGCTTTCTCGCTCCATCTCCCTCTCTCCCTCCCTCCCTCCCTTCCTTCCACTGAAATGTGTTTTATTGGCTGGTTCCTGGGCATTTAGCAAAGCAGACAAAGCCACCGCTGAATCCACTGAGTAGTAAAATACATATTCCTAGACTCCTCAAAATCGTCATTATTATTAATTTATAGAGTTGCATAAATATGGTCATATACATTTTTAAAGTGCAATCTTTCTTCCTTCTTTTCCTTTTTGGATCCCCTCTTCTCTCTTCTTCCTCTGTCATGCCTCTCACATCCTTCCACCCTGTGCAGGAGATCACATTGACCTTCTAGTATGTGTCCTCTTCCACATGCTCTTATCTTCTCCCACAGACATGCAGACATATATAAACATTCAGCGACATAGTCTTTTGTTGTTTGTTTTACGAAGTGAGGATCATATTGTACATTTGTACATTTCTGCATCTTGCTTTTCTCACTCAACATTAATGTATAGAAATCTCTCCAAATCAATTGGTCTAACTCTGATTCATTCTCTTGATGGTTGCGTCACATTTCATGTTGAGAATGTACCGTAGCTTATCAGCCACTTCTCTACAAGAGACATCCACTTTGTTTCTTTTGTGTGTGTGTATGCACTACAATTGATCTTCAATAAACATCCTTGTATATGTGTCCTTACATAATTACACTTTTATTTCTATGAGCTAAACTCTCATGACTAGATTGCTGGGCAGAAATATCTATATATATTTTAAATTAGGATAGATATTGCCAGATTGCTTTCCAAAAAGGCTACAACACATTGTCCTTTCAAATTCTTCTTGATTTTACTGTTTCCTGAAAAATATTCCCTCAGCAATCAGAAACTAGGATTCAAAGAAAGCTTCTTTTCAACAAACCCAGGAAGAGTAGCTTTAATTTATTCCCAGATAATTCAACTAAGAATATCTGATACTCAAAACAGGCTTCATCAGTTTCCTGGTGCTGCACCTGAACATCACCTGCCTCTCAGGTTCCTGCCAATCCCAGTCCCAATCCCAGGGATTTTCTACCACTGGCCTCTGGCAAAGATGTTGCTGCTGACCCTCTGTACTAGAGGAGAAGTTCATGCATCCTGCCGCTGGGGTGAATCGTTTGGGCAAGCTCTCCATTGCTGCCGGCCAAGTAGCCAGCACTGCCTAGACATGCTCTTGCAGGGCCATTCTGGCATGAGATGACCACTATCTGGGGGTCATCACACTCGTCATGTCCTCTTTTAGTGCATTTGGGTTACTAGCAATGGGGAGAAAGGAGGGTGAAATTAGGAGAACTGAAAGAGTACGCAGGAATCAGACCCTATGTCCCTTTCCCTATTCCTTCTTATCCCAGGGGTGAATCTTCAGGCACAGCAGCCATGTGCAAACTGAGCTATGTCTCTTTGGTTATTCAGAGCTATCAAGTTCTAATTGGACTACAAGGTGTTCTTATGGCAGAGAATATCTCCCTGCCATCTCAGATTTGGGGCTTGGCCACGTGACTTTCTTTAACAAATGAATGGGAACGCACATGACAAGAGCAGACTTTAAATATGCTTGTGTGGCTTGGCTTGCCTCGTGCACAACCTGTGTTTCACCATGAAAAAGTAGTTGTTACCCCTTCAGGCTGGGCTTGAGAATGGGACACAAGGAACAAGGAAGAGACCTGAACTCAACTCAAAGTCTGGAAACAAGCCTAATCAACTCTTAGACTTACAAACAAGGAAAACAAATGCTTCTTGTTGTAAGTCATGGAGTTTTGGAGTGATTTGTTATGCAGCATTACTGCTGACTGATATACCACCACTGGTTAGAGATAAGTGAGGGCGATAGGTCTTCTCTCCCAAAATCTCATCGCTGGAGACCTACCAGACATACAAACAATTTTTTTTTTTTTTTAGCAAGTTGACTGCATAACACACAATCCCTTTTCTCTGAGTTCAGTAAAATTTCAGCTCTGAGTTTTAAGCATTTCAACAAGTGCCTTGTGTGAAAGATTCAGTAAAGGCAGCTGTGGCAGTGTTCTGGCTACAGGACTCAGCAAAACTTTTTCTAGTAATTGGGTGATAAAATCCTCCTTTAATGGCTGGACATAGGACCTGATGGAGTCTTTAGGCTTGGGCACCACTCTGAAGGATAGAGGTTTTATATATAGACTAAAACTGTTTAAAAGAATGGTAAAGCAAATTACAGACACTCAACAGTAGAAAATTCAAGGTGGGCATCCTATCTCAGCTGTGGACATTGGAACTAACTGCCATTATTTCAGAGCCTACTTCATAGAGGTAGACACTGCGCTAAGTGCCTTATATATGCTTCCTCACTGTCGCAATGTTCATTCGTTCACTCAAGACATGTTTGTTAAATGCTTATTACATGCCTGATACTACTCCAGGAGTTGGGATACATAAAAAAATTAATTAATTAAATCAAAAGCCAATTGCTGTTCTCTTTGAGTTTTCATTCTACATAAGCTTACACTCCATGGGGCCTAAATTCCTAGGAGTAGACTTTATCCTTATTTTACATATGAGAAACCAAAGTTGGAGAGGTTAAGTAATCTGCTCAAAGCCACAAAACAAGTAACTCTATTACATGAAAGTTTGTCTGCCTCAAGTCTATGACTTTTTTTAAACTTTTTATTTTGAAATAATTATAGATTCACAAGAAGTTGTAAAAAAAATGTGCAGGGAGGTCCTGTATACTCTTCTCCCAGTTTCTGCCACTGGTAACATCTCACATAACTACAGTACAATATCAAAACCTGGAAATTGTCTTTGGTACAATCCATAGATCATATTCAGATTTCACCAGTTTTACATACATACATTCGTGTATGTGCTTGTGTAGTTCTTTGAAATTTTACTACATGTTTAGATTTGTATAACTACCACCACAATCAAGATACAGAGCTATGCTGTCAACACCAGGATCTCTGGCAACCCATTTACAACCACATCCAACTCCTCTACCCATTACTAGCGTTTGGCAACCACTAAACTGTTCCTCATTTTTATGTGAGTCATTTCAATAATATTACATAAATGGCACCATACAAAATATAACGTTACATAAATAATATTACATAAATGGCACCATACAAAATATACTAGGCTTTTTTTCACCTAGTATAATGGACTTGAGATCCATCCAAGCTGTTGCATATATCAATAATTTGTTCCTTCTTATTGTTGAGCAGTATTCCACGGTTTGGATGCACCACAATTTGTTTAACCATTCACCCATTGAAGGAAATCTGGGTTGTTTCCAATTTCGACTATTACAAATAAAACTGCTATGAACATTCACGTACAAGTTTTTGTGTGGACATAAGTTATCATTTTTTTGTGATAATGCCCAGGAGTGCCATTGCTTTGTGTATAGTAAGCTCATGTTTAGTTTTAGAAGAAAACGCCAAACTTTTCCACAGTGGCTGCACGATTTTACATTCCCACAGCAATGTATGCGAGTTCTTCTTTCTCCATATCCTTATCAACACTTATTATTGTCCAGCTTTTTCATTATAATCATCCTAGTGGGTATGAAATGGTATCTCGTGTGGTTTTAATTTGCATTTCTCTAATGACTAACGAAATTGAAGAGTGTTTCATATGCTTATTGGCTATTTGTAGATCTTCTTTGGGGAAATGTCTATCAAATCCTTTACCCATTTTAATTGTGTTATTATTCTTTTTAAAATTATTTTTAAAGAAGCTTTAGATTACATAAACATTACATAAGAGAATTAGGGGATTCCCATATGCTCCACTTATTATTCTTTATTTTTGAGTTGTAAGACTTCTTTATGTATTCTAGATACAATATCCTTATCAGATATATGATTTGCAAACATTTTCTCCTGTTCTGTGGGTTATCGTTTCACTTTCCTGATAGAGTTCTTTGAAGCACAAAATTTAAAAATTTGAATGACTCCAATTTATCTATTTTTCCTTCTGTTAGTTGTACTTTTGGTATCATATCTAAGAAACCATTGCCTAATCAGAGGTAAAAAAATTTATTGCTATATTTTCTTCTAAGAGTTTTATAGATTTGGCTCTTATATTTAGGTCTTTGATCCATTTTGAGTTAATTTTTGTATATGGTATGAGGTGGGAGTCTAAGTTCATTCTTTTTAATGTAAATATCAAGTTGCCCCAGCATCATTTGTTAAAAATACTGTTTGTCTCCCATTGAATCATCTTGACACCTTTGTCAAAAACCAATTCACACATAAAGAGTTTCTTTCTGGATTCTTCAGTTCTATTCCATTGATCTTTATGAATATCCTTATACCAGTGATATACTGTTTTAGTTTGCTAAAGGTTGCCAAGGCAGTATACCAGAAATGGGTTGGCTTTTACACTGGGGATTTAATTAACTTATAAGCTTACAGTTCTGAGGCTGAGAAAATGTCCAAATCAAGGCATCACGTGAAGCCTTCTCTCCAAAGGTCAGCTGCTGGTGATCCTGGACCCCTGTCACCTGCAAGGGCACCATGGCAGCTCTGTTGGTCCCTGCCTTCTCCTCTGGGCTGTGTTGCCTTCAACTTCTGGCCGCTCTGTCTGTGGCGCCTTCAACTTCTGGCCGCTCTGTCTGTGGCTTTCTCTCTCAGCTTCTGGGGCCTCTGTCTCTGTGGCTTTTTTCTGTATCTGCAGCTTTTTATTCCTCCATTTGTAAAGGACTCCAGTAAGAGGATTAAGACTCACCCTGGGCCAAGCAATCTAATCAAAGGCTGTTACCTATAATAGGCTTACATGCACAGGACTGGATTAGCTTTAAGAACAGGATTTTCTAAATCCTCCCAGGGCCCACTGGATGGAATGTGGGAGAGTATGGACTATGATGTGGACCATTGACCATGAGGTGCAGCGATGCCCAGAGATGTACTTACCAGGTGCAATGGATGTGTCATGATGAGGGGAGTGAGTGTTGCTGGGGGGGGGAGTGGTGGGGTGGGGGTGGTGGGGCTGAATGGGACCTCATATATATATATATATTTTTTAATGTAACATTTTTACAAAATCAATTAAAAAAAAAAAGAACAGGATTTTCTGGGGTCCACAAAACTTCAAACTGCTATGAATACTATCTCGATTATTGTAGCTCTATAGTAAGTTTTGAGGTTGGGAAGTTTGAGTCTTCCACTTTGTTTTTTTTTCAAGATTGTTTTGGCTACTTTGGGCACCTTGCATTTCCATATGAATTTTAGGATCAGCTTGTCAACTTCTGCAAATAGAGCAGCTGAGATTTTTGATAAGGATTGTGTTGAATCTATTGGTGAGTATTACCATCTTACATATTAAGGCTTACAATTCTTAAACATGGAAGGTCTTTCCATTTACTTAGTACTTCATTAATTTTTTTCAATGACAATTTGTAGTTCCCAATGTATAAGTCTTGCACTTATTTTGTTACCCTAATGTAAATATAGACTATAGTTAATACTACAATTATAATAATATTCTTTCATCAATTGTAACAAATGTTACAAGTAATGAACTCTAAAGTCAGGTGTTAATAATTGGGGGGAGGTATATGGGAACTCTGTATTTTCTGCATGATTTTTCTGTAAACCTGTGACTTCTCTAATAAAAAGTAAAAATTCCCAAGTATTTTGTTCTTTTTAATGCTATTGTTAATGGAATTACTTCTTAATTTCATTTTCAGCTTGTTCATTGCTAATATATAGAAATATGTTATTTTGTCTATTGATCTTGTATCCTCCATCCTTGCTGAACTTGTTTATTTGTTCTATTAACTTTTTTGTGTGTGGATTCCATAGGGGTTTCTATATGCAAGATCATGTTATCTGCAAAGAGTACTAATTTTACTTCTTCCTTTCCAATCTAGAGGTCTTTTTTTCTTTTTATTGCCTAATTTGCCTTGTTAATGATTGCACGGTGAAAGCTTTCAATCTATCACCATGCAGTATAATGTTATCTGTGGAGTTTTTATAGATGGCCTTTTTCAGGTTCAGAAAGTTCCTTTCTATTCCAAGTTTTTGAGTTTTTGTTTTGTTTCCATGACAGTATGTTGTAAAATGCTTTTTCTACATCTATTGAGATGATCTTATTGACTTTTTCCTTTATTCTCTTAATATGAGATATTACATTGATTGATTTTTATATGTTGACACAATCTTGCATTCCTGGGACAAATTTCAGGAATTACCATGGCTATAATCTTTTTTTATATGTTGCAGCATTTGGTTTGTTAGTGTTTTGTTGATGCTTCTTGTGTCTGTTTTCATAAGAAACACTAGTCTCTAGTTTTCTTTTCTCGTGATGCTTTTGTCTGGTTTTCTTAATACTGATAATATTGATTGCATTTCATTATTTCTAATTTACTACTTCTGCCTCTATTTTTCAGAAGTGTTTGTGAAGGCTTGGTATTAGTTCTTTAAAAGTTTGGTAGACTTCACCAATGTAGTCATTTTGTCCACAGCTTTCCTTTGTGGGAAGTATTTTGATTATTATTTCAATCTCTTTACTGGTTATAGGTCTATTTAAATTGTCTATTTCTTTTGAGTTAGTTTTGGTAATTTGTGTCTGTCTAGAAATTTGTTCATCCCATCTAGGTTATCTAACTTTTTTAGGATACAGTTGTACATACTATTCCAATATAATCCCTTTTATTTCTATAAGGTCACTATTGATGTCTCCTCTTTTACTCCTGATTTTAGTAATTTGAGTCTTCTATTTTTTTTCTTGGTCTTATAAACCAGTTTAAGGTTTATAAATTTTGTTAATCTTTTCAAAGAAACAACTTTTGGTTTTGCTGATTTTCTCTATTTCCTATTCTCTATTTTATTTAATTTTTTACATTAGAGCAGTTGTAGGCTTACAGAAAAATCATGCAGAATATAGAGTACCCATATACTCCACCTAACACACATAGTTTTCTTTATTATTAACACTGCATTAATGTGGTACCTTTATTATAATTGATGCAAGATATTATAATTATACTATCAACTATAGTGTGTAGTTTATATTAGAGTTCACTGCTTTTTAAAAAAAAATTGATTCTAGTAAAATATATACAAGCTAAAATTTCCCCCCTTTAAGCACATTCAAATATATAATACAGTGGTGTTAATTACTCTAACAATATTATGCTACCATCACCACCATCCATTACCAAAACTTTTCCATCACCCCAAACAGAAACTCTGTACCCATAAAACATTAAGTCCCCATTCCCACCCCTACCCCAGCCCCTGGCAACCTGTTTTCTGGTTTCTGACTATAAATTTGCTTATTTTAATTATTTCAATGAGATCATACAGTATTTAGCCTTTTGTGTTGGGCTTATTGCAGCCAACAAGATATATCAAGTTTCATCCATATTGTCATCTGTTAATAGGCACTTGGGAAATTGTGAATAATGCTGCTATGAACATTGATATGCAAATAATGCTTCAAGTCCCTACTTTCAATTCTTTTGGGTGTATCCCTACAAGTAGAATTGTTGGATCATATTATTACCAGAATTTGTCTAAGTTTTTGACTACACTGCAGAAATGAATTTCAAGAGCATGTCGGGTGAGTTAAGGCTGGTAATTTATTAAGGTAGGGAGGGATGAGAAATAAGAGAAAACAACAGATCATGGGTCCCAGGTAGAGAGGAAGAGACTGAAAAGTGATAAAGCAGGCTGATTTACAGACTACAGTTCCCCATTATACATTATAAATTCCCAGGTTTTACTTGTGTGACCATCATGGCAGAGGAAAAACAATGAGAGCAGGGTGCAGAGGGCAGTAACAGGGGTCCAAAGGCAAGAGAGCATGAATTCAGGCCTTGTGCCTACTTTTGAACTGTTAATTATTCCACCCCTTTGCCAACGGCAAGGGAGGAGTTCCAGCTGTCTACAGTTTTGATTGATGTCCCCTCCCCCCCATCAATCCCCCAGGAGGGCCCAATGATAAAGTCCTTGGGGAATATCTGGGGCTTCTGCTGGCTTCCAGAGGAAGTCTTTGTCCGGAATGCAGAATCTTGGGGAGGGTTTTCCAGCAGTCATCTTGGGGATATTGATGTCCACATGGACTCTCTGCCAGGTTCCAGATTCATCTTTTTTTTTTTTTTAAGATTTATTTTTTTTTATTTATTTCTCTCCCCTACCCCCCACCCCAGTTGTCTGCTTTCTGTGTCCATTCACTGTGTATTCTTCTATGACCACTTCCATCCTTATCAGCGGCACCAGGAATCTGTTTCCTTTTTTTTTCTTTTTTCTTTTTGCATCATCTTGTTGTGTCAGTTCTCCGTGTGTGTGGCACCATTCCTGGGCAGGCAGCACTTTTCTTTCATGCTGGGTGGCTCTCCTTACGGGGTGCACTCTTTGCATGTGGGGCTCCTCTACACAGGGAACACCCCTGTGTGGCAGGGAACTCCTTGTGCGCACCAGCACTGCGCGTGGGCCAGCTGTACATGGGTCAGGGAGGCCCCGGGGTTTGAACCGTGGACCTCCCATGTGGTAGGCGGATGCCCTAACCATTGGGCCAAGTCCGCTTTCCCAGATTCATCTATTGATTCCCTTTTTTACTAACCTGCCTCACTCCCCCCTCAGAGAGTTTATACCTTTATGCTTAAAGGGATGCTGAAGGGAGATGGTCATTCTTCCGTAACTACTTCCTGCTGGTTAGGGGTAGTAGGCCCTACCTGATAAGGTGTAAAACTCTCTTGCTATTCTATCTCGGTTGGAGGAAGATGGATCTGGCATCCTCTGTGAAGCTGGATGAAGTCCCCATATGGCTAACAAGATATTGATTCTGGAAGAAATAAACTTAATTAGAATTTTGAGAATTAATGGCCCCACTAAGAGGACACTGGACTACAGAAGTAGAAAAGGTCAGGTGTCTGCAAAGGCTGCATTTTCCCCAAGTTGATAGGGAAAGAATATACTTCCTTGACTTATTTTATGTTGTTGGTTAACTCTACAGAGAAATTGCAGTAGACAATGGGGTTAGGTATAAATTACCAATCCCAGTTCTTATGGTAGGAGAGAGGAATGGGAAGCAGCATTACCTTTTTTTAAAAAATATATTTTATTTTTTAAAAAATTTATTTTAAAAAATTTATTTATTTATTTATTTATTTATTTATTTATTTATTTATTTCTCTCCCTTTCCCCCCCACCCCAGTTGTCTGTTCTCTGTGTCTATTTGCTGCGTCTTCTTCTTTGTTCACTTGTGTTGTTGTCAGCGGCATGGGAATCTGTGTTTCTTTTTGTTGTGCCATCTTGTTGTGTCAGCTCTCTGTGTGTGCGGTGCCATTCCTGGGCAGGCTGCACTTTCTTTCATGCTGGGCGGCTCTCCTTACGGGGTGCACTCCTTGCACGTGGGGCTCCCCTACTCAGGGGGCACCCCTGTGTTTCAGGGCACTCCTTACACGTATTAGCACTGCGCATGGGCCAGCTCCACACAGGTCAAGGAGGCCCTAGGTTTGAACCCTGGGCCTCCCATGTGGTAGGCAGATGCTCTATCCATTGAGCCAAGCCTGCTTCCCCGGCATTGCCTTTTTACTTACGTTAAAGGAGATGAAAACAGATAAGGTCTCTTAAAGGTATGTCTGGTTTGCACTCCGCCTAAATAGGCATTTGGGCAAGAGTTAGAGGGAACAACTGACGTTGACATAGACACTACTTAGCTTTGTCTCTTGAAGAGGTATTTTAGGCCATCCAACGACTGGTGCTTCTGGTAAGCTGGCACTTTCCTTGTGCAGCTGGCTTCAATCAGGATTAAAGCACCAAGCTGGAAATTTCTTTAACTTTAATAGTTGTGGGAGTGATCAGAACTACAGAGTGAAGTTCCTTACATTTTATTTTTTTTATTTAAAAAAAATCTCTTTTTAATTTATTTCTCTCCCCTTCCCCCCCTCCCCCCACCAGTTGTCTGCTCTCTGTGTCCATTCGCTTCCTGTTCTTCTGTGACCGCTTCTATCCTTATCAGCAGCACCGGGAACCTGTGTTTCTTTTTTTGTTGCATCATCTTGTGTCAGCTCTCTGTGTGTGCAGTGCCATTCTTGGGCAGGCTGCACTTTCTTTCGTGCTGGGCGGCTCTCCTTATGGGGTGTATTCCTTGTGCGTTGGGCTCCCCTACGTGGGGGACACCCCTGTGTGGCAGGGCACTCCTTGCGCACATCAGCATTGTGCATGGGCCAGCTCTACACGGGTCAAGGAGGCCCAGGGTTTGAACCAAGGACCTCCCATGTGGTAGGTGGACGCCTTATCCATTGGGCCAAGTCTGCTTCTCTCCTTACATTTTAGTGAGGCTTGTTTTCTTGCCAAGTTGTGACCAGAACCTGGTTTCCAGGTCCTGGGTGAGGAAAGATTTTCCATGGACAATCTCAAAGGGGCTAAGCTGAAGTGGGTCTTAGGTACCTTGTTTGCTCATTTCCTTCTTGTGGGGGAATGCTTAGCCCTGGTAAGATGGCACATAGGTTTGCCAGTCCTCCCCAAGGTATGAGTGGGACAGGTTCTGGAATAAGGGCTAGGAGGGGGGGCCTGGTTTAAACACATTCATTAACTATTTAGAAATGAAGTTTACCAGGACTTTTAACATGTTCAATATTTCTCTGCATGTGGTCTAGAATAGAAATGATATCACCATAATCATCAGGCATATATCTAGAATAGGATATAGGTACAGTACTTAATACTAATTAATGTACTACTCAATGCATAAGTTTTTCTTTGAGCTGCAATTAATAGATTTAAGTTCCAGGTTTACAGTGCCTTACATGTTATCTCTCCATGGGAGCAGGCCACAATGCAAATTGAGTTTAAGTTCTACTCACAATAATCTGTTGACCGTTGCTCCACTTGGTATGACCTTCACACAGCTAGCATGCTGCAGCTCCATTGACCCTAGAAAGAAGCTAGGAAGGTAGTTTCCAGTATTCCACTGGCCTGGTGGATAGTACCCATCAGCACTATGAAACAATGCCAGTCTGGAGGTGATATCCATTGTACATTTGGCTAATCAAGCCATTGTTGGCTGCTGCAGGAGTTTAAAACTGTAATGTAGTCTCCACCAACTTCAGGAGCACAACCAAAAATGTAGTAAATACCTTTATTGTTTTAAGAGTCAGTGACCAACCTAGGCAATAACTCAAATGGAGAGGCAACCTGCAGTGTATTAAAGGCCTGGTTTGAATGCACAAGAGAGTATGACAATGCTGAAGTTTAACTCTTGATTTTTATATACCTTTTAAACACTTCCAATGCAATGTATAACATATCAAATGAACTTCTTGTTACTTTGCTTATTTCTACACTTTTACCATGAAGGCATTAATTAACAAGTATTTTACTTTAGTAGTAAAGACTACTTTTTATTTTTTAAAATGAAAACTGAAGATTCCCAATGCAATCAGGGTAAATTCTCATTACCACCACTTGAATATGCACACTGAGGTGACTTCCAGACAGGTTTCACTGCTATGAAGTTACTTTTTGCCATTAATATCAATTTAGGTTTCTAGTTAATAATGGCTTATTAGAACTAGCAAGTTAAATGTTTCAGTTTAGAAGATGCTTTTACAAACTCTTTATATTTGACCACAGTCACATAAACTGGTTAATTTACCTTAGATTACAATTAGCAACCAATGGAATTTACTTTATGCATTTAAAAGAGGGCAGATCTACATTTCTTTTTTTTTTAAAAAAAGATTTATTTATTTATTTATTTATTTATTTAAATCCCCCCCTCCCCCGGTTGTCTGTTCTCTGTCTATTTGCTGCATCTTGTTTCTTTGTCTGCTTCTGTTGTCGTCAGCGGCACGGGAAGTGTGGGCAGCGCCATTCCTGGGCAGGCTGCACTTTCTTTCGCGCTGGGCGGCTCTCCTTACGGGGCACACTCCTTGCGCGTGGGGCTTCCCTATGCGGCGGACACCCCTGCGTGGGGCAGCACTCCTTGCACACATCAGCACTGCACATGGGCCAGCTCCACACAGGTCAAGGAGGCCCGGGGTTTGAACCGTAGACCTCCCATATGGTAGACGGACGCCCTAACCACTGGGCCAAGTCCATTTCCCAGATCTACATTTCTTTAACTTAATTTCATAAAATATGAATTTAGAGTTTTCATTTGTTGATTTGATATTATCATCCTTGCTGATAATATATACCATGTATGAAGTTATATACTGAGCAAATAGGCAGACACGAATAGAGTGACACAAAAACACAGAACTCATTGTTATAATTTTCATTCTCTTACAAAATAAGTTTAACTATAAGATAACATTTAAAAGATTTCTTTGACGCCTCCTTTTAATTACTCTGATTTGCACTGTAGCCATGCAGTTTTGCACAAGAATTTTGTTCCTTAATTAATGCCTTATAACCAAAATGTTTCCAATGCTTTAATACAATTTTCTTTTGCTTCAGGACTTTATTTCTCACTTTGGCTTTAGCAGACCTTGGATAAACAAGGCTAATTTATGTATATTCACTGAGGCTATCAAAGCCACAAGGAAACTGGTTTCTCTCATGAACTGCCGCTTTTAGGAACCCTGGCAGTCAAGGCAGGAGACCCCCTTCACTTCCCAGTCCTCAGAGATAACAGGACTCTGGTAGCTGTTGGACTGGCAGAGTGGACTTCAACCCTGAGGGTTGAGAATTCCACCAGGCAGCAATTTAGTCCACACTTGGAGCCATGAGAGAAAGCAGGGTCACTAATACCAATAGGACAGGAGACAGGGATGTCTCAAGTTTGCTTTCCCCTGAGCCATAGGGGCAGAAGCTGTTATGAAATAACCATAAGCAAAGGCAAGGGGTTAGGCTAGGCTTGAAGTACCATAAATGAAGGTAAGTTAAGTTTTAAGGTTTACACTTATAATTCAGTTATTATCCTTCTACTGTTTTATGATAAAAAGACATCTATAAATGATCTTCACTCTTAGTTACAGTTTCTAGTAAGTTTTTACCTTAAGGTGAATTGGGTACCTTTATTAACTAAGCCACAAGAATTTTATTAGTAACATCTTTGTGAAGTTTCTCTGCTTTTCTAGCACTTAAATAAATTCCACTTGTGATTTATACATTAAATCCACTTGCAAGACAGTATTGACATTTAAAGAGTCATCTTTAGGTTACCTTTCATTATTATACATTTGTAATAGGTGAACCCCAAATCTGATTTCCTAGGCACAAGCAAACTGACAAAGTTAAATACAGATTTCAAAGTTGAACACAGAGTTAAGCATAGATTAAAACAGAAGAGATACTTTTATACCTTTAGCATTTCTAGGAACTCTTTGATCTTAATTGATGGCACATGAGTTTTCTTATTTTCCAGGAGAGGTTTAGTAACTGATCTGGATCTTGATCTCTATTCACACCTTTTATAGACACAGCTGAATTTGTGGTTTATTTGAGGTATATTTCTTCATTCCTTTAAGGAGACATGACATGAGGTTTCTGGGCCTCAGATTTATCTGTCCTCTTTTCTTACACTGGTTTAACTGCAATTCAGGGTTTCATATAGAGGCTACTCTTGGCTATACTGTGCCATGTGGACCAGTAGTAGGCAAATTTTCCCAATTCTTGAGAAGATACTCCTGTGGGGAATTTGCTGGTATGCTAGAGACTGCACCCATTATTCTAGGAAGAATGAAGAAGCACTTTTTAGTCGACCATCTGGCATCCCAGAGTCCTAGTCTGACTAAGATGTTCACCATTCCACATAATTTGGAGCCGATGCTCTGTTCCCAGTGTACTGAGAGTTATAATTTTCAGAGCCTACCTGGCCTACAGGTGTCCCTGTGGGCAACCTAGGTTTTGGGGGATATCTGATTCCAGAGATCAGATCAATGTGCCCAAGCCAAGTTGGTGGGAGTTGTTCTGAGCAGTTACCCCAAATCAAAGTGCCTGAGAAATTTCAGGGAATATTTGACTGCCCTCTGAATGGAAGGGCCCAAGGAATGAGGGCCATTCAGAGTTTACTGCTCTGGTTCTTGGCATCCCTGACATTTCAGGGTCTGAGACTGACTGCACAGTTATTCAGACAGAAGTTCCTGAGTTAAATCTCAGGAAACATTCTGCTGCTCTCTGAATTGAAGTGCCCAAGCCTTCAAGTCTTGGGGCACATTCAGAGTTACTTCTCTGGTTCCTGCCACCCTGGGAATCAGAAATCCCCTGCCACTGGGCATTCCCAGGGCCATTCTGAACTTGGAAGACAGATCAAGTAGATCAGATGCCCTCCAAACTGAATATTGCTCTCTCCTTGGAGAAGGGGCCAAAAGCTTCTTCCTCCTATTCTTCTAGAAGTCTTAAATGCAGTCCTAGCTTTATGACTTTACTGTCTAGGAATTTCTCAGTTAGACCAGTCATCAAAAGGCCATTAAGTGATTAGAGATCAATTGTTCTAGCCAACAGGTCTTGGGGCCCTGAGGCAATCACTTCCTTGCTAGCAAAGGCATTTTCAGTTTTAGTTTTTAAGACATTCTAAGCATTTTAACACAAACATGTAAAGAGAAATGCAGTAGCAAGAAGTAGGAAGGTAAAACATGGGTAAAGGTTTACGCAAGGATATCCTGGCCTGTGACCCCCCCTGGAAAAGGGAACTCCCATGCCATCCATTTTGGCTCTGCCCACTGCCTTTCCACCTCATCCCCCAGGTAGCTGGGAGTGGTCAGATAGGAAGGCCACTTGCTAGGTGTGGTCCCACTGGGAGGGGCAAGTTCCCAGCTTTCTGCCATTTTCATGCTGTCACTGAGGGGAGAGGATGGGAGAAGGCAACGGCAGGCAGGCTTGAGGGCAAAGCCTCCAGATGCTAAAATGGCTTGAAAAAGAAGCTTTGCAGCACTCAGCACTCTGCGATGGAACCTCTATCTCGGTAGGGCCATGATTTGAGCCACTGCCCTATGACCCAACCATCCTGGCTGGGGTCAGATCTCACAAGCCTGGGCACTTGGCATGGGTGTGGAGAATTCCCATGCTCCAGCCTCTTCTATCCTGGGATTACATCCTGTGGCTTGTAGGCAAACCCATTTAAAATGGAGAACCAAAGGAAGGCATTAAACAGGCTGTAGGCCATAGTTTCACTCAACAATAAACTCCTGACTGGCTCATCAAATTTGTTACAGGATTTTGTCTAGGTTCTTGACTATGCTGCAGGAATGAATTTCAAGAGCACATTGGGTGAGTTAGGCTGGTAATTTATTAAGGTAGGGAGGGATGAGAAATGGGAGGAAATAACAGATCATGTGTCCTAGATAGAGAGGAAGGGACTGAAAAGTGATAAAGCGGGCTGATTTACAAACTATGATTCCCCATTATAGATTATAAATACCCAGGTCTTCCTTGCATGGCCATTATGGCAGAGGAAAAATGTCAAGAGCAGGGAACAGAGGGCAGGAACAGGGGTCCAAAGGCAAGAAAGCCCATTCAGACTTTGCACTTGCTTTTTGAACTGTTAATTATTCCACCTCTCTGCTAATGGCAGGGGAGGAGTTCCAACTGTTTGCTGTTTTAATTGATTACCTCCCCAACAATCCCCCATGAAGGGCCAATGATAAAGACTTGGGGAATATCTGGGACTTCTTGTGGCTTCCAGAGAAAGACTTTGTTCTGAATGGCAGAATCTTGAGGAGGGTCTTCCAGCAGCCATCTGAAGGTCATTGATGTCCACATGGACTCTCTGCCAGGTTCCAGATCCATCTATTGATTCCTATCTAACTAACCTGCTTCAATATGGTAATGCCATACTTAACTTTCTGAGGAACCACCCACCTGTTATTCACAATGACTGCACCAAAAATGAATGAATGGTCCTATTTGTCCAAATCCTCTCCAAACTTGTTATTTTCTATTTTTAAATCATAGCCATTCTAGTGGATGTGAGATGATATCTCATTGTGGTTTTGATTTGTCATTTCCCTGATGGCTAATGACTTTGAGCATCTTTTTATGTGCTTTTGGCTATTTGTATTTCTTCTTTGGAGAAATGTCTAGTCATGTCTTTTGCTCATTTTTTACATTAGGTTGTTTTTTGTTTTTGTTGAGTTGTACGATTTCTTTACATATTTTGGGTGTTAAACCCTTATTAAATATGTAGTTTCCAAACATTTTCTTCTGTTTTCAGGTTGTCCTTTTACTTTCGTGATAAACTTTTGATGTACAAAAGTTTTTAAAATATTGATGAAGTCCCAGTTATCAGTTGTCTTTTATTGCTCATGCTTTTGGTCTAAGTCTAAGAAACCATTGCCTCACACATGGTCCTGAAGATGCTTCCTTATATTTTCTTTTAGGAATTTTATATTTAAAGTTCTTATATTTAGGTCTTTGTTCCATTTTGAGTTAATTTTTGTATATGGAATTAGGTAGGGGTTCACTGTAATTCTTTTTACATATGGTTATCCAGTTCTCCTAGCACCATTTGTTGAAGACAATATTCTTTCTCAATTGTGTGGACTTGGTATGCTTATCAAAAACTGACCAGGAGTGAGGGCTCTAGGAACATCCAGAAACTACAAGCAGGGCAGACAGGTCAGGAATTCAGCACCCTGTCAGTGAGCCTTACTTTGGAATTTATGCTCCCCAGTGTAACAGAGTTAGACACATTTATAGGTTCTCTACACATGGCTCTTCTGCCCCTTTTATTTGAACCTACAGTTAGCATATATGTCCCAGGAACTTAAATCTTTGATCTGTCCATGTGTTCTGAATTTTAGCAGAGTTGCAACACCTACTCTTCAGTTCACTGGAATCACCCAGGACAACTAACAAGGAGATGATGATGGACAATGGAACAAAGAGTGTCTGCAACTGCGAGCAAGATAGTTCCATCCAACTGCCCCATGGGATCTAAGCCCTCTCTCAGTTAGAACCAGAGTGTGCATCACCACCCCAAAATCCTCAAGATTGGGGAATGAACAATGGATTGAAGTAGACATTATTATTCCACTATAGACTTATTATTATTCTAGCAATGTAAGAACTCTTACCATTGATATAAAGGCAGTGGCCATGAGAGATTTTGAGGGATGGGAGAGGGAAGAACAGGTGTAATATGGGAGCATTTTCAGAACATTAGAGTTGTCCTGTATGACATTGCAATGATGGATACAGACCATTGTATATTTTGTCATAACCTATAAAATTGTGTTGGACCAAGTGTAAACTATAATGTAAACTATAAGCCATGGTTAGTAGCAATGCTTCAATATGTGTTCATCAGTTCTAACAAATGTATCACACAAATGGGGATGCTGTTGATGTGGGAAAGTGTGTGTGTGTGTGTGGGGGGGGCAGGTGGGGTATATGGGAATCCCTTATAGTTTTTATGTAACATTTATGTAATCTAAAGCTTCTTTAAAAATAAAAAAATACAAATAAAAAATAACAATACTTCTAAAAAAACATTGACCATAGATGTAAGGTCTGTCCTTGTACCCATCCCATGCTGTTTTTTAATTTTTATTTTTTTAGGAGATACTGGGGATTGAACCCAGGGCATCTCACATGCAAATCAGGGGCTTGACCACTGAGCTACACCCATTCCCTGCCTCAACCCATGATGTTTTGATTGCTGTAGCTTTGTAATAAGTTTTAAAATCAAGAAGTATGACTCCTCAACTTCGTTCTTTTTCAAGATGGTTTTGGCTATCAGTGGCCCCTAAAATTTGGTTATCTGTGGCCCATATAAATTTGATGATTGGATTTTCCATTTCTGCAAAGAAGATGTTGGAATTTTGATTGGGATTACACGGAATCTGTAAGTTGCTTTCGATAGAATTGACATCTTAACAATATTTAATCTTCCAATCCATGAACAGAGAATGCCCTTTCATTTATTTAGGTCTTCTTTAATTTATTTTAGCAATTTTTTTTGTAGTTTTCTGAGTATGAGTGCTTTATATCCTCAGTTAAATTTATTCCTACGTATTTGATTCTTTTAGGTGCTATTGTAAATAGAATTTTTTTTCTTGATTTCTTCTTCAGATTGTTCATTTCTAGTGTCTAGAAGCATCACTGAGTTTTGTGTATTGATCTACCCTGCCAGTTTGCTGAATTTATTTATTAGCGCTAATAGTTTTTTGGTGGATTTTTCAGGATTTTCTATATATAGAAAATGATGATGTCCTCTGCAAATAGGGAAAATTTACATTTTGTTTCCAATTTGGATGCCTTTCATTTCTTTTTTCTTGCCTAATTATTCTGGCTAGAATTTTCACTGCAATGCCGAATAACAGTGTACATCCTTGTGCTGTTTCTAACCTTAGAGGGAAAGTTTCATTCTTTCACTGTTGAAGAAGACGTTATAGTAGGTTTTTCGCACATGTCTTTTCATCATGCTTAAGGAGTTCCTTTTTATTCCTAATTTCTGAAATGTTTTTATAAAGAAAGAAAGCTGGATTTTGTCAAATGCTTTTCTACATCAGTTGAGATGATGATGTGCTTTTTTCCTTCATTATGTTACGGTGGTGTATTACATTAATTGATTTTCTTATGTTGAACCACCTTTGCATACTTGGGATAAATCCCACTTGATCAACCAAATTTCTTTCATGTGCTTTTGCCCTCAATTTGCTATTATTTTGTTGAGGATTTTTACATCTATACTGGGGAAATTGTTCTGAAATTTTCTTTTCTTATGATGTCTTTATCTGGCTTTGGTATGAGGGAAAGTTTGTCCTCATGAAATGAATTAGGGAATGTTCCCTCCTCTTCAATTTTTTGGAAGAATTTGAACAGGATTGGTATTAATTCTTTTTGGAGGTTTTGTTCACCTGAAGTCCCTGCCTTGCTTTCCCAATAGTCTTTTACATCCTTCCACTCATGAAGGCTCAAGACCCATGTACAATTCATAGCTCTCCCAGTGCAGGGGCAGTTCCACAGACCAAGGATCTCACAGTAAACTGAGTAGATAATCATCAATTAGCATATAATATTCCAAGTTTGTCTTAACTTAATATGTTTTTAAGGAAACAGTGCTGGGAAAAGCAGACCTAGGTCTGTTCAGGGTCAAGGCCTATTAAGCCTTTACTCACAGCATTGGCTTTTGTAGCAAACCCTCCAGTTTAAGAAAGAAAATATTAGTACAGGTAAAAACCCTCTGGGAATCCCTCTACAATTGCCTTCCCTCTCAACCCATCTATGTAACCATCATATTAAATTTGGAATATATCATATCCCTGCATTTCAAAAAACACTTTTACTATATATACAGTGGTATGCTGGACCCAGTTTATACTAATTGTTAAATTTTCAGGAATTTGGGAAGCTGTTTGTTTAACCATTGGTAGCTTGGAAATTGGCCATAATGGGAATATTTATGCAATGAAAATTGGCAAATATTGCAAATCAGAACTTTTTTTTAACCCAGAGCCCCTTACATTTGCATCATACCATACATGTATTAACCCTAAGCCACATAAGTATTATTTTGCATGTTTTGACTGTATTTGAATAATATCAGTATCAGTTTTCTACTGCTTATTAATAAATCACTCCAAAATTTACTATCTTAAAACAATCTATTTGCTTATGAAATAAATTTTGCTTATGAAACTTCTGCTTGGGCAAGGAGTGGATGTTAACAGCTCATCTCTACTACATGCTGTATCAACTAAGGCACTTGATTTGGGACTTTCAAGATGGCTCACTCACAGGGCTATTAGTTTAGTGTTGGCTTTTGGAGAATGGCTGAGGCTATGGGACAAGGGTCTTATTCTCTTCTATCTGATCCTCTTCACAGGCTATTGGGCTTCCTCACAGCATGGTGGATGGGGAACAAGAACATGTATCCCAAGAGAATAAAGCAGAAGTGCATGATATACTTATGGCCTGCTTCGAAGGTCAGTGTCACTTGCACAGTACATTATTGGTCAAGGAAGTCACAAAGGCTTTCTCAGTTTCAAAGTGAAGGAACACAAACTTCACTTTTTTTCTTAGGTACTGGAACCAGGGATTGAACCTGGGACCTTGTATGCAGGAGGCTGGCACTCAACCACTGAGCCACTTTGGCTCCCTCGTCTATTTGCTCATTGCTTTTTTTTTTTCTTTAGGAGGCACCGGGAACTGAACCTGGTACCTTCCATGTGGGAGGCAGGCACTCAACAGCTTGAGCCATATCTGCTCCCAAACTTTACTTCTTGATAAGTGAGTAGCAAGGTTCTAGAGAGTATGAGGCCTGGGAAGCATTGTGGCAGACATCATCGAAAGATTACATCTGTCACAGTATCATACTGTAGGTATTTTTCTGCAACTTAATCTTTGTGAGGTTATTCCTATTGATATGTGTGCTGTTGTTCATTTATTTATACTTATATGTCCCATTGTATAAATATACCACTATTTATTTACTCATTTTCTAATTTATAGACATTTATATTCTTTCCCTTTTGCTATTATATATTAAGTTACTATGAAGATTCTTGACATATGCATTTTAGAATTTCTCTAGGGGAAGTGGATGTGACTCAAACAATTTGGCTCCCGTCTACCATGTAGGAGGTCCAGGGTTCGATACCCAGGGACTCCTGGTGAAGGCACACTGGCCCATGTGGTGAGCTGGTGCAGCAAGATGACTCAACAAAAAGAGACACAGAGGAGAGATGATGAGAGATTCAGCACACCAGGGAGCTGAGGTGGTACAAGAGAATGATCACCTCTCTCCCACTCTGGAAGGTCCCAGGATGGGTTACTAGAGCCACCTAATGAGAATACAAGCAGACACAGAAGAACGCACAGCAAATGGACACAAAGAGCAGATAATGGAGGGAGGGGGGGAATAAATAAAGAAATAAATCTTAAAAAAAAAAAAAAGAACTTCTCTAGGAGTGGAATTGCTGGGTTTTACACTCATTTACAACTTAACAGATATTGCCAAATTGCTTTTCAACATTTTATGTTCCCAGATGAGAATGAAAGTTTCCTTTGTCCTCTATTCTGTTCAATATCTTATATAATCATACTTTAAAACTTTTGCCAAACTGATGGGCTTGAAATGGTATCTTGGGAAGTGGACTTGGCCCAGTGGTTAGGGCATCCGTCTATCACATGGGAGGTTCGTAGTTCAAACCCCAGGGCCTCCTTGACCCGTGTGGAGCTGGCCCATGCGCAGTGCTAATGCATGCAAGGAGTACCCTGCCACACAGGGGTGTCCCCTGCGTAGGGGAGCCCCACGCGCAAGGAGTGTGCCCCGTAAGGAGAGCCACCCAGCATGAAAGAAAGTGCAGCCTGCCCAGGAATGGCGCCGCACACACGGAGAACTGACACAAGATGACGCAACAAAAAGAAGCACAGATTCCCATGCCACCACCAACAACAGAAGCAGACAAAGAACACGCAGCAAATAGACACAGAAAACAGACAACTTGGGCGGGAGGGAGGGAATGGGAGAGAAATAAATAAATCTTTAAAAAAAAAAGAAATGGTATCTTGTGGTTTTCCTGTTTATAAGTGAGGCTGAGCATTTCTCATGTTTATTAAGCAGTTAACTTTTTTCTTCAGTGAATTGCTTATTCATAAAATTTTTACATTTCTTTTCTATTATGCTGTTTGTATTTTCTTAGTAATTAGTAGTAGTTCTTTAAGTATATATCCTTTGCCAGATATATATGTTACAAATATAATATTCAAATATGTTGCTTTCAGTTTCTTTGCATTTTTTTCTTTTTGTTTGTTTGTAGAGTCAGTTAATTTTTAAAATTTTTTAGAGATTTATTTTATTTATTTCTCTCCCCCACCCTGCCCCCGTTGTGTGCTCTCTTATGTCCATTTGCTGTGTGTTCTTCTGTTTCCTCTTGCATTCTCAGTGGCACCAGGAATCTGTGTCTCTTTTTTTGTTGTTGCATCATCTTGCTGTGTCAGCTCTCCATGCGTGCGGCACCACTCCTGGGTAGGCTGCGCTTTTTTCACATGGGTGGCTCTCCTTGCGGGGTGCACTCCTTAAGTGTGGGGCTCCCCTATGTGGGGGGCACCCCTGTGTGGCATGGCATTCCTTGCACATGACAGCTGTGCATGGGCCAGCTCACCACACAGGCCAGGAGGCCCTGGGTTTGAACCCTGGACCTCCTATATGGAGGTGGACACTATCAGTTGAGTCACATCCACTTTCCTGTCAGTTTATTTTTAAGGTCTCTCTTTGGCATTGGAATGATATATTTATTCCCATTCTTTCCTTTTTCTATCGACTCTCTAATCCTGTCCTAAGGAATGCTCTTATCAAGTTTCAAAAGTCATTGACCCATTTAATTTTTCAAAAATGTATTGAAGTATATCACTCATATACAAACATACATAAATGATAAGTGTGTAGTAGAAGTTGTGAACTTGTAAAACAAACATGCATAACATCATACAGGGGTCCCATACATCAACTTAACACCACCACCTTGCATTGTTGTGAGACATTTGTTACAAATTTTGAAAGAATATCATCAAAATTTTACTACTAACTATAGTTCATATCTTCCATTTGGTATATCTTTACCCCAAGCCACCCTATTATTATTTTTTAAAATCTATTTTTATTATAGACATTGTGAACTTATGAAAAACAATCATGCACATGTGTAAAATTCCCATACAACACGACTTCATCAACACACCACACCATGGTGGAGTATTTGTTACAGATTATGAGATATCAACAGACTATTACCACCAACCATGGTCAATAACATACATTTGACACACTTTTTCCATACTACTCCATTATCAACACAGTACATCTTTTGCATAGATGCCTGAATACTACAGTATCGCTGTTTAACCACAGCTCATAAGTCACTCCAGTTGTAGTTTTCCTGTGCTTCTCCACATCCCGCCACTCTGCAATAGTGACATATATCTGCTCTAGCTCACAGAAGAGCACTCTTGCATCTGTACCATCAATCACAATTCTTATCCACCTGTGGATTTACTATGTTATTCAGCCCTTAGATTATTCTCTAGCTTTCTTTCAGTTGACATTTACATCCCCAGACTACCCTTTCCAGTCACATTCTCATTTATAAACCAGCTGTTACTTACTATAATGGGTTACCATCAACCTTATATATTTCTGTGCCTTTACAGTAAAGTTAATTAAAACTTCTACATACATTAAGCATCAGTAGTCCTTCTCAACCCTACTCTTACCTCCTTTATTAATCCACTGCCTACCACCAGATGTTTTTATTTTAAGATTTTAATTTATTTTCCCCCTTCCCCTGCCCCTCCCCCTGTTCTACCTTTTTTGCTGTCTGTGTCCATTTGCTGTGTGATCTTCTGTATATATTTCTCTTTGTGGTCTCTTCTCATTTTTTCTTTTCTAGGATTCACCAGGATTCAATCCTGGGGACCTCTGATGCTGAAAGAGGTTCCCTGTCAGCTGTGCCACCTCAGTTCCTGGTTTCTGGTGCACTTCAGCTTGATGCTTTCCTCTTTCTCTCTTCTGTAGTGTCATCATCTTGCTGCATGACTAACCAAATGGGCACTCGACTTGCCATGTGGGCATTGGCTCATCATGTGGGCCCTTGGCTTGCCACGTGAGCACCAGCTCACCATACGGGCACTTGAGTGGGCACTTGGCTCACTGTGTGGGCACTCAGCTCACTGTGCAGGCACTCAGTTCACTACACAGGCATTTGGCTCACCACACAGGCACTAGCTCACCTCACAGGCATCTTTCTCTTCTTATTTTTCACTAGGAGGCCCCAGGTCCTCCCATATGGTAGGTGGAAGCCCTATCACTTGAGCCACATCTGCTCCCTACCACCAGGTCTTGAAGATGTTTTCCTATATGTTTTCTAGAAACTTTATGGTTCTTGCTTTTGTATTTAGGTCTTTGATTCATTTTGAGTTAATTTTTGGGTAAGGTATGAGATAGGGGTCCTCCTCCTTTCTTTTGGATATGGATATCTAGTTCTCCCAGCACCAATTGTTGAATGGACTGTTCTGCCCAAGCTGGGTGTGTTTGACAGGCTTGTCAAAATCACTTGACCTTAGATGTCAGGGTATGTTTCTGAACGATTTTTTATTTGGTTCCATTGATTTATTTGTCTATCTTTATGCCAGTACCATGGTGTTTTTACCACTGTAGCTAGGTAATATGTTTAGAATCTGGAAACGAGGGCCTCCAACTTTGCTTTTTCCTTTTTAAGATGTTTCTGGCTATTGAGGACCCCTTACCCTTCCAAATAAATTTGATAATTATGTTTTCCTTTTTTTTTTTTTAAATGCTGGTGGAATTTTTATCAGGATTGCATTGAATCTATTCATCAATTTGGGTAAAACTGACACCTTAATGATATTTAGTCTTCCTGTTCTTCCAATTATTTAGGTCTTTTAAAATTTCTTTTAACAATGCATTGCAGTTTTCTAAATACAAAGGCTTTACATTCTTGATTAAGTTTATTCCTAACTATTTGTTTCTTTTAGTTGCTATTGTAAATGAAATTTTTTTCCTGACTTCCTTTTCAGATTGTCCATTACTAGTGTCTTTTAAAGTCTATTTCATTTGATATAAGTATAGCTACTCTGGCTCTTTGTTTGCTTGTTTTTGCATGCATGGAATATCTTTTTCCAGTCTTTCACTTTCAATCTATTGGTATTGTTGGGTCTAAGATAAGTCTCTAGCAGACAGCATATAGGCGGCTCATATTTTCTTACCCATACCACCTGTCTGTGTCTTTTGATTAGGGAGTGTAATCTATTAACATTCAATGTTATTACTGTAAAGGCAGTTCTTATTTCATCCATTTTCTCCTTTGGTTGTTATCTGTCTTATTTTATTTTCACCATTGTTTTGAAAGTTTTAGTCACTTTTACTGACATAATCTTCATTTCTAGACTCTCTTCAAGCTTCTCTCTCCTGCCTTTTCTTTTCAGGCTGTAACACTCCCTTTTGTATTTCCTGGAAGGCCAGTCTCTTTGTTATAAACTCTTTCAGTTCCTGTTTATCTGTAAATATTCTAAACTCACCCTCATTTTCGAAAGACAATCTTGCTGGGTATAAGATTCTTGGTTGGCAGTTTTTCTCTTGCAGTATCTTAAATATATCACATCACTGCCTTCTTGCCCTCCATGGGTTCTGCTGAGAAATTGGCACTTAATATTATTAAGTATTCTTTATATATTATGCATTATTTTTCTCTTGCTGCTCTCAGAATTCTCTCTTTATCTTTGGCATTTGGCATTCTGATTAGTATGTGTCTCAGAGTTGGTCTATTCATATTTATTTGGATGGGAGTATGTTGTGCTTTTTGGACAACAGATATTTATGTCCTTCAAAAGGGTTGGGAAATTTTCTACCATTATTTCTTCAAATAGTCTTTCTGCCTCTTTCCCCCCCTCTTCTCCTTCTGGGACACCCATGACATGTATTGTGCATGTCTCTTGCTGTCATTTAGTTCCCTGAAAACTTGTTCAATTTTTCCCATTCTTTTCTTCATCTGTTCTTCTGTATGTTCACTTGCAGAGGGCATGTTTTCAAACTCACCAATCCTTTCTTCTGCCTCCTCAAATTTGCTGTTATATGACTCCAGTGTATTTTTAACTGCATTTATTGTGCCTTTCATTCCTGTAATTTTCTATGTATGCTTTCACATTCTTCTTTGTGCTCATCCAATGTCTTCTTAATATCCTTAATCTCTTTAGCTATCTTATTGAATTTATTAAGGAGAATTGTTTGAACATCTATGATTAGTTGTCTCAACTCCTTTATGTCACCTGGAGGCTTATCTTGTTCTTTTAAATGGACCATCTATTCCTGTATCTTGATATGGATTGTAAGTTTTTGTTGGTGTCTTGGCATCTGGCTTACTATATGTATTTATTCTGGGTGCAGTTTCTTTCTTTAGTTTAGGGCTTTCTTACCCTTTCTCCCTTGCTGGTTGTGTAGTAGAAGCTGGGGGTGTAGTTGGTCCTGTAAGCTGTGGAGGCTCAAACTGCTTGCATTGCCCGAGGGACTGATGAAACTTCTCCTACCTTTCTCCTTTGCCAGGGGTAGAGACAGAGCCACAGCCATGTGTAATAACCCAAGCTGTACAGGCCAAGACCATCTGTAGTCACCCAGAGAGACTGATGAAGCTTCAGGCCCCTTCCTCCTCCCTGTGATGGAGCTGCAGGTGTGGGCAACAATCTATGCCTTGTGAGTGCAAAATGACTGCAGTTGCCCAGGTAGACTTTGACTATTCAGTCTGTGCTAGTCAAATATACCTGCAGTTACTTGGAAAGGCTGGTGTAGCTTTCTCCCTGCTGGAGGTGGGGCTGAAGCCTAGGCTAGGGCTACAGTCAGATCTGGGTGGAAAGAAGCTGGTCCCTACCATCACTCTGATTTTCAATCAGCCCTGTTTCCCTTCAAGTTGGGGGTGGAGTCAAAATGGGGCTACCAACCTCTTTCTGACTTGGACAGTTTCAAACTTTAGCTGTTCTTAGGTTTATACTTTATTTTATTTTATTATTTTTTATTTCTTTCTCTCCCCATCCCCCACCCCCCTCCAGTTATCTGCTCTCTGTGTCCATTAGCTGTGTGTTCTTCTGTGTCTGCTTGTGTCATCGGCACCTGGAATCTATGTCTCATTTTTCTTTTTTTTGGGTCATCTTGCTGCATCAGCTCTGAGCTCTCGATGTGTGTGGCACCATTCCTGGGCAGGCTGCACTTTTTTTCGCACTGGGCAGCTCTCCTTATGGGGTGTATTCCTTGTGCATGGGGCTTCCCTGTGTGGGGGACACCCCTGCATGGCACGGCACTCCCTGAGCACATTAGCACTGAGCTTGGGCCAGCACCACACAGGCCAGGAGGCCCTGGGTTTGAACCCTGGACCTCCCATGTGGCAGGCGGATGCCCTATCCATTGGGCCAAATCTGCTTCCCAGGTTTATACTTTAGTGAGCCAAATATACTAATCAGTATCTGAAGTCAGTGGAGAAATGTCTTTTCCTCCTAATTTTGGGAAATGGAGCTTCCAATTCCAGCCACAGAATAGCTCCTAATTTGGCTTGTGCTGCCTTGTAGGATGATCACCTGTCTCTGTGGTGTGACCTGTATTTTTTTCAGAGAGACTGGCACAGGTTCCACTCAGCTTCCTCCCTGCCAGAGATGGGGTTGGTGCTTAGGTTAGAGTTGCAATCTGATCTAGCTGGAAAGAAGCTGGTCCCTACCAGTCCTGTGATTTTCAGTCAGTCCCACTTCCACTCATGCCAGGGGTGGAGTTAAAAAGATTAATAAATTGTAATTAAAATTAAAATGGTTGCTACCAGCCTCTTTCTGACTTGGATAGGTTCAAACTTTAGCTGTTCTTTGAATTACATTTTAGCCCACTGAATTTACTCATCGGTAGCTGAAGTTGGGGTCCAACTGTCTCTTCCTCCCCCATTTTTGGGAAATGGAGCTTTCAATTCCAGCCAGGGAGTAGCTCTTGAGGCTGCCTGTGCCACTAGTGGAGGATGGACAGCAGCCTACGCAGCATGTAGTGCTCTACTCACGAATCTTCTCTGCAGATAAGCAATTTCCTCCTTCCATTCTTTCAAGGATGTTGCAGGATGCTCTTCTGGTCTTCTGGAGTCCCCAAACAGGTGCTTTAGATAGCTCTGGGTGATTACTAACTGCCCTGTAGCATGAGCTGACTCTAGGAGCTCCTTACTCTGTTACCACTTGCTGGCTGTCTGACCCATTTAATTTTAACATAGTTAAAGAATTTATTGAGTCTTTGGATAAATAAGTGCTTAATATTAATTATAATTTATTAATCTTTTTATGCCCCGTTTCCTGTATCTGGTTTAGAAAATCTTTCTTACCTCCAGGTCTTAACAATATTCTTCTATGCTATTTTTAAAAGTCTTAAAGTTAGATCTTTTATGCCCCTGTGTTTTAATTTCCTAGGCTGCCATAAGAAAGTACCACAAACTGAGTGGCTTCAAACAACAGAAATTTATTGTCTCACTGTTCTGGAGGCTGTAAGTCCAAAATCAAGATGTCTAGAGGGCCATTCTTCCTCTAACGTCCGCAGGGAAGAATCTGTTCTGTCTCTCTCCTGGTTTCTGGAGGTAGCTTACCAGCAATACACAGTGTTCTCTGTCTCATTTGTCTCATGGCATACTCTCCTCAACTGTCTGTGTCCAATTTCCTCTTTTTATAAGGATACCAGTCATACTGGATTAAAGTCACCCTACTCCAATATGACCTCATTTTAATTTGCCTAATTCTATCTGTAATGACCTCATTTTCAAAAAGGTCCACATTCTGAAGTACTGGGGATTAGGACTTCAACAGATCTTGTTGAAGGACACAATTCAACTTATAACACCATGGAATTTATTTTTGCATGTGACCTGAGAAAAGAACCCAATTTATTTTTTCTGTACATAACCAATTGTCCTGCATCCTTCTTTAAAAACACTCACTTTCTCTGTAGTGCTGTCTCTGTCATATAATAATTTTCCATATATTCATAGGTATTTTTCTGGGCTCTTAATTCTGTTCCATTTTACACAGTCTTCTTGATTATAGTTCCACATTAAATCTAACTATCTCATAGGACAAGTACTCCCAATCTTCTTTTACATCTTCAAAATTGTCTTGGTGCTTCCTTGGAGAAATGACTGATTATAGACCTAAGTCAGTGTATTAGTCAGCCAAAGGGGTACTGATGCAAAATACCAGCAACTGTTGGTTTTTATAAAGGGTATTTATTTGGGGTAGGAACTTACAGATACCAGGTTTAAAGCATAAGTTACTTTCTTTACCAAAGTCTATTTTCATGTGCTGGAGCAAGATGGCTGCCAACGTCTGTGAGGGTTCAGGCTTCCTGGGTTCCTTTGGGCTCAGTTCCTCTCTTTTCTCCACAAGGTCAGCTGTAGACTATGATGCTCTCTAGACTCTGCGTCTCTCCACAAGGTCAGTTGTAGACTATCAGGTGAATGGCTCTGTCTCTCTCCCTGGGGTTTCTGCTGTGTCTAAGGGGCTGTCTCTACTCTTCTGGGTTCTTCTCCTGGCTAAGGTCCTCTCTTCCTGGGGCTTGCTTTTCTTTCCTCTGCATACTGACTTCCTGAGGCTCCAACTTAAGACTCAAGCATCAAACTCCAACATCAAAGCTCTAATATCAGAAACACTCAACTCTGTCCTTTGCCGGCCTTTTATCTGTGCCCTAATGACAAGGCCTAATCAAAGCCCTAATCATAACTTTGTCGTGCCCAGGTACAGACCAGATTACAGACATAATCCAATATCTATTTTTAGAATTCATAACCATATCAAATGGCTACAGTCAGGAAATCTACAACTTGAGCCTAGAACATGTGTTAATATTAGGAAGCAAGGGCAATAATAAAGACTGGAATATGTCAAAATAACCATGAGCAGTAGAAAGAGTAAATACTGGTAGGTTAATGCAAAGGGATGTTATACAGCAATAAAACAATTAACTTTAGCTACATGCAACAATTTGGATGAATCTCATAAACATGTATTGAGTAAAATCAGCCGAAGTCCCAAAATTACACGCTGCATTATTTCATTCAGATATACTGAATTTTTGCCTTCATAAACAGGGAAAAACTAATCTATAATGTTAGAAAGCAGCATAGTATATATCTTTGAGAAAGAAAAAGAGGGTATTCTTAGGAGGGGGCTTGAGGGACACTTCTTCTTTTTTAGAAAAGATTTATTTATTTATTTATTTCTCTCTCCTTCCTTCCCCACCCTGGTTGTCTGTTCTCTGTGTCTATTTCTTCTTTGTCTGCTTCTGTTGTTGTCAGTGGCCTGGGAATCTTTGTTTCTTTTTGTTGCATCATCTTGTTGTGTCAGCTTTCCATGTGTGTGGCGCCATTCTTGGACAGGCTGCACTTTCTTTTGCGCTGGGCTGCTTTCCTTACGGGGCGCACTCCTTGCACATGGGACTCCCCTACACGGGGGACACCCCTGTGTGGCAGGGCACTCCTTGTGCGCATCAGCACTGTGCATGGGCCAGCTCCACACGGGTCAAGGAGGCCCAGGGTTTGAACCGCGGACCTCCCATGTGGTAGACGGATGCCCTAACCACTGAGCCAAGTCCACTGCCAAGGGACCCTTCTTAAGTGTTGGCGATATTCTACTTCTTGACCTGGATGTTGTTTATGTGGGTGTTCACTTTGTCATCATTCATTGAACTGCATACTTAGGTTTTATGTACTTTTCTTGTATGTGTCATTATATCTCACAAAAATAACATTAAAAAATAATGAATGCTGGAAGGGAAAGGGGTCACAAATAGCCAAAAACATCCTAAAAAAAGAAGAACGAAGTCAGAGGACTCACACTTCCTGGTCTTGAAGTGTATTATAAAGCTACAGTGGTCAAAACAGAATGATACTGGCATAAAGATAGACACATTGATCAATGAATCTAATGGAGAGTTCAGAAATAGACCCTCATATCTATGGTCAAGTGATTTTTGACAAGACTGTCAAACCCACCCAGCTGGGAGAACTGGATATCCATAACTAAAGAATGAAAGGGGACCTCTTTCTCAATCACTATATAAGAATCAACTCAAAATGGATCAAAGACCTAAACTTAAAACTCCTAGAAGATAACATAGGGAAATATCTACAAGAACTTGTAGTAGGTGGGGGTCTCTTAAACCTTATACCCAAAGCACGAGCAACAAAAGAAAAAATAGATAAATGAGATCCCCTCAAAATTAAACACTTCTGCACCCCAAAAGACCTTATGAAGAAGGTAAAAAGGCAGCCTACTCAATGGGAGAAAATATTTGGAAATGACACATCTGACAAGGGTCTAATAGCCATGATATATAAAGAGATCCTACAACTCAACAATAAAAAGACAAATGACCCGACTAAAAAAAATGGGCAAAAGACCTGAATAGACAATTTTCTGAAGAAAAAATACAAATGGCAAAAAAAAAAAAAAAAAAACCACACACATGAAAAAATGTTCAAGATTACTGGTTATTAGGGAAATATAAATCAAAGTGACAATGAGATATCATTCCACACCTCCTAGAATGGCCACTATTAAAAAAACAGAAAACTGCAAGTTGGAGAGGATGTGGAGAGAGAGGAATGCGTATTCACTGTTGATAGGAATGTAGAATGACACAGTCACTGTGGAATTTTGTTTGGGGGTTCCTAAGGAAGTTAGATATAGATCTACCATGTGACCCAGCAATACTGCTACTAGGTATAAAACCAGAAGAAATGAGAGCAGTGACATGAACAGACACCTGAACACAGATGTTCATAGTGACATTATTTACAGTTGCCAAAAAATGGAAACAACCTAAATATCTATCAACTGACGAATGGATAAACAAACTGTGGTATATACACACAATGGAATATTACTCAACTGTAAGAAGAAATGAAGTCATGAAGCATATGACAATGTGGATGAACCTGGAGGACATGGTGTTGAATGAAGCAAGCCAGGCACAAAAGGACAAATATTGTATGATTTTGTTATTATGAACTAAATATAATGAGCAAACTCATGAATTTAATAGTTAGAATATAAGTCACCAGAGAATAGAATGTAGTTAGAGAATGGAAAGCTGAGGTTTAATCTGTGCCGAGTTGATAAAAAGTTGTTTGTAAATGCTTGGAAATGAATAGAAATGATGAAAACACTTCATATGATTTGTAATTAGGAGCACTAATATGTGGGTATTAGTGGTTTGTTTTTCCTTTTTTTTTTTTGAGTAATGAAAATGCTCTAATATTGATTGAAGTGATGAATACCAAATTCCATTGATAGTATACACTTCAGATAAACTATATGGTTTATGAAGAAAAAAATAATAGGGTGGGCTCGGGGGAAAATACATCAGATGTAAGATATGGACTATAGCTAATAGTTATACTTTGATGATGTTCTTTCATAATTTGTTACAAATGTTTCACAATAGTGCAAGATATTTGTGGTGGGGTGATGTATGGAAGCCCTGTATGATATTATGCATGTTTGTTTTGTTAGTTCACAGCTTTTACTATACACTTATTGTTTATGTATGTTCATGTCTGAATCATATACTTGAATAAATTGGTTTTAAAATGAAAAAAATAACTTCTTATTGTAAAAAAAAATTCCTAAAGTACAATTGTTTACATTAAAAGGCAACAGTCTCTGAAATTCTCTTGCTCAAAGAAAATTATTTATTATATAGCTCAAGCTCTTAATTGTTCCCTAAATATATGTACAATCGAATCCTAATCTTTGCCTCTTCCCCACGTGGAACCAAAACCCAGCTCAAATGCCATTCCATGAGGAAGCTTTCCTCATCCAGTGCATCTCATCAAGCAGAAGCCATCTACTGTTCATTTGGCTTCCTCTAAGTTTCTACAGCCTCATCACATCTACCTTCTCCTATAAAGGAAGAGGTGTAATGTGGTGGTTCAAAGCAATGGCTCTGGAGCTGGTCTGCCTGGGTTCAAACTTCAGCTCTACTATTTATTAACTCTTTGACCAGGGGCAAGTTATCTCGTTTCTTCATGGATAAAATGGGCAGGAGAATACCAGTTACCTAGGGCACCTCTAGTTTCCACAAGATCTGAGCCTTATTTGATTTTGGTGTCCTTCCATAAAATGAATATGCAATTACCAATACAAAGTACGAAAGTGAATATTTAGTGTTTTTTAAAAAAGATTTATTTATTTATCTCTCCTTTCCTCCCGCCCCAGTTGTCTGTTCTCTGTGTCTGTTGGCTACGTGTTCTTCTTTGTTCTCTTCTGTTGTTGTCAGCGGCATGGGAAACTGTGTTTCTTTTTGTTGCGTCGTTTTGCTGTGCCAGCTCTCCGTGTGGGAGGCACCATTCCTGGGCAGGCTGCACTTTCTTTTGCGCTGGGCAGCTCTCCTTACAGGGCGCACTCCTTGTGCGTGGGGCTCCCCTACATAGGGGACACCCCTGCGTGGCAGGGCACTCCTTGTGCGTATCAGCACTGTGCATGGGCCAGCTCCACACGGGTCAAAGAGGCCCAGGGTTTGAACCGCGGACCTCCCATGTGGTAGACAGACGCCTTAAACACTGGGCCAAGTCCGCTTCCCTATTTAGTGTTTTTAAAGGCAGAAAAATACCAAAACTGTAAAGAAAATCTGGAAAAGTAACACTTGTAGAAATTAAATACCTGATACACGTCTGTAATACTTTTTTTCTCTTTATTGTTTGTATATATACTCTTGAACAGGCTCTTCATGTGACAATGACCTCGTACTGTTTTATTCCATAGAGAGAATAGGAAGATAATTTGACTTTATCTTTATCAAGGTTGATGAAGGTTTTTCCTTTTTGGTAGTATGGAAATCAGGAGGAGTGGTGGATGATACTAATGGGTGAGCTACTCCTCCAACGGTGACTTCATCCTCTTTCTCCCTCTTGTTCTCTACTCCTTAAGATCTACTGTAGTGGTGGAGGGGGCAGGAAATCACCACTGGGCCTCTCTCCATTTTGAAAATGTATCATGGGACCTTGGTAGGTGGAGAGTTAGCTGTTAGGGCCATTGAGTAAAATTGTTTTTTGAAAAAATCAGCCGATTACTGGTACTGAAAGGGGAAGGCGTTCTTCCTACCACTCAGCTGTCTACTGTGTGACTCACTTGTGTTTGCCTGACAGTGATCTTTGCGAACAATAGCTGATTGTATATGGTTCTGTTCTTCCCTGGGTGCAGTTCCAAGGACACCAGTGTTGCAGAACAGCAAGCACAGCCACTCACTTGGAAGCAGGGAGATTTTCCATGGACTCATTGGTTGCCAGGTGCACTGTCTCCTATCACTGACCCAAAGAGAAAAGCACAAGCCCTTACATGGGATCACATCACATTCCTAATATTATCTACTTCCATCCCCCTGTCCCCACCCCAGCTTTCCTGAAGATGTAAATTAAAGTTAAAAGAACCTACACATCCATGAAGGAGGATGACTATTTAACCCAATACTGTACTTTGACTTAGGTCTGAAAAATTTACAAGCAAACTTTTAGAGACAAAGTAGTATAAATATAGAAGGAAGTCTATGTTCCATGGGAAAAATCAAGTGCAGCAAAACAGTATGTTATATTGGAAAATTCATACAAACTCTTAACCTTAAAACAAATTAGATTTTTAGTTCTGTCACATTAAGAATGGCCTAGCAACAACATTAGGTGTAATTTTTCCATTTAATAATTTTCATGTGTCCTCTTGCAAACCAAATATTGTTCTTTTGACTGATCTCCACTAAAAAGAATCAGGATGCATTGGGATGATGATGGTAGGCTTATTCCATGTCATGGGACAAAAATAATCTCAGTGGTTCTGGAATATTCTGTTATTTCCAGAAAACAAAGAAGCTTCTAAAAATCCCAGGTTCAATGCTGAAAGTATGAAGATAAGATACAACCTTGAAGGATTAGTTGTGACAAACTGAGAATCAATAAAAATGATAATTTCAATAATAGTTATAATAATTATTGTAATTGGAACCCCAATTAGTAAGTCAATGAATGGTCTGTGGACTCACAATGATATTCAAAAGATAAGAGTTAACATAAATTAGGGACTTCTGCTTCCAGTAATATGATAAGCTTGATTATTAAAAACAAAACAAGAATACCCATAAAACTTCCTGCTGCAAAATAACTAATATCCAAAAACTTTACAATTAGGGAGTGGATATAGTTCAAGTGCTTAAGAGCCAATTTCCCATCTATGAGATTCCTGGTTCAATCCCTGGTACCTCCTTAAAAAAATTCTTACCAGAAAAAAATTCTTCACCAGAAAGTAAGGGAAATTTTCTGGTCTCAGAATGAAGAGGAAATAGGAATCGAAAATGGTGAATGATCCCTGAAGCCCCAGCATAGTAGGGGGTATTGATACTA
Source organism: Dasypus novemcinctus (assembly GCF_030445035.2). Lineage (NCBI taxonomy): Eukaryota > Metazoa > Chordata > Mammalia > Cingulata > Dasypodidae > Dasypus > Dasypus novemcinctus. The sequence continues at coordinate 16,053,351 of NC_080689.1, read as the reverse complement.
CAAACTGAGGGCTTTAGCTGCTGCTCTGGAGAATGAGAGCCAAGGCCTTGAGGCAGATGCAAGGTGAGGAGGTGGGATTCAGGCCCTGCATAAGGCTAGGACCCACAAAGGGTTTCACCCTCAGTAAAATGTATTTTTTTTAAATCCACCTCCTGAAGAAGACAGATCATTGTCATGTCTTATCCTTGGTTCTGTACGAGAAACAAAGGCCTCCCCTAAGGGTTTATAACAACAACCTTCTTTTTAAACATGTCTGAGGTTTGAATTTATATCACCTGGATGGAACAGAACTTCCAAACCAGGAGAGTCATTTAGCGTGGTCATGGATAGGTAGGAGAACAGGATACCTGTGGTAGGTAGAAATAAAGATGTCCATGTCCTAATGCCTAGAACCTGTGAATATGCTATGCTGTTTTATATGGCAAGGGGGAATTAAGTTTGCAAATTTAATTTAAAATAGGGAACTTATCCTGGATTATTCAGTGAGGCCCAATGTAATCACAAAGGTCTTTAAATGTGGAAGAGGGGACAGATGAGCCAGTGTCAGAATGATGCAGGATCAGGGAAAGTCTTTACAGGTTATTCCTGGCTTTGAATTTAAAAGGAGTCATGACCCAAGGAAGGTGGAGAGCCCCTAGAAGTTGGAAGATGCAAGAAAGTGAATTCTCTCCACAGCCTTCATAAAGGAATGCAGACCTGCTGGCACCTTGATTTAGCATGGTGAGATCCACTCAGACTTCTGACCTCCAGAGCTGTAAGAGAAAAAATCTGTATTGTTTTAAGCCTATAAATTTATGATAATTTTACGACATCAGCAAGAGGAAACTAATCCAGTATCTGTGAGAAGAAAAAAAAATCCCTCCTGAGGGATCATATCCCCAAATCCATAACCTAGAACTCTCAGGACCTCACAAGCCAAAATGAGTTCACAATCCAAAACTACTAAATAAATGAAAACCAAAGCATCAAGAGGAAAAGTCCCCAAAACAATGAACAGCAGAATTCGAACTCCAAGGACTTCAGATATCATAATGATCAACTTTAGAATATAAAATAATAAATATCTATAATGAAAGAGGTTTTTTAAAAATAAAGCAATTGAAAACACGAGTAAGGAAAAAGAGATTATCAAAAAGCTTTGCGGACTTGAGGGGGGCTAGGGTTGGGAGGATGGGTCAGGTGGTCCATGGAATTGGGGGGATGGTTTGGGGGAGCGGATGAGCATGGGAGATTGTCAGGTATGTGGTTCAAACTATAATGTTGGGGAAACTCTCTAGAAAATATAATAAGGAAGGGTTACTTGTTTAAGGTGTTTGATGGGGCATCTGGCACAGGGTGCACCTGGGGCAGGCTTCTAGGGAGGGTGTGAGTGCTCATCTTGTCATATTGTATTATATCAGTGGGTGGAGACACATACATTGAGCAGGAAAGTGTTGTACCCCCATCCTGGGGAGGCCTGATATTCTCAAACAGAGGAGAGGGTTGCTCTCGAGAGCTTGGGTGGTTCCCAGTGGGGGAAGACAGACTGGAGTGTCAAGCCCTCAGCATTGTTGTAATTATCTATGAATCTTGTCCTTCAAGTAGTGAAGCTTGGTTGTCACTGTGGGCCCTGAGGAGAGGGGAAGAGAGGAATAGAATAGATGGAAGATCTACAATGTATACTATAATCCATGTGGCACAGTAGTGCTCTGAAATGTATTCACCAAATGCAATGAATGTGCCACAATGAGAAAGAGGTTGTTGATGTGGGAGAAGTGGGGTGGGAGGGGGTGTGGGGTATATGGGAACCTCTTATATTTTTTAACGTAACATTTTTTTTTGTGATTTACGTATCTTCAAAAAATACAATAAAAAATGATGGGGGTGGGGGTGGGGAGTGGGGTATATGGGAGCCTCTTATGTTTTTTAATGTAATGTTTTGTGTGATCTATTAACTTCACAAAAAGATAATTAAAAAATAAAATTAAATTTGTAAAAAGAAAAAAAGAATAGATGGAAGAGGGGGTAACTTGGGGGCAATGGAAGTGTTCCACAAGATTGTGCAATGATAGATATAAGCCTTGTTAAGTTTTACCAAAAATTTATAAAAGTGTATAGTCTAAATTGTAAACCATAATGTAAACCATAATGTAGCCAAAAATTTCAAAAAGTATACAGTTTAAAATATAAACCATAATATAAGCCATAACGGAACCATGGTAAGTAGCTATGTTTCAATATCTATACATCAGCTGTAGGAAATATAACATCCACATGTAAAAAATTATTGCTGGGGAAGGGGGACAAGGGTTTGATATTGGTTATATAGGAGTCCCCTATATTGTATATGTGATTTTACTGTGATCTAAAACTTTTTGGAAGACAAAATTAAAAACAACAAAAAAGAAGAATGTAGACACTGAGGAAGGAATGGAAGAGATTGCCTTGCCACTGTACATGTAGGGCAACACCTATTAATGTGATGAAAGGCAAAATGTCAAAAACAAAGTTTTATGATATTTTTTATTTTTTAATACCCCAATTTAATTTTTACCTTATTTTAGTTTTTCTAAATTATTATGTATTCTATTTCTAATCTTTAAACCTGTCAATACTATCTCATTTTTCTACTAATTGAATTTGGCAATATATTAGGCTTCATTTTTAAAGAAGTTTTGGATCATAGAGGGGTTCAACAATGACAGGGGAGGAGCACTGATGTAGGGTGACATTGATGGGGGATGCATGGGTGGGAGGGAGTTCTCCAGGGCATGCATATAGGGTATATAAATATGTTCTGATGTTCATTGGGTATTGTCATAGTGGATAGAGTTACACATGACAGCTGAGGGAGTGCTGAGTTCCCATCCTGGGGAGCTTTGTCACATTCCCCAATGGAACAGCAACAATCCCTCAAGTGCAAGGGTAAAGACTGGTGAAGAAGAATGATCCAATGATGGGCCCTTGATACTGATGACTATGCTTATGAGCCTGTGTGCTTGCTTGAGATTTCAAGTAGGCCTAGAGTTGTAGGGTGCTAAGAGTTATCTCCTGAGAGCTTCCATGTTGCTCAAATGTGGCCACTCTCTAAGCCAAACTCAACATGTAAATGCATTACCTTCCCCCCACAGTAGGACATGACTCCCGGGGATGAGCCTGCCTGGTGCCGAGGAATTACTACCATCTTGAGCTGGTGGTGCAACTAGAAAAAGACTGAATAAAAGGGGGAAATGGTAAAGACAAATGAGTTTATATGGCTAAGAGACTTCAAAATGAGTCAGAAGGTCATCAGAGGGGTCTTGCTTATGCACATCCCAGCAGGATCCCAGAGACAGTCAAAGTAGATACAACTCCAGGTACTGGTACTCCTGAGGGCTATGGAGACACATAGGTTCTACAGTCATGACAGATGGCTCTGGAGCTCATTGCCTTGCCAGTGGGCTGTACTTTGGAATTTGTGCTCCTGATTGTGATGGAGTTGGACTCAGATGTGACCTCTCTACACATGGTTCTTCTGTTCACTTTTTCTGAATCTGTGATTGGTGCTGGGGTTTGTGTATGCTCAGGAGACCTGAGTCTCTGGACTGTCCATGTGCCAGCTCTGTCCTGAGCCTCAGCAGAGTTGCAAAACCTCCTTTCCAGATTGTTAAACTCACCCAGGTCAGCTGATGGGGAGGTGAGAATGGTGAACCATCATACCAGGGAACTGAGAGTGTTTACAACTGCAAGGAGGAGAACTGCATCCGTAAGTCATGTGGGATCTAAGCCCCCTCTCAATTTAGAGGTGGAGTGGACAACACCATCCCAGGGTCCACAGGATGAAGGAATATAATATGGATTGGAATGGGCTTACTGGTATTCTACTATAGAACTGTTTTGACTCTAGCAATGGAAGAAATTGTATCATTGATGTGAAGGTGGTAGCCATGGGAGTTGCTGAGGGCAGGTAGAGGGAGGAAGAGGTGTGATATGGGTATTTTTGGGACTTGGAGTTGTCCTGAATGATGCAGGACATTGTATATCCTGCCATACCCCACTGGATGGACTGGGGGAGAGGGTGAACTACAATGTAAACTATGGTCCATGCAGTGTGGCAGTGCTTCAGGTTGTATTCACCAAATGCAATGAATGTGCCTTACTGATAAAAGGGGATGTTGATGGGGGATGAGTAGGGGTGGGGGCGGGTTGGGGAATGGGATATATGGAAACCTCTTATGTTTTTTCATGTAACATTTTGTGTGATCTATTTATCTTTTTAAAAAAAGAACAATTAAAATTAAATTAAAAAACATACATTTGGAAAAGATGCAAAATAAATGAAAAAATATGATTATACATTGAAATAAAAACTTAATGGAAGGAGTGGATGTGGCTCAAGTGGTAGAGCACCTGCTGCCCACATGGAAGGTACCAGGTTTGGTTCCCTGTACCTCCTGAAAAATAAAACAAAACACCAAACAACAAGCAAAACAAACAAACAAAAAACAACTCAGGGGCACTGGTGTGGCTCCAGCTTCCCACATACAAGGTCCCTCATCCCCAGCCCCAGGTATCATAAAAAACAAAACAAACAAAAACAAGAGCAACAAAAAGCAACTTGAATGTGCTAAACAACAGATTAGACATAGATTAGGTGAGAATTTGTGAACAGGAAAATAGATTTGGAGGTATTAAATTAAGATAGCACAGAGAAACAAGGATATGGAAAATATGAAAGGGAAATTTAAAAGTATAAGGTACAGATTGAGACGGTCTAATACACATTTCATCAGATTTTCAGAAAGAGATAACAGAGAGAATGAGAGAATGGGGAAAGGAGGAAAAAGGGATTATTCAAAGAGATAAAGACCAGAACTGGGGAAAGACACAAACCCTCAGATTAAGGAAGCACAGTAACCTCAAGCAGCATAAATAAGAAAAAGGAATCCACATCTGGACACACCATAGGGAAATTGCAGATCAATAAAGATGAAAATATCTTAAAAGCAGCCAGAGAAGAGAGAGAAATTACTTATGAAGGAGTAACGATTAGACTGACCTCTCAAGATGAAGCCAGAAGCCAATAAAATAGTATCTTCAAAGAACCAAGAGAAAGTAACTGTCAGCCTAAAATTACGTACTCAACTAATGTGTCATTCAAGAACAAGAGTGTACCATGTGGCCCAGCAATCCCACTTCTTGGTATATACCACCCAAATGGAAAGCTGGGGCTCAAACCGATAGTTTTACATCAATGTTCACAGTGTCATTTTTCACTATAGTCAAAAGGTGGAAGCAACCTAAATGTCCATCCACAGATGAATGGGTAAAAAATGTGGTATATAACTGCAATGAAATATTAGTCACCATAAAGAGGAATGAAGTTCTGTTACATGCTAGACAAGGATGAACTTTGAAGTCATCTTGTGTGAAATAAGTGAGACTCAAAGGGATAGATGTTGTATGATTCTACTTACGTGAAATTAACTGGAGTATGCAAATTTATAGAGACAAAAGTCCAGTGCAGGTTACCAGGGGCAGGGGAGAGGAAGAATGGGGAGTTAAGGCATAATGGGGGCAGGGTTTCTGATTGGGATGAAGGAAGATTTTGGTAATGGATAGTGGTGAATTGTGAATGTGATTAAGCCTAGTGCATACTTGAGAGTGGTTGAGACAGAAAATTTTATTTTATATATATGTTTCCACAATTAAAAAAGAAAGAGAGACTAGAGACAGTGACAAATGCAATACATGTTCCTGGACTGGATCTAATAAAGGAGGAGAAAAACCTCAAAAAGTCATTATTGAGACAACTGAAAAAATGGGCTGTATGTTTTATATCAATGTTAAATATCTTGATAACTATACTTACTAAGATTATATAAATGAATATCCTTATTCTTAGGAAATATACATGGGAGTATTAAGTATTCAAGGACTATGATGTATACAACTTACTCCCTAATCTTTAGAAAGTAGATAAGTAGGTGGATAGGTGGATAGATAGAAGATAGAGAGATTTTCAAAAGATATTTTCTGACAAGTAGAAATTGAGAGAATTTCCTACCAAAGAAAGGACTCTTGGTAACACTCCGATAATAAGGCAGCACTTTCACAGTTTATTGTACACCTTTAAAGAAAACAAATTCACGGCTTCCCGGGTAATGATCCAACACCTCCCAGCAACCCCACTCCAATTCCTAGCAGTGGGGCACAGAGCAAGTTGCCAGCTCTGTAGAGCCCAGGTTTCCTTACTTGCACATGTGAGGGTGATAATAAGACCTACTTCGTGGAGTAGTTCTGAGTATTAAATAAGACCGGGGTTAACAGGCTTGTCATGGAAGTGCCCTGACCCCAGGAGTCCCCAGCCGCTTCCTGAGCTCTGGGACAGCATCGGGTCTCCACACAGCTGGCCTTGCTTCTTCCCGCCAGCCCAGCCCAGCCCTTTCCTTGCAAGTGCTTCCGAGAGCATTTCCTTCTATAGGGCCCAGAGGTCAGGTTTCCTGCTTGGAGCCCAGGGGGAAGCCCGGGGTAGCGAGGCATCTTAATTAATTGGTCAGCCTTGAAGAGTCCAGCTATGTTAAAAACAACCCCCACGCTAGCCTCTGGACTAGCAGGTGCCCTTTGCATACCCAGGCCTTCTTAGACCTGCTTTCCGAGGAGGGGTCACTTGCCACCGCCCCCCCAGACCTGGGCTTTGGGCTGTGCCGGGTGTCTGGGAGAAGCAAAGCAGTCATGCCGCTCCCATGTGCAAAACGTGCTGCGCGGATCAGTGCACTGGAACTCGGAGGGCCCCGTAAGTGAGCAGGCTCTGCAGTCACGCAGGCTTTGCTATCACAGCTCTGCCTTACTGGCTTGCTTAAGGGGACCTTAAGCCTTCATTTTCCCATCTGTGAAATGGGAACGATCAAACCTATCTCCCAAAATTGTCATGAGGGTGGCGTTACAAAGTTCATTGTTTCCCACAGTTCACTTGTGTCACAAGTTAGGTCTATCAAGTAACTTATGGTGTAGACCAGAAATAAACATTTTTTACTTTTAATATTTATTCATTTTCATGTGTAATTGCAAAATGCTGGTTTTCCTTTTTTTATAGCAATGATAAAGTGTCCTTTTAAAATCCATGTACTTGAGTAGGAAAATGTGAGTAGGAAAATATTAGGAAAATAATAGCTTGGTATCTGGGCAGACGGGGAGAAATTTCAAAGTGGTGCACAGTGATTGGGGTTCAGGAACGTTTACTACTAATGGCATAGCATAGGCTAAGTGCCTCGCCTAGAAGGTAAGCGCCATGGGGGCAGGCCTCCCTCTGTCTTGTTACCATTCGAGGTCAGCATTACAAGGCTTAGCACAGGCCTGAGATGGGGCAGGAGCCAAACACCATCTTGCGATCTCATTGATTCCTAGGAAATGAGGCGTACTCAGCCAAGGTCAGGTCTCTTTCTTGCCCCTCTGTCAGTCAGATGCCCAGGGAGATCTCAAGGTTTTTTCTAGTTTGTCCCAGAACCAGATGTTACAGCCTCGTTGGGCTTCTGGAGCCTGGACTCCTCACTGGGGAGTCAGGTGGCTGCTCCCCTGTCGGCAAGGGCAGCTTGCACATTTCACCCCACTTCTGGAGGCCTCCTGAGCGTAAGCCTTTGGGAAATTAAAAAAAAATAAAATTTGAAGACTGCTTGTCTAGCAGGTTCAGTGAGGTTAAAAGTAGTTTAGACATGGCCTAAGTAGCCTAGTCACAAAAATGGCTAATGATCACACAGATGCCTCTGAAAGGTGCACTCCTGGGGCTCTAGAAGTCCCCAGTCCCTGGTGCCACAGTGTGTCCCACCTGCCAAGCCTGGGCTTGCTTGTTGGCTCCCCCCCTAACTGAGAACAGGGCCAGCCATTTCCTTTAGGGGAAACCGCAGCCCCCCAGCAGGGGGTGCTCAGAGGCAGAAGCCCAAGAGTCAGCAACATGTTTCCCAAAGTGGGGTGTGTGTGCACTGAGAGCCTCACAGAACACAGAAATCCACATTTAGGGAGAATATTTGCTATTTTCGAGGGCGTGTTCTGGTTTAAGGAACACCCAGTTCATAAAACTGAACAGATGACCACACCTGCTGGCAGCCCCTGCGTGTAAACCCGTGGTCACCTGCGTTGTCCCCCAAAGCATCAGGTCGGTAACCTCTAAGCCCCTCTCCTCTTTTTCCTGGTAATCCAACAGTCCATTTTAATAATTCTCCCCAAAGCGAGTCTATTGCCAAAGTAATCAGGCTCTATATCCAAAATCTCATCACTACCAGAAACCCCCAAATGACACTAAAAAGAGAATAATTGGTGTTTGCTCCTTTCCAGGCTTAAAAAGCAGGAGCCCAGGTGTCACTCGGGCCCGAGCTCTTTTCCCGGCACTACTCTGCTTTCTCAGTAGTCCGTCTGGGTGGGTCAGACCCAGGATGACACAGACCCGGCAGGAAGGGCCAACTCATGTGGTTTGCTGGTCAATACAGAGGGTGCCTGTGTTAACACAAAACGCAAACACAGGCAAGACCCAAAGCCCGAAGAGCGGCGGGGCAACGTCCCCCGGCTCCAGGCCAAGCGGGTTGTAGTTCACCGCCAGGGGGCAGTGGAGTCCAGCCTCAGGCGCCGCCCAGGCCCGCCGCGGTGGCGCCCGTCACCGACCCCAACGTGCCTGCCCCCCGTTACGTCTTTACCCCAGCGCCTCCCAGCTGCCCCTCAAGGCTGGCAGAGCGCCCCCCCCCCCAGACTGTAATGTGCAGTCCCTAACTCGGGACTCAAGACTCGACCAGAACACAGAGTTTTTGTGTGTCGCTTTTTGAGTGTGTGTGCGGGGCACACTTGGTGAGGCAGGCAGGGTCTCAACGTCCTGCTGAGAGAAAAAACTATTTAAGAGAAAGCGCCCTGGCAGGGCAGGCCTGAGGAAATGGCCCTGAAATCTCATCTGTGGCCAGCTAACAGGGCAAGCCTCTTCCTTCTCAGAAGCCTCTCTCAAACCTGACTTCCCTCCCTATTCCTTTTGCTGAGTCAGCCCCTGTGCCACCACCCTTGGGTGATTGTCGTAACCGTAATCCTTCTGGCCACTTTCCACGTACACAATTATAAACGTTAGGCTTCTGCTCTCCTAGCCTTGGCCCTCAGCACCACCCAGCTGCCCATCAATTGCTCAGGTTGATGGGGGTTACTATTTGCAGTCTTCTGGTCTCCCACGGCCTCCTTTTCAGGTGTAATTTCTGACAGTGGTTTTTCAAGACCCTGCCCTGCCCGACTTACCCATGAAGCTGTCCTCGGCACACCGTCCCTGGCTGCTTGAGGCCTGTTTTCTTCATGATGGGCCCTCACACGGCCCTCACACGGCCTTCTTCCTCTCGGATCCTGGAACTTTCCCCAAGATGTCCTTTTGTGTGTTGTCAATAGCAGAAGGACAGGAAGCGGACTTGGCCCAGTGGTTAGGGCGTCCGTCTACCACATGGGAGGTCCGCGGTTCAAACCCCGGGCCTCCTTGACCCGTGTGGAGCTGGCCCATGCGCAGTGCTGATGCGCGCAAGGAGTGCTGTGCCACACAGGGGTGTCCCCCGCGTAGGGGAGCCCCACGTGCAGTGCTGATGCGCGCAAGGAGTGCCCTGCCACGCAGGGGTGTCCCCCGCGTAGGGAAGCCCCACGTGCAGTGCTGATGCGCGTAAGGAGTGCCCTGCCACACAGGGGTGACCCTGCCTAGAGAGCCCCATGCACAAGGAGTGAGCCCCGTAAGGAGAGCCGCCCAGTGCGAAGGAAAGTGCAGCCTGCCCAGGAATGGTGCTGCACTCAAGGAGAGCTGACACCACAAGATGACGCAACAAAAAGAAACACAGATTCCAGTTGCCGCTGATAATGATGGAGGCAGTCACAGAAGAACACACAGTGAATGGACACAGAGAGCAGACAACTTGGGGGGGGGAAGGGAAGGGGAGAGAAATAAATAAAAAATAAATCTTAAAAAAAAAAATAGCAGAAGGCCAATAAATATTGGTCTGGAACAGCTTGCCTCTTCTGCGCATGGGACTGAACCCTCCCTCCTGTCTAACTGCATCTCAAGGCCCACGTCTCAAAAAATTTACCCAACCTCAGTTTCTGCATCTGTAAAATGGGGATTACATTAATAGAGGTGCTCGGTGAGTCAGGTGAGAGAACACCTGTGAAGTATTTAGCATGGGATAGACAAGTAATAAACTTTAGCTCTAACTCATGACTTTCAGCTGCTGGCACAGCCCCTGAGCACCTCTCCCTCCCTCCCACACCCATCACCCTTCTCTATGACTGTTTATAATTACTGTACTTAAGCGTGATGTATAGTTTAGAGGGACGCCTGGGCCATATCTGCATTAGTAAGGTGTAAACCCATTCTTCCACTCATTTGTCTGACACATTTCTGGGTCCAGGCAGTACCGCTCCACGTGGACCAGTTTCTTTTTCAAAGAGATGACTTGGGAGAGCCCTTTGTACAGGGCTCCAAACAGAGAGATGGGTTAATCCTACTGGAGACTCCTCCTGGGGAGTTTGAAGAGGCTTCTTAGGGAAGATAATGCTGGAGCTGAATCTTGCAGATGTCTTTATTTGGTCTACCTGACAAATAGGAGAAAGTAAATAATAAAAGTGCTTGGGCCTTTCCTGCAAAAAGTCAAGAGAGCAACAGTGCTTTCAGTCCCTGGCACTTCCTAGGAAGGAGCTTTGATTAGGAATCTACCTGCATGCCTGATGTGGAATCCACCTCACTGGTATTTCCATCTTTTCCTGCTTCTGGGAGCTTGCAGGTGGAATGCCACCACTGTACCAGGACCTCTCCATATCTTACCTCTTTTAATCCTCTCCACAACCCTGTGGTATTCTCAGTTCATTGATGTAGAAACCAGCACTGAGAGAGGATGTTTACACACGATCATCAGGTGAGTTGGGCAGGGCATTACAGAACCTATCAACATTGGTGGCACCCAGCGCGTGGCTGCTGGAGGGCGGAACTTGGCTGTTTTATAATGTGTGCCTCAAGCATCAAGCTCCTTAGACGACTTACAGGTATGGCTATTTTCTCATCAAGCCACCCAGTGGAATAAAATAAAGTTAAAAATGGGTGGAGGAAGAGCAACGCTGGAGGAAGAAACCAATGAAAAGAGAGAAGATGAGCCGAGTCGGTTCATGGGATGCCTGCTGGATACTTTGCGCATTTGCTAGAGGCCACAGATTTGGCTGGGAGGGTTCTAGCAGCTGATTTAGAGGATAACCTCAGTTTGGTGTCAGATATAAACCCAAGCAGTGCTCCTAAGTGCTGTTCCTGGCCCTGAGAAGGGTCATGTTTCTCCTGAGTGTCCTAGGGATGAGGAATTACGTGATGACACCATCAAGGGCCGCTGTCACAGAGCCCCAGGGATGGCGCAGAGGCTGCAGCCAGCGCCAGCCCCCAGGTAGAGTTGATGGCGCAACGCCGAGGCGCGTTCAGGTACAGTGGTTCTCGAGGGCAGGCAGGGTGACCAGGCCTTAGTCATACACAAGGACAGTGAGTCTCTCCCTGTTGAGGCCTTGTCGGGGCCAGGGCTGGCACTTCCTCTCCCACCCCACTACTTCCTGGGCATGGAGACCCTCGCCCAGGGCTTGAAGTGATGGGGTGGAGGTGTCCTGGCTGGTGGCCAGGTGTGCACGTGGGCCAGGCACAGCCTCTGGGGTCAGGGGAGGGCCCCTCCTGCTGGATGAGGGGCAGGAGCCCTTCCGTGGAGGGATGGGAAACCGCTATGTTGTGCCTGTGCCTCGTCGGTCTCCCCCAGCAGAGCCCCATGAGAGCAGGGACTTCTCCTTGTTTTGTTGACTGCTAAATCCCCAGAGCCTGGAAGAGGGCTTGGGGTGTAGCAGTCACTCAGTATTTCCTGAGACGGTGAGCCATCTCCAGGACCGCCTGGCAACCCAGGGCTGGCCCCCAAGTTGGTCTCAGCCTCTTCTGGCCCTTCCTCCTCCCCTCTTGGTTTGCATCCCCCGATACCTCCTCCAAGCTCAGGCCTGACGCTCTTTCATCAACCCCAGGCCATGGAGCCTTTTGTTATGACCCTCTGTCGTGACATAACTCTGTGTCCTATTTCCTTTTGGGGCCTTGGAAGTAAAAAATACAACAGTCACTTTTCTGTGTTTTTATAATCCTGCTGTGGTAACCCTGATTCTCATGGAAGCAAGCTGACTGCTTGGAGGGGTTAGGAGAAGGGTCACGTGCTGGGGAGGAAAACAGGGGATTATTGTGTGAAGGGTCACGTGCTGGGGAGGAAAACAGGTGATTATTGTTTTGAGATCTTGGGTACTGCTGGCTCAGCGCCGCTGGCTCAATGCAGGGCCTAGCTGTGATGGGTGATGGGGGCAGGAGCGGGTGGCAGAACACGCCCTGGGGGACGGCTTTTTTGTTTGTTTGGTTTCCTTTTTTTTATTCTTATTTTTTCTTATTTTGGTGAGGGTTTCTAAAATACCATAAGGCCTGCCCCAGATTCAAGCATCCTGGGGGATGCGCTGCCCCCTCCCTGCAGCCTTCCCAGTGTCCTCCATGCTGGGAATTAGTGCACTCGGTAAATAAGAAAAGTAGCTAGGGGAGTGGGCAACGTGTGTGAATGGCCGGAAGATGGGAGAAAGATCTGAGATGAGCTGGAGGGCTGGACAGAGCACACACCCTTCAGGCCATCAGGTTCTACCCCTGACCAAGGTTCTCTGCAAAAAGCTTGCCCTGGGCTCCAAGGCCCAGAAGAAAGAGCGCCCAGGGTCCCCAGATTCTGTCCCTAAGAGCAAGGCTGCCACCATCTCAGCTCACGCAGTTTTTTTTCCTAGTGTTATCACTTTTTAAAAAAAAAATCTATTTTTTTAATTAAAATTAATAGGTCACAAGGAACGTTACATTGAAAAACATAAAAAAAACAAAAAACATAAGAGGTTCCCATATACCCAATTCCCCACCCCCCACCTCATCATTTTTGTAAATCGTATTTTTTTGAAGATATATACATCACAAAAAAAAATTACATTAAAAAATATAAGAGGTTCCCGTATACCCTGCCCCCCACCCCACTCCTCTCACACCAACAACCTCCCCCATCATTGTGGCACACTCATCGCACTCGGTGAACACGTTTTGGGGCACTGCTGCACCACATGGATAATAGTTTACCCTGTAGTTCACACTCTCCCCCAGTATGTTCAGTGGATTATGGCAGGATATATAAAGTCCAGCATTTGACCCTGCCATATCATTAAGGACAGCTCAACGTACCAGAAATGCCCCACATCACATATCTTCTTCCCTCTCCCTGCCCTCAGCAACTACTGTGGCCACTTTCTCCACCTCGATGCTAAAATTTCTTCTGTTACTAGTCAGCTCACACAGTTTTAACTGAAGAGCTTCTCTGACATCCTCTTCTCTACCATACTTCCACAACAAACAAAAAACACCAATGGGCAGCAACCGATTTATGCTTGAGCCACGGGACCTCCTTGCATTCCCTTTAAAGTAAATTTACTGCAAAATATAAGCCTAGACCGCTCATTGAGCTAACTGGCCATACCAGGTCCTTGAGGCTGAGTTGGTTATGGGGGGGAGACAGAGCCCCCAAGAAAAGAGCTGAGTCCATGATGTGCCAGAAATTGGGGGGCAAGGCGAGCTGCTGTTAGGGTGACTCTTAGATATTCCTGGTAAAACCATGTCTTCTGAATATGAGAGACTGACTGTTCCTGTGACTCTGGGACCCCATAGGACATTCAGACATACTGTTGAGTGGAATATTTTTTATGCGTAAAATAAAATACATAGTGAAAGATAGAAAGGAAAAAAAAAGAGGTAGCTTGATTTTGTGAGGAAAACCTTAGATAGGGAGACCAAAAACCAACAACTACCGAACCATCAGCCTATCTTTACACCCTCCCTACCTCTAGCTGTGTGGCCTTGGCGGTCCTGATTTTTAAATTTCCTCTGGACCTTAAATGGACAAGAAAAGGGTGCCCTCTGCACAAATTCCAGCACTATCAGTCTTTGATTCTAATACCTTTGTTCTAATACCTCTTTGCTGAGGTAGTCCTAATCTTATTATTTATTATAAACACCCAGCGTGTTTCTGCACAACCTTTTGCTTTTATGAGTCTGCTGCTTTGGTAACAAATCACGGGGTTTGTGTTCCATAAGCCCTGCCTGTGTGGTATTTCTGGTATGACAGCTTTTAGCTACTGAGCAAACATGTTCAACTTCGCTTCTTTCAGAGGGGACACCAAGTAAAAAAAAGCTGGAGTAGGAAGGGGAAAAAAATCCAAAACACTCAAGTTCCCACAAGAGGGTTTGAACACTCTTTTTAATAATATTCAGTGTCAACCCAAAGTCTTCATGAAGATGCTTCTAGAAAAGAAATCGTTAGCATTTCATGCTTCTATTCTAGCTTTTCTATCACCCTCATTTTGTTTTGGGGCAGCTGAAATGCTGCTCAAAGCTGGCAAATTCTGTTCAGTCTCAGCACAGCTACCTCAGCCCTCGTGGGCTAGTATCTGTGACCTGATAGGTATTAATCAAGTGTGAACAGGCCTCAGGCTTAGGTGACAGCAGGCCCAGCTAGAAAAGTAGCCACATTCCCAAGTCATTCCAGGACGGCAATGTTCCTGTGGGGCGGAGCTAGAGACAGTGACGGAAGGGAAGGACTTTGGGCGGAAGCACAGAGCCCTGCTGCCGGCTCCCCAGCCTGGGGGCGCCCCCAAATCTTCTGAGGACAAGGACAAAACCAAGCAGCCTTGGGCAAGAACCTGGAGATATTTCTTGTGCAAGAAATGTCTTTGGGGTCATTTACACATCTGAAAACTAAGGAGAGGGATTAGATAATGGATTAGGTCCCATAAGAACTGTAAATAATGGTGGCATTGTTTGGCATCAGCATCGCTGGCTGGAGAATTTGCATTGGGAATGCCAACTTCTGACAGACCTTTAGGTTAGGGGGAAACTGCATTATCTCATGGCCGGGTTACAGTGATTCTCAACCCTCCCAGTGCACTAGAATCCTCCAAGGGGCTTTAAAAATATATAGATTCCTCAGTTCTTACCCCCAAAAGAGATTTGGTCTCAATTCGCCTGGGGTGGGGTCCAGGCATTGCTCTTTTAAAAAAGCCTTTAAGCTGTAGCCAATAGGTTTCAAGACGGTCACAGTGAAGGCAATCTGAGCTGATGACGTCTGGCTGGAGGGACAGCTCCGAAATACAAAGATCAGAATTTCAAGCTTGCGCTGGAAACCGGTGGGAAGGAGATTCAGAATTTTATATTGGTCTCTTCTAGCTTGTTCTATTCCAAACTGTTCTGAAGTCAGTAAAAGAGCCAAATGAAATTTATGTTACCTACAAATAGCTGCTGAGGAAGACAAAGCTGACTGGCGCATGAGCCCAATGACGCACTGAACTCCAGCCGGGACGAGGGAAAAGGAATCATTAGGCCTCAGGCACAAGAGCCACTTCAGCCACTCCTTCCCCGTTTTTGTCCCTTAAAGATCTGCCTGGCTCCTGCTAGGCCGAGAAAGATTGTAGGGGCAAGACAGAAACAGAAAGGCTGGTTAGAAAGCTGTTAAAATCTAGAGACATGACAGTTGTTTGGACTAAGTTATAACCCTGGACAGTGAGAAATGGTTGGATTCGACAGGATTTACTGTGTGTGAGAGAAAGAGGCTCGAGAATGACAGAGGAATTTTGGCCTGAGTTACGGGGTGTGTAGATAATGCCAACAACCACACAGTTGCGGGGAGACCTCGGGAGCCATCAGAGTTCTCTGTTGGCCGTGTCAAGTTTGTGAAGCCTTTTAGACTTCCCCGTGGAGATGTCAAGTATATACGAATCTAGAATTCAGAGGAATAGTATAAATTTTAGAGCCATCAGCTAATTCATCAGCATTTGAAGCCCTGGAGCTGCATGAAGCCTCCCAGAGAGAGGATGTGGAGAGAGGAGGTCCTAGCAGAGAGCCACAGGCCTCCCCACCTTTAGATGCACCTGAAGCAGAGAGCATTTTCTCCATAACCTGGGCTGTCTCACTGTTTTAACATGGCTGAACCCTCTTCCTAGTATGACAACATCTTGGTCTCTCAGTAGGGGTCAAATCCCTCACCTTTCATGCCAAGGCCGTTACTCTGACACAGCTTGGGTCTCTGGGGGATTCCACTCGTCTTTCCCCAGTGTTCCTCTCATCCCTGTCTCCCTCCCTCTGCTTCTGATCCCTGTGTCCTTCTCCCTGGTGGGTGCTTCCTGCTGATGGTGGTTGATGAACTTGGGATTCATCACAGTCACCTGAGAGGCTCATCAACCCATGCCTGCCTGGATCCCAGGGGTGGGGTCTCGGCAGCTTCTGTCCAGGGGTTCTTCACCAGGGGTCCGTGAACTTAAATTGAAAATTCAAAAAATATTGGGGGGTGAATAGGGACCTCATATTTTTTGAATGTAATATTTTTAAAAAATGAATTTTAAAAAATTAAAGAAAAAAAAATAAAACCATTGTCTTAAAAAAATATTCTTGCGGGGACATGTTGGTGAGGGTGTGATATATATTTATTAAATAATCCACAGTGAAGTGTGGACTTAGTAAGGGGTCCACGGTTTTCACTTGACTGGCAAAGGGGTCCGTGGAACAAAACTGGTTCAGTACTCCTGGGTCTAGCCCACCCCCCCCCCCCCGATGATCCTGACCTCTGTCTACACCTGACAGCCCCAGGTGTAGGCTATGAACGGCCCTTAGAGTTTTGGGGGCTCAGAAGCTCTGTGTGGTGAGATCAGCCCTGTCTTCCCTTCTCGCCTTCTACTGTCTCCAGACTTGGCCCAGGTATCCTTCTGAGTGTCTCCAAAGTTTGTTTTAAGTGACTATTTCACACTAGTTCATTGTTTAAGTGGACAATGGGAGCTTGAATCTACCTGTAATTGGTGGACAGAGTATCATTCTTGAAACTAGAGACTACTGCTTGTTATAAAACTGCGTTCAATTGGGCCAAGTCCTTTACTTCCATATGAAATGATAACATGTCAAAATTTAGCTGATAAGTTTTACTGAGCACTTCATATATGCTAAATGCAGTGCCCACAAGAGGGTTTCATGCACAATCTTGTTTAATCTCTACACCAACCTGATGGGGTAGATAATAGGATTTTTACTTTACAGATAAGGAATCTAAAGATCAGGAAGATTAAGTCAATTGTCCAGGATGACAGAGTGAATAAATGGAATAGCAGGATTATAAAGCCCAGGCAGCCTGACTCCAATGCCAGGTCCCTATTCACACTCTGACTTCAGATTCTTTGCATTTCACACTAGATGGCTACATTCCAGCAATTCCACTTTTCCAGGAGCAGCCATCAAGGCCCGAAGGTCTATTTAAACAGATACTTAGCAGTACTGCAGCAGTGTAATTTTAGGTATAATTCATGTTCTGTCTTTAACTTGGAAATATTAGCTAATAATTAGCCCTTTCCCTTCAAAAGCAAAAGTTTAAAAACAGAAAAATTAGAATTCTATAATTACTGGCCAGAATTAAAAATTAAAATTTCTCATATGTAAAATAATCTCTTATGGCTACTAGGTCCTGATATCCTAAAATTTTTCACTTCTTCTTTTTTAAAATTGCTCTTAGGGATTTTTTTATTTAATTATTAATGTTTGTTTATCCTGTTTTTTAAGATTGGTTTTTAGGAGTTAAGTCTTTATCTTGTTGGGTGAGAGGAAAATCTTTTTAAAGTGTGTGTGTATAAATATATAAATATAAACATATTTGTGTGGTGTGTATAAATATACACACACATACCTACAAAGACACATTGAAAATCTTTTTTTTTTTTTACAAACATTTACATATGAAATCTTTTTTTTTTAAAGATTTATTTATTTATTTCTCTCCCCTTCCCCCGCCCCCCCCAACCCTGGTTGTCTGTTCTCTGTGTCTATTTGCTGCATCGTCTTCTTTGTCTGTTTCTGTTGTTGTCAGTAGCATGGGAATCTGTGTTTCTTTTTGTTGCTTCATCCCGTTGTGTCAGCGCTCCGTGTGGGTGGCGCCATTCCTGGTCAGGCTGCACTTTCTTTCGCTTTGGGCAGCTCTCCTTACGGGGCGCACTCCTTGTGTTTGGGGCTCCCCTACGAGGGGGACACCCCCGCGCGGCACGGCACTCCTTGCGCGCATCAGCACTGAGCATGGGCCAGCTCCACACGGGTCAAGGAGGCCTGGGGTTTGAACCGTGGCCCTCCCATGTCATAGACGGATGCCCTAACCACTGAGCCAAGTCCGCTTACTACATATGAAATCTTGACTGGAGTACAAATATTATCCTTTTCTGTGTGTACTGCCATGTAAAATTAACAGGGAAGCATTGCTCTATCAAATCAATCCATTTTATGTTTTGAAGCCCATTTCAGATTAGGCTTGTTTTCTCTCCCCTCAACCAAGAATGTAGGCTTCACGTGATCACTGTGTGCCTGATACCCCCTAGAACAGTGCCTTGCATCAAGAAGTATTGGTCTACCTCACTCTTTTCCAAATAGCAAGAAAGCTTATGTAATTATTACTCAGTCGTTATGTTGAGTGAAGTAAGCCAGACACAAAAGGACGAATATTCTATGGTCTCACTGATAGGAACTAAATACAATGAGTGAAGTCAAGGAGTTAAACTGTAGAATATAGATTACTAGGAGAGAGACCATGGCTTGAAAAGGGGGAGCTGCTGCTGAATGTGTGTAGAAGGTTTAATATGGTTGATTGTTAATGTGTGGAAATGGATAGAGTTGACGGTAACACATTAAAATAAGTATAACTAACACTGCTGATTTATAAATGTGATTGTGGCTTGAAGGGGGAGGTTAATGTCAATTGAAGGACAGCCAGAGGATAATCTAGGAACTGTATGGCATGGTGATTTCAGTGGTGGATGAGGATTGTGGTTTATAGTACAAATATAAGAATCTTTATTACAAGGTGTTAAGAATATGGAGATGCACGGGAAGACTAATGTAACATATAGACTTTAGTTAGCAGCAAAGGCAAAGAAAGTACTAAGGGGGTGGGGAACTCTGCCCTTTAGAGTGATGAAAACATTCTAAAATGGGCTGAGGTGATGACGCACAACTCTGCGTTGATATTGAGAGACACTGAGTGTCCATTTTGGACGAATTGTACAAGGCAGGGAACCCTATAAAACAGTGAACTCTGTGGTGGATGATGAACAGTACAAACTTGAAAATGTTCTCTCAGGAGCTATAATATACAATACTAATACATGGTGTTAATAACAGGATGGTTTGTAGGAAAAATACATCAAATATAAGCTGTGGACTATAGACAGCAGTAATATGATGACAATGTTCTTTCTCATCATTTGTAACAAATGTGCCACAACAATGTAAGGTGTTCGTGGTGGGGCGATGCACGGGAATCCCGTATGGTGTGCATAATTGTTTTGTAAACTCACAACTTCTCTAATAAAATTTCTTCTTCTTCACACACACATAAAACATGACTTTGACAAGACAAATATTAACATAGAATATGTCACTCTCCCTGCTTCCTCCTTCCGGATTCTCTGTTGTCCTGCATGGGAGGATGCACAGGGCATAGAGAAGGAAATTGGAAGGCATCAAACCAAACCTAGATTGGTTTAGGTGCCAAAGCGAGAAAGCCACTTATAGAAGGAAATAGATTCTGAAAGTAGCAGAGGGCCCCAGAGTAAGAGGAGAGAGGGAAGCCATGGGAAGGACAGCCTAGAGGAGGTGGAAGGAGAGTTCCGGGGAAGGTCAAGGGCAGCGGCCACGCTGTGGGAGACGTGGGGAGAGAAACGAGTGAGGAAGACTAGGGGGACGTTTTCCTGTGTGTCATGCAATGGGAAGTAATTCTCTCTTTGGAAGACTTCAGTAAAAGCTTAAGGGACATTACACAGCCTTTTTAGAATTAGCTTATTTCTGTCAGATGGGTCCATTGGGTCAAGTGCCAAGGCTGGGTGGAAGGTGGCCCAGTTTTATTCCATTTATAACCAATGAGAAATAGAAGGAATCAAATAGGAATAGGAATAGAAATAGAAAATCAAAGTGTCTGAGAAGGTGGCTAGTGTGAGGGCAGGTGCAACTACCCTGGAGGACAGACACCTTTGGCACTGAGGTTCTGGGCGGACAGGATGGGCTGAGTCAATTTCACAGCTCTGCTGGGAGGAAGATGCCTATCAGTGTCTCAGCAAAGACCAATATTTCTTGGTTAACAAATTACAAAAGAGACTTTTAAAATCTCTGCTGGGAGCATTGAATGTGGTATTAGACACCGCCTGCCATCACAGCGTTGCAGCAAAGGCAAAGCTGGTTGTTTTACAGCTATTTCCTGTATGGATCCTTGATTAATTGTCCAAAGCCTAACTATCGACCACATATTGACAAACACAAGTCTGTTGTGGAGTTCAGAAAGATCCCTGCTGTGTGCATACAGTAAGGTATTTTGTTAAGGACATGAAAAAAAACCATCATAAACGGGACAAAAATTTATGTAAAGTTGCTTATACAGGATTATTAGAGTGGAAACCGACAAAATTAGAAAATGGTTAAGTAACTTAAAATGTAGTCACAGGGTAGGCTATTAGGCAGCATAATAGCTATGCTTTCTATCAAGAGTCAACGATGGAAAATGCTCACAAAATCATCAGAAAAGGAAATTTTGAAAATGTATGTGTTACTTTCACTTTTAAATTAAGATGATTTATTTTAAAATGAAAAAGACTGCTCAAAAAAGATTTCAAAATTATGTATTCCTATAACCTAGTTTTATTTACTATATAAATTTGTGATATAAGTAAATATATAGAACCAACATTAATGGTGGCTACTTTTAGTGGAATGATTATGGGTGGATTTATCTCCAATCTTTTGTTTTGAAAATTTTCAAATTTGAAAGATTAAAAGAATAGCATAGTGAATATCTATATAGCCTTTAACCAGATTTACCACTAGTTAACATTTTCCCATATTTCCTTTTCTTTGTTTGTATACATTCTCTCTCTCTGCTCCATTATTACATCGAGAAAATTAGTGATTCCATAATATCAGCTTTAGTCCAGATTCAAATTGCCACAATCGTCCCCAAAAATGTATTTTCCAGCTGATGTTTTTCTTTTTTGATCCATGATCCAACCAGAGTTTGCATTGCACTTAGTAGCTGCGAGATCTTTAGCCTTTTAAAATCTAGAACAGTAACTCATTTTTTCCCCTGTGATGTTTATTTTTTGAAGATTCCCGGTCAGTCATCTCATGGAATGTGAATTATAGATGGTTTTTCATGTATAACATGTTTTTTAAAATCTGTTTTCTAACTTGTTGCCATAAGCACAGTATTTTTTTTCCTAGAAAATAGAAAAAGGTTAAAGAAAACCCCACATATTTACCTTCTGTTTGCTGGTGGCTTTGAGGGCAGGGGTGGGGAGGAGCTGGCATTGTAGATGGTAGAGAGAGTCATGGGTACCGTTTCTGTCTGTGGAGGTGAGTATGGACCAACACAAACTTCCCATCCCAACTGATCAATGGGATCCTCAAGAAGACTGGGCAGAAAATACCCTCAAGATGTCATACATGTCTTCAAGACCATTGTGCTCAATCGGCGGTTTGCAATTATTTCTTCATCCTCCCGGGACTTGACTGTGTCAGCAATGATTCCTCCAGCCTTAAGAGGCAGGGCCCTCCACCTTCTTTTGCAGTGAGGAACAAGTAGGCAAATATAAAATTTTCATCTTAACTGGGATACTTTTGAGGACAGAAGGACAGGTACAAAGCAGAAGTGCCCCAGGGAAGCAGGATGTCTCCTTACTCAGGGAATAAGAGATGCTGAGGTCTTGCCTTGGAGACACAAAGGAAGGGTTTCTCAGAACTGCCAAAGATATGCTAAATGTTAAATAGATTCATCAAAGATCAAACCAATATTTGCTTAGCACAAGCCTGTGTTCACACTGCTGAGGTGCCTGAGTTAGTACCCATTCCACACCCTCTGCCCCGCTCCATAGTCGGTTTCTATAGGGATAAACTAGCTAAAGAGAATGCTGCCTTGTCAGAGAACTCAAGCCAAGAAGTTTTTAATTGCTTTACTCTCATCTGAACATTTATTTGTTCAACACTTTAGAGTAGTGTGGTAGGAGGAGAAAAGTCCGAGACGGCAGCGCTTTGAATTTTAGGAGAAAGGGGTGTCCTAATGGGCGGGGATGGGGGGTTGGTTAAAATATTTCACAACCAGCATGGGCACTGACCAACCAGAATAGGTACTGGTCCTAAGCCTGAGGCAGTCTTCCCGAATCTTCTCTCGAGTCCCCTAGAGTCTGACTGCTGGGCCCAACACCCACCTTTTAGTGAGTGGATCACAGGGAGATGAGGAAGGGGCATTGCAGAGGAAGGGCTGAGGGCACCTGGAGGACTTGGGAGCCACAGAGAGTTACCTTCCACCTCAGAATTATTTCAGTACTTAGAGCAAAAGCCCTAGGTCCATAAACTTGGCAATGTTCCCCCTCAAGTTTATTTAGGAAGTATGGAGGTAGGAACGGTGCTTGGAATCAGACTTAAGTCAGAGAGAATAGAGAGGCAAAAAAGAGCCAGTTGGGTTCCTTTTGCAGAAATTATTCTACAATCTCAAAATGGCTTTAAAATGTGACTTTAACTGTAAGAAAGACATGACCACCTGTTCGCGGTTAGGAAAACAATTTCCTAGGAGGAGTTACTCAGTGATACATGCAAAGTTTAAAACGTGTTTATACAAGTACAGCCGTTGGTTATCTCGGCGCACATAGGGGACCTCCCGAGGAGAGAAGCAGAGCACAAAGATGAGGCCATGCCCTTCCTCGCCTCGCGGGCCCTGACTTGGGGTGAAGAGCACGGGAGCCAGCCCTGCACACCTGTCCTTCTCCAGCCTTCTCCAATCTGTGGGTGCCTAACTCTATTCTTCAATACTCAACTCAGGACACCTTCTGGTGGCCTTCCCCAAGCACTTTCCTGCTCTACTTGGGTGAGGGGACCCCAGTGCATGCTCATTCTGGGCTCCCCTCAACCTACGGAACTTTGGCTAGGCTGAAATGGATGCAAATGTGTACACCCCCACTGGACCACCGACTCCTAGCCACAAGGCCCTGACAAGGTGGTGGGTGTGGGGACCAGGGCGGGGGGTGGGGAGGGTGCAACAAAAGTAGGATGGACCTGACTTGCACTAAAGGCAAGTCCCAGAGCTGGTCAGGGAAGCCAGTGACCACTTTGGGGAAGACAGTCTGGAAAAACGGGGTTGAGGAATAAGAAATAAGGTCAAGAGTGGAGGGCAGGGAAACCAGCTTAGAGAAAATGAACTGGAGCAAAGCTTAATCAGGCCATGACCTAACTGAGAGCAATCTGTAGGGAGGCCAGTTTGGCTGGAGCACAGCAGGGTCCTGAGGCCTGCGGGTGGGGGGAGAAGGTGTGTGAGGGGGTAGAAGCCAAGCTGCCAAGGGCCTCGACCTCCCATCTGGTCACTTGGAGGGTGCCAAGGAACTAATGAGGATGTGCCTGAAGGGCCCACGATGTCCAGCTTTGCCTTCATCTTGCACCCATCTCCTGTCCTCTCTCTTCCTCTCCCTTCCCTTCTGCACCCCTGCCCCCACCAACTCCTGCCCTGGTGCTGGCTTTCTCTTCCACCCCTAAGAAAAGCCACCGTGGTTGTGGTTCTGGGGCACCACCTTCCCACCCCACCCTTCTGCCCCTGCCCTACATCCATGGCCACCTGCCTCACACCACAGCTCCTAAAAGGAGGCCCCAGAGTCAACTCAGCTGGCACAAAGCTCTACCTCCCAGAGCTCTTTTAGAAGCTTCCTGAGAGATGGCATATTCCATTAGCAAGCTGCAAAACGAGTCCAGAAGACCATCCCATCATAGTAGGACATTTTCCTCAAAGATTCATTTCCCAACAGTTTAACCCTCTTACATCACCTAAAATGTGTCTGTCTCAGAAGGGATTGTTTGATTTTAATAACAGAAACCTGTTTGTCACAGACATCTGTTGGTTGGTTTTTTTGCCTGCTTAGATTTCTACCTCCCCCCACCCTGCCTTTATTTTGTTTGGCAAATCCTCCACTTTATACGCTTGCTTCCCATTATGGGAGGTGAAAAAAATCAGACCCTCACTTTTCCAGCTTCCCTTGCAGCTAGGGGTTGGGCAGCTAAGCAGACCAAGAAGATCCACACCCAGCTTCTGACTCAAGCGGCAGCGAAGCAAAGAAGCAGGGGTGGGAGAACCCTTTTGTGTTGGTGGTAACAGCAGGAACGCCCAGTGTCCAGAAGGGGTGGCACCAGCCAGGAGCAGCACCCCCCCACCCCGGCCCTGCTAGGAGTGTTGGGTCCGCAGCACAGCAGTTCTGACGCAGTTTCTGCTGAGGCTCTGCCTGCCTTAGTTTCTGTTTGTTTCTGCTTTTTTCCAAGCCTGAATCTGAGAAGGTCTTTGTGATAAATTCCTTTTTCTGCTTAAATTGGGCAGAGTCAGTTTCTATTGCTTGCATCAAAGAATGTTCTCTGGAGCATTTCACTGAACTTAGGCAGGAAATGCATCCTGACCTCTGGAGGGCCTGAACTGGGGACCGGGGGCTGCTCCAGGCACAGCGGACAGTCTCAGGCTCCTCTTCTCCCGGAGGCTCATGGTCTCTCACTTGGATTCTTTCCATACTTTGCCTTTAATCTCTAAATAGAAATGAAAGTTATCTAATTATGAAAGTAATACTTGTTAAATGTAAAAATTTCCAACCATTCAGAACTTTATAGAATAACAAGTAGAAAAGTCCATTCTAGCCTTCTAGCACACTCCCTCCAGAAGTTATACTATTAGCAGTTTATCTTTCTAGATCTTTTTTGTATCTGGTTGCATCATCCTCTTCTTGGCATGCCTCTCCCCCTCTCCTTGCTGCACAGGGGCACTTTTATCTTTTTTAACCAGGAGGTCTTGGGGATCAAACCTGGGTCCTCCATATGGTAAAGGGGAGCTCAATTGTTTGAGCTACAGTCGCTTCCATCTTTCTAGATCTTATTCAATGCATTTAAAAGCATTGCAGCCGTGTATATGTGCATGTCTACCATGGCAGGGATTGAACTGGTTGTCCTTTAGGGGAGTTCTAGAAGGCAGTATCAGATTCTCCTTCTGAGCATCTATGAAGATTTCCTTGGGTAGTCCATCTTGGTTATTTATATCAAAGACAAATTGATACTCATTTGTCACAGAGGGAAGATGTAACAGATCAGAGCTGCTGCTATTCATTCATTCATTTACTCAACAAATATTTTTTGAGTGCCTACTATGTGCCAAGCATTGTACCAAGCATTTAGAATCCAATGAACAAAACAGAAAAAGAGTAATGAGGAGGAAGTAGACAGACAATACATCTAATAAATAACAGAAGTATAAATAATTTTAGAAGGTGGTAAGTGCCATGAGGCAAGAAAGTAGAGCAGGGTAAAGAGAGATCAGATGTGTTGGGGGAGGGTGGGTAGTGTAGGCAAGCCCCCATAGGAAGATGAGACTTGAACAAAGTTTAAAAAAAAATTTTTTTATAACATATTCTTTTTTTGGTTTGTTAAGATTTTTATTTATTTGTTCCCCTTCCTGCCACCTCATTGTCTGCTCCCTGTGTCCTTTTGCTGTATGTTCTGTGCCTGCTTGTCTTCTCTTTAGGCAGCACCAGGAACTGATCCTGCGACCTTCTGGAGTGGGAGAGAGGTGCTCAATCTCTTGCACCACCTCAGCTCCCTGGTCTGCTGCGTCTCTTATTGTCTCTCCTCTATGTCTCTTTTTTTTTTCCAAATATTACTCAATTTATTCATTTTTTAAAAAGATATTACATTAAAAAAAAAAATAAGGTCCCCTTTCGCCCCCACCACCCCCACCCCAACACTCCCCCCACAGTAACACTCTCCCCCATCATCATGACACATCCATTGCATCTGGTGAGTACATCTCTGGGCATCGCTGCACCCCATGTCCCATGTTCCACACCATAGCCCACACTTTCCCACGTTCCATCCAGTGGGCCATGGGAGGACATACAACATCCGGCAATTGTCCCTGGGGCACCACCCAGGACAACTCCAAGTCCTGAGAATGCCTCCACATCTCTTCTCTTCCTCCCATTCCCCGCACCCAGCTGCCACCATGGCCACTTTTTCCACATCAATGCCACATTTTCTTGATTATTAACCACAATAGTTCATGAATAGAATATCATTAAGTCCACTCTGATCCTTACTGTATTCCTCCTTCCTGTGGACCTTGGCTTGGTTGTGTCCATTCCACATCTATGTCAAGAGGGGGTTTAGATTCCACATGGATATTGGATGCAATCCTCCTGCTTTCAGTTGTAGGCACTCTAGGCTCCATGGTGTGGTGGTTGATTGACATTCTTCTATGTCTCTTTTTATTGTATCATCTCACTGTCCCAGCACTCCCGCACAGGCCAGCACTCTGCTTGGGCCAGCTCGCCTTCACCAGGAGGCCTCAGGAATCGAATCCTGGACATCTTCTATGGTAGCCGGGGGCCCAATCGCTTGAGCCACATCCACTTCCCTTGAGTGAAGTCTTAAAGGAGGACAGAGCAGACCAGGACAAGGAGCAGTCTGGGCTAAAGCCTTGGAGCTGGGCACCAGCCTGGTGCATCCAAGGACCAGCACGCGGCCAGGGCGGCGGGGGTGGAGGTGAGGTCAGAGAGGACAATGGGGAGCCAGTCAGGCAGGGCCTTGCCTTCCATGCTAAGACATTGCTTTTACTCTGAGGGAAATGGGGTGCTAAGGGGGCAGGGGTCTGAGCAGAGGAGGGGCAGGATCTCATTTATGTTACAGAAGGGGCTCTTTATCTGATGCACTGAGAACAGACGCTAGAGGGCAGGGGCAGAAGCAGAAAGAGCAGCTGGGAAGTCATGGCAGAACCCAGGTGGGAGAGAGCAGTCGCCCTCCCCAGCGTGTGGGTTATCAAAAGTGGTTGGACATTTGATAGGGTCTGAAGAACTTCCTAATAGACTGGGTATGGGTTTGAGACAGATCCAGAATGAGCCAAGGGTTTTGGTTGTGTGTGTATGTGTTTGCATGAACAACTGGAATCGCTCTTACCTGAGACAGGGCAGGCACAGATGGAGCAGGATTATTTTTTTGCAGGTGTTTGACATCAGGAATTTCACTTTAAAACACTGAACTTGAGATGTAAGACCATGGTTCCCTAAAACCCTGGTAGGCAAGGGGCACCCTGGCTGTGGCCCAGCTTGAGGCTGAGGCCCAGGACCCAGCCACCCTGCTCTAGGCTGTGCTTTGAGAACGATGGTGGAGCAAGCCTGTGAACTCTAGGAGCTGGAATTTCAGTCTGAGCCTGGAACAGCATGGCAATCACTACCTAGTGGACAAAGTATACATGGACTGTGAGGGATCAGGCTCTCACAGCAACCCCACGTGGCAATAGGAAAGCCACCCAGCAGTGGGCTCGTCAGACCTCTGTGCTCTCTGGCATCACTCTGTTGCACTACTTATTCTCCTACCTACCTATCCATCCTTACTGTATACATTCAAATTTGTTTTAAATTTGCAAATCTGATTTGTAAAAAAAAAAGCATATGTCATTGTTTCATTGTGCATTTCTACATTTGCTAGAGAGGTTTGAACATCTCATATGAGTGCTGACGTACACGGAGTTGTTATTTCTCTATTGACTACAGTTCTTCTGTAAAAGCATGTGGAATAAACATGACTGTCTAGCAACTCCATTCAAGGCTCAACGTAGACCACCTGGGTTCTCAGAGTTCCACTTCCAAATGTGTGGAAGGGATCATCTAATTAACTTGAGTGTCTACCCCTGAGCCAATAAGCTCTGGCAAGATGGGTCAACTAATTTGGTCCACTGTCCTCAGTCTGGATAGATTTCCTGACAAGGGGATATGGAACCAGTGAGAAAATGGTGAGTGGAAGAAATGATGGGCAACTCCAGTACATTTTGTAGCAAGGATATATCATTCAGATATTGCCAGTGCTGGAAGTTTGTCATGATACCCAGTAGTCAACAGTGCTGGTTCAAAAGGGCCCAGTTACATGGTTTGGACCTTAATCAGTTGGTTATTAGAAACTTTTACATCTTTTTGAACAGGGGAAGGATATTTGCAAAGCTGTGTTGTAGGAATATTATTCTGACAGTGTATTAGGTGAAGGGAGGAAGGAAAGAAATGAAGAGGAGAACTCAGCTGGAAAAATACTTGAACAACCAAGTGCAAGGTGAAAAACAAATCACCACCATGTAATATTGATTTGGTTTCTGAGCGAATGTGAACATATTCTGTTAGAGAACAAACATGGCTCAAAAAGTACAGTAATATGTTATTATTAGTGTTAATACTTTACAGCTCAGTGGCAGGCTACAATATAAAGCAGCAAAAATCTTAAACTTCAGCAATTATCAAGATCAGCTGGCTAATCTCAATACATGGTAAATATCCAGGAATTTAGCAGCTTCATGTTTGGCCAAATATCGTAAACATTTGGGTCTTAATTCTTGCTAACATTATTTGATTACTATGTAGCTATTTGCCATAGTTTTTGCTCTAAGGTGATTATTTTTGTTAATCTTCACATTCATCATGCACAATTCCCTCAAAAGCTCTCTGTTCAGACAAAATTTTTGCACATTTCAATCCTAGCCACCTTCCAAATCGAATCAACATTGTTTGCTATTTTTAAAGATATAATTATTATGCTATTCTGTCTGAGGTTAGGGGTGTGGGTGAGAATGTGGTGAGACATATTCTTATAGGAACAAAGACCCCTTGAAAAGCAGGCCTTTAGAAGGCTTGGAGGGAAGGAAGGAGAAGGTTTCTGGAGCTCGTGGTCATCCCTGACTAGCCACACCTTTGTTGTCACACCACATAGTACAGGAAAAAACAAGATACCTATGACTTAGCCATATGAAAAGAATGAATGATTCAGAACACAAAGAATGCGGTTGAGAGAAGGAAAGATCTAGAGAAATGAACTGGTCGTGTGTCTTACCCTAGGATTTTATGAAATCATCAAGCAATATAAATTCTGCCTTATTACTGATAGGAAATCTTACCAGTTTAATGTAACATGAAGTTAAATTATCAAGGAAAGTCAAGGTCAGAACCAGAAGGAAGGCGTGCTCTGAAATGATTTTTTTCTTGGTATAAGTTAAGGGATCAGGTTAAGTGTGTTCGGTGGTTTGTTATCTTTTTGTGGGATGTGGGAAAGAGGGAGGGTCTTGAAGAGGCATCCAAGAGGTACCCAGAGAATGTCTGTATGGTCAGGTGACTAAGGACATGTTCTGCTTTTTCACAGGTGGCCAAAGGGAGGAAACCTCTGGCTGGGAGGCCAGGTGGATTGCTGCAAGGTCAGTCCCTCGAGCCATGAATTGGATTAAAGATCAGTGAGTACAAACTGATGATTAAGGAGACCATTAAACCGGGGTTAACTCCACCCATGCTTTGGGTGGAGTTTGTTTTTGCCGATGCTTCATCTCCTCTTTTTTGATCTCCTAATTATATACCCTCTAATCCCAAGTTTTCTAACCTGCCAGGCTTGCCCTGTCTAGAGAATTTTTCACATCCCAGGTTATACTCCTTTCTCTACCCTCTACCCAATTGACATTTTCTCTGTGGCCCAGTTTCAGTTATTTGTTATAAAGGTCATGAGCTAATACATTATGTCACACTAAAACGAGGCTGCTAGGTTGTGCTGTCTCTCTTCTTGAGGTCATTTACGTGGTAGACTTTAGGCATTGCCGCTGACACATGGAACTAACATTTCAGGCAGGTGACCCTTTTGGTATCCCTCTGACCAAAACATTTAGGTGGTTGTTTACTCCAACTCTCCAGAGAGAGTTGAAATAGCACTCAATTATAGTTGTTACTGAAACACAAGAATCAGACAGATGCTTAGGGATTGACCGGCATTTATGATTTCCTAAAAGGAAAAAGAACTAACACGTTTTTTGGCCAACTAAAGTAGAGATTCAGATTTAAAATACTGTTTTGGAAACCAAAGGCAAAGTCCCCATAAGAGAAAAGGTTTTTGTTGTGTGTTTTTGTTCTTGTATTTTCTTTTCAAATTTTTCTTGTATAAAGAAACCACTCCCAATTGCACATGGAAATTGCCATGGAATTTGGCCTCATTTTGTTGTATTCTGACTTTTCAAAAGAATGCTGAGCCTGGACCCCAGTCTCTTGAGAACTTGTCTCCAGTTTGGGTTCCATAGCTTTCCCTCAGCTACAGAAGTCTGTGAGGCTAAGGTGCCTCTCCAGGGATCCTAAAGGTATTGTCATCCTACAGAGAGAAAGGACAAGGACAAATGTGGCTTCATACTAAAATGCAATTCTTGATTTTTTTTTTAATGAATAGAGTCCTTATCCTTTTTTTTTTTTTCTTTTTCTTTTGTCTCCTGAGTATGGGCCAGGGGCTGGTGGTAAGGAGAAAGTTAGGCACTAGGAGCAAAGAAAGAATTGGCCTTGGGATTTTTGAGATGATCCTTTATATACATGACATAAATTTAGTATGATGTGCTTTCTGCCTAGTTTACTATGTTAAAACTGTTAATACAACAGAACATTAATAAATGTCTCTTTTGTAGGAAAAAAAAAAAGTGAGGCTGAAACGTTCTCCTTTCGTGTTTTTGAAGTTTCTGCTGTTCTCTTTGACAAACACTCATTATTTGAAGATAAATTATGATAAGTTAGAAATATATGTTGTAAACCCTAAAACAACCACACTAAAAGAAAAAAACACAACATATAGTGAATAAGCCAATAAAATCTCTCATCTGACTGTTCAGGAAAAAGATAAAGAAGACAAACTATCAATATGAGGAACGAGGGAAATGGACTTTGGCCCAGTGGTTAGGGCGTCCGTCTACCACATGGGAGGTCCGCGGTTCAAACCCCGGGCCTCCTTGACCCGTGTGGAGCTGGCCATGCGCAGTGCTGATGCGCGCAAGGAGTGCCGTGCCACGCAAGGGTGTCCCCCGCGTAGGGGAGCCCCACACGCAAGGAGTGTGCCCGTGAGGAGAGCCACCCAGCGTGAAAAGAAAGTGCAGCCTGCCCAGGAATGGCGCCGCCCACACTTCCCGTGCCGCTGACAACAACAGAAGCAGACAAAGAAACAAGACGCAGCAAATAGACACCAAGAACAGACAACCGGGGAAGGGGGGAAATTAAATAAATAAATAAATAAATCTTTAAAAAAAAAAAAATATGAGGAACGATAAAGAGGATATCACTACAGATCCCATAGACATTAAAAAGATAAAGGAATATCATAAACATGCTTATGCAAATGAGCTTGACAACTTAAATGGAGTGGACATACTCCTTGAAAGATACAAACTACCAAAGCTCACTTAAGAAGAAATATATAAGCTGAATAGTTTTCTATCTATTTCAAACATTAAATTTGTAGTTAAAGGCATTTCAAAAGAACACTTCAGGCTGTGATGGTTTTACTGTTGGATTCTAATAAACATTTAAGGAGGAAATAATACCTGCAAGAAAATAGAGACAGAGGAGTTATCCTTTCTAAATCATTCTATGAGGCCGAAATTACTTTGATACCAAAATCAAAGACTTTAAAATAAAACTATAGACCAATAACTCTCAAGAAAATATGTGTAAAAATCCTTTAAAAATTAGCAAATCGAATCTAGTATATACATATACATATATATATATATATAAAATATGATAAAATGAACTTTGTACTAGATACGCAAGGTTGGTAAAACATTAAAAAAACAATTAATAAGGGAAGCGAATGTGACTCAACAGATAGAGCATCTGCCTACCATATAGGAGGTTGAAGTGTTCAATACCCAGGGCCTCCTGGCTTGTGTGGTAAGCTGGTCCATGCTCAGTGCTGCTGTGTGCAAGGAGTGCCAGCCCATGCAGGGATGACCCCCGCACAAGGAGTGGCCCCTGTGCAAGGAGAGCCACCCTGTGTGAAACCACAGCCTGCCCAGGAGTGGTGCCACACACACGGAGAGCTGATGCAACAAAAAGAGACACAGATCCCCAGTGCCGCCTGATGAGAACACAAGTGGACAAGAAGAACACACAGTGAATGGACACAGAGAGCTGACAATGGGGGAAGAGGGGGAGGGGAGAAATAAATAAATCTTTAAAAAAACCCAACAATTAATATAATTCACCATATTAACCAAAGGAAAAAGGAACAAAATGATTACATGCAGATTAAAACTTAAAAAAAAACAATACCCATTCATAAAAAAACCTCTCAACAAATTGGCAACTGAAGGAAACATCTTCAACTTTATAAAGGACTCAGATTAAGAAAACTGAGTTAACATGATATTTAAGAATGAAAGAATGAGTGCCTTCCCCCTAAGATCAGGAATAAGGCAAGTATGTCTACTCTCATCACTTCTATTTAACATTTTACCAGAGATCCCAGCTAGTGCCTTAAGACAAGGAAAATAAGCAAAAGGCAGATGAATCAGAAAGGAAAAAGTAAATCTCTCTTTATTCCAGATGACATGACTGTCTATGTAGAAAATTCCAAATGTTCTGAAGAACCTACAGTAAAAAGCTACTAGAACTATTAAGTTTAGTAATGTGCAGAATACAAGGTCATTATACAAAAGTCATATATTTCTATATACTAGCAACAGATATTTAGAAGTTGAGAATTAACTAGTACATGTAAAGAATTTATTCATTTATACACTGGTTGTCTTTATATTAGCATTAACAAATATAAAATGCTTAGGGATAAATCAAACAAAAGAAGAGCAAGTCTTGTATGCTGAAAAATATAAAATACTACTGAGGGAAATTAAAGAAGATTTTAGTAAATGGAGGGGTATACTGTATTCATGGATCATAAGACTCACTATTTTTAAAAAATTTCTTTCCCTTTTTCCACCGCCCCCCAGCTGTCTGCTCTCTGTGTCCATTTGCTGCATGTTCTTCTGTGTCCACTTGTATTCTTGTCAGTGGCACCCAGAATCTGTCCCGTTTTTTTTTTGTTGTTGTTGTTGTTTTTTTAAATAATATTCTATTGTCTTTTTTTTTTTAAGATTTATTTCTCTCCCCTTCCCCCCCACCCCAGTCGTCTGTTCTCTGTGTCTCTTTGCTGCGTCGTCGTCTTTGTTCCCTTCTGTTGTTGTTGGTGGCACGGGAATCTGTGTTTTTTTGTTTGTTGCATCAGCTCTCCGTGTGTGGCACCATTCCTGGGCAGGCTGCACTTTCTTTCGTGCTGGGCAGCTCTCCTTACGGGGAGCACTCCTTGTGCGTGGGCTCCCCTACGTGGGGACACCCCTGCATGGCAGGGCACTCTTTGCGCGCATCAGCACTGCATGTGGGCCAGCTCCACACAGGTCAAGGAGGCCCAGGGTTTGAACCGCAGACCTCCCATGTGATAGATGGACGCCCTATCCACTGGGTCAAGTCCGCTTCCCTGTGTCTCATTTTGTTGCGCCATCTTGCTGCATTAGCTCTCCGTGTGTGCAACGCCATTCCTGGGCAGGTTGCACTTTGATTGCACTGGGTGGCTCTCCTTACGGGACACACTCCTTGCATGTGGGGCTCCCCTACATGGAGGACACCCCTGCGTGGCACAGCATCCTTGAGTGCATCAGCACTGTGCATGGTCCAGCTCATCACATGAGTCAGGAGGCCCTAGGTTTGAACCTTGGACCTCCCATGTGGTAGGTGGACGCCCTATCCATTGGGCCAAATCTTCTTCACAGACTCAGTATTATTAACATGTCAATTCTCCCCTTATTGATCTCTATATTCAATGCAATTCCAATCAGATCTTAGCATAGTTTTTATTCTAAAATTTGTATGGAAATGCAAAGAATTTAATATAACTAAAACAGTTTTGAAAAAGAACAGAGTTGGAGGAATTACCCTACCCAATTTTAAAACTGCAAAGCTACAGTAGTCAACACAGTGTGGAACTGGCATAAGAATAGACATAAAGATCAATGTAACAGAATAGAGTCCAGAAACAGACCCACACATACATGTTCAATTGATTTTTTTAAAGATTTATTTTATTTATTCCCCCTCCCCTTGTTTTTTGCATTGTCTGCCTGCTCTCTGTGCCCATTTGTTGTGTGCTCATCTTCTTTTTAAGAGGCACTGGGAACCGAACCTGGGACCTCCACGTGGAAGGGAGGTGCCCAATCACCTGAGCCATCTCCGCTTCCCACTTGTGTCTCTCATTGTGTTTCCTTGTTGTGTCTCTTCATTGTGCATCTTGTTGAATCAGCTTGCTGCGGCAGCCCATCATGCCAGCTCCCTGTCTTGCTCATCTTCTGTAGGAGGCACCAGGAACTGAACCTTTCTCCCATGTGGTAGGCAGGCACCCAACTGCTTGAGTCACATCCTCTTCTCTCAAATGACTTTTGACAAAGTTGCCAAGGTGATAAAATGGTCAAAAAATAATCTTTTAAACAAATGGTGCTAGGATAATTAGAAATCCATATGGAAGACAATCAACATTGACCCTTACTTCACACATAAACAAAAATTAGCAAAATAGATCATAGGCCTCAGTATAAGAGCTAAAATTATAAAACATCTGAAGTTTTATAATTTTCTGAAGAAAACTCAGAAAACGTTTGTGACCTTGAGTTTGTCAAGGATTTCTTAGGATACAAAAAACAAAAAGCACAAAGCACATAGGGAAAAAACATCTGATCAACTGAACTTCTTCAAAATTATAACTTTTAATTATATACTTTAAATAGGTGAATTGTATGGCCTGTGAATTATATCTCAATGAAGATATTACCAAAAATAAATAACTTTTTTGTTCTGTGAAAGACACCATTAAGAAAATGAATATGCAAGCCAGAGATTAAGAGAGAAAATATTTTTCAAAATGTATCTGACAAAGAACTTGTATCCAGAAGATACAAAGAACATTTACAATTCGGTAAGACTGACAACTAAAAGAACAGGCAAAATATTTGAACACTACCAAAAGATATGCAAATAGAAAATAAGCACATTAAAAGAAGCTAATTAGGAAATGCAAACTTAAAGCACAATAAGATATCATCTCACTCCCACTGGAATGGCTAAAATTTAAAAGACAGATGATACCATGTTGGCAAGGCTCCTAAACAAATGGAACTCTCATACTTTGGCTGTTAAGAATACAAAAATATACAGCCAGTTTGGAAAAGAGTGTGGCAGCTATTTATAAAGTTAAATAAGGACTTACCGCAATCCCAGCAATCCCATGTTTACGTATTTTTCTGAGAGAAATGAAATTAAATTCCACCAAAAAAAAATTGTACGCAGGAATGTTTATAGCAGCTTTATTCATAATAGCCAAAAACTGGAAACAGCCAACCAAATATCTATGAACTTGTGAATGAATAAACAGACTGAAGAATATTCAGCCAAAGGACTACTAATCAGCAATAAAAAGGAACAACTATGGATAAATGCAGTAAGATGGATGAATCTCAAAAGCATTAAGCTAAGTGAAAGAAGCCAGAATTGAAAGACTATTGGGAACAGATGTAGCTCAAGCAGTTGAGCTCCTGCCGCCCACAAAGGAGGTCCTCAGTTCAGTTCCTGATGCCTCCTGAAAAAAAAAAACAGCAGCAGCAACAACAACAAAAAACAAACAACAAGCAAAACAAATGAGAAAACTAACTCAGCGAAGCCGATATGGCTTAGTGATTAAGTGCCGGCTTCCCACATATGAGATTCTGGGTTCAATCCCTGGCCCCAAGCACCTAAAAAAAAAAAAAAAAAAAAAAAGCTGCATATTTCCATACATATGAAATTTTAGAAAAGGTTATAGTAATATATAGTAAACCAGTGGTTGCTAGGGAGCAGGGGTGGGGAAGGGCAGGTTGACTGGAAAAGGGCAGGAGGGAACTTTTGGGGTTGAGGGAAATAGTCTATATTTTGACTGTGATTGGGTTACACAGCTATTGAGATATTTGTTAACACTCACTGAACTACACACTGAAAATGGATGAACTTTATTGTATGCAAATTGCATCTCAATAAAACTGATTAAAATGCTATCTTATCACATACTTATTTTCATGTTGGGGTATTACCTTCTAAACTGGCAAAAGCATGGATGAGTGTCACATAACTAGGAATTTTGTATTATATTATGTTATAGGATTGCAAAACTTATATTTTAAAAAATCAGTTAATAATAAATAAAAGAAGTTTGTTGTCCAGTTTTGGACAAGACACAGAAGTCCCATCTTAAAGGGGTTATAAAGCCATTCTTAGAAAAAGGCAAACTAAGAGAATTTATTGCTGATGAACCTACCCTTAAAGAATATCTAAAACAAGTTCTCTAAATAGAAATGATTGCAGAAGTAGGCTGGGAATTTCAGAAAAGAAAGATGAGTATTGGAATGGGTAAAGATGGGGCAAATATAATAGTCCATGCTATTTCTCATGAGTTTCTTAAATGTTTTTGATAGCTGGAGCAAATGTATAGAGAGAGGCATTAAATGCTTATGCTAGAAAAGAAGAAAGGTCTCAAATTAATTGCCCAAGTTCCTACCTCAAGAAACTAGAAAAAAGAGCAAACTAAACCCAAAGCAAGCAAACAGAAGGAAGGAAATAAAAAATAGGAGCAGAAATCAATAAAATTGAAAACAGGAAAACTATGAACAGAATTAATGAAACAAAAAGCTCATTCTTTGGGGCAAAAAATCAGTAAAATTGATAGCCCTTTGGTGAGATTGACAAGGATGAAAGAGAGAAGATACAAATTGCCAGTATGGAATGACACAGGATTACGACTACAGATATTACAGACATCAAAAGGGTAACAAGGGACCACTAAAACTTTATGTTCATAAATTCAACAACTTACAAGATATGGACCAAGTTCCTGAAAACCACAATCTACCAAAACTCAACCAAGATGAAATAGACAACCTTAATAGTCATATAACCATTAAAGGAATTGAATTTATAATTAACAAGCTGAAAAAGAAATTTCCAGGCCCATATAGTTTTGGTGGGAAATTTTACCAAACATTTAAAGATTAATTAACATAAATCTTATACATGCTCTAAATTTATTTTAAACTTTTTCCTGGATTTTTTATTCTTTTAGTTGCTATAATAAATGGATTTTCCCCTTGATTTCCTCTTCAGATTGTTCATAGCTAGTGTACAAAGACACCATTGATTTTTGTGTGTTAATCTCGAACCTCGCCACTTTGCTGAATTCGTTTATTAGCTTTAGAAGCTTTGTTGTGGGTTCTTCAGGATTCTCTATTTATAAGATCAGTTACCTGCAAATAGGTAGAGTGTTACATCTTCCTCTCTTATTTGTCCAAGGATCTTAAAGCCCTTCACTGCCACAATAAGCAAATAGTCACATTGTCTCTTCAGAGGGAAACAGAGAAATGCTGTCATTCCTTTGGGGGATGTTTAGCTTGGGAGGAAGGATCGTTAGGTCTGGCTGGTGGGAGTCTATTGGCCTGTCCCCGTGTCTGTCATTCACACATCCAGAGTCCATGAGAAAGACCCCTGAGCTTGGATTTCAATTTTTCATTCAAAAAATAATGTTAATAATCCACCCCATTCCTTTCCTTGTAAAGATGTTGAAGGAATCTTAGCAACTTGATACAAAGTGTTCCAATGGATTAAACACAATGCTTTCTTATTAGAAGTACATTGCATTTAGTTTTGGCACTTAATTATGACTGCAACTGTTATATTCATGAAAAGAATGGCCTTTCTCCTTCATCCTACAATTGTCATTCATCATTTGTGACTCTGAAACTAATCATAACTCCTTAATTGAAACCCCAATACTGGGTGAAGCACTTTTCAAAATATACAGTTCATGATGAGAATCTTTACATTTCTTTCTCCTTTGTGGTGACAGCCTGGATAGTTACCTGATTTCTGCCTGAGATGTTGAAAGGTATAAGCCTGAAGAATTCTTTGAACTTCTTGAAGGAAAACAACAATTTTTGGTTTTGCATTATGATCAGAAAACCTATTGAGTAAATGTACGTTTCTTGGTTGTGAGAATACTGAAGTGTAGATTGAGGAGGAGAGGAGAAGACTAAGTGGGAGAGGAGAGGCAAAGGGGGAAGGACGAGAAATGGGAGGACGAGGGGAGAGGCAAAGAAAAGAACAGAGAAATCAGGGAAAAGGAGAGCTGTTTCTCAAAACTGAGTTGAGATCCTTTGAGTAAAAGCATCTACTGCTATATTTCTTTTCTATAAGCAGGGATCCTCCCTGTAGTCTGTAGAGTGCTCTTTTAAATTTTGCCTCTGGTGTCTAAAATAAAATTTTAAATAATTTTTTTTTTAAAGTTGGTGTACTACACTTGCTGAAGGTCAAATAGGGGAGTCCTTCTATAACTGGGCTGGGGGATAATTCTCTCTCTCCTTCCCTGGGCTTCACCGCTCACTGATTGTAAGAACAGGGGCTGCCCTGACCTCTGCAATCTTTATGTACCTCAAGCCAACAATCTGCTTCTCGGTTCTGAGATCTTGGTATCATGCTCCCCTTGGGATTTGCTGAGTGTAACTAATTATCCCATTTCCTAAACAGAACAATCACAAGTCAGAGAGGAATTTCCTCTGTGGAACACTGTCAGAATAACTGCCCTCCTGCCTTGGTCCAGTACTTCTCTACCCTGTAACATCTCACCCATTTTCCTCTGGAAAAAGTAAGCATCAAAGGCAGAACAATGCCTTTGCCTATTCTGAGAGCCAATGGACTTCTGGCTGGAGGGACAGCCCTCGTTGGCATCCTTCGCAGTGTGAGCCTATGAAGGCGAACAATGTGCTTTTCTAGGCAGGGCAAGATACTTATTTCCTGTATCTTGGGCAACCTCTTGTCAATGGCTTGTCTAACCATTGCAGTATTTGCACAGGGAAAGCCTCACTCCCAACCCTAACCTCAAACCCAGCCATTAGTGGAAGGATATGGCTCTACTCCAGTGCCTTAGGAGATACGGATAGCTCTTGTCCCACCTATACCCCCAGCCACCCAGTCTCTCCACTGCCTTTCCTGATGTAAGATAGACAGGAGTAGGACAGAATGTGCTTGAACAGGCAAAAATTCAGAACTATCCAAAGGCATTGCTGAGTGTTAAATACCACGATACAACTCAAAGGGTAAGATCCATGTGGGCCCAGATGAGCGGCAACTTCTCTAGACTGGGGTGGCTTGAAGGAAGTCAAGGAAAGTTTCCTGGAGGAAGTGACGCCTGAGCTAAGTCCTGAGGATGGAAAGGAGCAGGGTGAATAGGAGTGGTGGTGTAGGGGAGAAAGCATACCAGATCGATACAGGGAGTTAAGAAAGTGTAGGCACATATAGATAGAATGGTAGATAATTCTGGTTAGTTGAAGAGGGGCACACAAGAAGAAGCGGAAGGCAAGGCTGGGCTTGAAAGACTTTCTCTATCATATTAGAGACTCAGACAGTTAGCAACATGGGGGGAATCAAATGATGGGTTTTTTGGTGTGTTTGTCTTTTTTTTTTTTGAGGTACCAGGTCTGGGGATTGAATCTGGGATCTCATATGGGGGAGGCCAGTGCTCAAACACTGAGCCACATCAGCTCCCCTGTGTTGGCTCCCTCATCTCTTTGCTCATTGTTTTGCTCGTTGTTTGTCCATTTGTTTTCTTTAGAAAGCACCAGAAATCGAACCTGGGACCTAATGTGGGAGGCAGGCACTCAACTGCTTGAGTCACATCCGCTCCCCCATCAAATGGTTTTTATAAAAGGGAGGGTCTGGTTGTTCCTTTCAAGTTTCCCAATTATTGATATAGATTTTATTGATATACATGTGATGAATGACCCATTCTCTATCATGGTCCACAGAAGCAAAAACAATAAAAGCAACCCAATTTGTATGATTTTATTTTTAAAAATAATTACTAGAAGTTTTACTTTAAAATGAACTTTCTATTAAAAATTAAAGCAAATAATAAAATAATAATAAAAG
Organism: Dasypus novemcinctus; assembly: GCF_030445035.2. Classification (NCBI taxonomy): domain Eukaryota; kingdom Metazoa; phylum Chordata; class Mammalia; order Cingulata; family Dasypodidae; genus Dasypus; species Dasypus novemcinctus. Next base: position 16,013,430 of record NC_080689.1, on the reverse strand, counting down.
ATTTTAATACCCAGCTCAAATTTCCCTTCTTTCATTCAATTTCCCCTACCCATTCTGGCTATTGCATTACAGGGCTGCCAAGTTTAGGGATGCCTTCTACTCTGGACTAGACTACTTTGAATGCAGTCAGATCAAAACTTCAGGAACCGTAGAGCCAGATAACTTGCATGTACTTTATTCCCCATCAATCCTTTGCCTGCAGGGAGAATTTAAATCACCTCAATGATTCTGCTCTCCATTGCTGGTGCAACTGGTAGGCAGATGATACAGGAAGTCTACAACCCAACCTGGGGGCCGTTTTGTATCTTCTTATACCCAACCCAAGACACCAGTCATCCAATTATGACTTCCTTTTGTGTAATTTGATTTTCTTCCTAAGCTATCTATAGAGATATACATATTAAAAAGAACAAGCAAGCTACATTTTAAAAAAATGGGACTTCTAGATTTTACCCATTCCCCCTCAATTTACATGTGTAGCCTGCCTTTCTGGAAAGGTTACACCAACTCAAGCACATCTTATCTGTCACTTAGGATGTTCTCAGATGTAAGTAGCAAAAAGCTGAACTTAAACTGGCTTTAACAACAAGAAAGTACATTCACTCACATATCAGGAAGTCCCAACATAAGGCAGCTCTAAGCATGCCATGATGCAGGCTTCCTCTCTATTTTGCTGTAGTTCCCTCAGCTCTGCCCTTCTTTATGTGCTAGCCTTGTCCCCAGGCTGCCTTCTTTCATAGTTACAAGTCAGCAACCACAGCTAAGACAGTATGCCATCTTGTTGAAAGAGAGCCTCTCCTCCAACTGTGGAATAACAGTCCTTCCCTTCAGTCTTATTTGGCTTTGGCCAACTTGCCCATCCTTAGACCAATAATAGTTGTCAGAAGAATGCCATATCCTGATTGGCTTAAACTTGGATCCCTGAGCCAATCACTAGCAAGGAGAGGTGGGGTTAGTAAACAGCTGGCATGGACCAGCTTCTCCTGAGTCACAGTCTGTAAAATCTTGGTTCTAACAGGAAGGTGGAAACACAGACGGGATACTTTACAGATAGCCAAGAGGGTCCACAACTTGCTTAAGAACAAAAATTCTTTATTAATCCCCTTAGTTCCCAATTCCTGGTGGTGGCATCTGACCCTGTTTGGAGATTTTCCTGAGAAACTGAGGGTTTCTTAAGCACCTCCTTGGTGTTCTTCTCCCAGTACTCAAGCTCCCAGGCTGCACTGAGTCTTGTCTCATCTGCTGTTATTTCATGTGTTCTAGTCTTGTCCCTCAAGTGAAATATAAGCTATCAGAAGACAAGGTTTGTGACATATGAAAATAAACCCCAGACAGAGGATGCTGTCCAAAAATGGTATATGATAACTTATAAGTCAAAAACCACATTCATGAGAGAAACATATGAGGCATAAGGGTGCATTGAGAACCAAAATCTCATCCCTAAGATCCCCATAGGAATAGGGAGTTGCAATTACCTAGCTACATTTATGCCAGAATAATCATTTAATGCTCAGCTCTGATCATGCCTTCCTCTTGCTCAAAATCCTTGAATTACTTGGGTACTCCTGAGCCTAGCTTGAAAGTACTTTCCGGTCTGGTCCTGGGTTATCTTTCCAACCACTTCTCTACATAGATCCTACCCAGGCTAAGCTATACTAATTACCCTTAGGCTGCCTCTGGGCCTCTCCCCCACACTACTCCCAGTTTGGAATGCTTTCTTTTCTATCACCACTTCTTAAAATTTTCAAGCCTGAGCTCACACACTACATCTTCACTGAAGAACTGGACTGAGGCATGAAGGCCTCCAAAATCATGTTCTGTAATTATTTATCCTGCATTAATTTGTGGAGCTAGGGAGAAAAATGATTTTATGTAAATAACTCATATATTTAATGTAATAGATTTATCACAAGCATTGAATATAAAATAATATTACAGCTTATCTGGAATGGTTTGCATTTTATAGCTCGCTTTACTTATAGTTAGGTGGCATTAGTCATAAAGGATAATTCAGACATATATTTGACATGGATAATCACAAATACTTTTTTATGACTTCATGTGTACTGAAACAAAAAACCTAGTTTGTAAATAGAATTTCTCATGAACAATTTTTTAATAACATCTTGAATCAGAAAAACAGCTGTTACTGGAATCTTAGTGAGAAGTATTCTCATTGTTTTATTATACATGTACCTCGTATATATTCTGATCACCATCCATCAAATTAAGTGCAACAGACTACCCTGTCAGATCATTGGAACTAATTTCTACAACATTAATCCAACATTATTTAGCCACAAACAGGCATTTCAGTTTTTCATGAATATAAAAGTAGATCCATTCTAAGTTGACTTTTTTTTACTTTAAAAATAACCTTTACTGAAGCATTATTTATATACACTAAAATGCATCTCTAAATTGAGTTTTAGGAGAAATAGATGTGGCTCAACCAACTGGGCTCCCATCTACCATATAGGAGGTCCAGGGTTCGATGCTCATGACCTCCTGGTGAGGACAAGCTGGCCCACATGGCGAGCTGGCCCATGCGGAGTGCTGGCCCATGTGGGATTGTGGTCCCATGCAGGAGAGCTGCCCTGGGTGGGAATGCTGCCTCGCACAGGAAAGCCGCCCTGCGCAGGAGTGCCAGCCAACCCGGAGAGCTGGTGCAGCAAGATGATGCAACAAGAGACACAGAGGAGAGAAGATAAGAAGACATAGCAGAACAGGGGAGCTGAGGTGGCACAAGAGAGTAATCACCTCTCTCCACTCCAGAAGGTCCCAGGATTGGTTCCCGGAGCTGCCTAATGAGAATACAAGCAGACACAGAACACACAGCAAATGGACATAGAGAGCAGACACCAGAGGGAAGGGGTTGGGGGAATAAGTAAAATCTTTTAAAATAAATAAATAAATTGAGTTTTAGTAAATGAATCTTGAAAGTAAGTTTCCAACACAGCAGAAGTAAAAAGATCATCCTAGTTTATATTCTTTCTCAAACTCAGATCATTACTTGGTATATTCATACACACACACACACACACATACACACCTCTTCAAAAGGAGATAAATTTAGTAATTCAACTCCACTGGCTAAAGGAGAGCCAACATTCTGGGGGGAAAGAAACAGCAAAAGAATTCCCATGCCCCTGTTGTACTTCCATCTTTAGGTGTCTTTTCCCAACTAGACATATTCAAGAGGTTTTCATTTTAAAAAGGTAGACCACTCACTCCTAGTAAGGAGCCACACTCCACATGTTATTTGGACTTAGAACTTCAGCTGGCTGAGCTGCTGACTTCAGGTAAGTAAGAGCCCCTGGTGTTAGAGTCTGAGCCACACCATCCGTGATGGTTAGGCTAATGCGTCAACTTGGCCAAGAAATTGTGCCTAGTTGTTTGGTCAAGCAAGCACTGGGCTAATTGTAATACAAGGGCATTTATGGACTCTTGTTACCAGGGGACTTTACTGTATAGATAGCTGATTACATCTACATCAAGCAGGGAGACTCCCATCAGCAATGAGTGATGCTTTATCCAATCAGTTGAATGCCTTAAAAGGGAAGTGATTCCAGCATTCAGTTTCCCAACTCATCTTTGGACAGCCAAAGTCTCCCAGAAACTCATCAAGGACCTTCACTGGGCTTTCATTGGAGCCCCTGGTTGCAGCCTGCCTGCGGGACCTGGACTTGTGCATCCCCACGGTCACATGAGGGACTCTGATAAAATCTCTTACTGTTGACAGATATCTCTTGTTGATTCTGTTTCCCTACAGAACCCTGACCAATACACCATCAAACCCAATGTTCATCATGCAAAAAATACCCCAAAACCAAGGGTATGGTCAAGAAATCTTATTTCCACTTTGAGTGCTTTCTATTTTGTCAAGAGCAGAACTCATACATTTTTACAGTTCTGAAAGGAGTTACACGAGAAAACGTAGGGCAAACTTCATTACATTTCCTATTTATTCCAGAGTTATTTTAGTGCATCAAATAGAGGCACATCCCTTAATCAAGCTCTGTCTCCCTGAAGCTTGGGGGACCCTTTGAAGTGGAGGTGAGCCCTCCTGTACTCCCACAGCACTTTCCTGTTGTGGATCTATTGTGTGTCTCCTACATAACTGTACAATCCTTACAATCAGAATCCTTGCGCTAAACCTAGTCAGAGGACTCAGTCTTCCTCTATCTTCCACACTGGGTTGATCAAACCAAAACCCAGGAGTAATCATTGGTTCCTCTCATTTCCTTAGCCAGCCCACCCAATCTCCCTGCAAATCCTGTCCATGAAACCGCCCAAAATTACTCCCAACTGTCCTTTCCCTCCATCTGTCACTCAGTCCAGGCCTCCATCCTTTCCTCCTGAGTTCCCACAGAAACCTACTGATGAGCTCCTATTTCCACTCTTGCTCCCTGCAGCCCACGTCCATTCACACGCCAGGGCTTTTCTTTCAATGTCTAAAAAATCAGCTGTATCAAGGTACGATTCATGCAGGGAAATGTACAGATTTAAAATGGATGTGATTTTGCCCATGAATCTCCCCACACCAGCCAAACTGACCTTCTTTCTATCTCTGGAATACTCCAAACTCATCTCAGCTTCGGGAGTTTGCAATGGCTCTTCCCTCTGCCAGGCTGCTCTTCCATGGCTCCTTCTCGTCGTTCAGGTCTCAGCTTAGATGTCATCTCTCCTAGAGGGCCCCCCACCACACCATCTAAAGTAGTTGCCTAGCATCTCTCATTACATCACTGTTTTATTCTTTTTTTTTTTTTTAAGATTTATTTATTTATTTAATTCCCCCCTCTCCCCCGGTTGTCTGTTCTCTGTGTCTATTTGCTGTGTCTTGTTTCTTTGTCCACTTCTGTTGCTGTCAGCGGCACAGGAAGTGTGGGTGGCGCCATTCCTGGGCAGGCTGCACTTTCCTTCGCGCTGGGCGGCTCTCCTTACGGGGCGCACTCCTTGCGCGTGGGGTTCCCCTACGCGGGGGACACCCCTGCGTGGCAGGGCACTCCTTGCGTGCATCAGCACTGTACGTGGGCCAGCTCCACACGAGTCAAGGAGGCCCGGGGTTTGAACTGCGGACCTCCCATGTGGTAGACGGATGCCCTAATCACTGGGCCAAGTCCGTTTCCCACTGTTTTATTCTTATCAGTGCACTGCTCACTCATTATTTTTCAGTCTTCTGTTTGTTTTGGTTTCCCCCAGTAGTCCATGAGAGAAGGGATTTTTATCTGTGTAGCTTCTATTTTATTCTGTTCTGAATAGAAGGTTTCCAGGTGTGAAGGTTTCCCCATACCTGGAAACCTTTCACTGTACCCTCTGGAATTCACAGTCAAATGCCAGCGGAAGCCCCCATCTGCTTGCTCCATAGAAGACACCGCTTCCGTAGCAGCTGATCAAGCATTGACCAGTTTTTCTTCCTCTTCCCACTGTGACCTGGAAGTGGGTTAAGTGTCCTTGTTCCCCATTGCCACTCTCAGCCCATTCTCTCACTTCTCCCGAAACCTCCCAGCTTTGACCCCAATGCTCTCAGATTATATCAACCACCACGTCTCCTTTCAGCTGACATCAGCTAACTCCACAGTGATTCGCCCTCATTTCTCCTAGCTCAATTTCTCTCACCAAGGCTACACCTGCCTAAAATCTTTCAACGCACACAAGGATGATTCTTGCCACATCTGGTCCTCTCACGTCTTTGAATTCTTCAGTGATCTTGTCAAGACAAGAGCTTTGTCAAGGTCACCACTGACCTGCACGTTGGCAGATCTCCTGGCCAGTTCTCCGTCCTCATCCCTTTGACCTTTCAGCAGCATTTGACAAGGCGATTATGCTCTCTTCCTCGAGACACCTCCTTCTGGCTTCCAGGACAGCATGCCCTCACGGACTATGTTGACTACGATGGCACTTGGGACGACAGCAGTAGCCTCCTCTCTGCCTCCCAGATCCCATCTTTGCTCCCTTGTCCACTTGCAATACAGCAACCGCAGTGGTCCTTCAAAACAGCTCAGATCACGACCCTCCTCCTCTCAAAGCTGTCCTCTCTCACAGAGTAGAAGCCAAAGACCTCACAATGCCTTTGGCCTCTGCTGCCCCTCCTTTTTACCTGTCTTGTCTGTCCCCTCACCGACTCTGCCCCTGCCACCCTGGCCTGCTCCTGCCTTAGGACCAGCCCCTTCCTCACCCAGATAACCGTGCGACTTGCTCCCTCGCCTGTGTCAAGACTTTGCTCCAATGACACGTTCTTAATGAAGTCTCCTCTGACCACTCTATTTTTAATTTGCCATCTGTCCCACCTCCCACACTGCTCTCCAAACCCCTTACCTTGCTCTACTGATTTCTTTTTTCCTTAGCACTTAATAACTTCTAATCTGCCCTGGAATTTCCTTTTTATGCTTACCGTCTTTCTCTTCTTTTACTAAAACGTGGGTCCCATGAGTGTAATGATCTCATGGGTTCCAACCGTTTAGAACAGTATCTGGCAGGTAGTTGGCTGGCACTTGACAAATACATATTGAATGAATGACTATAGTTAAAGGACACTGAATGATGCATGTATGTACTCACTGCTCCTCAATTTTGGAGGCAAATTAATTCGAGCAGCTGCTTCCTAGAGACCCAAAATTCTGACTTACAGAAAGAAGAAAAGGCAAAGGGTCAGGAGAGAAAAAGGGAAGAAGCCCTAGTTTTAGTTTTTTCTCTGATGAGGCTTATAGCCTCTAACTGAATTAAGAAAATTAAAAAAATGGAAATGACACAGGGACTTTCCTAACAAGAAGAAAGGCAAGAGCCCTTTTGTCTTCAGTTTTGTTTCTCTCAGTTCTGCTGTCACACCTAATTTTAAAAATTAAGATGTAATTCACATATTGTGAAATTCCCCCATTTTAAAGTGAACAGTTCAGTGGTTTTAATATATCCACAAAGTTGTGCAGCCATCACTACTATCTAGTTCCAGAACATTTTCACCCCAAAAAGAAATTCCATACTCATTGGCAATCACTCCCCATGCCGCAGTCCCTCCTCCCCCCAGCCTTAGGCAAACACTAATCTACATTCTGTCTCTATGAATTTGCCCATTATGGACATTTCATAGAATTGGAATCAGGGGAGCAGGTTTAGCTCAGTGGTTGAGCACCTGCTTCGCACGTACAAGGTCCCAGGTTCAGTCCCCAGTACGGCCTAAAAAAAAGAAAAGAATCATACAATGTGACCTCTTATGTCCAGCTACTTTCTGCTGCTACATTGATTAGAACTTGAATGCCAGGTGGTCCAGGCAATGAGCTTGCAAGAGTGAGATTTGACTTTGATAGGCTCAGATTGCAAACTGATCACACACTTTCCAGGAGGCTTAAAGTTGCAAGTGGAAATAGGGCTGTGTATGTCTAGGACCCCAAAGGTTTCTGTTTTCCTGCTGTAGATTTTCATTCTGGCTGCTTGTCCATCCCCATCTCCACCCTTACCCTTCACTGAGGGACTGGAGAAGGAGAGAAGAAAACAGAACCTGGGACCCAAGAGCTCACCTGAGGTAGCAGCAAAGTCAAGTTTCTGTAGGGCTGGGAGAATGTGCAAAGTACTCTGAAATCTGAGTTGGGCCTAGATTGGCTGTGGGGCCAATCTAGCTCCAGCTCAGCACAGGGCCCTTCTGGGTGTTCCTGCTTGATCCAGCTCCGAGCTGGAGACAGGCCTGCCTGAGTCAGGAGACCCACCCCACCGCCCTGGCCCTCAGGAAGACAGCTTGGCAGCACTTTACGTTTGGGGGCTAGGGACTGAGCGTTAGACTGTGGCTTTGGATGGCTTTCAACCAAGGCACCATGTCTAGGCTGAAATCACCATTGCTATGTGGTATCCTCTACAAACCTGTTATTTAAGAGAAATTTCTCACCCAGTGATCAACAGCTGCCTGTGGCTGGTTCTGTTACTTGAAAGTCAGTGCAGTTTCCTTTAAACAAATTGGCTGAACTTTGGTGAGGCTAGTGTAAACACTTCCCATCATTCCTAAGTATTTTTAGCCCCAAGTTTTGCAGTGCCAGGGAGAGACCCAAGGTCTTTGCTCTGTCATTTGTACAGAAAACCACCTGCCTTGCAGCAGGACTGCCTTGCAGCGGATTGCTTTGTTGTTTATGGTTGAACACGGTAAAACCTGCAGAACTGGATGTGGCCTGAGCTGCTGAGGTGCCCCAAGGTTGGTACGAGTAGCAGAGAACAAAGCTGTGACGGGATAATCAGCAGGGCAATATGCGGAACGCTCTGGCTCTCGAGTTTGCAAGAAGGAAGAAGGTGGGTCGAAGGGAAAGAACAAAGTCAGGGAGGGGTGGACTTGGCAAAGTCCTTCCCCCATCCCCCAAAGAAGCTCTCACCCACTCTGCAGGATGTATTGCTGGTACGCTGCAGATTGATTTGAAGGCAGCCCTGGCTTCAAATCATCAACTACTCTGACCTCTTGAGCAGGTTTCTCAGTCCCAAGAGACTCTCAAGTTCCTCTGTGCCCTGACGGCTTCTTTTATCCCAATGTACCTAGAATGTTCTAAGAGCTTAATTAATAATTGTATCATTATCTCATTATCTATTTCCTTCATTAGGCTAATAACTACAGGAGAACAGGATCCAGATATCCTACATACCCCTAGGGCCTGGCATGTATTAGGAAACCTCATCAATGTGTGTTGAGTTGAATGAAGTTTAAGGTAAAGGAGAGAGAGAAGAGCAGATAATAACTTTTTTGGAGTTAGCCATGGCTTTTTCTTGGAAAAACATTTTATTGTTCAGAGATACTTGGCAATGGAATAACTCTTACAAAAGAGCAGTTTTTATGAGTTAAGTGTAAATGATCCAAACCATATGGATCACATTTCCCCTTAAGTGTTTGACTCTGCTTTCAGCGGCAGGGATGGAAGTTGGGAGGGGGGCAGGGAGGAAGAGAATGCTTGGCAGAGGAATTTTAGAGTTTACTGAACCAGAATGTAAGAGGGGGAAAAAGTGATTTTGCTGAGTCTAAGGCATGGCTGGATTCTGTCATTCCTAATGAGAAGCAGGTACTGAAAATATGCTATAGCTAGTTAAAGCTCTCTCCACAAATCATTTCCTGCTGACCTTCCTACACTTCTTTGCTTGCTGACCCCAAAAGCTGGCACTGCAAGATAAAGATGCGTGTTTTAAATGTATAGTCTACCCTTTCGCTTTGTATTCAATGGACCTGAAAAGAGAAGCGAAAGCTACTTTCCCCTCAGAGGTTCATCTCACAGCCTTCAAAGTGCATAATGCTCCCCAACCTGCCTGCCACCTACTTTGCAAGCTTGCTCCCCTCTGCTGCCAAAGCCTTCTGTTCTGGGCCTTTCTAGTAGCCTGTGCCTAGCTCAGAAGATGGCTCACACTGCACCTACCAGATTTCAGAGAGAGAGGGTACTAGTTGCTACAAAATGTCAGCCAGGAAGGGGACACTTGGACACAGTGTCAAGTAAGAGGAAAGTATTCTACATTAGTTCTAAAGGGGAAACTGGAACTCCAGCTAGATCTGTTCTCAACTAAGAGGAGGCTGGCCCCGGCAGGGGACACCAAAGGTCACCCGCTCACAGTCAGGGAGCCGGGACGGCTGGAGCCTGCGAGTAGTAGTAGCCCATTCAAAAGCATCTGCACAGGACGCTCAGGCGATCAAAGGGCTACGGGCCTTCCCTAGCCCTGGGCCCCTGGTGTGTGGGGTGTGGGGGTGCCTGCGGGGCACCCTGCGCCTTAGCAAGAGCTTTCTCTTCATGTTGTTACAACAGAAACTCGCACTGCTCTACTGGGAGCTGAAAGCCGAACACAAAACTCTGTACAGGACGGCGGACAAGATGGTGGGAGAACGATGAATTAGGAAGCGTTCCGCAGTGTGACATGTGCTAACAGGAAAGCAGTGTGGTTTTATTTATTTTCTGCCCGCCACCACTTGCCTACCCCAGGCCCTGTTTTCCCAACACATTTCCCCCCTGTTTTTCTGATTTATTTGTCTTATCCTTAAAAGCAAATATTCTCCTGATCTAAGTAACTTTGGAAAGCGGTGTTGTCACTGAGTACTGGGAGACTAAGACCAAAAAATAAATAAAAACCTGCAAGAGACAAATGGGAAATCTGTTTCTTCCAGAGGCGCGGGACGGTAATTTTAACACCACTTTATTTGTGTACTAAGATTGAACAAATAAGCGTATATATTGTGGATAATGAGAGCCAGGCTTCGCTGTGGGAGAAAGAAGTTACAAATGAGGCTAGAATGAGCCCTGGGGTGCTGGATTGGCATCAGAGGGATCAGTGTGAACACATGGTTTTTTGAAATGAATAGATAGTTTACAGAAATAAATATAGCCACATGCGTGTGTAGTGTGTGCGCACGGGCTAGCATACATACAGATATTTCCCAGTTCTGTCCCCTGCCGAGGCCCAAAGGCAGTGACCCCCCCCAGTAGCAAAGAGTATATACCTGGAGCCCAGATCTTGCTTTCTAGATATCATTCTTCAATAAAAGGAACCAGGGCTCCAAGGAAAGCAGCTTGCTTCTAGGGATGGGGCAAGGAAAACACAAGATGACCCTAAATATCTCGTGGTGCTAGAAAGGAAAGAAATGCCCAAAAAAGCCAAATGGGTCACGTCAAAAGGACGCAGGAGCCACCCTGCGAGAGCTCCCAATGGCCAAAGCTGGGACAATTTGAGCCACAAAATAAATAACCATACTATTGGATTATAAGCCAAAAGTTAAATATATATTTTTGAGTCCATATTGACACCTATAAATAATGGAATAAATTTATAAATGCATTGAACCTAATGAGTTCTCTCATTAGGCACTCAATGTACACATGCCAATCAATATGTTAGGTGTAAGGTATTTACATAAATAAAATGGTTCTGATTTTTAAAAAATCACTACTCCCTACAGGAAACTGCATTCAAAGGACAAACATCTTTTATAACATATTTATGGGCATATGAACAATATTTTATTTCCATAGGCATGTTTAAGATCTAAATCTTAACATATAAACAGCTGGTTTGCTGTTCAAACCAGCAAGTTTAGGAATAGAAATGTAAACAACTTTGTACACATTTTATCACATATTAAGTGACTTTAGGTCTAAGTACTGAAACCACTTTGCTTCTCTGAGATGAGCTTGATGCTCTAGTTTCACCTGAAAATGGCCTTGCCCCTCCTGCCAGTGTCAGTGGACTGGGGCCCTGACTTGCTTTAGCGTAAATCCAGAAGGTTCTCTCAGAAGTTGGCCAAAACACTGTGAATGGGACCCCAAGATACTAGTATCCAATCACCATGTTACTGAGCAAACCTAGTGAAACCATCTTTAAAAATAAGATATTGAAGTGTGAAAATTAAGTATTAAGGTATTGAAGTGTGCAGACCAGGAGAAAAGAGAATTCCAAATTTACAAAATTTGCCACACACTCCTCACTCCCCCCCCCAAAAGGCCTTGTCTATGAAATTTTCCAGGATATTTTATAGCCCCCAATACCCCTCATGGTTTAGTTTCCCCACTGCATTCCCTGCCCCTTCCTCTTTCTACCTGATAACTCCAGGAATCATTTAATCATTCTCCCATCTTCCTCGCTCTTTATCACTGTCCCTTCCTTACTCTTCAGCCATTTCCCACAAACCCTTCCCACAATCTGATGGCCACTTAAAAATAAACCCAAGGGGAGTGCATATGGCTCAAGCGATTGAGCACCTGCTTCCCACATGGGAGGTCCCAGGTTCGGTTCCTAGCACCTCATTAAAAAAACAAAAACAAACAAAAGATCCAACTCAAGTCAATGTGGCTCAGTGGTTGAGTGCCGGCTTCTCACATACGAGGTCCCAGTTTCAGTCCCTGGCCCTGGTACCTCAAACAAACAAACAAACAAAAAAAAAACCCCAAGCCCCAGTACCCCAGCAACCTCACATACCTACAACTCCCTGAGAAGCTGGGTGTCTCTTCCAAGGTTGCCCTGCCCAGCAGGGACGTTCTGTGACAGCTCCTCCTGGGAGCCAGGGCTTCTCTCCTGCTTCAGCTTTCTCTGTATCCTTGGCACCAAGCAGAGTGTATGCACAGAGGCGTTCGATAAGTGTTTTTGCCTCAAGATCAAAAGTTTGATAACATGCTAGGTTTCTGAGGGTGTGAAAAACATGTTTTCTCATACATTGCTTGTGGGCATGTAATGTGATAACCTTTACAGAGGCAATTTGGCAATATTTATCAAAATTTGAAGTACACGAGTGCTTAGACACAGAAGGAAGATATACTGTGTACTGGAAAGCATATTAATTACAATATTATTTGTTACATATTCATCAATGGCAGCCTGGTTAAATAAATCATGTGTGTATCCATGCATTAGAATAGTATGCAGCTATTGAAAAAGAAAAAGACAGAACTATGTAGATTGATATGGAAAATTCTGCAAGATATATGGTAGCTGACAACAGCATGCAGAATAGGGACAAAGCATATATTACCATTGATGTGAAAAATATGAGTTCATAAACATAGAGAATATTTCTTGTAGGATGCCCAGGAAACCTAAGAGTGGTTGCCTTCAAGGCTGAAGGGCAGCAAAGAGGTGAAACTTAACTTTCCCTTTTGTACTTTAGTGTATATTTACCTATTCTAAAAATATAATATTGAAAAACTATAAATTTACATGATTTGGTTTCTAGTAACACTTGAGGGAAGCTGAGAGTTTCCTTGAATTTTAACCCATCAGGGTCCTAGCACTCTACTTATTCCATGAGAGATAAAAAAGAAGTGAAATAGCTCTACTCAGAGGGAAAATAAACAAATAACTGTTGGTAAACAATACCCGGAAGACTATTGTGAAAAATGGCAACATGTGATCCCCAAGCCGCTGTTGTGCAAGGACTCTGGGAAGGTTTTAAGGGAGAAGGGGGCCTTGTAGGATGTGCCGGGTCAGAGAGCAGGAGGCTCCTGGGACGTGGGCTGGTGGAATGCCAGCGCCAAGGGCAAGTTCTGGTCCCCGCGCAGTGGGCTTCCTGCCCAGTGGACCAGCAGTCCTGGGAGAGCAGCCCTTGACCGAAGGATTCCATGCCAGCAGCCTGACAGGAACACTCCGAGGGACTTAAGTAATATTTGCTCTGTGTCAAGTCATGCTGCGCCAGCTGTTAGCTCATGACACACTTGCTGTCCTTGGGTGGAGGGAAGAGTTGCTGAGCCCCATCATAAATTTTATGACCCTGCCCATATGACTCAGGACCATGAGAACATTTGTGAATGTTCGTTTTCTCCCTGATTCTCTGGACTTTCAGGGTCCTCCATAGTCTGGCCAGGCCCCTCCCCGCCTCAGCCAACCCTTCTCCTCTGCTGCCCCCCAGCTGCTCCTCACCGTGCTCCCCACACCGGCTCGGTCCTCTCCGCCAAGCTACTCCTCCCATGCATGCCCCCTCCCACCTGGCCACCGGTCAGCTCCCAGCCCCTCTTGCCTTCTCGCTTCCTCCCGCTCAGCATTACCGCTTAACCTTCCATTATTTTCTAAACTCATAACGTGCTGTAGTTTTCTTTTTCTAACAACTTACAAGTTCTTTGAGAGCTAAGTGTTATGCTACTATTTTGTCTTAACACCTATCAGATTCTCCCTAAGTGCTTTTTGACTGAATACATTCACAAGTAAGTGATGAAGGAATTCTTCCCTCCTTCCTGGTCATCAACAGCCAAAACACAGGGCCAGCTCTTCTCACAGAAGCTCCTGGGATTTTTAGGTGTGTGAGTTCTGGGTGATCCTTAAAGGGAAATTGCAAGAGAAAGAGTTGTTTGCTTCTCGTTTAAGTCGGGACAGGAAAGGGGAGGGGTGGTTTGTCCCTAATCACAATCTCTGTGGGCAAGGATGCCGAGGAAAATGGGTTGGCTCCGCGTCTCCTGATGAGCAGCGACACTCGGGTTCGCAGGCCGATGTCACCACCACCGCCAGCGGTACCTGTCGTCTTGACCGTCAGTGTCAGTTCTACCGGACCACGCAGGGCAGGACCCCTCCCACAAAAGCCGTGTTTCCCCGACCTGGGCTTTTTGTTCGTCCTTCTGTGATCTCTCCTTGCGTCGCTGTCTTTGCTGGACCTCTGCAGTTCCACATAGCATCTTTCAGTGTCTGAAATCGAAGGGGCAAAGTCCATTTCCCTGTCACGTGGGGAGGTCTCAGAGCACGAGCTCACGCCACCCCGAGTGCAGTCGCGGGGGGTCTGGCCTATACAGGTTCCCCCCAGGCTGCAGGCACCGCTGCCTCTTCTTTCTGGAAGCCCGTGCTCCCACCCAAGTCCAAATTAAAGCGCCAACTATTCCGCCTCCCTCCCTTGTCCTCCCTCTCCTTCCACACGAGCTCTTCCGATTGATGAGCAAGTGAGATCATTTGGCATAAGGAAATGACTTTAATCGGCTCCCAGGGCCACCTCTGGCGCTAGGTAGCCCCTGAACAGCCAGCTCCCGCAGCCTCGGCTGAGCCGCCCACGGCATTTGCAGGAACTGGTCTTGCCCCTTGCTGTCAAACAGCCCAGGACAAGCGGCACCTTGTCTGCCTTCTGTTGTACACAGCCCTTACTCAGCTTTTGGTTGGAAGAAGCTCTGATGCAGCTTCTACCATCCCTTTCATATTAATTTCCGAACGTTCGAGCAGCCCTTCTCAACCCTGCCTGCACTTCAGAATCACTTGAGAAGCTTTAAAGACCCTCGGGGTCTCGCCTTCACTCCAGACCAGGGGTTCTTAACCAGAGGTCCATGAGCTTGAACTCATAATCTAAAACACATTATTCTTGTGGGCACGTGTTGGTGTGGGTGTGATATATTTATTAAATAATACACAGCATAGTGTGGACTTAGTAAGGGGTCTGTGGTTTTCATCTGACTGGCAAAGGGGCCCGTGGGAAAAAAAAGGTTATGAATCCCTGTTCTAGATCAATTAAAGCAAGATCTCTGGACATGGAATCCAAAAATCAGAGTCCTTTTTAAAGCTCCCGAGGTGGGTATAATTTGTAGCCAGGGTTGAGACTGGTGTCCTGTTAGCTTTTGTCTGTAAGGTATGGAAAGTCCCTGTTGCCGGATTTTCTCTAGGCTCTTGGCTAAACTACAAAAAATAAATTTTAAGAGCAAGCCAGTTTAGTTAGGCCAGTAATTTATTAAGGAACTGAGAGAAGAGAAATGGGAGAAAATAACAGATTATGGGGCCCAGGCAGGGCTGAAAAGAGATAAAGAGGACTGATTTACACACTAGTTTCCCATGACAGATTACAAATCTCCAGGTTTACTTGCGTGCTGATCCAGGCAGGGGGGAAGAAGGCAAGAGCAGGGTCGATTTGGCTTTGGTCCTTGATTTTTAGACCATTAATTATTCCTCCCCTTTGCTAATGAAGGGAGAAGAAACCCAGTTGTTTGCTGTTTTGATTGATTATCCCACCCCTCAATGCCCCGGGAGGGCCCAATGATAAGGCCCCTGGAGAATATCCGGGTCTTCTCCTTCATTCTGGAGGAAATCTCATTCCAAATGTGGATTCTCACAGGTTCTTCCAGCAGCCATCTTGTGGGGTATTCGTGGCCATGTGGGTTTCCTGCCAGGTTCCAGATCCATCTGTGGATTCCCTAATCTACTAGCCTGCCTGACCCCTGCTCAATAGTTTAAACAAGAAGGAATCTATTGCATCATGTAACAAAAGTCCAGAGATAGAGCTGTTCCAGCTGTTGGCCAACTCCACGATGTGATGACATCATCAAGGATCCAGGTTCTTTCCATCTCATTACTGACATGGCTTCAACTCATTAGCTGCATTCCTGGGCTAGTCCCCACCAGCTTCTTGCATCACACCCTTACACAGCAAAGTCCAGACACAGAAAGGCACCTTCTTTCCTTTCTGTCTCTTTTAACTGAGCAAAGAAGAAAGGTTTCCTGGAAACCTATTTCAGCAAACATCTCTCACATGTCATTGACCAGATTGTTTCTCATGCCATGAGTAAGCCAACCACTCCCCGAGGAGCAGGGCTCTGCGGCTGGCGTGGATAGCCATCCCGTGGGCAGAGGATAGAAAGCTGCATTTCCTGGTGAACAAAGCAAGGCTCTGGCAGCAAAAGCAAGTGGGCAATGACAGTGGGGGACACAGCCAGCAGTGCCTGCCACGTTATCCCCGACTGCCTCATCTCCCTTCTGCGAGCACTCTTTCCATGCTTGTCACCTTGTCTAGTTTCTTCTCAGTGATGGCAATAGCTGAGCTGAAATACATTTATAGTTTGATTACTCTGGCCTTGGAGAATTAAAAGGTCATTATTGGGACATTGATATCCACTTTGATTTCAACGATCGTATTAAAATAAGAACAGCCAGGCACCAAAAATACACACATGCAGTTTATGAAGTGTGGTAGCCTGTCCATTTCATTTAACGAAGTGTGATAGCCCGTCCATTTCACTTGAGTCTCTTTCCTACATCCTGGCTACCTTTTTTAAAAAAAAAGATTTATTTATTTCTCTCCCCTTACCCTCCCCTCCCCCGCCCCGAGTTGTCTGCTTTCTGTCCATTTGCTGTGTTTTCTTCTGTGACCACCTCTATCCTTATCAGTGGCACCGGGAATCTGTGTTTCTTATTGTTGCATCATCTTGTTGTGTCAGCTCTCCCTGTGTGCGGCGCCATTCCTGGGCAGGCTGCACTTTCTTTTGTGCTGGGCGGCTCTCCTTCTGGGGCACACACCTTGCATGTGGGGCTCCCCTATGCGGGGGACACCCCTGCGTGGCAGGACACTCCTTGTGCGCATCAGCACTGCGCATGGGCCAGCTCCACATGGGTCAAGGAGGCCCGGGGTTTGAACTGCGGACCTCCCATGTGGTAGGTGGATGCCCTCTCCATCGGGCCAAGTCCACATCCCCCTATCTACGCTTTTGACCAGACTTTCTTAGCCTTGGTTTCACATCAGAATCATCTGGAACGTTTAAAAAAAATTTTTTCCCTAGGACCCGCCTTAGAGACTCTGCTTTAATTGGTCTGAGAGGGAGTTGGGACATTACTTTTTTTTTTTTAAACTCCGCAGGAGATTCTAATGTGTAGCCAGATTGAGAATCACTGCTTTAGACCCTTGTGAGCGAAGCTTTGAAAATATTGATGCTTGGGCTCCACCCTCAATGATTCTGATTTATTTGATCCGATGTGACAATAGGTCACCAAAATTTTTGAAACGCCTCAGATAATTCAAATGTATAGCCAGGGTTGAGGACAAAGAATCTAGATCTTGCTCAGCTTCCAGGCACAGGAAGGGAGAAAAATGGCCCCACATTCCTGAGATTCTTCATTTTTCTTTGTTGTCTGCCCCCAAATCCATCTGTCTCAGGTTATCTGGGTTAAGATAAATGCTGCTTTAAAATGCCAACCCCCTGGGGGGGAAGTATTGGTAATTTACCACTCAGTATGTATTCTCTAGATTCCTTTAATTAGAATTGCCAATATTTACTTGAGATCAGTCACCCTGAAAATTAGGATGTTTGGTTGTGGGAGGAAGAAGAGAGATGTGACAGAGTATAAAATAAAAAGTAAACCATACCTCTTTCCCACTGTACTTCCCCCCAAAGGGTAACTACTATTAACAATTTCTTGTGGCCGCCCAGCGCGAAAGAAAGTGCAGCCTGCCCAGGAATGGTGTTGCACACACGGAGAGCTGACACAGCAAGATGAGCAACAAAAAGAAACACAGATTCCCGTGCTGCTGACAACAACAGAAGCGGACAAAGAAGAAGATGGAGCAAATAGACACAGAGAACAGACAACCGGGGTGGGGGTGGGGGGGGGGGTGAGAAGGGGAGAGAAATAAATAAATAAATAAATCTTCAAATAATAATAATAATAATTTCTTGTGAGTCCTTCCAGAAAAAGTCTCTCCCTTTCAAGAAAAATCTTTCTGCCCTTCGTCCCCTTCCAGCTACCACCTATTTCTCCCCTTGCTCTCACGGATGCGTTTTTCAAGAGGCATTTAACTTTCTGGTCCCTGCTTTCTCATCTCTTCTTTTTTTCTCAGCCCGTTCTATTCTGGCACCTGATCCCACTGGCACAGCCATTGCTAAGGTCACCAGCGACTTCTAGGCACTAGCTCCCAAGGGCAGTTCCCAGTCCTCATCTTACAAGACCCTAGCAGCGCTTGGCCCTGACACCCATTCCCACTTCCCCTGCCTCTGTCTCCTGGTTTTCCCACCTTCCTGCCACTTCTCTCCTCCCCAAATCCATCATCTAATACCCATCCTTTGCAGTTGAGCTTCCTTGGGCTCTGATTTAGGCCCTCTTTTTGTTTTCTCTCTGTCTCTCTCCTGCTGTTTAGAATGATGGCATAGTAATTAAAATAACTGTTTATGGAATGAATTATTCAACCATAGATCAATAAAATGAAGAAACATATCTCAGAGAGCTTTCCGTCTTAGTATGGACAGATGTAGCTTATTCTTTTTAATGGTTACATGGTATTAGATTTACAAAGAAACCACAATTTATTTAAGCATTCCCCTATTGATGGACAGTTAGGTTTCCAGCTTTTTAATTTACTGTCACACTCAGTGCTATAGTAAATATCCTTCTACAAATATTCTGGGTGATACTGCATGTTCAGTTCTGACAGTAGAAGAGCTGGGTCAAAGGTTGTAAGTAATTTCAGTTTTTGTAGGTATTTCCAAGTTGGTCTCCAAAAGTTTTGTTCCAGTTTATTCTCTCATGACAGTGTATGAGAATGCCTGTCTTCCCACATGTCCACTGCAAATTATCACCCTTTAGCATGTTTGTCAGTCTGATAAATGAAAAGTGATCTAACCGTTTTGATTTGAATTTCCTTAATTATGATCTTGGTAATAACAGTTAAGTGTCATGCTTAAAACATAAATTGCTTAAAATTGCCTTAAATTGCTGCCTTAGGTGAAGGCCAATGAAGAATGAAATGTTTTTTGCCTCAGCCCTATAAAAGCAGTAAGGGGAAGAGCAAGCTGCCTGCTGTCCTTCCAGAACATTCTCCCGTATCTCCTTTTGGTGGAACTACGCGAGGAAGACCTGGTTTAGCCTGGAATGCACATTTCCAATTACCAGCAAAGTGGGGGAGGTCAACCAGGAATGGGCCTAATCTCCCAGCACGGAAGACAACACTCCACTCACCGAGGACCAGGTCCTCCCAGACATGCCACATATTCTCTTCCTGCTTCTGTTCTGGGCTGATGCCTGCTTTGAGGCCAGAGGCAGATTCTGTCCCAACCACTCCGCCAGCTTCTGCTCTGACAGCTCTGCCCAGCGCCTCCGGCCTCCGTGGACCAAGTGCTGGTTTGAGTCTCCAGGTCAGGGGGGAGGAAAAATGCAAGGCCGGGGCAGAGGCAGACGGGAGGGGAAAAGCGGCTAACGTTGGGGCAAAGAACCAGATGAGTGGCCCTTAAACTTTTATCGGGGGGTGAGGGTCCGGGGAAGATGAAAAGCATATTTGAGTCTCTAATGGAAGTACACATCTCTACTTGGCTCTGAGCTCTAAAAAGCAGGGACTGCATCTATTTTATTCACTGTCAGATCCCACAAGTCCTACGCCAGTGCCAGCCACATAATGGGCACTCAGTAATGTGGAAAGTCTGCTGAATATGTGAGTGAACAGGAGAGGGGCTCAGGGATGCTCTAGCCCATCCTCAGACCCACCATATACAGTGAGTCCTGGGATAGGAACGCCCCTTTCCTCTGTGGTGGCAGTCCAGCTTGGTGGCAGTCCAGCTTGGTGGCTCACCCAAAAGCAGCGGGCCAGACTGCCTGGGAGGAATCCAGTAACTCACTGCGTAACTATGTCACCACCTGCCTCAGTTTCCTAATTTGGAGAAAGGAGCTATGATACTCTCTGCCTCGTAGGTTATTGTAAAGGGTAAATGTGTTTATTTGTATGAAATGCTCAGAATAGAGCTGGGGTCCTAGTAAATAGTCAGTACAGCCTACAGACTGCTTACCCTCTGATCCCACCCAGCCTTCTCATTCCCATTTGCAAATACCCCCTGCCTCCTCTACCCACCTCTGGATAGGGTTGCCATATCTCATAAATAAAAGTACAGGATACCCAGTTATATCTTGATTTCAGATAAATAACAACAAAAAAAGTTTAGTATGTAAGTATGTCTTGGGCAATATTTGGGACATACTTATGTTAATGTATTATTGTTTATCTGAAATTCAAATTTAACTGGGCATCCTGTATTTCATCTAGCAATTTCATTGCTGGACTCATTGTCAGGATCTCCCTTCACTTTTCCTGGTAAGAAAAGATAACACTTTTACAATATTTTGTATTGTTTTTCAAAACGTTATTTCACTAATTACTATAATGTGTATTCTTTCAAAAGAATATCCCCTGGGAAGCAGAATTGGCTCAACTGATAGAGGATCCACCTACTACATGGGAGGTCCAGGGTTCACACAGCAAGATGACACAACAAAAAGAGACACAGATTCCCGGTGCCACTGACAAGAATGCGAGCGGACACAGAAGAACACACAGCAAATGGACACAGAGAACAGAAAATGGGGGGGGGGGGGGGCTGGGGAGAGAAATTTATTTTTAAAATCTTAAAAAAAAAAAGGATATCCCCATTTCTACAGTTCCATTTCCTAAGCTGGTCAGACTGGGAAAAGAGCATGGGACCCTGCACTCCACCCCAGACCAACCAACTCAGGGACTCCAGGGGACAGGCTTGGGAACCTGTGCTTCTGACAAATGCCTTAGGTAAGACTCATGAACAGGGAAGGCTGAGGAATGCTGGTTACCTCTGCTCCAGAGAAGGGAGCAGAACATTCCCGCTGGGGACGTTTAGTCTGCACAGGGCTTGAGGTAAATGGAAAAAGTATGGAAAGAGTCGGTTTTGCACATGGAAAGTACCTGATAAATATCTGTTGATTAAATGCATGATGCGACCTTGGCATAAGACATAACCTGAGCTATGAACAGTATCACAGCTGTGCCACAGCACACATGTGGGCTCAGTAACGTTCTAACATTGGCGACCGTGGGCCGCCCTCCTGAGAGAGCTTCTGGGATGACTGGGAAGATCTGCTGGAGAACCTCAGAGTCCCTCAGGGGATTCTGATTCTCCAGCCTCAGCTTTCCTCCAATTGTTGCCACTTTTCTTTGAATCTCAGCCTTCCTATGCCTTAGCCTTTCAAAATCACTACAGGTAAAATGAGCTTTTAAGGCCCTCATATTTTCCTCCTCCATTAAAAAAAAAAAGCTATTCAATTGTTCCCCATCTTTGACATTACTCCTTGCCCCTCAGCGAAAGACTTCTTAATAATCCTGTCTTTCTTTTTTAATGTAAATTTTTTACTCAGATTAAAAATAAAATGCCTAAGTAATAGATTTCCAACTATAGAAATTTCACAAAGGACATGTACCTGTATAAGCAGCACAGAACCAAACCAAGCAACCCAGAAAGTTCCTCAGGCTGACCGCCCAGCCTTTAACATCCCCTCCAAGGGAAGCCGCATCACGACTTCTAACCTCAGAGGTTAGTTTTGCTGCTTCTTGAACTTTGTACAAGTGGAATCACTTATACATTCTTCAGAGCCTGCTTCTTTCACCTCACGTTGTGTTTGTAAGCTTTAGCACATTGAGTATACTTACTGTGTAGGATCCCGTTGTTTGCATATTCCAGTTTATCCTTTATCCATTCTTCTGTTGGTGGACATTTGGGTTGTTTCTAGCTTTTGATTATTACAAATAATCTGAACATTCTTTTACATGTCTTTTGTTGCATTCCTTTGGGAGTGAACTTGCAGTATATGCATATGTTCAACTTTAATAGATAATGCCAAGCAGTTTTTCAAAGTGCTTGTACATATTTACACAAATTCCATTTGCTCAACTCCTTGACAACTCTTGGTCTTGTTTGTCTTTTTCATTCTAGCTGTTTAAATGGGTATGTAGTCCCACTTTTCTTTTAAATCCAATTTTTTTGAAAAGTAATCACTTAAAAAAGAAACACCCAGACTGGAACAGGGAAGGTCTAAAGAAGAGGAGAGATTCAGGTGGCTGAGAAAGTGAATTTGAGGAAAATGAAAGTGCATGGTTGTACAGTTCAAGTTACAGTCCAGGCAACAATAGTTGTTACTAATAATATAATAAAAGTTTGTTGAATGCTTCTACATGCCAAACAGTGTTCAAAGTATATTGTGTGTATTCATACATTTAATTCTTAAGACAACGCTAAGAGTTAACTACTATTTTTTTTAAAGATTTATTTTTCATTTATTTCTGTCCTCTTCCCTGCCCCTCAGTTGTCTGCTCTCTGTTCTTCTGTGTCCACTTATATTCTTTTCAGCAGCCTCAGGAATCTGTGTCTCTTTTTGTTGTGTCATCTGTCTGCATCAACTCTCCTTGTGTGTAGTGCCACTCCTGGGCAGGCTGTACTTTTTTCGAGCTGGACGGCTCTCCTTTGGGGGTGCACTCCTTGTCCGTGGGATTTCCCTATGCGGGGGACACCCCTGAGTGGCACAGCACTCCTTGAGCATCAGCACTGTGTGTGGGCCAACTCATCACACGGGTCAGGAGGCCCTGGGTTTGAACTCTGGACCTCCCATGTGGTAGGCAAATGCTCTATCCCGTTGAGCCAAATCCGCTTCCCTTAACTACTATTAATATCGCCATTTTCTAGATAAGGCACAAAGAAGTTGAGTAACTTTCCCTAGGTCACCCAGCTTTAAGTGGAACTGCCCCCAAGTCTTGCACCAGTCTTAGAATATTTTTCTCCTACCCTTAAGGCTGACCTTGAGGTCCAGTTTAGTGTGATTTGTTTACAACTGGGAGACTAGTGTACACTGAAGATTTGTCTCTTACTCTAGGGTCAGACAAAACTTTCATGGAGGCTCAATTCTCAGCTGGTGGGAACCTCTTTATAATCCCTTAGGACAGTGATTCCCAAACTTGAGTGGCAAGCTCTGTAAAACATGCAAAAATTCCCACTCTCATTCCGAGGCTCCAGCCCTGCCTTACCCACAGATTCCATTTCAGGAAGTCAGGGACTCAGCTACGACCCAAGACAGTGCATTTTTAAAGAGGTCTCCAAGGCCTTTTCAGGCAAGCAAGGCTAGTCTGAGCGAGGGGGTGTGGGGCGGTTAGATCTGGAAAACTCTACTCCAGGTGGTTGTGAGACCATCCGAGTAGCCGGGATGTTGCTCCCGTCAGCCAGAGGAGGCAGCCCTGACCAGGGACATTTTTAGGGTCAGCGTTCTCGTGGGTGGAGTGGGTGGGGATAAATGCCCTTACGGTTTGCTTTGCAATCACGTACTTAACTCTTTATTTTAATTATTTATTGTGCAGGCATTTCCCCCAACTAATGAGGCGCTCCAGCCTCAAGTCCTTACGTGGATGCGTCCCCTGGCTCTGGCTGGGAAGGGCCCCGGGGCCGCGGGGGTCAGAGTTCGCAGCGCTTGGTGCGCGCAGCGCGCCAGTGCCCAGCGGGCTGCCGGGTGCGGCGCAGCGCTATCGCGGGCCTGCGCGGGCTGGAAAACGCCCTCGAGGGTGGGGAAGAGGGCGGTGCCCGTTCCGGACTCGCGCTTTCCTGGCACCCGGGATGCCCGCGGCCTGGCGGGAGGGGCCGGGTGGGGCGCGCCAGCGCCGCGCCCTGGGGTGCCCCCCCCCCACTCCCCCGCCAACTTGCCGCAAGGCCGGGGGTGCCGGGCAGATCCCGAAGCCCTGCCAGCGGGAGGCGTGCACCCGCACTCACAAGCTGCCAATCCCCTACCCCTCCCGGCGCCCAGACTTCCCCAACCTAGGGCAGTCGCCCGGGGTCGGGGTGGGGACACTGCCCTTTCCCAGCCGCCGCAGAGCCCTTTGACCCCGGCCAGCCTGGGGAGGACCTGCTCTGCAGGTCACAGGCTTTTTCAGAGGGCGTCCTGCAGCGTCCGCGGTCCACGCGACGCCCCCACCGTGCCCCCCCTCCACCCCAGCATCGGGGTGTGTCATCGTCACAACAGGAAAGTGATGGGGATTAACTCCCATTATCCTGTGCTCACCGCCCGCTCCCCTTCCCCCTCTAATCCCAACTGCCTAGCAAGGAATATTTATTGAAT
Organism: Dasypus novemcinctus; assembly: GCF_030445035.2. Classification (NCBI taxonomy): domain Eukaryota; kingdom Metazoa; phylum Chordata; class Mammalia; order Cingulata; family Dasypodidae; genus Dasypus; species Dasypus novemcinctus. Next base: position 15,989,382 of record NC_080689.1, on the reverse strand, counting down.
ACCTGCGCTTACTTTTTTAAGTTTATAGAGCATGAAGAAGCAGCAGTTTAATCAAGAAATCCCACAACTGTGTTAAGTTATGTAAAGAAAGGTTACAGGCTTGCTAGGATGATCTAAGAAGGACCTAAACGAGTGGGGAGGAGGAGTGGCCATCAAAACAGGCCCCCCTGAAGGAGCTAACATTGGACTCGGTAAACCGGGGTTCACTAGGAGGAGGGGTGTGGCAGGTGGCAGCCGCGGGCAGGCCTGCCCGAGGCTGGCAGGGAACTGTGGAGGGCTCTAGAGGCGTCCTGCAGCCCCCTACCCACGTTCCCTGCCAGAGTGTGAAGGGGTGGGGACACCTCTGCTCCACTCTTGCAGTTCCAGTACCTAGAAGCCGTTTGTTGGATGCTGAGTGCTAGAGTTTTTCAGGGATTGGGCTCCTGCTGTGTGCTCACTGCCCCTGGAGAGCTCCCATTTCAGGGAGTTCCAGCCCCTCCAGGCAGGGGGCTGTGGCTGCGCCCCCAGATGGCAAGGGGAAGCCACCCCCTGCGGTGAGTCCTCCCCTTTGACAAGGCCAGAAGGAAAAGGGGGGAAGCAACAACAGTCACGGTGTAATGTGTATTCTCTGGCACAAACTGAGAAAATTGTCGATGACTGTTTGATTCATTTGACTCATTTGATGATCGAACCCATTGTTGATGATGATTTGACTTGTGGGGCATTTTCAATTCAAATATTTCCAGGAACTTAAGTTCATACAAGGGTTTTCTAGGTTACAGATGAACAAAAAGTCCAAATGTTCTTCCTGGGCTGAGCTTATCAGGGAAATGTTTCTTCCTGGGCTAAGCTTGTCAGGGAAATGTCAACCACAGTCAGAAAAGATTTCTGTCCTTGCTGACCACACTTTGCGAGCTGTTCCTGTGCCAGCTGAGGGAATTGCCTGGGACTGCGGGGAGATGCAGGTGCACGCTAAACTCAGCAGAGTGGCATCCTGTGTGTCCCTCCAGGGAGGAGCAGGCAGGCTGAGGCTCTGGGGAATCGTTCTAATGTCCCTCTGATTCACAGTTCTCACAAAATAGATTTTGGGGTATGAATGTTTGGGATATGTCCACATTTTTCTCTCTTGTGGTTCTTTAAAGAATCAGGTATTCTGAGCTAAGACAAAAGGAAAGATCTTGCCTCTTTCTAGGTGAGATAGGCCAAAGGCCCAGCTGTTAGAATTTTTTGTGCCGTCCATTCTGAATGATAGGGCAGTAAGGAAGTGTTGCTAAGCAACGCTTCGCATCTCTCCTGAAAACCCAGCCAGCACATCATCTCCTAGCAACACCACTGCCTGGTCCTGACTGGCACACTGCTAAGTAGAACCAGCACAGGGAGCCATTGCCTGAGAGGCCCATTTCATTTTTCTCTCAACTTCACTCTTGCAACAGCTGGGTTTATTGAATTACTACCGGATCCCTGGTTGGGATATAGGAGATACACAGATAACAAGATGAGGCCTCTGCCTCCAATGTGAGTAAAGCTTAGTTTTAGTGAGAAATACAGCAATAGAAGGTTACACTGTAGTGTGGTAATTGCTATTGAAAGGAACTTTTTAAAAAAAACTATTATCTGAACAGTTGGCACCAGAGTTCCTCATGGGGAGGAAACTGTCTTGATTTGGGAAAATAACCTGCTAAACTTCTGAAGGTGTGGATGTTGTCAAGAGAGGAGTTGGGTTGGGAGTTCCTGAGAGAAAGGGGAAGGTAAGGGAGAGGGGGAAGGGCATCCTAGCTGTGAGAAACCCTAAATGGAGGAAGGCTTAAAGGGTAAGTGCTTTGCTTTATTGACCCACTTCCCATGGCCCATAAACCTTTAGCAAACATCCTGCTGCTCCAAGGGCTTTCTGCTCATGGCAGTATCAAAGGCAGTATCAAAGGGGAGGGCTTCGACTTGTCTTTGGGTTGATGCCAGGGCAGAGATAAAGGAATAGCCACCCATAAGAGAAAGACGGTGCAAAAGTGACCTTGAGAACTCGAGCGCCCTGCCCTGAAAACACAGAGAACTCTTGGGGAGAGCACTGGAGCTGCAACCTGAGAAACTGAGTAATGGGGGTTAGGGTCAATCTTATCAAGATCTTAGGGGGTGGGGAGACCCCAGCCGACACTTGGGCTGCCCTTATGTGGAGGTGACGGCAAGAACTGCTAATTCTGCATGGGGAGTAGGTGATTCCCAAGTAGGTGATTCTCAGAGGAGGTGATTCCCAAGCCACCTCCCAAAGGAGCTGGAGCCTGGGGAGATGCTGATGAGAACAGAGCAAGGGGTCCTGACCGCCTGCCAATCAGGGCATCAAACCTTGGAAGATACAGAATTTATTACAGCACATCACGGCCCGTTTAGTTGGCAAAGGTGAAAGACCTCAGAGATAGCTTCCCATCTGAAAAGACAACTGTGATTTTTCCTCAGTTCAAATATTACAGCCTTGTCTACTGTCAAACAAGAAATAAACTAAGCTGCAAGGCAACAAAGGCATTTATTTGAGGTCTTCGATTTGCAATTCAGGGAGCACAGATTCAGGTTGCAACCCAAATCCTGACCCATCTTGGCATCTCCAGACAAGTGTTTTTGGGTGATGGATATTTGGGATACTCCATTTGTCCTTCACATTAAATAGCTAATTGGGTTCTTTATTTTATGGTTTATTTATGGTCTCCAGATGTCCCCTGGCTTTTGATGAATATTATTGCTTGAGGCAGTTTGAGCTGTCTGCTGATATCCAGAATGACCTCCCGGTTCCATTTAAAAGTTCTTAGCTTTAGTAACTTTATTTTGTTTTATTTCTTTTTTTTTTTTTTTCATTTTATTTTATTTTATTTTTTAAATATTTATTTATTATTATTATTTTTTAATTACATTAAAAAAATATATGAGGTCCCATTCAACCCCACCGCCCCCGCCCCCCACTCCCCCCACAGCAACACTCTCTCCCATCATCGTGATACATCCATTGCACCTGGTAAGTTCATCTCTGAGCATCACTGCACCCCATAGTCAATGGTCCACATCATAGCCCAGACTCTCTCACGTTCCATCCAGTGGGCCCTGGGGGGATCTACAGTGTCCTGTAATTGTCCGTGAAGCACTATCCAGGACAACTCCACGTCCCGAAAACGCCTCCACATCTCATCTCTTCCTCCCGTTCCCCACACCCAGCAGCCCCCATGGCTACCGTTCCCACACCCATTTCACATTTCCTCTGTGGACATTGGATTGGTTGTGTCCATTGCACACCTATGTCAAGTGAGGGCTTAGATTCCACATGGGTACTGGATGCACTCTTCCCGCTTCTAGTTGTAGACACTCTAGGCTCCATGTTGTGGTGGTTGACCTTCTTCAACTCCATGTTAGCTGAGTGGAGTAAGTCCAATAAGTCAAAGTGTAGGAGCTGAAGTCTGTTGAGGCTCTGGGCCTGGGTGTCATATTATCAGTCCAGAGATTCAAATCCCCTACATATATCTTAAACTCAGCACCAACTACAATTCCAATAAAGTAGCATGCAAGTCTTGTGAAAAGAGATCCCCTCTGAGTCCATTTCCATCACGCAGAAACACCAGCTCCAAAGAAGGGCCATCTGTCATGGCAGTGAACCCCTTCTGCCATGACCATAGAACCCGTGGGTCTCTTTATCCCTCAAAAGAACCAATACCTGGGGTTGTATCTACCTTATCTGTCTCTTAGACTCTGTTCAGTTGTACATAGGGCTATTCCTTCTGACAACCTCCAGACTCTTTTTTAGAGACTCACAGCCTTATAATCTCATTTCTCCTTTCCATTTCTCTCTTACATTAGGTCAAACCGCTTCCCGAAGTCATGTTATTATATGTAGACAGGTATATTCTGCTGTTCCGCATTGAATCTTTAATTCAAGGTCATTTTCTAGTTGCTTCTTCAGCTGGTATGTGGTAGTGATCCCTCGGTGCCAGGGAGGCTCATCCCCAGGTGTCGTGTCCCGCGCTGGGGGGAATGCATCACATCTACACGCTGAGTTTGGCTGTGAGAGTGGCCACATTTGAGTAACATGAAGGCTGTCAGGAGGAAACCCCCAGGCACAATGCTACTCTAGGCCTTGTTCTTATTGCAGGTGCATAGGCTCAAAAGTGTAGCCATTAGTATCAAGAGCCCACTGTTGGGCCCTCCTTCCTTCCTGGTTCTTGCCGTTGCACCTGGAGGATTGCCGCTGCTCTCCCAGGGCCCACAACAGTGACCCCCCGGCCAGGAGCCCAGTACCCCCCCAGCTGTTGTTTTTAATTGTTTCCACTATGAGTATATATAGACATTACCATATACCCTGGGCATATGCCCTGTATAACTCCCTGTCAACCATATATATCCTGTCAATAACATCCCATATCAGTATTCCTCCGCTGCCATTGTTGAACCACTCTGTGATCCAAAACTTCCCGTAAAGTGAATCCCAACATAATGTCAGCTTCAGAAGAGTCTTAGATCACCAAAATTCATATATACAATATACAGTATTTCCCCAGATCCACCATAAAACCTTTTCCCTTCCACAGCAATAATCTTTTAACTTATTCATATCATATTTCCTGAAACTGATGTACAGATTCCGAAACTATAGTTTTCAAACAAGGTAACATTTGTGCTTACTATGTGGTCCATACTTTAGGTTGTACAGTTTTCTCAATTTTTTAGTTATCCTATGTTTTGTCTTATGGTTTTCATTATTAGTCTGTCGTCCCCTATATGTTTTTGGTGTAATATTAGCTGTTTTATATTCATCCTCGTGTACTCTCACATAACTCCTCTTTTGCCCCCTTATTTACCTTTGTTCTATCCATTGCACGTCCATTTTCCCCTCCCCTTAGGGCCCACAACGCCTGCCAATCTAATGCCCTGGGAGCCGTTCTTTCTCACGAGAGATACAGTTCTCTCTATTCGACGGCATTAGTCTTCCCCAGGATATGGGTCCACCCCACCCAATGGTAGAACACACCTTGGCAAAATGAGCCTTCAGCTATTCCCTCCGGAGTCCGTCCCGCATCAGACCATACCCCCTGAGCGTCCTAACCAGGTGACCCTCCTATTTATACTTTGATACGTTTTACTCAACATTTAGTTCTCAACGAACTTCTGGCACTCTCCCATGTTTGTATGTTGCCCCTCCCTCCCACCTATTTCTTGGACCATATTACTCCTCTTCCCATCCCCAGCCCCCCTCAAACCCAGAAAACCCCACCCGAAGGTAACCCCTTGCCCCCATTTTGTCCCTTCTTTGTGCTCATACTTACCCCCAGCTCATCACAGATTCCACCCCTACAATGTTACAGACATTAACTCACATCCTTCCTCCACCCCCCGATTTCTAGTAGAGAGGATTGAAAAAAAAAAAAAAAGAACAACAAGAACAACAACAACAAAAAATAAAAATTAAAAAAAAATTAAAAAAATTAAAAAAAACAAAGAACAGAAACCCCGCCGCCAGGCTCGGCTGGGCTCAGCTGGGCTCCGGTCCCCCGCCCGCCGCCCGCCGCGGCTCGGCTGGGCTCGGCTGAGCTCGGCTTTCCCGCCCGCCGCCCGGCGCGGCGTGGCTGGGCTCGGACCCCCCCGCCCGCTGTGGCTCAGCCGGGCTCGGCCGGACTCGGCTCTCCCGCCCGCCGCCCGCCGCGGCACGGCTAGGCTCGGCTGGGCTTATCTCCTTCGCCCGCCGCCCGCCGCGGCACAGCGCGGCTCAGCTCTCCCGCCCGCCACCCTCCGCGGAGCTAGCTGCCTCGGTTCCGCCTACCCAAGGAGGGAATCCTCCACACGTAGCTGGGATCTCCGTGTATATTTCACAGATGGATCCTCTCTGTTACCTTCCCTCCAAATCGATGTCCAGACACCTCCGGACCAGGAAAAATCCCGAAACAGCCGGTCCCAAAGAGTCTCCGACGCCTCCCAGCCGATTCCCCCCAGGAGCTAGTAACCGGGAAGTTCACTCAGCCGCCATCTTGCCTCCCCCTCCTGAAAAGTCCCAAATTATATCTTATAGACCAGTCCTTTCCGTTACCTTCCCACCAAATCGATGTCCAGACACTTCCTGCCCTGAAAAAATCCTGAAAAAGCCTGGTCCTGGAGAACCTCCAGCGGTGCCCAGCTGCCTCTTCCCAGGAGCGACGGCAAGGCAAGCTCACTCAGCCACCATCTTGCCGGAAGTCTGTTTTATTTCTTTTAACACTACCTTCAAGATTCTCACTGTGCACAGAAATAGATAGACAGATGAATAGACAGATAACAAAGAAAATCCCATTAGAGACTCATAAGAAGGAAGTCTCTATCTATTCACAGTTCTCACAAGAGATCTGACTCTGATTTTGTGTCCAGTGCTCCCAGCAGGATTAAACTATGCACACTGTGTGTGATGGCTCTCCTTTTCCAGGTGAGCGTTTGGAAAGTATCCATGTGGTTAATATTTTGCTTGCCTCCTTATTTTTTGGGGGTGAAAAAATATATACCTTACACATAAAGTCAATGATCCATCCTTCTAGAATTCCCTGGCTTGTGGGAACATGCCAGTTTTATGGCTCCTGCTTCTGACTCAGGTAATCTCAGAGCTCAAAACTGATGCTTCTTACCTGACAGGGCTGACAAGGTAGGAGATTGGCTTGAGCTCAGATCTGGGGCAAAGAGTGTGCGAACGGTGTCGGTCCCTGCCCGTCTGTGGATGCCCTGCTTGGGTTTTAAATTGCACCTAGCAACGTCATTTACTTAGCTGAAGGCTTCAGGGGGTGGTGAGAAAGCATCCAGTGTGGTGGCAGATGATGGTGCTGGCACAGGCTGTCCTTTAAATGGAGACGAAGATGAGGGAAAAAAAACCTGCTTCCCATTTCACCATGACTCCCAATGACCCGCAGGTCGCACTAGGACGGCAGAAAGTGCAAGACTCACTGCCAGCAGACGTGCAACCAAGGAGGGAGGTGAGGGGAAGAGGCGGCAGGAGGATGCTCTTCTGACGCTGGTCTTTCGGCTGGTTGGAAAGGACTTTTCTGGAGCACTCCACAAACAAAGCAAAACTGTGATGAATAGTAAACCCGAGGAACTGTGTTGCATGTAAATGTTTGTATTAATGCCTGGATGGATAAATAAGTTCAACATTCCTCTTTGACCATCTCAATTTCACTCACCCACAGGGACCTCATTTATTCCTGTAGGAACCAGAGAGTTTATTTTGCAGCGAAATATAAATGACAGCTCTCATGAGTCCCTACAGAAGGCGGGTTGGACAATGGGGGTGTGCTCTGGGGCCAGAACCTCACTGTGATTGTTGTACTCCACTCCATTCAAGCAAACCTCTACCCTTGGCAAAGAGGGGTAGATGCACTGAGACTTCGGGCCAGGCTTAAAACTAGCCCCTTAGGTTGCTACGTATCTGTTTCATCAGTGCACCCAGGAGGGAGGTGTCAATCAGAAATTAATTCACACTAACTTACTTGTAAACAGAATGCCAGTTGACTCATTATAGTAGGAGGTATGTTTATTATCTTTGGACTCTGCCCAAACATTTTACACCTTGTCAAGTTGTCCTTCAAGTATAAAGGTAACAGACATTCTACCGTATCAGAGGAAAACCGCACCCAGGGGCCTTCAAAAAATGTAGTTGCAAATGAAGTCCAGCCAACCAAGAGAGAGATCAAAATTAAAAATGAAGGAGAGGAAAAAGAAGGTGTGATGTGGGGGCATTTTCTGGACTTGGAGTTGTCCTGAATGATACTGCAGGGACAGATGCAGGACATTATATATCCTGCCATAACCCACTGAATGGACTGGGAGAGTGTGTAAACTACAACGCAAACTATAATCCATGCCGTGTAGCAGTGCTCCAAAATGTATTCATCCAATGCAGTGAATGTACCACAGTAATGAAAGATGTTGTTGATATGGGAGGAGTCGGGGGTGTGGGGAGTGGGGTATATGGAAACCTCATATTTTTTAATGTAACATTTTGTGTGATCTATGTGTCTTTAAAAAAAAAAGAAAAATTAAAAAAAAAAAGCATGCATCACAATTCCATCTAGTAAATAAACTTTGTAACATTGAAAAACTAAAATGAAAGAAGGGAGAAGCCCTGGTAAGAAGACTGGTAAAAAGGAACAACTCAATTTAAACAAAGAATTAAGATGATACTACTGTAGAAATGATTGTTTCAGAATAAAAGATAAATAATAGGGACGTGGCTGTGGCTCAACTGATGGACTGTCCACCTACCATATAGGAGGTCCAGGGTTCAAACCCAGGGCCTCCTAACCCATGTGGTGGGTTGGCGCACGTGCAGTGCTGCCGCATACAAGGAGTGCTGTGCCATGCAGGGGTGTCCCCCGCATAAGGGAACCCCGCGCTCAAGGAGTGCGCCCCTCGAGCAGAGCTGCCCTGAGTGAAAAAAAGTGCAGCCTGCCCAGGAGTGGCACCGCACACACAGAGAGCTAGGTGACGCAACGAAAAAAAAGCGACGCAATTTCCCAGTGCCGCAAGTCAAGATTGCAAGTGGACACAGAAGAATACATAGTAAATGGACACAGGGAGCAGACAGGGGCGGGGGGGGGGGGGGGGCGGCGTTGAATAAAATAATAAATCTTGATAGTATAAAACTAGCAGACTCAGGAGATTGAGAGAGTGGAGGGAAGAAATGTAAGAATGTGAATTTCTTTGTCTTTTATAGCAAGAAATTAGTAAATACTGTCTAGAGCTAAACTGTGGTTTAAAATAGCTACTACCTATTAATGCTTTTCATAAACCCATTCCTTCATTTTAGCAGGTTATTTTAGAATTAGGGTTTTTATGAGGCAACATTTGTCTAAAATTCAGCAATTCCTTCAGTTTTATTTCAGATTCTTTTTCTTCCATCACATTCAAATATTACCCTCAATATTTATTGTTTGATGTAGGATATATGGGAGATGGATGCACTAACCATAAAGAGTAATAAAATAAGAAAAACTTTTATCAAAAGACATCAATCAGTAAGAGGATGAAATGGCAAGCCACGGACTGTGAGAAGGTATTTGCAACACGTTATTAACAGAATGCTCATATCCAGACTATGTAAATAATCCCAACAAATCTGTAAGAAAAGTCAAGATAACCCAGTCAAAAAATTGGGCAAAAGACTTGAGCAGACTCTTCGCAAAAAGATATCCCAAGTGGTCAATAAATATATGGGAAGGTGCTCAGCCTCGTTAGTCTTCAGAGAACTACAAATTAAAAGTCCAACGAACCACTGCTTAAGACCCAGAATAGCTTAAATGATAAAAACAAAAAACAATAAACTGATGATATCAAGTATAGACAAGGTTGGGATCCCTGGAACTCTCACACACTTTTTGTAACAGGATAAATGGATACCCTTACCTTGTCAAACTTTTTGGTCTTTTTTATTAAAGTTGAACGTAGGTGTGTTCTATGAACCAACAACTCTACGCCTGTGTAAGACCTTACAGAAATGGGCGCATGTGTGCGCCAAAACTTGTACAGGAATGTTCATAGAAACATTTATTAGCCCCAAACAGAAATAACTCAAACGTCCAATGACAGTTAAATGCAGAGATCAATTGTGGAGTACAATGGAATACGATACCACAATGAAAATGAACTACAGATGTGTGCTAGAATGTTGGTGGTGCTCGCAAGCATAATTTTGAACCAAGGAAGCCAGAGAGAAAATAATACCTAGTATATGATTCCTTTCATAAAAAGTTAAAAAGAAAAGGCAAGGCTAAGCTATGGGTTAGAAGTCAGGACAGTGGTGTGTTGGGGGAAGAGGAAGAGAATGGTGGTGGGGGGCCCCGTTTCTGGGGTGCTGGCTATGTTATCTTTCTTCATCTGAGTGGAGGCTACACAGGTGTGTTCACTCTGTGATCATTCAGCTTTACAATTTGGATTTATTCCCTTTTCTGTATGTATGCTATACTTGAGTTAAAAATTTTTTAAATTAAAAAAATGCAAAAGGAAGATGTGTGATATCTCCCTAAGATATATATTTTTAAAATCTATCTATATTTTATATGTTTGCATCGAGAGATTTCTGTAAGGAAGTTTACCAAATACTCATGAAGGTTATTTCTGGATGGTGAGATTTGGTGTGATTTAAAAATTTCCATTTACTTTTCTATATTGTTTGAATTTCTGTAATGCACTCACCCTTTCTACAGAAATACAAGGATGGCATTTTGCAACAGAGCAGAAAGATCCCTGCTTAATGGGGAAGATGGGGGGAGGGGGGAGGACCCAAGATACGTTTGAAGAGGAATAAATGTAGTTAGGACTGCTAAGCCACAGAACAGAACAGACTGCCTTACAGAGTAGCAACTGCCTTGCTCTGCAAGTGTCTGAGCGAAGGAGGATGCAGCGTTCCCTCTGGGGATGTCTTCACTGCTAGCAGCTTCCCGCTTTCAGAGCCGATGAGGCTGTGATTCCATGACCCTACGTTAGGTTGGCTGCTGCCCAGCATGTGGGAGGCACCCCAGTCTCATCAAAGCATTTCCCCCACCACCAACAGGAGGAGGGGTTATTTCTGGAAATGATTCCTAGGCACGTCTGGTCTCTTTGCAGGCATGTGGATTCTTGTTAGCTCCAAACACAGAAGCTCTTCCCTTTCATTTGGGTGTTCCAGCAACTTTCCTACCTTTTGCCTCAAGTGTTTCTGGCCTAAAGTTGGGGCTCATTTCATTTTGTTTTGTGCAGGTCTTCTCCAGTGTCTGAAGACTTTCCAAGCCATTATTTCCTCTCCCCCTTCTAATGTAGTTGTGAATTTCAGAATCACCAGGTCTATTAACTATATATTTGGTCAGTAGAAGATTTAAAAATGATAAGGCCTCTTCTTCAGTTATTCAGAAAACACTGAGGCACTTGCTACATGTAAGCGCTCACTCAACACTGGGTATATACCAAAATGAAGCTCCATGGAAGGAGGGATTCCTAACAGTTTTCATTGTTGATGAACCCGCAGCACCAGAATGGGAACTGGCACATAGTAGGTGCTCAATAACTATTTTAGGAAGGGAAGGAGGAAGGGAGCACCATTTTTGTTTGCCAGGATATCCGGCTAGTGGAGGACAGGACATGCAATTAAATAAAGATATGTAAGAGAGAATATTGGGGCGGGGGGAGCAGAAGAGGGATGAATTGGTCTTTGAGGATCAGGGAAGATTTTTGAGCTGGGCTTTAATGCATGAGTAGGATTTTGATAGAATGAGAAAAGTACGGAAGCCATTCCAGGGAGAGAGGGAGGAGCCCAGACAAAGAGGGAGCCCTGTACATCCAGGGAAAGGCAAGTCATCCGGGTGTGGGAGAGGGGACAATGGTGGTAAGGGGTGTGGCTGAGGAGAGATTATGAAGATTTTTCCAGGACATTCTTAGGAAGCTATTCTACTAGTATAGGGAAGAAGTATAAAGAGCCTGAACTAGGGCAGAGGTGGCGAGAGTAGAAAAGAGAAGACAAATTTGAGAGGTGTTCAATGAAAACTATTTTAGTTCAGGTCCTCTGAGAAGCAGATGCCAACATGGGATTAAATGTGCAAGAGATTTATTGGGAGAAACACCTGTGAATGGTAATGGGAAGAACCAGAGAAGGTGAGTTCTGTGTGAATGAGAGGGAAGGAGGGAGGACTGGGGAGAAGACTCTCAGTTTAAGAAAGTTACCACCAGGCTGATGGGGCGCCTTCAAGCCAAGGTCATTCCCTAGAGCATCTTATGTCTTGTAGAAATGGGCCTGCGTACGTACCTGTGTGGAACTCAGTCTTTGGCTGGGAGCAGCCCGTGGGAAGCATGATCTCAGTGCAAACCCAGAGAAGGATCCAGAAGGGGCAGCCGCTGGGGCCTTCAGTCATTTATGCTTCCCGCAGCAGGATATATGAGCAGCACACATTCCTGGCTACCACCAAAACTTGCAGAAAGTTGGAGATGGGGAAGAGAGAGAAGTCAGGCTTACTTGAGGTTTGTGGCGGGACTTCTGAGTGGGTGCCAGCATCATTAAGAGGGAAAGGGAATATAGTAAAAGGAACAAGTTTTATTGGGGACATTAATGAGTTTGACTTCTAACATGTTTGAGGTTCCAGTGGGGCATCTAAGGGATATATCCTGAAGATAGTTGGAAATCCCAGCATGGGCATGACAGAGAGTACAAACTGCTCACCAAACCCTGTCTCTTCTACTCTGTGAGCTCACCCCTTGTCTACATTTCTCAGGCTTCCTTGCATTTAGGTCATGGCATGCAACTGAGTTCTAGCCAGTCAAATATGAGGAGAAGAGTGTGTCACTTCCAGACCTGGCCCTTAAAACCTCCGGTGCCTGCTCCCTCATGCCACACTCTGGCATTGACAGGCCACTGTGGAGCTACATGCTGATGATGGCAGAGCTTCCGTCCACCTGAGACCCTGAATGGCTTCATGGAATGGAGTCCCTCTGCATGGCTTTGAGCTGTTGACCTGAGCAAAAAAATGTTTCTATTGTGTTTAGGCCATTATCTATTTGGGGGTCTATTTATGACAGTACACAGTCAGCCCTAACTAACTTAACTAACCCTAATGAGTACACTGAGGTTCTAGAAAGAGGCCAAGGCTAGAGATTTAGCTGTGGAGTGGACGAGGGAATCCTGTCAGAGTAGAGAATGAGAGAAGAAAGCTGAAGACAGGCACAAGGGCAACACATCTCTACATCCAAGGGTCAGGTGGGCAGTGAGGAACCGGGAAGGAAGCCTGGCCCTTAACCCCGACTGTTAGGAGGGACTGGTGCTATTACGGCCATTTTTCAGAAGAGGAAAATAGGGTTGGGAGAGATTTGTCCAAGTCATTTGATGGCAGAAGCAGAGCTTGACTGCTCAGCAGCCTCCCTCAGTCCACAGCGGGCGTTTATCCCTCCACAGCACCCAGCAACCTCGACAACTCTCCCTTTAATCTCCTGACTCCCGGTCCTTGGGGACTGCTAGATCCCCACCTGCTGGTTCCTCCCCTCCTCCACCCCGATCCAAGGTTGACCTGCGGAAAGAGATAAGTCCGCTCAGCTCTTGCGGTGACTCAGCCTCAGGCGTCCACGGTCACAACTCGTCACCCCTCTTGGTGCCCCAGTTTAGCCAGCAGTTCCCGCACACACACCCGTACCAGAAGTCAGGCTCTGACGGAGATTTGCCAACATTTACTTTTGAAATGGAGCCAAGGCCTCTGGGTTGCTGTGGTTTGAGTCTTATTTGATTTTCTTATCTAATTTCCTTCTTGGGTTAGCACTGATGTCATTGTCAATCTTTGAATGGCTTTAATAGGATCCTTTCAATATGACTCACCCTTGTTCTCAAAGGGTCTTATCACATGGTGGTCTGTTTTTAAAAGGAGAGAATGTTGATTCTGATTTATATCTGTTAGGAATGTAACCATTTGATTCAGGGAAAAAAGCGAGAATCAGTGGATGTACCATGAACTCTGGTTCGGGCTCATTTCAAAGTTATGAATTTAGAGTGAGGATTCCCCATCAAGTAATTAATGACAAATTCAACACAGTTATGCCTTTGGAGCTTTCAGTGAAATCAGATTCCCAAAATGCACTCAAACAAAAATTTATTACAAATTTAAATATTTCAAGCTGGACTTCACTTAGCACACTTTAAGATGTTCTTTTCTATGGGAATCTAGAGAATGTGGTTGGATTGGTGAATAAACAGCCTCTTGGTGTGTGAGATGCAGGGGTGACTAAGAGTCACTTTCACCCCACGGATCATGAACATTCACCCTGTAGTGGGTGAATCACATCTAAGTTTGCGCCATTCATGAAAGCAGGGAATCCAGAAGTGTTTGCTAATTTATCTGAAATGACTTTTTATCTTTCCAATCATGCTATGGGTTTTCTTGGTTCTTTGTTGAAATAATAAGTCAAAGCATCATCCCCACCCTCTAGTTAATGTTTACCATCTGCATTTTTTTCTGGATTTCTCCTATGAATTTTCCCACTTATTAAAAGTTCTTTTCTATCCTAACACAACCATAACTAACCATGTTTTATCTGTTTCCATATCTTTGAGGGCTTATTCTGCACTCCCTAAAATTTTACCTAAAATAAACCTTGAACACTCTAATCAATTAATTCCAAAAAAGCAAATTAATTCTTTAATTGCTAACTAATTACCATATGGGATATACTTAAGAAATGATTGTATATTATAAGTACCTGAAAAAATGAAGCTGGATTTCCTTTGGAAATTTATTTTTAAGAAAAGAAGTTGCAAGTTAAAAGAAAGAAAGCATGGAAGTTCCAGTGCGTAGTGTCTGCTTCATTCAAGAGACATGAACTCAGTACCTTCTCTGTGAGAGGCTCTCTGCCATGCCTTGGTGGGGATAAAGGGTGATCAGACATGGTCCCTGACTGCAGGATGTTTACAGTCTGGCAGCAGAGATGAGGCAGGTGTGTAGAGGAGTATTATACAGCTGCTGCTGCAGAGAAGGGAGGGGAATTCCTTTAGGGACATACACAAAGATCTGTGGAGATGTCTTTTTTCCTTTTTTAGAAGATACTGGGGATTGAACCCAGGACCCCATACCTGGGAAATGGGAAGCAGGTACTCAACCACTGAGCTATATTTGCCCCCCTTGGAGATGTCATTTTGAGCTAGGCTTTGAAGAAGGGGTAGGAGTTCCAGAGATGGAAATTGGCAGATCCAGAAGGGCATTCTAAATGGAGCTATTATTTGCATTTCACATTTGAGGAGACTGAAGTGCAGGGAAGTTACGCCACCCAAAGCCACAGCTAATAATGTTTAATCCAGAATTCGAATTTGACTCCGAAAGCAAAAGTCTTTTTCTGGTATATGTGAACTTCAGTACAAATGACCTCATTTAATGCCCACAACAATTCACGAGATAGCTCTTCTTCTGTTCCCAGGCCAGGATGGTTTGGCTTTAAATAAGATGACCACACAAACAGTTCAAGTGAAAGTCCTCTTTTTGTTTGGTTTTGCTTTTGTTTGCATTTTAAGGTAAAGGTATACGAACATCTCAGGGAAACTAAGGGAGAAAACAGAGCAGAGCAAACTGGGTTTGGGTGCTGACAAAGGATAACGACCTCATCCTCCCCAGCCAGGCTCTCTAATCTCTGCGTCTTCAAGTGCAACCTCTTCTTTTCTCCATTCTTCTCTTGCTGCATATGAGTCACCTCTGTTTCTTCATCAGCTTCCAGTGTAGAGGGCCCTCAATCTTTTCCAAGCCCCAGGAGCTTCAGGGCCTTAGTCATTTGAATTCTCAAATGAGAGGTTTTTTTTTTTTTAAATATTTATTTTATTTATTTCTCTCCCCTTCCCCCTGTTGTCTGCTCTCTGTGTCCATTTGCTGTGTGTTCTTCTGTGTCCGCTTGTATTATTAGGTGGCACCGGGAATCTGTGTCTCTTTTTTGTTGCGTCATCTTGCTGTGTCAGCTCTCTGTGTATGCAGCACCACTCCTGGGCGGGCTGCGCATTTTTCATGTGGGGCAGCTCTCCTTGCGGGGCACACTCCTTGTGTGTGGGGCTCCACCATGCGGGGGTGCCCTTGCGTGGCATGGCACTCCTTGTGTGCAGCAGCACTGTGCATGGGCCAGCTCACCACATGGGTCAGGAGGTCTTGGGTATTGAACCCTGGACCCTCCATATGGTAGGTGGATGCTCTATCCTTTGAGCCAAGTCTGCTTCCCACAAATGAGCTTGATTAGAGCAGTTTTTCTATTTGGGCAGAGCTCTTCACTGTGAGTCATTTATAAGCTGCTGGTCCCACGGCCTCCCTAGTTCCAAAGGACAGTAGCTGGACACAGTGGGAGTAGAGAAACTGTTCATGGCTGCTCAGAAGAGCGTGCTCAGGAGAACACGGCCGCAGAGACAAATAATGATCACCTTCATTGTACAAACAAGAAAACTCCCAGAAAGGCCACGTCACATCCCAAAAATCGATCTGTACAGCTAGTAAATAGTTAAGAACAAACTCTGTACCCTTTTGCTATGCCAGAAATTTGTCCATTTGGTCTCAAATGAATTCCCTACCCTGACTGATTCCTGACTGATAAAGCACTTGATACCAGAAGTGGTCCCAGGAATTCTGGGGTGCTGGGCTTGCATTGCTTACCTATTTAAAGAGAACTTGTAGTAGGTGATGAAAAAGAAGATGATAAATAGCCTCAAGACAGTTACAGAAATGAAACTATAATAGTTTTAAATAGTAAAACATTATACATGTTTTTGTTATATATATATGCATATATATATACACACTCATATGTTTTCACTTTACCTTTTGCTTATTTCACATGAAGAGAATTGGTGGTAGTTAACTTTAGAGTCAAGTTAATACAAAAAGGAGCTGACCTTGTCAATTTTTTGTCAGATACATTGCTTGCCCTCCCTCTGCCCTGCTCATTATGATGATGGACTCACCCCTGTAGACTACCCTTCCCAGCCTTCCTTGCCAGCTGGGTTCCAGCTAGCTTTGGCCAATGGGAGGCCCCAGCAGGGATTGGCAGGAGGGACAAGGAGAGAAACCAGAATGTTCTCCTCTCCTCCATCCCTTCAGCATTGCCAGCTGTGTCTTTGTGGCATCTGCACTGGCTGAGCAATTCCTCCCTTGTAGCCCCAGCTCTAGCTGGCAGCCTTTGTGGTTCCAGCAGGTGGCCCTGGCCTTTGGACCTGGCTTCACCACTTCTCTTTGTTCTTTCTGCCCTGTGGGTAGAGGGGGCAATGACTTCCTGCATTAACTAATCTTTTGTATGCCTCTTCTTCCCCTGTTGGCTCTTTTAGCTTTTCTAATACATTGCTCTTAATTCCCCAGATTAATTTCCCACTATTGATTTATGTATTTTAGGCTCTGGTTTTCTGAACCTAAATACTCTGTCTCTATGCTGTCACATTGCTAGAATATTTTGTTATAAACCTTTTGAACCTCAGTGACTTTTGCTTTTCACAAAATCCAACGAGCTCAAATGCATGTGAATCAATTGAAGAACTGAAGTTCACACTCATCCATGCCCTCCAAGGAACATCAAGAACTCAGACTGTTCCCGGAATTTTTGGGATCATTGCAGCCTTGCCCTAAAATAAGGTCACAACTGTTTTTGCAACAAGTGGTTGTATCCTAAAATTACCATTCCATCATATCTGGTATGACATGCTGATGAGGGGTCTTGGCCTCCAGAGGGCTACCGTGTCATTGTGATGGCTTCCCCAAGTTCAGCCTTGCATAAGAAACCTCTCTTTTCCCTTAAACACGCAGGGGGGAAAGCTTTCTCAAAGCAAAGTTGTGCTCTGGGAATGAAGTCTTAAGAAAATAGAATATAAATGCTTGGAACTTTCAAAATAGATAAATAAGGAGGCAATCAGATGCTTTCCAAAAGACATTCTTCGTTTCAGGAAAGGATCTAATTCATAATATCCCTAAATATTAAATCTACCTAATACAATCAAAGCACCATTTTCAGGAACACCTATCTCATATTAGAAAGTTTCAACTTAAGCTTCTTTATTTGGTAGGCAGGACTTTAGGACGTGGAACTAGTAAAATTATTCTTGCTTTTCTGAAAAATTTCTAAGCTTTACTGTTACCAGCTTATAGGAGGCTTGCTTTGTCATTTTTTCTCTCTCACTCTCTTTTTTTAAATGATAAGCTAATCAGATGTTTATTTCCTAGAGCTCAACAAAAACTGTAAAATAAGAATTGTTAGTAAGCACTTTTCCTGACCTTTTTGTTTTATGTTTTAGTGCTGATGAGCACTGAAGAGAGTAGAGCTTAAGTGGATTTGGCTCACCTGATAGAGCGTCTGTCTACCACATGGTAGGTCCACGGTTCAAACCCAGGGCCTCCTTGACCCTGTGTGGAGCTGGCCTACGCGCAGTGCCAATGTGCGCAAGGAGCGACGTACTATGCAGGGGTGTCACCTGCATAGGGGAGTCCCATGTGCAAGTAGTGTGCCCCATAAGGAGAGCTGCCCAGCGTGAAAGAAAGTTCAGCCTGCCCAGGAGTGGTGCTGCACACACGGAGAGATGATGCAGCAAGATGACACAACAAAGAGACACAGATTTCCGGTGCTGCTGACAAGAATACAAGCGGACACAGAAGAAGGCACAGCAAATAGACACAGAGAGCAGACAACTGGGCAGGGTGGGGCGGGGAGAGGAAGGGAAATAAATAAAAATAAATCTTTAAAAAAAAAAGAGAGAGAGTAGAGCTTGGTAGCAGACTGAAGTTAGTAAGACCTTGAACTCATCTTGCGGTTTGTGGGCCAGATCACTTAGCAGCTTGTAAGAATCAATCTCTAGCCCTACCCAGGATCTGCTGAATCAGAATCTGCATTTCCACAAAGTTCTCAGGTGATCCATAGTCATGTGGATGCTTGAGAAACACCGTGCTATAGCATCAAGAGCTTTTTACGGAAGTAATAGAAAAAGTCAAAATAGTTGTGGCTAAGAGCAGGTTGGAAGCTCAGTTCCAGAACTGTCTGGGCAAGTTATACCTCTGAAGGAAGAGCAGAGGATGCTGTGGTCCCTGAGGCTGGTCACCTGAGGTGGTGATTGGGGAAAGGGTGGGGACTTGGCCTCTTCAGAATGAAGGCTGTTTCCTCACTCCTCCCCAAAGTTGCAGGCACAAGAAACCCATCAGTGACACCAGACGTGGCTGTGTCTGCTGCAGACTTTGATGGTGTCTTTTTTTTTTTTAAGATTTATTTTATTTATTTCTCACCCATCCTCTCCCTCCCCTCTCCTCCCCCCCCCCCCCCCCATTGTCTGCTCTCTGTGTCCATCTTCTGTGTGTTCTTCTGTGTTTGCTTGCATTCTTGTCAGCAGCACAGGGAATCTGTGTCTCTTTTTGCTATGTCAGCTCTCTGTGTGTGTAGCGCCACTCCTGGGCAGGCTGTGCTTTTTTCACATGGGTTGGCTTTCCTTGCGGGGCACATTCCTTGCGCGTGGGGCTCCCCTACACGGGGGACACCCCTGCGTGGCACGGTACTCATTGCGCACATCAGCATGGGCCAGCTCATCACACGGGTCAGGAGGCCCTGGGTTTGAACTCTGGACCTCCTATGTGGTAGGCGGATGCTTTATCAGTTGAGCCAAATCTGCTTCCTGCTGGTGTCTTCTTGACTCCCATTTCCTCATTTCTCCTCTTCCCAGCTCTGGGGTAAATCCTGGTCAGCCTAAGACTTGTGTGCATCTTTATGTAAGATGGAGGAACACTTTCCCAGAAGCCCCCAACAGATTTTCCCACATGCCTCTTTAGCAAGAACCGGGTTGCTTGTTGTTGCCTAAACCAGATACTGGGGAGGGAGCGGGACCCCCATGAAGGGCTGAGGCAGATCAGGGTTAATCTCTACACTGGGGAAAGGGTTAGTTACCTTCCTAAAGGGCATGCACCTGAGCAAAACTACACTTTGCTCAAGAAGAGGAAGGATGTGTGTGTCATCGGGAGGAACCAGTGGTACCTGCTGCAGAGCCTGCAGGGCCTCAGATGACAGTGGAGGGGGAGGCAGGGGGATGTGACCCCACCTTCCCTGAGACCCGCACCCATTAGGGCCCCCTGCCTCACTTGTTTGCTGTACTCTGGGGGAAGCATGGGAGCCAGCAGTTTGGGAAGCTGCCATCTCAGAGGCTGAATGTTTCCTGCTGGACCTGAGCCCTGGGAAGCCGTTGTCACCCTTCCGATCGTGGCAATGGTATTCCCCAAGTCCATGGGAGCAGAAGCCCGCTTTTCATCTTCCAGGGACGCTGCAGCTGGGGCGGGCTGGGGTCAGGGCACCAGAAATGTTTCTATCTTCTCTTCTTTCCTGTTCTTTCCCCACCCTTCCCCCGTGGCTGTGAGCCAGCCGCTCGCAGAGGCGATCCCTGGTGCCCAGCTGCAGGCCACGGAGTCCTGCCTATTTGCAGCCTCAGCGCGCTGGCTGAGCACCTCCACCTTTGGGTGATGACCTCCCAGTAGGAAGCACAATGGACAGAAAAACAGACCCAGCTTGAAGTAGCTTCCTGAGATGGCTGGACAGCAGGCCCTCCAAATTAAGCGGCCAGCCGGAGGGTCCAAAAAGAAGAGAGCTGGTGGATCAGCAGACCAACACAGCCAGCCCCTGATTTATCTAGTAGTTGGGCTCGTAAAGCTGTCCTCTCTGCTCTGCACGACAGGAAACAGCTAGGCACATGTGCCTCAGCCCACCAGGGCCACTGGCCCGTTCTGGCTAACGAGTCCTGCAGGGAAGCTGGG
Source organism: Dasypus novemcinctus (assembly GCF_030445035.2). Taxonomy (NCBI): domain Eukaryota; kingdom Metazoa; phylum Chordata; class Mammalia; order Cingulata; family Dasypodidae; genus Dasypus; species Dasypus novemcinctus. Next base: position 15,969,181 of record NC_080689.1, on the reverse strand, counting down.
GTGGGGGTGGGGGTCTTTGAGAAAGGGTCTCGCTCCTGAAAGGAAGCGGCAGGGAGAGACTGGCCCTTCTTCTGCAGGATGCTCCTGTGCCTGGTACGCGGCCTAGAGCTGTGGCCCCTGCAGCCCTGAGGGCAGTTAGGCTGAGCACAGCCATCTGAGGATGGTCCAAGTTAGGGATGAGACGGAGCCAGCCTGACCCCGGAGCCATCTTACCTCTGGACTGTCATGTCAGAAGAGATCATCAACAGCCTTTCTAAGGGAAGCAGATGTGGCTCAACTGATAGAGTGTCCACCTACCATATAGGAGGTCCAGGGTTCGTTAACTCAGGGCCTCCTGACCCGTGTGGTGAGCTGGCCCATGCGCAGTGCTGCCGCGCGCAAGGAGTGCCGTGCCATGCAGGGGTGCCTCTGTGTGGGGGTGCCCCACGCTCAAGGAGTGCACCCTGCAAGGAGAGCCGCCCTGTGTGAAAAAAGCGCAGCCCGCTCAGGAGTGGTGGTGCACGCATGGAGAGGTGACACAGCAAGATGACGCAACAAAAAAGAGACACGGATTCCTGGTGTGGCCAAGGGTACAAGTGGACACAGAAGAACACACAGCAAATGGACACAGAGCAGACAACGGGGGGGACAGGGAGAGAAATTAATAAAATAAATCTTAAAAAAATATATATATCCTTTCTAAGACAACTTCGTTGGGGTTTTCTGGAACTGGAAGCTGAGAGTCTCCATGCAAGTGAGAAGTGAAAACACACACACACTCACCAGGCCCAATGACACTTCCATGGTTGGTTGATCGATGTTGCTGTATCTTTGCATGTTCCTTTATTGAGCCACTACTTACCCTCACCACACACCTGTGGGTTGGGTTTGGGGCTTGGGCTGGAGGGAGCGGGGGTCATTCTTCTGAATGGGGCTCAGAGAAGGCCAGGACCTCCAGCCACCCTGCAGGAGTGCGGCCACATCCATCCCTGAGTGGCTTATTTTCATACCACTACCATCTTGACTTGTGAAAGCCTGGCCCACTGTTCCTTTGCTCAGTGACAGGTGATTACTGCCAGCGATGGCTCCTGTTAGCTCCTGAGAGCAGAGGATGTGCTCTCCCATCTGCTTCCTCTCCGTCTCTGCCAGTCCCACCTCCTCTGTCGAGTGTTGGCATTATTTGGGGCTGGTCTCAGGCCCCCATTTCTCTCTGCACTCTTGTCCCAGGCGAGCCCCTGTCGCCCTGACTTTCATGCCATGGCAGTGCCTCGGCCAGTTCCAGGCTCTTGTCTCTACTGTCTACCACTGTCAACCTCACATTTCTGCTTGGATGTCCCCAAGGCGTCTCAGTCTGACCTGCTCCAAAATTTAACTTCTAGTTTTCCTCTGAAATGCATTCCTCCCACCAGTTCTTCCTCTCAATAAAGATTTCCAGAATCCATCAAGTGGTTCAAGCCAGAAACCTAGGAATCTTTTAAAAAAACAAAAACAAACAAAAAAACCATATGGTGTGATTCCATTTATATAAAGTTGAAGCCAGAGAAATGTAACTGATGGTTTGAGAAAGCAGGCCACCCTAGTGGGGGAGGGTCAGTCTGTGCCTGGACACAGAGGCTCTGCTCTGGGAGCTGGTGAGGGTTCTTTCTGAATGGGCACAGTTTCTCGGGCTAGTTCCCTTGTGACAATTCTTCAGGCAGTAGCAGCTCCCCATTCCACTCTCATGTCAGAAAACCAAATAGGTCCCGTGATAATTCTTTGCCTGGTTTCGAATAGTACCTTACGCATGTGTTACTCTGTATGCGCCACCTGTTTGCATATATATTTTAATGACAAGTTCAGGTTAATATTGCCTGAGGCTGTTTACAAATTATTATTTCCTTTGTTGATCCTCACAAAAATATTAGAATATCATCTTAAACGACTTAGAGCCTAATTCTTCAAACCAAACAAAAATCGATGTAGTGTGGGGGCGCTTTGGCCAGTCTGCCTAAGTAAAACTTATCTACATTCACTTAAGTTTTAAATGACTTCTTTGTGCCTTAGCTTCCCCATCTGTAATGAGTGTACTGATGATAAATATAGTATTCAAATGCGATAATGTACATTTAGAATGGTGTCTGTCGGGATCAAGGGCAAAATAATCGTTAGCTCTTCCTTTACATTTTTATTTTGGAAAATTTCATTCATATACAAAAGTAAAGGGACTAGTGTAATGGACTCCCACATACCCATCTCCAGGCTTTGATGATTAGCGACATGACTAATCTTTTTCATTGAATCCCCCATCCATGTCTGCTCTCCCCCTCCCCCTACCCCCAGAGAGCGCATCATTTCCTCAGAAAATATTTTGGTATGCATCTCTAAAAGATAGTGACTCTTTTTAGAAACATTACTGGGTGTCATTCTTGATTCTACTCCTTAAACCGCTGTGCCTAATCCATCAGTAAATCCTGACAGTTCTGTTCCTCCACTCTGAAAGCCTTGCTTTCTGCCCCCACGCCTGCCAGCCTCATCCGGGTCACCGTCTTTGCTCAGGTGAGCTGTGGCTGGGGCCCCACCTTCACCTCTTGCTCCCCTCCCCCTACTCCAAACCATTCTCTACATAGCAGCCCCTTTTACCATGTGAATCAGATGATGCCATGCTGCTGCTAAAAATCTGGAGAGAATTCCCAGTGCACAAAGAACCATGGTCCACAGATCTCACACGGTCAAGTCTTGCCTCTCTCTCCTCTCTCCCTCTGAACCACTGCTTCCTGTGCTTTGACCACGCCACTCTCTTTTCACTTTCTAGGACACACCAAGCTTTCCCACCTCAGGACTTTTACACATGCATCCTTTTTGTGTCCTTTCTTTGTCTTTTCCTGGTGTGTGATTACTACTAATTTTTACTAATTTGCCCACTAACTTGTTTATTGTCTGTCTCCCCCAAAAGACTGTAAGCAACTCAAGGACAAGGATGGGTGTGTTTCATTCATGGCCATAGCCCCACTGCCTTGCACAGTGTTTGCCCCTTGGTGAGTGTCTGATGAATGAATGCAACTGGCATATGTGCTTATAAAAGTACCAGTACATTTAAATTCTTCTTAAGCATAAGTTATTCAATCTAACAACAAATGTTTGTGACGAATGGGGCTCTCTTGTAATCATGTATTTATAACTTATGTGATTGCTTTGGGGTCATAATATTAGTAAGACAGAATAAGATACTGTTTGGCACAATGTATTTGCTTATTATATTAGTAAACTAATCTTTATAGAGTACTTGGCATTCTCAGCTGGGGATAGAACGGTGAACAAACAGACCTAGGCTCTTGCTCTCTTGGAACTTGTATAGTACCAGAGAAGAGCATTATTAGAAATTCTTACAAATATTTGATTAAATAGTTTTAAGGACATGTATCCTCACCTGGCAGTTAGAGAAGGATTCCTTAAAGAAGCAGTGTTTAAACTGAGAGCTGAAGGTTAGCAGGAGTCAGTTAGGCTGGTCTAAGCTAGACATTGTGGTGGTTTGAAGTAGGAACTCCTTGGGACTGCCCTGTATTCCTTTCTACCTGCTAATGATAATTATTAACAATATGTATCTTATAATAATGGGTAGTATAAGCTACTATTATTATTAGTATCTTTAATCACTGACCTTGCTCGTGGTTTCAGTGTTTCTACCTAGATCTCTGGCCATTGCCCATGACAGCCTGACATCTTGTAGCTGAGCTACTAGGCCTCCACAATCCTATTTGACCCACCAAAGTTGCCTCAAGGATTTTTAAAAAATTTAATTAAATTTAGGCTTAAGGAAAATGAAAGACTTTAAGGACATGAGTATAGGTCATGGAACATGAGGCAGATAGTGAAGCCTCCTCAGGAGGAAATAACTGGGACCTGGACAGCTGTTCTCAAGCTCTGCAGTCTGGACCAGAGGACTTGTGTCTCCATGCCCCACTGCGCACCTGCCAGTTTTTCTCGGCCTTTGCAGATCAGCTTTATCAGCTTTATCTACCGCGTTAACACAACTGGCTACAGCCTCACTTTCAAGTTCACACATCTGGCCTCCCTACCTCCCAGTTCCCAATTCTCAAGTGAGATATACTTTGGCCCAGCTTGGGTCAAGTGTACGTCCGATGTGCACAGGAGGGTCACATTGTACAAATATGTGGGGACCACCACCATAGGTGGAAGAACAGTTTTAAGGAGAGCCATTGGCTGGTTGACATCTAAAAGGATCTGCACACATGTGCGAATCCACCTGCCTAGAAAGGAAATGCAGTGGCCTTCAGAGCCAGAGAGGAACCCGAGACAAAAGGAGAAGTCTGCAGCCCATCCACATGTTTTTATATGTTTTTTGGTGGATACTTTTTACCCCAGAATGTTAATGTAGTAAAAGACTATTGAAAAATTGAAAAGTGGGTTTATTAAAACTCACATTATTTTGGTTGTAAAATATTTTACTTCTACCAAAAAAACAGAAGGTACTATTATTTTACTTCTTTGCTTTAATGAAAACAAAGCCCTCAATAATATTTTTATTAAAATCCATAACTATTTAAAGGTACATAAAACCCCATTTTCCCCTTCACCTTAGGCTCCTCAGTGGTTCAGCATGGCACTGGCAAATCCTGTCTTCATTTAAAATTTTAATATTTATTCATCATGAGTTTGTTTACATTCATTTGATTTTTTAAAATATTCCACCAAAATATTATTTATCTTGATTCCTGAGTTTTGGGGCAGCTCCTTACATTTCGCTCTACTCCCTGCCCATTTTCACACTCCTGGACTAAGCTGGTCAGGTCCTGGGAGGAGACCAGAACTCTCACTAACAGAACAGAACCGGGGAGAGGGCACAGTGGGGTCTCCATCAGGAGGCAGGGCCAGAAGTCAGGAAGCAGCCAAGGTGCCTGGGCCCACGGGCCAGCCCTGTGGGGTGGGTGGAGAGTATGCCAGGTGCTGGGAGCTGGACTGGCTTCCTGCTTCAGACCTCCCCTGAGCTTATTTCCCTTCCGTTCTCCCTTGTGTCTTAGTGAAATGTTTGTGAATGTTCCACCACTCTGTGCTGAGAGGAAATAGGATTTGATCCAAACTTGGAGGAGAATAAAATGGAAACAACGTACCCCTTGGAGCCAGCGTGGGGGTGACAGTCATACGCAAATAGGCATAACCAGCACTTAGGTGTGCTTACTGGGTGTAGGCAGTGCTGCGACTTTTACCTGTGTTAACAAATACTAACCCCAAAACAGTTCAACACGGTAGATACTAATATGAGTTTCCATTATTGATGAGGAAACGAAAGCAGAGAGAGGTGAAGTGCTTTGCTCCGAATTAATCCACACAGCTAAGTGATGGATGGATCTGGGGTTCAAATCCAGACAGTCTGACCTGAGTCCAGGAACAGAGCCCTACACTAGCCGCCCGGTGCCGTGAGTCATTTCTTTTTTTTTTTTTTTTTTAAAGATTTATTTTGTATTTATTTAATTTCCCCCCCTCCCCTGGTTGTCTTTTCTTGGTGTCTATTTGCTGCGTCTTGTTTCTTTGTCCGCTTCTGTTGTCCTCAGCGGCACGGGAAGTGTGGGCGGCGCCATTCCTGGGCAGGCTGCACTTTCTTTTCACGCTGGGCGGCTTTCCTCACGGGCGCACCCCTTGCGCGTGGGGCTCCCCCACGCGGGGGACACCCTTGCGTGGCACGGCACTCCTTGCGCGCATCAGCACTGCGCATGGCCAGCTCCACACGGGTCAAGGAGGCCCGGGGTTTGAACCGCAGACCTCCCATATGGTAGACGGACGCCCTAACCACTGGGCCAAAGTCCGTTTCCCTCTTTTTTTTTTTTAATTAAAATTATTTATTTATTTTTAAAAATTACATTCAAAAAATACGAGGTCCCAATCAACCCCACCGCCCCCACCCCCCACTCCCCCCACAGCAACACTCTCTCCCATCATCGTGACACATCCATTGCACCCGGTAAGTACATCTCTGAGCATCACTGCACCCCGTAGTCAATGGTCCACATCATAGCCCAGACTCTCCCACGTTCCATCCAGTGGGCCCTGGGGGGATCTACAATGTCCCGTAACTGTCCGTGAAGCACCACAGTCATTTCTAAGCCAAGGAAAAGTTGAGGCTTGAGGCAGAGCCCGGCGGCGAGCTTAGCTCACCATTCCCCACCTGGAAATTCTCCCTTCAGCTCTAAACTCTGGAGGATCTGAATTTTTAAAATTAGACGTGGTTTCACTTATGAACGGCAGCAGCAACGGGCTTTAAACAGAAAACAAAATGTCTGGCTGGGAGGGTGAATTTCAGGCATCATTCATGGAGGATCTGGTCAGCAGGGCCTGAGTACTCGGTGCCAATTCACAGAGATTCTCTTTGCTCTAGAGCTAGGTAGCCTGATGACTTACTACACTGGTGACAGTTCGTAATGAGTGTCCCCACCCCCACTTTCTTCTCCCAATCTGTCTTTAAGCTCATTTACATGATAAAATTAGACCTCCGCTCTATTGGCAATCACGGCTCAAAGAACGCAATCAAGGAATTAAATTACCTGGCAATAAAGGCATGCATTAGAAATATAAACGTCATCTGCTGGGGGAAGAATTTTGCCAACATACTGAAGAGTAAGTTTGCTTCTGGCCTTAGCACTGGCATTCGGGATCCCGCTGGCTTGTGAAGTGTCTGAATTGTCGCATTGTAGTTGAGGCCACACAGTCCCGGAGCCAAACAAAAGCTGCTCAGAGTTAGCCCTGCATTGCTATTCCTGGGGGTGGGGACCACAGGGACAAACCAACTCGAAAAGTCCCTAAAAGTAGACAGTTTCACAAGAGCAGTTTCTGTTGACCTCTGTTTCTGTTGGCTTGAAGTGATGGGCCCTGGAGCTTGACCACAGTGGGGTCCTGTGGTCTGTAAATCATACCCTGAGAAACAGCCTGGGAGAAAAGGCAGAAAACAGGCCAGGTTTAGAAGACAACTCCACTCCTCTGGAGTGCAGACTGCAGGCTTAAATTCCAATCCAAGGCTGCATCCAGGCAGCTGTGATTTCCTTTGTGAAAAACAGAGCAGCAGTTTTACCAATGCCCTTGGGTGTAAAAAGACAACAGGAGCCAACTCGCTTTTGTGGTTTGAATGTAGTTATTGCAAAGCCTCATTTCTTTTTTTTGCCTTAGAGAAAATTTCATAGATCATTTCCGAATATGAGTCTTAGATTAAAGAAAAAGTCTCATTCGAACTACTTTTTTTGAACTAGTCTCTCCCTGAGTCATTTTACACAAGCCCACAGAGTTAAATACCATCTATTGGTTGATGACTCCTAAATGTATGTCCCCAGTCTTTGGCATCTGTCCTGACCTCCAGAGCTGGGTGCCCAACTGTGGATTTGACATTTTCACTTGGCTTTTTAACAGCTCTCTCAAAATTAATATAGCCAAAACTGACCTGAGTTCTGCCTACCGCTCCCAAGTTTATACTTCCTCAGCTTTCTTCCAGACAAGTTGATGGCCATTCTCCCAGTTGCTCAAAGTAAAAACTCTAGGAATCATAATTAGTTTCTCCCTTTCCTAATCTCTCTAGAAAACTCTTCTCTGCTCTCTAAATTCATCCATTCTCACCATCTCACTAACAGAGCCGGAGTGCAAGGTACCTATCTCTCTCTCCTAGATTATTATAAGTGCCTCCCTCCCTCACTCTCATTACTCTCATTTATTTTTACTTTTTATGTTTTAAAAACTTTTTATTATGGAAAATTACAAACCTATAAAAAACAGAGAAAATAATGTAATAAATCTCCATGTAACCTTTACACAGCTTCAAAAAGTATCAGCATTTTACCAATACTATTGTTATCTATTCTCTCTGCCACAATGGAAGTTTGCTTTTTCTTGGAATATTTTAAAGCAAATCCCAGACAGCATGTCATTTTTACCTGTAAATACTGCAATATGCATCTTTACCTGATAAGGAACTTTGAAGAAATGTAACCATCATACTGTTATATTTAACAAAATTAAGAATAATACTTTCCTATTGTACATATTGTCTTAAAACATATTTTTATGATTGCTTTGCTGGAATCAGGATCTAAATAAATTCCACATATTGTATATGGTTAATATATTCCTTAAGTCTCTTTTACTCTATATCACAGAACCCTTTGCCAGTCAGATGAAAACCACACTAAATTGTGTATTATTTAATAAATACATCACACCTGCATCAACACGTCCCCACAAGAATGTTTTTTTAAAATATATTTTTACTGAAGTATATCATTCACACATGAACATATACATAAACAATAAATATATAGTAAAGATGGTGAACTTACAAAATAAACATGCATGACATCATACAGGCTCTCATACATCCCCCTCCACCAACAACACCTTGTATTGCTGTGAAACATTTGTTACAGACTATGCAAGGGCATTGTCAAAATATTACTACTGGAAAGTGGGATATGACTCAAGAGACTGGGCTCCCACCTACCACGTGGGAGGTCTGAGGTTCAGTTCCTGGTGCCTCCTAAAGAAGACAGTGCACTGGCACAATGGGCAGGCAGGCAAGCTGACACAACAAGAGGCACAGGAAGAAAAGCATGATAAGAGATGCAACAAAGCAGGGAGAAAGGTTCCCGGTGCCTCCTAAAGAGTTTGAACAAGACAGTGAGCTGGCGCAATGGGCAGGTGCAGTGAGCTGGCATGACAAGATGATGCAACAAAAGACACAAAAGGAAAAACATAACAGAGACAAGAAAGCAGGGAATGGAGGTGGCTTAAGCAATTAGGCACCTCCCTCCCACATTGGAGGTCCTGGGTTTGGTTCCTGGTTCTTCCTAAAGAAACAAAGAAGACAAACAGATGCAGCAAGTACAAACAATGAGGGAGGGCAGGGAAGATAAATAAAATAAATCTTTAAAAAAATTACTACTAACTACAGTCCCTCTCTTACATTTGTTATATTTTCCCCCCAGCCCACCCTATTTTTTAAAAATATATTTTTATTCTAGACGTTGTGAACTTCAAAACAATCATGCACACACCCCTTCACCAACATACCACACCATGGTGGAACACTTGTTACAGATTATGAGATAATATCATCAGATTATTACCACCAACCATGGACCATAGTGTACATTTGGCATACTTTTTCCATACACCTTCATTATCAACACAGTTTATCTTTGGCATTGATGCAAGAATATTATAGTATTATTGTTAGCTACAGTCTATAGTTTACACCAATTGTAGTTTTCCCATGCTTCTCCACATTCTCACCAACCTGCAATAGTGATGTACATCTGCTCTAGCTCACAGAAGCATACTCTAGCATTTGTACCCTCAACCACAATTCTTATCCACTTTGGGTTCACTATGTTATTCAGTTCCAAGATTATTCTTTAGCTTTCTTTCAATTGACATTTATTTCCCCAGACTGCCCTTTTCAGCCACAATCCCATTTATAAACCATCTGTTACTCACTATAATGTGTTACCATCAACTCTATCCTTTCCACACTTTTCCAGTCAAGTTAATTAAAACTTCTACATACATTAAGCATCAGTTCTTCTCAACCCTCTTATCTCCTAATAACCTATACTCTAAGTTTTAACTCCATGTATTTATTCTTTGTATTTAGTTCATATTAATGAGACTATGCAATATTTGTCCTTCTGTGTCTGGTTCACTTCATGTTGTATAATGTCTTCAAGATTCATTCATGTTATCATGAGTGTCCCAATTTCATTTCATCTTATTGCAGCACTGTATTCCATCATACGTACATACCACATTTTGTTTATCCATTCATTGGTTGATGGACACTTGGGCTGTTCCCATCTTTTGGCAATTGTGAATAACGCCACTGTGAACATCAGTGTGCAGATGTCTGTTCGTGTCTTAGTTTTTAGTTCTTCTGGATATATTCCTAGTAAAGGAATTGCTGGATCATATGAGGGTTCTATATTTAGCTTCCGGAGGAACTACCACACTGTCTTCCACAGGGCCTGCACCATTTTATAATGGTGCAGTGAAGGAGTGTTCTTATTTCTCCACATCCTTTCCAGCACTTATTGTTGTCTTTTTTTTTAATAGTGGACATTCTTTGCGGTGTTAGATGATATCTCATTTGCATTTCCCTAATAGCTGATGATATGGAACATTTTTTAAATGTACTTTTTGGCCATTTGTATTTCCTTTTCGGAGAAATGTCTATTTAAATTGGATTGCTTGCTCTTACATCGTTGAGTTCTGTGATCTCTTTATATAGAATGATAATGAAACCCATATCAGATATGTGGTTTCCAAATCTTTTCTCCCATTGAATGAACTGCCTTTTCACCTTCTTCATGAAGTTCTTTCAATCACAGAAGTGTTTACGTTTGAGGAGATCCCTTTTATCCATGTTTTCTTTCATTGCCCGTGCTTTTGGTGTAAGGTTTAAGAATCTACCACCTACTATCGGGTCTTGAAGATATTTCCCAACATTTTCTTCTTCTAGGAGTTTTATTTTATTTCATTAAAAAAATTTTTTTAAGATTTATTTTTTATTTATTTCTCTCCCCTTTCCCTCCCCCCCCCCCCAGTTGTCTGCTCTCTGTGACTATTTGCTGTGTGTTCTTCTGTGTCTGCCTGCATTCTTGTCAGCAGTACCAGGAATCTGTATCTCTTTTTGTTGCGTCATCTTGCTGCATCAGCTCTCTGTGTGTGCAGCATCACTCCTGGGCAGGTTGCACTTTTTCCATGTGGGGTGACTCTCCATACAGGGTGAACTCCTTGCATGAGGGGCTTCCCTACGTGGGTGACACCCCTGTGTGGCATGGCACTCCTTGGGTGCATCAGCACTGCACGTGGGCCAGCTCACCACATGAGTCAGGAGGTCCTGGGTTTGAACCCTGGACCTCCCATATGTTAGGTGGACGCTCTATCCATTGAGTCAAATCTGCTTCCCTAGGAGTTTTATTTTTGTATAAGGTATGAGATAGGGATCTTTTTCTTTCTTTTGGCTATGGCTATCCAGTTCTCCCAGTACAATTTGTTGAATAGACTGTTCTGTCCCAGCTGGGTTTGACAGGCTTGTCAAAAATCGCTTGGTCATAGATGTGAGGGTCTGTTTCTGAATCATCAGTTCTTTATGCAAATACCATGCTGTTTTTTTGTTTGTTTGTTTGTTTGTTTGTTTTTACCACTGTAGCTAGGTAATTTGATTTAAAGTCTGGAAGTGAGAGTCCTCCAACTTCACTTATCCTTTTAAAGATGTTTCTGGCTATTTGGGGCCTCTTACCCTTCTAGATAAATTTGATAATTGTGTTTTCCATTTGTTTAAAAAAAATGCTCCTGGAATTTTTATTGGGATCATATTGAATCTGTATATCAATTTGGGTAGAATTAACATCTTAATGATATTTAGTCTTCCAATTTATGAACATGGAATGTTCTTCCAATTATTTAGATCCTTTAAAATTTCTTTTAGCAATGCATTATAATTTTCTGAACACAAGTGCTTTACATCCTTGGTTAAGTTTACTCCTAATTACTGGATTCTTTTAGTTGCTATTGTAAATGGAATTTTTTTTTCCTGATTTCCTCCTCAGATTGCACATTGCAATTGTATAGAAACACCATTGATTTCTGCATATTGATCTTTATCCTGACACCCTACTGAAACCATTTCTTAGATCTAGCAGATTTATTGTAGATTTTTTTGGACTTTCTAGATGCAGGATCAAATCATCTGCAAATAGTGAAAGCTTTACTTCTTCCTTTCCAATTTAGATGAATTTTATTTCCTTTTCTTGTCTGATTGCTCTAGCTAGAACCTCTAGCACTATATTGAACAACAGTGGTGACAATGGGTATCCTTGTCTTGTCCCTGATCTTAATGGGAAAGCTTTCAGTCTTTCACTGTTGAGTACAATCTTAGCTGTGGGTTTTTCATATATATAGCCTTTATCATGCTGAGAAAGTTTCCTTCAATTCTTAACTTTTGAAGTATTTTTATCAAGAAAGGATGTTGTATTTTGTTAAATGCCTTTTCTGTGTAAATTGATAAGATCATGTGATTTTTCTTCTTTGATTTACTAATGTGGTGTATTATGCTGATTGATTTTCTTGTGGCAAACCACTCTTACATGACTGGTATAAAACCCACTTGATCATGATGAATAATTCTTTTAATGTGTTGTCAGATTCAATGAACAAGTATTTTATTGAGGATTTTTGCATCTGTATTCATTAGCAAAATGGGTCTGTAATTTTCTTTTTTCATAGTATCTTTATCTGGCTTTGGTATTAGGGTGATATTGGCTTCATAGAATGAGTTTGGTAGCATTTCTTCTTGTTCAATTTTTTGGAAGAGCTTGAGTTAGATTGGTATTAAATTTTCTTTGAATACTTGGTAGAACACACCTGTGAAACTGTCTGGTCTTGGGCTTTTCATTTTGGGAAACTGATGATTATTTCAATCTCTTGTGATTGGTTTTTGAGGTCTTCTATTTCTTCTAGAGTCAATGTAAATTGTTTATATATTCCTAGGAATTTTTCCATTTTGCTTACTTTGTCTAGTGTTTTAGCATAAGGTTGTTTATAGTATCCTCTTATGATCTCTCATTTCTGTGGGGTCAGTAGTGACGTTCCCATTTTAATTTTTTAGTTCATTTATTTGAACCTTTTTTTTCTTAGTCAGGATAAGGATGTGTTGATTTTGTTAATCTTCTCAAAGAACCAACTTTTGGTTTTTTAATTCTTTTGGCTTTTTTTGTTCTCAATTTCATTTATTTCTGCTCTGATGTTTGTTATTGCATCCCTTCTACTGACTTTGTGATTAGTTTGCTGTTATTTTTCTAGTTCCTCCAATTGTGTAGTTAGGTCATTGATTTTAGCTCTTTCTTCTCTTTTAATATGAGCATTGACGGCTATAAATTTTCCTCTCAACACTACCTTTGCTGCATCCCATAGGTTCTGAGATGTTGTATTCTCATTGTCATTCATCTCGAGATTTTAATTGATTTCTCTTGAAATTTTTTCTTTGACCCACTGATTATTTAAGAGTGTGTTGTTTAGTCTTCATATATATGTGAATTTTCCCTTTTTCTGCTGCTTGTTGATTTCCAACTTTATTCTATTATGATCAGAGAAAGTGCTTTGTATAATTTTGATTTTGTTGATTTTATTGAGATCTGCTCTGTAACCCAACATATTGTCTATCCTGGCAAAAGATCCATGAGCACTTGAAAAGAATGTATATCCTGCTGTTTTGGGGTGCAGTGTTCTGTATATGCCTATTTGCTTTAGTCCATTCATCATATTATTCAAGCTCTTTGTTTCTTTCTTGATCTTCTGCCCAGATGTGCTATCCAATGCTGAGAGTGGTATATTGAAGTCTCCATCTATTCTTGTTGAGATGTCTATTTTTCCCTTCAGTTTTGCCAGTGTTTGCCTCATGTATCTTGGGGCATCCTGGTTAGGTACATATACATTTATAATTCCTATTTCTTCCTGGTGAATATGTAATATGTAATGTCTCTCCTTGTTTCTAATAACAGTTTTGCTTTTAAAGTCTATATAATCTGATATAAGTATAGCTACCCCAGTTTTTGTTTTGTTTGTTTGTTTGTTTGTTTTGGTTACTGCATTTGGAAATATCTTTTCCCAACCTTTCACTTCCAGTTTATTAGCATACTTGGGTCTAAGGTGAGTCTCTTGCAGACAGCATGTAGATGGCTCATATTTTCTTATCCATTCTGCCAGTCTGTGTCTTTTGATTGGGGAGTTTAATCCATTAATATTCAATGTTATTACTGTAAAGGCAGTTCTTAATTTCATCCATTTAATCTTCGGGTTTTATTTGTCATTTTATTATCACCACTCTTTTGACACTTTTAGTTACTGTTATTGACATAGTCATCATTTCTAGACTCTCTTCCAAGCCTCTCTTTTCTGTCTTTTCTTTTCAGGCTGTAACATTCCCTTTAGTATTTCCTACAAAGCCAGTCTCAGTTTCTCTTTATCTATTATTCTATTCTTACCCTCATTTTTGAAAGACCATCTTGCCAGATATAAAATTATTGGCTGACAGTTTTTCTCTTGCAGTATCTTAAATATATCATATCACTGCCTTCTTGCCTCCATGGTTTCTGATGAGAAATTGGCACTTAATCTTATTGGGTATTCCTTATATGTTATCCATTGCTTTTCTCTTGCTGCTCTCAGAATTCTTTGTCTTTGGCATTTGACATTCTGATTAGTATGTGTCTCAGAGTTGGTCTATTTGTATTTATTTAGATGGGAGTACATTGCGCTTCCTGGACACAGATATCTATGTCCATCATTATTTCTTCAGCTATTCCTTCTGCCCTTTTCCCCCTTGTCTTCTCCTTCTGGAACATCCATGACATGTATGTTTGCATGTCTCTTGCTGTCATTTAGTTCCCTGAGATCCTGTTAAATTTTTTCCATTCTTTTCTTCATCTGTTCTTTTGTGTATTCACTTCTGGAGGCCATGTCTTCAACCTCACTGATCCATTCTTCTGCCTCCTCCAATCTGCTATTATATGATTCCAGTGTGTTTTGAATTTCATTTATTGTACTGTTCATTCCCATAAGGTATGCTATTTTTCTATGTACGTTTTCAAATTCTTCTTTGTGCTCATCTAATGTCTTCTTAATATCCTTAATTTCTTCAGCCATTTCATTGAATTTATTAAGGAGATTTCTTTGAACATCTAAGATTAGTTGTCTCAATTCCTTTATGTCATCTGGAGGCTTAACTTGTTCCTTTAAATGGACCATGTCTTCATGTTTCTTGGTATGGATTGTAATTTTTTGCTGGTGTTTTTGCATCTGACTGGCCACATGTATTTATTCTGGGTGCAGTTTCTCCCTTTTGCTTGGGGCTTTCTTGTCTTTTCTCTCTTGCTCATTGTGTAGTAGGAGTCAAGGATGTAGTTGGTGCTATAAGCTATGGAGGCTGAACCTGCCCACTTTGCCCAAGGAATTAATGAAGCTTCTCCCACCTTTCTTCTTTGTCAGGGGTAGGGACAGAGCTGCAACTGTGTACAATAATCCAAGTTGGCAGTACAAGACTGTCTGTAGTTGCCTGGAGAGATTGATGAAGCTTCACACCCCTTACTCCCCAACCTTGGGCAGGGATGGAGCTATAGTTGTGGGAAGCAAACTATGCCCTGTGTGGGTCCAAAATGACCAGTTATCCAGGTAAACTGACATAGCACCAGACCCCCTCCCTGCTGGGGGTGGGAATGGACCATCTGGAGTGCCCAACAATTTAAACTATGTGGGCCAAATATACCTGCAGTTGACCTGAGAGGCTGAGGGAGTACTGTCCATTCTGCCCTTTAGGGGGTGGAACAAAACAACTGACACTGAACAGTTCGGTCCCTGTAGGCCCAAAGTACCCACCGTTGCCTGGAGAGGCTGAGGAAGCACCAGCCCTCTCCAATCATATTGGGTGGTGGGGGTTGTTCTATGAGCACCAAACAGTTTAGTCCTTATAGGCTGAAAGTACCCACCATTGTCTGGAGAGGCTGTAGAGACATCAGACGTCTCCTATCCTATTGAAGTTGGGGGTGGATCCATAGGCGTCCAACAGTTCAATCCATGTAGGCCTAAACTGTCTGTCATGTCCTGGAATGGCTGTGGAAACACCAGCTACTGCCTTTCCTATTGGGAGTGAGGGTGGATCCACAAGTACTCACCAGCCCAGGCTGTGTGGGCCCAAAGCACCTGCAGTTACCCAGAGAGGCTGGGCAAACACAATCCATCTCTTGTTCTATTGGGGGTAGGGGTAGAACCACAGGTGCTCAACTGTTGGATTTGTGCAGGCCAAAAGTGACTGCAGTTGCCCTGAGAGGCTGAGGAAACACCAGCCCCTGCCTGTCTTATGCAGGGGACAGAGGTGGAGATAGATTTGAAGGCACTTAACAAACCAGTTTATGTGGCCTACAAATGCCTGCCATTGCCTAGAGAGGCTGAGGATACCCAGCTCCTCTCTTACCCTGGTGTATGGGGATGCAGTCCCAGGTATCTAACTATTTGGTCTGTGCTGGTGGAGAGCACCTGCAGTTTCCTGGAGAGCCTGGTGCAGGTCCTGCCAGCTTCCTCTGTGCTAGAAGTGGGGCTGGAGGCTAAGGCTAGGCCTGCAGTCCTATCTGGGTGGAAAGAAGCCAGTCTCTTAACTTCACAGGATTTTCAATCAACCCAGCTTTCCCTCCTGCCAGGGATGGAGTCAAAATGGTGGCTTCCTAGCTCAGTTGGATGGGTTCAAGCCTCACCTATTCCTAGGATTATATTTTAGCTAGCTGAGTCTACTAATCAGTAGCTGAGGTTGGTGGACAATTTTCTTTTCCTCCACCATTAATAGGAAATGCTAACTATAGCCACAGAATCCTGTGGTGACTTGTGCTTCTAGAGGAGGATGGGCACTGGCCTCTGTGGCATGGCTTGCAGCTTCCCAGGGAGGTGGTACAGGCCCCCCAGTTTCCTCTCTGCCAGAGCTAGGGCAGCCCGCTTCCCCTCAGGCCAGCGGCGGAGTCAAAAGGGCGGCTACTGGCCTCCTTCTGACCTGGACAGGCTCAAAGTTTAGCTGTTCCTAGGATTATACTTTAGCCCAACGAATTTACTAATCAGTAGCTGAAGTTGGTGCCACACCGTGTTTTCCTCCCCTGTTTTTTTGGAAATGGAGCTTTGGAATCCAGCCACAGAATAGCTCCCGAGTTGGCTTGTGCCACAGGTGCCAACCTCCTTGGCGTGGGGCGCTCTACTCATGAATCCTCTCTACTAATGGGCAGCCTCCTCCTCCCACACTCTCAAGGATGTTGCAGGATACTCTTCTGGTCTCCTGTGGCCCCCAAAGAGGTGTTTTAGATACCTCTGGATGGTTACTAACTGCTGTGTAGCAAGAGCTGACTCCAGGAGCAGTAGCAGGAGCTCCTTACTCTGCCGCCATCTTGGCTTTCCCCAAAAAAATAATGTTTTTTTTTTGAATTTCAGTTCCAGCTCACGGACTCCTGGTTCCAATACCCTCTCTGCTCCCTTTTTTTATACCATTGATTTGTTGGAGACCAGGTCACTTGTCCTGTTGAGATTTCCACAGCTGGATTTAGTTGATGATATCCTCATTGTGTCATTTAAATAGTTTCATTACCCACTGCTATTTTCTATAAGCTGATAGCTGGTTCTACAGACTTGATTAGATTTTGCTTCCATTTTTTTTTTTTTTTTTTTTAATGTCGAGAATTCTACATAGATGGTACTGGAAACTTCCTATTGCCTCATACCAAGAGGCACATAATGTCTGTACTCCCACTTTTTAGTGACATTTGATCTGTGGGTTCAAGTGTCTTACTTATTTTTAAATAGTCTATGATTCAGAATCCTTTCAAGTTAAAATTAATGAAATAGTGCTGTAGCTTTAAAGATTCTTTGGAAAGGCTATTTGGTAATCCAAATCTGGAACCCATATGGTAAGGGCAGGAATCTGAGCAAAACGATTATGCTGGGACCTGAAGACGAGGATGCAGACATGGAGAGGAGGCAGCCACCCTGGCTCACTGCCAGGTGGCTCGCCTACCAAGCGGATGTAGTTCTGAGCTGGGTCCTTGACCTGGAACTGCATTCCTTTCTCCTTTCCACATACTATCCTCACTTCCACCCTACCATCCCTTTGTTCTTTGCTGGGCTCCTGTGCCACGTATTACATTGACTTTTTTTTTTAAATAATAATAAACTTTATTTTTTAGAGAAGTTTTAGATTTACATTTACAGAAAAATTACACCAAAAGAATAGGAAATTCCCATATAAACCTCCCCCCACACACAGTTTCCCCTGTTACTAACAACTTACATTAATGTGGTACATTTGTTACAATTGATGAACCAATATTGAAGCATTGCTACTAACCAAAGTCTATAGTTGACGTTATGGTTTACACTTTGTGCTATACAGTTTTATAGGCTTTGATAAATTGTACACTGTCATGTGTCCATTATTGCAGTATCATACAGAACAATTTTGCTGTCCTAAAAATGCCCTCTGCTCCACCCCTTCATCCCTCTTCCTCCCTTCTGTACCCCTGGTACCTTTATATAAATGTTACAATTTCTTAACACAAGATAATAACTATAATAACAATAAATCTGCATTGGTCCATGGTTACACTCCCCCCTTATGTTTGTTCTTTCCTCAGTCTTGAGGGGTTTGGGGTGATGTCCACTCTGCTTCAGGCTGAGAAGGGACTTAGATATTATGGGCAGATAGAATTGTTCTGCTTGCAGCTGTAGATACTCTTTTGGGATGAGACTTGTCCACCATCATTGCTTTGTTGGTTGTCCAGAGCAAGTCCAAAGAACTGGCGAGGAGGAGTTGGTCACAACTCTGCTGGGATTCAGGGCTCAAACAGCATATGAGCAATCCAAAGATTTGAGTCTCTGAGAGATATTTAATGGTATACTTTTACTTCTCTGTCTTTAAAGAAAAAGTGCCAGCTACTTCACAGCATAGGGTGGGCTAGTCACCTCTAGAATGTATTAAGAGAATGGTGAAACAAGATCTTTGTGTTCTTCAGTTTAAGAAAAAATTGTCAAGAGAAGGATGGTTAGCAGGATTGAGAACTAATAGGGGCAGGAGCTGATGGTTTTAGGTTTAGGAGGTGGCAGATACTGGTCTTTCCACTTCCTATGATTTTGTCTCATTTCACCAAGATCAGTGTCTTCTTATCCATCAGCAAGGTGTCCGTCCACTGCAGGTTGCATCCCAAGATGGGATGGACCAATGGGACTCCCCTCAAGACCTCATTGTTCCTAGGGAACTCCGGGTGTACCAAGAGGAAGGGATAGTGCTTTGGGAGGCAATAGACTGTACTTATGACTTCCTGCTCTCAATAGCATATGGGGGCTCAAATGAAATAGCTGTAAGGTCAAACTAGAGTCTAGGGATTGCATTCCTCGCTGTATAGATGAACATCTGAGTTAAATTTAGCATACGCTATTTTGTTACATTCCCTTAATAAGCCTGGGACATTCATTTTTATTTTACTGATGAGAAAACTCAGGCTGAGAGAAGCTAAACTGTTCTCTGTTCCACAGCTAGTAATGTATTTTATTTTAAAAAGATGGTTTTGTAGCTCTGTCCACCTGAAAGACCTAGAAACAACAATAAGCCCAGTAGGGGTGATGAGCACCCTGAAGATCAGCAGGGCATTTCTCACTAAAACAAACTAGGCTTCCTTAGAAAAATATCTGATTCCAAGAGTGGGGTAAGAAATGTACAAAATGAACTTTAAAATATTTTCATATCAGAAAGCAAGGTAGTAACAGGCTACTAGAGTGTGTTTTTAGCCAAATTGAAGAGGGTCTTTCTGACCAAAAATGAGAAAATTTAAAGTATTAAAAAATAATCAGTGGATTAAAATACATTAAATATGTTAAAGCCCATGAATTTATAATGATGTTTTAAAAATCCAACTCATTAGTCATCTTTGGACGATGTTAGGGAATCATTTTGTTACTTTGAAAACTGGCAAATAAAGGGGAGAAACCTCATTTGTTTATCCTTCCTTTCTTATATGAACTTCACAGTGACCAAATAATTGATGGGAAGAATGACTCTTTAAAGAAGTATTACAGCTAATAATTGAGAGAAGAATGAGAGAATTAGAATATCACTGTCTTAGTTTGCCATGCTGCTATGACCAATACCACCCAATGGGATGGTTTAAAAGATAGGAGTTTATTGGCACATGGTTTTGAGACTAGAAGAAGTAAAATAAAAAAATGAGCAAGACTTCCTTTCTCCCTGGAGAATGAAGCATTCTGGCGCTGGCTCCCAGTAATCTTTGGGGTTCCTTGGCTCATATTTCTGCTGCTCATGGTTGTGTCCCCTCTGTTCTGGCTTCTGTGACTTCTGCTTTTCTACGCCTACAGTACTCTGAATTGAGGCCCACATTGCTTCAGTTGGCCACACCTTAGCTGAAAATACATCTTCGGGAGGCCCTGTTTACAATGGGTTCACACCCACAGAGATACGGATGATGATTAAGAACATGTGTTTGTTGGGGTACATAATTCAACCTCCTACAATCACCATTTTGCAACCCATGATGAAATAAAGGAACTGAGCAATAGTTTTCAGCACTTGCTAACATCACACACAAATCATCACAGATAGGATGGATCTCCTGATAAAAGAACACCACACTACTTAGGAAATCTCCTTGCCAAAACCAGAACCTGAATATGATTAAGACTCTAGATAGAAATAATGATTTATAGGAAATACAGGAGACAGAAGAATATGTTAAATGGATATCATGGGGATACAGTCAGCAAAATCTAGACTGTGGGAAATTACAAGAAAAATAACTAGTTTCTTTAACAAATAAATGAAAGCTCCAAAAAAAAAAAAAAAAAAAGAGAGAGAAGGTATTGAAGATGTTGCAGTGGGGGGAGGAGCATATTAATTAAAAGAGATGTAAGTGACATATCAATTGCAATATATGAACCTAATTTGGATTTGAATTTGAAAAAATACTATTTAAAAATATATTTTAATATATGGGAATCCTGTATTTTATACATGATTGTTCTCTAAACCCACAACTTCTCTAACTATATGTATTTTTTATTTTATTTTATTTTATTTTTTTTAAGTGGAAGGGAAAAGCAGAAGAGGAGGTCAAAGAAATGATATTAGGC
This sequence comes from Dasypus novemcinctus, assembly GCF_030445035.2. Lineage (NCBI taxonomy): Eukaryota > Metazoa > Chordata > Mammalia > Cingulata > Dasypodidae > Dasypus > Dasypus novemcinctus. Next base: position 15,948,508 of record NC_080689.1, on the reverse strand, counting down.
AATAGAAAGCCCCCTAGAGCCTCGAGAAAGGGACACATTCTGGTCAATCCTTTAAATTTAGCCCAGACTTCTGAACTGTGGAACTGTAAAAACATAAAAAATGAATTTACTAAAAAGAGAGAAAGAAAATTGGGGAAATTAACACTGAATAATTGTTGTTATTAAGAATTATTATTGATTTTTTAGATGTGATAATGGTATGTGCGTTTGTGTGAGTGTATATTGTTAGAGAGTGCTTATCTTTTAGAGGAACAAACATTTACATGCAAAATTATTCAATGTCTGTTATATGCTTCAAAGAAACATGGGATGGGGAAAGTGGGAGGTAGAATTGATGAAAGAAGATTTGACCAAAATGTTGGTATTGTGGAAACTGATTTGTGGCTACATTGTTTCATATGCTGGTTTATATACTTTTCCTTACTTTTGAAAATTTAACATTAAGAAGTTAACATTAACAAAATAACCACCAAGAACAAATTTCTACAAGAAACAGTCTTTTGTTTTCCAGACCCACAATCCTTTGACAGCAATCCATATTTCCAACCTTATCTCTGACTTCTCTGCAGTGCTTTTTATTTAGCCAAACTGCTTTTTGTTTCCTAATTTAAGGTGCATATTTCAGACTTTGAATACATAGATTATAGTGTCTTGTTGTCAAAACCAATCCTTCCATCACGCCTACAGGTATATGTGATTCGTGCGTATCACACACGATTTAGCCCATCTCATCTCCTTCTTGTAGTGCTTCCATCTTAAAATAATAGCTCCCTTTTTTGAATATCAGTAATGCATTATTATATGTATCTCACCTTCAGTCACGTATATTGTTAGTGACTTTAGTGTGCAGCAATTTTCTTCCCTATCAATTTATAAGATCCTGAGGGCAAGAACCTTGTGTTGTATTTTTTGCTACCCACAGAGGAACTAGCACCGTGGTCCATAGTAAGTGCTCAATAAATACCATTTAATTAAATAGCACTAATTACCCATTTAAATTCTGATGGTAGAGTTTTGAAAGCTTGGGAGGAAAAAATGATGACATCTGAATGTAAATTTAAGACAAAGAGAAGTCAGAAGTGAGGCAATCTGACTAGAAGGGAGACAAGGCTGTGACAGCCTTCTCAATACTTTGGGCTTAGTATGGGAAGATTCTTCTGTTTTATGACCTTAGTGGAGGATATTAGCAGATGTCCCCCTGGACTCTTAAGTAAGTCATTTTGTGCACAGTCAAGAGGCTTTTATTTCCTCACAATATACCACTCCTGCCTCCCCCAAATGTTCAGCTGCCAGGAACACACCATCTGGCTGACATATACCCTGCACCACTCCCTAAGTGGCCATTACTCAGTTCTCTTTATTAATCCTAATTCCCTTTCTGTGCATTTCAGAGGGCCAAAGGAATAAAAGGAAAGATTACTAGAGAAGTGGAAAGCCTATCTATGCCACTTAATGGTTGCCTAGGATGTGATCCCTTTGCTCCCAACCATATGTTTGGAGGCCACTGTTGGCAATTATACTTCTTAGGCATCCCAGATACTTCCCTTCTTTTCCCCACCCTATTCATTTTTTATTTTATTTTATTTTATTTTAAGCAGTTCTGGAAGATGTACCCTCAATTCCCAGCCTTCAGTAAGCTCCACCATCAAAGCCAGTCTCTAAGTGGCAGATCATCAGAGCTGATTTAGAAGGTGGGGCCAGGAGGGTATGGCCGGGCCCTTAGCCATCTGATTCTGTTTTTCCTACTACACCTGGGCCTGATTTAGAACAACAGATGCTTCAGTCTACAGGCCTGGGGATTTGGAATGACTTCTCAGTAAACAATCAGACAGGACAGAAGCAGAGCCTGAGAATCTGAGGCTCCGGTTTTGCAAGGGCTGAGTGTGTGACAGTGATTCATCGGAGTAGTCGAAAGCCAGGCAATCCTGAGTCGGGACTGCAGTGACATACTGCAGTGATGCAGTATTGCAGTGGCCCTTGGTTAATAATTTACTCTGCTCAAGTTGACCTCTTTTTAGGAAAGGGACCTTGTAATATGTTCTTACTATTCACAGCTAGTGTGGGGAAAGATTAACTATTAAAGGAGATTCAGATTCATGTAATTCCTTAGCATTTGTGTGACTCCTCCATTCTGCTTCACATACTCTTCGGGAAAAAAAAAAAATAGAGGGCAGAAGAGCAAAAGAAATTCTCAGCCCTTTCTGAGAAGACAGTTCCTCAGATTCTATTTTATTCTTAACCTGGTACTGTTAGAAAGTATGTAATAGCTTTCCATAAAAGGCATGTCAAAGACTCAAGGTTATAACAACCTCCCTACCTTGACTTCCACAGCCAAATTCCTTAGTGCCTGCTGAAGGTGTTGGAAGAATTCTATCACAATGCCCAGTATGACACAGAGAAACATTTGCTTTCTTATTATAATTTGACCTAATGCTTAAATTCATAACTGACTCCAATTAATTTCTCAATTCAGAGGGTAGAGGAGAGTAAAAGCACTGGAAAAAATCTGAATGTCTGCAAATAAGGAGGTACAGCAGCTCAAACCACCTTGAAGCTTCTATAAAACAAAAAATTCTAACCATTAGGCAACTAGCTCCTTCTTTCAAAGAGTATTGGCTAGAAAATCCAGGCAACAGCCCTGTTAGATTGCCCTGAAGTCCACCATAATGGAATGTGGCCAATAGTAAAATTTCCTGGGTTCAGACTTTACTTTGGAGCAGCTCCAGACCACTACAGGAGGTAGAAGAGGTCTCCAACCTCTACTTACTCCAAGAAACTTCATCTCAGTGGGTTAGCAGAAGACCCCACTAACTGATAGAAGCCACAATCAAGCCCTTAAGAGAATCAAGTCATTAAAATAACCCAAAAGATAACTGAATAACAGGAGCCCTATTGCTGAGGTACCATTCAAAAAAAATTCTTTTGTGTTACTCTCTGAACATACTCTTTGGAAAGATATTACGTGGGGAATTAGGAATTTGATATAATGACAAAAATTTGAACACTAACTCGGCCTGGATTGATTTTTGAACTAGTTCATTGAAAAAGGTCACGCAGATAGCTGACAATTAGATCATGGTTATCCTTTGCAGATGGGCCAGCCTAGCTCTGACAGTCTCTTTCAAAACCAGGTTCAGAAAAAAAAAACACCAGTCCAAACATAAGCACATTCACACCCTGTGGGAAATTTGGAACTTAAAATGAAAGTTTTAGAGGACAGTTAAGTCTTATTTGGAAATTATTTTCTGGGAGAATACCCAGTGTTTACCCCTTTCTTTAATTGCACTGAATTTGTTCTTAGTGAGTGCTAGGAGTACATGAAAAGCCTCTATCTTAACTGTTGCATAATCGATTTGTTCTTTTACTTTAATGTAAATTGCAAAAATAGTACAGAGAAATTCCATGTGTGCTTCCTCTAGGGTCCCCAAATGTTAACATTTTACCAGATTTACTTTATCTTTCTCTATCTATTGCTTCTCCCCTCCCCAACTGTTTGTGAGTTGCAGACATGATGCCCCTTTGCCCAAAAAGTTTAGTGTGTATTTCTTAAAATAACCACAGAATAAGGAGGGTCAAAATCAGGAAATTCACACTAAGGCAATACTACTGGAATCTACAGACTTTATTCAGATTATGTCAATTGTCTTAATAATGTCTTTTATAGCAAAAGTATAGTCTGAATCATGCAGTGTATTCAGTTGTCAAGTTTCTCGAATCTCCTTTAATCTGGAATAGTTCCTCAGTCTTTCTGTTTTTTATAATTTTTTTTTTTTCAGATTACATGCCAGTGTATTGGAAAGTGTCCATCAACTTGGATTTGTCAAATGTTTCCTCATTATTACATTCTAGTTATACATTTCTGGCACAGATGTCACTGAAGTAGTGTGCTTTTCAGTGCATGATATCAGGAGGTACATATTTCGCATGAGACAATTATATCTAAGCAAATATTTTTAAATATTATAATCAGTGCTGAGTGGGTGTCAGGTCAACATGAATTGGTAGAAAAATCTGACTTAGAATGTTATAGGGCGTTCATTTTTATTGGGTAAACTCAAACTGGGCTAACAATTCTTTGCTTCAACATTTATTTACCATTAATGAATGCTAAGAGGTTTCTGGGACATGAGAAAAGGTATGTATATCACAGAATTTTCTAGTTAAAATGACCACAAAGGTTATCCCATCCAACTTCCCACTCAATTCAGGCATTCTCTCCTCAGTACCCTACACTAATGGTAGTTTTAACCTCAGCTTACGTTTTAATGAAAGGCATATGGTTGTGGTTTAAAGTTCTCAAAAACAATTTATTTCCTTTAAGTACTCATTTATTATACTCGTTTACTTATCAAAATCTCTATTGTATGGTATGCATAATATTTTTATTAACCTACAACTCAAATAAAAAAAAATCTCTATGGTGAGTTAAGAGCTTAATTTCAATTTTGTCTGAATTTATAGACTTTCTTTGTATAACCAAGAAATAGTAAGAGGCGTGGAAAAGGACATAGGGAGAGAGAATCTGCAGCACTCAGTAGAGTTGTCACCGGTACCTACACTATACCTTCTCCTCATAAGGGAAGAAGGGCAGACCTCAAGTAAAATGCCCCAATTTACAGAAGGCTTCAAGGTAGAAACTTGAAGGAACAAGTCTAAGACCAAAACACTGTTTGCCAAATGGGACAAGATGTGTTGAAAGCATGTGAATATCATAGCCAGAGTGCTCACTGACTAAAAGTGATTTATTCTGCCAGGTTAATTTCCTTCGAATATAATGTGCATCACTGACTTCCTCCTCAAAAAACACTAGAGTCTCTTTATGCATAAACTCCTCAGCCTCACACTAACTCTCCCTGGGGTATCCCCAGAGTAAAGTTTGGTTCAAAAGCATTGTGGGTGATGGGCTGAACCATGGCTCTAATTTTTCTCTTAGCCTCAGATAGCTGTCCCAGGCATTCTTTGAACACATATTTACTAAGCAACTACCACAAGCAAGGCACTGGGTATAGAGTGGCGAAGGGGACAGATACAGACCTCCCCTCGTGGAGCCTGTGGACTAACAGGGCATGCCTAATAGTGCAGTGCACAGAAGGCAATCGTCACGCTTTTGTAGAATTAAATTGGCACAGAGATGAATCCAGTGATGACCCTTGTCTAGCGCGTCCCTTTGCAGTTTTACTTGGGACCCACGTGAGCTTTCCTTTGCTGTCCAGCTCTCTCCTCAGGCTGTCGGGCATTCATTGTTTCCTATTCTCTTCCCCAACCCAAACTTGCCAACCTTGTTTTGGGAGCTCCTTTAGGATTCTATGGTTTTTCAGTGGTTGCTAATGGGTTAAAGCTTTCTCACTCCTGGGAAGGTATTTTCTACAGTACATGTACAGGAGGAGACCTTAATCCACGAGTGTATTGGCTTTAGCATAAGATATTGGTAACAATAATCGGGGTGAGATAGCTTTTAAATGAATAATATCATTCCACCCAGACACCTACCACCCATGAGGCTTACCTGGATCTGCCAAAATCCATCCACCAGGGCTACTCTGGGTTTTGGTAAAAAGAAGCTCCAGATACGTTCTCCTCTTAGAGATTCAAAAGTTGCAGGATAAATTATAGACTGTGGGAGGACAGTTAGTAAGATTTGTTTATTCCTTTAGTCTATGAACAACTCCTGAGTGCAAGCATGCGTCAAGAATGGCTGGGTACTGGGTGCAGAGAGAACAGTCTAAAAGTGGGCAAGAAAACCAGCAGTCCACGAAGGAGGGAGGAGCAGGGCGCTATGAGAGCACGCCAGCAGTCAGGGGCCGGGGGCGGGGACAGAGAGGAGGTAGCCAGGAATTTCCAGGCAGTGCGGCCAGAGAGAGAGAGTTCTCACCATCCGAACAGTTTGAAAAGCAGGACAGAGGCTTCAAGGGGACACACTGAAATGAAACAAGGCTCTGTATTAAGCCTCCCGGGGAACCTAACCTGTAACAAATGATACTCTTACCTCAGAATTTTTAGATTTAAGTATTCTTTAGATGAGAATCTAAATATTGGCTTCCCCCCTTCACTTTTTTCAATATTTACATTAGGTGTAATCCAATAAACTGAATAAATCAGTTTAGGTCAAGGAGAGAGGCCAGCCTGAAGTAGAAAAGTCTAACACAAAAAAGTCTAGAAGAAACTGTTAGTTGCAGTTTATGCTGGGGAATGGAATTAGGGGAAGAAATGAGTAATTTTTACTTTTTATCCTTTCTGCTTCTATACTGTCTTGGTTTAAATCCATGAGTTTATATTACTTTAAAAAATATAACAGTAAAAAGCCAGGAATTTTTATTCATTTCAAGGATATATACAGTCTACTGGGCATCAAAGGTATGGCAAGTGATTTATTTTTAAGACCAGTTAGCAAACTATGAGCTAAGATCCTTAAAGATTCTGTTCTTAAAAGTGTTCAAAAAGTACCCTTTTTAACAGAGCAAAGGTAAGCTTTTGACTATTCCAAAGCAAGTTATCAAAATTCAGACTTAGGGAAGCAGGTGTGTCTCAAGCAATTGATCTCCTGCCTACTGCATGGGGGCGGGGGGTCCTGGTTCAGATCCCAGTGTTCCTAAAGAAGACAGCGAGCTGACCCAACAAGGGACACAAGAAGAGAAACAATGAGAGACCCGACAAAGCAGGCAGCGGAGGTGGCTCAAACGATTAGGTGCCTCCCTCCAATATCGGAGGTCCCTGGTTTGGTTCCCGGTGCCTCCCAAAGAAACAAGGAAGATGAACAGACTACAGCAAGTGCAAAAACAACAAGGGGGTAGGCAGAAATAAAACAAATCTTAAACTCAGATTTAGTCAGTGGCAAATTTATAAATTGATAAGGAAAATGGATGTTGGTTTGCTGGTTTTCTCGCTGGTCCCAATTTAACCTCATGATTATGTGGAAGATGGGCTGAGAATGTCAATTAATGCCTTAGTGTTCAGAGGCGTATTGGGTTAGAAAGAGGAGAGGTGAGCCTAAGAAACATAACCATACCCCATACATTTTAGCTACTCCACTACTAGGGCCTAAGGACATTATTTCCCAGTCCAAATATTTTAACCTAGGTGAGACTAAAAAAACAAACCTAAATATCCAGTAACAATATTAGCATGTTAAATTTTGTCTCAATTATTAGTGCTTTTTTATGGTTTTTAGTTTTGTGCCTCACATGCAGATACTAAGGTCAACCTATTTTTAACATGAGTCTCTCTCCAGCTTTAGATCAATTGATAGTCTCTTACATGCCCAGAAGAGTGGGAGAGCATAATCTGTATGCACGACCACCCCTGGAGCCAGGCTGCATGAGTTAAATCCCTGTTTCTGCTAACTAGCCCTGTGAATTTGGGCATGTAGTTGAGTCTCTGTATTTCAATTCCTTATCAATGAAATTGAGATACTGGAATTGAATGGGGAGGTAGGGAGTAAGTTGAGTATTAACAGACTTACTGCCTTTCTTTTTTGATTCAGGGTGTGTGTGTGTAAATAAACCCGGGACCTATATGTGGGAAGCTGGTGCTCAACCACTGACCCACAGTGGCTCCCGATTTGTTTTTTTCATGTTTTGCTTGTGTGTTTTTTTTTTAAGAGGTGCTGGGAAGCAAGAACTCAACCGCTTGAGGCACATCCACTTCCTCTTATCTTTTAAAAGTACTTACCAACCTAGTCTGGCACACACAGTAAGCTTCCTGTATTAGCTATTTTCATAACTGCCAACAAAAATCCTTAGCCAGGTTTAGAATCTCCTTGGTGCAGACTTGGTACACAGCCATGACATTGAACAGCTGACTAGAACTAATTCCTCTTAAATGCTAACTTGAGGATATTTATCAATATGAGAACCTTCTGGGTAAATCTCAATGATGTTTATTTCTAGGCTATGAAATTCAAAGTTTCTTAGAGACCCAGAAGAGTATTCTAATAGGGGCTTCCAGGCTCTTTGATTAGGACAGCTTACAGTTGGGTTTAATAAAACCAAACATATCTTACTTTACCTCACTGATGAAGGGCCGGTGAACTTGCCCTTGGCCTGTGGAGTTTGGCCTAACTCTGGGGTGGTTCGAGTCAAAATTAAATTGTAGTTACTATCAGAAGTTTTTGCACTCTTTGTATCAATAATCACTTAAAATGATTATTAGAAAGTTCTCTATACTAAGCTAAACTTCATCCCCCTACTCTTTTGCCAGTTGGGCATTCACAGAATAAGTAGTCATTTGTATATATGGGGGTATTTAGAATATTTAAAGCCAGTTAGCGTCTCCCAGAGATTATGTGTTTGAATAATCTTGTAAAATAAAACTTTCTTATAATCAAAACACTTGAAAATCCCTTAAACTGCTCAAAAAATAAAATCATAATAAAGCCAATTTCACCTGCAGGAAATTTAAAGAGACTGTTTTTCTTTTGGCTGAGCTGCAGATGAAGTGATTAGCTGGCATTTAGAAGCTCTCCTGTATGAAAATACTTAGCTTTACACACTTGGCATGATTGTGCTGTTGAATTTATTGATTCTGAAAATATGATACAATGCTACTAAGTATTTCCTTAGTGTTTTCTATTTAAAAAACGCACTCTTGCTGAGGATCTTTAATGTACCACATGTCACTCAAGAGTGGAGCACCTGTCATACATTCCTACCAATATTATCAATGTGGAAAAATAGGCAATTTATTTACAGAATAGAGAAGCTACATTCTGAGTTGAAACCGACATTTAAAGAGAAGACTAAGGAGAAAAAGCATACATTAAGATGAAAGTGATGTTCATGGGAAAAAGGAAGATGGAGATGTAAACTTGAGAGGTATTTCCTTTATCTAGAGATTACTGTATCTAAGAAATAAGTTCACAGACAAGGTGATCTTCCAGACTTCTTGTATTAAGTGTTTTTTGAAAATGAATTGATAATTCATCACTGAAGGAACCCTGGTTTGCAGCAAATTCCCACAGCATTTACTTTTGGGATTAACTTTACTGCCATTTACTGCATGACACTGAACACCCACTGGCTCCTGCTTCATTTCCTCATCTGTAAATTAGGGATATATGGCCAGTAACCTTAAGGGATAGTGAAATAATCAAGTAATTGAAACTTTAAAAAGCATTTTGCAAACTGTAAATCACAACACAAGTTGAAAAGTACAAAGGACCACAGAGATTCAGATTCAGAGAAAAACTATAGTGGGCACCTTTAATTTTTTTGGCAAAACAAATTTTACACATTCTCAAACTCCCAAAATTTCACTTATTTAAAAAACAAGAGACAAGACATTCTGGACTCCAGGTTTTCAAGCATGACTATAAAATAGTACCAACATTTCATGTTATATAAGCTAACTGCATTTTACACGCCATAAAAGTGAACAGAATTTTGTCAAACATTCACTAGTTTCAACTGTGCCTATAAGAAAACAGGTGGACATACTTGAGTTTTTTAACCACAGGTTTACATTAACGAATATTTAAGTACCTGGCATATATTTCCATTAATGGTAGGCACAACTCTATGAATAGTCAAAGCACACAATTCATTTACTTTTTATAATCTCTTGATTTGAAAATTAAAAAATTAGAGGAATATAGAGTTTAGTAGCCAAAAATGCTACAGTTCCTGCACACAAATGCATCATAACAAGAAAGATTCAAGTACTTCCCCTCTGGAATGAATTTTTAAAACTTAAAATATATTTTAATGGAAAAGTTTAAGCCTTTAGTGTAAAAAGTCAGTTAAATGAAGTATTGAGTCAATCTCTATAAAGGTCTAGCAAATTATAGATTTTGTGCCATTAGTTTCTAACATACACATCCTAAGATATTAACACTGATTGTTCAAGAGAACATTTAGATGGTTCTGAAGTGTCTATAGTTCACCTTAACTTTACATGTCAATGCAATTTTTTCCATTCCTCAATGGGAATTTATAGCTTATTCTGCACTAGATGTATATGACTGGTTCAGAACAAGTGAGTAAGTATTTTTCACTTTCAAGTAATCCATTTTAATTGATATAAAATTAGGTTTTTCACCCATGTGGATAAAAGTGCTTCTCAAACGTACATGTCCCAGTTCCATAATCTTAAGAGTAAAGGCACACAAATGTACAATCGTTTATATATCTTATATGAATCTTTTGCATTTGTCTTTAAATAAATTCAGTTGTAACCTATAGAAAGATGTGGCAAACTTGTCACAAATTTCTACAATTTGGGAAATTAAAAATTTAAGATCTCAAAATACTGCAACTCTGCAATTCATCCATTGGTTCATTCAATCTGCAGGTTGTCCCCCCCATAGGCTGTCGTACTTATGTTTCAGCAATTATGAGACCAAAATAGCTAATGGAGAAGAACTTGTTCAAATTAGTCTCCCACAAAAGTTGTTTCTAATTGTGTTACAAACAGATTTACTATGTTTGTGAGTTAAATGTAAAGTAATTATAATGCCATTTACCCTAACACATTTGAATGAAATGTAATTAAGAACCCCACCTAAACAAGTCTTTAAAAGCAATATTTTTCATTTATATACAAAGAGATTCAATAACCAGCAGCATTTAAATATAGTCCCATCTCTTTCCTTTTATAAAGTGCAGTCTTCAAGTGGAAAGGTTTACTACCCAGCTTTTCAATAACTTTACCATGTGTCTCTAGTAGATTCACGGAAATGAAACATTTAAAGGATTTTAAACATTTGTAAATCATTGCTACAAAAGACTATGGATGTTTTTTATTAGTAAAATAAAAAGTGTACCATAAGTGAGAATCATTACTTTGATTTAATAACTACTTCATAGAAGCATAGGCTCACTTAACATTTTTGCCAATTTTTGCTAACCATCTAAACCAGAAACGGTTTCTATAGGCAATTCAGCTCTAAGCACCAAGGGTCACACCGAACAGAATTAATGGTTATATGACCTCAAAATAAAAGCCCTGGCAAATTCACTTTTAGTAGTGCAAAATAAGTTAATGTGAATCAGAATGAGTGGCTATATATTACTTAAAAGTACTGAAGGATGTGAACAGTGTTCTTCTCTTTTAATACAAAATTGTGTAATTCTTAATAATGTACCTTAATACTGAGTACAGTGTTAAAGTAGAAATCATACTACAGGTGAACTCGAAAGCAATATTGCTCACTTTTTTAGTTCAGTGATTAAAACTGAAATGATTTTAAAAAAATGGTTGAACTGCTACTTGTAATACAAATAGGATGCAAACAAGATTCCTATTACTCTCTAATTAGTATTTTTGCGTTTTCAACTCTGACCTGACCTTCAGCAAATGCAGAGTAAAAATAACCAGGGAAGCCTGTAGTTTTATACGCACATAAAAATACTACCAGTTTATTATAATCAGCCTTTCTTGTTTCTCTTGGAAGAATAAATGCTTTTAAAAGACAAAAAGAAAAAAAAAAAAGCAATATTCCTTATTTTGCATGGCATTCAGTAATGGTTAAAGATACTCAAGCATCAATTCTGTCCCCCAATTGAAGACACATTTCTAGTCCTTAGAAATAGGGACTTCAGTGCAGAGGGAAGGAGTGGGGGAAAAGAGGCACATTCCAAGGTGTGATGAGTTATTTAAAAAGAAATCCACTTCCCCCAGAACGCTGGCCTGAAGGAAATCCGCACTGCTACAGAACGCTGGAGAGTACCTGTTACTCCTTTCTCCCAGCCACTCCAACCCGAGTACAGAAAACAGAATTTAGTCTCAGTCTTTTCTGATCTCACTTCCTTGCCCACGCCTAGTATTCTATTCCTGAAAACCAACCAACGCAGCAATTTTAGAAAGAAATTATTTTTACCCAAATACGTTGGACTTGGGCCTCAACTTGAATGAGGAGGATGAGTGGCTTTTAAGAACCCGTTCCTCCTCCTCCTCCTCTTCCTCTAGTGGCTGCTCCCGGTCTTTGAAAGAAGGTGTGGTGTGGATGATCTGAGTTCGGAAGCGGATTTTGTTGAGTCTGGGTTTCATCCGCCCACTAGCACTGCCGGCAGCTTTGCGGCCTGGATCCCTGGCTTTGCCTAGAGCCCACCCCTCGGCCGAGTGGTGCTGCTGGTGGTGGTGGTGGTGGTGGTCCGCGCCATCCTCCAGGACGTGCGAGAGTTTGTAGGTGATGAGATGCGAGGGCAGCACCTTCGAGAGCCTCCAGCGACCACCCCCGCTGCCCGCCGCGCTCTCCCCCTCGTCCTCGTCCAAGGCTCCCACCAGGTTCTTGATCTCCTCGGCGATGCTCTGGCTCAGGTACTGAGAGGCCTTTTTCCCACTGTAGTCCCTGATGTCCACGTCTGCGTCGTAGGCCCCCACCAGCAACTTGACCACCTCCACGTGCCCGTGCATGGCGGCCAAGTGCAGCGCGGTGTAGCCCCCGCTCGTCCTGGCGTTGATGTTCACGGGCAGCCGGTGCTTGCTGGCGAAGTTGACCAGCAGGGCCAGGAGCTCCTGCCTGCCGTGCTTGGCGGCCCAGTGCAGGCAGGTGAAGCCGGTGATGAAGTCCCGTTTGGCCAGCAGGCCCGGCTCGCAGCTGAGCAGCCCTTCCAGGCTGTCCCACTTGCCGGTGGAGGCCGAGAGCATCCAGGCGTGCTCCAGCGGGTCCAGCGTCACCGAGCCCCCGCTGCTGCTCTCCTCCTCCGCCGACGACGAGGCCAGGGAGGCGCTGTCCGAGTCCCCTCCGCTTTTGCCGCGTCCTCCCCCGGAGGAACTCCCAGGGAAAAAGCTCCTCTTAAGTTGCGGGGAGCTGCCCATCACGAGGTCCCGCAGGTTCCTGCGGGAAGATCGCGGGGTAGTGGCTCCCCCGGGGGCGCAGCCCCCATCCGCCTCCTCCCAGCCGAGGAGCGGGGGCTCCAGCAGCTCCTCGCTGGGTCCCGGGGGCGGCCCCCGGGGCAGGGGCTGCACGTTGAGGCGCGAGCTCTTCCTCCGCGCCCCGACGCTCAAGGGAGGCACCTGCCCAGATCTGGGCGGTTCACTCCGGCTGTCCCCGGCTGAGCCCCGAGGCCCTAGCGAAGCGGCCCGAGCCTGCTCGTCGCCGGAGTCTCGGTCCTCCTCTGGGGGCGCCTCCGGGGGCTCCGGCGCTGCCGCGGGGAGCGCGTCGCCCTCCCCAGGTCCCGCAGGGTCTTCGGGGGTTCCCGGCCCGCCGTCGCGGGGCTCCGGCTCCGCGGTCACTGAGATGCGGGGCAGGTCCCGAGGGGGCGCGGGAAGGACCGCGACGCCGGCGTCGGGGGGCGGCGGCGGGGGCCGCTGGGGTCGGGCCTGGGGCTGCCGGGAGCCCCCGGCCGCTTCGGGGTTGGGGGGCGCCTCCGGGCCAGCGGCGGGGGCCGCCTCGGCCGGCGGGAGGCCCGCGCTGAACTTCTTCTTGAGGTGCACGTACTTGGCGCCGTCGGCGGGGTCGGTGCGGACCGTGGCCACGGCGTTGACCAGCTGCTTGAAGCGCTCGCGGGCGCGGGCGCGCTGCTCGGGCTCGCCGCCCAGGGCGCCTCGGAAGTGCTCCACCAGCTCGGCGTGGCGGACTCGGCCCCCGTGCGCCGCGAGGAAGCGCAGCACCGCCTCCTGGTCGACCTCCGCCATCCGCTCCATCCTGGGTCGTCCTGGCGCGGGCGAGCGGCTCATCCCGGCCCCATCGCCGGCGCGGGACCCCCCGCGGCCCTGGGGCGGGCAGGGGGCGGCGGCCCCGCTCGGTGGGGCTCGGCTTCCGAGGGCTGTGCAGGCGGCGGCGGCGGCGGCGGCGGCGGCGGCGGCTCTCCTCAGGCTCGCCCTCGGCGCCTCCCCGCGCTCTTCGCGCCCGCGGCCGGAGGATGCCGCGGCCGCCTCGCGGGGAAGGCGACCAGGGCGGCCGAGCGGCCACGCCCCCCAGCCCGCGCCCGCAGGCCCCGCCCCGGCCCCGCCCCACTTCCGGTCCCGCCGCGGGCCTGCAATCTCGGCGCGCCCTAGAGCCCCGGCGGGCGGAGGCGGCCCGGCTCTCTCTCCTCGTCGTCTTCCTCACGTCTCTTCCAGTCCCCCTCCCAGTAAACCTTTATTTTCTAAAATGTGGAGAGGCCGCCCCTGCGATGGCCTCCCTCAGCCGCAGTGCGGCGAACCGCTCTTCTCCCGGTCAGCGAGGCTTCTCCGCTGGACGCCTCGCTTTTCCCTTGCGCCGAGAGACAGGGGCCCGGCCTCCCAACCCCCCTCCTGTCTCCGGGCGGAGGATTAGAACCCAGGCCCCTCGGCCTCTCGGGCGCCCCCTCCCGGGCTGCCATGGCCCACCGTACCTCTCCCCGCCCCCCGCCGCTCCCCGGGCGTCCCCACGCGCTCGGCGGGCGCCCCCGCGCCGCCGGTGGCACCCCGGCCCCGCCCCTTCCCCTCCCTCCCACCGGCCCCTCCCCTCCGGCCGGGCCGCGCCTCTCGGGGGGCGCGGGGGCTGAGACCGCGGCTCCGCCTGCCCCCGCGTCCCGCTCTCGGCGCTGCTCCCGCTCGGGACCATGGCCTTCTCCGAGGTGTCGCGGCACCTGGTGAGTCCCGGCCGCGCCCGGTCCCACGCTGCCCGTCCAGGCCCCCTCCCTCGGCCCGCGGATGCCGGCGCCCGGCACTGTCCCCGCCCCAGGGGCCCCACGCCCGCGGTCCCCCTTTCCTGCTCCGCGCTTCCCGGCGATCCGAGTGGAACTTCCTGAGCTCGGGAGACCGCTGCTCGCTGCCCGCTCCGGCCGCCGCCCTCCTCCCCGAGCGCTCCTGCCGGACCGTTCCTCCCGCGAGCCCCTCGGCTCGGGGCCCTGACTGTGATCAGCGCCCCCCCCGTTCCCCTCCCCCCCCTCCCCCTCCCGCCCTCGCCCCGCCGCGGTCGGGTGCGCCCCGAGGCTTCCGCGGCCGGATCGCGGAGCCTCGACGCGCGCCCGGGAAGAGGAGTCGTTTTTCTCCCGCTTCAAGTGGGAGGGGACGCGTGTGCCAGCCACGTTCCCGCGCGACGACCGCGCGGTTCCCTCCTGTCGGTTCCCTGGTCCTCGCCCCCACCTAGGGGCGCTGGGGCGGACCCCTCCTACTGGGGGGGGGGGATCGCGCGGCGGGGGGAGGGGGGAGGTGGCTGGGAGCCTGGAAGTTTGGGGAAGTTTTTTGTTTTGTTTTGCTGTTTTTTTTTTAACGTGGCTTTCCCGTCTTTGTTAAAATTTAAATTTAAAGCAGTGATTGTGTGCGCATCACTTGTATAACGGTCTTGAACACTCAGTGCAGCTTCAGTACAATTGTAATCTTTTTATAGTTGTAGTCACTTCCTTGGCTCTGCGTTCCCGCCTTTGTACCGAACTGTGCGCTTGTCGAAGTTGTCCTGTAACAGGTTTTGAGCCTTTTTTTTTTTGCCTTGGGACCCGGGTAAAACAAAACAAAACAAAACATGCGATTGATTTTTCCAGTGTTTCATACCTTTCAAATCACTTTCGTATACATTTTTCTCATTTGATGGTAAACTAGTGGCTCTCCAAGTGTGGTCACAACTATTTTAAAAATAGTACCAAGGAGTTATTTGTCGTTTTCACTCTCATTCTCATAGGAGTATACAGTGGGGTTTTCCAGAGGCTATATGCTGTGTAATGATTCTACTGTCCTGAGGGTTAACTGAATGCCCTTGTATGTATGGTCTTGGGTGTAAAATTTTTTTCTCAGTTTTAATTTCTAATACTGTAAACAGAATCTCTTCACGAAAAGTTTGAGACTACTGGTCTAAGCAATCTCTTAATCAAAAACTCAGATTGTAGAAACAGGCTGAGCATTAAAGGAAATGTGTCAGACTGCTTGCTTGTTTTGTAGAGCGTGGACAGAAGATTTTCCTCCCCTGATTCAGGTGTGTAGGTGTGTTAGGGGTATATATCAGGCATTTAGGGAAGTTTCCATTTTTCTGCCTGGATTCGTTCCTTAACAGTTGCTGTGTTTGTGTGTAGGTGAGGGTGAGTGAGAGGATGGTGGGCTACTGAGGGTAGAGGTGAGGGGTATGTGTTTTACAGTCTTTGATTCATGGAATAATCTTCAGTCTGAAATCAAAGATTGACAGAAGAGGGCACTTCATTAATTGACTGTTGGATTTCTTGTCAATTGCTTGTACTTCATTTGTTTTGAGGCTACTTGTATTTAAATTTAAACCCTTTTTTGAGGTAATTGTAGATTCGCATGCAGTTGTAAGAAATAGTACAAAGAGATCCCCTGTACCCTTTGTCCAGTTTCTCTCCATGGTAACATCTTGCAAAACCATAGTACAACTATAGTTTGTTGATGCAGTGAAGAGAAAACAATATCCATCACCAGAAGAATCCTTCACCTTGTCCTTTTAGAGGCTCCTCTTGCCCACACCTCCTCCATAACCATAACTCCTGACAACCACTAATTTGTTCTCCATTTCTATAATTTTTTTTTCATTTCAAGAATGATTTTTTTCATTTCAAGAATGATTATATGATGTATCATAAAGTACACAGCCTTTTGGGATAGATTTATTCAGTATAATTCTTGGGAGAGTAATCGAGGTTGTCCTGTGTATCAATAGTTTGTTGCTTTTATTTGCTAAGTAGTACTCCATGATGTGGGTGTATCACAGTTTGAAGGATATCTGGGTGTTTACAGTTTTTTCCTACTGTAAGTAGAGGTTTTAGGGTGAACATGAATCTTCATTTCTCAAGTAAATGCCCAGGAGTACAATTGATGAGTCGTTATAGTAGTTGTATGTTTAGTTTTATAAGAAATTGCTTAAGCGTTCCAGAGTGGCTGGACCATTTTGCATTCCTACCAGCGATGTATGAATGCTCCTGTTTCTTGGTGTTGTTATTTTTTATTTTAGCCCTTCTGATAGGGTATGAAGGGATATCTCATTTTAAATTTGCATTTCCCTAATGGCTATTGATGTTAAACATATTTTTATGTGCCTATTTGCCATCTGTGTATCTTCCTTGGTAACATCTTTTGCCCATTTTCTAATTGATTTGTTTACTATTGAATTTAAATTCATTTTGTAATTCTAGATTCTAGTTTTTTGGCCAGTATATGTTTTGCAAATATTTTCTTCTAATCTGTAGTTTGCCTTTTCATCATCTCAACAGGGTCTTTCCCAGAAAAAAAGGTTTTTAACGTTAATGAAGTCCTTCTTTATCAGTTTTCACTTTTATGAATTGTCCTTTTTGTATCGAGTCTAGCAACTCTTTACGTAACCCTAGAACCCAAAGATTTTCTCCCTTTTTTTCCCCTAAAAGTTTTGTAGTTTTATGTTTCACATATGTATTCATTTTGAATTATTTTTGTCTAAGGTACGAGACTTGAACTGAAGTTTCTTTTCTGCCTCTGGATGTCCAAAAGGCTTCAGCCCCATTAGTTGAAAAGCTTGTTTTTCCCCCATTGAATTGCTTTTGCACTTTCATCAAAAATCAGTTAGGCATATTTTTGGAGGTCTAGTTCTGGTTTCTCCGTTCTGTTCCATTGATCTATGTGCCTGTCTCTCTGTCAATACTAGCCTTGGTTACCATAGTTGTATAGTAAATCCTGATGTAGAGGGTAGGCTAATTCCTCTCAAAGTGGTTTAGCTGTGCTAGTTCCTTTGCCTTTCCTTATACATTTTAGAATAACTTTGTCTCTATCTACAAAAAATCTAGGCTTTTTCCTCCTTTCTGATTTGTAGTACTATGAATTTCCCTCTCAATATTGCTTTATCCATGTCCCACAAATTTTGATATATTTTTCATTTGCACTGTCCCTTAATTTTTTTTAAGATTAATTTTTTAAATTTCTCCCCCCACCCCCATTCCCCCCCATTGTCTGCTCTCTGTGTCCATTCACTATGGTTCTTCTTTGTCTGCTTGTATTCTCATTAGGCGGCTCCAGGGACCAATCCAGGGATCTTCCAGAGTGGGAGAGAGGCAATTATTCTCTTGTGCCACCTCAGCTCCCTTGTTCTGCTACATCTTCTTATTTTCTCTCCTCGGTGTCTTGTTGCATCATCTTGTGGCGCCAGCTCTCTGCTTCGGCCAGTACTTCTGTGCGGGGTGGCTTTTCCCTCGGGAGGGGACATTCCCATGCAGGGCGGCTCTCCTGCGCAGGGCACATTCCTACATGGGCCAATACTCCACATGAGCCAACTCACTGCATGGGCCAGGTTGCCCTCACCAGGAGACCCTGGGCATAGAACCCTGGACCTCCCATATGGTAGATGGGAGCCCAATTGAGCCACATCCATTTCCCTGTCCCTTAATTTTTTTTTCCTACCTTAAGATATTTTTTTAAAACACTCTCTCTCTCTTTTTTTTTTTTTTAAGATTTATTTATTTCTCTCCCCTTCCCCCCTCACCCCGGTTGTCTCTTCTCTGTGTCTCTTCGCTGCGTCTTCTTTGCCTGCTTCTGTTGTTGTCAGCGGCACAGGAATCTGTGTGGTTTTTTTTGTTGCATCATCTTGTGTGTCAGCTCTCTATGTGTGCGGCGCCATTCCTGGGCAGGCTGCACTTTCTTTCACGCTGGGCAGCTCTCCTTACGGGGTGCACTCCTTGCATGTGGGACTCCCTTACGGGGAACACCCCTGCGTGGCACGGCACTCCTTGCGTGCATCAGCACTGCGCATGGGCCAGCTCCACATGGGTCAAGGAGGCCTGGGGTTTGAACTACAGACCTCCCATGTGGTAGACGGACGACCTAACCACTGGGTCAAGTCCACTGCCTTGTTTTTTTTTTTTTGTCTTTATTTTTTTAATGTTACATTAAAGAAATAAGAGGTCCCCATATACCCCCACCCCCCTCACCCCACTCCTCCCCCCATAACAACAATCTCCTTAATAGTCATGAGACATTCATTGCATTTGGTGAATACATCTCTGAGCACTGCTGCACCTCATGGTCAATGGTCCACATCATAGCCCACACTCTCCCACATTCCACCCAGTGGGCCATGGGAGGACATACAATGTCCGGTAACTGTCCCTGCAGCACCACCCAGGACAACTCCAATCCCGAAAATGCCCTCACATCACATCTCTTCCTCGCACTCCTTACCCCCAGCAGCCACCATGGCCACTTTCTCCACACCAATGCCACATTTTCTTCGATTACTAATCACAATAGTTCATGAATAAAATATCAGTAAGTCCACACTAATCCATACTGTATTCCTCCATCTTGTGGACCTTAGAATGGTTTTGTCTACTCCACATCTGTCCCTTAATTTTTAAAAAACTCTTATGGTAAATCTCACTTGATGTTCCAAACTGATTTTTTTTTTTTCAATTTTTTAAAGAAGAGGAAATTATGACCCAGGAAAGTAATTGAGTCTTGCTCAAGGATTCACAGCTAATAAATGGTGAGACCTGCTATACCATATTGTCTCCTCCATTGTTTCCAATATATCCCTTATTAGGAATTATGTTAATTTTAGCATTCAGGAGGTGTTGACTCTATATTTATTGTTGTCTGTCTACACTAGTAGATCTTGAAATAGTGTTGAGTGCAATCCACTGACTGCTTTTTCTTGTCCCCTGAGGAACACACCCATACTTTTCCACTACTTCAGGTTATCCTTACGAAAATACCTTTTACATGGTGTCTAAATCCTTTCAATTCTTATCTATATTTGTCATTTCCTGTTTCAGCCCTGATGCTTCTGAACTTAGTCTTTCCTTTTCAATTATCCTTCAGCTAGAATAATTTTTGTATGTTAGATGCCTCTCTCATTTGTTTTACTTTGTTTCCTGAAGTTGTGATTCTTAATTCTTTCCTTTCATGTTTTGGAGTTAATTACCATATCGGTGTCTTTGTATATTGCCATTTCTCAATCTTGAGAGACATTCTTTCTTTCCAGTGATCCAGATGCTGTAATCATTATGGCAAAATGAAACAGCTCACTCCTGTCCTATCTCTTCTGAGCTTTCTCAGAGCATCCCAACCCTTAGTAGTCTGTGGTACTGTTTGTTTGGTACTTAGTCATATCCTACCTTGAAATACCTCCTAATTTATGTTTTGTATTGTTATGTAATGTTTTACATCAATTAAATTTAATGAAGCTTGCTTTTTCACTTTCAATTAAATGATTTGTCTTCAAGAAGAGCCACCTATATTTATTCTTTGTATACCTCATAGCTATGATCTATGTGTATTTGAGAATAGGTGTTGTTTTTTTATTTTTAGCTTAAACCCTCTTGGTCATTCTTTTTTTTTTTTTTTAATTGTGGTAACATATATTCAATGTAAATTTTAGCCACTTTCAAATATACAATTCATTAATGTTAATCACTTTCACAAACTTGTGCTGTCGATACTACTACCATCCATTACCAAAATTCTCCCAACACCCCAAACAGAAACTCTGCACCTATTAAGAATAAGTCCCATTCCCCCTCCCCCTATCCCTAGTAACTTGTATTCTACTCTCTAGAAAGTCTGCATATTCTACTTATTTCATCTAAGTGAAGTCATACAATAACTGTCCCTTTGTATCTAGCTTATTTCACTCAACATGGTATCTTCAAGGTTCTTTCTGTGTTGTAGCATGTATCAACTTCATTTTTATGGCTCAGTAATAGGCCATTGCATGCACATACCATGTTTTGTTTATCCATTCTTCTGTTGATGGGCACTTCTGGTTGCTTCCACCTTTTGGCAATTGTGAATAATGCTGCTTTGCCCATTCAATTTAAATCTCATGCCCTCCCTATTCCAGGCCCAAACTATATCTTGAGACTCGGGCCTTGGGAAAGGGGATAGTGTGATTGTTTTTCCTTATCAAGGCTTTAACTCCTCTGGCATTGGAGACTAGGAATGATCAAGAAGGAAGATGGGTAAATATCTTTTTACCTAGCCACCAGGAGCTGGTTCCCTGTACTGCTTTTCCTGCCACTGTTTCCTTACCTTGCACTGGCGTCTCCAGGAAAGAATTCCCACACGAATGTCTCTGAGGTGGATGGTGACCATCCTTTCTGCACAGCTCCCCAAGATCTGCCTCTACTTCTTTCTCCACTGGTCCTTTCATCCCAGTGGAAACCTCAGTACCTCTGAGTGCTGGAGACCCCTTTCCAGATCTTTGACTGGATCAGCATGGGGATTCAAGCCTGCCTACTTTCCCAACTCCTGGAGAACTCGTGTGTCCTGGCCAGCTAAATGGTGGCTGTGCAGGCGGCTCCATTTCCTACTTCCCCCGCTCTGCGTGGCATGGGAGTGAGGGGAATCTTCTTGTCTTCTGTCTCAGCAGATATACAAACAGTTAATAAGATGCTAAAACTGGTCAGTCACCTCTTAGAAAGTCCGAGGAGGCACCTGGCAACTGAAGCTCTCTAGAACATGAAGAGCTTATTTCACCGCTGCCCTTTGTTTGGGCTCTAAGCGCCAATTCCAAGACAACAGGAAAGTCCCATCCACTCCACTTCCCTCTGTACGAAAACAAGCACGGTCAGCGGGTCAGTCAAACTCTGGCATCTGGTAAGGAAGGTGGTCCTTGGGAGTGTAGGGAAGTGGGTTAACCAGCGAACTGTGCAGGGGTGGGGAATGGAGAGTGGAAAAGATCTGGACATCTTGAGGCAGTAGTAATTTCTGAATCTCCACCTTCATTCCCTCCATCGTACTGTGACTCACTTGATATTTTAAATGATCAGAAAGCCTTTGAGTCATTTCCCAGGGCTCAGTATGGAATATTAATCACTCACAAGGCTTCCAAATTTATTTGACATGACAAAGGATCCTGTGTTATAAAATGGATTCTAGCTTCTCAAAAAAATAGAAAAGCTATGCCCCTTTCCTTGTGTAAATTTGAGCCATCAACAGAATTCACAAGGAGAATCGAGACAGAATCAAGCGGTGAGAAAAGCCCTGAAATAGATTTCAGGAGACCAGGATTCTATAGCCTTCCTGAACCCCCTTCTTTTTTTTTTTTTTTTAATTAAAAAAAAAATTCTGATTTTATTTTTAAACACATGCCTCCTATTTGTTTTTTTTTTTAAATTTTTGTTGAACTATGTCATTCATACATGAACCTACAGAAATAATAAGTGTATGAAGTTGTGAACTTACAAAACAAACATGCAAAACATCATACAGGGGTCCCATATGTCACCCACCACCAGCACCTTGCATTGTTGTGAAACATTTGTTACAAATTATGAAAGAATATTGTCAAAAAATTGCTAACTATAGTCCATATCTTACATTTGGTGTATTTCTTCCCTAACCCACCCTACTATTATTTTTTTGATATATTTTATTACAGAAATGGTAACAATCATGCATACGTGTAGAATTCCCATAAAACACACCTTTATCAACATACCACATCATGGTGGAGCATTTGTTACAGATTAATTGAGATACTATAACCATGGGAAGCGAATTTGGCTCAACTGATAGAGCGTCTGCTTACCACATGGGAGGTGCAGGGTTCAAACTCAGGGCCTCCTGACCATGTGGTGAGCTGGCCCATGTGCAGTGCTGATGTGCGCAAGGAGTGCCATGCCACGCAGGGGTGTCCCCTGCATAGGGGAGCCCCATGCGCAAGGAGTGCACCCCATAAAGAGAGCTGCCCCATGTAAAAAAAGTGCAGCCTGCCCAGGAGGGGCGCCACACACACGGAGAACTGACGCAGGAAGATGATGCAACAAAAAAGGAGACACGGATTCCCAGTGCTGCCGACAAGAATACAGGCAGACACAGAAAAACACACAGCAAATGAGCATAGAGAGCAGACAACTGAGGGGGGTGGGGAAGGGGAGAGAAATAAAAACAAAAAACAAACGAAAAAAACTATCATCAGACTATTACCACCAACAATTGTCCATGTCATACATTTGGCAATTTTTCCATTTCCCTCCCCCCCATTATCAACACCATACATCTTTGGCATTGATGCAGGAATATTATAGTATTGCTGTTAACCGTAATCCATAGGTCACACCAATTGTATTTTTCCCATGCTTTTCCACATTCCTACAACCCTGCAATAGTGATGTACATGCTCTCTAGCTCACAGGACAGTTTTGCATCTGTACCATTAACCACAATTCTCATCCACTCTGGGTTCACTGTGTTATTCAATCCCTAGATTATTCTTGAACTTTCTTTCAATTGACGTTTTCATCCCTAGACTACCCTTTTCAGCCACAA
Source organism: Dasypus novemcinctus (assembly GCF_030445035.2). Lineage (NCBI taxonomy): Eukaryota > Metazoa > Chordata > Mammalia > Cingulata > Dasypodidae > Dasypus > Dasypus novemcinctus. The sequence continues at coordinate 15,925,429 of NC_080689.1, read as the reverse complement.
TCCCATTTATAAACCAGCTGCTACTCACTATAACATCAGCCCCCCATCTTTTGTCCTTAACTGTGACTTTTTTTTTATACCAGTAACCCAATAAAATGCAATTTTGCAAAGTGGTTGTGATGATAAATCATATTTACCATACATTTGAAAAAGCTTTAAGAGCAAAGTGCAAAATTGAAAAATAGCCTCTCATTCCAGATTAGACAGTTGCCAATGGCAGTGACTGAGACCCTGGCAGTAGGCTTGTACTGCCAGCTACCTAGGACAGGGAGACCAAGCCCTGGTGGTCTGGTAGACAAGTGTTCACCAGCAACCCCCTCTGGAGGAGCCACATGGTGCAACACTAACACCCTAGTTAGAGTAACTAGCATGAATAATCACGACTTCCTAGGTCAGGGTGTCGATATGTTCTTGGTCATCCTTCTGCTCTGAAAGGAATGCACAATGAAAGGGATCTGCCTGTTAATTATCTTGCAGGATATACCTTATATGTAATTCCTTAGATTCAAACCTAAAAACACCTGCAATGAAAATATTCTAAAATCTAGTGATGCTCACTTACAGCAGAATCCATACCCTAAATTGAGACTGCGGTGGCAGGACATGGAACATGGCTAGGAGTCTGGTCACTTGTTAGCCAAAAGGGTGCTGATGCAAAGTGTCCGAAATCTGTTGGCTTTTATAAAGGGTATTTATTTGGGTTAAAAGCTCACAGTTACAAGGCCCTTAAGAGTCCAACTCAAGGTTGCTTTCACCCCAAAGTGAGTTGCCACACGTTAAAGCAAGATGGTGGGTGATCTCTGCCTGGTTGCTCCTTCTTCCTCTTAAGGTTCCATGGGCCCAGCTTCTTCCTGTCTCAGCTCTAGGCTGGCATAAGGCTTCCTCATCTGCTCAGCTGCAAACTCTCAGATGAGTGGGTCATCTCTCCTTGTGCTTTAGCTATTTGAGCCTTCTCTCCTATGGCATCTGTGGAGCATGCTGTCTCTACCCTGTGTCTTCTTGAATGAATGTCCATTTTTATCAGCCCACCTAGAGGGTGGGGACTAAGCCAGAGTCATTTCCTACTGATGTGGTTGAATCAAAGCCCTAATCTTAACTAAATTTAATCAAAGACATCTCAGCTGAATCTAATACAATCAGTATCACACTCAGAGGAAAAGATTAGTTTACAAATATAATCTCTCTTTTGGGGATTCAGAAATAATCTCAAACTGCCACAGTCACTCACTGTATCAGAACTCCTGGGACAGGACCTTTGGTTTCTTCACTGTTCTTTTGGTGCTGAGCTCTGTGTGATGTTGGGGAAGACGCCAGGTGGTGCAGGAGCACAGCTTGTCGGGCTCTTTGTCATTGTGCACAGCCAGCAGGACATGCTGTTTTTGGTCTTGTCCCCAGTGCCCTTGGGTTGTAGGGCAGCGTTGCCCCTCAGCTCCAGCACTTTGGTGGAGGGTACTGCAGCACGCTAGCCATGTAGATGCCCACTCTCTAGGCATAGCTGCCTCTCCTCAGGTAATGATAGATGCGGCCCCTGGGGAAATACAGGCCTGCTTGGGAGGCTCCGTGTCTCCTGGTTATTGGCTTCTTCTGGGCACTGAAGAACAGATCTGCAGAAAGTTACATCTTGGGAGTTGAGAGCCTGACAGGTCCAGTGTACAAAGGGGGCGTCTCAAAGTGTGCCGCTTTGGTGCTTCTTGAAGAACTTGGGGAGAGTATCACTGAGAGTATTTCAGGGAAAACTCCCTTCAGTTCTGAATTCCCAGTAATAAAAACTCTGACTGCTCTGCTTCGTAATTCCCATCTTCCAGGGACTTTTAACCTGGGGCCTGATGAGAAATGCAGTTTTGCCCGAGCTAGTGTAGCTCAGTGGTTGAGCACCTGCTCTGCATGTGTGAGATCCTAGCTTCTATCCCCAGTACCGCCTGAGTGTTTGGAGACAAGATGCAGGTGAGTGACGTTGCAGGGGTGTGGGGCCTGGGTGCTTTTGTCTGACCAGTTGCATCCATGTTGGCTGCAGACCGTCCTGGCCCTGATTTTTTAAATATTGAACATATGTTCAGCTTGAAAGGTTTTATTCTTGCTGAATGTTAAATGGATAGATTATAAACTCTCATAGGCAGCCAGGAGCTATTTGTTAGTATATGTTTATGTTCTAATGGAGCTCTACCTTCCTCCAGGGTCTGCATTGATAGTGTCATACCTTTCGAGGATTCCCAGACTAATTTTCATCCTAACATCATTCAAGGCTGTAACTATATCTGTTTTATGTATGTATGTATTGATCAATTTTGCTGTATATGGGAGAAGAGAAGCAACCTCTTATATTTTTATATTTTACACAAGATAGATTTCTTCTCTTCAAAAGGATGCATTGACCCCTCATTTTCAACTATATTAAACTTAATTTTCTCTGTTTATGATTTTGAGTATTCCTAATACAAAAGACATTCTCAAAGGTTTTTCACTGTGAAACTTAATTTTTACACTTCCTTATTATATTTCTAAGTTTGGTTTAGATGATGCTTTATTTTTAAAATTTACTTAACACCTTTTAGGGCTTGTATCAACTATTCAAGATCTTGGAAATAGGAATTATATCTCTTGTGGTCATAAAGATTAAAAACTTTCATTTTAAATGCCTTTATTTTTATTATTTTTGAAAATGTTTTTTAGTTTATTTCTCTACCCCCCCCCCCCCCCCCCGCTGTATGCTCTCTTGTGTCATTCACTGTGTGTTCTTCTGTGTCCACTTGCATTCTTGGTGGCATCAGGAATATGTGTCTCTTTTTGTTGTGTAAATCTTGCTTCGTCAGCTCTCCGCATGTGCGGTGCCATTCCTGGGCAGGCTGCACTATTTTTGTGTGGGGCAGCTCTCCTTGCGGGGTGCATTCCTTGCACGTGGTGCTCCCCTACACGGGGGACACCTGTGCGTGGCATGGCACTCTTTGCATGTGGCTGCACTGCGCATGGACCAGCTAATCACATGGGCCAGGAGGCCCTGAGTTTGAACCCTGGACCTCCCATGTGGTAGGTCGACGCTCTATCAATTGAGTCATATCCATTTCCCCTTAAATGCCTTTAAAACAATATGATTTAATAGAGTACAATGTAGCGCTTATACTTTTTAGTATTACTTTTAGTAAATATGCATATCTTGTTCCAGTCTTCCTTTGAAATTTTGTACTTTGTAGTTACACTTATTTAAAATGAACTATTTTGTTTCTATTTCTCCAAAAGTTCTGAGACTTTTCTTTGAGGATTTAACTAAAGCATTTTAGGTATAATGAAACTCAAAGTTCATTTACATATGATTAATTCCAAAGGATGTGAATTTTTGTTTGCTATCTTAAAGTTGTTCAGAATTAAATTTTGGTGGCCTCTTTTTGCTTGTTTGCATGGTTTGGTTCATTTAAATGAAACTTCTTCAGATGTATGGTTTTCCCCCCTTTGACTTCATCAGAGAGAAAGTGAAGGTACATAATTAGATTTTTACATTGTTAGAGCAGTCTGGAATCTTGAATTTTCTGGAACAGTGCCAGTTGTCTTAAGTGCCGTGAAATTTTCAGATCATGTGTCTGTAGCTTCTATTTTGGGAAACATGGTTACTGTATTGTATCAGTAACCATGAATTGACTGTACTGGGAATTTTAGAATTTGCAGATGTCCTTCAGTCTACTTTTTCAGATGCTGAAAGATTTTAAATTATGGAATAAAGAAATTGTTGGTTGGAGAAAATTTTAAAAGATGAACTGGATGTTGAGGCTAGAAAAAGAAGGTAAAGTCAAACAGAGCAGGTCAAAGATTTTAAAAATATAGCCTTAGGGGAGAAATGAAGCTTAGAGAAAGTAAATCCAGGCTTTAGAACTTCACTTCTGTTAGAAGTTAGAAGGGAGGATGCTTTAGAGACCCAAGTAAGAGGAACTGGTAGCTTCTCCTTTGTCTAATGTGAATATAGAGAGCTAAAGCCATAGAACCTCTATTAGGGGATAGGGGACTGAAATACACTTCTTTTGCCATACTCTGTTTAAGGTTACCCAAATCTTTTTCCATTTAAAGAATCCTTATCACTCTGATATGTAGGTCTGAGACAATTGACAGATGGCAGCTTGGTAGAGATTGTATAGTAATCATATAGTTAGCAAAGGGTGTGTTCTAGAAATGTTTATTACCAGAAGTCAAAATTACATAGGAGGCATGGGGTTATTTTCTGGGGTGTCAGGTCTGAGTAATATAATTGAAATATGCATTAAAATAATGCCATATTTTGAAAAAATGAAATATACATCTTGAGGAATAAGAAGGGATAAAGAACAGAAGGTTGGGAGCAGTGATCTACCTTCTGTTTGTGTGGATGTGGAGAGAGACTAGGAGGACTGGTAAACCAGTAGGCCCTGCAGGTCTATGCCAGGTCCAATGGGTTCTCTAGCACCTCCTGGTTTCAGATAGCCTAGCTTCAGTGACCAGTGGATTACTAAACATGAGGTCTGAGAACTGCAGGGCAACTTGTCTCCTTTTTCTTTACCTCTTAAGAACCAGGTCAAGTTTATTCTACCTTCTCTGGGACACATTTATGAGGACTAAGGGAAGTCTTGTTGTTCAAATTAGAGAGTGTATGTGTAGGGAAAGGTCATAAATATTGAAATATTAGGTAGTATTTATGTGTAGGGAAAGGTCATAAATATTGAAATATTAGGTAGTATTTTGATGGTACCTTAAATACTTTGTAAGTAATCAGTTTTCCAGTTTCTTCATGGACAATGAAGTTTTGCTCAGTGATATTTTTGCTTAGTTGAATGTATATCATTTAGGAGGAGTATTAGCTATGAATTAGGCCAGAATGATTTTGGAAAATGAAAATTAAAAGATACTTTTGTTAGAAAGGCGCTTCATTAGAACAGGGATTGTTAACTAAGGTAGCCTTATATTTAAATTATCCTCATCTACAAATTGGTAGCTAAAACCTCTTAATCTGCAAGTAAGTAATTTAGGACTTCAGAAACAAAGACATTGAATCGTTTCCCTCCTCCAGTATAATTTTCAGCATTTTCCCACTTGTACTGCCTTAAATGCACTTAACCAGAAAATCTTTTCTTCTTTTGTGAAAGGGCAAACACCAGGGAATGTTAGTCAGTGGGTCAGTTATCTCTCACCTAGTGAGATCTTGGGAAGCTATTGAGATCTTCCTGTACTTGGAAAGAAAGTAGGAGTTTTGGTAGGGGTGACCTCACACAAGTGGGTAGATTTAATTTAGGTTGGTCTTAGGGCAGCAGGGAAAAGGGCTTCTAAAATGAAGGTGGGAAAATACTAAATGGAAACTTTGCCTGTTTCAAGGTTTATCTGGAGGAGGATTTCTCAACCTGTTTTCATTATTGCTCCCTGCCTCACCCCATCCCCTCAACACCAGCCCCCTGAGAAAAAAATTAACCCATATAATTGATTTAAGTTAACTTTAAATTCTCCTGAGTGAAAGAAATTCCATAATAGTGAATAAGATTTTGTCAGGTTAGGTGGAGCTTTGGAGGGCCACAAAGATTTCTTCCATCACCCAAGTACCAGTTTTTGCCTCCTTAGTGGGTTATATCTCCCTATTAAGAATACATGATTTTGAGTTTGCTTTTCTAGGAATAGGGCAACAAATGTGCTTTATTCTTATTCTGCTACTGGATTTGAAAACTTAGTCTAAAACTAAAAAACACTACAAGGTTGAATAAGGCATTTGTTTCTGCTCAGGACCTTGGCTCTATTGATATTTCTGTGGAGAATGCATTCTGAACCCATGCAGCCTATTAAAGTGAACTTTTGGAATACGACCTGTTTGGGAGATTATGATTAGCACTATACTACCTTTAAATATGTAAAGAGAAAAGGCTTTTGCAGAAGCCCAAAAATGAGCTAAGTATTAAAGGAAGAGAAGGACATAGGTTAGCAAAGAGTTGGCTGAATATTTCGGGTAGGAACTGGGTTTATCATCCATCTCAGGCTCTGTCTATACGTGCAACCTTAAAATAGTATCAGAATCCTTTTATTTGTAGTTACCAATCATGAAAAAATAGCTTTAAAATTTTCTTTAGTACACATTTTAAGGAATTAAAGAGAACTTTAGTCACTATTTTAAACTTCTTTGGGCTTTTTACTTTTTAAATGATCTAGTAATCTCTGAAGATCGTCACAAATGTTAAAGTATTCAAGATATAGTTTTTATGGATTTGTCCTTTGCTGTGTTAGATGTAAATTTGTCCTTTGCTGTAATGGAGTGCTCCTAGATGCTAAGTACCTACACTATGGCAATTGCTTTATTTGTATTATCACATTTATTCAGCCAACCTCATCAGCGGGTGGGTACTGTTATCTCCAATTTTTTGGATGAAGGTCAACTTTCTCAAATTTTGTTGAGCAAAATGCCTCTTGTTTTGTTCATGTTGTCATTGTATCTCCTTGCCCCAAGTCCTCATACATGGCTTTGACAGTTACTTAGTGCTTCAGAAGTTTGCATCTGTTGCTATCATAAGCAGTTAAATCTAACAGCCTTCTTAAGCCATACATTTGTACTGATATCATGTTAACTCTTCTCCATTGTGACATGGGTCGTTGAGACAATTTCCAGTGACTCTCTGTTTTGGGAGAAGACAGGCTGCTTGTCCTATAGTAACAGAGATTCTGTTGTATAGAAAAGAATTATAATTTACAGTTTTCACATAATCCCAAGGGCTGAAAGAACTTAATACTTTATTATAATTTGAACAACTGGAGAAAGTATTTTAATCTTGTTTTGCATTTGCATATTATACTGTATGCTTTCTTTTTATTTATAAAGAGTTGCACCTATATTATCTTAATGATTAAGTTAATCTTCAAATGTTTTAATAAGTTTTTGTTAGCTACTACTTTTCTATGTAGTGAGTACCTCCCTTTTAGCCAGAAAATCTTATGACTTTTTGAATTAATTTTTTTAATGAATTACAATTTGTGTATAGTCCTTTTTAGTATAAAGTTCTGTGAGTTTTGAAGAATGTGTATGGTTTTTTAGCCACAACCACAGTCAAGATCTAGAAGAGGTCCATCACTTGCTCCCACCTCTGAAATTCCCTTGTGCTTCTTTGTAGTCAAGTCCTCCTCCTACCCCTAGTCTACCCACTGATCCATTTTCTGTCTCCATTGTTTTGCCTTTTCTAGAATGGACTTGTACATATGCTTTGAGCTGATTTCTTTCACTAAGTACATTATTTTGAGATTTATCCATGTTGCTGCATGTTCCTTTTTATTGCTGAATAATATTCCATTGTATGTATATACCACAATTCCATTTGTTTATCCTTTCTATAGCTGAAAAACATCTGAGTTATTTGCAGTTTTTGGCTATTACAAATTAAACCTCTGTATACATTCATATACAGGTTTTTGTATGAATATAAGTTTTTATTTCAGTTGGATGGATATCTAGGAGTAGATTTGCTGACTGGTATGGTAAGTATATGTTTAACTTTATAAGAAACTGTCAACCTGTTTTCCAAAAATGAAAGTTTCTGTTGCTCTGCATCCTTGAGGTTACCTGGTATTGGCAGCTTTTAAAATTTTATTAATTCTGATAGGCAGGGGTAGTAGCAACAGAAACAAAATCACCAGTATAGCTAATGCTGCAAGTTTATTGAAAGAGAAAGTGCTTGAGCAGGGAAGAACTCCAACTGTGGAAATTGGGAGTGAGAATATCAAGATGTCCATCAGGCTAAAGGGGTTTAGAAAGGCAACTAGGAGATTTCCAAGTGGGAAGTTACAATGGTGGGTTGACATTTAAAGTTCTTTATTTCATAGGAGGGTCTTACACAGTGGGAACAGATATCCATTGGTTAATGTAGTATACTTGTCCATTTTTAATAGACTGACCCTACCAGACTGAGACCACTTTATTAGTAAATGTTGATCCGATTGCACCTTTATAAGGAATGCTCCGCTTTTGCAGAAAGTCCCATCCTTGATCAGTTTTTATCTTCTAGAAAGTCTCTGCCATGTCTCAGAAAGTGATTACTACTGGCAGCTCCCAATAAGGGTGACCATATTTTTAAAATTTAACATTATCAATATCTCATTGTGGTTTTAATTTGTAGTTTCCTGATGTCTAGTGATGTTGAGAATCTTGTCATGTGCTTATTTGCCATCTGTATATCTTCTTTGATGAAGTGTCTTTGCAAATTTTTTCCCATTTTAAAAAATTGGTTTGTTTTTTAGTTGTACAAGCTTTTAGAACTGTATTTATTTTATAAATCTTTTATGAGATATGTGATTTGCAAATATTTTTCCTGGTCTGTGTCTTGTCTTCTCATTTTCTTAACAATGTCTTTTGGAGAACAGATGTTTTAAATTTTGCTAAACCCAATTTATCTTTTTTTTTTCTTTTATGGATTCTACTTTTGGTTTGTAGCTAAGAAATCTTTGTCTAACTCAAGGTTACAAATATTTTCTCATACTTTTTCTACTAGAAGTTTTTAGGTCTCTGATCCATTTAAAGTTAATTTTTGTATATGATGCAAATTATGAAATTGAGGTTGTTGTTGTTGTTGGTTTTTTTGCATATGGATATATACTTGTTCCAGCACCATTTGTTAAAAAGACTTTCATTTCTCCATTGAATTGCCTTTGCACCTTTGTTGAAAATCTATCTTACTACCTCTCTTTTTCACATCACTTATTTCTTTCAAAGCTTTGCTTTCTTGTTTAACTGCCTCTCCTCAGTACAATATAAATTCTGAGAGGAGGAGCCATTTTTGTGGATAAAGGATGGACAGGGTGTCTAAGCAGAGGTACCGATAGTTGTAAAGGACCTGTGGTAGGGCAGAGCTCAGCATGTGAAAGAGAGGAGTCAAGAACAACCTGAAGCGAGAGGGCTTAGCACAGCCATGTAGAACAGAGGAGAGAATGGCCAAAATCGAAAGGATTGTATCAGAGAGGGAGCAGGGCATCACCATAAACATGATATTCAATATTTACTAACACAGATGAAGAACTAATAATTATGACAGTTTTCAATTTTGTATTACCTGTGTCTTGTTCCACAGCTCCCCAGAAAGTTTTGCCTACTACTGTTCTTGAGCTAAGATGGATCACACCCTACTTACGTATTTGCAGTTTTTATCCTAATACAGACATATTTGACTGATTTTACATTTGACTAAACTCTTCTCTAAGGTGGTGTTTGTGAGCTGTTTTTCAAGGTGTACTGTCATTAGTGGACACTTCTTGTAGCTTGGAGCCTGGAGTGGGTAGTTGACCATCTTGTTCATAATCTCACTTCAGGCATTCCCCTCTAATCATTCCTCCCTGCTTTGCGTGTTATTCCCTTGGAATCCCATAATTTTTTTCCTGTAATCCATTGATCTACTACCTTTTCCCTGCTCCTTGTGTCTTTCATGCCCTCTTTCTCCTTTTTGTCCAGCTGTGAGTCAATGGTCCATCATTATAATCGTTTCCTTGCCTATCTCAGCTCCTTCTCTTGTTTCATCATTTTTCTTTGGCAAAACCCCTACTTAAATTCAACTGTCCATGAAATCTATACATTCACCCTCACAGCTGAATATGACTTCAGGAAAAGCATGCCATGACCATAAAGCTCAAAGGGCCTCTTGATGTCTTTTGTACTACATTTTCCTAGTTCACTCAACCTCTCCATTTAGTTGTTTTTAGTTGTATGCATGTCTCCTATCTGTACTGCAATTTAAATTGCAGGGGTATTGTTGTATTCATCTTTAATCCCTGATGTCTGACGCCTGTTATTCTGTTCTTAAAATATAATACCTTTTAGTAAATACTGTGTATTTTTGTGGAATAAATGAAAAGCAGTGTGTATTGACAGACTTCACACTGATTCCTCAGTATTCATTCTTTCCCAAATTTTCATAGTCAATTTTAAATCCTTTTAATGAGGAACCATGCCTTCTATCCTACCTTTTATTTAAGTTTCTTTTCCAGTTGCTTTTCCTGCATTACATAAATGACTTCTCAAATTTGTTTGGCTTTTCTACCACCTAGTCTGCATGGAACATGCTTTATCTTCTATCAGTTCAAGCCTTGAGATAATCAATTCCATGAAGTCTTTTCATAGAAACTAGGTGCAATTTGTTGTGTCTTTCCTTAATCCACCCTGTCTGTAGGTGCAATGTCCATTACTGTTCTTCATTCTCTACCACATTACATACTTTTTCCTCTTTACTTGTTCTTGTTCAGAGGTATACATCCATACAGTCTGAGTTGAAAGGAACCTTAGAAGGTGATTATTCTACCTTTACTCTGTGCATTAATTGGCTCTATAGCATACCCACTGATGATAACTGTGCTTCTCTGCTCTCTGCTCTCTGCCAGTGATGGGGAGTCCACTACTTCACAGTGCAGCCCTTTCAGTTTTTATTAGACAGTGCTTACCTTTAATTTCCCTTAATTGTGTCAAAATCTGTCTGTTTTGCGTTTACTCCTTCTAGTTTTTCTCTGTTAGAGATTCATTTCCAAATTTCCAGATAGACCATAGATATTTGAGTATACTTTGCTATCACTCATTCTCTGATGAGGCAATAGGATAACATTGTCAGGAAAAACGTCAGATTTCCTTAATTCACACAGAATTAGAAAATAACTTTCAGAAGGCTTAAAGACTTACTTATAAGACATAAAGCCTTGGGAAAAATTATGTATGTTTTTAAAAAATCTCAGGGTGTGCGAAGATTTTCTAAGCTTTAAAATTAAGAAAGAAGCCATAAAGGAAAGATAGATTGGACTATATGAAAATTGAAAAGTTCAGTGAGACATTAGGAAAAAGTATTTGCAATATGCACGGCAAGCAAAGAGTTATGACCAACCATTAGAATGGTCGGGAAGCAAAAAAGAAATTCCTTGATAGGCTAATGGAAGACCAATATGAACTGGTTATTTGGCCAATAGAAATGGCTGGTGTCATGGAAAAAATGCTCATGATACCAGAAGCTGAATTAAGATACTGCTGTCTGTTGATGAGTGTTTAATGAAATGGGCACTTTGATATAGTGATATTGGAAATATAAGCAGGTAGTCTTTTTGAGGTGAAGTGAAGTTTGGCAATATGTTTATACTTTTGATTACTTCTGGGAATTTATTATAAGGGAATTAGCAGATGTACAAAATAATTTATGCTTGTACAGTTTTGTTAGTTTGGATCTTTGGCGAGGGGATGTCAAAAAGGAGTTGAGAGATTTTGGGGGAGGAGCTGGAGGAGGAGGTAATGCTGGTGAAAGATAAAGAGAGTGGAAGCAGGGTTGGGCAGGAAAAGCCTTTAAGCTGTAATACAGATTCTGACATCTATGAAAAGAAAGAGGGGAGAAAGCAGAATTTGGGGCAGAGAGTCTCAGACAGCAGTGCAGATCTTACAATCTTGTTCAACTCAGTGGAGAGCTCTGGAGCGCGGATTGCCTGTTAGAGGAGTCTGGCGTAGGGCAAAAGGGCCAGGCCCCAAGAGCCCCACTGTGCTCAGTCCTTAGCTAGGGGCTCCCTGGGCAAGAGAGTGGTCTTGTTTCTACGACGGGGCAGATCCCGAAGGTGCAGCAGTTGGAGCCTGTCAGTTAATTGCATTTTTTGTAAAGAAAGGCAGAAAGGCAAGTTATTTCTTGAAGGGAGATCCAAGTTTGTGTACCCCTTTGGCTGCTGCAAGAGGGAAGTACATTGCATTGTTACTGAAATGGCAAAAATTAGCAATAAGGTATTTTTCCTATAATAAACATAAACTATTCCTTTTCTAATTAAGGAGGAAGAAGTAATTTCAAATTAGGATTGCATTTGTATTTTAAGCATGCATCTAATAAGCTTTTGTTAAAGTTGGAGCACCTAGCTCTCTTTTTACGTGAACTACTGTCAAGTTTCCTCCATCTTGATGATTTTTTGAGGCTATGTAAAAGACTTTGCTGTTATCCTTTAACTTTTATATTTGTTGGGGGTGATGATTAGATTGAGGTTATGCTTTCATGGGACTCTGGAATACTATTATGCAAAATACTGTAACTACTATAGTAGCACACCCCTGGGGGAGATACATGCACACTGGGGCCAAGTCTTTCATACTTTGCCTTGTATTTACCTGGTCTTTTAGATCATTGTTGATTTCAGTTGAATTCTTTCTTTTTTTTTCTGGGTTATAATTTGCATCCTCATCTAGATTTGTCCTTTGTATTACTTGAATAAAGTAATGTTGCTACTTTTTTAAAGGGAAATTTCAGATTAGCAGTATTAACTATTATTAAAGTTTCCTTAACTTGGAGATTTTATAAAATTCTCTTTCAAATAATGAGTCTGTGGAATCTTTCAAACTATTTTTTTTAAAGCCAAAGACTGCCCCTCCTTCACCCCATAAAATAGGTCCAGATCAGAATTACTTTGACCATACTTTTCTTTTTGTTCTCTTTCTCTGTCTCTGTGTCTGTCTCTCATTATTTATTTCATTTGTTTTTCCTAGGGGACTCCAAAAATATCTCATAGAAGCCCAGGAATCTTTGGGGACAATTTGAAAATTTGGCTCTTTTTCTTGCATTAACTTTATAAAGATAAAAAATGTGGAAAAGTGAAGTTAAAATGAAGCTATTGTAAAGTGAAGTCAAAGTTCTTTTCTTCTGAGGCTCATTGTTACTACCTAAGGATAGGGTATAAGACAGTTTCAGGAATGTGTCCAAGTATGCTAAACAAAGTTGTTATATAGGGTCCTATATAAGACCCTATATGAGAGAATCACTAAATGTTTTCCCATAGTTGACTAATAGACAAAGGCCATCTCCTATGGAATTCAAGGGCAAATGCGTACCTCCTCAGCTGTATTGCCCATACCCTCTACCTCTCAACCTGAAATTCTGGAGGAGGTGAAGAACTTGATATTCCTCTAATTATCCTAAAATGGGCTGATACTTATTTTTATGATTTATTAAATACTACAATTAAAAAATATGTTTATAAGTATTTGTTAGACTTTGCTGAAATTTAAAGGCACAGTATTAATTTTTCCCTTCTAGGTAGTAGGTGTGTAGATTTAAATATATATGTGTTTGTGTAGGTATGATGTATTTAAAATATAAGCCACAGAAAAAGCAAATTGTCTAAGTGTACATAGTAATTTTCATTGCCTCCCTTGTGCTTTAGATTGCCTGGTATGAGTTCATGTTTTTCTTAGATAAGTTCTTTTTTTTTTTTTAAGATTTATTTATTTATTTCTCCTCCCTTCTCCATTGTCTGCTCTCTGTGTCCATTCGCTATGTGTTCTTCTGTGTCTGTTTGTATTTTCAATAGGCGATTCCAGGAACTGATCCTAGGACCTTCCAGAATGGGAGAGAGGCGATCATTCTCTTGCACCACCTCAGCTCCCTGGTTTTTGCTAAGTGTCTTATTGTCTCTCCTCTGCATCTCGTTGTTGTTGTTGTTGTTGTTGTTGTTGTTGTGTCATCTTGCTGCATCAGCTCTCCACATTGGCTGGCACTCCTGCACGGGGCGGCCCTCTCATGTGGGCCAGCACTCTGCGTGGGCCAGCTTGCCTTCACCAGGAGCTCTGGGTATAAGACCCTGGACCTCCTGAAATGTAGAAGGGAGCCCAATTGCTTGAGCCATATCTGCTTTCCAGTTAAATAAGTTCTTAAAGTCAAGGACTGTGTCTTACTACTTTTAGATTCCAGTGATTTGCATATGGTAAGTGGTTGCATGTCCCCTTGTAGATTTTCTTTCTTTTTCTTTCTTTTATTTTTAAAATTTTAAGATTCCTTAATCCTATACTGAGCTCTGTTTGCCACTAGAGGGACTCAGTCAACTTTCTCCTTGTTATTTTACCTTAAATACTGTCCTATTAATTTATTGAAAACTGTTTTTATCCTACAACTTTTGGAAATTTGACCAGTCATGTAGTATCAGTGGAAAATATTAAAGACAGCTCTTTATATTACTTTTATATGACTCATGCATACTTCCTGATTAAAATATGTATCCACAGAGATTTTTACGTAGGTTTTTGGCAGGTGTTCAGAAAAACAGGAAATGAATTAACAAAAAATGGATATTTGAGATGAACTTCCATAAATGACAGAAACTTAACCTAGGTTTTATTAATCAAATTTTGATGATAAATGAGTACAAAGCTATTCTTTTTCTTAGCAAATTTTACCTATCAACCAAAAATGCTTACTAAACAGCATTTCACAAACTCTTAATCAGATGGTATCCATTATTTCAAATACTGGAAACTATGTTCTTACCAGTAATTTTTTAAAGTTTGAGTTTCATTCAAGGTAACCAGTCCCAATACTCTAGCCTTCAGTTAATTAGTTGTGATACATATCACTTAACAGTAGACACAGCTACTCTGCTGTGAGGAAATATATGTTACATCAGGAAGTCACACTGCTAGGTCCCATCTCTGGAAAGGATAAATGATTGGTGGCCTGAGCAGGGAATGTTCTGTTCTCTTACTCAGTTTATCTATACATGGTTCTGAAGGGTCCCTAAGCATATGTTTTCTGTGATGCTCTTTGCCTTTTTCAAAAGGTCAGACTCTAAATGCATGCTTCAAACTTGTATGTAGCCTGCCACTCGTCTATCAGTCATTAACCCTATTCCTAACTTTGCAGCATGAGACCAATAACCCTTTTTTCCCACATAACTCTCATACTTGATGTTTACTTTCTCCAGAAAATAAATTCTGCCCCCTATGTATTCATCACCGAGTTTTTGTTGTGTGCTTTTTAATATGAGCATTTTCCATCTGACAAGAGTCATGTTGGAAAAATGCATTGTCAGCTACTCAGGATTTGGAAACAATGTTACGTGAAGTGGTTAAGTCACAAGGTCACCCTGCAGAAAGCTTATTTTACCTGTAAAACACCTGCAGAAGATTGTTAACATTTAAATAATTCCAGTCATGATGTGTATCAGTGTATCTACGTGTGATGGCATTCACAGTTCTGGGAGGGGGTGATGGTGCCAGGAATGCTACCCACTTCCTGTGCTGCAGTGGAAAGGTTCTCCTCCTCATCGTACATATAGACAAAGGTATTCATTGTAGCAAAGTACATTGTAATTAAAGACTAGGGGACCGTTTAAATAAAGAGAGAACACCCATATATTCTGTGCTGTAATTATAAAACAGAATACTTTACTAGGGAAGGAAGGAGGTTGAGATAGATCTGTATTGTATATTAATGTGAAACTATCTCCAGGCTATATTAAGTGAAAAAAGCATGATGCAGAGCAATAGGCTGCAACTTTTTGTATAGACCAGAGGTTCATAACCTCCCAAGTGGTCCCTGGAAAGATTTCAGGTGTCTGTATACTTGAATTGAAAATTCAAAGAAACGTTATTCTTGTGGGGACATGTTGGTGTGGGTATGATATATTGATTAAATAATACATAGTATAGTGTGGACTTAGTAGGATTTTTATTTTGGTGTCGTGTGTTCAGAACCAGTGGATAGCTGCCTGCATAAAGGTTGGTAAGGATGGTGGAGATGGTTTTATGATACCAGGGGAACACTCAAATTTCTAAATGTTTGCCAAAAATGACAGTTTGAACAGATGTTGAACTGTGCTAGGTTATCTGGTATTGAAATTATGGGAAAGTTGTATAACATAAGTTTGAATAATCCTAAAATTTAATTTAAAGACATGCCAATGTATACTGTCATAAAACTATCTGCTGCTACATTCTGAGAAGGGGTTTGTGGTTTTCTCCTGACTTGGCAAAAGGGTCTATGGAACAAAAAAGGTTAAGAACCCCTGGTATAGACAAAAGAGACCTGCATATGCTTATATATATATGGTCTGTCTCTGGAAGGATATAGAAGAGTCTCATTGCCTCAGTGGATAAGAGCAGAGATACTGAGGAATCAGGGTGTTTTGGGAGGGAAACTTATTTTGTACTGTATTCTCACGGTACTGATTGCCTTTCCTCCCCTATGTCCTCCATGTATAATATTACTTTTTAAAAGTGCCATATTTTCTCAGTATCCTGTCCTGTATTCAAAAGTAGGGTAGCAAGGAGTTACAGGAAGATGGTGTCACACTAGGCAGTCAGGGCTCAGCTCGCTCCACAAAAACAACAGAGAAAGAGCCAGAAGCTGTCCAAGGGACCTGCTTTGGGGATCAGCAGATCAGGACAGTGCTTCACAACTCCCAGGAGGACAAGGGACAGAGAGATGAAGAACTCAAAACAACAAAAGAGAGTTATCAAACCACTGTGGTGGCCAGGACAGGCTCCTATCCCCCACCCCCAAGATATTAAGCCTGGATAAAACCCCTGGCCCACTGCAGCCAACTGGAAGGGGAACAGACATCTTCCTCCCTGTTACCGGTTATAAGGGAAAAAGGAAGGGGAGCCGGGGATTTTCTCTTGTATGAATTTAGCCAGCACAGCCTACTCTGAATCTTGGTGCTGGCCAGATCAAAACACAGGAAAGTAGAGATTGGAAGAAAGACCTCCATGGAAAGGTGTGCCAGTGAGTGCCATCTGCTGGCTGGCATGGAAATTGCTCAGAGAAAAACTGCTTTTAGGTCTCTCTTATCCCGAACTCCTGGGAGAAAATCTATAACCCATTAGTGAGTCCCTGGCCTGATTTTGATAACGTAAGCTGGGAAATTTTAAAGACTTAGAATAAGTTGAACCAAATATCAAAGAAGAGCTGTGAAAACAAAAAAACAATAGGCAAGAGAGGGAAATGGGCCGTGAGAGTAAATTCACCAACAGGTTCAGATTCCTAGACATCAGGAAAAAAACTACAAGCCATACTAGGAAACAGGAGGAGATGCCCAGTCAAAGAAACAAACCAAATATCTGAAGAGATACAGGATTTAAGACAATTGATCAGTGATAATCACACAACTCTCTTAAATCAATTCAAAGAATTGAAAGGAAATATGCCTAAAGAAATAAAGGATATTAAGAAGACACTGGGGGAAACGGACTTTGGCCCAGTGGTTAGGGCGTCCGTCTACCACATGGGAGGTCCGCGGTTCAAACCCCGAGCCTCCTTGACTCCGTGTGGAGCTGGCCCATGCACAGTGCTGATGCGCGCAAGGAGTGCCGTGCTACACAGGGGTGTCCCCCGCGTAGGGGAGCCCCACGCACAAGGAGTGCACCCATAAGGAGAGCCGCCCAGCGCGAAGGAGGGAGCAGCCTGCCGAGGAATGGCGCCGCCCACACTTCCCGTGCCGCTGACGACAACAGAAGCGGACAAAGAAACAAGACGCAGCAAAAAGACACAGAAAACAGACAACCGGGGGAGGGGAGGGGAATTAAATAAAATTTAAAAAAAAAAAAAAAAAAGGATCCCTTTAAAAAAAAAAAAAAGAAGACACTGGGTGAGCATAGAACAACTGGAAAGCCTGCAAAGAATGAAAGAATGAAAGAATGATGGATAAGATTAAAAACGTTAGAGACAAATAAGAGCTGATTTGAATTGCTCAAAGAATTAGTGATTTTGAAGATTGAGCATCTGAACTAGAAAAGACAGGAGAACAGAAAGAAGAGAATGGAAAAAATAGAACAGGGGCTCAGTGACTTGAGTGACAATGCAAATACACAGACGTACATGTTATCATTGTCAGAGAATGAGAAGAGAATGGAAAAGGGGCAGAAAGAATATTTGAGGAAATAATGGCTGAAAACTTTCCAACCCTTATGAAAGACATAAATATCAGTTTCCAAGAAGGACAATGCACCCCAAACAGAATAAATCCAATAGACCTACAGTGAGACACTATTCAGAATGCCAGATGTGAGAGATAAAGAGAGGCTTTGGAAAGCAGCAAGAGAAAGGCAAAACATTACATACAAGGGAACCTCAATAAGATTGTCACCCTCTCAGCTGAAACCATGGAAGCAAGAAGAAAGTGGTATGATGTATTTAAAGTACTGAAGAGAAAAACTGCCAACCAGGAATTCTGTATCCAGCAAAACTGTCCTTCAGAAATGAGGGTGAGTTCAAAGTCTTCACAGATAAACAAAAACCAATAGAGTATGTTACCAAAAGATCAGAATTACAAGACAAAATAAAGGAGGTGCTACAGCCTGGGAGGAAAAAACAAAGGTAAGAGACTTGGAGAAAAGCGTAGAAATGATGATTTTTAAGAAGAGTAAATTAAAGGATAAAAAGACAGACAACAGATATGACAACAGAAAGCCAAAGGACAAAATGGATGAAGTAATGCCTTTACAGTAATAACATTGACTGTTAATGGATTGAACTCCTCAATCAAAAGACATAGGTTGATAGAAAGGCTGAAAAAAGTATGAGCCATCTATATGTTGTCTACAAGAGACTAACTTCAAATGTAAGGATACAACCAGGTTAAAAGTTAAAGGTTGGAAAAAGATATTCTGTGAAGAAAGTAACCAAAAAAGATTGGAGTACTGATACTAATATCAGACAAAATAGATTTTTAATGCAAAACTATGATAAGGGATGAAAAAGATCAGACATTAATAAAAGGGGCAATTCACCAAAAAGAAATAACTGTACTAAATATTAATGCATTAACCTGAGTGCCTCAAGATATATGAGGCACACACTGGCAAAACTGAAGGGAGAAATAGATGTCTATGCAGTGATAGTTGGAAACTCCAACTCTCAGTATTGGATAGAACGTCTGGACAGAGGATAGATAAAGAAACAGAGAGCTTGAGTAATATGATAGATGAACTAGACTTAACAGATCTCTATAGAGTATTGAACCCCCAAACAGCAGGATATACATTCTTTTCTTTTTTTTTTTCATCTTACATTAAAAAAATATGAGGTCCCCATATACCTCCCACCCCCCTCACCCCACTTCTCCCCCCATAACAACCATCTCCTCCATCATCATGAGACATTCATTGCATTTGGGAAATACATCTCTGAGCACAGCTGCACCTCATGGTCAATGGTCCACATCATAGCCCACACTCTACCACGTTCCACCCAGTGGGCCATGGGGGGACATACAATGTCCAGTAACTGTCCCCGCAGCACCACCCAGGACAACTCCAAGTACTGAAAATGCCTCCACATCTCATCTCTTCCTCCCATTCCCTACTCCCAGCAGCCACCATGGCAACTTTCTCCACACCAATGCCACTTTTTTCTTCAATTACTAATCACAATAGTTCATGAATAGATTATCAGTAAGTCCACTCTAATCCATACTTTATTCCTCTATCCTGTGGACCTTGGAATGGTTGTGTCCATTCCACTTCTGTAACAAGAGGGGGCTTAGATTCCACATGGATGCTGGATGCAATCCTCCTGCTTTCAGTTGTAGGCACTCTTGGCTCCATGGTGTGGTGGTTGACCTTCTTCAACTCCATGTTAGCTGAGTGGGGTAAGTCCAATAAACCAGAGTGTAGGAGCTGAAGTCTGTTGAGGCTCAGGGCCTGGCTATCACATGGTCAGTCCAGAGATTCAGGTCCCCTGGGTATGCATTAAACCCCAGCACCAACTACAGTTCTGGTAAAAGCAACAGGAGAGGCTTGTGAACAGAGATCACATCTGAGTCCAGTTTCATCACAAAGAAACATAAACTCCAGAGTAGGGCCAACTGACATGGCACTGAACTCCATCTGCCATGACCATAGAACCTGTGGGTCTCTGTAGCCCTCAGAAGAACCAATACCTGGGGTTGTATCTACTTTATTTGTCTCTGGGACTCTGCTCAGGTGTGCATAAGGGCAACCCCTCTGATAACCTCCCAGTTCTTTTTGGAGACTCAAGCCATATGAACTCATTTGTCCTTTCCATTTCCCCCTTTTATTCAGGTCAAAAAGCATTTTTAACTCCTGGTATTATATGTAGATTGAGATATTCTGCTGGTCCAAGTTGACCCTTTTATTCAATGTCATTTTCTAGTTACAGCATCAGCTGGTACTTGGTAGTAATCCCTCGGCGCCAGTGAGGCTCATCCCCAGGAGTCATGTCTCACGCTGGGGGGAAGGCAACACATTTACATGCTGAGTTTGGCTTCGAGACTGGCCACATTTGAGCAACACGGAGGCTCTCAGGAGGTAACTTTTAGGCACCCTACAGCTCTAGGCCTTGTTCTTATTTCAGGTGCACAGGCTCACAAGCATAGTCATTAGTATCAAGGGCTCATTGTTGGCCCTTCATTCTTTTTTGGTCTTTGCCGTTGCATTTGGGGGATTGTTGCTGTTCCTTTAGGGACTGTGATAGAGCTCCCCTGGCTAGGAACTCAGCACTCCCTCAGTTGTTGTTTTTAATTGTATCCACTATGAAAATATCCAAACATTTTTATGTACCCTGGATATATGCCCTGAGGGTATACATTCTTTTCAGACACTCATAGATCCTTCTTCAGGATAGACCATATGTTGGGTCATAAGACAAGACTCAATAAATTTATTTAAAAGATTGAATTTATACAAAACAGTTTCTCTGATCATAATAGAAGCTGGAAATCAATTATGGTTGGAAAAAGGGAAAATTCACAAATATATGGGGATTAAACAGCACACTCTAAAATGATTAGTGGGTCAAAGAAGAAATTGCAAGAGAATTTAGCAAATATCTTGAGATGAATGAAAATGAGATTACAGCATATCAAAACCTATGAGACACCACAAGGACAGTAGTGAGAGGGAAATTTATAGCTCTTAGTGCATACATTAAAAAAGAAGGAAGAGCTAAAATTGAAATCTAACTGCACACCTGAAGGAACTAGAAAAAGGAGAGCAAACTAATCCCAAACCAAACTGAAGGAAAGAAGAGTAAAGATCAGAGCAGAAATAATGAAATTGAGAACAAAAAAATAATAGAATCAACAAAATCAAAGTTGGTTCTTTGAGAAGATCAACAAAATCAACAAGTTCTTACCTAGACTGACCAAGAAAAAACAAAATCAGAAAAGAAAGGGGAGACATTACCACTGGCCATGCAGAAATAAGAGAGATCATAAGAGAATACTTTGAGGAAGTAGATGTGGTTCAAGCAATTAGACTCCTGTCAACCATATAGAAGGTCCAGAGTTTGATGCACAAGGTAGGTCTCCTGGTGAAGGCAAGCTGGCCTGTGTGACAAGCAGGCCCATGCAGAGTGCTGGCCTACACAGAGTACTGCCCCGTGCAGGAGTGCAGCCCCACGCAGGAGTTCTGGCCCATGCAGCAAGCTGGCACAGCAAGATGATGCAACAAAGGGAGACACAGAGAAGAGATAATAAGAGACATGGCAGATCAGGGAGCTGAGGTGGCTCAAGAGAGTGATTGCCTCTCTCCCACTTTGGAAGGTCCTGGGATCGCAGACACAGCAGAACACACAGCGAATGGACACAGAGAGCAGACAGTGGGGGTGGGGGAGAGGGGGATAAATAAAAAAAATTTTTTTTTTAAAAAGAGTATACTTTGAACAGCCTTATGCCAAAAAACTAGACAGTACAGATGAGACGGACAAATCCTAGAAACAGATGAACCGCTTATGCTGACCCTAGAAGAAACAGAAGATCTCAACAAACCAACCACAAGCGAAGAGATTGTGACAGTCATCAAAAACTTCCCAAAGATGAAGAGCCCAGGACCACATGGCTTAACAGGTGTCTTCTACCAATCATTCAAAGATGTTCTAATAATAGTATTGTTCAAGTTCTTCCAAAAAATTGAACAGGAAGGAACACTACCAAACTCATTCTATGAAGCTAACATCACCCTAATACCAAAACCAGATAAAGATACTATGAAAAAAGAATATTACAGACCAATACCCCTAATGAATGTAGATGCAAAAGTCCTCAACAAAATACTGGCAAACCAAATCCAAAAGCACATTAAAAGAATATATACCACAATCAAGTGGGTTTTATCCCAGGTTTGCAAGGGTGGTTCAACACATGAAAATCAGTTAGTGTAATAAACACTGATAAATTGAAGAAGAAAAATCCCATGATCCTTTTGATTGATGCAGAAAAGGCATTTGACAAAATACAGCACCCTTTCTTGATAAAAGCACTCCCAAAGATAGAAGGAAGCTGTAGCAGTTTGATATGGTTATGAATTCCAAAAATAGATATTGGATTATGTTTGTTATCTGGTCTGTACCTGGGCGTGATTGAGTTATGATTGGGGCTTTGATTGGGTCATATCATTAGGGCATTGAGTCCCCACCTCTTGGCGGGTGGGGACTCACAGGTAAAAGGCATGGCAAAGGACAAAGTTGAGGGTTTTTGATGTTGGAGTTTTGATATTGGTGTTTGATGCCGAAACCTTGAGCTGGAGCCCCAGGAAGTAAGCTCACAGAGGAAAGAGAAGCAAGGCCCCAGAAGGGAGGAACCCAGGAAGCCTGAACCCTTGCAGATATCGGCAGCCATCTTGCTCCAACACGTGAAAATAGACTTTAGTGAGGGAAGTAACTTAGGCTTTGTAGCCTGGTATCTGTAGGCTCCTACCCTAAATAAATACGCTTTATAAAAACCAACCAGTTTCTGGTATTTTGCATCAACACCCCTTTGACTGACTAATACAGAAACTTTCTCAATATGGTAAAGTGCATATATGAAAAACCTGCAGCTAGCATTGTACTCAATGGTGAAAGACTGAAAACTTTCCTGCTGAGATCAGGAAGAAGAGAACGCTGTCCACTGTCACCACTGTTAATCAATATTTTGCTAGAGGTTCTAGTAGCGCAATTAGGCTAGATAAATAAAAGGCACCCAAATAGGAAATGAAGAAATAAAACTTCCACTATTCCTTGATGATATGATCCTATATCTAGAAAATCTTGAAAAAATCCACGACAGAGTTACTATAACTAATAGATGAGTTCAGCAAAGTGGCAGGATACAAGATTAATACACAAAAATCAGTAGTGTTTTTATACACTACTGATGTACAATCTGAGAAGGAAATCAGAAAAGAAAATTCCATTTATATTAGCAACTAAAAGAACCAAATATTTAAGAATAAACTTAACTGAGGACATAGAGGACCTGAATTCAGAAAACTACAAAACATTGCTAAAAGAAGCCAAAGAAGACTTAAATAAATGGAAGGATATTCCATGTTCATGAATTGGAAGACTAAATATCACTAAGATGTCAATTCTGCCAAACTGATTTATAGGTTCAATGCAATCCCAATAAAAATGCCATTTTTTGCAGAAATGGAAAAGCCAATAATTAAATTTATTTGGAAGGGTAAAGGGCCCTAAATAGCCAAAAATGTCTTAAAAGAGAAGAATGAAGTTGGAGGATTCTCATTTTCTGACTTTAAAGCATATTACCTAGTTACAGTGCTAAAAGACAACATGGTACTTGCTGTTTTTTGGTAAATTGACCAGTGGAACCAAATTGAGAAGTCAGAAATAGACCCTTATATCTATAGTCAGGAGATTTGTTTTGTTTTGTTTTGTTTAGTTTTCCAGGGGCTGGGGAATGAACCCGGGAGCTCTTATGTGGGAGGCCAGCACTCAACCACTGAGCCACATCTTCTCCCCTGGGTTTTGTTTTTGCTTGTTGTTTATTTCCATTTTCCTTAGGAGGCACCAGGAACTGAACCCAGCACCCCCATGTAGGAAGCAGGCGTTCAACTGCTTGAGCCACATCTACCCGCCTCAAGAGATTTTTGATAAGCCCTCCCAGCTGGGCCAGAGCAGTCTATTCAACAAATGGTACTGGGAGAACTGGATAGCCATATCCAAAAGAAAGAAAAAGGACTCCTGTCTCACACCTTATACAAACATTAACTCACAGTGGATCAAGGAGCAAAATGTAAAGGCAACAACGATAAAACTCCCAGAAGAAAATGTAGGAAAACATCTTCAATGTCTTGTGATAGGCGGTAGTTTCTTAAACCTTATACCCAAAGTACAAGCAACAAAGTGAAAATAGAGAAATGGAACCACCTCAAAGTTAAACACTTTTGCACCTTAAAAGGACTTTGTGAAAAGGATGAAAGGGCAGCCGACTCAATGGGAGACAGTATTTGGCAATCATATCTGATAAAGGTTTAATATCCACGGTATATAAAGAGATACTACAACTCTTCAACAATAAAAGGACAAATGACCCAATTAAAAAATGGACAAAAGGCCTGAATAGACATTTGTCCAAAGAAGAAATACAAATAGCCAAAGAAACACATGAAAAAATGTTCAGCATCACTAGTGTTTAGAGAAATGCAAATCAAAACTGCAATAAGATATCATTTCACATCTGTTAGACTGGCTGCTATTAAAAAGTCGGAAAACTGTAAATGTTGGAGAGGATGTGGAGAGATAGGAATGTTTATTCACTTTTGGTGGGAATGTCCACTGTGGAGGACTGTTTGGCAGTTCCCTAAGGAAGTTGAATATAGACTTGCCATGTGATCATGCAATACTGTTACTAGTGTATACCTAGAAGAACTGAGAGGAGTGACATGAACAGACATCTGCACAGTGATGTTCATAGCAGTGTTATTCACAATTGCCAGAAGTTGGAAACAACCCAGGTGCCATCAGCTGATGAACTGGTAAACAAATTGTTGTGTGTATGCACAATGGAATATTATAAAACAGTAGAAGAAATGAAGTTGTGAAGCATATGACAGCATTGGTAAACCTGGAGGACATTATGCTGAGTGAAGTAAGTCAGCTACAAAAGGATGAATACCATATGATTGTGCCGTTATGAACTAAATATATTGTGTAACCTCATGGAGTTAATAAATAATTAGAATATAGGTCACCAGAAAATAGAATGAGGGTGAAGAATGGAAAGCTGAGGGTTAATCTGTGGAGAGTTGGTCCCATAGTGTTTGTAAATTTTGAAATGAATAGAAATGGTGAAAGCACATCATAGTGTTTGTAGCTAGCAGAGCTATTGTATGAGTATAGTGATGGTTGAAAGGGTAAGTCTAAGGACATGTAATTACTAGAAGGAAAGTTAAAAAATGTAACTTGAGACTGTATAACATAGTGAAACCTGATGTAAAATAAAAATATGGGTGATATTGCATATATGACTGTTTTTACAAAATGTAAATACAAATAAACTAAAGATATGGAAACAATAGCAGCTATGTATGGCAGGGAAAGCATAGCGTGAGATGTGATGAGGTTTTTTGTTTGTTATTATTGGATAATGAAAATGCTCTAAAATGATTGAAATGAATGTGCAACTATGAGATTATACTGAATATCATTCATTTTACACTTTTGATGGATTTATGCTTTATTAATATGTATCAATAAAACTGATTTGTTAAATATTTTCATCAGTGAAAGCATTGGAAATTGGGGAAAAAAGCAGATATGAGAATCTAGCTATCTTCTATTGTCAGATATTAAGGAGATTTAAAAAATGTGAAAAATTGCACTGATTTTTATAATTATTTTAAGTATATAAAGTATATATTAAACTGTAAAAATAAAGGAAAGTAGGGTAGCTGTGCCATTTTAAGCAGAGTTGCTTTGAAATTAGCACTTCTCTTATACCTCTCTTCCCTCATTACTTACTGCTGCAAACAAAGTGAATATACATTTGGATTACAACTTGGGACAGTAGAAGGAACATTGGCTTTGGAATCAGTTGAAATATTTACTGGCTGGAATGACTTTGGGCTCATTAAGTTACCTGACCTTTCTGAATCCTAATTCTCTCATCTTGGCTGTCGGATAATAATATGTTTAGCTCAGATCTGTTGTAAGAATTAAATAATAAAATGTATTTAATGAGTGAGCATAGTGATGGACATATAATAGGATTTCTATAAATATTTATTTTAAATGGGTGTGAAGTGTTATCTCATTGTGGCTTTGACTTTTAAGTTTTTATTTCTTCTTTACCAGCTCCTTGGATCACACATGGCAGCAAAAGCAACTTGTACATCCTCACAAATGTCTGATGATGAACAGAAAGTGAGTATACCTCTTAAATAGAAGACTGTATAATATTGTATTCTAAATGCATCTATGATTTCAAAATAACTAATTGGAGAATTTACAGAGACTTTTGGGATAGGGACTTATGTATATTTGTTTTTACCTTGAATGTGAGTAAAATTTTGTACTGATACAAATTAAAACTCAGTGATGGTGCATGCTTCCCATGTACTAGGTCCCAGTTTCAATCCCCAGTACCTCCTAAAAACAACAACAACAACAACAACAAAAAACCCAATGATGGATTGAATAATTCATTGAATATTTACTTGTCTCTATCCTATTTGACATTAAAGAAAAACAAATTAAAGTGCCAAGTACTTCAGCAACATTCAGCTTTTTTTTTTTTAAGAAATACTGGGGAATAAACCTAGGACCTGGTACATGGGCAGGTACTCGACCACTGAGCTACATCTGCTCCCCAATGAGAGTTGGATTTTTGTTTGGTTTGCTTTTAGGAGGTACTAAAGATCGAACCTGGGACCTCATACATGGGAAGCAGGCATTCAACCACTGGAGCTACATCTGCTCCCCTAGCACTACTTCTGATGGATTATTTGTAGAGCTCTGTGAACTATAGAAAATCTTTATTAACAGAGTTTAGGAAGTAGCTGGATGGCCACCTGAAAGATGCTTTACTGAGTAGGAGATTAAATCTTAGTTCTTCTAAGGTTCCTTTTAAGGTGTACCTGTATATGAGAGACATTTTGGGTAATTCACATTAAAATTTATTTTCAAAACAAGGGAGTAAATTTAACTTGTTGAAAGAGGTAAGTTACAGATTTTTAAAAAGAAAATTTAAAATACAAATATGGGTAATTCAGTTAAAATTAAATAATTCTCCATAGTTCTGTGTTCCAGTAAATATAGACTCATCCTGTTTTCCCTTCTACTTGCCACATTTTTGATAAATCTTAATTTGACCATCCAACTATTATCCTTTTTGTCTTCTTTCTCTCATCCTTTTGAGTGAATAGTGTATTTCATCATTATTTTATCATCACCCAAACTTTGAATTACTCTTAATCTGCCTCCTAATGCATTGCTTTGCTGAAAACTATTATCAAAGTCACTAGTAATCTTTAAGTGACTAATCCATTGAGTGGCCATTGCTAATTCCTTATTATCTCTGGCCCATCTTATGTGTTAAATCTTGGTGACCATTTCCTTTTTTTTGAAATGCTTCCTTTATTTCCATGACATTAAAATCATAACATTTGATAATCAGAAGACATCCTAGAAGTTGTTTAGTTCAACTTTTTTCTAGTAAATACTTGCTTTCTACAAAAAGTCTAACAAATATTCTTCCAGTCTTTTCTTAAGCATTTTCATGACTGTGAAACATGTTTTTTGCTTCCTCTCTTTTTTTAATCATGAAAACAATGTGCTTACATGACTAAAAAGGATTCAAAGGGTACAAAAGAGAATGCAGTGTACCAGTTTTCTATTGCTGCGTAACAAATTACCATGATCTTAGCTGCTTAAAACAGCACCATTTATTAACTCACAGTTTTGTAGGTCAGAAGGCCAAGCATAGCTGAACTGGTTTCTCTACTCTGGATCTCACACACAAGCTGTTTAATTTGGAAGCTCTGGGGAGGAATTTGCTTCTGAATTCTTTTTCAGGTTGTTGGCAGAATTCAGTTTCTTGCTGGCTATTGACAGGGAGCTGTTGGTCCTAGAAGGTGTTCTTAGGTTCTGTCCATGTTGCTCCCTCTGTCTTCAAAGCCATCAGGGGAGAACTTAATGCCTTTTGAATCCCCCTCATACTTCTATTCTCTTTCTTCAAGAAGTGGTCAGTCCCTTTTAAGGGCTTGCCTGATCAGGTTAGCACTACCAAGAATAATCTCCCTTTCTTAAAGTTAACTAATTTGGGACCTTAATTAGGTCCCCAAAATCTCTTCACAGCAGCAGTTAGATTAGTATTTCATTGACTAACTGGTAGAAGGTGTTTGTATACCAAAGGTTGTCAATTTGGGGGAAGTCTTAGAATTCTGTCTTCCACATACAGTAAAAAGTAGTCTTTCACACCCTAAACCCTCAAGTTAACTACTCAGAGTAGTCTCATACCTTTTGAAATGTTTTTATCCATATTCATATATATGTATGAATATATGAAAAACTATATATTGGTGGTGTTTTTTTACTCAAATCACAGTAAATATACCATTGCTTGGATATAGCCTTTGAGATTCATCCATGTTGTGGCAGCTGTCAGCATTTAGTATGAATATACCACAATTTGTTTATCCATTCACCAGTTTGGACATTTGGGTTGTTTTGTGTGTGTGTGTGTGTGTGTGTGTGTGTATTTATATATACTTATATATATAAAACATATGTGTATATATGTTTTGCAGATATTTTCTCCTAGTCTGTGACTTGCATAGTCCTTTTCTTTAATGGTGTTTTTTTATGACCAGAAGACTTAAATTTTGATGAAATAGATAAATAATAAATAGACTGCCATAATACCATACTCCTTGATGATTGTGGGTTGATGAATAGGTAGTGTATTAGTCAGGCAAAGGGATGCTGATGCAAAATACCAGAAATCAGCTGGTATTTCTAAAGGGTATTTATTTGGGGTAGAAACTTAGAGTTACCAGGTCATAAAGCTCAAGTTACCTCCCTCACCAAAGTCTATTGCCACATGTCGGAGCAAGATGGCTGCTGTTGCCTGCCAGGGTTCAGGCTTCCTGGGTTCCTCTCTTCCCAGGGCTTAGCTGCTTTGCTTTCCACAAGGCAGTTGTAGACTCTCAGGCAACCAGCTCTGTTGTTCTCCCCAGGGCTCGATTCTCTCCAGACTCAACTGCTCTGGTCCTCTGTGTGCTTGCTTCCCGGGCCCCAGCTCAAAACTCCAACTAACTTTTCTGCTATGTTGTTTTCTCTGTGAGTCCCCACCCCTTGGTGGGTGTAGCCCAATCAAAGCCCTAATCATAATTTAATCATACCCAAAGGGAAAGACCAGTTTACAAACATGATCCAATATTTCTTTTTGGAATTCTTCAGTAATATCAAACTGCTACAGGTAGTATAAGTCCTTCAATGTTATTGTTTTACAAAGTTGTTTTATCTATTTTAAGTCTTTTACATTTCTATATAAATTTTAGAATCAGCTTGTAATTTCTATGCTGATAGTACATAGTTGGGACTTCCTTTCTTATTCATTCTGACAATCTCCTTTTAATTGGAATTTGTAGACCTGCACTGTCCAGTACAGACACTTTAAATATCATTAGTCCTATGTGGCTATTTAAATTGAAATTAGTTAAATTAAATAAAATGAAACATTCACTTCCTCAGTTGCACTAGTCACATTTAAAGTGCTCGATTGCAGCAAGTACCTAGTGGCTACCTGTTAGACAGCTCACATATCCCATTTGCTCTTCCATATTTATGATTCCATTTTATTTCCACTATTGGCTTATTAGCTCTTTTGGTCTTTTAAAAAAATTTTTATGGTAACTGATCTAGGCTTTTACCTCTTTCACTCTGCCTTCAAACAGTGTTATACTGCTTCATGTATAATAAAAGAACCTTGCAAGAGTATTCTTAAATTACTCTATCCCATCTTTTGTGCTATCATTATCACACTTGTACTTTTTTTTTTAATTGGAAAATTTTAAAGAAAAATCATGATACCATACAGGATTCCCATATATTGCCCCATTGTTGGGATCCTGTATTCTTATGCCTGACATTGTTGTAACATGTTTATTATGAATGATGAAAGAACATCATTACAATATTACGGCCAACTGTAGTCCATAGCTTGTATTTACTTCCACATTTATTAAAACCTGGCAAAACATTGTTGTTATTGCTTCAAGCAGCCAATTATACAATTATATATATATATATATTTTTTTTTTGAAGATTTATTTTTATTTTTTAGTTTATCCGCCTCCCCCCTCCAGCTTGCTTGCTGTATGTACTCTGTGTCCATACACTGCGCGTTGTTCTGCTTGTCTGCTTGTCTCCCTTTGTTGCGTCATCTTGCTGTGCCAGCTCTCTGTGGGTGTGGGCCAGCTTGCCTTTACAAGGCAGCCCTGGGAAGCGAACCCAGGGTTTCCCTTTTGGTAAACAGGAGCCCAAATGATTGAGCCACAGCCACTTCCCCTCAATTATATTTTAAAGATATTAAACCAAGCAAAAAATTCTTGTGTATTTACTCACATATTTACCTTTCTGGTAATCTTCATTTCTTTTTGTAGATCTGAGTTTCCATTTGTAGTCTTTTTCCTTTGTCTTTGGAAGAATGTCCTTTAATACTTCTGATTAGGTAACAGTGAATTTTCTAAGATTACTTTTGTCTAAAAATGTTTTCATTTTTCCTTCATTTTTTGAGGGATATTTTCATTAGCTATAGAATTCTTCATTGTTTTCTATTATGACATTTTATAGATGTCATTCTCTTATCTTCTGGTTTGCATTGTTTCTTATGAGACATCTTTATAGTCATTTTATATTTGTTTTACCTGTGTTTAATATGTTCCCCATACCTGATTGCTCTTAAAACTTTTTCTTTACCCTTGTTTTTAAAGGCATTTTCCTCTGATATGACTAGATGTGGGTTCTCTTGGATTTTCCCCATTTGTGGTTTGCTGAAATTCTTGGTTCTCTGGGATCATTTGAAAATCTGGAAAAATTTCAGACTACATTTTTTTTCTTTTTCACTTTTCCTTCTGGGATTCCAAATAAAGCTGCCATCTCACAGGTCTTTGAGGCTCTGTCATAGTTTTTATCTTTTCTTTTTGCTTTAGTTTAGATAATAATTATTGAACAAATCTTCCTTCCACTGTCTAATCTACTGTTAATCCTATCCAATGTATTTTTATTTTATTTTAGATGTTGCATTTTTCTATTCTTGGAATTCTATTTGTTGCTGTTTTTTTTAAAGAGTGTTTACAGCTGTCATACATTCTATCCATCTTTTCCCTATAGGTTGTTTTTTCTTTTTAATGTATTATTTTTTATTTTTTAAAAAGATATTTAGATTACGTAAATGGTACGCAAAAATATAGGGAATTCCCATATGCCCCACTCCCTACACCTCCCACATTTTTCTAATTAGCAACATCCTTCATCAGTGTGGTATATTCATTACAATTCATGAAAACATTTTGGAGCATTGCCACTTAGCATGGGTTATAGTTTACATTGTAGTTTACACTCTTTCCCGCATAATTTTCTAGGTTATATTAGAATATGTAATGGTCTGTATCTGTTGTCATAATGTCATTCAGGACAGTTCCCAAGTCCCAAAAATACCTCCATATTTTACCTGTTTTTCCCTCTTCCTGCTCTCAGAACTTCCAGTGGCCACTGTCTCTACATCAATGATATAATTTCTTCCATTGCTAGAATCGCGTTAAGTCTGCAGTAGAATACTAGTAAGTCTACTTCCATCCATAGTTCATTCCCCAATCCTGAGGATTCTGGTTTGATGATGCCCATTCTACCTCTAATTGAGAGGGGACTTCAATCCCATGGGGCAGATGGACAGGCTCTCTTGCTTGCAGTTTTCTATAGATTCTTTAGCATATATTTACCATAGTTATTTTAAATTCCTTATTGGCTAATTCAATATCTGGTTCATTTGTGGCTTTCTGTCTACCATTTTACTTTCTTGAGTATAAATCAACATTTTCTGCTTCTTCCTATCTAGTATTTTAAAAATTGTACTGTAGATATTGTGGATAATTCATCGTTGAGATCCTAGATTCTTTGATCTGCTGGAAAGATACAAGAATCCTGAGTTTCTTCTGGCAGCAGTTAAATGACTGGCTGGTCACAGTGACCAAATTAAGCCTTAGTTTTAACTTTGTAAGAGTCTATTTCAGTTGTACTTTCAGTACTAGAGAGCATCCCCTAGGCCTGGGATAGGATTCTTACTCCTAAAATGTGGCTTAAGGTTTTGGTGGAAAGTTTACCAAGCTCCTTTAACGTAAAGATCTTGGCATTCAAACCCTGTCCCCAGAGTGACACTCTTGAACACTCTGCTTAGCTCCTTCCAGCCCCTATCACCCAACAAGCTGGGCTTTCTACACTACATTTCACTGGTCAACCAAGGATTTGAGGGAAGTGAGTGTATGTGCAGATTTGGGCTGTCTCCTTTCTGTAATATTCTTCCTCGATTTCCAGCTGATCTGCCTGTCCTAGGCGCCAACTGATTTCTCAGCCCACTTTCTGCTTGAGCTCTCTCTTCCTTGTGTCACAGTGACTGAGAGTATTCTCAGGGGAAAAGCTGGATAAATGTGCAACTCACCTGATAGACCTCCTTTCTGGTCTCATTACCTTATAGTCTGTTTGCCTTTGGTTACAGGCCAGTGACTTGAAAGAGTTTTTTATAATTGTTATCAGCAGGAAGTTTAGGTTGACATAAGTTGCTCTGTCATTACTGGGAGCAGGAACCATATATATATAATTTTGTACCATACTTTTTTTTTACTTGATATTTTAATGTAAGAATTTTCTAAGTTATTAAACATATTATAAACCTCTTTAATGACTATTTCATTTTTTGAATGAATATGCCACAGTTCATCTGGATATTTTCCTATTTTTGGAAATCAAATGTTTTCATGTTATAAATAGTACAGAACTCTCATTACATGAAAGGAATAAGAAATATTAATACATATTTTGAGACTCTGTACACAGAATTCTTTCCCCCCAAATTTACTTAACTAATTGGGTGAGATATAATGATTGTAAATCTTTAGTTTTTTGATAAATTCTATTTATCCTTTCAAATGTGTCTATTTCCTATTTTAATAAAAAAATTGTTGCTATTGCCAATTGTTTTTATTTTTCTTCAGCTAAAACGAGAAAACATTCGTTCATTAACTATGTCTGGCCATGTTGGTTTTGAAAGTTTACCGGATCAGCTGGTCAATAGATCCATTCAGCAAGGCTTCTGCTTTAATATTCTCTGTGTGGGTAAGTGCTGAACTCTTTCTCTAAGTTGTTCCTTCATAGTTTGTGTACTCACTTCATACTTGTCATAAGAAGTATGATGCTGATGTTACCAATTTGATATCATGACTCTGAGTTTTTTTTTCAGTTTTTTAAATTGTCACGTTTGTTTTTCTTAGTTGTACTGCTTTAAACTTTTTGTTTGTTTCTCTAAACATTTCAGTGCTTTCTTCAGAGTTCTGAGTATTTTAGCACACATACTCATTTCTGTGCTCTGCTAATGACTCAGTGTGCTAGCCTTAGCATGCACAACCCACCCTCTGAAATATTTGGGATCCTGGAAACCCCTAAAGGGGTTTGCAGTTTTATTTCTTCTCAGCCATCAGACATACCTGTGAAATAAATTTTTGTGTATTTCAGGGGAAACTGGAATTGGAAAATCAACGCTGATTGATACATTGTTTAATACTAATTTTGAAGACTGTGAATCTTCACATTTTTGCCCACATGTTAGACTTAAAGCTCAGACATATGAACTCCAGGAAAGTAACGTTCGATTGAAATTGACCATTGTGAATACAGTGGGATTTGGTGACCAAATAAACAAAGAAGAGAGGTTTGTGTTTTCTTATTGTGATAAGACAAGTTTTTATTTCAATTGCCTACTTGTTCCATGGACTGTGATTTGATTTTCTATAGGTAACCCATACCTTTCCTACCATACTTTAGTTTTTTAAAAATAATTAAGCAATGTTTGCTTCTTATTAGAAAATTGACATTTTTCTACTCATTTGTCCAATTTCTTCAGAATAATGTGAATGACATTATTAAAATGTGTATTTCAGCAAAAATTGTTTAAATTATTTCCCAATATACCTATTCAGTGAATTAGTGACTTTTACTAATTTTCAGACAGGACTTTATCTTGTTGAGGAAAGAAAACAAAACATATAATGTCAAATATATACAGTGGCTAAATACATAGTGCATGAATATGTGTGTGTGTGTGTGTGTGTGTATGTATGTATGTGAAATTCTAACCAAGGGGAGTGGATGTGGCTCAAGTGGTTGGGTGCCTGCTTCCCATATGGGCGGTCCTAAGTTCAGTTCCCAGTGCCTTTTAAAAAAACAAAAACAGCAAGCAAAACAAACAAAAAAATCAAGTCAGGGGAGCTGGTATCACCCCATAGTTGGGCTCCAGCTTCCCACATATGAGGTCCTGGGTTTAATCTCCGTCTCCTTGTACCTCAAAAAAAAAAAAAATCTTAACCCAAATAGCCAGTTACGTCATTAAGCATTGCAGGAAAGATTTGATAATGAAATTTTTATGTTTTTTAAATATTGTCATTATTTATTGTCATTATTTCTCCGATGGTATTATTAAGACTGATTATAGGTTCTGTATCAAATTTAAAGTATGAAAAGGGGAAATGAAGAAGGCAAAGCAATAAGATTTTGTTCTTTTTCCTTTTTTTTTTATTATGTCATTTTCCTAGTTTCCGAAAGTTTGCTTTAGAGGAAAATGTTTTGCATAAACTGACTTTTGTTATATAACTTATGTTAGAATATAGTATTTTCAACACATTTGTGTTCTGCCTTAAATAGGAAGAAATGATTTATGTGGACCTAATGGAAGAAGTAGGTTAGTGGCAGAGGTAAAGGCCTGTGACATTGCTTTAAAAGTTATTAATACTTACAAGATGGATACCAACTTAGAGCTAATTAATCTATATAAATGAAAGTATAAACATAGGATAGGCGAGACCTGGTTGAAAAAAATTTCATTATACTGTAGAATAAGACCCACAATAGGTATAACTTTCTGTTTCTCTGAAATAAATTATAACTTGATTCTTTCCATTTATTTCTTAGTTAGATTGTTTTCTATAATTTGCCAAAGTAATACGTAAATATATTTGTGAAAATACACATAATTTGAGAACCCACATTAGCCATTCCCTGGGGCCCAGTCTCATTTCTTTCTCCAATGAATTTGATGTTTGTCTTCCCAGTCCTTTTCCTTTGCGTTAATTGAGTTTTGTATGTTGAATCACATTTGAAATAATACATGGCAGTTTTCTTTAAACATATGAGTACATATGTGGAAAAATACATACAACATATATATACAAGTTAATAAATAATTATGAAGCCATTCCCCACAGAATCACCACACTGGTCAACATATGACCTGTACCTTAGAAAGTCCCAATGTTACTAGTTCCTGATCATAGCCTCTTTCCTTTCCTTTGGAGGTAATCACTCTCTTGACTTTTGTAGTGAGTTTTGTGTTTCTTAATGGGCTAAACCTATGTGTATATCTATAAAAAATATTGTTTTGTTTTGTCTGAACTTAAATAAGTGGCATCATGCTTTATGATATAAATGGTAGTTTTTCCCAGTTTTTGCCTATTACGAGTAATGCTCCTGGCAACATTATAAATTTATGTTATATGTGTGTGTGTATTATATATACAGGCATACCTTGTTTTATTATATTTTACTTTATTGTGCTTTGCAGAAACTGCATTTTTTTAAATACATTGAAGGTTTGCAGAAACCCTATTCTAAGCAAGTCTTTTGGCACCATTTTACCTACAATATGTGCTTACTTTGTCACCTTTTAATTAAGGTTTATACATTGGTTTTATAGACATAATGCTATTCCACACTTAATAGACTACAGTATAGTGTAAACATAACTTTTATATGTACTGGAAAACCAAAAAATTTGTATGACTCACTTTATTTATTTTTTAATTGTATTTTTTTGAAGATACATAGATGACAAAAACTGTTACATTAAAAATATAAGAGGTTCCTATATACGCCCCCCTCACCCCCCACTCTTCCCATATCAACAACCTTTTTCATCATTGTGGCACATTCATTGCATTTGGTGAATACATTTTGGAGCACTGCTGTACTGCAGAGATAATAGTTTACATTGCAGTTTACACTCTCCCCCAGTACATTCAGTGGGTTATGGCAGGATATATAATGTATAGCATCTGACCCTACAATATCATTTAGAATAACTTCAAGTCCCCAAAATGTCCCCCATCACATCTCTTCTTCTCTATCCCTGCCCTCAGCAACTACAGTGGCCACTTTCTCCACATCAGTGCTACAGTTTCTTCCATTACTAGTCTCAATAATTCTATAGTGGAATAACAGTAAGTCCACTCTAATCCATATTTTATTCCTCCATCCTGAGGACCTTGGCATAGTGATGCCATTCCACCTCTATATCAAGAGGGGTCTTAGATCCCGCATGGTTGATGGATGCGATTCTCCTGCTTAGAGTTGTTGGTACTCTCGGTTCCCTGGTGTGGTGGTTGACTATCTTCACCCCGCCCCCCCCCCCCCCCAGTTAGCTGACCTGGGTAAGTCCAACGAACCGTAGAATAGGAGCTGCAACTCTGCTGAGCCTCAGGGCCCAGCTGGCACGTGGCCAGTCCAGAGATTCAAGTCTCCTGAGTATACACCAACCCCAGCACCAACCACAGGTTCCGTAAAAGTGACAGAAGAGGCTTATGTAGAAAGGTCACATCTGAGTCCAACTCCATCACAGTCAGGCACACAAATTCCTAAGTAGGGCTCATTGACAAGGCACTGAACTCCAGAACCATCTGCCATGACCATAGAACCCGTGTGTCTCCATAGCCCTCAGGAGACCAGTACCTGGGGTTGTATCTACTTTGGCTGTCTCTGGGTTCCTGCTGAGGCGTGCATAAGCGTGACCCTCTGATGACCTTCTGACTCTTTTTTGAAGACTCTTAGCCGTATAAACCCATTTGTCTTTACCATTTCCCCCTTTTATTAAAGGTCTTTTTCTAGTTGTATCACCAGTTAGTGATTGGTAGTAATCCCTTGGCACCAGGAAGGTTTATCCCCGGAAATCATGTCCCACGCTGGGAGGAAGGTAATGCATTTACATGCTGAGTTTGACTTAGAGAGTGGCCACATTTGAGCAACGTGGAGGCTCTCAGGAGGTAACTTTTAGGCACCCTACAGCTCTAGGCCTAGTTCAGATTTCAGACACACAGGCTCATAAGCATAGGTATGACTTACTTTAGTGCAATATTTGCTTTATTGTGGTATGGAACTGAACCTGCAATATCTCTGAGGTATGCATGTATATCACTTGGAACTAAGTTGTAGTATTTACTAGACAAAACCTAAGTGTTTTCCAGAGTGAGTGTACAATTTACATTCCTACCACTGATACATATGAGTTTCCATTATACTATATTCTTATCCACACTTCATCTTGTAAAACATCTTTTCAGTATAGTGGGTGTATAATGGTACCTAGAATTCCCAACAAATAAGGTTGATATATATATATTTATATATATATAAATATTTTTAAGATTATTTATCCCCCCCCCTTTACTGCTTGCACTTGTCAATCTGCATGTTCTTCTGTGTCTGCTTATCTTCTCTTCCTGTCTTCTCTTTAGGAGGCACCAGGAACTGATCGTGGAACCTTCCATCATGGGAGAGAGGCACTCAATCATTGAGCCACCTCAGCTCCCTGGTTTTTTGTGTCTATCATTGTTTTTCCTCAGTGTCTCTTTTTTTGTTGTTGTGTCATCTTGTTGTGTCAGCGCTCTGCGCGGGCCAGCTCTCCACACAGGCCAGATCTCCATGCAGGCCAACTTTCCTTCACCAGGAGGCCCCAGGAACTGAACCTGGGACCTCCCATATGGTAGACTGGAGCCCAGTTGCTTGAATCACATCTGCTTCCCTAAAATATTTTTTGGAGTTCCTCAATTATAAGTGCTTGTAGTTTACCCAGTTCTCTTTTGGGTTGTTGTCTTTTTCTCATTCCATCATAGAAGGTCTTTATATATTCTGGATGTCAGTTTTGTTTGTAGATGAGGGAAATAGCTTCCCCACTTTGGCTTGTCAGTGCTCTTAAGATGTGTTTTGATTAAAAGCATTTTCATCATTTTTTAATTTTTTAATTTTTAATTTCTCTCCCCTTTCCCCACCCCAGTTGCCTGCTCTCTGTTTCCATTCGTTGTGTGTTCTTCTATGACCACTTCTATCCTTATCGGCTGCACCAGGAATCTGTTTCTTTTTTTGTTGCGTCATCTTGTGTGTCAGCTCTCCATGTGTGCGGCACCATTGGGCAGGCTGCACTTTCTTTCGCACTAGGTGTCTCTCCTTACGGGACACACTCCTTGCGCTTGGGGCACCCCTACGCGGGGGACACCCCTGTGTGGCAGGGC
Organism: Dasypus novemcinctus; assembly: GCF_030445035.2. Taxonomy (NCBI): domain Eukaryota; kingdom Metazoa; phylum Chordata; class Mammalia; order Cingulata; family Dasypodidae; genus Dasypus; species Dasypus novemcinctus. Next base: position 15,887,397 of record NC_080689.1, on the reverse strand, counting down.
ACTCCTTGCGCACATCAGCACTGTGCATGGGCCAGCTCCACACGGGTCAAGGAGGCCCAGGGTTTGAACCGCGGACCTCCCATGTGTTAGGCGGATGCCCTATTCATTGTGCCAAGTCCACTTCCCTCATCATTTTTTGATGTAGTAGAATTTATCAGTCTTTCCATTATGCTTAGTGTTTTCTGTATCATGTTTAAGTAATTCTTTCCTACCCTGAAACCATGAAAATAGTATCCTGTATTACATTCTAAAAAAATTTCTTTTCAACTCTTAGAATTTTAATCAATCTAAGATTGATTTTTTTAAAATGTAGGTGTTAGGGGATCCAGTTTCATTTTTGTCTTTATGAATACTTAGTACTTAGTTGTCTTGACACTATTTATTGTAAAGCTTATCCTTTTCCATGACCATTGGATGTGCCTGCATTTATTTAATTCCTCCTGGAAAGTTTTTATAATTTTCTACATGGAAATCTTGTGTAGCTTTACTTAAATTTACTCTTTGATTTTTGACATTTGTGATCATCTCATAAATGATATCTTTTAAAAATATTTCATTTTCTAATTGTTGCTGGTTTATAGAAATACAATTAATTTTGCATACAGAAACTTTTGTATTTATAAATTCGCTGATAATTCCAACATTTCATATCTAAAGTTGATTACTTTCCATGTTTATAATTGTGTAATCTACGTGTAATGGCAGTTATATTTTTCAATTATTTTATTTCTTTTAAAATCAGCATTATTGATATATAATTTAATAGTATAAATAAAATTCACTGATTTTTAAGTGTACAGTTCAATTAATTTTGACAATTGTATAGTTTTGTAACTTCCACCACCATTATAATATGGGAAATTTCCATACTATTGGAATCTTTCATCTCATGCATGTCAGTGCTTAGTCAGAGATTTGAGGAGGAAACCTTCTCAATTTCCAGAGCTTTTCTGTATGAGCAAAACTTCTTTCTAGTATTTTGTCACACAAACCCTAGTTGAGTGGACTTCCCTGAACTCTGATCTCCAGCTCCTCAACTGAATGAGCCCACCAGGCTCTCTTGTGTTTTATCTTTGTGCAGTACCCCTGGTATCTTGTCTCCAGATAGTCCACAGGGAAAATCGTAGGGCTCCCCTCAATTATTTTCCTTTCTCAGTGATCACAGTTTTATTCTTTCTGTTGTCTAGTGTCTGAAAACCTTTGTCTGAATTTCTAATTGCTTAAGGTGGGAGGGTAAATCCAGTCATGGTGACTCCATGACTGGACACAGAAGTCTGTATTTTTTTTTCCCCCTTTTATTTTTATTTTTTTTAAGATTTATTTATTTATTTGTTTCTCTCTGCCCCCCCACCCCCCACCTCGGTTGTCTGTTCTCTGTGTCTATTTGGTGCATTTTCTTTGTCTGATTCTCTTGTCGTTGTCAGCAGGATGGGAATCTGTGTTTCTTTTTGCGACATCTTGTGTCAGCTCTCCATGTGGGCGGCACCATTCCTGGGCAGGCTGCACTTTCTTTTGCGCTGGGCAGCTCTCCTTATGGGGCGCACTCCTTGCGCGTGGGGCTCCCCTATGCGGGGACACCCCTGCGTGGCAGGGCACTCCTTGCACGTGGGGCTCCCCTACGCGGGGGACACCCCTGCATGGCAGGGCACTCCTTACGCGCATCAGCACTGCACATGGGCCAGCTCCACACGGGTCAAGGAGGCCCGGGGTTTGAACCGGTGGTAGCCGGATGCCCTAACCACTGGGCCAAGTCTGCCGCCCCCCTTTTATTTTTAAATTCCTGGCTGTACTAATTGGAACTTTCAGTACTTTGTTGGATAATCAGTGGTACTAGTAGCATTTTTGCCTGTACTAGTGAAAGCAGCATTTTTCCCTTTGTACTAACCTCAAAGGGAAAGCTCTATTTATTTTAAAATAAATATTGTGCTTTCTTTAAGTTTCTTTTAATAATTAAATTATGGAGTCCTTTTATTATTTAGTAAGGTTTTTTTTTTTAAAGTCATGAAGTGTTTACCCTTTTCAGGTTTTTTTTTTCCTGCATTCTCTTGAGAATACCATGCTTTCTCTCATTTAATCTTAAAGTGAATTACGTTAACTGATTTTTTTATTGGTAAACCAACCTTACAGTCTTGGATCATATTTTACTTTATTTCATTTTTTATTTTTTCAGAACTTTTCCATTTGTGTTCATAAGTGAGGCTTTTGGCCTATGTTTTCCTTCTTCTACTATCATTGTTGGGTTTTTAGGTTTTGTTAACCTTCTAAAATGTGTTGAGGGAGTTTTCATTCTCTGGTAAAATTTGTATAAGATTAAAGTTACATGTCCTTGGAATGTTTGGTGGAAATCACTGGTAAAACCATCTAGGTCTGTTGCTTTCTGATTTTTGTATTGCTACTCATTTTCTTCAATGGTTATGGGATGATAACCATTGAGACGGTTTGATAAGTTATAATTTTGTAAGAATCTATTCTTTTCATCCTTTTTTTTTCAAATTTGTTGTCTTAATGATATCCATAATACCCTCCTAATATCTTTTTGTTGCTGATATCATCTGTAATTATATCCGTTATTCCTTTCTTGATATTGCTTATTTGTGCTTGTTTTCATTTTCTCCTCGATAAATTTCAACAGAGTTATCAGGTTATGGTCTTCTCAAATACTAAATTTTGGTTTTATTTATCCTCTCAATTTTATACGTTTTAACTATTTCATTTACTTATGCTCTTATGTCTATAATTTCCTTTCTCTGGGTTTAGTTTGCTTTAATTTCTCTCTGATTTTCAGCTTTACACATTTAAGAGTATACATTTCTCTCTAAGCATGACATTGCCTGCATCCCATAAATTTTGATATATAGCATTTTCATTTTCATCCATTTTCAGTTAATATTTCTAATCTCAACTTTTTCATCCTGAAGAATTGACACTTTTATTGCTATATGGTGACCTTCTTTTCTCTTATAATATGTCTTTTGTGGAAATTTATATTGCCTGATATTAATATAAGTACATCAGCTTTCTTATATATGGTGTATTCTTCTTACTTTGAACCTTTCTGTACCCTGTGCTTCAGATGTGTTTCTTATTAAGAACATACTGTTTTCTCTTTTTAAATTCAGTCTGACAATGCTTCTTTTAACTGTGTATTTAGTTCATTCTCAGTTAAAATCGTTACTGGTAAATTTGAGTTTAAATGGCCATCTTATTTTCTGTTTTCTGTTTGTCTTGCCAGTTCTGTATTTCTTTTTCCTTTCTTGTTTGATTTCTATTCTTGTAGTTTTTAACCCTAGAAATTATAATATAAATTCTTTAACTTAAAGTTGAATTAATATTTGGACTTCTGTCCAGCAATAAAAATTGACAATAAAATAGAAGTTAAAACAATTAAGCTCCATTAATTCTCCCTCCTGACCTACTGTTGTCATGCATTTTATCTTCGTATTTTTAAACCACATAAGACATAGTTATTATTTTCTGTGGCCAGTATTTGTTTACTACCCTTTATTAACCAAAAATTTCAATATTTTGTTCTTGTACTTGAAATTTTACATGGGTAAACAATTCTGGCTCGGCAGTTATTTTCTTCCCATTGAGGATACCATTCCATGATCTGCTGTCTTCTGTTGTTATTATTGAGAAATCAATGTCAATCTTTCTTAGGTACTCCCTCCTTTTGTTTTATTTTTCTCCACTGCTTTAAAATCTTTGTTTTTATTGTTCTACAGTTTTACCATGATATATTATTTTAAAATTTCTTTTTAATTTATCCTACTTGTGGTTTGTTTGGCTTCTTGAATTCGAATACAGTGTCCTTTATCAGTTCCTTAAAAACCTCAGTGTTATTTCATTAAATATTGTCTCTATTTTACTATCCCTTTTACTGGCTCCTTTCTTCCTGAAACTTTGACTAAATGTATGTTATACCTTTCCATTATGTCTTCCATGTCCATAGTGCTTATCCTTTATTATTCTGTATTTCTAATCCATATTTTCCATCCCCCCTTTCTGTTGGATTCTCAAATATTGTTTGTGATCTATCTTTCAGTATACTAATTCTTTTTTTGGCAGTGTCTAGTCTAGTATTAAATGAATCCATTGAGTTTTTCATTTCAGTATTTTTCAAATCTGTACATTTTATGTGGTTCGTATTCAAGAATCTGCAGGATCACTTTTTATTTTTAATAGTTTCCTTTTCTCAGCACATACATGCATGCTTGCTTTTTATTTCTTTAGGTATGGTAAGCTTAATATTTCATAATTATATCTTATAATTCAACTACGTAAAAGTTTAAAGATATCTTACTAATGTTTACTTTTCCTTTTGGTTCTCATTAATAATTAGTTCTCATTTTTCATTTGCTTGCTTGGTTGTTTTTATTATAGTTCTCATGGTGTTTTAAAAAATTTTTATGGAGATACTTTGAGGTCCAAGATGTTTTCCTCTTGAACAGATTTGGAATTGCTTAGCCTAGACCCCTCTGGGCATTAACAGGCTGTGGACTAAAGTAGACATTATTATTATTATTCTACTGTAGACTTATTATTCTAGCAATGGAAGAACTCTTAACATTGATATAAAGGCAGTGGCCACCAGACATTCTGAGGGATGGCAGAGGGAAGAACATATGTAATATGGGGCATTTTTGGGACATTGGCGTTGTCCTACATGACATTGCAGTGATGGATACAGGCCATTGTATATTTTATTGTAACCTACAAAATTGCGTGGGACAGAGTATAAACTATAATGTAAACTGTTGATGGTTAGTAACAGGGCTTCAATATGGGAGCACCAGTTGTAACAAATGTACCACACCAATGAGGGATGTTGTTAATGTGGGAAAGTGTGGGAGGGAGAGGGAGTGGAGCATAGGAGAATCCTTCATATTTTTTTATGTAACATTTATGCAATCTAAAGCTGGTTTAAAAATTTTAAAAAATTAATTAAAAAAATTGGTCTGGAGATTCCTAAACCTAATTTATGGCTTGAGGTTCCCAGAGTGAGAGAGGCAGTGTGAATCTGGGCTACAGAAACAAGGGCTGGTCCCATGACCACAAGTTCTTAAGAATGTTTTCTTTTCCTCTTTCCTTTTGTATTGCCTATTTCATTTATTGCCAAAACAACTTTCTTTCCTGGCCATTGTAAGGAGCAAGGTGGAGTTGCAGGTTTACTTCTGGTTCACCTTAACGCTAAAGGTATAGGTTTTTAGGATTTCAACTCAAGGTGGTGGTGGGGGTATGTGTCTCATTAGATTTCCCACCTTGTTTGGGTCCTGACCTTTGATTTCTTCTTCTTGTCCTGTAAGACCTTCAAAAACAAAGCACAAGAACTGGGTTAACAAATGCCTCAGAAGCTGAAAGCAGCTTTGATGCTTTAGTGCAGGAGTTAGCACTAAACCCTTTTTCTGTAAAGGGCTGGATGATAAGTATTTTAAAATTTGTAGGATATATGATCTCTGTCCCAACTACTCAGCTTTGCTATTGTCGTACAAAAGCAGCCATAGATAAAACATGAATGAATATGGCTGTGTTCCAAGAAGGTTGTACAAAAACAGATGGTAGCTGGATTTAGCCTATGGTCCATAGTTTACTTATCCCACCTCTGGTCTTCTGATTATCTCTTTGTTGCCACTTTCCCTTCAATTTTGGCCAGGTTAATTCCTTACCAGAGCATGTTGGTGCTTTTAAGAAATGATTTTAAATATTTTGTGCCAGTATCTTTGTTTTCTTTGTAAGAGTGAGTCCACCATTGGGAGTGGAAACATGGGAAAATTACTATGAAAGAAGTGCTTTAGTATATTATTAATTTAGTGTCTCAGTAGAGTCTGAGTGACTGGCATTTAAAAATGTCTTAATAGGATTCTACTTTGCTTTCTGGGAAATGCGAATCATATTACCAACCTATTTTAGGTCATTTATTGTATACTTACAAATTAACTTTTTTTTTCCTATCATTTGAGTAGAGAATCATATTGTGTCACCTTTAGACCAGTTTCCTAACTAACACTTACTTGTATTTGTAATATTCACTCAGAAAGGAATTAAGTTCTTATAATGTTCAAGGTATTGTGCTAGTTCTTATGGAAAACTGAGAAATATAAAATACTATATGTTCTCAAATTGCTTACTATCTGGATAGGGAGACAAGGTATTTTATATGTTAAAAAGAAATGGATTATTCTCAAGGACTAGAAGGGTCAGGCAACTTTATAGAGGAATTCACAGTTTTACACAATTTATGAATGCTTCATATATATGCACAAGGTACTGCTCCATTTTGAAACTACAAAGATAATTAATTACTAAGGTGTCCAGGGAATTTGACATAGGAACTATTTGGTTTTATTTTCTGTGGGAAAATCAGAGTGATTAATGAGAATACTTATGAGTAGAAATGTAAGTTGCATAGGCAGTTACTAGCATATCAAAATGAAGTGGGGAGAAAAACCAAGTGGAATGTTCACAAACTAATTTCAAGAAACAATCTTAACCAAGTGCTTTGCACATACATACACAGTGATTTAATTTGCATCTTGAAGGATGAATAGAGTTAGAAAGCTAGAGGGGAGCAGTTAGTCCAGGGAGAAGTGATCTGAAAAACAGCATAGAGCACAGGATGTGATGTGCCTTGCCTTGGTTTATAGTTAAATGAAAATAAAATCATGCCAGCATTCCTAGTTAAATACTTTCAGTTGACGTGTGCCTTTCATCTTACTCTCTCAAGCTCTCCATGCCTTAGAAATCTGATTTAAGAGGTAAGAAGTCATAGAATTTGACTTAAATATTTTTAAAGTTATTGATACCCATGCCTTTTCTCAGTTAAATCATATGCCAAGTACCAATTAGGTTACAAATAAGACTCCTAATCATTCTTTAGCAAGCTGACTAGTATGGGAACCTTTGTGTGAAGTGACCCACAGTGTAAATGAATGTGAGTCAGTTTCTACAAAACAACTTAAAGCACAGGCAATTTTGATGGTTTTGAAGTATTACCTTGGTATGGGTATGTTCTGGACAATACATTTTATCAATAAGGTGTCTGTTTTTTCATAAAAATTAACTGTTTGTTAATTGGTAAAAATATAGATTTTAGACTTTAGATTGCACAAGTAGCTTAGTAAGGTAGCATGAATATGTTGTATTAAATATTTTAATAATTATTTTTTCAGTTATCAACCTATAGTTGACTACATAGATGCTCAGTTTGAGGCCTATCTCCAAGAAGAATTGAAGATAAAACGTTCTCTCTTTAACTACCATGATTCTCGCATCCATGTGTGCCTTTACTTCATTTCACCCACAGGCCACTCTCTGAAGACACTTGATCTCTTAACCATGAAGAGCCTTGACAGTAAGGTAGGTTTGGGAAAAGAGTCAACCTGTCATGCTTTAATACTTATTTGAACTATTAAAATATCTTTAAGTTACATGTAGCTATAACATTTTTTTTCTGTGCATCTTTTAAACATTTGAAGTTTCAATCCATAGATTATTTTCCGGAGAAACTCAGTTTAGAACATGAAATGCAAAGGAGAAACATTAAAATAAAATTTTAGTTCCTTTTTTTAGTGATTAAATTGCATGTCAGAACATGGATATTTATCTACATTTGATGTAGAATTTGTTTGACACTAATTTCACTTTATGACACCATTAAGAGAAAGAACTTCACTGACAAAGAGTGCAACTAATGTTTCATCATGTATTATTATAAAATGTATTTTAATTCAGACCATACCAAGAAAACTTATTTTTGAATTTTTAAACCAAGGAACTATATATAAATTCAAATAAAGAGTTAGCCAGGAGCATTTTATGGTCATGTGTTTCCAGAGTAGACTCTCAGGAATAGATAGATGAGATGATGCGCTCTTGTCCATAGTGAACACATCTTTGGGCCAGCAATCAACCTATACATGGCTAACTTACAACAATTAGTCTAGATGCTTATCACAGAATTCCAAAGACTTTGAATAGCACTGCAATATTATCTTTTGGGTCATGACTTTGTTTTTCATTCAGGCTAAATCTTTTAAATGAAATGTTTCATGGTAACAGTAAAAGAAAAATATGGTTTCATGCACTCATTTAAAGATTTTCACCACAGTCTTCTGCTTTACTTGGTAGATGGAGGGACAAGTTTTAAACTTGGGACTCCTTTATCAAAAAAAGTGGCACTTCTAGCTTTCTGTTGTATAGCCTAAAAATGAATGCTACACCTAAACTTTGTTACATGTTTAAAGGGATTTAAATTTCTAGGTAAAACTAAGATTTGCCTCAGTTACTTGATTTGTTGCTTATTATATGAGTATACACTGTTTGTTTGTGGGGTTGGCTGTTATCCCAAGGACACTTGGGAGATATGTGAAGATCCTGATTTACACAAGACCACTGCATCACTACGTAAAGATGAGAAGTGTCTGAGTTGGCTTCTTCTAGTTCCTCAGGCCTCCTTGAGAATAGTTGTCTTTTGTACCTAAAAGCAGAATGCCCAAGAAGTTTTTGACATGGATAGTTACCTTATTTTATGCAAATATGACAAGGTATCTTCGTTGGGAAACATCTGTAACTTTTTCTCTCCCTGATATACACATAAACATTTATGTTTAACATCAGGTCTATTTCTGCTATTTATCATGGAGGCAGTTATTTGTCCTTAATATGGCATAAATTTTGGAATATTTAAGAAGAAAATATTGAAACCATGAATTTGGCTTCAACATTTCTATGTACTGTTTTTTTTTTTTAAAAGATTTATTTATTTCTCTCCCCTTCTCCCCCTCCCCACCCCCACCCCAGTTGTCCGTTCTCTGTGTCTATTTGCTGCGTCTTCTTTGTCCGCTTCTGTTGTTGTCAGTGGCACGGGAATCTCGGTTTCTTTTTGTTGCATCATCTTGTTGTGTCAGCTCTCCATGTGGGCGGCACCATTCCTGGGCAGGCTGCACTTTCTTTTGCGCTGGGCGACTTTCTTTACGGGGCGCAGTCCTTGCATGTGGGGCTCCCCTACGCGGGGGACACCCCTGCGTGGCAAGGCACTCCTTGCGCGCATCAGCACTGTGCATGGGCCAGCTCCACGCGGGTCAAGGAGGCCCAGGGTTTGAACTGCGGACCTCCCATTTGGTAGACGGATGCCCTAACCACTGGGCCAAGTCCGCCTCCACATTTCTATGTACTTTGACTAATTTAACATTCTTTACCTGCAATTGCTTAGAAAGTTTTCCAACATTAATTTTATAGAGTTGGAAAAATCTTTATACCTTTGGAACTTATGGAAAACTAATAAATCTAAATATACCATCAATCAGTGAGAAATGAGAAAAATTAAGAACAGAAGAATTATGATTTTTACTTTTCACTTTTATTCTGAAGATTTACATTATAATCTCACTTTTTTGACACATGCCTGGTTAACCTGAGTTTTTTACTAAAACAAACTAAAAAAACAAACTCAGACCAATCCCCGAATTTGTAGAAACATCAAGGTTTACTCTTGTACCCATTAATCATTTATGGGACTAGACTTAGAAGCTAGTCAGTGTTCACAACCCCAAAGCTCTTCTTCTCTGGGTAGTGACAGAACTTTAAATAATGCTGAGAAAGTTATTCCTTTGCATTGTGAACACTTTTAGTTGGTATTTATAAAATTTCAAAATTTTCTAAAAATTTTTACAATTTAGTCCATTAAACGTTATTTATAAAAACAGTTGGCGAGTCAGACCAGAGTTTGTCTGTCCCTTGATCTTGGTTAAGGAAATTTGTCAGAGATTGAATGGTTTTGAATATAAAAACTACAGTATGAAAAACAGATCTTTGAATTGTGAGAGTTTGTTTTCTTTATTCTTTATAGGTGAACATTATACCAGTAATTGCCAAAGCAGATGCAATTTCTAAAACTGAATTACACAAGTTTAAGATCAAGCTCATGAGTGAATTGGTTAGCAATGGTGTCCAGATATACCAGTTCCCAACAGATGATGAAACTATTGCTAAAATCAATGCTTCAATGAATGTAAGCTTCTGTTATATATGAATTCTCTTTCACTTATAAAAATAAAAGTATAATTTACAAGTGACATTGCAACTAATATAATTTCACTTGTATCCTCCAAAATGACTTCAAGCAAGGTGAATTTTCCGTATGTCGGATGTGGGAAAATGTTTTATTTTCTTGACTTGGGAAAAGTATGATGAGAATATGTCTTTAAGCATATTTTTCTTTCTCCCACTTTTCACCTAAATAAATGACCCATTTGTGAGACTGAGTATACCATTTGTGGAATCTTACTAAACTACCTTACAAAGATTGCTTTCTATCCTGTCTTTAAAAATGTGAGAAGACTTTTAGCCTCTCTTGGAATGCTTTAGAATCTTAAAATCTTGTAAGTTAAGGAGATCTTTTTAATCTGGGTTTTAAAAGATTATTAGTGTCACATGTACAGTGCCAAAGTTAAATATTAAACATTCATGTATTTTTTAGTTTTACTATATATTACATATGAGATGTAATGTATAATATATAATTTTGCATATATAGTGTATTTCTGTAACATGAGTAATTTCTTTGAGCTACTTCATGCTAACAGATTTCTTAAATATCTGACTTTATTTTGAAGAATCATGGGTTTGGGAAGCAGAGAGAATTAATCATTTGTTCTTGTGGAAGTTACTACCATCCTTGATTGTTAACTTATCTACAAAATGGGGTACAAGGGATGTTGTGAAAGTTAAATGATACCTTTGTTAAGTACCTGCCTTAGTGCCATTCAATAAATGCTAACTCCACTTCTTTTCTTTTCTGATTTTTCATATCTTCTTTATATTAAGATATTAAAGAAGTGTATAAAAAGCTGACCAGTGTAAATGAGGTGATCTTATTTCCTAGCTGTTAAATTGTCTTTTGATCTAATGTTATTTCTTGTGCTCATCTGGAATCATCTTTTAGAAAGCTGCAATTAAAGGTCTAAATAATGTTAATTATTAAATACTAAACATAGTACTTAATACTTTTACAGTAGGCTTTCCCTCTATATCAATCCTCAACTTCAGACAGACCAATCTACTTACTGCCACTGCATCTGTCTTTTGCATATTCCTGTTTCTACATCTTTGTTCAAAATCTTCTCCTTGCCTAATCTTGTCCTTCCTACTCTTCTTGATCTAAAATCTAATCTTTCCTGATCCAGTTTGGTTGAACTTAATTCTTCAACCTCTTCTTGATTCTCCCTGTTCACAGTGATCTCTTACTCCACTGAATTTCTATAGCATTTACTGTATTTGGCATTAATTTGGAAATTATGTATTACTTTGTATTAGTGTAATGTATCTATACACACACTAAATACAGATATGTAATTTAGTTATGTGTACTATATGTGTGTGTGTAATTTTCTCAACATTGTCTTTGTCTTTTAGGGCAAAGATAATATTAAGGAAAATGATAGGTATACTAAAGTTCTTTCCTGTTTTGTATTCCCAGTAGCATGATGCCATGTATGTAGGGGATGTTCAGTAGGCAATTTTTTATTTTTTATAGGACCTGAAAATGTAAAACAGTTAACACATTCTCATTGCCAAGTTTTAAAATCTGAGGTATAGCAGATCACTTGATTTTAATAGCTTGGTTATATAATAAATTATTCTCTTTTCTGTTATTTTCATAAACTTTTTAAGTTTGTCTATTGTCATATTGGTATGAGAAGATGGAATTGATATTATGGTTCCTTTTCAGGGACATTTACCATTTGCTGTTGTGGGAAGTATGGAAGAGGTAAAAGTTGGAAATAAAATGGTCAAAGCTCGTCAGTACCCTTGGGGTGTTGTACAAGGTAAATAGGATAAATGTGAGCAACAATTTGGAATATTTATTAGAAGTATGTGTTACCCAGTAGTTTCAAAATTAAATTTAATGCATTTTTTTGAGAGGATGCTTATTTTGGATTCTGATTGGTTGTTACAGGAGTTTGCTATTTGCTGTTGTAGGTAAGAGTCTGTAGAGGCCAGGCAGAGCCTCCTTATTTTTCACACACTTTACCTCCCAGGTGTGCAGTGACATTCAGAAGGTCCCCACCATCACTGGCAGAGCACTTGTGCAGACATGACACATAAAAATTATTACTAAATTTTAGAGCACAATAAACCAACTTGTAAATTTGAAGTTTTACTAGTCAACAGAACAAAATATTGCTAATTATTTCCAAAACAAACTTGTCAGTCAACTAAAACATTAAATCTAGTTGACATTTAGATTATTCGTCTAGCATTATAGTAAGTAATGAGTACTATCTGGTTCATTTACTTGTGATACTAATTAATGAGGAATGAATAACCCCTGTCAGTATAGGTTTCCAAGTGGTGCTTTTTAAAAATAGACTAATTTTGTAAATAATGAAAAATAATAAGAAAAATTAACATTTTTAATATACAAAACTGTAATACTTAAAATGCTAGTCACAATAACATTACATTGTATTAATAGTCTTCTGGTCACTGTAAATATAGAAAGACCATATAAGTTTATTCACTAATTTTGAATAGTGTCTAAATTGAATAGTGTCTAAATAGGCTCATAAATGTGGTATTGTATAAAATAATTTGATAATTGATACATGGAAGATGATATGAGTTTGCATATTTTGCTGCTTTGGGATTTTAGTGGAACACTGTTAGAGCCTTTTTTTAAGCAACATGTGAGATCTCCTGAGGATGGTTTGTAAGCTTCTAATAAAACATTAGTGAAATAACTAGAGCATATGGCAACATAATATGATGGATTTCCTTGCTATTTCCTGTTTATTATCCTTTGGCTACTAAACTTAAAATAAATTTCCTGGTCTATTAATTAACTTTGCCTTCAATTTGGTATATGTAATTTTAGAGTTTCTTCCTTGTTTTTTTAATATAAAATAATTGTATCTCTTAATCAGGCTGATCATTTGGCTGTTATTTCAAATGTTTTCATGTATTCTGTCATCAACACATATTGATTTTGTGCCAGAAATTAAAAACCAGTATTGCTGTTTTATTATTTTTCTGACTAGTGGAAAATGAAAACCACTGTGACTTTGTAAAGCTCCGGGAAATGCTCATTTGTACAAATATGGAGGACCTGAGAGAACAAACCCACACACGACACTATGAACTTTATAGGCGTTGCAAACTGGAGGAAATGGGCTTTAAAGATACGGGTCCAGAGAACAAGCCTGTCAGGTAAGTGGGAATTTTTTTTGGACAAGCTGTTGTTGATAGGAATCCAACAAAAGAATAAATTAGAAAGAATTGTGCCCTTTTATAAATTGGAGAATGAGTTTTTTAGAAATCTCCCCAAACCATGAAATACAATCATTTAGTTATGATTAATTGGGCTTCTCAAAAGCCTTCTTGGCTTTTGAAGTTTCTTTAGATCCTTTTCTGATTTAGTTGGAGTTGGGTAGAAGCTCACTTTATATGCTATGATATATGCTGAAATAAATACTCAGGGGAAAAAGTAATTATTTGGTTTTATTTTTGTGTATATATGAAATAGGTGAAAGTACATTTAATGTGTTACCACAGAAGAAAGTTGGTACGGAGTCATATTAAACAAATTTAAAATATTTTCTGTTGGTTTTTATCCTGATGAAAGTTTTTGCATGACTTACATTTAGTAAAATATCTTATTAAGAAAGAATGAAAGTCTTTTGGGGGAGTCAGAAATTAGATTATTATAATATTAAAATACAGTCATAAGCAGCCCGCGCCCACAGAGAGCTGGAGCCACAAGATGATGCAAGAAAGGGAGACAAGCAGACAGAATAACATGCAGCAAATGGACACAGAGAGCAGAGAGCAAGCAGGCATCAAGGGGGAGGGTATAAATAAAATAAATCTTTAAAAATATTATTTAAAAAAAAAAATATATATATATAGGCATAATTGCTGTAATCAGTGATTACAGCAATAAACTTGCTTGGTAATTTTATTTGATGTTACAATCCTGGCTTTTTTTGATTGAAACATGAACATAAAACTTTAATCCTGAATGTATTAATAAAATTTGATTTGATAGAGAATTCCAGAATAATTTTTGCTTGCAGGAAAGTATGAAATCTTTAAGGCAAACACTATTTTAAACTCTCATAACAGAAACTGAGGATTCCTTTTCCCTTTCATTATTTGCATTTTACTCATTTCTATAGCTTTTAGTACTTGTACCAGAAAGTAAACACAAAAGGGAAGTGGAAGAGAACATCAGATCAGTGCTGTTATTACTTAAGACCTTGTAGAAGATTTAATAATACATGAGGTTAAGTTTTAAAAATAATTCAAGCTATGGATTTAATTTATTAGTGTTTATTTTTTTTAGCTTCTGGTAGCATAATAAATTAAGAACTGTGTGTACTTAACCCCTTCTCGCTAGTCATTTTCAGGCATGCCTTACTTTTCGTACATTATGGGCCAATTCAGTTTAACTGATTATTTTCTTTGGTGAAGAAAAAGCACGTAGAGTTGGCTTCTTTAGTGTTTCCCAGAGGAGGTTTCACTTCTCATTTCTTTGGAGTCTCAGGAGTCAGTTCAGAGTTACATGTATGCACTGATGAGGCGAAGAGATTAAGTTGAGAGCAAGTTTAGCAGACTTGAAATAATCTCAGAGAAGAGAGTTTCATGTTGTCTGGTGGATTAATCTAGCCCTGTGGTTCTTACACCTGGCTGATCATTAGTTACGCATGGATGATTAAGAAATGCTGGCTCCAGCTTATCAAAGTTGAATTTCCAGGATGGAGGCTAGTAGTCAGCATAAAAAATCCTCATTCAGTCATTTGGCAAATATTTGTTTGTTTAACATCTTGTTTGTTTAACATCTGTCACAGAGTATATGCAATGTGGAATTATACAAAGATCTTGGTCTTGTAGAGCTTCAAGGGCAGAGTGGGCAGATGGCACTTGGTCTTCATGTGGAGACATACTTGGGGTGGTGGTGGTGAGGAGTCCAAAGTGACTAGTCAGGGGGCTACTACAGTAGTCCAGGCATGAGAAGATAGAGGCTTATACTAGCGTGGTAGGGTGGTTGTGAGAAACATATTTAAGAAATATAATTTGAAGATAAAGTTATTGGGACTGATGAAATGGTTTGGATATGGCATATAAAGGAAAAGGAGGAATCAGGGATGAATCCAATCATTGTTTTTGCCCCAAGAAACTGGGTGAATGGTGATGATAATTGGTATTTATTGACATGAGAAAATCCGGAGAGTGGATTTTCAGGATTGTGTTTGGTAATTGAGAGGTTTTAGATAAGAGCAATTTAAGTGCTTATTTAGATATTCAGGTGAAGAAATTGAGTAGGTTATTACCTAAAATGAATGCATCTGGAACTGGGGAAAGGTTAGAACTGAGATAGTAGTTTGGAAGTTAACAGCGTGGGTATAAACACAAGTTTGCGTGTGTGTGTGTGTGTGTGTGTCTCTCTACTATTTGTGAGGTTCTTGGTTAAGTGCTAGGGATATAATACTAAATATAGTCCTGGCTCTCATAGAGTACACTTTGCAGGGGAGGCAGACATTAAATAATTAAACAATAAATTACAGCATGATATGTGTACTAAAGGAGAGATAGTATATAATGGGACTGCTAATTTAATCTGGAAAATTAGGGAAGACTTCCTTGAGGCAGGGAATATTTTTAGCTGATCTCAGAAAGATAACTAAGTAATAAATTGGGGAAAACAGAGCAAGACATATGCAGAGATCCTGAAGTTACAGGGAATGGCATCTTGAAAGCACTGGAAGTTCAGTGCAGCTGGAATTCAGATGGTGGTGAGGGTGGTGGGAATGGCATAAAAATAAGACTAACAAGGTAAGGAAGTATCAAACCATGAAGGCCCTTTTGAGAATTCTGGTCTTTGTCTTAAGAGGAAGTCAAACCCGTTGAAGGAGTGATACCATATTTGCATTTTGAACAATCACTCCTGGCTGTAATGTGAAGAATGTGTTGGAGAGGTATGCAAAACTACTTAGAAGAGACTAGTTAGAAGAATATTGATTGGATTAAGGGGATAGCGAAGGAAATAGAACTAGACAGATTTGAGAGATATCTAGAAGGTACAATTGAAAGAACATGATTATTCTGAGATATAATAAGGTGAAGAAAAAGAAGATATCAAGAGGTTTCTTGGATTTATGGCTTTGTTGAGTAGGTGGATGGTCATCCCAAGCACTGAGATGGGTATCGCTGTGGAAGACAACTAGCTTCTTTTATAGGGTATCAGTGATGAACAAGGAGGTGATCATGAGTGCTGTTTGAGACCCATTGACTTTTTTGAGTTTCCTCTGAAATATCTAAGTAATGATGTTGAGTAGGCACTTTTGGTTATTTATCTGGAGCTCATAGAAGGCTGGGCTAAAGGAAGACACTTAAGAGTTAAGTGAAAATATGAGCATGGATGAGATTGCCTGGAGAGAGAAGTATATCTGGAAAGAAGGGTACCTAGGAAATGGCCTTGAGTCTCTCTAATATTTGTTAACTGGAAGAGCAAATAGAATAGATTGAGAAGGATCAGACAGAAGAAGGAAGAAAACCAAAAGTTTAATGACTTAGAAGCCTAATGAAAAAAGTTTCAAGAAAGAAGGAGTGGTCAGCTGTACTGAAATTGAAGATCATGGTTTATGCTGTAAAAGTACAGCAGTGTAATACAATCTGGTTGTGTCCATTACAGTTCTTTGAAAAATAACGATGACTGCTCTCTCTTCAAAAGGGCAATGGTTTGAGGGTTACACAGGAATTATAGTTTCAAAGGGAAAGCTTGAAACAGATGGAAAAGAGTTTCATTCAGGCATTGGAGGAGAAATGAATGAACTAAAAGCCTTCCTGCCTTTTTTCTTCTCTGCTCACAATTCGTGTTCCGGGGAAGTAGTGTTCAGTTGGTTCAACTTAGATCATGTAGCCATCTCTTGTCTATAGGTAGGCAGGAACCTGATTAAACGTCCCACCAGACTGAATCCTGTTGGAAGAGGTAGCTCCCCCAAATATTAGCAGGATAATAATACCAAAAGAAAATAGATGATGGTTAGTCAAAGTCAAAGATTATCCATCACATCTGTTTATTGAACATTTGTTCAGTTTGGGAAACATCTACTCACTGAATCAGATGAAGAATGGAAAATTGGAAAAGGATGTTCTTTAATTTAGACCAAGTCACAGATTGGGTAGGTAGCAATGACTGGAGGTTGTTTGCAGAAGATAAATAGGAGTGATGAGAAACTAGGTTTCTCAGTGTGAGGGAGATCTTTGCCTGCTTTCTAGGAGACCAGTGGGCCTTCTGCCCTTCCTTAACCTCCTTAAGAAGACATTTCACAATAGCTTTCTTAGGCCAGACAGAGAGGCAAAATGTCTCTTTTCTTGGCAAAGAATTTATAAATAAAGAATTTAATAAGGCTTCTATAGTTCTTTATAGTACTATAACTGTTACAGTTTCAGGTTACATTTTATTTTTTTCAAGGGAATCTTTCCCATATAATTTGGCAGGTACATAACGAAATGAGTGTAATTTGGTTTGCATGTAAGATCTGTCCCTCAATATTAGCATTGTAGATAAATATTATAGTTGCATGAAACTGTTAGGGTGACCTTTATTTCTGTTTACTTTGCAGCCTTCTTCATTGCCAGACCTTACAGTTTGTTTTTCCACTTACATTTTATTGAATAGTTATGCTGAGCCTGTATTTGACATTCTGATCTACCAACACTGATCAAGTGTTTATCATGAGGTCCAAGTAAATGGTGTATACTCCTCTAGTTTTAATTAACCAATCTTAATAATATTCTCATGCTAATTATTTAAACTATTTAAAACAGGCTTTAAAAAAACCAAACTTTTAAACACCCAAGTTCAGTAATTTCAGATTTAATATAATCCCTTTCTTTCCCACACTTAATCACCTTTAATATGTTTAAGCACAAAATCATTGTCATTAAAGTTTTGTGGCACCTAAAACTTTGAAAGAAAACTCTCTGTAGCATTGTAGAGTTACTTAAGTGTGATATAATCATAGTCAAATTTTGTGTCTTTGGAATTCTCAGAAAATAAATAGGTAACTTTCTGCGTTCAGTCTGCAATAGACTTGGAAAACAGTTCATGCAACTTATTAGAACTATCCATAAAACAAAAATAAACAGGTCCTGTGGTAGCTTGGGGCTGTGTGCTCCAGAAAAACATGTTCTTAAACTTAATCCATTCCTGTAGCTGGGAACCCATTGTAAGGAGACCCTTTTAATGAGGTTATTTCAGTTAAGGTGTGGCCCAACTGAATCAGCATGGGTCTTAATCCTATTACTGAAGATTACCACGGGAAGAGAGAGGGAACAGCAGGAAGTATTAGTCAAGGGAATTCAGAAGAGAAAAGAGAGGCCAGACCAGGCTGTGCAGTGCATTGCCATGAGTCAGAAGAGCCAAAAGCAAGGATCGCCAGCAACCAGCCCAGAATGGCACAGTGTTCTGGGAGAAAGCATTACCTTGATGATGCCGTGGTTTTGGATTTCTCCCAGCATCAACACTAAATCTATAAATTCCCATTACTTAAGCCAAGCCATTGTCTGATACTTGGCTTTGGCAATGAGGAAATAAAAACTGGTAGTAATGAAGAGACTTGAAGGTTTTTTTGTTTTTTTATGCATAAAATTCTCTTGAAAATTTTAACATTTAACAATAAATCACTCACATTTGTCACAGTTTTTATGAAGTTTTTGTTGTAAAGATTAAACTTATTTGAAAAATATTAATGTAAACCAATCTAATATGAATAAAGCCTCTATGATGAGCTCTAATAAATCTTTAATATCTACCTTCTTTCTTGGGATAACGGTAGTATTACTATAATAGCATTAAGTGTTCTTACTCATATTAAAAGTAATTGTTGTCAGGATTAATGGTTATTAGCAAATCTTGATCTTATTACTCTGCTAGATACATAAACATATTTAACATTATTTTTCAGTTTCCTGTGAACTATTTTATAGTAAAAAAGCTATGCAGTGTCAAGGGTTCTTATACTTAAAGTTCTAAATGTAACTTTTAGTCTCCAACTGAACTTCGTACTCTGACTTTTAAAAATTTAAATATTTACATAATATTAATTTTAATCACTAAGTTTTTCATCACTGAAATATGTGCTTTTCTGTATCCTTGGGCATCTTGAATCATCTGAGGCTGAGGGGTCCCCTGAAATGGGTTTCTACCTTTTATGTTCTTCAGTTTTGGTTTGCTGGAAAGCTGTGGCCTGACTGAGGCTGTCAAGAGCAGAATCTTCCCAGTTATCTTCACTTTCTTTACTTCCTTAGTTTCTTTTTCTCATTCAGGAATTTTCTTTTTTTTTTTTCTTTTCCTCTTTCTTCTTTGGAGGTTCACATTCTTCCAGCATATTTTTAGAATGGGCATAACTTGTGTCCACTTTCCCCACATTCGTAACACTTAGGTTTATCAGTGTAGTTCTGCCTTTGGATGACCTCAGCTGCTCTTCCATTGTCAATAGCAATGCTTGCTTTTATCACTCTATCAAATAACTGTTTGTTGTTTATTGCCCTGGTACAGTTTTTAGCAAATTCTTTATCCAAAATAGAATAAATGCAACCCCTTTACTCTTCCTGGTATCTTTATCTTACATTATAGTAACCTTTACAACTTTGCCATTGTCGGAAATAATCCAGTATATGTCATTATTTGCTAGGGAAAAGGGCAAGTTGGTGATATACATTGTACTTTTACTTGGAGCCAGTCTACCACTCATTTCTGTAGTTGAGGCATGTCAGAGACACCAGAAGAATGAGAGCTCTTGGCCCATCTGGAGCTCAAGCCTGACTCTATCTTGTTCCATGCAGCAGCTTTGACATCTTATGTCTTTTCCCTACTCTAGTTGGACCTTGAGGAATTTTTTTGAGGATAAAAGCACATGACCCTGGTGATATGAGCACCTGAGAGTTTTTTCTTATACTTTGGTTTTCCCCTGTGGTTTAAGTCAGTGAGATTTATGACTATAGTAATATATTGGCATTAATCATTCATGACAGCAAACTATTTTTTATGCCAGAAAAGAGAGTAATAAAGCAAGAAAACTATTTTTTCATCTCTAATAAATAAATCTATTACTGTAAACAGTGGTTACTTTAGTTTTACAATTTTAACTCTGTGAGTCATTCTCTTCCGGATCTTTTAAGAGTTTTTTACCTAATTGCTTGTTACCACATTTGAACAAAGATAGTGTCAGTTTCTTTACTTGCAGTTGGCCCCATATGTTCATATTGTCAGAAATTTGGAAAGTGGTGTGATATGACATGCCACTGAGACATCACTTTAGGGCTTTTTAATAGATGGTGATTAGGAATATGAAATTTGGAACAAGTCGGCTTTGGTTAAATCCCAGCTTTCTGCTAATAGGCAATGTTAACTTTGGGCAGTTTACTTTACCTCTCTGAACTGTTTTTCTGATCTAAAACAGAATATTTGTTCTTGTCCATCAGAATGGTTATGGGAATTAAATAATGAACGTAAGGGCCCAGAACAGTACTTTGCTGGTAGCAGCTATTTGATAAATGTTAGGTCTCTTCCCTTTTCCAGATATATTGTCCTTATTAAACAGCTCAGGTGTTTATATATAGATTAGTGAAACTTTAAAAAAATTACATTCAATATGAATTAAAGACATTATTTAAACCAAGTTTATTGTTAAAAGATTGTCAGTTCACTGTAGGTATAGAAATTCAATGAGTTTTCTAAAAATGGTAAAAGTTGTCTGATATGAGGATCTGGTGTAGCGCAGTGGTTGGGCGCTGGCTTCCCACATGAGGTCCCGGGTTCAATCCCCAGCCCTGGTACCTCCAAAAATGAATGAATGAATGAATGAATGAATATTTTAAAAAAGTGAATAAAAGAAAGTTGCCTGATTTAGGGGCCTATTTAAAATAAAACCAAATCAAACACACTGGAAAACAAAAAAGCTTGTTATAAAGTAAAGTGCTTCCTTGGGATTTGAGGCATTTCTGTGATATCGAGGGCATTTTGCACTTACTGAAAAACAAAAATCCTTGTTATAAAGTAAAGTACTTCCTTGGGATTTGAGGCATTTCTGTGATATCTAGGTATTTTGCATATTTTTCAAATCAGTGGTGATGATGGTGGTAGTGATAGAGAAGGCAAGGAGTGGCAGAAGGGTTAAATATATTCCTTAGCATTAGTAAAGAAAGTATTCTGAAGATGTTTAGGATCTATTCCTCCTCTGAAATCAGAATGCCTGCTGTGCATACCAGACACTCAACTGCTAGCCATAATGGCTTTTGTGTAATATTTCTTACTGTTTTTCCTTGAACTTACAGAATTCTACACTTCAAAGATTTATTTCTCCAGTTACAATATTTAAGATTAGTAAAATTCCTTAATTTATCGTATTTTGAAATCTATGTAGGTAAAAGATTTTTTTTTTTTTTTAATAAGCAGTAGAAATTTCTAACCATAACATAGCTGGAAAGTGAATTTGTGTTCCCTGTTAAACCTTTGAACTGTTCATTCTCATGGTGGGCTAAAATGAAAGGGCCCAGATTTTCTGGCACATAAGAGGGTTTATTGTACCTTTGAAATGCTGCAAGTGAGAAAGGGCAGCTGGCTTTCAAGTTCCAGGACAATCCTTTTTCTGCTTGGTTTAGTCTGTCTCTACTTCCTGGAAATTTTTCTAATTAATTGAACATTTACAAAGAAACTAAAATGTTCAGAGAGCTCTGCAGGATAGTAGGGTTACAGCATCATAAGTCATAAGCATCCAGTCACTGTAATCAAGATTTGTGACCTATTAGAAGACAGGGACAGTGTGACTGGGATAAAAATAAAAAGAGGTATATACAGTGTGGTGGAAGTGCTGGAAGAAACAGTTAATTGCAAGGGAGGAAACTGGGGAAGGCTGTAGAGGAATAGAGGGTAAGCAGGATAGTTTAGGGGTAGGAAGTGGAGAATGACATTGGAAGCCAAGCAGACACAAGTAATTAAAGCATGAAATGTGTGGCATGTTTTAGAAACAATCAGTAGGTTGATATGGCTGGAACCTAAGGGGATTGGATTTGTTTGATGAGAAATGAACCTGGAAAGATAGATTGGGGCCAGATTGCAAAGTTTCTTAAATGCTATTTAAAGGAGATTGAACCATATTCTGTAGATACCATGACTAATGTAAGTTAAAAAAGAGAATGAGTTTTTGGTGGAAAACCTTGGGGATGTAAAAGAAAAAGAAAATGTACAAGTAAAAGAAAAGAGGAACTAGAGGCCAAGAGACCAATTAGGAGATGATTGGAATAATGGAAACAGAAAATCACGAAGACATCAAATTGGGCTGAAACAGAATATCTGCAGCAGTGGAAGGAAGGTGGATTTAAATGTGATGTCAGTGGCACAGGCTGAATTAACATATCAGATATGGGCCTAAGGGTAAAGGAAGAGTCAAAGATGAAAGTCTTGAAAGACTCAGGGTTTCTTAACACAACAATGCCAGTAACAGAAAGAGGAATATGTTTGGGGTGAGATGAGAATACTTTTTTGTGAAAGAACTGATTAAGCAGATACTTCAAAATTTAATACTCTCCATAGTAGATGTAGTACTTTGCTTCTTATATCTCATACTATAGAAAATTCCATGTTTGGGGTATTGGTACATGTTGATATATGAGGCCTAATGTGAAATGTATGAGTTTTTGCAAGTTTGTTTTATTATCTTTTTAACATGATACTACCACAAATAACTTTTTTAGTCTTCAAGAGACCTACGAAGCCAAAAGACACGAAATCTACGGTGAGCGTCAGAGAAAGGAGGAAGAGATGAAGCAGATGTTTGTGCAGCGAGTAAAGGAGAAAGAAGCCATATTGAAAGAGGCTGAAAGAGAGGCACGTTCTGCTGGTTTGATGTGATTTGCATTTGTTTTTTAGGTGTCCTATTAATTTGGGGGATTTATCTCAAGTATTTAGTTAAGATGTTTTTAGAGGCTATTTGTTGTTCTTTAGTAAGTAGCTAGCTACATTAAAGCTAGTCTTTCAGTACAGACTTTTAAAATATCATAGTTTGAAGTCAAACTTAAAATTTTGACCTTTCAAAAGCAAATATTTTTCTATTAAAAATGGTTTACCAAAGACCTAATGGGCTAGGTTACTAAGAAGTGTTTTCAGTATCTTAGAAATGAATATAGAGTCTATTTAAAACATCTGATTTCTTCTACAGCATCATCAGTCAGAACAAGAAAAGTACTTAGTGTGGATTGGTAGGCCTTTTTGAAGGTTTTTGGGGTTGTTTGGTATGAAATGGGTAACTGTGAAACCTGTAAAGTAGCTTTTCTTTGCCTTTAAGCTCAGGCTTTCTGGGTGTAGTTAGTAGATCTGGATGACCTCTGGATAACCTTAGTACAAGAAAACATTGCCAGTGAATTTCCTCTAGTTCTTCAAGCAACAAATTTAGTTTTATTTTATTTAGTTAAGCTGTTTTCTGTATACCTAACAGCAGTGTAAATGGCACATTTATGGTGAGGGTCATTTTACTGCGAAAAGGAATTTTCTAAGAGTAGACAGAAATGCTAATAATGATGATGATACCAGAGCCTTTGAATAGTTATTTGTGATGTAATTTAATTTTGCAAATTTATTATTTCAAGTACACTTTAAGTACTTACTATTTAAATGAACTATGAAGTGGATGGTTTTGTAAAATGAATTATCTGCTAATTTATCTTATTCATAATTTGAATTTTAACCTCTTATTTTGAAAATATCCAAACAACAGAAAATCAACAGTGCAGGGCACCGGTATCTTCCCATATAGATTTAACAGTGAGCATTTTGCCATATTTACTTATTTATATGTGTGTATGTATATTTGTATGTGTGTTTTTCCATTGTTCACCTGAAAGAAGTTTGCAGATATTATGACACTGTCCCTAAGAACTTCAGCATGCATTTCTTACGTATAAGCTCCTCCTCCTATATAACCACAGTATCAGTATAACATCTGAGAAACTTAAGTCATGTCATAATATCATCTAATAACTAACCCACATTGAGTTTCCCCAATTGACCCAATACTGTCTTTTTTTGTTTTTGTTTTTGTTTTCGAACCAGGATTTAGTCATGGATCACATGTTGCATTTGGATGTTATGTTCCTTTAATTCATATTTAGAGTTATTTTAAAATGTAAATATTGGGTAGAGAGTTGCAATGAATAGGAAAAGAGGATGATAAAGTTTTTTTCTTAAATTAGTAGATTCATTGTTAAGATGGTAGGTAAAAGTCTTTAAAGAGTTTATTATCTCTGTCATGATTCTTAGTTTCATCCATGAGAAGAAATGATGTCAAAGTGGTTTATAGCTTTAAAAAATATTAAAAATCCAATATAAGAAATTGTGTTTAAATGTATATTTATTATTTAAGAGGAAAACCGAAAAATCAGGGAGCCCAAATGATTGAAGGAAAAAGAGATAAATCATGTCAGTTGTTGATTTGTGGATTTTTGCTTGTTATTTTGTTTTTTGGTGTTTTTTTGTTTTTTGTTTTGGTTCAACTAGTTGTGTTAAAGAGTGCATTAAGCAAAAGATGAAGCTAATTTAAACCTAAGATATTAAAGACCAAAGTTGTCATAAGAGTTCCCACTTTCCCTTATTTACCTGTAAAGACAGATTTTGATGACTTGTTTATTAATATTACAAAGCATCTTATGACTGGTTTTTATCGGTTAATTGCTAATACTTGGAAGGAAAGTTAATCTCATGATTAGTTAGTCGAATTATTGATCCAGTCACTAGTCCTTCCTGCTTAGGCCAAGAATTATCAGTTTAAGGACTGGGGGGACTTTATAATATATTGTCTTAATTAGGACAGTTTTAAGAGGGAAAGGATGGTTATTAATAATTATACTAGAGCAACAAGTATATATAAACTGGTATCTTCTGGACATCCTGAGACATTTGTTCACCCAACTCTTGGCTATTGACATTTTAAGCTATTTATGTCAGTAAATACTGGCAGTTACTAGTAAAAAGAAATTCTCTTGGTAACAAAATATTAAATTTTGTGTTAGAAAATTTTGTTATTTAAAATACCCTCTCAATATTTTTAGGACTCAAAAAACCCTTAATTTATCTTTTGCATAAATCTTGATTTTCATCTATAGTTTGTGTTTTAATTTCCCATTCAATGGGATGGCTTAAACAAGCAGAATTTTTTGAATTACAGTTTTGAGGGTAGGAGGAATCCAAAACTGAGGCATCAGCAAGGCGTTGCTTTGTCCCTGAAGAGTGGTGTTCTGGAGCAGCTGCCAGCGATCCTTGGATCCTTGGCTGTTCTGTCAAATGGCAATGCACATGGTGATGTCCTTTCCTCGCTTCCAGATTCCTTTGACTTCTAGCTTTTGGCTACTCCCATGGCTTCTCTCAGTTTCACAGTCGCTCTGCTTATAAAGTACTCCAGTAATCTGGGTTAAAACCCACTCTGAATTCACTTAGGTCATACCACAACTGAAGTAACAGTTGCATTGAATTCAGAGGTCTTATTTATACTGGGCCCACCTCTTCCATCAGAATGTGGACCAAGACCGAGTGCAATCCACTATGGTTAGCTTTAAATTATGTGCACTTATATAATAGTATGTGAACATTAGATAACTAGATAGGAAGAAGCAGAGAACAAACAATATCTGGAAATACTATTTAAATATTATCCTTTCCACATCTCTATTAACATCATTCTCGATGAGCTAATAAGGCATGTTATATAAGAAAGAAATTTCCCACCTCCTTCCCTACTACAAGAAAAAATAGTTTATATAATCTCCTCAAAAAAGAACATAACCATTTTTGAAATATATTTTTGTGATTTTATATGAAAGTATTTCTTTGTATGATTTTATTCATTTAATATTTGTGCCTCTTCTACTTCCAAAAAGTAGACAATTTGCAGTAAAAATGCAGATCCATTTTAACCATGAAAACAAGAAGAGAACAAACAAGAAGGAGTGAGTTGCACAAAAGTGCAACTAAAAGCCTTGGCTCAGGGAAACTTCTTAAATGAACACACAGTCCTAGTTCTGACTTTCAGGCAATCAAGGCAAAAGAGGGACCACAGTGAGATACAGAGCTCAGACTAAAGCTCTAACTAGTTAAACAAGTGAAATGTTTTTCCTGGTATTCATTTCTAACTTCTAAAAATGGATTTCTTTAAAGGATCATTGAACAACAGAATGTAGCTTCAAAAGACTAGTGTTTACAAAAGATATGGCAGTGTCCTAAATCAGTTACATAACCTTAAAAGCATTGATGACTAGTTAAACACAGCACAACTAGTTATCCCATTGCTTTTTAATTTTTTGAGTATTTGAAAATATATTTGAATTAAATACCTGTTGTATTGAACAATGGGATCATGACTGAATGGTAATATGCTTCATGTAAATGAAATAGATTGTTGCTATCAAAGTTGTGAACTCCACATAGTATGAATTATAGTCCCATTTTTCACACACACACATAAACACACAAACACTCTTTCAAAGGTTTTTCCTTTATAGCTTTCCTGGAATTTGTAGTCAACCTCATGAATGAAATATGTGGTACTCTATACTCTTTCAAGATATTTAAGTATGCATAGGTCACCCTCCATTTAAGTAATCAGAGATCTATCTCTATTTGCATAATATACATTTCTCCCTGTATCCTCCCCTTCCAAGCCTGAACTGTGTCTTTTAATCACTGATTTGAATAATAACTTGATGAGGTCCCATCTTGAAGCACATGCACAAACACATTTATTATATCTTTTTAAAATCAGGAACCATTTAAATAAGCAAATACTAAGGAAATCATGCTTCTCGAAAAAGACAAGCTAGAATTTTAGAATCTTGTTAGAAGGACCTTAATTGGCAGGTGAAAAATAGTGGAATAGGAAGTTTTACAAATCGCTTTCCTCCACTAGAAAAACAGAAGAGCTGGGAAAAGAGACAGGTTGTAACCGTGGAACCAAAATGGACATTTAGAATAATTACTAGAGTGCCAGAAGAAGTGAGAGGCTGCCAAGAGTTCAGCTTTTGTGAGTGAAAGCATGAACCAGTGACCAGTTCCATTGTTTAACCCCATGGTAATGGAAATGGCCACAGTTGCCTAGAGTAGCTGGCTGGAGCCAGGGCTGCCAGAGGAAACCCTGTCCTCTAAAAGTTGGGGTTGGAGTTGAGGTCAGTCTTGGGGATCCTTGGGTGGAGGCTGGCCTCAGTTTCAGTGCTTTGGGCAGCAATGCTTCTGGCCTCCCACCAGCATCCACCTATATATTAAGAACTAGTTTTTTTAAAAAAACTTTCCTTCTTTGTATAGGCATTTCCTGGCAGCAGATTCCTGAGGGTATGGCATAGACTCTGGCCTTGGTTTGAGCCCTCTCTGCATCAGTGGTGTCTGGCCTGAAACCAGCATCAATCAAGACTTAAAAGACCCATTACACTTATTCATTGGTTAGATTCTATTTCTTTCTTGTGTTGTTCACTCTGCTAGATCCCTGGGAGCCCAGTGCAGATGCTAGCCTCAGCTTTTCTCAGAAGCAGAGTCTACTGGCTTCACACCAGCAGCGAACCATTGTACCTTTCTCTTTTCCTCCTCTTCCTCCTCCCCTCCTCCTTTTGGTTCTTTTTTTTTTTTTTTTTCTGTTTTGTTTTTTCTTTCTGTGTTTTATAATTTTGCATCTGGTAGATCTCTGAAGGATGAACAGAGACAAGTGGTCAGCCTCAAAACCAGCAGCTTTGACCTTCTGACTGGTATATAACAAGAGACTTGGAGAGGCAGTATAGTTCATTATTTTTTTCTTGATTCCCCCCATGGGTATTTTGTCTATTTGGATCCTTTACTTTTCTTTTCCTTTCTCTTTCCTTCCTGCTTTTTTCTTCCTTTTTAGTCTGATTGAAGAGTGGGAGAACTAGATTTCCAGAGTGACTATAACATAATATTCAGAATGTCCAGTTCTCAACAGAAAATTATAAAACATAAAGGAGACAGGGAGCTATGGCCCAGTCACAGGAAAAAAAAAGTATTCAATAGGAAATATTCTGGAGGAAGTGCAGTCTCTGGGAATTATTGATCAAAGATCCTAGGACAGTTCTCATAAATAGGATTATTGAACTAAAGGAAAACATGGGCAAAGAACTAAAGGAAATCAGGAAAACAAAATATTACCAAAATGAGAATTTCAATAATGAGGTAGAATCTAGGAAGAAATTCAGGAACTGAAATGAAAAATTCAGTAGAAGGTTCAAGAGCAGATTGGAGAAAGTAGAAGAAAGGATCAGCGAACGCAAAGACAAAACAATTGAAATTATCAAGGTTGAGGGACAGAAAAAAGAATGAAAAAAAATGAACAGAGCCTGAGGAACCTGTGGGCCACCATCAAGTGTACCAATATATGTATCATAGGACTCCCAGAAGATAGTCTGTAGCGCCAGAAAAATATTTGAAGAAATGATGACAGAAAACTTGCAAAATCTGATGAAAGATTTAAATATGCAAATGCAAAATGCTCAGTGAACCCAAGCAGGATGAACACAAACAGATCTATACCAAGATACATTATGAAAAAACTGTCCATTGCAAAAAACAAAGAATCTTAAAAACAGTAAAAGAGAAGTGATGAGTCCTATATAAAGGATCCTTAATAAGATTAACATCTAGTTTCTCAGTAGCAACCATGAAGACCAGAAGGCAGTAGGAGGACATATTTAAAGTGCTGAAAGAAAAAAACTATTACTTGGGAAGAGTTGACCTTCAAAATGAGGGAGAGATTGAGATATTTTTGGATAAATAAAGACTGAGGGAATTCATTACTACTAGACCTGCCTTACAGGAAGTGCTGAAGGCAGTCCTCCATGTTGAAAGGAAAGAACACTAGATAGTATATTGATGTTGGCTGAAAAAATATAGATCTATGCCATAAATAATAATATGGGTAAATATATATGCCAGTATTTCATTTTTCACTTGTCATGCTGCCATTTACTTGTAAACTTGAAAAATTAAATATATTAAAAAAAAAACAGTAAATCGTTGTTACTGGGCACACAGTGTGTAAAGATGTAATTTGTGACAAGAACAACATAAAAGGGAGGAACAGAGGAATATAGATACTGATATATAGGTTACTGAAATCATGTTGGAATTAATGCAAACTAAATTGTAGTAGATTTGGTATACTATGGTAACCATAAAGAAAATATCTAAAAAGGTATACCAAAGGAAAGGACAAGTGATTCAAAATGGCTTATTATAAAATATCGTCTAAACAAAAGGAATATAGTATTGGAGGAATGGAGGGACAAAAAAGGTATAAGATGTACAAAAAAAACTGAGCAAAATGGCAGGAGTAAATCTTGCCTTATCGGTATTTCCCTAAATGTAAATAGATTAAATTCTCCAAAGATTGGCAAAATAGGTAAGAAACATGATCCAATTATATGCAGTTTATAGGAGACACATTATAGAGCTGCAGAGGCAAAGAAGTTAAAAAATGAAATGATGGAAATAATATTTCATGCAAATAGTAATCAAGAGAGTGGGGATAGCTATATTAATATCAAACAAAATAGACTTTAAGCCAAAAACTTTTATAAGAGACAAAGAAGGACATTATATATTAATTGGTTGATTTAACAATAAGATTTAACAGTTATAAACATATGTGTACCTAAGAGCAGAGTGCCAAAATATATGAAGCAAAATTGACAGAATTGGAGGAGGAAGTAGTTCTAAAATAATAGTTTGAAATTTTAACACACCACTTTCATCCCTGGATAGAATATCTAGGCAGAAAATAAATAAGGAAATAGAAGACTTGAACAATGCTATAAACCAACATATATATATATATATATATATATATATATATATATATATATATATATATATGTAAAACACTTCACCCAACAATGGTGGAATACACATTTTTTTGTAGTGTACAAGGATCATTCTCTAGGATAGGCAATATGTTAGAACATGAGAAGTCTAAACAAATTTTAAAATATTGAAATCATAAAAGGTAACTCCTCTGCACATAATGGAATGAAGCTACAAATCCGTAACAGAGGAAAATAGGAAAATTTACAGATATTTGGAAATAAAAAACATAATCTATGGGTTTAAGAGGAAATTAGAAGGGAAGTTAGAAAATACTTAGAGACAAGTGAAAACAAAAACAGCATACAGAATGTATGAGATGCAGTGAAGGCAGTGTTCAGAGGAAAATTTATAGCTATGAAAGTCTGTATTATATTAGAAGATCCCAAATTAATATCCTAACTTTACATCTTGAGGACCTAGGGAAAAAAAGAACAAAGTAAACTCAGCAGAAGAAAGGAAATAATTAAGATTGGAGTGGAGATAAATGAAATAGAAACTAGAAAAACAATTGTGAGAGAGTAAACAAAATTTATTTCTTTGAAAAAAATCGATAAAATTGACAGACTTTTAGCTGGACTGACAAAAAATTGTAAAGGAAAATGGTGATATCACTACTGACCTTACAGAAATAAAAAGGATTATAAGAGGGTATTATGAATAAGTGTATGCCAGTTGTACACCAACAAGCTAGATAATCCGAAAGAAATAGAAAGTTCCTAGAAATACATCAGCTATCCAGATTGACTCAAGAAGAAATGGGAAAAAAAAAAACACAAAAAACCAGTTTAAATCTATAGCAAGTACAGAGATAGAATCATTAATAAAAAACCTCCCACTAAAGTGAAGTTCAGGACCAGATGGCTTCACTCGTGAATTATACCAAACATCTATAGAAGAATTAATACTAGTCCTCAAACTCTTCCAAAGAATTCAAAAGAAGGGATCACTTACTAATTCATTCTGTGAGGCCAGCATTCCTATGATACCTAAGCCTGCTAAAGACATTACAAGAAAAGGAAATTACAGACTAATTTCCCTTATGAATATAGATGCATACCTACAGGTAACATCATCTCAATGGTAAAAGACTGAGAACTTTCCCCCCAAATGAGGAATGGAACAAGGATACCCGCTTTCACTACTGTAGTGCAATATTGTTCTAGAAGTTCTTGCTAGAACTATAAGGCAAGAAAAAGAAATAAAAAGTATCCAAACTGAAAAGGAAGAAGTAAAACTATCTCTATTTGTTGATGACATGGTGTTATATAGAGACAACTCCTAGGAATCCATGAGAAAACTATTAGAGTTTATAAATGAATTCATCAAAGCGGCAGGGTACAAGATCAACACAAAAAACAATTGTATTCCTATATATGAGCTCTGAACAATCTGAAGAGGAAATTAGGAAAACAATTCCATTTACAATAGCATCTAAAAGAATAAAATATCTGGGAATAAATTTAAATCAAAGATATAAAAGACTCATACTCTGAAAACTACAACTACTGAAAGAAATTAAAGAATAAATAAATACCAAGACATCCCATGTTCATGGATTGGAAGAGTTAACATTGTTAATATGTCAGTATTTCCCAAAGCAATATACAAATTCAGTACAATCCCTATTTAAAAATCCAGTAGCTTTATTTTGCAGAAGTGGATAAACCAATCCTTAAATTTACACAGAACTGCAAGGGGCCCTGAATAGCAAAAACAATCTTGAAACAGAGTCAGAGGGCTCACACTTCCCAATTTCAAATTGTATTACAAGGTGATAGTAAGCAAAAAGTATGATATTGGCATAAAAATAGTCAAATAAATCAGTGGAATATAACTGAAAGACCAGAAATATGCCCACACATATATGGTCAATTGATCTTTTTTTTCCCCCATATGAGTGGTTGTAGGTTTACAGATACATCATGTGGTAAGTACAGAGTTCCCAGATAACTCCCCCCCCACACACACATACACAGTTTTCCCTGTTATTACCATTTTGCATAGTATAGTAGCATCTTTATTACAGTTCATGAAACAATAATTGTGCAATTATCTTTAGCCCACTAGCTTACATTAGGGTTCACTCATTGTGTTGTTTAGTTCTATGGGTATGTATGTGTGGTAACTTACATACACCCACAATTTCACCCTTTTCCCTTTTCGAATATACATATTAGTGATGTTAAATACATATGCAAAGTTGTGCCTCCATCCCCCTCATCTATTGCCAAAACTTTTCCATCACTGCAAACAGAAACTCCATAGCAATTCCCCTCTTCCAGTTGGCTCCTGGTAACCTGTATTCTAGTTTCTGACTTTTGAATGTGCATATTCTGCTTCTTTTATATAAGTAAGGTCATACAGTATTTGTCCTTTTGTTTCTGGCTTATTTCTTTCCACATGATGTCTTCAGGGTGCATCCATTAAAACTTCATTTGTTTTTATGGCTGAGTAATATTCCATTTTATATATATATATGTATTCCATATTTTGTTTATCCATTTGTATGTTGATGGACACTTGGTTTGCTTCCACCCTTTGGTAATTGTTAAATAAAGCCACATGTAACATCAGTGTGCAAAATCTGTTCAATTCCTTGCTTTCATTTCTTTTGGATATATATCTAGAAGTGGAATTGCTGGGTCATATGGTAATTCCAGACTTAACTTTCTGAAGAATCTCCATACTGTTTTCTGTAGCAGCTGTACCATTTTATATCCCCACCAGTAATACATGGAGTGTTCCTCTTTCTCCACATCCTCTCCAACACTTACTATTATCTGTTTTTTGTTTTGTTTTGTTTTGTTAGTAGCCATTCTAGTGGTATGAGAGGATACCTCAGTGAAACTGTCTGGTTCTAGGCTGTTCTGTGTTAGGAATTTTTTGATTACTGATTCAGTCTCTACTTATTACTGGTTTGTATTTCTTCTAGAGTCGGTGTAGGCTGGGAGTTTCTGGGAGTTTGTCCAGTCATCTCAGTTGTCTAATTTGTTAGCATACAAATTAGTATCCTTATATAATCCTTATTATTATTGTGGGTTGGTAAT
The DNA here is from genome assembly GCF_030445035.2 of Dasypus novemcinctus. Classification (NCBI taxonomy): domain Eukaryota; kingdom Metazoa; phylum Chordata; class Mammalia; order Cingulata; family Dasypodidae; genus Dasypus; species Dasypus novemcinctus. The sequence continues at coordinate 15,854,439 of NC_080689.1, read as the reverse complement.
AATGTCCCCCTTTTCATTTCTGATTGTAATTATTTGCATCCTTTCTCCTTTGTCTTTGTCAGTCTAGCTAAGGGGTTATTTATTTATTTATTTTATTTTATTGATCTTCTCCAGGTACCAACGTTTTGTTTTGTTGATTCTTTAGTGTTTTTTTTTTTAATTCTCTATTTCTGTTCCAACCTTCGTTATTTTGTTCCTTCTGATTGCTTTGGGTTTAATTGCTGTTCCTTTTCTGGTTCCTGCAGATGTGTGGTAGGTCTCTGACTTGAGCTCTTCTTTTGTTCATGTAAGCATTTAGGGCTATAAATTTCCCTCTAAGCACTGCCTTTGCCATGTTCCATGTGTTTTTATATGTTCTGTTCTCATTTTCATTCGTCTCCAGAAATTTCCTAATGTGTTTTGTGATTTCATCTTTGACACATTAGTTGTTTAAAAGTGTGTTGTTTAACTTCTGTATATTTGTGGACTTTCCATTTCTTCCTCTGTTACTAATTTCTAGCTTTTTCCTTTGTGGCCAGAGGAGATGCCTTATATAATTTTGATCTCTGTATATATATTGAAACTTGTTAAGTGTCCTAATGTGTAGTCTATCCTGGAAAATAATCCTGTGCACTTGAGACGAATGTGTACTTTGCTGTTTTCAGATCAAGAGTTCTTTATGTATCTATTAGGTCTAGTTTATTTTATAATATTGTGCAAGTTCTCCGTTTTATTAAGATCTTCTATCCAGGTGTTATATCCTTTGATAAAACTGGCATCTTGAAGTCTCTATTATGGTAGAGGTTTCTTTTTCTCCCTTCAGTTTTGTCAATGTTTGCCTCATATATTTGGTGGTACTGCAGTGGGGTGCATAAATGTTTATGATTGTTATTTCTTGTGGTTTATTAATCCTTTTATTAATATATACTGTTCTTTGTCTCTTGTAACTTTTTAGAAAACGTTTTATCTGCATGTGGATATCCAGATTTTCTGTTTTATCTGATATTAGTATAGCTGCCCCAGCTGTCTTTTGGTTACTATGTGCATGGAATTTTTTCCCACCCTTTTATTTGCAACCTGTTTATGTCTTTGGGTCTAAGGTGGAGTCTCCTATAAACAACTTATAGTTGTTTATTTTTATCCATTCTGCCAGTCTATGACCTTTTTTTTTCTTGTAGAATATATATTTTATTGAAAAAAATTTTAATAATATCTTTTTAAAAATTAAAGCTAATAGATCACAAGGAATGTTACGTTAAAAAACATTAGAAAACAAAAAATGTAAGAGGTTCCCATATAACTCACTCCCCACCCGCCACTACATCATTTTTGTAAATTGTGTTTTTTTGAAGATATATACTTCACCCAAAAAATGTTACATTAAAAAATATGAGGTTCCTGTACACCTCCCACCCCCCACCCCACTCGTCCCACACCAACAACCTCCCTCATCACTGTGGCACAGTCATTGCACTCAGTGGACACATTTTGGGGCACTGCTGCATTACACAATAATAAGAGAGTTTAGTCCATTTACGTTCATTATAATTACTGATAAGTAATTACTGTTAAGCCATTTTGTCTTTCATATTTTATATATCTTTTTTGCCTCTCCTGTTTTGCACCTTCTTTTGTATATAGTTGATCTTTTGTGATGTAACTGATTGATTTACATTTTCATTTCCCTTTCTTTATTTTAAATACTTACTTTGTGGTTACCCTAGGATTTGTATTAAACAGCCTAAGTCAATAACCTACTTGTTTGAAAAGATACCATCTTCGTTTCAGTAGCACACACAGTCTTTGCTCCCCTCTCTGTTTCCCTTCTTTATGTTGTTTTTGTCACACATTTCCTGTTTATATTTTATATGTCCATTTCAAAGAAATGTGATTACTTCTTATTCAACTTCATTCTAAATATTATACATAATAAAGAGTAGAATTATTATACTGAGGATACGGTACTGTTCGTTTTGTGTTTATCCATATAATTACCTTTAATGGAGATCGTCACTTCTTACTGCTCCAAGCTACTCTTACTTGTCTTTTCCTTTCAGTATTTCTTTTAGGGCAGGTAGGTGTTTTGGTGATGAACACTCTCAGATTTTGTTTATCTGTGAATGTCTTAAACTATCCCTCATTTCTGAAGGGCAGTTTTCCTGGATAATGAATTTTGGCTGGCAGTTTTTCTCTTTCAGTACCTTAAATATATTGTACCATTGTCTTCTTGCTCCCATCATTTCTAATAAGAAATCAGAATTTAGTTTTATTGAGGTTGAATCCCTTTTGTCTTGCTGTTTTCAGAATTCTCTCTTTATCTTTGGCATTTGATTGTTCTGCTTACAGTTCCTTGAGTCTTTCTGTTGCCTGTCCAAATCTGCTGTGTATGCCTCTAGTGTACATTTAGGCTCCAGTATTGTGTTTTCATCCCTCTGAGTTTTACTCTGTTCCTTTTTAAAATGTTCTAATTCTTTTTGTTCACACATTGTCATTCTTAATAACCTTTAGCTCAATATCCATATTTAGTTTATTTTTGTCCATATTTTCCTCTACTCCTTGAATTGATTGGGGATATTTATTTGAACTTCTTAAAGATTAGTTGTTCAAGTGACTATTTTCTCTGAAGTTTTCATTGATTGCCTTGAATGAGCCATATCTTCCTGGTTCTTTGTATGAATTTTGATCTTCGTTGATATCTTTGCCCAAGCCAGGGCTACCTTTTTATTATCCCTATCAGTCTTGGATCTACCCTTCCTTACGATTTAGTTCTTCCCTTTTCCCGTATGGCTTTTCTGCCTCTGGTAACTTCCACATTAGAATATCTCACCCCAGGGACCCAGATAGTGGACAGTGTTAAAAAATGCCCAATTTTTGTTTAGGTTCTTTAGCAGTTAGGGATGGGGTTAGGAGTGTGCGCTGCTTCCCAACAGTTCTGCTACCAGTGGCTCTTATTTCCTGGGGATGCTTTGTATATGCATGCTCGCCAGCCCTTAAGGATGTAACAGGTTGTCTTGGATTCCTGTATGGGAATGTGGTCAGTGACCATCGTAGGAGGTACCTGGGCTGGGTGATGCTGCTGTGTGACTCTTAAGCCACTCAGGATTGGCCATGGGGATGGGGTCCGGACTTGTATGCCTGAGTAGTAGATCTCCTACCTTCTTCCTTTGTGTTTTTTTCCCCCTCTGATTCAGTGTTTATATAGTCTTACTCCAGACTTTGTTGTTCTAAGCATGTGGAATCTGCCCTTTTATTAAGCTTTCTCTAAGGGAAAATTTTTCCAGGGATGTCTTTCACCAGCATCTTGATGATGTCCTCTGGCCAACTGGCTTTTGAGTGGGGAAAGAATAGTCTCTAAAACAAATGGTCCTAGAAAAGCTGGATATCCACATGCAGGTAAACGAAGTTAGACCCCTATTTTACACCTCATACAAAAACAACTCAAAATAGATCAAGGACCTAAATGTAAGAGTTAAAAGTATAAAACTCTTAGAAAATATCATAAGGGCAAGTCTTCATGACATGGGATTTGGCAGATATAACACAAAAAGTATAAGAAACAAAGAATAGATAAATTGGGTTCTATCCAATTAAAAACTGTGCATAAAAGGAAATTATCAAGAAAGTGAAGATAGCCTCCAGAATAATAGAAAATAGTTTCAAACTATATATCAGATAAAGGTTTAATATTCAGAATATATGAAGAACTCCCATAACTCCACAACAAAAAGACAAATCACCTAATTAAAGAATGGGCAGAGGACTTGAATAGGCATTTCTCCAAAGAAGATATACAAGTGCCCAATAAAGACACATGGTAAGATGCTTAGCATCATTAGCCATTAAGGGAAATGCAAATTAAAACGACCATGAGAAACTACTTCAAACCTACAAGGATGACTGGTATAGAAAGAAAGAGAGGGAGGGAGGGAGGAAAGAAAAGAAAGAAAATAAATGTTGGAGAGGATACAGAGAAACTGGAATCCAGTTTTCTCATATTTTCATTACTACTCATTCCTGGGAAGATTTTAAAAAGTAATTCCCTGGATTGAAAAAAAATAAAGAGTCCTAATTATCTTTTTCCAACCTTATTCGGCCTCTGACTGTTCTCCTATCAAGGCATTCATTGGCTCACAAGACAACCTATTCTATATTTTGAATATTTACATTTTATTAGGCTAAAGTTTAGCTTCTTCTAATTTCTTCCTTTCAGTCTCTTATTTTTAGTGAAATATTTCCTTAACTATTGCATGACATCTTTTCTAGACACCATGCTGTCCTTTTTGTATTAATGCTAGGTTGCTGCCCTGAACTGAAAATGCCAGTTTCACTGTATCTGCCAGGTCTGAAGAAAAAAAAAAGTTTTTTTTTTCTTTATGTAGATTCTAGACACTTGCTTGTGTTCTTGTCAGCCACGCCACCCAAAAGCTTCTAGATGTTTTTTAAGCAAACCACAGTTAAGCCAGGTATACTGCCATTCATTGTTGCACAATTGACTTTTTGGACTTAAATGTTTATATTTTATTTTATTGTTAATCCTTAAGATCGTTTAGAATCCTTTCTTGAGCTAGGAGTGTAGGATATCTCAGGGAGGAGTGGGTCATGGAAACTATTAATATTACTGTGCAACATGGTGTTTGAAGGGTTTCTTTCATGGCCATAATGGAGCTCAAGGGGAAGGAGTCATTAAGTGCCCATGCAAGAGTTGAAGAGCAGTGGCATCCATTTTTGTTTTTTTGCTTTTTAAAAATAATAATGGCTAATATTTTTTTAGTGCTTACTATATCAGATATCATGGTAAAAATGTTAGATTATCTCTTCCTGTCCAATTTTTTATCTGTCTTAGATGTTTTTCAGTTTTATTCCTTTCATAGCTCTGATAAATATGCCACTGTTATCCATCCCCAACTCAACTTTATTGGAATAAAATAATGTCAGATTTAGGCCTGCCTCTAAATTGACATCCAAGATGATGCTCTTTTCTTATGGTTTATTAGGATGATATTGTGCCCCAAGGAAATGAATATTTACTAAAGTTTGTCCTTAACTTAAATATTTTTCCATTTCCGCTATTTCACTTGATAAGGGGAATATCACATGGTAATGTTACAAACTTTCAAAACTCATCTTAGTGGTTACATTGAATATATTAAGCATAAATTTGTTTTTCGACTTAATTTTGGATACTTAGACAATTTTTTCCATTATGATGTAAATTCTACTACAGGGAATATTTTCATATATAAGTATTTCTCTGAACTTAGGATTTCTTTGTTTATTTTAGATTTAAGAGGTAGAATGATTAAGGAAAAAATATAGTAGATTTTTAAGGTTCTTTACTAAAATTGGCAATTGCTTTCCAAAGAGTCTATCAGTATAACTATTCAACAACTGTTTCACTACGCATACTATCTTTAAATGAATGTATTTTGTTTGAGCATGGCTTTGAGAAACTTTATTTTAAGAGGCTTTATGGGAAAAAGTAGAGAGAGAAAATAACTCAGGAGAAAAAGATCAACGGTTTTAAAAAGAATTTTTTCATGATTATGAGTTTTACATTTATTCCAAACATTTTTTCTTTTTTTGCATTGTAACTCATTTAAACGTAAAGGTACCAAGGAAATTCCATTCCTAAACTTTGCCTTTAAGCACGAACTTTTGAGTGTTAGGAAAACTGTAGTTGAGGGTTACTTTTGTTTTCCTGAGCTGGAGTACATTCCTGTGCTTGTGCTGTCACCCTGTGTCCTTAGTGAGTATTGCACCTTTGTTTCACAGCTACAGGCCAAATTTGAGCACCTTAAAAGAGTTCACCAAGAAGAGAAACTGAAGCTTGAAGAAAAGAGAAAACTTTTAGAAGAAGAAATAATTGCTTTTTCTAAAAAGAAAACTACCTGTGAAACACTCCAGAACCAGTCATTTGCTGCATCAGGTAGCACCTTAAAGAAAGACAAGGATCGTAAGAAGTAGGTAATCGCTGACCACCCCGTCTGTTGGATTCCCCACCCCATGCCTCACCGTCATCTTCCGGCCCACTGCCCTGTTTGATTCCTTCATAGCACTTCTCTGTTTACTTATGCCTTGTCTTCTGCAACTAAAATGTTAGCTCCTTGACTGAAACCTTGTCCATTGTGTTCACTGTTGTTTTCCCAGCATCTGTAACTGTCTGGCACATAGTAGGTTCTCACTGAATGTTTGCCAAAACAAGTGAGTGGATGGATGGATGGATGGATGGATGGATGGATGGATGGATGGATGGATGGAGAAAATAAAAATACATCACAGTAAAAAGGTTCAGTTAGCTGAGGAAAAAAATTTCAAAGCCCATCCTGGGGCTCTAGTACACAGCAAATGACTGTTAACCTACCATTAATTATGTCAAATTTCATATCTAAGTGGAAGCTATATACTTTGTTTGGGAATCATAGACATAAAATAGTACTTGATTAAAAACCTAATTCTTAGGCTCTTTTTTTTTTTTTTTAACAAATTCTGTTATTGATTCTGTGAGAATTTTTATTTTAATAAGGGATCCAGACTGTCGATTCGAATTCCTGTGCTTTGATGTCAGAGCTTGTGAATCCAAAGATGGACCTAAAGATGCAAAGGAAGGTAGAGGGGGCCCCAGTACAATGGGGCGGCCATGAGTAGCATTTGGATGATAATCTCAAGGCTTATAGGTTATGGGTATGTGTTAAAATCAAAGTTTCCAAAGTTTTTAGAAAATAAGATTCTTTTTTACTTTTTGATTATTTCCTTCTGTGCCTTGTGTCCCTCATTTTATTTCCCACAATGTCCTTGTCAGTTTATCTATTTGACTGTCTTTGAAATTCATGGCTTATTAGCATGCTGCCTTTGTGGGTCTTTGCCTCCGTTTACTCCAATTACCTCTGCTTTAGCAGCACTAAATCCTCCTTGTGCTCCTTACAGAGTAATGCTTTTTCTGTTTTAATTTAATCACTGCGTCTATTTCAGACTCATTATTTTCAGAATATTGTAACTCAGTGTCAAAATAGTTCAGAAAACATACTCTTGGCCCATGGTGGCTTTCCATTTTTGAAATGGGAGAAGTAAATCCAAATGGTTTTGGTGGATTTAATCAGCCTATGAATTTTATAGTTTGGGAGGGAGAAGAGGAATTCTCATGTGTGATCTTGTGAAATCTACCAGGGCATTGATCTCTGTTTTGTTTATTGATGTGTCCATCCCTAGAGCCTAGAACAGTGCCCACAGTAGCAGACAGAATGAATATGATCATATAATAAGCTATTTTTTCTTTATGTATCATTTAGTTAAAGCATTGAATTTCAAAGTACAACTGTAAATATAATTTATCAGCTCTTTGAATTATAAAACTAATTTTAATACTTTTATCTAAATCCATTGTTTTTAAAATTGAATTCCCAAATTTTATTTCATATATGAAAGCCAGTTACTTTTATCTTGTAAAAATGATTATCCTGTTCCACCCAAGAATCCATAGTATGTGCTAGTTTTTATGAAATAATGGCCAAAGCCATAGGTTTTTGAGAGGTCAGAAGGATCAATCCTCAAGAATTGGTGTGGGTTTTTTTTTTCTCTTTTCCAAAGACTCCTAGCTAGATATCCTAAAGTATATTAGGTGTATGTTTGATTTTTGTAAAATGAGTAGTATCACTTTGTGTATTTTTTTTTAAAGATACATAAATCACACAAAATGTTACATTAAAAAGTATATGGTTTTTATTGTACCAATCAAAGGGTTTTTTTTCTCTTTTCAGCTCCAATTATATGTAAAACAGAGGTTCCAGAACTGTACATCACAGAAGGTCACCACAAGCAAAAGTTATTAAAATGTTAGAGTATGCTTTGATTTTCTTTGCTGTTCTTATTTGCTATATCATTTATTAGTTCTATGTCTGGCAAGTGGCCACAGAAACTTCCATTTCTGGAAAAATACTTTTAAGTATAAGATCAAAATATATATATTAGAGTAGATGATACTACTTACATATTCACTGTTAGGAATTTTTAAATTGCTGGTTGGAAATAAATTTAGATTGTTTTACCCTATTGCCAAGTTATTGACATTTCTGTGCATTATACCAAAGAGAAAAGTGTCAGAGCCATTAAAAATACAGAAAGAACTCATTCAATTTATATCTCTCTGATTGCGTTTATATTTCAGGGTGTACTCTTTTTAAAATATCCTAAACATAAAATTTTGGGAATATGTTTTGAAGTGTATTATATACTTTAAATTGTGTAACCTCTCAATAGTTTTATAGAAATGTAAAAATTTTGATGTGATTACCTAATCAGTAAGATGATCCCAAGCTTCTGTACCAAATTATATAGCATGAAGACCTTCTATGCTTCAGTATGCCTTATTGTGGTTGATGTATTGGTGTGATGAAACAAAATATGATTAAAAGTAAAATCGTCCAGGCATATAAATCCCTTTTGCTAGTGATAGCTGCCTTTGAAATTGGGTGTATCACACTGTTTTCTTTAGGATTTATTACCTACTTGTTGCTTAAAACTCTGTCTTCCAAGGAAAAAAATAAGAAGGTAGAGCCATTTTATTAAAAGATTTTTTTAAAAAAGAAAATAGCTATGGACATCTGAATATTAATTCAGATAATTTGTATCTCAAGGAATATTTGAAATTCAAAGTGTATTAGTAATATTCTCAGAACAATTTAGTGGTTTCCAACCTTTCCTTAAGAATTTTAGATATATAATTTTTCATTTTTTGTACTTGGCTATTTCTAAATAAATCTCACTTTTACTCTTGACAGATATATCTCCATATTTACTGAAATGTTTAAAATGATCTAAGTTTTCTTTTTGTAAACTATCATTTTAACACATTTTATCAAAATCGGTTTGTTTAATTCTTCAATTTATTTTAAGATGTAGAGGTATTTTACCCGTATTTTTAGACTAAGAAAATGTTTTACTTAGCCTTCTGTCAGATTCTGAGCAGTATATTTTCTCATGAAGTTGTATAAGTTGCAAATAATATCTTGCACTTTATAACATAATTTCTTTACAAACACTTTAAATTCCATTTCTGCATTTGAAATTCACAGATGCATCTTAGCCTTTTAAAACTTTAGGTAGTTCACTTCTGTGTCACAGAAAACGCTCTGAACTTTGTTCTCAAGATGCCTGAGTTCTGCTAGGTGAGGAGTGGGTGTCGGTGAGGCCCTGAGGCCAGGGGTCCGGGGCCTGGTCAGCAAGGGGCAGCACCGCGGTGCTTAGTGTCAGCAGAGACGCGTGTGCGCCAGGAGAGCTCAGTTCCGTTTCTGTGAGTGATTGCTATTTGACAGCCATGTTCTACCAAGCTGTTTTAAACAGCTGACCTAAACTGTAGGAAGTTCACTTTTAAGTGCCAGCTTGATTGTTGGCCTGGTAAGGCAAAGTTAAAAAAGTTTCTAACTGAGAAGAACTTACTGGAAACCTTCCTAAGTCTGTGGACTTAAGTAGATAGTTATTTTGTACTACTATTGACTTTGCTGTGAGAAGGCCTCACTGTGCTGCAACCACAGTGAACTCTTTAGTTTATTTCATGCATTTGAGATTCCATATAAAATTTCATTTTAAAGGGGTTCCACTGCTAAGAAAAATTTTAACAATTGCACTATGAAATTCCTGTTCTTAATATATGACAAAGCTAATTTATTCTTAACTAATCAGTACAAGGTTACAAAGTGATTGTTATCCAGTGATGCTCCTGGGAACAAAATAAAGCTAGGCATGTTTTGTTTAAAAATTTTCCCTATAAAGGCACATGAAACAGAATTGCCCTTAACAACCATTAATCGATTGTCCATACTCTTCTAATTTTTAAAGCTCTTTCATATAGACTATCTTTTGAGCTTAAAAACATCACAAAGGAAAAGTATTACAAGGATTATTATTATCCTCCTTTTAGAGATGAATTATATTTAGGCCACATAGTAAAGGTCAGTGCACCTTGGTTCTACCAAAAAAACCTCACCATGAGTTATTTTGGTCCACACAGTCCATTTTGTTTTATTTCTCAATATTCCTGGCCAGGTTCCTAAAATTAGGGTTTTTCAGGGACCTAATAAATAGCCTCTCTTTTCTTCAATTGAGTTCTGAAAGAAATTGAAAAATAAGAGTGGCAGCTGGAGGCCACAATATTACCCTGATTACTAATAAAGGCTGAGCGTTAGAGCATAGCTCAGTGTGAGAGCCACATGGGCTTGTTATGCAAGGCCCAGAATTAGGCCGAATTACAGGCAGTGCTGTATGGGTGTGGCCTCCCTCTCAGATACCCCCTGTGGCTCTGTGTCCACTTGGCTAGGTGGTGGTATGCAGTTGTTTGGTCAAACACTAATCTAGATGTTGCTGTGAAGGTATTTTGTAGATGTGATTCACATCTATAATCAGTTGCCTTTAAGTAAAAGAGATTACCCTCGAAAATGCAGGTGGGCCTCTTCCAAACAGCTTAAGGCTTTAGGAACAAAAGTGAGCTTACTCAGAGAAGAAATTCTACCTCAATACTACAAAATCCACTTATCTGAATTTCCAGCCGCTGGCCTCCCCTACGGATTTAAAACTTGGCAGCCTTCACAGTCTTGTGATTCAAGTTCCTAAGCTACACTCCTTTAAATGTATTCTATTGGTTCTATTTCTCCAGGGAACCCAAATTCAGCCCTGCAGTAAAAGAGTGCATAGCCTTTCCTAGGAGGAGCAGAACACCTGCTCCTATGGGCAACTGACTTCCAAGACAAAGCAGCATCATGCTTAACTGACTGTACCCCATCCATTTGAATAAGCCACAGATTTACTAATATGTCGCTTTACCTCCCTTAGGAGATATTAAGGAAAGGGACAGAGAGACCTGAAGAGTTAAACCAACTGAACTCTGATGTCCTAGAAGAAAACATCAGAAATGGGGGAGATGCATCCCTACCCGCCCCCCAGTACCTTTTTATTTGTCCATGAGCTGATGCATGTAGAACACATAGCAGAGTCCATATTTAAATGATCAAAAAATGTACACTAGTTACTTGTGACTTAATATGACAAGTGAAGAATTTCAAGTGGGGAACCACAGAAACCATAAGGAATATACACACATTTGTTACCTGTAATACTAATCTATTGGCATTCACAGGAAAACTACTTTGAATTTACTTTGTCTTTGCTAATTGTATCCACTACCAAATCCACCTAAATTACCCAACCTCAGTCAATTAAAAAACAAAAATACAGAAAAGAAAAATTTGGCCTTAAACATTCCAACAGCATTGGCTTACATATAATTGCATATTTTGGTTTCATCTACTTTTAAAAAATTGCTTGTAAAGCGTTTCATAATTTTCAGATAATTTTTGGACTGCTGAAAATAGCTACGCTCATATTTAAACCCAAGGAATTAGGTGGGCAGGTGTTAGCTCCCAAGGGACACATGAAGAAGTGAAGGACCTGAGGTGACAGTGGCAGAGCTGGAATTAGAACCTGGACTTACATCTCTCCTACTGTAATGTCATTCACTCTAGGCTAAGGAAACCAGGCATTTCAGCTGCTTCTATAAATCCTTCAAGTCTTTCCAATTGAACAGTGTAGATGTTGATACACAAAACTTGGCTCTACCAGTTGTACATATCAACACATGATCGTACAGAGAAAGTATATTTCCAGAAAGAAGTGAGCTGGGGGAATCACTCTTCTTTGGGCATCTGAAAGTAGCATGTAATATTCTTCAGGTTGGACAAGATAAGAAGAGAAGACATCTTACTTTCCCCTTTTCAGTTCTGTGTATTTTCCCCCAAGATTTGCCCTGTATGCCTCATTCATATTTATTCCAAATTTCTCATTGAGGAGTTGTTAATTTCAGTGTAAGGTGTTACCCCCGCATAGAGAAAGAAACTAGCTTTTAAAAGAGATGCTTACACGATAAAGGGCATATATAAAAACCCACAGCTAACATTATACTCCATGGTGAAAGACTGCTTTCTCCACTGGTATTCAACATTGTACTGGAAGTTCTAATCAGCAATTGGGCAAGAAAAAGAAATAAAAGGCATCCAAATAGGAAAGGGAGTAGTAAAACTGTATTTGCAGATACCATGATCTTATATATAGAAAGTCCTAAAAGAATCCACAAAAAATATTAAAAATAAAAGAGACCTAAAGAAATGAAAAGACATTCCATGTTCATGGAAAAAGACAATATTTTTAAGATGTTAGCACTCCCCATTGTGATCTGCAGATTTGGTGCAATCCCTGTCAAGATCCCAGTGACCTTTTTTGCAGAAATGGAAAAGCCACTCCTAAAATTCATATGGAATTGCAAGGGCCCCTGAATAGTCAATCTTAAGAAAAAGAAGAATGAAGTTGGAGGATTCTTACTTCCCAATTTCAAAATTTTCTACAAAACTCCAGTTATCAGATACTGGCATAAGAACAGACATACAGATCAGTAGGATAGAATTGAGAGTCCTAACACGTATGTCTATGGTCAGTTGATTTTCCAGAAGGGTTTGTATCAGTCAGCCAAAGGGGCACTGCTGGAAAATACCAGAAATTGGTTGGTTTTTATAAAGGGTATTTATTTGGGGTAGGAGCTTACAGATACCAGGCCATAAAGCATAAGTTACTTCCCTCACCAAAGTCTATTTGGAGCAAGATGGCTGCCGACGTCTGTGAGGGTTCAGGCTTCCTGGGTTCCTACGTTCCTGGGGCTTGCTTTTCTCTGGGTTCAAGGTTCCTTTCTTCCTGGGGCTGGCTTCTCTTTCCTCTGCATGCTGACTTCCCAGGGCTCCAGCTTAAGTCTTCAGCATCAAACTCCAACATCAAAACTCCAACATCAAAAACCTTCATCTCTGTCCTTTGCCAACACCCTAATCATAACTCAATCCTGCCCAGGTCCAGATCAGATTACAAGCATAATCCAGTATCTATTTTTGGAATTCATAACCATATCAAACTGCTACAGGTTCCAAGGCTAAAGAATAATCTCTTCAACAGATATTGCTAGTGAAACTGGAAATCCATATGCAAAAGAGTGAAATTGTGTCCTTATTTCACAACTTAAAAAAATTAATGCAAAATGAATTAAAGATCTAAATATAAGAGCTGAAAATACGAGCTAAGTATATAGAGGAAAACATAGGGGTAAAACTTCATGACCTTCAATCTGGCAGTAGTTTCTTAGGCTTGACACCAAAAGCATGAGCAACAAAAGAAACAATAAATTAGTTGGACTTCATAAAAAATAAAAAGGTTTTGTGTTTCAAAGGATTCTACCAAGAGAATGCAAAGACAACCCACAGAAGAAAATATTTGCAAATCATGTATCTGAAAAAACTCCAGTATCCAGAATTTAAAGAACCCTTTCAACTCAACAGAAAGACAAAAATGAGCAAAGGATTTGAGTAGACTTTTCTCCAAAGAAGATACACAAATGGCCATTAAGCATATGAAATATGCTCAATGTCATTAGTCAATAAGGAACTGCAAATCAAAACTACAATGAAATACCACCACACACCCACTAGGATGGCTTAATAAAGAAGATGGACAATAATAAATGTTTATGAGGACATGGAGAAATTAGAAAGTGGCTGTTTGAGATTATGTATGAATCCCAAAAAGAGAAAGATTATATTTGTAAACTCTTCCTCTGGGTGTGATATCTTTTGATTGCATTAAGTTCAGTGAGGGGCCTTTGATTAAGTTTACTAGATAAAATGAATTTAGGGCTTCTGATTGGGCTACATCAGTAAGGTGTGATTCAGGTTGAGTCTCCATCCCCTTGTTGGGTCAGTATAAATGGACACTAAAGAAGATACATGGGAAGAAAGAGAGCTCTAGCCTTTTTTATTCTGGGGCCCCAGGGACAGATAAGCCATTCGCCTGATAGTTTGCAGCTGAGAAAGCAGAAACCCTGAGAGAGAAGCCCTTTTCCAGCCCACAGCTGAGATTGGGAAGAAGCTGGGCCAACAGAGCCTGAGGAGGAAAAGGAAGCCCAGGACGGAGAGACCAGACAGATCAGTGACCATCTTACTTCAACATGTGGCAACTGAGTTTGGTGAGAAAGCAACCTTGGATGGACTCTGTAGGGCCTCATAACTGTAAGGTTTTACCCCAAATAAATACTCTTTATAAAAGCCAACAGCTTTCTGGTACCTTGCATCAGCATCCCTTTGACAGACTAATACAGAACCCTCACACATTGCTGGTTGGAAGGTATGGGAATGACCCAGATCTTCCTCTCCTAGACTCATACCCAAAAAAATTGGAAACAGGTGTTTTAAAAAAAACAAAACTTGTACACACGTGTTCAATAGCACTATCACAAGAGCCAGAAGATGGAAACAGCCCAAAAGTCCATCACCAATGAATGGCTAAACAAAATGTGGTATGTCCATACAATGGAATATTATTCATCCATAAAAGAAACGAAGTACAGATTCACTAAACTTCAATAAACCTTGAAAACTTGCCAAGTGAAACCAGCCCATCTAATTTGAGCAGAGATAAAGTTATTTCTATACTGATTAGAAACTGTTTACACTGATTAAGTGAATTCACAGTTTATATGATACTGTGCCATTCTAATAATCATCTGTATGTTCTAAGAACTCATTTTCTTTTAAAAAAAGTGTTGTAAAAATTATTCCATAAAAATTATATATGAATGGGACATTAAGTGGAGAATATTACTGGAACACAGACATTACCTCACACTCCTGTTATAGATAATTGTTCTCCATTCGAAAACCTCAGGTTCGTGATTTTATCAGTATTCCCATGGCAATCCACTTAAAAATTTTTGGGTTAGAAAATAGGTTCTCTGATGTTCTTGACTAGCCAGATACCAATAAAACTTGACTATCTTTTCCAACAGCAAAAAAGTCTCATATTTCTTATAAAGAACACAAGAACAAAAATTTTTATAGTTTCCAATTAATATGTATGTGTGCACATTTCATTGTTACATCCCCAAACAATGTCAATCAAAATATTTCTTCAACTTCTCTGATGTTTGCAGCAGTTTATATTTTGGTGTAAATTGGAATATTGATTTTTAAAATACTTATTAAGAATCATTTTTAATGTGAATTGTTTCTACTTTTTTTCTCCCCACTCAAAAAAGCAAAAAAAAATAAAATAAAACCTTTCTATGGTGCTAGACTTTTCCTAATGAAAATATATACAGTTTGTCATAACTGATTACCTTTCCAGATCGGAGTGTTGATGATTCCCACCACCAGTAATCATTTAGACTCATAAGTGGCTGTATGTCTTAGTCATGCTATTAAGTTAACCCTCTCCTTGACGCGCATCAGTGCTTTTGTGCAGATTTCTGAACAAATGTAAGCCTTACCCAGTGTCAAAGTGGGTAATGTCAATTTAAGGCAGGTAAGGATCTGGTAAATCACTTCAAGCTGCCCAGAAAATACCTGAGAGTCTTGGAAGAGTGTTCTATAGCTTGATGCAGGGGTTCTTAACCTTTTTTGTTCCATGGACCCCTTACTAAGTCCACACTATACTGTGTAGTATTTAATAAATATATCACACCCACATATCTTGTCCCCACAAGAATAAAGTGGTTTTGAATTTCATTTCAACCTCACGGACCTCTTGTTAAGAACTCCTGGCTTAATGGAACATTCCCAGAGATGGCTAACTTAAGGAAAGCTTCTTGGTCTCAGAAATCAATCGTGGATAAAAATCGGATGCACGATTACTTTATACATAAGTGACACATTGGACCTTACATGGTGCCAAATGCTCATAAGCAAAAGTAATGACATACTAATTATAAAAATAATTTCTACATTTAGATAACTTATTGATCCTGATAGTTTTCTGTAATGCATTAAGGTGGTCAGATTATTTTCTACCCCTTTTGGTCCTTCAAATTAGGTGAGCAATACTGATGACCTGTTAAATGACAGGACTAAGTCCCATTTGCTAAATGACTTACTCCTTTCCCACATCCAGACAAGGGATAAGTCATCCATTCAAAAGCCTTCTGAGTTCTTACTGTCTTGGTGTTTTCAGAAGTAACAGGAACGAATGAGCTATGATCCCTGCTTTTGCTAGTTAATATAATGATAGTTAACATACTTTGTGACAGGTGCTATGTTGGGTGTATTATATTATTTCCGAAAGCTCTGAGCACCTGCCCCACCTGCCTCTGCTAGCACCCTTGCACCAGAAATTGCTGGAATAGCAGAAGGGAACACTGAGGAACACAGAGAATACCTGCAGGAAGCAGCTACCTCCCCGAGGTAGGAAGAGCCAAGGGGACAGCCCGGGGTGGGGCAATGCTGACGGGGAACAGCGAACAGCGAACAGCGAGCAGTGTGGGTGGGGTCCCTTCTCCTGCCTCAGCCTCGCGGAGACCCTCTAACTGCTTCCTATTGGAAGAGCCTCCTAGGAAAGAGCTGACATGAACTGTGGAGACCCAGCCCCAGCATCTAAATAGAGGAACAAAGAGTGGGTGTGGGGCTGAGAGAAAATAGGAAAACGCCTACCACAAAATCCAGTCAGATTCTACCTGGAAGAGTTCGGATGCAAGAGAGTTGGTAGGCCTAACGGCAGGAAAGGTCGGCAGAGTCAGGACACGTAATAAGCTGCCTCCACTGACGTGCTCTCTGTCTCTGCCTCTCTTCATCTGGTGAAATCCAAGACAGCATCAGAAAGAAGGCTTCCTGGGAAAAGAAATTCTCCAGATGGGAGACAGGGCAGGGCATTTCAGGCTTAGATAAAGGCAAGGAGGCGTGAGAGGAGTTCAGTGCCTGGTGGTGATAGGGGAGGTTGCAGTTAATTGGGAGCAGGCTGCTTCTAACATTTTAGGGTTTGGGGCAAGAGTACGCACGGCAGCACACCGTCCTGCAGCCTGCCCCTTCTCTTCCCCCCAGGAACAGAGGCCCTGGCCCAATATCCAAGCCTTTCCTGGCCGCCCCTCACCCGCCCCACCTACACACATGCAGAGCTCTCCCAGGGCAGGGGTCCTGGAAGCAACCTAGGGCCATCTGTGGGCAAGTCCAGGTTCCAGACTCCCACAACACAGTGTCAGGTGAGCATGTCCCTTTAGCCCTGGGGTTTCCTTTCCCATGAGGTGTGGCTGGAAGTGGTGCAGGGCAGGCCCTCTGAGTGTGGCGCCCACCGTGGGGGGCTCGGCCTGGTACTGCTGGAGAATTTGGAGGGGGGGGATGGTGAGGATAGTAGAGCCAGGCCAGCAGGGTAAAAGGCCTGTGCCACTTTCAGGATTCCTTTCTCGGAGCTCCCACTTATATTCCTCCATTAGACTGTACAGGTGTCTTACTGTTACGGTCAATTTGCAGGCTTAATTTTTTCACTGCAGCCCAAAGCCCTTACCTTGGGGTCCGTGTCTCCGTCGTCCCTGTAGTCCCAGGCTCTGTCACAGTGGGGCTGCAGAAGAGCTGTGGGGATGGTGGGGGCCTGGGCCCAGAGGAGGGTGGAGAGAAGACGTGGGGTTGTGAGACTTATTTGGCAGCACACGAGCGTGAAGGACAGGAAGGCATCTAGGACAACTCCCCAGAATTCTGCCCTGGCCATCTGGGCAGATAGTGGAGCCGTGAACTGAGAGAAAGCAGGAGCAGGAGCGGATTTGGGGAATGACGGGCTGTAGGGCCTACCAAGAAGGTGTCCAGAAGGCAGTGAGCTCTGTGGGTCTGGAGATGGAGATGGGACTTGAGGCCTCAGAGGGTTCGAGGGCACCCAGGGAACACATGCAGAGAGCAAAGGAAAGGGGGCTGCGGCATTCAGGGGACAGGCCAGGGAACAGGAGCCAGCAAAGGAGTCAGAGAAGCCGGAGAGGCAGGAGGAAGACGGGAGAGCGTGGCTTCCTGGAGGTAAAAGCAGAGCAGCAGGGAAGGGAGGTCTTTTAAGGACGAAGCCAGCACGGCACGAAATGCTGACAGGGTGACAAGAAGGTAAGTCAGCCTTAGCAAGAACAGTCTTAGTAGAGGGTGGTGGGCAGAAGGTAGATGGGGAGGTGGAGACCACCCAACTTTCCCAAGAAGGTCGGTGATGAGGGGGATGAGAGAGAGGGAGAGGCAGCGTGTGATCAGATAGCTCTACTGAGTCACACGTTGCCCCAAAATGTAGTGGCTTAAAATTACGGCCATTTATAATTTCTCACAAAATTAGCTGCTCTGCTGACCTAGGCCAGGCTCACCCACACTCGGCTGGGATCGCCCATATCTCCAGTGGCCGGCGGGTTGGCAGGGGACTGGCTAATGCATGAAGGCCTCGACTGGATGGCAGGTCTGGGTTCCATGTGTCCCATCCTCCTTCGGCTTAGCCTGAGCTTGTTCTCCTGGGGGAGGCATGGAGTTGAGAGCAAATGCGAGTGTGCGAGGCTTTCAAGGCCTAGGACTGGAAAGACACCACCGCTTCCGCCGCATTCTATCAGCCAAAGCCAGTCGCCAGCCAGACAGGTTCAAAGGGTGGGAAAAAGACCCCCTCTTGATGGGTGGACTGGAGAGTCACCATAGAAATAATGGACAGCAGTGTGGAGGGGTAAGGCTGTTTTGTAATCCAGCTACCCTAGGCAACAGCTGAAGAGGAGGGTATGAGTGATGGAGGTTTTGTTTGTGTTAAGGTATTAATGGGATGGAGTTGTAGGAAAGGTGAATAGGAAAAGGTGAAGATAAGGAAGAGAGGGGGCGATGGAGGTGCCACGGTTCCTGAGACAGAGGATGAGATCCCGGGACAGGAGGCCCAGCTCAGATGGGAAGGAATGCCTTTTCACTGCCACTCTCCTCTTTCCTTCCACTTTGGTCCTCCCAGAATCCATTCTCTACAGGGCAGCCAGTGACCCTCCAAACGTGCCATTCGGATGGCAGCCTCTACCCTCCCCGCGCTGGCCGTGTGATCCGCTCCCGGCCCCTCCGGCGCGCCACCCTCCCACCCTCCTCCACGCTGCCCGGTCCCCCCAGGTCCCCAGGGACTGGCTCGCGTGTGCTCTTCTGGCCTCAGCTGACCTGGCAGCTCCTCTGGGGAGGCCCTTCCAGCCCGGTCGCTCACGCTCACGTCACAGGCTTGACGGCTCGGTGGTTCCATTCTTGGACTTTATCCTGTGCGCCTGGACGTTTCCTGGATCGTTGTCTTGATAGAATGCACGCGGGGCGAGGGCAGGGACTTGTCTTGTTCACTGCTGTCCTCCCACGGCTGGCAACAGTGCCTGGCACGCGTGCTCAGTGCGGATCTGTTGAGTGGATTAACACAAAAATGAGCCAACAAGAAGGAAACCGGAGGCTGTGGGTATCTGGGAGCAGAAAGCGGCGCGAGTTCCTGTGTGAGGCTCGTACTTTCCCTGCGAGGTGGAAACCGGGTGGTAGCAGGGTGGGAGTTTCCTTAAAAAGAGCCCTGATGATAGACAATTGAGCCATTCCTTTAAAAGCACAAGGACTCAGTGTTTCCTTCTTTTTTGCCTTGTGCTTTTACTTAGCTTCGTTTTTAAAAGTAACGGAAGTCCTCCAAGAGTCCTCGTGCGTCCCTCCTGTCCCGCCTGTCCCCGGTCTGGGTGCCGGGGCAGCTCGCGGAGGCTCAGGTGGCCGCCGCAGCCCCCAGCAGCCCGGCCTGCCTGCTTATCCGTTCCTTTCCAGCTCCTCCTGTGAACGCCGAAGCTCACGCCCTGGGAGGCTCAGAGGTCAGGCCCCTGTAGGAGGCGGCCTGGACATCTAGCAGGAGGCACAGGACAGCAAGGGCGACGTGAGGCCGCGGGCAGCAAGGTTGTATGTCGACGTCAAGCTGCGTGGTGTGGGCCTGGGAAGGGGAAGGCTTGACTTCCGTGTAACCCAAGAGGTGGTCCCAGCAGCGAAGAGGCCTGGATTAAAAAGAGGCTGGGATAACTCATGTTGATCAGCGATGCATTTGGGAGAAAGAACTTGATCAAAAGGGGGAAATGCTAAATAAAATAGTTTTTATGGCTAGGAGATAAAAAGTGAGTCGTGAGGTCATTCTCAAGGTTATGCTTATGCAGATCTCAGCCGACCGCCACGAAGTGCCGCGGAGGACAGAGCCACAGACAGACGTGCTCCCGAGGGCCTCAGGGACCCGGGACAGCGCGGGCAAGCCGTCGGCCTCGGGAAAGCAGCACCCCGCAGCAGGCCTGACCTGGGAATGTACGTATCCATCTCCCCACCATAACGTAGGCAACTCCTTTATAAATTCCCGAACCACGGTTCTTCCACTCTTGTTATCAGAACCTGTAATTTTCAATTTACCTGTAAGTGGAGTTCTCAGAGACAAAAAGGCTTCCGAGTGTTCCCAGGGCAGTGGAGGCCTGAGACCCAGCAGATAACGCGGTCAACTCCCGCTCCCACTTCTTGGGGCCTGCTCGGGACAACCAACAAAACAATGAGGATGGGCCGGCCTCACCCCAAAAACAAGGAGTAGTTTCAACTGCAAGCGAAAAAATTCCATTCTACTGCCCCATGATCTCTATGACCCTTCTCAGCCTGAAGTGGTCAGAGCTGAGAGAGAGGGGAAGGAAAGGAAGTGGGGAGGCGGGGGAGAGGGGAGAGGTACCCCGAAAAGCAGATTTATTGTTACTGTAGTTGATGACTGGGGAACTTGTAACATTGATAGAAAGAATGTATTTTTTTAAATTAAAAAATAAGTGGGACACATTTATAAGTGACACATATGCAAACAGCGACGTCTTAATGTTGAGGGTGTAGTATGTGCCGAGCCTCAGGCCAAGCACTTTAAATGTGCTGTGTCCTTCAGTCTCCCAGCAACACCGTAAGGTTGATATTAGTATATTTTTAGATTAAGAAACTGATGCCAGCAAAGTTTAGTCATTTGGCCACACTCAGACAGCTAGAAGGTGGTCGAGCCTAGCTTTGAACCCAAACGGTCACCTTAGCCCACACTCTCGACCAATCTGCTGTGCCAACTCTTATGTTCCTGTATGTATTCTATATTCAGGAGAAAATTCTCCCCTCCATTTCAGCTTTATTGACGTACAATTTATATACAATAAAATTCACCACTTTTAAATATTCAATTTGGTGAACTTTGAAAAATGTAAAAATTTATGCAATCAGCACAATCATGACATATATTGTGATACCGAACAGTTCCAACACCCCAAAGCGCTCCCTGATGCTCTTTTGCAGTTGCCCTTCTCCCACCCTAGCCCCAGCCAGCCTCATTATCTGCTTTCTGTCACTGAACTTTTGCCTTTTCTAGAGTTTGGTAAAAGTAAAATAATATAATATGTGGTCTTTTGTGTCTGGATTCTTATACATAGCATAATGCTTTTAATTCTTCTATGTGTTATCAGTAGTTTGTTCCTTTTTATTGCTGACAAGTATTCCGTTGTATACACGAGCCACAGTTTTTCCATTCACCCGCAGAAGGATATTTGGGTTGTTTGTTTCTAGTTTTTGGTGATTGTGAATACATGTTTTCTTTTATCTTGGATATGTATATACTTAAGAGTGGAATTCCTGGGTCATATGGTAATTATAGTATAAAATAACTTTTAGAGAACTGCAAAACTGCATTCTAAGTGCCTAGCATTCCTTTCAGCAGTGAAAGGGAGTTCCAGTCACTTTATATCCTAATCCAATCTTGGTATTGTCAGTCTTTTTAATTTATGTTCTCTAATGGGTTTATAGTGGTATCTCTTGGTTTTAGCTGGATGAGTGCCTAAGGATATTGAGCATTTTTTCATGTACTTATTTGCTATTCATATATCTTCTTTTGTGAGGTATCCACAAAAGGGGGAGGGGTTGTCTTTTATCATTGTGTTTTTAAGACTTATTTATCCCCAAGTGCAACAGCAAAGACCAAAAAAGAAGGAAGGTCCAACAATGAGCCCTTGATAGTAATGACTATGTTAGAAATAAGAACAAGGCCTAGAGCTGCAGGGTGCCTAAGAGTTACCTCCTGAGAGCCTCCATGTTACTTATTAGAAATAAGAACAAGGACTAGAGCTGCAGGGTGCCTAAGAGTTACCTCCTGAGAGCCTCCATGTTACTCAAATGTGGCCAGTCTCAAAGCCAAACTCAGCATGTAAATGTGTTGCCTTCCCCCCAGCATGGGACATGACTCCTGGGGATGAGCCTCCCTGGTGCCGAGGGATTACTACCAAGTACCAGCTGATGATGTAACTAGAAAATGACATTGAATAAAAGGGTCAACTCAGACCAGCGGAATATCTGTCTACATATAATACCAGGAGTTAAAAATGCTTTTTGACCTGAATAAAAGGGGGAAATGGAAAGGACAAATGAGTTTATATGGCTATGAGTCTCCAAAAATTATTGGGAGGTTATCAGAGGGGTTGCCCTTATGCACACCTGAGCAGAGTCCCAGAGACAGATAAAGTAGATACAACCCCAGGTATTGGTTCTTCTGAGGGCTACAGAGACCCACAGGTTCTATGGATATGGCAGATGGAGTTCAGTGCCATGTCAGTTGGCCCTACTTTGGAGTTTCTGTTTCTGTGTGATGAAACTGGACTCAGATGTGATCTTTGTCCGCAAGCCTCTCCTGTTAACTTTTACCGGAACTGTAGTTGGTGCTGGGATTTAGTGTATACCCAGGGGACCTGAATCTCTGGACTGACCATGTGATAGCCAGGCCCTGAGCCTCAACAGACTTCAGCTCCTACACTCTGGTTTATTGGACTTACCCCACTCTGCTAACATAGAGGTGAAGAAGGTCAACCACCACACCAGGGAGCCAAGAGTGTCTGCAACTGAAAGCAGGAGAATTGTATCCAGCATCCATGTGGAATCTAAGCCCCCTCTTGATATGGATGTGGAGTGGTCACAACCATTCTAAGGTCCGCAGGATGGAGGAATAGAGTATGGATTAGAGTGGACTTACTGATATTCTATTCATGAACTATTATGATTAGTAATCGAAGAAAATGTGGCAATGGTGTGGAGAAAGTGGCCATGGTGGCTGCTGGGGGTAGGGAGTGGGAGGAAGAGATACGATGTGTGGGCATTTTTGGGGGTTGGAGTTGTCCTGGGTGGTGCTGCAGGGACAGTTACTGGACATTGTATGTCCTCCCATGGCCCACTGGGTGGACTGTGGGAGAGTGTGGGCTATGGTGTGGACCATTGACCATGAGGTGCAGCGGTGCTCAGAGATGTATTCACCAAGTGCAATGAATGTCTCATGATGATGGAGGAGGTTGATGTTATGGGGGGAGGAGTGGGGTAAGGGGGGTGGGGGGTATATGGGGACCTCATATTTTTTGAATGTAACATTAAAAAATAAATAAAGACCAAAAAAAGACTTATTCATATATTTTGGATAAAAGTCTGTTGAATATATGTTTTGCAAATATTTTCTTTAAGTCTATGGCTTGCCTTTTTATTTTCTCACAATATCTTTGAAGAGGAGAAATTCTTAATTTTGATAAAGTCCAATTTATCAATTTTTAGTAGTTTATGTTTTTTGAATCTTTTAAAGAAATCTTTGCCTGACTCAAGGAAAGTAGGACTTCCTTCAATGTTTTATATTAGATGCTCCATACATTTAGTCCAGACATTTAGGTCAATGATCCATTTCAAGTTAGTTTTTGCATATGGTATCAGAAAAGGACCAAGATATTCTCTCTCTCTCTTTTTCATATGCACATCCAATTTCTCCAGCACCACTTGTTGAAACAATTTCTCATTCTGCATTGAATTGTTTTGGCACCTTTGTAAAAAATTAATGAGCTATCATGTGAGTCTGTTTCTGCATTTTCTCTTCTGTTTCATTGATTTGTTGACCTTTTTTTTTTTTTTTTTTGCCTATGTTATACTGTCTTGTTTTCCATAACTTTATAATAAGACTAGGAATATTTTTAAAAATTGTTTTTCTTTTAAAATTGCTTTGATTTTTCTAGGTACTTGGCATCTCCATATAAATTTTGGTATTAGCTTTCAGTTTCTACAAAAAAATATGCTAGGATTTTGGATTGAAATCAACTAGAAGAGATCTGACAACTTTAACTTTCTGAATCACAAGCATGGTATAACAATCAATTTAGGTCTTCTTTGATTATTCTTAGGAATGTTTCATAATTTTCGGTGCACAGATAGTGTCCATTTTTTAAAATTTATGTCTAAGTATTTCATATTTCTAAGGTTATTACAAATGGTATTTTTTTTAACTTTTAATTTCCAATTATTTATTGCCAGCATGTAGAATTACATGATTTTTGTATATTGACCCTGTATCTTGTGACCTTATGAAATTCATTTATTGGGTGCAGTAGTAAATGTCTTATACATTTCTTAGGGTTTTCTACATAGATGATGAAATTGTCTGTGAATAAAGAAAGTTTTACTTCTTTTCCAGTTCACAAAGTAGTCAAGCATTCTCAAAGCAGCAGCAGCAGCTGCTAGGTTTCGCTTGCTCTTCCACCATCAGTTTGGCCAGTAAGGAAACAAGGTCAAAGGGATGGAGACAGTTTATTACTGATGCAGACTGCATAACTAAAGTCAGTGTATGTCAGTTCCCCATCCTTTGTCCCACAGGATGTCATGAAACCGAAGGGACCAGAGGGTAAGGAACACAGCAGTGGGCATTTTTGCAGAGGAGCCAATTCTAGAGCAACTAAGTAGTTCCACAGCCTGCAGCTCTACCTTCAGGGAAAGAGGGGATGGAAAAATCCCATGCCTCTGAAACCAGGGAGGTGACTAAGAAATAGCGTCACGGCTCTTCCCACAAGGTAGGAAGGCAGGTGAGAAATGGCCCTATGGAAACTCCTCGTAAGGCCAGCTAGCTTGCCATGTTTCTGGGAGCAAGCATCACAGATTGCAGCTGAGCCTTGAACAGGTCACAAGATTGCCCTGGCAGAGGCTTTCTCCCACACTTCCTGCGTTTTATTTCTTTTTCATACCTATTGGACTGGCTAGCACCTCCAGTATAATGTTGAATAGAAGTGGTAAAAAGGCATCCTACCATAGTCTCAATCTTAGAGGGAATGCCTTCACTTTTTCAACATTATGTATGATGTCAGCAGTACATTTTTGTAGACGCCTTTTAGATGAAGTGTCCTTCTAGTCCTGGTTTTTGGGAGATTTTTCCCAAAATCAGGAATTGATGTTGGATCTATTGAATGCCTTTTCTATATCTATTGAGATGAGAAAAACTCTTGGTTGTTATTGTGGTGAAATACATTTATTGATCTTAGAATGTTAAACAGGTCTTACCTTCCTGAGATAAAGCCCATTTGCTCATGATATATTATCCTTTTTATATATGGTTGGATTTCTTTTTGTGCTAAACCCTGAAAAGAACTTTTGCATCTATGTTCAATAGGGATATAGTTCTGTAGTTTTTCTTGTCATCCCTTGTCTGGTCTTGGTATCAGTGTAATGCTAGCCTCAGAGAATGAGTGACACATGTTCCCTCCTCTTCTATTTTCTGGAAGAGCTGTTTAAAATTGGTATTGTTTCTTCCTTAAGTATTTGATAGATTTCACCAGTGGGGCCATCTGGGCCCATGCTTTTCTTGTGTGAGAAAGTTCTAAAATATGTATTCAATTACTTAAATAGAAATAGGGCTTCTTGAATGAACTTTGGTAGTTTGTGTCTTTGTAGAAATTTGTCCATTTCATTTAAGTTATCATATTTGTTGGTATCAATTTATTCATAATATTTCCTAATTATCCTTTTCATTTCTATAGGCTCTGTCGTGCTGTCTTTACCTTCATTTCTGATCTTGGTAATTTGTGTGTTTTTCTTTTCTCCTCAATCTGGGTAGCTTTTTTAAAGAACCAACTTTTGGTTTTATTGATTTTTCTTTTTTGTTCCATATTTTATCCCACTGATTTCTCCTTTTCTCTTATTATTTCTTTCCTTCTGCTTATTTTAGGTTTAATTAGCTCTTATTCAGGCTTAATTGGCTCTTGTTTTTCTAGTTTTTTTTTAGGTGAAAACTTAGATTGCTAATTTCAGACTTTTCTTCTTTTCTACTGTGTTTACTTTTATAAATTTTCCCCTAAGCACTGCTTCAGCAGCATGTCACATATTTTTATTTATTGTGTTTTCACTTTCATGATCAAAATATTTTCTAAATTTATTTAAGATTTTTTCTTTTAAGCAGGGATTATTTAGAAGTGTGATGATTAATTTCTAAATCTTTGGGAATTTTCCAGATAGCTTTCCATCATTGATTGCTAGTTCAATTCCATTGTGGTCAGAGAATACACTTTAAATGAATTCAACACTCTTAAAAATTTATTGAGGAAGTGGATGTGGTTCATGCAGTTGAGTGCCTGCCTCCCACATGAGAGGTCCTGGATTCGGTTCCGGTGCCTCCTTAAAAAAAAATGTATTGAGACTTATTTAAGCATTAAAAATATGGCCTATCTTGGTAAATGTTCTGTGTGCACTTGAAAAGAATGTGTATTCTGCTGTTGATGGGAGGAGTGTCCTATAAACATCAATTAGATTAAATTGAGAGATGTTCAAGTCTTCTATTTTTTTATGGATTTTCTGTCTACTTATTCTATCAATTACTGAGAGAGTAGTGAAATTTCTTATTAAAATAGTGTATTTGTCCTTTTGAAAAGGATTTGTAGATCTCTTTTTAGTTCGATCAGTTTTTTGCTTTATGTACTTTGAGCATTGCTTTTATTCTTGTTTCTTAGGGAGGCACCAGGGATCAAACCCAGGACCTCGAACATGGGAAGGAGGCATCAATCACTTGAGCTACAACCACTCCCTGCTGTATGTACTTTGAAACTAAGTTATTAGGTACATATACATTTAGAATTGTTATGTGTCTTGATGAATTAAACCCCTTGTCATTAAAAAATGACCCTCCATATCCCTGATAAAATTCTTTTTCCTGAAATTCACTTTTCAGCCATTTGAGCTTTTTTTCCCCATATTTTCATGGTATGTATTTTTCCATGATTTTAATCTACCTATCTCTTTATTTATTTAACTTTTTATTTTGAAATACTTTCAAACTTACATGACAGTTACAAAAATAATACAAACTCTATACATATCCATCTTCTCCCCCAGATACCCAGATCTACCAAGTTTAATGTTTTGTTTCATTTGCCATATCATTCTCCCTCCCTCTCCCTCCATCCCTTTCTCAATCTTTCTCCATCCATTCATCCATCCAACTATCTTCTGTCTGTCCATCTATTATAAATCTATTTTCCAAATGTCTGAGTGTAGATTGTATACACATGCTCCTTTACCACTTAATACTGCCATACATTTCTAAGAACAAGGGTTTTGCTTATTTATTCACCTTAAGTGCAGTTATCAAGTTGAAGAAATTTTTGATATAAAGCTTATAGTCTTTATTCCAATTTTTTTCAAATGTCTCAATAAAGACCCTTTTTAAAAAAAGATTCATTCCATCCATTTATCCTTCCCGTCATTGTTTGCACTCCCTGTCTGCTCTCTGTGTCCATTTGCCATGTACTCTCTGTGTTGGCTTGTCTCCTCTTTAGGAGGTACTGGGAACCAAACCTGGGACCTCCCGTGTGTGAGAGAGGTGCGCAATCGCTTGAGCCACCTCTGCTCCCTGCTTTTTACCTTTCTCATTGTGTTTCCTCTTTGTGTCTCCTTTGTTGTGTCATCTTGATGTGCCATCTTGCTGTGCCAGCTTGCTGTCCTGCTTGTCTTCTCCAGGAGGTACCGGAAACCAAACCTGGGATCTCCCATGTGGTAGGCAGGAGTCCAATCACTTGAGCCATATCTGCTTCCCCAGTAATGTCCCTTTGAGCTATCTTTCCTTGATAGTTCTCATGCAGGATCCTGGATTGCATTTAATTATAAATTCTCTTTAATTGTGCTTTTTTTAAAAATTGAGGAAATATGTAGAGAATGTAATCTTTACCATCTCAACCTCTCCCAAGTATACAATTCAATGTGATTAATCACATTCACAATATTGCAGTACACTCATCACCTCCCAATACTACAACTTTCATCTCCCAAAACAGAAACCTTACACTCGTTATTCATTAACTCCCATCCCCCCTCTTCCCAACCCCTGGAAACATGTACACTAATTCCTGTCTCTATGAGCTTGCATATTCCATAGTATTTTCTTTGTAGTTACCTTGAGGATTAAATTTAACATCCTAAGTCTATAATAATCTCATTTGCTTTGATACCAATTTAACTTCAATAATATATTTCCATAATATATTCCAATAATATATTCCTTCAAATTATTTTCCTATACCCCTCCATTCCCCCACCTTTATGTAGTTCTTTTCACAAATTACATTTATACGTTATGAGTCCCAAATCACTGATTTATCATTACAGTTTATGCTTTAGCCCTTTATTCTGTACGAAGTAAAAAGTGGAGTTACAAACCGAAAATAAAATAGTATTGGCATTTATATTTACCCAGTTGCTACCCTCACTGGAGATTTTTATTTTTCGTTTGGCTTCTGTCTATTGTCCAGTGTCTTTTTCTTTCAATCTGCAGAACTCTCTTTAGCATTTCTTGTAGGGCTGGTCTGGTAATGACAATGACAAACCTCCTCAGCTTTTGTTGTTTATCTCAGAATGTCTTAATCTCTCCCTCATATTTGAAGGACAGTTTTGCCAGATATAGAATTCCTGGTTAGCATTTTTTTTTTTTTTGCTTTCACCCCACTGCCTTATTGCCTCCATGGTTTCCAATGAGAAATCAGCATTTAATCTTATTGAAGCACACTTGTATTTGACGTGTTACTTCTCTCTTGTGGCTTACAGAATTCTCTTTATCTTTGGCATTTGACAGCTTGATTATAATATGCTGCAGCATGGGCCTATTTGGGTTTATCCTGTTCGGAGTTCGTTGAGTGTCCTGGATGAGTGTCATGTCTTTGGTTAAACTTGAGAAGTTTTCAGCCATAATTTCTAGGAATGTTCTTTCTGTCCCTGTCTATTTTCTTCTCCTCCTGGGACTCCCGCCATGTGCTTAATGGTATCATAGTTCCTCAGGTGCTCTGGTCATTTTTCTTTGTTCTTTCTGCTTCTCAAACTGAATGGTTTCAGTTGTCTTACCTTCAGGTTTTCTGATTCTTCCTTCTGCTCTCAAGCTGCTCTAGGGAATTTAAAATTTCTGTTACTGTGGTCTCAGCTCTGTTTGGTTCATTTTCATAGTTTTCATCACTCTATTGATACTCACTTTGCATTCAGCTATCATTTTCCTGATTTCCTTTTGTTCTTTGTCAATTAATCGTTTCTAATGCTTTAGTATTCTCCTTGGCCTGGGTCATAATTTCCTGCTTCTTTGTATGTCTTGTAACCTTTTTTTTTTTTAATTTTAAAAGAAAATTTATTGAAATATATCTCTCATACATAAACATACATAAATAAACAATAAGTGTATAATAGTTGTGAATTTATAAAACAAACATATATAACATAAAAGAAACATATAACTTCTCACCCTACCACCAATAACTTGCTTTTTTTTTTTACATATAAATGAGTTTAATTATTATAGATTTTACACAGTAGATATCTTTCAGTTAGTATTGCTTTGAGGTGTTGGGTCCCTTATTAAAAAGTAAGTGAATATACCCTGAAGCACATGTCTTGTAACCTTTTTTTGAAACTTGGACAATTTGATGTTTTATCACTGGAGTTTAGACTCTGAGGGTTCTATTCTTTAAATTTGTATCCAGCTCATGTTGTGACAGAGTTTTCCTTGAATATGAGGTGCTAACAAAAAAAAGAAAGAAAAGAAAAGAAGGAGGAGGAGGGTGAGGAGAAAGGAGGAAGAAAAAAGGAGAACAACTTCAACGCCTTTCCCAGTCCTTGCAGATTGATCTGTGTGGGTGCCCTCCTTCAGGCTTATCCACGCAAGGAGTTTGGAAAGTACCTCAAGACCAAAGCAAAGGGCCTCCCTGATCCTTTCTGCACATGTGTCTTGTCTTGGGTATACACTTGTGGCCCTGGGAATTCCCTCATTTACACAGTTCTGAATGTCCCTTCCTCTCTCAGAAACCATTTCCTCAAGGACCTGGGCGCCACCTATATGGCAAACAGCCAGCAATCCCTTGCCCCACACCACGTGACTTAACTGCTCTTCTGTAGAGTTCTGTAGGAGAAGTTAGTGAGCCACCTTCTACACGCAGAGCAAATTCTGGGACAGTGTATCCTCTAGGCCTCCACCAGACAGACTGGGCCAAAGATACACATGCTCCTGGTATGTACATAAGGGGTTACTCTACTCCTTCTGGAACTAGGACCAGAGGTCTGCACTGGGAGCATGTGCTGGCCCTGCACCAAACCAGTGAGGGGTGACAAAGAGGCTAGTTAGGGCACCATGAGATCCTACAGCTTTTAAGTAGCCTTTGCCTTCATCTGGTGCATGCTCTGTTACTGCAGTCCTGTAACTTTCTGGAGCTTTGAGAAAGATGTTTCTGCCAGTTTTCACTAGTTGTATAAACCATCTGTGGGGAATGGAGCCTGGAAGCATCTCATTCCTCCACCGTAATCGGGACATGGCCCCTATGTCTTAATATTTAAAGTAAGTTTTTTAGATGGTATATAATTGACCCTTGCTTTTAAAATCCAGTCTATCTCTGCCTGCTAATATTTGAATGTTTAGACTATTTAAAGGAGAGGTTCTTAAGGGTCCGTGGAAAGACTTCAGGGGGTCCATGAGTTTGAATTGAAAAAAAAAAACACTTATTATCTTTATTTTCTCTGACCTCTAACTGAAATCTAGCATTTTCTTCACCTATGAATGTATGCAATAAATAAGTTGCAGTAATATTCATTTCACCTAACTGGTAAAGGGGTCTGGAGAACAAAAAAGGTTAAGAACCCCTGATTTACAGTAATGCAATTATCAATATGGTTGAGTTTAAATCTATTAACTTGCTACTTGTTTATTGTTCTTTTTTCCCCTCTTTTCCTGTATTTGTGGGGGTAAATTTAAGATTTTTTAATGAATCCATTTTATTTCCTTTTTTTGTTGTTGTTGTTTAAGGGATGTACCTCCTTGTTTTAGTATCTTTATGATTGCTTGGCCATTTACAATATATGTCTTTAATATTCACATTCTACCTTCAAATCATATTATATCACTTCATGTATTTTGTAAGTATTTTGTAAGTATACTTCCATTTCATCCTTTTTAGCCTTTATGTTATTATTTTCATTTATTTTACTTCTACATACATTATAAAGCCCACAATATACTGTTTTTGCTTTAAACAGTTGATTATTTTAAAAGAGATTGCAAACATAAGAAAAACAATCTTTCATATAAAAGATTTATATACCCACAGTTACTACTTCCAGTGCTCTTTATTACTTAATATAAGTTTGAATTCCTTTTAGGAATTATTTTTCTTGTGCCTGAAGAATTTCCTTGAACATTTCTTTTAGTTCACATATGCTAGTAATGTGTTATTTCAGCTTTTGTCTCAATGTCTTTATTATGCTTTGTTTTTGAAAGATCTTTTCATTGGCATGGAATTCTAAGTTGGCATTTTTTTCATTCACTACTTTAAAGGTATCGGTCCATTGTCTGGTGGTTTGCATTGTGTTCGATGAGACATCTTCTGTCATTCTTATCTTTGTTTCTTTCCATGTAATATGTCTTTTTTATTTGACTGCATTTAGATTTTGTCTTTATCCTTGCTTTTCAAAAGACTGATTATTATGTATCTTTGTCTGTGTGTGTGCGTGCATACATGCTTACATGTTCTTTTGCTTGAGGTTCATTGAGCTTCTTGTATCTGTGCATTTATAATTTTCATCAAATTTGAACAATTTGCAGACATTATTTCTTCAAGTTCTTTTTCTATTCACTCCCTCCCTTTTATTCTCCCAGAATTTAAATTAAGTAGGTATTTCCCCACAGCTCATTAACACACTCTTAATTTTATCAGTCTTTTTTTTCTCTCTGTGTTTTATTTTGGATAGTTTATAGTCTGTCTTCAAGTTCACTGATTTTTTTCCTCATGAACCAGCAAAGCTATTGTTATTATCATACAATATATTTTTCATTTCAGATATTATATTTTCATCTCTGTAAGTTCTATTTGTGTTTCTTATAAACCTTCCATTTCTCTCTTCATCATGTCCATGCTCTTTTCTATCTGGAAAACATTTATAATAGCAATTTTAATGTTCTTGTCTACTAATTCTATCAACTGTGTCTTTTCTTTATTTCTATTGGTTGATTTTTCCTATTATTATGAATCATAATTTACTACTTCTTTGCATCTTTAGTAATTCTTTATTGGATGCCACATATTGTGAAATTTACATTGTGGGAAATGGAGTGCTAGAGTTTGTTGCATTCATTTAAATAGTTTGGCTTTGTTCTGGATGCACTTAGATTCCTTGGAATCACTTTAATCTTTTTGAATCTTGTATTTAGGCTTTGTCCAGACAGCTCTATTCTAGGATTAATTTGGTTCCACTATTGAGGCAATACCTTTCGTACTCTAACTGCCTCATATATTAGGAAGCCGTTCCTTGCTGGCTGGTGGGAGGGAACACAAAAAAATTCCTGGTCCTGTGTCACTTCTGGGGGTTGTTCTTCCTCCTGTCTGGTGGTTCTTTCCCTAGCTCTGGAGAGTCTTCTCACATTCAAGCCCAGATCTGTAAGGGCTCAAGTAAAGGTTTGAGGGGCTCCTTCTGCAGAGCTCTGTGTAGCCCCCTCCTTTCTTGTATTCTGTCCACAAATCTACCCACCGTGGCCTCCTTCTTCAAACTTTCTCCTTACCTCAGCGAGTCCCACGGGCTGCCTGGGTTCACTTCCTTCTCTTATAGCCTGGAGACTCACTTTAGGCAGTAATTGGAGCACTTGCAGGTTTACTCACTTGCTTCCCTTCTTTCAGGGAACGCTGCATTCCGATCTCCTCCATTTTGTCTGTTTTTCTAGCTATTTAAGGTGAGAGGGTAATCTAAATCCTGTCTTTTCACAAGCCAGAAGCAGAAGGCAGACCTGGCTTTGAATCATTCATTCATATCTTCCCAGCTCTCCCTATGACCCAAGAGAAGATGACTGTTCATAAAATATCAGATTAGAAGGAACTTTCGTAGAGATTGTGAAAACACAGATTTAAGAGGGAAAAAGCTAGGCTGCTATGATTAGAGACTCGAAATTGAAGTGGCTTAAAAAATCAAAGTTGATTTCTCTCTTATCTAATAGTTTGGATATGTTGTCCATGGCAGCTTGAGTGGTCCGAGCTCCCTCCAACTTGCTTTTGTGCTGTCTGTGGAGTGTTGCTCTTATCTTCATGGTCAAACATGGCTTTCGACACATCCATGTTCCAGCGTGAGGAAGCAGGAAGGGGGGAGGGGAGTGCATGCTGCTTTCCTTTGGAGAACATGAACCAGAAGTCGCACACATCACTGCCACGCATGTTGCTAGTCGCACGAGACCTTAAGTAGTTACATGGACGCACATAGCTGCAGGGGAGTCTTGGCTGGGCCATCGTGCATTCAGCAACAATTTCTATTTTTGTGGAAGAACGGGAGGCTGTTTCCCGGGAAGCAGTCTGCCACACAGATGGAACTTTTCTATCTGATAAGAGAGGAGAAGATGCCTTTTAAATGGTATGGCGAAGATGAACTTATCTTTACAAAACTCTGTCTCCAGATAGTAGGAACAATAGCTTGGCATTTCATGACATGACTGGTGATGATTGGTATGGGGCATTTTTACGCGTGTCGTGGGTTATAAATGGGCCCATGGAATGGCTGTGTAATGGTGTATCTAGACGACGGTCTCACATCTGATACCGAGGAAGAGGAGATGATGAAGAAACCTGAGAGATTTGCCCCCAAATCACATCCTTAGGCATGCCTGGGAATAGAACCTTTTCTGAATATAAAATATAGGAGCTTAGCCTGATAGCTGACGTGATTGACTTTGTGGTATCAGTTCAAGATCATATTTTAAAATCTAAATATCCTTACAAACTTATCCAGAAGTTTCTTGGAACATCACACCCCAACACATCTGACAGTGTATCAATGGTCACAGAGGTGTTAGAGTATAAAAGTATCATGTTTACCTGGATAAAATCTGAATAACCAAGCTCACACATGGTTTAAGGGTCTCTTCATCATAGTGAGTTTCACACCGTGTTTCACACGAGGCCCTCGTGAGTGTCAGGGTACGGGATGCAGGGGGAGGCACAGCCATGCAAAGAGGTTCCTGGGTTCCTACCGCTGTTTCAAGCAGAGGAAGTCTTCATTTATCTGGCTTTTATGCTAGGCTTCCAGATAAGTTTTCATTGGAGCAAAACACCCTAGGGCTCAAAAAATATAAAGTATAAATTAGCTCTTTTCCTAAAGACAGCTCTTCACCCTGACAATGATTTGACCTGGCCTCACAGAGGATTCTGAAGCCTTTGATTAAAATCTCAGTCCTTTGATGAGTTCATTTAAAAACTGTAAATCAATGATGCTACAGAGAAACAGCTGAAAAGTCATTCCCCAGACTGATTTACATTTATAAGGCTATGATATATATTTAAGAGGCACATTAAAGAGCCAATTCCTGGGTAATATATTGGACTTGCCGTGGTTTTAACAGCTTGGCAATGTTACAGTGTCTGCTCGCTCTTTCCTTTGTGAGTGCTCAGTGCCACAGCGGCTGTCACCAGAGAAGGGAGCCGGAGCCAAGAGTGAGGCTTTTAGAGTCCACACTTGGCAGTTGTGAAGAGCGCATCCTTAAGCCTTGAAAGGGCTGACATCAAACACGGCCCGTCTGAAGAGTGGGATGTTCTCACATCAGAAACCCAGCGTCAGGACTGCGGCTTTTGAACATCAAAAAAGAGGTAGGAAAAAACCCTGACAGCACTGATGTCCCAGGGACAAGCGCTGAGACCAAAGAGAAAGGTGCTCCTGCCAAACTCTAAATGCTGCCAGCTTGAGGGCGCCGCCGCCGCGCCCTGGCGGCTCCTCTCCGCTCTCTCACACCAGGCTGGGTGTGAGCACACTCGGCGGGGAGGCGGGTGGGGAGCATGGGCGCGGGAAGGAGGGCGAGGGGCCAGCCTTTGGGGACGTCTGAATTATTTTCTCTGTCTTCCAGATTCTCTTTATTTCATCTTCTTTTTTTAAAGATTTATTTATTTCTCTCCCTTCGCCCCCCCCCCCCCCCCCATTGTCTGTCCTCTGTGTCTATTTGCTGCATCTTCTTTGTCTGCGGCACGGGAATCTGTGTTTCTTTTTGCTGTGTTATCTTGTTGTGTCAGCTCTCCGTGTGGGCGGCACCATTTCTGGGCAGGCTGCACTTTCTTTTGCGCTGGGTGGCTCTCACGGGGCGCACTCCTTGCGCGTGGGGCTCCCCTATGCGGGGACACCCCTGCATGGCAGGGCGCTCCTTGCGCGCATCAGCACTGCGCACGGGCCAGCTCCACACAGGTCAAGGAGGCCCGGGGCTTGAACCTCGGACCTCCCATGTGTACGCCCTAACCACTGGGCCAAGTCCGCTTCCCTTATTTCATTTTCTTACGGAGCCATCTCTAACTTTCCCTGTCTTGACCCAACTTTCACGTTCCTTCCCATCGCAGACAACTCAGGCGCTCTCTGCGGAAGCAGCCAAGGCAGCACAGCTGAGGCAGCGGGCCCGTCTTCCGCGCCACCTGTCCCGGGGAAGCAGGAGGAGTGTTGTTGCAAATAGCGATCGGTTCGCTTCCCGAGGAAGCACTGCCAAGGAAAGCAGCAGTCAGCGTTCAGCTTTTGACTTCCAAAATAGGTTCCTTGGTTTTCAAAGTCCCAATATTGCTAAAAATAGTATCAAAACGTCCACCCAGAGAGCTCCCAGACCCAACCCATTGGTCACTCCTGTATTTCTTATGCAAAAACAAGGAAATGCTATCTATATTCTTATTATCCTGCTTTCCTGGTAAAGGATGGCACACTGCATGCATGGTTCGGCACCTTGCATTGTTCACTTAACAATCAACTGGCCCACTTTCCTTGTCCCTGCTCGAGTTCATTTTCCTTTTGCTGTTGGGTTGTTGCTGCATGGGTTCCGCCCTGCACAGTGCCCTGGTTTATTCTCCTTGCCCTGATGGGCACCGCTTCTTTCCAGTCTTGATATTACAAATAAAGCTACGGTGAATACCCTTGCTCACATGCCACTTCTTGTGCACACAGGTGTATGTATAGGTAAATTCCCCTCATGGTGCCTGTTTACCCCAGAGCCTTGCCAACATCTGTTGCCACACTTGGGGATTCTTGCTAATGTGATGGTTGATAAGTTTTATCTCAGTGTAGTTTTTTTTTAAATAAAAATAAAAATGTATTCCAGAGTTATTAATTTTCACATACATTCTACAGAATAATCATTAAATTCTACAGAATAATCAATATTAAATGAAGACTTGGGTGAGTTAGGTTAACAAGAAGATTCTGAATTTTAACAACACTGAAGAATAATATTTTAAATTCTTTTAAAAAAATTTTTTTATTTATTTCGTCCCCAGTTGTCTGTTCTCTGTGTCCATTCGCTGTGTGTTCTTCTGTATCTGCTTGTATTCTTGTCAGCAGCACTGGGAATCTGTGTCTCTTTTTGTTGCATCATCTTGTTGCGTCAGCTCTCTGTGTGTGCAGCCCCACTCCTGGGCAAGCTGTGCTTTTGTCACGCGAGGCGGCTCTCCTTGTGCGCGGGGCGCACTCCTTGTGTGTGGGGCACTGTGCGTGGGCCAGCTCACCACACGGGTCAGGAGGCCCTGGGTTTGAACCCTGGACCTCATATGTGGTAGGCAGATGTTCTAGCCATTGAGCCAAAATCGCTTCCCGACACTGAAGAATGAAATAGCAACAGAAGTCAGCACATCAGTTCCAAAATTGCCAAAGCCATACAAAACATTTACAGGAGACTGGCAAGCAATGAAGTTGCATTTTAAGTGCTATTTATTTATTTATTTATATTTTTTATTTATTTTTAAAAGCTACTTATCAGTGTAGTTTTCATTTGCCTTTTTCTTAGGAGGTTGAGGTTCATTAGACTCTGCAGACCCAAAGCAAAAACAGCAGTCTCAAAAGTCAGAGCAAGAACTGTTTTTCTCTTCTTTAAGAAAAAGCATTTTTGATTATGAAAAGGTTGAGGAGCTGAGGGCCTTAGAACATAAAAAGTGAAGTGGGGAGGAATGTGTGATGATTTAAGGGAAGTCCCCATGCCCCAAATTCAGTTAGTTTGGGGGAAGGACGGGAACTGGAGGGCAGGGGACCCTGGCTTAGCTGGTGGGTTCTAAAAGGGACCCCTGCTCCCACGACCCTCCTTAGGCAGAGCCCAGGGGGGAGTGATGGATAAAATGACAGGACACACTGCCCAGGGCCTGTGCCTCCTGCCCTGGCCCCATGACCGGCCCTGCCTCACACACATTCAAATCCCTGCCCTCCCCTGGACCGCGCCCCAGCCTTCCTAGTGGCCCGCAAACCTGCACATCCCTCCTCTGGCCGTTAAAAAGAAAAGCATGGGAATCCCCTCCACTTTCAACGTCACTTTTCTGTAATCTAAAACTTCCCTAAAAATACAGTTTATTATTACAAAAAAAAAAAAAAAAGGAAAGAAAAGAAAAGCAAATAGACCCCCAAACTCGATTGCTCTCTCAAGCTATTGCCCCATGGGAGCCTGGCATCCCTGTGGCATTTCTCGGCCTTCCCATCCCTTGTGTCCCCATAGTCCCCGCCTGCAGTGGCTGCAGCCCCCCTCTCCCTGGGCAGCTCGCCCTCCTCACCACTCCCCCTCCCTGGAGCTTCCTGGACCCCTGGCATGGGCTGGCCCCGCTCCAGGGGCTCCTCCCGAGGCCCCCACAGGCTCCGGCTCTCAGGGCTCCTCGCCCCCTGCCCATCCCCGCCGGCCTCCCCCGAGCCTCTTCCTCCATAGTTTCATCTGTTCTGAGGTGGCCGGTATGTCCTCGAGGGCCTGGGAAGCCCCCTCCCTCATCAGGGAGCCTCTCCCCTCGCCCAGGCCCCTCCCCACCCATGTTCTGGCCCCAACTCCAGCTCCTGAGGCCAAGCCCGGCCCTGCAGGGCTTTCACAGCCCATGGAGTCCTTCTAGGGCACTTGGTGACCCTGCAGGGGCTCATCAGCCTCTGACCACCAGGGGTGACTCGGGAGCGACCCCTCGCGTGCGTGCCCCTGCTCATCCTTCATGTGCCGGTGGCCACCGCTGCAACCAATCGCCACAGACTTAGCGGCTGAACCCACACAGCTTTGTTGCCTCGTGGTCCAACTCCTTGGCTTGGTCGCTGGACTCAGATCAGGTGTTGGCAGTGCTGTGCTCCTTTCTAGAGGCCCAGGGGCGTGCCTGCCGTCTGCTTCTAGAGGCCGCCTGCTTTCTTGCCTGGGCCCCCTTCCTCCACCTTCAAGGAGAGCAGCGTCGGGCTGTGTCTTTCTCAGGTGGCTTCACAGACTCTGACGCTTTGACCTTGAAGGGTCCACGTGATGACATCGGGCCCACCCGGCTAATCAGGATAATCTCCCTGTCGGCTGATTAGTGCCCTTACTTCCACGTCCAGCCTTAATTCTCCTTGACCCAGTCAAGTAGCATGTTCACTGGCTCCTGGGCTGAGGGCCCCTCGGGGGCAGGGGCCTTATCCTGATACGCAGTCCAGGCTGGCTGTCCTGGTCGCCGTTCTGCACGGGCCCTCGTCGCCATCCTCCCAGTCGCCGTCTCTTTCCTGATGTCTCCGGCCCTGCCTTTTGCAAGAGCTTCTCAGCAGGTCTCTCTGGCCCTGTTCTCTTCTCCAGCCTCCTCAGAGCTGCCCGAGTTATGGTTCTAAACCACAAAGCGAATCCCGTCCCTTCCCGGTCGAAATCCTTTGATTGGATGTAGGATGAAGTCCAAGTTCACCAGGCACTTCACCGTCGGGCTCCAGGAGGGCACCAGATATATTCCTGGGCTCTTTAGGCACAGTGCCTTGGACATGGCCACTTTGACAAAGACGACTTGACCTAGCTTAAGAAATCAGACTTTAAAATCCTCAGCATTCACATTGATCATGAGTCATTTGCAAACAGACAGCCTATCTCTCTGGTCCTCGCTCGGGGTGGGGACTGGGAAGGAGACAGGGAGGGAGAGTGTGTATGAGGGATGCAGCAAGGGCTGTGGGGTGGGGCGGGGCCACCTGCTTTGCACACCTTAACTAAGCTATTAGCCTATGACACAGTGTCACCAAACCTGCCACTTGATGATGCCTGCTGGGTGCAGAGGTCCAGCCCCTGCCTGGCTCCAGATGCTCTGCTCAGTCTTGCCCTCCCTCCGCCTCTGCCCACCTGAGGCTAGTGACCTTTTCTGGACTGCGATTAGGCTCCTCCCCTGCTTCAGTATTGTCATGGTTTCTCCAGGATGGAGCGATGCTCCGGCAGGCCCTCAAGCCTCCCTGAGCCTGCCCGTGGGCATGGCCTGCTCTCCCTCCCTGGGCTCCGGCACACCTGGACCACACCTGAACTAGCCACTCCCTCCTCTCCTAAACACGCCATGCACCTCTCGCCTCTGTGTGGTTCCTGTAGCTATCTCCACCAGTCAAATCCTTTTCTTCCAACTCAGCTGTGGGCTCCTCTAGGCCTCTCTTAACTTCCCATGGGCCTTCCTCAGTTTCCCACCTTAGTTTCAGTCCTTGGTCCTTTAAACTCTTACAGTGTGTGCCCATCAGCTCGCTGGAAGTGCATAAAAGGCACAACTCACCAGAAAAAGTCTTCCTCAAAGGTGATGCTCAGCCTCGGAGCCCCAAATTATTTGTACTCTTCTCAAGCTCTCTGTCAGTCCAGACCAAGG
This sequence comes from Dasypus novemcinctus, assembly GCF_030445035.2. Taxonomy (NCBI): domain Eukaryota; kingdom Metazoa; phylum Chordata; class Mammalia; order Cingulata; family Dasypodidae; genus Dasypus; species Dasypus novemcinctus. The sequence continues at coordinate 15,814,766 of NC_080689.1, read as the reverse complement.
TTTCCTTGGGCAGCCTCAGGGAGACGCCCTCTTGCCTCTCTGCTTTGTTCTCCATCCCCTCGCCCCCAGTCTCTTTGGCCTTCTCTCCCCTCTGCCCTCCCTACAGGGTCTCGCCAGTGGTCATTTCCACATGATTCTCCCCTCACGGAGCTGGAGAGCACTCCACCCCAAATGCTGACATATGCGGGCAACACCACACACCAGCTCACACTCACTGCCTTAACGGGCCCAGCCAGCATTTGTCAGTCAGCTGCCATGGGCCACCGGGCACTGAGCTGGGTACTGGGGACGAAAAGGAGGCTTCAGTCCCACGACTCTGGAAGGGGCTTGGGATCCTTCAAAGAGAATCAATTGCAAAGCAAACTTGAGCTTGATGGCTTGCCAGATATATCGACTCTATTTTATGTACCTTTTCATTTTGAGATAACTTTAGACTTAGAAATTGTTGCAAAAATAGTATAAAGTTCTCTAACATCTTTCACCCAGCTTCCTCTAATGTTAACATCATATATAACCATGAACGATGATCTAAACCAGAAAACTAACTTCCATGCCATGCGATTAGGTAATCTATGGGCCTCATTTGAATTTTGCCAATTGTACTACTAATGTTCTTTTTCTGGTCCAGGATGCAACCTAGGATCCCAAGTTGCATTCAGTTGTCTCATCTCCTTAGTGTCCTCCGATCTGTGACATTCCTCTGCCTCTTTTGATCTCACCGTGACACACCTGGAGTAAGTGGCATTGCCTGCAGTATGTCTCTCTGTCTTACCCAAACCCTTTCCCCATCACCTGGAGGCAGGAAACACACACCATCCTGCTACAAATCGACTGCATTTTGCCTTGTGTTAGCCTGCCTTGTGCAAGTGTCAGTTCTCCACATATGAAAGCATTGTGGGTGACGGGACCCTCTCCATCTTCATCTCCAGGACCTGTCACGCTGTCTGGTAGCACAGGGCCGCTGACTGATAAATACTGGCTGAGCTGCATAAGGTACTCTGGGGAGTCCAGGGTGTGTGAGCTTGTGGTCTTACGGGTGTATGTAAACATTGGTGGGAATGTGTGTTTGTATATGTGTGTTGGGGGGGGTGGGGATCCTCTCTGGAGACCTGTTATAAAAGTTGGTTTTGTCCATAGGCCAGATTAAGCCATTCAATTGTCCAACCAAAACTTATTAAGTGCCAACTTTATGTCAAGTGCTATACTCATTAGACGTAGTTAAATCCTGTAGAAACAACTAATGGATAAAAAGACACAGTTTCTACCTTTGGGTAGTTTCCAGTTTTACAATGGAAGGAAATAGGAAAACCACATAGATGGTTCTGGGAGCACACAGGCAATCAGGGAAGGCTTCCTAGAAGTGACATCTTAACTGAGACTGAAGAGTTGAATCAGAATTCACCAGGTTATGGAGTGAGGGAGTGGTGAGTAGGAGATGTGGGTTCCAAACCGAGGTGAGGGAGAAGGGTGCCTTTAGGGCACTGTAAGCCAGAAAAGAATAACAATTGTAGCTGCTGTCTATGGAGTCCCTCCGTGCCAGGCCCCACATCAAAGGCATTCCTCACATTTTCTCAAATCCAAGAAGTAGGGATTCTTAGCCTCACTTAAGGATGAGACAAAAGGAGCTCCAAGGGGCTGGATGACTTGTCCAAGGCCACCCTTTCAGGAGGAGGCAGCCCTGGGATTTAAACTGCCTTGAATTTGAGCTCTCAGATGATGACAGATGAAGCCTTGGGGAGAAACGGGAGAGAAATCTAAGCTGTGAGAAGGCACAGCCAACCTGCTTCTGTGCTCGCTGAGCTCCGTTTCCCGGCTGCCTTTCTGCCAGGCCAGAGGTTCAGATCTTAATTGGAAATGACAGCTCCTGGGCGCTGGGGCGGCAGGGGGTCTCCTCACTGCTGGGCTGTCACAGGCCCAGCACAGCCGGGACCGGGACCTTGCCAAACGCAGCAGACCCGCGACGAGGCAGGGGCCCGGGCTGGGTGGCCTCCCGCCCCCGCACGGTCGCGGTGTGTACAGCTCGTTTAAGAGGCTCCTCAGCGAGCAGGGGGAGACCCCCTTAAGCACCAGACATTGCGACAGTGGTGAAAAGAACACTGTCCCCTCCATCTGCTTCAGGTGGTAAGGGGTGGGGAAAGCGAGACCCTAAATAACCAAGCGGAGAAGGGAAACTGAAGCCAGGGCCAGGGCGTTGGGACGGCTGGCTTTGGCGCTCCGGAGGCGCATCAGAAGGTAAGGTGGACGCGCAGGGAAAGCGTTTATGTTGTAAAAACGGAGGCTGCTTTTCACAGTAAGATAAGAGTAATGGCCGAGAAGTCTCCATACCCTTTCTCACGGGTGTTTTGTGACTAATGGGCTCTAAGTCAGCTGCTGGAGCTACCCTGCCAGGTGCCCAGAGTCATCATGGGACTCTATCTCTGGAACGCGGGGTACAGCGTTCCCCCAAATGCCAAAGGCTCTCAGTTACTTTAGGAACCGGGGCATCCGAGGGGTTCCAATGACTGATGCAGCTTTCTCTCCATTGGCCTACTGTTGCTTTTTCAAGACCCAGCTCAAATGCACTGCTTGCAGAAAAGAATATTAGTTTTGAAGGAACTGTACTGAGCTGGGGGAGGTGGATTGGGTGAAGGAGGCAAAGATGAGGGGGATGAAAAGTGGTGCTTTTGGCTGCTGGGAGACCTTGATCTCTGCTGGGAGCCTGAGAAATACCTTTATTTTCCTGGAGAGGTCAGGTATGGCGGCAATCAAAGCCGACATGTGGAGGGCTAATGGCCGTGTCCACCCAGGAGCATCCAGCAGCCCTGGGGAGCAGGCCCCCTCCTGAGCCAAACTCTGCCCTTGCTGGTCCCACAGACCCACTAAGCTCTCTCGAGAACCCCTAGCAGCGAGGGACAGCTTCGCATCTCCACGGGTTGCCCCCACTCTACAATCACCGGTAGCATCGGTGAAGAGCTTGGCAGGATAGGCCAGGGCCCAATAATTTCACTCTGCAGTCACAAGAAGGTATTTCCCAGGCTCAACCCAGAGGTGGTCCAGGACGACCCAGTGCTGGGGACAGGAGAGATGCCAAAGCGTCTCAGTGAGTAACGGAGGCTGCTGTCTATGTGGACACATTGGTAGAGAAGGGCTTTTACGATCCTCTTCAGCGGTCACAGAAGACACTGGGAGGATGGTCCAGGCCGGAAGATGCCAAACGGCTGAGGTATATCCGGCAAGACTGCTTCATGAGGACATGGGATTCACAATGGCGGCACAGGACGTTGGGAGCAACGGGAGTGGAAAGTGCCCTTCGGTGGTGAGGCTCTGAGGCAGAGCATTCCTGCCACAGCTGGAACAGGCACAGGCCCTTGGGAGGAGGAGGGCGGCGGCCTGCAGGTGAGCGGCTACCTGGCAAGGGCCAGGAGGCCCTCTCTCTCTTGGTTGGGAGGTGGACTGTCGCACTCTACTAAAGAGTGAGAGTTAGTATCTTGGTCAAGGAAAGTCTCCTGGGAGGTGCCAGGAACAACTGCGGACAAGCCAGGCAGGCAACAAGAGAGAACTCCACAGGAGAGTATGCAGAGCTGGCTCTCCTGCCAGGACGGGGCAGAGGGCAGCCCAGCCTCCTGTGTGGCCCCCCTGAGAGCCTGATGGGCCTTGTGGCTCCGGAGGGGACCTGCTCCCCAGGGCGGCCTGGTGCTCCCGGGGGTTCAGGGCACCCACAGGGACACAGAGTCTGATCCGCCCCGCCGCGGTTCTCCTCCGGGGGATGTGCCTTGGAGAAATGAGCTGCTCTGTTGCTTCTTATTTGGTTAGAAGTACCAATATGCTACTTACGTGCCACACACCTTACAACTACTGACTCATTAAGTCTGCAGAAACCACGATAATCCCCATTTGACCCAAGAGAGACAGAGGAGCAGAGCCGCCACGCCCCTCGCCCAGCCCCGCAGCTCCCAAGAGGCACCAGGACGCCCCCAGGGCGCCCTGAAGGGAAGCCCCGCGCCTGTCCCCCAGCTCCGGCTGCCTTGCTCTGGGCCCGCCTGGTGGTGCGCCTCCTGCCCGCTGCCTGCGCCCTTCCAGGCTCAAGTCCGGTTTGGAAGATGCGGCCTCCTGCAGCCATGCGTTTGGAGCTGGGTGTTCCCGTTTCCTGGAAACCCTGGAGCGGGAGCTCTTGCTGTGCCGGCAGATCCGAGGGCACCGTGGGCCCAGGGGGCCATTTGGAGGCCCTGGGTGTCCGGCAGGAGGAGGAGAGCAAGGCGTCCTCTGCCGCTCTCGGGGCCCGCGTGGGCCCGAGCTGGGCGCAGGGCACGCACCGCGCTTCCAGCAGGGCTGGGGAGCACCACCCCCCTGCCCCTTCCCCCCCACATGGCTAATAACACCTCAGGGACAGGAGACAACCCACCCGCCACGACTATCCAGCCTGTGACTTTTCACTGTTTCGGGTTTTTCTGTCTGCATCCCAGAGCCGTGCTTTTCCGCTCTAATTGCAGCAGTTCCTACGGAGCCAGCATGTGTGAACGGCTCTGGGCACTCGGCCTGCCCCCTGGTGCTGTTTCACCGCAGCTGCCGACCCGCACGGGACCCTCGCCCCCCCATGTCCTTGGCCGGGCTCCTGCCTTCAGAGGGAACAGCAGTGATTGCTACGAAACCCGTGCAAACCTGCGAGTCAGCGGCCTTCACCTTCTCACGTCGTCCGCGAGGTCGGGGGCCCTGGCGGCGGGCGAGGAGTAGCCGTTGTGGCTTCTGAACTGCCAGCGTCGTACGAGAGTCGCCAAGCTTCATACCATGGTACCTTTCTTGGGACACTCGTAAGTCCCTCATCTTTCCTCAAGGTCATCCGGGAACACTTCACACTCTCCATCTGACAAATAAAAACGGAGGCTCAGGGAGGTTAAGTGACTTGCCCAGCGGACCTCGGCCGGTGGTGGTGGGTCTGGGACCTCAAGTCCGGTTCTCTGGTGCCCGCCGTGGCCCTAACCTCTGCCCCACCTGCTGTCAGGAGGGTTGGGTGATGGCTTCTTTGTCACCATCTTCCACACCGTCATTGGTGTCATATCCGGGTGAATCCTGGGCAGTGGTGTAGAGAACGACTCTCCTAGGGGACTCTGCTTTATAACAATCCCAGATGGGACTAGCACCCCTGTGAGAGAAGGAGGGACATAAAAATGACCTCTAACGGATTTTTTAAATTTATAATTATGCCCTGCTGATAGCAATAAGGCTTTGAAGCGGCCCCACACCTAACACAAAAATGAAAAATAAAATTGAAACAGAAACTAAATAAAAGAAGCCATAAAATGGGGCTAGTCCCCCACGGCTCTGTGGGCTGCCGCCATTGACAAGTTACGTGTAGTCAGTGGCGCCCCCTGGAGCTCAAGTCCTGGAAGTGTGCAAGGCTGAGGCCTGGCATGAGCCCAGGAAGAAAGAAGTTTCCACAGTTAGCCCTGCGCTGAGCTGAATTTTCACTTCCTATGGCCAACATCAACCATGAACAACAAATGGTAACACAGGACGGGCCCCGTGAGCTCCATTCATTGATGCTCGGTTCTTGAGTTTAGCTTACTGGGTTTAGACCCACAGCAGAATTGAGAGGCATGCCCCTAAGGGCAGGGCTAGGGGTTCCCACAGCTTTGTTTCCCCACCAAGCGGGGCCCAGGGTGGCGCCCAGTGTTCACTGGGAATCAAGTAACAGAGCGGCTAACAGACAGCCTGGATCTGTGGACTGCTCCCCTTTAACTAGCTGTGTGTCCTTGCGCAGATGCCCTGTGTCCTGTGTGTAGCATCGTCCTCATGCAGTCACGGTAGCAGTTGGAGATTATGAATCCCCAAAAAAGAACCATTGTGTTTGTAAACTAATCTATTCCTCTGGGCGTGAGACCCTTTGATTGTATTCGATTCAGCTGAGATGTCTTTGATCCGATTACCTGTTAAGAGTAGGGCTTTAATTCGACCATATCAGTAAGGTGTGACTCAGGTTGCGTCCTCACCCCCTTGGTGGGTCTGATATAAACAGACATGCATGAAGACAGACAGACAGACACATAGGAAGAGAGAGCTCTGTCATTTTTGATCCTGCCATATGACAGAAAAGAGAAGCCTCAAACAGCTGAAGCCCCAGGGAGAGAGGAACCATTTGCCTGATGGCTTACAGCTGAGGTTGGGAAGAGAGCAGAACAGCTGAGACTGATCTAGGAGGCCTATAGGGCAAGCCCGAGGCCGGGAGAGGGAGACTTCACGTAAGCCTCAAGAGGCAGGGCCCCCGGAGCCTCAAGAGGGAGAGGAAGCCCCGAGGAGGGCAGAGACCAGGCAGATGGGCGACCATCATTGCTTCAACACGTGGCCACTGACTTTGGTGAAAAGCAACCTCGAGTTGGACTTTTTGTGCTTTGTAACCATAAACTTTTACCCCAAATAAATATCCTTTGTAAAAGCCAACAGATTTCTGGTACTTTGCACTGGCAGCCCTTTGGCTGACTCATCCAGTCCCCATGAGGATGAACTGAGATGACGCGTGTAAAAACATTTGCACGAAGACTGGAGCATATGAACATTCTGCAAGTATTAGCTCTTGTTATTGGTTTTACGTATAAAAGGCAAAGAGCTGTGATTTTAGGATATCAACCAGAATTTCTCTAAGTTAATAGATTCAGAGGAAGCAATTCCAATGATGCAGCCATGGCTCAGAATATTTCTGGGACTCTTCTCTGAGAATTAGTTTCAAAGATAGTTAAACAAAGAACACAATATATGACTCATTGCTTTATGTTTCTGCCTAGTTTTTTTTCAGTTTTATTGAAGTTATCATTCATGCATAAACATACATACCAATAAGTGTATAGTGAAAGTTGTGAACTCACAAAACAAACATGCATAACATCTTACAGGGGTCCCATACATCAACCCACCACCAACACCTCGCGTTGTTGTGAGACATTTGCTATAAATTAGGAAAGAATATTGTCAAAGTCTTACTACTAACTATAGTACATATCTTACATTTGGTGTATTTCCCCCCCAACTCCATGCTATTATTATTTTTTCAAATATATTTTTATTATGGAAGTTGTGAACTTACAAAACAATTATGCACATGTGCAGAATTCCCATACAACAACCCTTCACCAACACACCACATCATGGTAGAAATTTGTTACAGATTATGAAATAATGTCATCAGACTACTGCCACCAGCCATGGTCCATAGTGTACATTTAGCACACTTTTTCCATGTCCCTCAATTATCAACGTAGTACATCTTTGGCATTGATCCAAGAATATTACAGTATTGCCGTTAACCACAGTCTATAGGTCACACCAGTTAGATGTTTCCCATGCTTCTCCATATTCCCAACATGCTGCAACAGTGATGTACACCTGCTCTGGCTCACAGGACACTCTTGCATTTGTACCATCAACCACAATTCTCATCCTTCTCTGGGTTCACTGTGTCATTCAGTCCCTAGATTATTCTCTAGCTTTCTTTCAACTGGCATTTACATCCCTAGCCTACCCTTTTCAGCCACAATCCCATTTATAGACCAGCTGCTACTCACTATAATGTGTTACCATCAACTCTATCCATTCCCACACATTTACAGTCAAGTTAATTAAAACTTCTACATACATTAAGCATCAATAGTCCTCAGCTCTCCTCTTATCTCCAAATAACCTATACTCCAGGTTTTATCTCCATGCATTTATTCTTTGTATTTAGTCCATATTAATGAGACCATGCAATATTTGTCCTTTTGTGTCTGGCTTATTTCATGTAACATCATGTCTTCAAGGTTCATCCATGTTATAATATGTGTCCCAATTTCATTTCTTCTTACTGCAGCATAGTATTTCATCGTATGTATGTACCACATTTTCTTTATCTGTTCATTGATTGATGGACACTTGGGTTGTTTCCATCTTTTGTCTGCCTTGTTTTTGAACAATTTTATTATCAGTCATCTTTTTCTCCAGACTTAGCTCCCACTGACTTTTGGCCATTTCCAAAAATAAATCCAGCCTCAAGGAATAAAGATGAACCAACACTGAAGAGATTTCAAAAAAAGGTGCTAGAGGCAGCAAAGGCAAGTCAATGAGGAGTTTCAGAAATGAGTGCAGCCTTGCTGGAGGAAGTATTTTGAAATGGCCAGTTCTTATTTGACTGAGAATAATAATAAACCAACACCTCAAGTCACTCTTCACTACTTTACATCATGTAAAATTCCTTCACATGCAGCATGTACCTGTCCTGGGCAGTGTTTTTCTCACTGTGTAGATGAAGAAAGTGAGGCCCAGTGAAGTCAAGCCTCATATCCAAACTAATAAGTGGCAGAATTTGGATTGAAATGAAGCTCCCCTACTCAGTTATCTACTACTTCATAACAAACCACCATTTATTTGCCCATGATAAATAAATCATGGGCAGTTCAGCTAGCAGCAGCTGGGGAGCACATGTGATGGCAGCCACCTGGCAGCTAGACTGGGGTGGGGTGGTCTGAAATGGCCACACTCATGTCAGTGCTGCCTGTCAGCTGGCCATGTGTCCCCAGCAGGCTGGGCATGCTTACTCATGACACTGCAAAAGGGTCAACAGCAGCAGGTGAGGGCAAGCCCTAACATGCAAGTACTTTCCAACCTCTTCTCATGGGCTTTGTACATCTTACTGTGTCCCCCAGCACTGTGCACAGAGGAGGCACTCAATAAAGCTCTGTTAAAAGTACAAATTGAAGAAGATGGATGCAGAATTTGTGAAAATGACCCAGGGCAGCCTATAGGTGAGAAAATCTTAAGCCAATGCTTGGAGAGGCGGAGGTCAATTAAAACAGTCTACTTAATTACACACGTGCGATTTTTCCTCTTAGCACTTAAATTGGGCAATCTACAATCTATAAATGGAACTTGAATTTATGTAGCTCTTTCCGAAGAGACATTCATTTTTCAAGAACTACTTCTCTCAGCCATTCTCCTTCAGCGCCAGTCTGACTGGAGCACGTTATCGTCGGTGCAGGCAGCGTGACGCCCAATTACTGTTCCCTGGAATGAAGATAGAAGGCAATGGTTCTTTTTTTTTTTTTAATATATTTTTATTATGGAAGTTGTGAATTTATGAAACAATCACGCACATGTGTAGAATTCTCATAGAGCACCCCTTCCCCAACACACCACACCATGGTGGAATATTTGTTACAGATTATGAGATAATGTCATCAACTATTACCACTATGGTCCATGGTGTACATTTGGCATATTTATTCCATACCCCCCCTATTATTAACACAGTACATCTTTGGCAAGAATATTACAGTATTGCTATTAATGATTCACCATAGATTACATGAATTATATTTTTCCCATGCTTCTCCACATTCCCACCACCCTGCAATAGTGATGCACATCTGTTCTAACTAACGGAGGACGTTCTGGCATTTGTATTATTAACCAAAATTGAGAGCAGTGGTTGTTACCCCAGCTGCATATTACAGTGATAGGGGAAGCTTCTAGAAAATGCTGATGTCTGGGCCTGATCCCAGGCCAATCGAAACAGAATCTTTGGGGAGTGGGGCTGGACACTGGTCTTTTATCCTCAGGTGCTCACAGGTAGCTGGGTTTGAGAACTGTGGATACTGATCACTGGGGAGACACACCACCCCTTCAAAACTGACTTTGCTAACTCCCTCCACCTTTGGCTCCCTTGTCTGTTTGCTCGTTGTCTTTTTTTTTGCTTGTTGTCTGTCTGTCTGTTTCTTTAGGAGGCACTGGGACCCGAACCTGGGACCTCCCATGTGGGAAGCAGGTGCTAAACTGCTTGAGCCACATCCACTTCCCTCACTTTGCTAGCTTTTCCCTGATCTCTACAGTTAGAAGATTCAGTCTCAACTTGCATATGTTCATTCAGCAGTTTCTTTTTTTAAATTCAAGTCTGAAGAAAAATTCTGTCAAAACCTTAAACATTGCAAAGTACCATGCTACTATCCTGGAGTGACAGCTGCTCCCTGCCTCAGCAGCGGGGGCATTGGCGGCTGCTCTGCTGAGCTGGGGGCCTGGCTGATGAACCGGCAGAAGCGGCAGCTGCAGGGATTCTCACTCCCTGTCCCTGCAGAAACATAATCTTCAAAGACCCTAGTTTCAATTAACGCCTACTTATATAACAGATACTAATAAGAGGTACTTAGCTAATGAGTTGATTAAATTTGTAATTAAAGTGTCAACAGCAGGGGCTCCCAAGGAGATCAGACAGGAGTCCTGGGGCTTTTAAATGGACATCCCCATACTTCTTATGGATGCAGGTATTTCAGGTGACCCAGCCAGCAATTTTTCTTCATTATCAAAAACAGCAAATCTCACGTAAAAGATTGGAAACAGATAGGATGGAGTAGAATAGAATAGACTTAAGGAAAAGAATAAAGTAAAAAAAAAAAAAAAAGGAACTAAAGAGAAAAGAATAAAGTCATTAGAACAGTGCCTGGCATACAGTAGCACACAATAAATGCTGCCTCAGGATTTTTTTCTCTTTCAGCAGGCGACATCCCTAGCTCATCCCTTCTAAGGCACGGAGTTCACTGCCTTACGAGGAGGTCCATTTGCTCTCTGGGTGGCTTTGATAAAGTCGCGGAAGAATACTTGCACTTTCTAGACCACCACTCACTTGTACTGGGAAAACAGATGGCAGAGTGGGCTCATAAGGAAGCAGGTGAGTGCCGTGCTTTTCTAACAGGGAGAGGCTAGAGGAATGTGTGTTGAATACAACAAAGGAATGAATGCTGTGAGAGTTCTTGTCCCCTCGGCCGGTATATATATGTTTCTCATTCTAAATTTATGAATTGGGATATCCTGAAATCTGGACCCCGGAGCTCTAGTGCTTTTGGGTGTGGTGTCACAATTGACATAATTCCAGCCCTGCCCAGCTGTGGGGCAGACTCTGGTTTTTACTGTTCCATTTGCCAAGGTAGGTCCAGTCTGGATGTCACATCCTGGGGCCATTCGCCCCCGTTGAGCAGCAACCCCCTGTCTTGTCCCTTTGTGACCATTCCCCCTCATCTGGAGATCATTCTCCTGGATGGAGAAGACGTGCCAAGTGGGGCTGAGTTGCTGGGAACGTCTAGCAGTCATCTTTAATATCATTCACAATTCGTAAGCAGAATTCCTAACCCCGTGTTTTTCATCTTTTCTGCTCCTCCCTCCCTCCCCCTTCTGTAATCCATGGCAACCACTAATCTGCTCTCCATCTCCACCTTTATAATGTCATAATTTCAAGAATTTTATATAAATTGGATCATACAGTATGTAACGTTTTGAGATTTGCTTTTTTTAAAAAAAACTGCCAATTCCCTTGAGATCCATCCAGGATGCTGTGTGTAGCAATGGTAGCTTGTTCCTGTATCCTAAGTAGCTCTCTGTGGCATCAGAGTGCCCAAGTCTGTTTAACCATTCACTGAAGTCCATCTGGGTTGTTTCTAGGTTTGGGCTGTTATGAATAAAGCTTCTATGAACATTAGTATACAGGTGTTTCTGTGAATGTAAATTTTCATTTTTCTGTGAAAGAGTGCAATTGCTGGTCACGGGTAAGCTCATGCTTAGTTTTGTAGGAAACTGCCAAACTGTTTTTCAGCATGACTGTAACGTTTTACATTCCCATCAGCAATGGATGAGTGGGCTAGTGTCTGCATTGTCAGCATTTGGTGTTAACACTGTTTCTTATTTTAGCCCATTCTGATAGTTGTGAAGTGATATCTGCACATGTGCTAACATTCCTTAGAACTAAATGCATTTCCCTAATGGCTAATGATGTTGAACATTCTGCATATACTTCTTTGCCATCTGTATATCTTCTTTGGTCAAATGTCTCTTCATGTATTATACCCATTTTCTAATTGCTTATATATATTTTCCTGTTAGATGCAGGTCCTTTTTTGTCTATTTTCTCTCCATTTAAAAAAATATATATACTTAGGGTGTGTTTCTTTAACTTCAGTCTGTTTGGGCCTTTTGGCTTTCTCTATTTCTACTGCTTTCTGGAACTCTTCTGCAGCTTCCCTGTGCCTGCTCCATCCACCTCTGTGGACTCTCTTTCCCAGCCTCCTTAGCCTGCCCCACTCTGCCTCTGCATTCCCAGTCCAACCTGAAAGCAGAAAAGCTATTACCTTCCAGCCTGGCTTCTGGGCCCTCAGGTGCTCCTGATGGCTGATCCAGCCCCAGACCCCAGTCCTGCAGCCCCCTGAGGGGACTGAGCACGAGGCAGGGGCTCAATAAATAAAGCCTGTTCACACTACCAGCCTAGTACAAACAGGTCTTTGTTGTGGTTCCAAAGACTCGGGCCCCACTTGGCACTTCCCGTTGGGTCTCCATCTGATTTCCTGGGCCCTGTCTAACAGTCTCCCTGGCCTTTGGGGGACACACACTGCAACCCCCAGGCATGGAGGCCCCCCCTGAGCTCTGGAGAGCATCCCCTTCCTGACTCCCACTAACTGTGCTCCACATTGCCTGGTCTCCCTGCACGCTGCCCGGTGTCAGCTAGCCATGCCACGCCTTTCCCAGGGAGCGTAGGTTTGTGGATATCTACTGGGTGATAGGCAACAATGCTGGTGCCAAGAAAGACTAATAAGTGCAGTCCCTGCCCTCAGAGACGTCAAGATGCATGGGGATACTGACCCATAAATGAATAAGGACCTGGGGTAAATGTTAGGTGAGTAACGTGAGGGCTGGGGGGCTCCAGGAGCCACGGGAACACCAGAGAAGAAGCAGGCAACCTGGCTGGCTCGGGAGGGTGGGTGACTGCACCCTCACTACCTACTTCAGACCCTGAGCACCCCAGCCCTGGAGGCTGCTGCACCCTCCTTCTTTATCTCTGCTTCCTCCGTCCCATCGCTGGCTCTGAGAGTGAGTTCTGTAAACCTCAGCTCTCATCCTGTCCCTCCTCAGCTACAACCTTCGATGGTTCCTCACAACCAACATCAGCTTTGCCCTCGATAAAGGTTCACGGGGAGCACATGAATGGTACTACCTAACGTATGGTGCCAACGCTGGTAGCTGATGCCATCTCCTCGGTGCCAGGTGCAATGTACACATTATTTCTGAGCATCTACACAAGAAGGATGGCAAGTCTCACTTTCCCCATTTTACAGATGAGAAAAGTAAGTCTCAGGGAGATTCCGTAACTGCCCAAGCCAGGTGTAGAGCTGGGGTTTGCACCTAGGATTGTCTTTCTCAAGTATGCTGTGCTGAATTCATAAGGAATTTAATCCAGGCCCTTGTGACTCTCCCTCTCAAAATTCAATTTACAGCTTCTTGGTCGGGTCAGGGAGATGCCTGCCAAGCATGTTCTTCCTCCTCGTTAGGAGTGACCGTGTCTTCCTTGCCAGCCACTCAACATTCTGCGTGACCCGAAAAGCTAACTGCTCTCTGACCCTCCCCATGGCCCTGCGCTCGCTTTCCATATCGTCCCTGGGGGGGGGGGGGGGCACAACCCGCGGGCCCTCGTCCTCCCTTCTTTGCAGGACTTCAGAGGCCCTCAGGGTGGGTTCTGGGTTCTTTCTCACGCTTCTGTGACTCAGCCTGTGCGGACAGGGGGGTGGGGGGTGGGGGGTGGGCTGGGGTGGGAGGGGATGGGCTGGCAGGCTCCGCCTTCCCTCAGAGGCTCACTCCAGGGAGGTTTGTGCTGGCAGCGGAATGAAGCAGGCAAGCTCCAGCAGGCACCTGACGGACAGGACAGCGGCTTCTTCATTTCAGCAGCAGCAAACAAGAACCGAACTCATTACTCGCTGGCCTCACTTCTTGGGATCGGCGGAGAAGAGTGCACACACCCCATTAGCCAAGTATTAGCGGGTCATCGAGTGTCACCCACCATGGTCATCTTCTGACCATCAACAGCCGCACTTCACTGCCTCCCGGGGCCCAAGGATTCTAAGTCATGGGAGGGCCAGATCCACAGGACAGTGGTTGTAGAACCATATTGTGTTTGCAGGGTTGAAGCCTGTGTCTTTTTATGGCCCATTTGCTTTCCCACTGGATACAGCTTTTAATTAACCCCTATCCTTTCAGAAGGAATTTTTTTCCTTTTTTTCTCCCCTCAAAAATGCCTCTTTCATCTTGTTTAGGAAGATTTCATTCACCACAAGAAGTCAGAAAGCAAAGATGTGGATGCGATGGTGGCACAGTGTTGTGAACGTAATTAACACACTGAATTGTATATCTGAAAGTATATAAAATGGAGAATTTTAGGTTGTGTATATGTTATCAGAATAAAAATTAAAACAATTTTTAAAAAGCAGAGTTGTGTTTCCTTGACTAACTTGAATATCTGGCATGCCTAATTTGTGACTGTCTTAGAAATGGGAAGTAAATAATGTAATATAAACAGCAACCCCCCCATTTAGCTCATCTCTCCTTTGTTCTGCATGTAATTCAGCTCTGCCCCCAAATGTGCAAATGCCACTCATTCTGCTCTTAGCCAGGCAAGTTCTCTGCAATGGACAGGAAAGCAGTTCAGCAATTGACTACTGGTACGTGATCACATCCTTTGGACTCTCAGTACCCACCCCCACCCCCCTTCCCTTCCAAGCAACTCACCAAAGAATTTCTTCTAAATGTACACAGAATTCTTCCTGAGAGGAGTGAGTTCTGGAAATCTAAATTCCCTGTGTCATCAAATAAGTGTTACTATATATTAAATGCATATGGAAGGAATTCAATCCTTCCCACTGCACTTCTTACCCCCTTCAGGCCAGAGGAACCTGGTTTCCAGAAGGGGCTCAAGATCTGGAACAGTGGTTCTAGGGCTGCCCTGGAGAACCCCCATTGTCCCCTATTCCCATACCTGGTTCTGCTGGGCTTGGCCACATGGGCATCCTGGGCAGCCCCCTTCTCCTCTGATCTGCAAGACTCTGATCATCTATTAGGATATAAGTAATTAGCACTTAAGGAGAGGTGCCAGCAACAAGACCTGGAAAACAACACCCTCACATACTCTTGATAAAATGTGCTAAACATCTCCCTGCTTTCTACTTATTTAGGATTCTGGGAGAATTTTCAATGAAATGCAAGTAACCAAATAGCTTCCATGCATATGTGAAGATATATTTTATAAATATACTTCTGTCCTTTTAAAACAGTGGAGCAACTATAGAATTTTCAGGTCAAAATTGACCCTGGAGATCGATCTACTCTCCCCAAGTCCTATATGCATATCTGAACCCAGACAACTGGAGAGAACGCGCCAGTGGCAGAGCTTGGGCTGGCCTTGGCATTGTCTGTTCTTGTACTGTGCTGCCTCTCTTCCTAGATTGCTCTTCTAATTCATTTTCTTGAGGGATTTAGTGGGAGAATAATATATGGCCGAATGCACCTGAAAATAAAAATTTGATCCATATAGTAATAAATATGTATTGGAACGCAAAACATTTTCTGTGAAAAGGATGGAAAATTTGATGGAGTATACACCTTTTTGCTTGGCATAAAATTTCATTGTCTGATTATGAGAATGTCCATCAGAAATGATAAAGCAATAGTTCTTAAAGCTGATGACATCTCTGTTAAGAGTCAACAGATTATTGATTTAATGTGTGTTTGTTGAAAATTTAAGGTATGCACGATATGGGAAAAGGGTGCTAAGATGGTGGTGGAGTTGGACTCTTTGTTCTGCAACTTGCCAGCTGTGAGATCTCGGGAAAGTTTCCTGACCTCCATAAACCTCTGCTTTCCCATCTGTAAAACGACAGTGACAATAGTACTTAAATGTAGGGTGCTCGTAAAATTAAATGAGATAATCATGAAGCACTGAGCATGGTGTTCAGCAGGCGGCAATTAAGATCATACGTAATGCGAAAAAAGAGTAGGAAACGCTCCCCTTCCTCAAAGCTTACTGCTGAGTAGGAGAAATAAGACCTGTATGCAAACAACTCTTCTGGCAAAAGGGTCTGAAACAGAGTCATGTGATATAGATTGAAACTAGAAAAGGAGTAAGGTTGCCCATACTTATTTATTTCATCTGAAGCTTATTTCTTAGGGATGTTGTTTAAGGATCCTAATGATGCCAATTAGAGAAATCACTTGGTTGAGAATCCTGCTGTAGACAAATTTAGTAGGATTTGCAGATCTATACAGAACATTAATTGGCACGAGGACCTTAGCACGTGCTAAGTGTTAGCATGTCTTTCTGAAGATAAAACAAGTCTCCATCCCAGAGTTCTCAGGGCCCATGACCTCTTGTTCCCAGATTTGGAGACATCCTCAGCAGACAGTGGAAGCAGCTCTTCCTGTGAGCTGTAATCACGCGTCAACTCAAGAGCACACGAGATCTATCCCAGAGTTATGGTTTGCTCCTGATGTCATCACAGAAATGACACGGGTTTTTGAGCCTAACACATTTTCTGTGGAACATCCGATCCCACATTTCTGATCTGTTCAAGGAGCGGGTTGTAGCCACCCTCTGTGTTCTTTGGAGCAGGGCTCTCAGCCTAGCTGCATAGGAGATTTACACCACAGAGCTGTCAGACCCGAAACTCTAGGGACCCAGGCATGCGGGCTTCTTAAAGCTTCCCAAGCGATTCCAGAATGTGGGAGAACCAGTGAGCGTGAAGAAGCGGGGCGCAGGGCAGGCCTGGCAGGGCATGGGGTTTGCTGAGCACTGGGAACTGGCCTCTACGAAACTAGACAAACGGACCCTGCAGCGCCCGGGAATTACTAGCTTGGCACCTCCTGCTATGGGCAACCACGGGCTGCAGATGATCTAAATGTAAATTAAGGCAGACATAGGGGCAGTGACCAGAGTCTATCTTCAATAAAGGAGAAGGCATTTGGGAGGAGGGAGCCAAAGGACAGGCCTGCCTGCGGGTCAGCAGCCTGCTGGGAAGGGGGCTGGTGCCCAGGGTGAATTTGCCTCGTCTTCTACCACAGTGGAGCTCAGCGGCTCCCCAGAGGACAGGGAGCTTCTTTCTCCTCTCTCCTCCCTCTCCTGCACTCCCTGCCTGACCAAGGCGGGAGTTCCCAGAGGCCCTCTTATTCCTCAGCCTGGCTCCCTGCAGGCCTGCTCTGCCCTTCAGCTACAGAGAAGCTTCTGCCTCAGGGCAGGGGTGTGACTCGCCTGAAGTTCCTTTTAACCCTTAGGTTCCTGCAGCTCCGAGATCTCTGGCTGAAAGCAATAGTTACAACCCTGCAATCCTCGGAGCACCACGTTCCCTGGTGACAAACCAAATCCAGCAGCAGCGAGGCCTGGCGGCTGGAGGGAGGCCCCGGCCCCACCCACAGGGCTCTCCCAGGCAGCCCGTGTCCCGTAGCCCCCTCCCGCACCCCTGAGCCGAGACCCCAGCCTCTGAGGAGCGCGGCTGCGCGTCCTGCCTGGCCTCTCCTTGGGCTTCTTCCCTGTGTGTTTGCAGGGATGGAAAGACCCAAGTTCCAGGGCTGCCTCCCCGCCGGCTCCGCCTCTGGCCAGGGCTGGCCCCCTCTGGTAAAATGTGGAGACCGCAGCGCTCAGGTTGAGGGTTACGGGGCAGGAGGTCTGTTAAACGCTTGGGGCGGGGGAGGCCTCCCAGGCCCTCCTGATTCGCCCCAGCAGGAAGAGCTCTGGGCCGGCTCCAAGTGGGTGAAGAGGCGCAAAGGCTGGCGGGCAGGGTGCCCGCAGGAACCCGCCTGGCCCTGCCCTCGTGCCACTCCAGACCCCAAGTGCGGGCTCCAAGGCCATGGGCGAGCCCCGCGCCCCGTGGGCAGAGGTCCCCGTTGTGGAAGGCCCCTGGCGGCTGGAGGCAGCCTGTCCTCCCGGGACTCACGCTGGGAGTGGGGACCAGCCCTGCATTCTGGTGGTTTCTGGCCCATACAAGTCACAGGAGGAGTGGGCGTGGGAGACGGGGAAACGAGAGAAAGAGGCGCGCGGGGGCAAGAATGAGACGGAGAGGACAGAGGTCGGGGGTGGGGGCACATGACTTGGCTCGGCCTGCTGTGAATGCAGTCGGCCAGCGCTGCCAAATTCTGGGATGGGAAGAGGAAATCCTCCCCCCTGCACTCCTCCAGGCCCCCAAGGAACTCGAGCTGTGGACTTCACGCAATGTAATAAAACTGCAAGAAGAGTTCCAGAAACTCACCAGTCACGTCATGATGGAAAGCAGGAAGTGGGGGGATAATCTCCCAGTCCCGGCTGTGACCACGCACAAGGCCACGCTGGGGTGTGGCTGGCTTGTCTGCTTCAGCCGGGGCGACTGGCGGTGCCCAGGTCCTAAGCCTGGCCGACAGACTCCCGAGTCCCCTGGGCGGGGGGCGTTGCTGTCCCTGCCAAAGGAGCAGCTCCGCGGCCTGCACCTTCCTGAGGCTGCCCGGCCAGCCGCGCAGGGCTAGTGCTCAGACGCAGCGAAACCCGCCTGTATGTCATCGGCCTCCCACGGGCCCGGCGCGTGTGCAAGGCCTCCCCCCCGGGGAGGTCAGAGCGGGTGGCAAGCCTTCATTCGCCAAGATTGGGGGTGGGAGGCTGGGTGGGAGAGAGGCCGCGTGGCTTGCCCGGGTTTGCACAGCCAGAGCTGGTTTTCCTCCGAGCCCTGGTCTCTGTTTTATCTGTTTTCTGTAACGCCAGCAGAGCCCCCATATTTAACAACACCGAGCTGCTCGGAGGCTGCGTGTCCGTAACCGAGCTGTGAATCCTAATACGATTCTAGGAAAAGCCAGTCCCACACATGGGAATTCCCAGGGAGTTACATAAGCCCGGAATCTGGCCCAGCGAGCTCTGAGGTGGAGTTTAAGTTTCAAGCAAATATCAAAGCTGCGAGAGCGCTTGCATGGGGAAGACAGAAACTGGGCCTGCTGCCTTCCTGAGGGACATGGGAAAATGTATGTTTTTAAGGCCCTTCTTCTCTTGTGCTTATTTTAGGCGGGAGAGGAAATCTCGGGCTGCCACGGGGCCGCAGACTCGCTGGCTGGAAAGGAAGGCTAGGCGGGCCCGGGAGGTTGCTTGGGCTGCCCAGATGTGCTGTGTGCTCTGCTGGGGTTCGTGCAGGAGCCAGGAGCCCTGCAGCCCTGCTCTGGGGGGCGTGTGCTCAGCTACCTGGTCCTGGATATCGGAGGGAACGGTCCCAGGACTGGCTGTGGCCAGGGCCTGGTCTACTACTGGCACCCACTGTTTCCCTGCACCCCTGGCCACATCCTTTGCATCTCCAGGTGGCCTTGGGGCCACAAACTACAACCGCCCTCCATTGCCCTCCTCCACGTGTGCTGGGAGAAGGGAGAGGAAGGCGTGTGCTCACGTGTGTGAATTGGGGAGGTGTGAAAAAATGGGCACTGAATTCAGACTCAGGCTGAAATTTGGGGAGTAATTCCAGGGGAGGAGTTTGGCCCCACTGGTATAGTGTGCGTCTCACAATTGCCCACACACAGAAAGAAGAGCTGTTTCTCCACTGCTCTCATTACCCGTGAGGCCTGGTTTCCCCAGGTGATGCCAACTCCCTCGCGCTTCCGGTTTCGCACCCGTGGAGGTTCTTCAGGCTTCCCTCACTGAGGTGACAGAGAAGACCCAGGACCAAAAGCTGCAGCCGAAGGGAGGGCTGTCAAGTTGTCCTTGCACGAGGCTGGTGGTCACAGCAATGGCTGAGGTAGAAGGCGGGCCTGGAGCGTGTGAGCTGGGACACAGAGGGGACACCCTGGGGTGTCCCCAGTTGCCCTGCTACTGCTCTCACTCTGGCCTGAATTCAACTCCCCTGGAGTCCCCCTATTTAGTGGGTAACCATTTGGTACAGTGGCCCTAGGGCAGAATTGTGCCCCCGGGTCCTGCTAGCCAGAGGGGACCAGCTCTTGGCCAGATGGTGTGCCTGTGTCCCCCAGCGAGGCCAGGGCGGCGGCGGGGACTGGGGGTGGGCGTGTGTCATGTGACACAAACAAGGCGACCGGGTGGGAGGCTTGCTGGCTGTTTTGTTCAGAAGGATGCGAAGCCCTGGTCCCAGAAAGGACGTCCCTGCCGTGTTCCCACTCTCGACCACCTCGGGCCTCCAGGTCCACGCGTGGCCTAGACCCGCAGATGCGTGGCCGGGTCAGGGGGCGGCACGGCCGTTCCACTCGGTGAAGGGGCAGGTGCCTCCTGAGGCAGCCCTCATGGCCCCCCCGGCCTGCCAGTCAGCGCTTCCTGGTGGGCTGGGATAGCCCCGCAGCTGGGAATGTTCCTGAGCGCCCCACAGGCCTCCTGCCTCCCCCTCTGCTCCCCTCGTTTTCTTTAGTCCTGAAGGAGCTGTGTGGCTGCAGGAGAGGCTCCCTCACGGGGGTCTGCTCGGCTCTGGAGCGGGCCCTGCCCGGAGCGCCAGCCCTCACGTCACCTAGGCTTTCTCACGGCCTCTGCTCACGTCTCTCCACCTCTCTCCGCGTCCTCACCATCACCCTGGGCAAAGAGGGCGGCACCTCTTCCCGACCCCCGCCGTGCCCCCCTAACGGGTTTCCCACGTTCTTTCAAGCCATTCTCAGAGCTGCCGCCAGAGGGCGCTGTTAAGCGCTCAGCTAGGATTACGTCACCCTCCCGCAAACTCTCCGCAGGTTTCCCTGCCCTGCGCCTAGAAGGCTGTGAGCCACTCACCTGCCGGCCCTGTCTCATCTCAGTCCTCTCTCCCTTCCTCTCTCTCCCACGCCCCCTTACCCAAACACACACACACTCAGTCTTGCTCTCTCTCCTTCCAGCCCTCCTGGACCCACCCTTCTTGACCAGGCCATGCGCTCTCCAACCTCTAGGTTTCTGCATATCCTCTCTCTTCTACCTGGTACACACGTCGTCCTGTCTTTACCTTATTGATTTCTACAAAACGCTGTTCTGGAGGTCCCAGGAAGACAGGGAAACTCTCCTGCTGTGGCCTTCCACCCACCACCCCCAAACTAGATTATATTCTCATCCTGACGCCTCAGCACTTTGCACGACAGTCGTTTGCCGGGCGATAGTGGCTATTGTCCAGTTAGTTTAACTGGTTTACCTTTTGACTTCTTCACTACCATGTGCTCTCCATGGGGACAGGTGCTGTGTGGTTTTTGTTCACCTGTTTCCCCAGCACCAAGTCCTACATTTTCTGGCTGACTGGCCAGGGTCTATCCCTCGGGACAGCAGTCACTGCAGAGCTTAAGGGGAAGCAGGTCTGAGGTCCTCCTGCCAGGGCATCCGACCTCTGGCGTGGAAAGCAGCATCTGCTCCCCGGAGGCTTGGGCACAGCAGGTACCCCTCAGCAGGATCAGCTCACCTTAGTGGTCCAGGGCCAGGTACAGAGCGATCTAGGAAGCATCCGTCGATGAAAGAGTAGGAGAGGGATGGGGCGCGAGCAGGTGCACAGCGCCACCTTTCTGGAGGTTGGCAGCCCCCCTGTTGAGCCTCCATCCTATGCTTTAGAGTACAGCTTTCCCTGGCATGGGCACCCCAAGGACCTGAGAGGGACAGTGGTGGTCCCCAAGAGGGGCTGAGGCGGTGAAGATGTGCCCCTCCGTCCTCCCAGAGGGGCTTGCAGTAACCGACACTGAAGCTTTTCCCCCAGGAGGGGATGGCGAGGCTCCTCTCCAGGAAGGGCCTGGTGGGACTCTCATTTCTTCCATGTGTGCCCGGCGTAGCCGTGTGACACCCAGATGGCCCACCTGCCCTGATGCAGTCACTGTGCTCCCCCCTCGGGAAACCTGTGGGAGTGGGAGGGAGAGAGCCAGCCCACCGCCCAGTGCGCGGAGCCGTCTTCTGACCTCCGGGGCCAGGAGCCTTCCTGGCGGCTCCTCACAGCCTCTGCTCCCCCAACCCGCCGCTTCCATCCGCCGAGAGAAAAAGGGGCCTGGCACGTGCTCTCTCCACGTTCATTTTTATTTAAGACTCGGAAACACAGGCATCATAGTTTGTCATCACTGTCAGTTCTTCCAAACTCACACGCTGACATTTGTGTTTAACAAAAACATTTGTGTGTGTGTGAATTGTGCAAAGTACAAAGAGTTTCTCGGTCAGCTGAGCTCACGGTACATGCGCCTGACCTTGACTTCCCGAGGCGGCTGGGGCCGGTGCCTGTGGCCCCGGGAGGCGCTTGCACCCCACCAGCCTCCCTGGGTTCCTCCTGCTCACCTGGTGCCATCTAAGGCCCTCAGCCCCGCTGTGGCCTGGGCGGGCCCGTGCCAACTTGGCTCCCACTGACCCTGCTCACTGGTGGCCGCAGGGTTTGTCCTGAGCTCCTCAAAGCAAATCACCTTGGCTGCCGAGAGGGTCCTCCACAAGTAAAATGGGTACATTACTGGGGCAGGTTGGAAGACGAAAGTTTCAAACAAGGGATTGGTTTCATCCTGGTAGCCACCGTGTGTGCGTCCTTAGAGACAAGATGGCCCAAGGAAAGGGGCTGAGTCTGCGCCCGCTCCTCTCCGTGGGCCAACTCTTCATGAAGGTGATGGTTTTGACTCAATTAAAATACACTGTGGAGGGGCTGCTCATGCATTTCCCCTGCTCTCTGGCAGCCTGGGGCTTGCTCCTGGGGACGCCCGAGAAAGGATGCTCCTGCCACCGGCTGGGCCAAGCGCTAACGTGGACTTTCCTTATTCTTCCTAAGACTGTAACAGAACCCACCCGAGGGGACCACCCGAGGTCTGCCTAAGATGCCTGGACCACCTGCCCCAACTCTCAACTCCGAAGGCGGTGGGGTCCAAGCTCAAGGGGCTAAGCTTCTGACCACATTTCAACCAGTTAGCACCGTGTGGGTAGTGGCTGGGAGAGAAAAGGAAGTCTGAATTAGTCTATTCTGGAACTTGGTAGCTGCCCTCATTAAAAAAAATCCTGATTACTGGGGCTTTGAGTTTACTCTGGCTTCCCTGGAGAACAAGTGTATCACTCAGCATGTTCATCCATGCATGTTTTCAGTGACGAGGGATTTAATCATGCATATGCTATTTGTGCATGTTAGGCAACTAATTTGGTAACTAATGGCTAATAGATACTGGCTCGTCTTGATTAACCAGCTTCCGATGGTTAAACCAGATTTTTTTCTTTGTTTTCAAAACGAGTTTCTTAAACCTATTGTCATTTGGAATGAAAAAAGGAATTTTCCTCCAAGCATGACCTCATGAGGATGGTGGCCACCTGGCAGTCACATATAGCCAAGTCACATCCTCAGATTGGAACTCTGAAAATTAGCATTTCATATTTCAAAGGCATCAAGTCAGACGAGAGACTCTTTCTGGAATTCGTGGCATCCCTGAAAACCAGGAAGACCTTCTGTTACCCAGGACTAATTTATTCAGCCTAATTTAAGCCTGAGTGGTTTCTGAAAAACATATGTAGAGAGGAGTTACAAACTGTGACACTGAAACGGTAAAAAATAGTATTCCTAAGGTGTGACTCTCTGAGAATAAAATCGCCTTGCGCCAGGGCTCTTTGATTCAGTTTTCGTGGGGAGGGAGCTGTCTTGCTAATGAATGCGCTTCCTTCCAGCCTCACTCCACTGAAGACTCCTCATCAACGCCGTCCAGTCCTCTTCCCCTGCTCCCCTTGGCAGTCCTCCACTAGATTTGATCCTCCACCTGCAGCGACACATTGCTCCTCTTTATTGTACCTCTAAGTCTCCAGTAGATGAAGCCTTGCCCTGCCCAGTAAGGGAGTAGTTCTTTATTTAAAAAAGCAAAAAGAAGAAGGAAAAAAAAAAAACCCTTAATAATGCGGTGCATTTGAATTGTGGCAAAAACTGTACATTTAGAGAGCAAGAAATCATATTTTGACAATGCTAATTGCAGTCGTTCTCTCTGAAGCAAGAACTAAAGAAAAATCCCGCCTTCCTGGGCTGGGGTAGACCTGCAGTGTTCTCTTTACTGTCACATAAAAGGCGATTACAATGACCCTTCCTCGAAACGTTTCCAATCCTTGGATAATAATTATCTCTGTCGAAACAGAGCATGGGGTTTTGGGAAAGGTTTAAAGAAACTGGCTTTTTCCAAAGTCTCCCCCCACCACCTAAATGGATTCTCTCTTACCCCATGGAGCACTAGCCAATGTTTTGAGGTTAAGGACAGGGACTTCTCAGACTTCTCCAAAAGTTATGTGGTAAGTATAAGAATTCTGCCTGTTTGATGTCCCCTCAGCTTTTCCTCTCAAGGTCAACCAAGTCACTACTAGTTTTACAAAAAAGGCAGCACCAGATGTATGAAAAAATAGGCAATGTTGGACCCATTAGAAATATATAAAGTTGAACAGCTTTATATTTAAAAAGATAGGCTGTAAGAAAGAAGCAATGGAGAGGGACAGTGGTGGCAAAAACAAGATTGTTGCTTATAAGATTGGCAGGAGACAAAGCCAACTAGGATTCTGGTCCGTAACCCCCGCAAGAGCTGTGTGGTCAGCTTTTCAAGGGGCTCCCGGGGGCCCGACCCCCAGACCCTTCTGGTAAGGCGCCTCTCGTTTGTGAGCACTCTTGCAGAGTGACCAGGCGGCAGGTTCTTGAGGTATATCGAGAGGGTGACGCAGCAGTTTGGATGCCCCACTTGAACCCCAGGCCAGGCCTGTGAAGGCCTTCTCCAAACTCCTTCCAGCCCCAGACAGAAGGTTCCAACGCCCCCAGCAGCCCTCCCACCACTTTCCATTCCATCTTGCATAGGCAGCAAATAACAACACTGCAGCTCGACAATCAGTCACAGCAATAATTCGACTTTCATCATCATCATCGTCTTTTTTAAAAGATATTTTCTTGACAGTTTGCACCGAGGGAGTTGGCCTCTCACTGGAGAGCAGCCTCCCAAGTGTGTGCTCTGGGCTGGGGATCGCGGGCGGAAGGCACTACCCTGACACCCATCCCGGCCGCCCACCCTGGGCCAGGGCACCCCGAGTTCCGGGAACCCAGCGTCCACCCCCCCACCGGAGGCCTAGGAAGGGCCTGGGGCCCTCGGCGTGGCCTCCCCTCCCTCTCCTTGTGCCTGGAGCTTCTCTGGGGAGGGCCTCCCTGGTGAGCGGGGTGTCTGGGAGACAGCGAGTCCTCAGAAGTTCTCGACGAAGCTGCCCGGGAAGAGGCCCGTCCGGCCGTTCCTCTGCAGGGTCCCCTTGTACCAGCCGTCCTCTCGCTTCTTGTGCACGAACACAATGTCGCCTTCCTTCAGCTCGATCTCTGCCTCGCTCTGAGGCGGGTAGGAGACCACCACGCGGTACCTGCGGAGAAACCAGACGCCACAGTGGGGAACCCCGGCCTGAGGCCTCAGAAGGGCTGCGGGGCCCCCTGGGCCTGGCGGCAGGTGGCGGAAGGAACGTGGCGGTGTTCCGTGGCCGAGGGACCGGCTCAGGGACTGCGCGTGCCTCCTGGCTCGCTCGCTCCTCTTCCTCGTGCTCTCCTCTCTAGTATAAACTGTAACTCTGGGCTGCTTGTCCCACTGACAATTTTTAGAATTTATTTTCCTTTCTTTTAAAACTTTCCACTTTTAATTTATACCTTGAAACATTTGTAAATCTATTTTTTATTAAAAAAATAAAAACATTCCCATGGGTGTGTGTTTAGACTCGAGCTGCTGGAATGGAATGTGACACTCTCCCCGCCGGCAGCCCTCGCAGGAGGACGACAGCCGCTTCAGTCCCCAGGCCGTGGGGCTGAGCGCAGGGCCACACGCGAGGACGGCTCAGAGGTGTCTTGGTTCTGTCACGTCCTGGGCTCCTTGTCTTGACCTCTCTAAGGTCAGTGTCTTTGTCTCGGAAACAGCGGCCTCCCCGTCTGCCTAGTCTTTGACGTGTTGGGGGTAAAAAGGCCATGATTTTAAAATATGCCCCTCCAAATGATAAAATATTGCAACGTTCGCCCGTGAACCTAAGGCCGCCTCCTCAACGAGGTTTAATTTGTTGTACGTCTCCTGCTCACGTTCCCACCCAACCTCAGCCCTCCCGGCAGCCTCTGAGACCTCTTTACTGCCCCTGTTTCCAGGGAAATATTTACATAAAAATCTAGCCAAGAGATTCACCTGTAAAGACTCGCCCTGTGCCATGGCCTCTGCCTCCTGGGTGACTTTGTGGGGGGGCGGTGGTCAGGCCTGAGTTCTCAGGGCAGGAGCCCAGGCCGCCGGCCCCTCCCAGCTGGGGGCTGGCCTGCACCCCCCTGCCCCCGCCAGGGCCCAGCCGATGGGGCCTCCAGCTTTCTCCCAGGTTCTGAGACAGGGGTCGGCCTCCCTGGCTGGCACCTCACAGTCATACAGGGGCCGCCTGACTAGCACTTGGCGGTGGCGGGTAGGACGCTGGCCAGCGCACCTGCCACGAGGCCACCTGAAGTGCCACGCTCTGCTACCCGCCCACACACCGAACCTGCGAGCCTCAGATGAAGGGGGGGAGGCGCAAAGAGAGGCTGTGCTCTCCCTGCGGAACACCCCAAGGGGTACGCCAGCAGGGACTCTGGAGCCCCTCGTCATGTGGCCCAGCCCGACAGGAACTGCCCCAGGCCCCTCTTCCCCGTCAGCCAGCTGACTTCACTGTCGCCCTCTAGTCCTTTCGGAACCCCACTAGGGCGGATGACTGCCTGGACGCCTAAGACAGTCGTGCGGGAAGAGCTGTCCTGTCTATGGACTCCAGATGCATCCAAATCGGCAGGGTGGGGCTGTTAACTGGTCAGCCGCTGATCTCACCTCTGAACTGGCTCTAGCTGCCAGCCACCAAGGAAAGGCTCTTGCCATAGACACCCATTTTGCCCAGAGCCTGCGGACATGTCCCATGCCTGCTTGCTGGATTGGGTGCTGCGCTCGAGGCTACTGAGGAAAGAATGTTGAAAAGAAGCCCCTGCCAGAGTCCATCCACCGAGTCCTCCTGGGACCCCCTCCAGCCCCATGGCTCTAAATACCACCTACGTTGATGACCCCCAAGTTATCTCCCCATCCCTGGATTGCAGCACTGGCCTCTAACAGGCTTCCTTGTCCCACTGTGGTCTCTTCTCAACTCAGCAGCCAGAGGGATGCCTTAAAAACCCAAGCCAGATCTCTCCTCTGCGCAGAACTCTCCAGGGGTTTCCCACCTCGGTCAGCGTCCAAGCCACATTCAGGAGACAGTGTCTGAGGTCCCGTTACCTCTCTGGCCACGCCTCCTGCCACACCCCAGCCCTCCCTGCTGTGCCTCCGGCATGCTGCTCCTAGACTGCACCTGCTGTTCCCGCTGCCTGCAATTGCTGGAACGCTCTCTCCTGGAAATACACGGTGCACTCCCTCCCCGCGTTGAGTCTGCTCCAGTGTCCGCAGCCCTGCCTGCCTTTCCCCAGGGCACTCGCACCTTTAACACACTGTCTCTACCACCTTTGGAGAGCATCTGTGGCTCCACACTGGACTGTGAGCTACATGACAGCAAGAATTGTTGCAGTTAGCTCATTGTTGTATCCCCGTGCCTAGAACAGAACCTGGATGCAGTAGTTGCTCAGTAAATAGCTGTTGGGTTCCTTCATTGTTGGATGAATGAGTGAGGGAAGCCTGGAGGCCTTGAGGTGGCTTGTTGGGTTGGAGAGGGACAGCTGCTGGGGAGAAGCTGGCAGCAGCCGCCGCATGAGTGCCAGCCAGGGCCAGAGGCTTCTGTGGGCAGGGGGCGGGAGTGGAGGTGGGAGGTGGGCCTGAGGCTGGGCAGCAGATTTAGAGGAAACTGCAGCTCCACCATTAATCTCCTAATTAACATCTCCTCCCCGGCCCTGGCTTCTCTGTTCCCTGGTGTGCCCCATCCACGAAAGGCCATGGGTCATCTTGCTCCTTGGCTAATACAGCTGAGTGACCCTCCCGTGGGCAAAGGCATCTAGTAGGAGCTGAAGTGTGCACAGTGGGCTCCGTGCGAGACTAGGGCATCACGCTGCCATCTGTCCTGCAGCACCTGTGCCTGGGGCCCGAGGTTCCCGGGTACCTGGGGGTGCAGGGAGAGGTGCAGATGTGCCCCGTGGCTGCACCCTAGCTCTCAGGCCTGCAGGCCACGGCCTCCCACACCCGGGCCCACAGGGGCTCTGGGGGGCTCTGCTTGTTTCACTGACCGGCTAGTTCTGCAAACTTTGGCGGGGGAGGGCGGATCTGAATTCTCAACTTACAAAGATTTATTTATTTTATCCTCTTGGCCCCTCCCAACTCTCTCTCAGGTCTGAGGCTACTCAGTCTTCTTCCCCTTTCCACCGTCTTCTGAAGAAAGCTGCGCACACTCTTTGATGGAGTGAAGGCTGCCTGAGAACAGGGGAGGACCTCAGAGGCTGCGGGCCTGACTTAAGCCTCCTTCCCTCAGCTTCTCAGCCTCGACAGGACTTCCTCTCCTGGACTTCCTCCCCTGGCGATGCCCAGGCTGAGCGGCCCACAGCCTGGGGCTGGGGGAAGATGGGAAATCCTCTCTCCCTCGTCTTCCTTGGGCTGCCGGCTGACTGGGAGAGGGCCTGTGCCTGGCGCCCTGCCTCGGCGCCCGAGGCCCGTGGCCGCCCAAACGGCCCTGCAGTGAGTCCCCTGGGTGCCCTGGCGGTGCCCCCGAGGCCCGTGACTGCTCAAACGGTCCTGCAGTGAGTCCCTTGGGTGCCCTGGCAGTGCCCCCGGCCCTGCAGTAGGTCCTCTGGGTGCCCCGGCAGCGCCCCCGGCCCTGCAGTGGGTCCCCTGGGTGCCCCAGCGGCGTGCTCTCCTGCGGGCTCCCAACACCTTCTGAACATGGAACCTCTGACCTGACAGGTTTTGGTCTTTGAGAAACCAGGGAGCTATAAATAAATACATAAATACACACAAGGGGACCCTCAGCCAGCACTTCTCCAAGTGTCCCCCGGACATCAGGCCCCTGAGATGGACTCCTGGGCTCCATCTGGACCCGCCTGTTAAGACCCCTGGTGGCCGGCGCCAGGGGACGCGTCTTCCCAACAGGGTCGGTGGGTGAGCGCCGTGCACACTGGCATTCCAGGGTCAACGCTCTAGGGGAGGCAGACTTTGGAGCTCTCTCAGCCTGGCCTGCTGCCTGGCCTGGGGGTGCCTGGCCCTGCCTGGGTTGGCACAGATGGCCATGGGTCTGTGCTCAGAGAAGATGCACGGATGGAGAGCACTCAGGCCCAGGGTGCAGGGCGCTGCCATCCAGGGGCCACACAGACCCCCACTTGCTCCCCAGGCAAGGGCAGGGAGGGCAGAAAGGAAGGTGGCTCCTGCGGCTCACTTTGTGGATGTGGCCCCCTCGCACCGTGGGGTTCTCTTTCTCCCAAGGGAGCAGAGCTAGCCTGGGTGCTGGTCTCGAAACTCTCCTAACTGCCTGGGAATGTCCGCAGGTGCCAAATGATTGGGCCAGTTTCCATCTGCCGGAGCCCGGCAAGGTGGTACTCCACGCCCCAAACCGCCCCGCTCCGGGCTTTCAGGAATGTTGCGGAGGGGCAGTAGAGTGTGGCTGCAGCCCTCCTCCCAGCCCAGCTTCTCTGCACACTGCTGCCTGCTGGCCCCCGCGGGGGAAGGACAGATGGATGCCGGGACGCAGCAAATGGGCTGATGAAATCAGGCAGCTCGGCACCCAAATGCAGCACTGACACCCTGCGCATTTCACTTCTCTGGCTAGTCCCTCTGGAATCCAAGGCTGTGAGTGTGTGTGTGGATGTGTCACAAAAATCCGTGCCTCTCCTACCTGTGGCTCTGAGAGAAACAACAAAAAATCTCTGTTGCCATTTCCCCAACGCCTCTCAAACATCTGCCTCCTTCTCTCACTTTCCCAAGGAAGAAAAGAAGGCAGAGGGTGAGATTTCTCAGACTCTGAACACTAGTTTTTGGCTTTTGCCTCACTGCCAGATGCAAAACAAACAAGCAGCTTTAAAAATGTAATTTGTTAGGGGGGGAAAAAAAGTAATTTGGTGCTTCTGAGCAATTCAATGATTTAATGAGTCCAGATGGATGTGGGCTGAATTTATACAAGACAAGTGTTTAATGTTTCAGTCCAGATTATTCCAAGACTCTGGGTTATTCTTTCTGTTGCATGAAAGTAATTAATATTGCCCATTATAGACATAAAGGGCCATATGAAGAGTTGAGGACTGCAGCTACTCCGGTGTCATGACTGTGGCATCTTAAATCAATTAGAGGCGCTGCCCTGCTGAGTATAATTAAGGTTATGCTGATTATAGCTCATTTTCAGTCGTAAGGCTCAAGGAATCAAAATGCTCAAAATCAGGATGGATTCTTGTTGCTGCATATTGCAATTAGCCATGAGGTTTGGACTGTCCTCTCCTCTTTCTGGGTCATTTGTTTCCTTCTCCGTAGTCAGGCTTCTTGGTAAACTTGCTTCAGCATTGTTGAGGATGAACGCCCACTGAGTTGGGGGAGTGTGAAAATTACAGAACAGTGGTCCCTGGGAACTTGGAAATGGCAAAGAGAAGTCTAGACTCTGGATGCTAAATTTTAATATCAACATGTGTATATTAGTTTCCTATTGCTTCTGTAACAAATTGCTATGAACTTAGTGGCGCAGGACAACAGACTCATCATCTCACAGGTTTGAGGGTTAGAAGTCTGCCACGGGTCTCACTGAGCTAAAAATCAAGGTCAGCAGGCTCCTTCTGGAGGCTCTTGGGGAGAATCTCTTTCGTTGCCTTTTCTAGTATCTAGAGGCCACTGGCATTCCTGGGCTTGTGGCCCCTTCCTCTGTCTCCTAAGCCAGCAGGGGGGGTGCCGAGTCCTTCTCACGTCACTTCGCCCTGACTTCCTCTCCTGCCTCCTTCTTCTGCTTTAAAGGACACTGGTGATGATACTGTGCCCCTCTGGATAACCCAGTGTAATCCCCCTATGTCAGCGGATTAGCCACCTTAATTCCATCTGCAGCCTCCATTCCCCTTTGCCATGGAAAGTAACAGAGTCACCGGTTTCAGGGATGAGGGTGTGGGCATCTTGGGGGCCATCATTCCACCTACATCATGGATCAAATCCTAACGAGGCTGAGTGACTCCCAGGACAGCAAGGCTGAGATGAGCCGCCTCGCTGTGTGGACAGACGGTAAGAAGACTTGCCAACCAAAAGGGGTACGGGACTTGCCAGGAAGCAATGGGATAACGATGATTTACTGTGCACGCGTAACTCTCCAGGTCTTAATCTAGGGGTTTTGCAAATAGTTATGCACATCAGGTAGGGATTATGATGTCCATTTTGTATGTGTGACAACTGGGACTCCAAGAAATGATGAAACTTGTTGGGGTGAAATGGCTAAGTGGCAGGTGAACCTGCTCTAAGCCACTCTGCAATATTGCCAAGAGGTAGATGAGCCAGGACGGAGGGGTCCAGAGCACGGGGTGGGAGGGGCTGGCTCTGCACCAGACCTGACCAGGGTGGCTGTGTCTGTGTTGGGGAGATGGGGCCATTAGCCAGCTTTAACCTGAAGCAGGTGACATCCGCTTCCCATTGCTATACCCTTTAGTATCAGTTCCCCAAACAATTTTCAAAAATCTGACTTCCTTGTAAATTGTCCATAGGGCAAGAATATGCTCAGATGACCCAGAGGTCAAGTCCTCTTGACAGGGCGTGATAACTGGCACTCCTGTTTTATACATCAGCCTCGTGAGCTTGGTTCATCCCAGCCTCCCTCTGCGAGACGGCGTACTTCCAGCAAGCTGCCCGGGCAGGGCGTCCGTGCTTGCAGGCTGACGGCCAGGCCCCAGCCTCTGGGATTTCCCTGGGTACGCGCCCCCAGCAGCCTCCCATGACATCCCTCCGCTGTTCCTTCACCCTAACTTCCTCGTCAAGCGGCTAGGACAGCAGCTGCCCGGTGTCTTCCCAAATCTTCAAGACAGAAGCCACTGGGGTCTGTATACACGAGACGCTCAAGAAATGCAGGTGGTGCTACGTCTGGGACCCAGTCCACTGCAGGGCTCCTCCTTAGCACCCATTAGGTGGTGGAAACCTGGAGTTTCATGGCCCCGATCCCGCCCTCCCAGCCGCTGCCCACTTCCAAAATTACAAGGCGAGCCTGGCGCACAGCAGGCCCTCCATCAGAGTTTGGCAAGCGAGGGACTGTGCGGGGCCTGGTCAGCAGGCATTCTTGCCTCTGCAAGGCAGCAGAATCACAGCTGCTGCCCCTCCTCCAGCTGCGAAGTTTTATTCACAAGCCCCCAGGGCCAGGGTCCAGAGCTTTCTGGAGTTGTGGCCGCATGGAAGAGTAAGCGTTTCCATTGGGACATCCTCGGCTCCCACCTGCGGGCTCCCCGGAGCACAGTGTACGGGCGGCAAAGGCTGGGGGGAGACGGCCTTTCTGAGGCTCATTAGGAAGTAGTTTGGTTTTAGGCTGTTTTTGAAAATCTTCTCATTAATGAGGCTCTGCTGCGTGCTTGGGGACAGGCGGGTGCCAAGAGTCTCCGGGTGGCTCTAGGCTTTTCTGAGTACAATAACACCCTGGCTAGACGGGATATTCAGGGAAGGGGAGCAAAATCTGTACCTTCCAGTGGATCACAGACTTCTGTTTAAGGCACTTTATCGAGGTCTTTGGAAGTTATGTCTTTGAAGGTAAGGTCGGTGGGTGTGGGGAGAACAGAAACTTGGGGAAGCCTGTTGTTCTCACGAGCCAGCAGTCTGACTCCGCATGGCCCGTGGAGGGGGGCCAGGACACAAGTTCAGAAAGCCAGGCAGCTGGACCTCGGAGGGAAGAAGGTTCTGATGTTGTCGAGTCGTCTGAAATTGGAGGAGGCTCCGTCGGGAAAGGAAGTGGAGGCAGAGAGTGGGGTGTGGGAGTGGGTGTGGGAAAACCCGGTATCCGGGGGAACGCGCTCGGGTGGAGGCTCTTCACTGTACTTAGTGATGATTGGACCAAGGAGGCAGCTGTACATGGGACCGATGGGGTCGTAATCAGCTTTGGAGGATCTGGAAGCAGGTGCAGCTGCAGTGATATCCTGGCAGGGCGGTGACACTTTCCATACTATTTTCACATTGAAGGTTTCTGGGGTGGCTGCTGACTGCACAACCCCCACAGAATGGGGGGGGAGGCTTAAGAGCTTGAGCTCCGTGGCTGGGCCATGCTGGGTTCCAGCCTTGCTCTGCCATGAACTACCTGTGTGAGCTTGTATGAGTTACTTCACCTTTTACTAAGCCTCAGTTTCCTCATCTATAAAATGGGATAGTAGGAGAACTGAACTCATACGGTTCTTGGGAGGCACTTGAAAAAGAGCTGGGCACACAGGGCGGGCAGACACCCGGCTGGCATGGGGTGCGTTTACGCCAAATGTTGATTGTTCTGTGTCCCCCCACCCCGCCAGAGCACCCGAGGACTGTTAGCTGTTATTAATCCAGGCTCAAATACAGACTTACATTTTTAACTCACTGCTTATCAGGAGCCTATGCCTGCTGGCCCCACACCTGTGCCTCCATCACCCTGGAGAGGGATTAGTTTTCCGTGGGCAGTGGCCCGATTTCAATGCTGTCTGCTAGGCCCAGCACTGAGGTCAGCCATCCAGGCCAGGGGTCAGCCTGCGGACGAATGTGCATGGCCTGAGAGCAAAGGATGTTCTTACATTTTTAAATGTTGGGGGAAAAAATCAAAAGAAGATCGCATGACACATGAAAAGTCCATGAGCTCCAAATGTCAGCGTCCACAAATCAAGTTTTGTTGGAACAGCCCCACCCCCGCGCCATCTCGGGCCCTTCCGGCTGTTGACAACGGCAGGGCGTTGAGTCGCCACAGGAACTGGCCCTCCCAGCGTCAAGCGTTCACCGTCTGGCCCTTCACAGGGAAGGTCTGCCGACCCCTGATGTGGAGGGAGCTTCGACTAGGCCCCTTCCTCCATGTGGCCCTGGGGACGGTGGCCGAGGGTGGCGCCTGCTCAGCGTGGCAGGGGCCTTCTCCGACGGCCCCACAAGCTGACAGGGAGCGGAGAGCTGAGACCACGGGAGGCGCCGGCCGTCAGGAGAGGGGCTTGGCCGGTTCAAGGCTTCCAACAGAAACGACAGAACTGTTTCCTCAGGAGATTGTTAATGTTCTATTATTCAGTGTTTTCAAGGTGAAGGAACTTCAGAACGTATTTTCCCATAACCGTAACTTGACAACCACGGCGTCTCTCCATACTGCCTGCCAGCCTTGACCTAAGAGCTCTTTTAGGACCCAAACCACAGATCAGGGAACGAGCTCTCCGACCCCTGGTAAAAACCCTTCCCCGCCCGCGGTCTCCTGATGGGCGAGGACAGTCAGGCTCTGCAGCTCAGGGACCTCGGCAGCCACCTCCCCTCTCTTGGACCGTCTCTTGATTCGTAAAACTCTAGGTTGAACCAGAGGAAATCACTGTTCTTGGTCAAAAATGGATCCACAGGGGCAATTTCATAACGTTCACCTAAGGGACAACATATTCCTGAAGCCTCTTTAGAGATAACATTTTATAACTGGAGATGTTTGAGTGGGCTGAGGCTCAAGAAAATCCACTCTTGGGGTGGGACATATACTCCCACCGGGACACAGCCCAGGGGGCTGCTTTGTAGTTCCCACAGCCAACCGACAGTCATGGATTGAGGGGAGTACAGGTTGTCTTCACTTCCTGCACTCACGCTATGGGGGCTCAGGGTCGCACAGCTTCTGATCCATTTTCTGGTGAATCCCTTGCAATCTGAAACTAAGGCGGCAGCAGGATTCAGAAAACAAGAAATGCTCTGGTTTCCAAACTCATCGGCTAAAGCTGGATGCTCGGTATGCAAACTCAGGAACAGAATGGATTTAAATAGCAAGGAATATTTTGCAAACTTAATCCTCAGAGACGTTCCACGGCTGTGAGCCCCGTTGTCCCTGTTCCCCGAAGGTGGCCTCCACGACTGCAGAGACCAACCCCTGCAACCCTGTCCCAGAGGACACCTGCCCCCACCCCTTCCTCCTTACCTCTCTCTGGGCAGGGGCTTGGGCTCGGGGCGGATAGCAGCCAGGGTCAGAGGGGCTTGCCTAGAAGGGGACAAGGAGAAGTTCAGATCCAAGGAGCCCGTCTTCCTGTGCAGCGGCTCCATCCCCATCGCACCCTGCATCTCGCTCTCGATCGGGCAGGACCCTGCCCTCCCGTGGCTGGACAGCGAGGAGAGTTCGGGCCCCATGGCGCCCTGGAGTGAGGTGTCCACTGCCACTTGGGAGTCGTGGGTTGGAGAGACTGACGGCGGGGAGCGTGACTTCTTTTTGGTGGATGCCCCAGCGAGAAGTTTCAGCAGCCCGCTCTTCTTCTCCTTCTGGAAAGACACACAAAATTGAGACCAAATAGGTTAAGGCTTCCCAATTCCAATGCTGTGAGTGAGACTGGGTAAGCAGAGTCCTGTTTGAAAACTTTAAAAATAATCTTGTAAAGAGAGTTAGAGGAACACAACAAAGCTAAGCTGAAGCTTAGCTGTTTTCCTTCCTTCCCCTAAACCTGGCCGAGGGGTCCAGAGCAAGAGTCACGAGGCCCGTGGGGCAGGAGAGCTGCCCAGGGGTGGGAGCTGGGCCAACGCCTTCTCGAGGATGCAGCGCTGGGCCCCACCTCGCAGGACCTGGCCCCAGCCTGGCCACCGGGTTTTGCTGTGTCCAAGGAACCAAGAATCAATATGATCTGGTTTCTCCTCACCCAGGTTTTCTATGTGGACTTTGCAGGACTGAGGATGTGCCTCCTTCACGTTGTTCCTGCCTGGACTTCATAGGAATTTGGGGACCATGGGTGGGGCCCCTGGTCTTTTGGGGAACAGGCCCTTCACCCAACTCTGGCCTGATATCAAGTTTCTCTTTCGAAGGGGTTGGCGGGGGCCTGCTATCCTTGCTGACTTTGGATCTGAGGGCACCATTTTGCTCTTTACTGGACACTCCAGTTTCCTACTTATTGCTCGAGAATCCCTGTCTCACTTCCTGTTAGCGTCAAACATGTTTAAAAGAAAATCTCAGGGCTATGCAGCCCGGGATTGCTTATTCCTGGGAGAGCCTCCTGAGATAAGCTCCACTTACCTCCTGGGTTAACAGAGCTAAAGCCCCTGTGTCCCTGGGCGCCAGGTGCATTTGGAAACGCTGGGCAGCATTTTATGTAAGCTTTGCTCTGCACAAAAGAATTTGTACCACACAGGAAATTCTGCCACGTGAGCGTGAGCACGTGGGTTTGTGTGTGCACGCATCTCACACCTTCCCGGGGAGAATACTTTGCAGATGAGGGAGGAGCGCTTATCCCTGAGCAGAGGGCAGCGCTTGACCAAGAGATAGCCTCACCAGGAGGTCACCAGCTCCTCCAGGCCCCCTGCCAAGAGTTCTCGTGAGCACCCTCGGGCTCCGGGGTGCTAACCCCCGACCCCAACCCCCGAGAGCAGCGGAGGGCCAAGGGGTCCACCGCTCCTTGGTGCACTCTGCCTGAATTGTCTCACTGGGCAAATTCCTGGTTCAGCTCCTTCACCCAGGCAAGCAGCTTCCCTAGAAGGGAAACGGCTAACACGGGATGTGCCAACGTTCAGGCTGAGGTCAGTCACATAAAAAACCCATGAAATAAGGGAAGGAATCTGCCCTGACAATCACGAGGCTGAGGCTGCCTCAACAGCATCCGAAAGCCACTGCCAGTCCTCAAAGCGGATTCCCCTTCCCACCCACCCCCAAAGGGACCCTCTGCAGGGGGACAACCTGCTCCAGACCCTTCTGCTGCTTGTCACAGATGCATAGCACTCGCTGGGCTCCAGAGGAGCCTCTTCTGATTGAGGCTGATTTTATGCCGAAACAGAGCGGACACTCAACGAGGAGTTGGTGAGGCTGAGGGGCCCGGCGAGGGCCAGGAAACCAAGCCGAGATGGGTGACACAGGCAGCGTCCTTGGTGACTTGCTGCCAAAAATTCTGTCTGCTCTGAATTCTAGGCATGATTATGAATGAACAGGGATCTCATCCTTTTCTTCTCTCAGCAGGGGAGAGTGTTAAAATATTGCCCATCAGGAAGTGGACTTGGCCCAGTGGTTAGGGCGTCCGCCTACCACATGGGAGGTCCGCGGTGCAAACCCCGGGCCTCCTTGACCTGTGTGGAGCTGGCCCACGCGCAGTGCTGATGCACGCAAGGAGTGCTTTGCCACGCAGGGGGACACCCCTGCGTAGGGGAGCCCCATGTGCAAGGAGTGCGCCCCATAAGGAGAGCTGCCCAAGAATGGCACCACACACACAGAGAGCTGATGCAGCAAGGTGACGCAGCAGAAAGAGACACAGATTTCCAGGCCACTGACAAGAATAGAAGCAGACACAGAAGAACACAAAGTGAATGGACACAGAGAACTGGGGGGCGAGGGGGAAGAGGAGAGAAATAAAAATAAATAAAATAAAATCTTAAATAAATAAATAATAAATGCAATTAAAAAAAATATTACCCATTGATACTCCAAGAACTTAAATTCTATATGTGGGAGAAAAATAGCTGTATTCATTTGAGGCTGGGCCGCAGATGTGAGCGTGTCTGTGTATGTGTGAAAGAGAAAGAAGGGGTGGTTTTATATCACTGCGTTTGCCCCAGGATTTGGACATTTGCATGGCTTTCCTGGAATTTAGTTTTTCTTGTTTGGTGAGGTTAAGTGGCAGGGGCCAGGATGTAAGATGAGGGCAGTGTACGGAAGTCTGAAACTGTAGCTGCTGGGTCCCCGGTGGCTCCCAAGAGACTGCTTTGGACTCGTCTGACCTTGGGGTGACTAGAGAGAAGGTTCCTTCTTCCTGCCTCTCCCAGTCCAGGACGCTGCTCTCCCAGCCAGTCGTGACTGCCTGGAATTCCCGGTCCTGTTCCGGCCACTACTGGGGGGTTGGGGATGGGGTCCGTGGCATTGGGTCCTCCTTAAAAGGCAAATATCTGAGCGTGTGCATCCCCTTAAGCCAAACCATTAACACCAGTCTGAGCAGATCCACCTGCTTTTCTCTGCCCCGAGCACGGATGTGAACAGAAGGGATGGACGCAGATGTCTTACATCTGGCCCACGATGAAGAAGGGCTGGCTTGGGGGAGGAGGGGTGGGCAGGGCAGCTCCAGGGCGACCCTGCCTGTTTCATCCTCCCAGGCTCAGCCCTGCCCTGACAACTGCAAGGGAGACCAGCTTGGGGCCCGTCAGAGGGACTTCGGCGACTCCGCCAGCAGGGGGCACCATGCAGCTGGCGCAGAGGCTCCTCCACAGCTGGGGCTCCCGAGGCTCCCCAGCGACAGCAGGGGGGGTAGCGGGGGGGGGGGGGGTGTCAGGCTCCTCAGGGCGACGCTCTCCACACGAGAGCCATGAGGCGGGGAGGGTACATTCAGAGTGGGCCCGAGAGACGGCCTCTCCCTGCGGCCCTCCGGGTGACGTGGAAGAGGGCTCTGCTCCATGAATCAAGAGACGCTGCAGCGACCAACACCCCAGCACCGCTGGAGCGACTATCAGAAAGGCAGCAGCTACCAAGTGAGGACTCTGTCAGTTACAGTAAAATAGACCCGGGGAGCTGAGTACCCCCAAACTTCCAATCCTTTCGTCGTCTGTGTGTGTCTGTAAATAAACCTACACGCGCAACTGAAAGCATGAAAACGGCTCTGCCAACCTGCCAGGTGGCCCTGAGGGGAGGGGACACCGTGCAGCCTGCCACCCCTGAGGGGCGGCTCCTGAGGGCCGGGCCCGGTTCTGTGCAGCCCACGAGGGAGGCAGCAGCTGGCCTCGGCCCCAGGTGCTGTTTGGGGGAGCCTCCCAGACTTCAGAGGGTGTAGCCCCAAGACATTCCTTGGCTGGCAAACACGGAGGGGACGCCGCAGCTGCGAGGCTCGGGTCCAGCCCCCGGCTCCTCTGGGGGCCCCGTCACTGCAGCACTCCGGGCAGCAGGGCCGGGGAAATCTTGTTCAAGATAAGTCAACCGAGCTCCACACGCCCAGGGAAGGAGGTGTGTCCCCCACCTCCCGCGAGGGGCTCTGGCAAGTGTCCAGGTTAAATGATCTCCGTCCGGGCGAGTATTTTTAAAGCGTCAATCACCCTCACCCTTCTCTACGAGAACTGGCTCTACTACATTCATTAATTCTCAGCTACATTAAAAGTCTAGTGTCCCCAGACCCCTGGCTATACATTAAACATAAATGGAAGAAGATCTAATTAAGACATACCCAGATCTGCCTCTTGGAGATTCTGGAGCTGAAAACGTGGTACTTCCTCAGAGCTTCCAGCAGGTTAAAAAGGAGAGGCAAGTCACCAGGGCCTGGAAGCCGGAGAAAGGCCCACCTCCTTTGCCAGTCCAGGCGTCTGAACTCCAGCACGGGTGTTGCCGCCTGCTTTCCTGAATGCGTTTTCTCCAGGCGCTGGGCCCATCTGGGACAGGGTGGGCCTCTCCTACTCTAGGCTCTGTGCACCTGCTGATGAGGACGTTCTGGGGTGATTCTGGGGGCAGGAGTATGAGGGGGGCACAACCCTGTGCATTTGGTCTATGTCGGGGCCACGTGACTCTGATCAAAGCTTTTCAGTAACCATGGCGAACTTCCTCCCTCCTCCGATCCCCCTTCAACAACGGTGACCGAACATCCCTCTACCGTGCATTGTCCTAGGCCCTGGAGGTTGTGCGGGGAAATAGGAAATACACCCGGAACAGTCCGTTAGAAAACCGTCAGCTTTTACTTTTAACATGGCGGAGGTGTAAAGTACAGAGTTTCCCAGTTTCCTTTCACCACACGACCCTTCTTGGTGGAGCAACTGCAGGGATCGCACTACAGGGAATGGTGGAGTAGTGGTGAGAAAGGACAAGAGGAAACGATGGCAACCCCACGACCGGGTGGGAGCTGGGTCAGGCTGGGGACTGGGCCAGGTGAAGGCAGCGCTGATCACCAGGGCGTTCTGAAGGATGCAACGACAAGGACTGCCGAAGGCTGACCCCGGGGCTTCCTGGGGGAGCGTGGGCTGAGAACCCCCTGCCCGGATGGTCAGCCTGCCCGCGGGTGGCTTCTGTGCTCGCACCCAGGAGGCCTGGCTTGCCAGCAAGGCTTCTCAACTGGCGACAGTTGTGCCCCCACCCCCACTGCAGGGGACCTTTGGCACTGTCTGAAGATGTCTTTGGTTGTCACAACCTCTCTCTGTCCAATGCCTAGTCCTCCTTTCCCCCCAGCCTGGATTAGGTGCATTTTCATTCCCATCTAGTGTTTCCCCCTGGAAGATGAGCTTTGGGGTGGGGCAGGGGCCACGTTCTTTTATTCGCTGCAGTATCCCCATTGCTTAGCATGGGCAGAGAGCAGAGCAGGCGCTCAACACGTATTGTTCAAGCAAATGAAATTCTAAGTGAAAGCTCTCCTGTCCCCTGACGGTGGCAGAGAATAGACTTGATCAGCAAACGCTCGCTTGCCGGCACCCTGGACCCTACGCTGGGATAGAAGGTACCATGGAATAGAGGGAACACAGAACCCCCAAGTCAATTTTTTCACTTCTCAATCATCTTACCATGGGATCACGGAGAATATTTGCAGTCAAGTTTCAACTGCAGCTGTTTATTTTGGGAAGAGGTGGGGTGGGTGGGTAAATGTGGGGAGAATTTTCCCGTTTCAGTGTTCCATCATCATTTTCTTAATTTGACATTGGCAAACACCGATATATATCATGGCTGGAAAATCCTCTCCAAAACATTTTCCTTCCAGGATGGAATTCTGCTAACGCCTTAAGCGTCCAATTATTACCAATTCCTACGGAATGTGGTGTCCTAGCAAGCATCATGTACCGGGAATTCGTGGAGTATTTATGTGGACGTTCCAGCACTTCCTCTGGTAGCCGTCC
The DNA here is from genome assembly GCF_030445035.2 of Dasypus novemcinctus. Lineage (NCBI taxonomy): Eukaryota > Metazoa > Chordata > Mammalia > Cingulata > Dasypodidae > Dasypus > Dasypus novemcinctus. Next base: position 15,774,242 of record NC_080689.1, on the reverse strand, counting down.
CTCATAGTGCAGTTCAGAACTAGGTACTGGGCATTCTAGTGTGGGAGGAAGGCCCACTGACTGGGTATGGGGGCAATACCATGGGAGGATAACAGGTGTCAGAGGACACAATTTATGGTTGATCTGGGCTGAAAGTTTATGAAAGATGAATTCGCTGGAGGTTCCTTTGGGACTTGGGACTAAATGAGTGACTTCCATTAACCCAGCGAGATGGGTTCACTGTTATATTTGAGGGGCGAGGTCACTGTTTTCCTACACGAGTCTTCCAGCCAGCATTCCACTGTCTCCATCTGCAGCTTAAATTCTGCTCTGCGGGCATGGATCCCTTTCTGTCCCAATGATCCCTCTGAGTGGCCAAAGTCCAATCATTCCAGCCTGCTGGGTGGACCCAAGCAGAGCTGTCTGAACTGCTGGGGACAGAATTCCTCCCTCACTTTGCCAAGTCCTGTGTCAGGAGGACACAGAGAATGATGTACTCGGCCTCCACCCAAGAGGGGTGACAGGGCTGCTGCCACCCCCCGGGGTGTCCCCTCCTCTAGGAAGTCTCCCCCCCCCCGCCCAAGGCCTTGAACCCCACCCCTGTGCTGGCATCCCCCTTCCTCAGTCACAGCACTTGTCACTCTGGGTTATAGTGTCTGTGATGGTGGCTGCGCGGCACGAGGGAAAGCCGGGCACGGTGGTGGGAAGGCCTGGCTTTGAGTCCCAGTTGCACTACTCGCTGGCAGCGGCGGCTGCTTCCCACCCTGGCTTCCCTTCTGCACACCTGGAAGGGCACTGTATGTCCCACAGAGTTATGATGACAAACGGAAAAGCACTTTCTAAAACTATGGCTGCGTCTCACATTTATTAGGCAGTTGGGGTGCTGTTTTGAGGACGTGACTCCCCTACTTATCTTTGGATAGTAAATATTTTGCAAAATACCTGGGACCCAGTTATCTCCCAGAATGTTTCTTGTTAAACTAATTAAATGAGCCCCACATCCAAGAAACCCTACTTGCCACCACAAATCTGTGTCTCACTCTTAACACTTCCTTTTACCTTGGAGGGCGCACGGGCTAATGCAGGGGTTCCCAAACTTTTGTGTACAAACAACCAATCAGGGAATTCAGTCAAATGTAAGAATTTGGGCTGTACCCTCAGATTCTGATTTAGCAAGTCTGAAACAGGGACAAAAAAGTGATCATGACTCAGAATGCAGACATTGACAGATTCAAAGCCAAGAGTCATCTGTGCAATCCGGTAAGTGATTTAAGATGACCGCAAGTGACAAACAGACACAGAGAAGGGACTGGCTTCTTGGGGGGTTGGTAAAAGAAAGACACTGAAGTTCACTGAGCACCTACTCTGTGCCACAGCACAGGGTACATGGTTGAGTTTGAAGGCAGTTGCTTTTCCAACTTGAATGTGCAAGGAAATCATGTGAGTTTGGTTGAAATGCAGATTCTGATTCTGTGGGTCTGGGCAGGCCAAGAATCTGCCCGTCTAACCAGCTCCCACGTGGTGCTGCTCCTACACAGACTGCACTTGGGCACCAGGTGCTGTCGGATGTGTAGGAACTCAACAGGCAGGGAAGGGCATTTCAGGCAGAGGAAACTGCATGAGCAAGGGGCTGGAGGCATGAATTGAGGGAAATCCGAAAGTTCCAGCTTTTAAGATACATACCAACATCTGCCAGGCTCTCAGCACATCCATGGAACATTTTCAATGTTAGAAGAACAAGAGCTTAGGAGTTTTATTAACACACGTATACATGTAAACACACATGTACTCAGATGTATACATTTACGCATACACCCTTAAAGTTATACTGGAAAAGAAATTATCCTCTGGAAATCTAATATCAAAAAGAGATACTTGAGAAGTTCATTCATATTGTACTTAGTATAGGAATACTGTAAACCATTATACAAATGGTAAAATAATTGTGTATTGCTTTGATTAAGATAGGGACTTCTCTAGAAGCCTGGATTATTTTATAGAACATTAATATCAAAACTTGGCAAAAGGAAAAAGAATTTAAAGCTTAAATTAAGGACTATTGCCAGTTAAAGGTCAATTGAAAATTATGGGATATTGTCTCTGAAATTATAAGAAGCCAAAGGGAATAGAATTTGATTCACACAAAAAGTCATTAAACTTTTCAGGGATACAATTTATTTCATTAAAGTGAAGTAAACCTGTAAATGTGACCTATAAGTGCCACATTTTATCAAGTCGGCTCCTTTTTAACCAAGGCTAAAAGAGGTGGTCATGACACAAATTTTCTCAAACAGATTTATCATCTTAATTCTTTCATGCTTAGGGCAATATTTAAAATTAGTTTGCATTGGTTGGACACACACACCGAATGGTGGGCCAGATAAGATGAGAAGGATGTAGAAACGGGCTCGATTTGAAAAGTTTACCCCTGATAACCCAGGAAATCCTCAATCTGTAGAATCCAAAACTGATTGCACACATCAACGGGTAACCTGCCTTTTCTTTCAACATCAGAAGAGAGGCTGAAAAGTAATTAGCTTTGAGAATGAAAGGATTAAACCCAGTCACACATTTTCACTTTGCCAGGTTCACAGAATGACATTTGCATGAGCTAAGACCCAGGGGATCGTGGTTGTAGGTTAACTAAGTTCAGAACATGTGTTAACACTCAGTAAATTGGGAACATTTGCACACTCTCAGAGAAAAGCAGGGCTGCCTTCACTCCAAACTGTTACTATCAGCTACCTGGGTGGGGAGAGATTGGCGGTAGGTGGAAGGAGGTAAAGTGTTTAGCTTTCATTACACACTTTTGAATTGTTTGACTTATTATATCAAATGGGTTTCCTCATAATTTAAGAGGGAAATCATAAGAAAGAAAAACGTTTTCAATTTATTGATTGGCACAATGGTACTAGATATAAGTCTCTGGGTATATAGATGAACCAGACAGAATTTTTGCTATTAATTAGATTATGGGAAGGAGGTGACTTCATATGAGGTGGCAGTAGAGGTGGGCCTTGAGCGCTGGGCTCATTGGGATGTGATGAAAGGGGTGTGTGGGTGGGTGACACATTCCAGGGGAGGAGAACAGAAAGCTTAGAAGGAGGGTGCAGCCAGAGAGCGGGCTGTGCTTAGGGATGTGATGCCAGGGGAGCTTGGCAATGGAGGCTGGCAGATGTCGGCAGGCGCCAAAGGCCAACCTAGGGGCCCGGGGTCCATTTGGTGGCTGCTGGGAGCTGCCCCAGCTGTGAGCAGAGGCACTGCCTTGGGAGGTGGAGGCAGTGGGGATGGAGGTAGCTGGAAGGGAAGGAGAGAGTGGGCAGCTGCAAGAACCAGAGGACGCAGCCACGGACTGGGGCTCGGAGGATCGGCGCCAGCCTGAGTGGGGCAGGTGCAGCCACGGATGGTGGCGGGTCCCAGGTGGAGGGGAAGGTGTTAGAGGTGAGGAGGAGTTTAGAGGAAAGAAAGTAGCAGCTCCTTTCCGCTGGGAAGGAAGTGGGCCCTCAAACTACCAGGTGGGAGTGAAGTCTGGGGAGAAGGCCGTGCCTCGTGTGTGTGTGTGTGTGTACGTGCGTGTGTGTGAGCTGGAACTGCCGTCCTGATCAACAGCTGAAAAGAACTTCCTCCGTGTCAATGGCTCAGACTCGCCCAACCCCAGCCCTGGTATTTTGCCAAGTCCTAGGCCAATTCTTACCGTTAGTGGCTGTTGAGTAACATCAATATTTTGGCTGACACAGTAGACCAAAAGAACATCAAAAGAAGCAAAATGACTTCAGCAAGATGGCCAAATAATCCTATATGCCTCCTAATTCTATAGGCAGTCAGGAAAATCAGGTGATAGATATCAGAGGCCCACAGGACGGGTGGAGCGCAGAGAAGAGGGTTTTTAATTCCTTATACAACTAGTAGGATGAAATTCAATTGTACATTTAGGAAGTTGTGGGTGAGATTGATGTGTTCAGAGGCCTAATCTCCACATGAGTTTGGCAGGACAAATAATGCTGGGGGATTTAACGAGCCTTTAGTTCAGGGGTTTTTAACCTTTTTGTTCCATGGACTCCCTTGCCAGTCAGGTGAAAAGCACAGACCCCTTACAAAGTCCACATGCCACTATGCATTATTTAATAAATATTTCACACCCGCACCTACACATCCCCACAAAAATAATGCTTTTTTGAATTTCAGTTCAAGCTCACAGACTCCTGGTTAAGAACCCCTGCTTTATTTATTTATTATTTTTTAAAAGATTTATTTATTTCTCTCCCCTTCCCGTTCCCCCACCCCCCCCCAGCTGTCTGTTCTCTATTTGCTGCACCTTCTTTGTCGGCTTCTGTTGTCAGCAGCACGGGAATCTGTGTTTCTTTTTGTTGCGTCATCTTGCTTTGTCAGCTCTCTGTGTGTGTGGTGCCATTCCTGGGCAGGCTGCACTTTCTTTCATGCTGGCCAGCTCTCCTTATGGGGTGCACTCCTTGCATGTGGGGCTCCCCTATGTGGGGACACCCCTGTGTGTCAGGTCACTCCTTGCACACATCAGCACTGCGCATGGGCCAGCTCCACACGGGTCAAGGAAGGCTGGGGTTTGAACCGTGGACCTCCCATGTGGTAGGTGGACACCCTATCCACTGGGCCAAGTCTGCTTCCCAAGAACTCCTGCTTTAGATATTAAAAAAAAAAAAAAAAAAAAAAAGCTAAACCAGAAGGACAGAGGGAAACACTGTGTCCTTATCTTTATTGAGTCTGGCTTTCAGGCAGCAAGTTCCACTTCGAAGCCTTTTGATTGGAATTTTATGTTTGGAAACTTACCTTGGGAAATGGGGAAAGGGTAATTTACAGCTATGCCCTGTTAAAATTTTGATGGGGAAAGAGCACTTCTCTGGTTCTGCCTGAGAACAGTTATTGTAAGAGTGGAGTGGGTTGTCTAAGAATATAAATATGCATTGAATTTTCAGAAAGGGTAGAGGAATGGGAGATCTATAATGAATAACCAAGGAAAAGTTAACAAGCTAATTAAAGAGATGGAAAAATTGTGCATTGAGCTACTGGGTAATTTAAACATTAAAATACATATTTAAAAATACCGCTCTCTGCCAAAGACAGAAGATAAAGAAAATTGATTCATGAAAATAATGAAGAATGGAAAGCAGCAGATAAAGGGGTGCTAATCTGATAAGACCTTCCTGCTTTGGGTTTGATGGAAGAGGTGGATAGAGAAGAGACCAAAGTCATACCGGCTGCCTTTCTCAGTTTTGTTTAGGCTTTTTTGCTTGTAGCACTGTGCTGGGCACTTTAAAATGGAAGCTAAAGGACAGAAGGAAAAGTAGGAGTTGAAGGATATCCGAGGACTTCAGAGCAGAGCTGCGGGCATCACCATCTTAGCAGCTGGCCAGACTCGGAAAGGGAGCAGAGAAGAAAATCAACATGGTGCTCCTCTTTGGTCTGGGCTACAGAACCCAGGAGCTGGGCCTGGTCAGTAGGTCTGGATGACCAGAGCAACTCAAGACAGCGTGAAGAAACTCCTGTAGGGAAGACCGCATCCCCTGGGGACCACCAAGGAGGTAAGCAGCTGGGGCCACGGATGGCTCATGAGAGGTCTGTGATATTGTGAAAGTACAAGCTCGGGAGCCAGGAAGAAGTGGGTTTCCATCTCATTTCTAGGTTGATTGCTCTGAAGCAAGATACATAATAGTGTTGAGCCTCAGTTTCCTCAGTAAAATGTAGATACCCACACAGACTATACAGAGATTGTAATAATAATTATTCTGGCAAGTATTCCTTGAGAACATGCTGTCACCTAGGCATTAAACATCCTTGCACACACATTAGCTTATTTAATTCTTCCAAGGGCCCTCTGGAAATAAAAAAAAAAAGGCTCAGATATCAATCAATCGGCAGAGGGTAACTCAACTAGAAATTTGCACAACCTGGATTTGAACTTGGGACTTACTGATTTAGAATTTTAACCACGGCCCTGTTGCCTTGGCAGGAGAACTTAATATGACAATGTATGTAATACACCAAAGTGCTATCAGGCACGTAGCGGGCATTCTGTAAACAGTAGCTGCTTCTGTAACACACTGTTTTCAGTTTTCATCTGTTTAAATAGCTTCATGGGTGGTCACTGAGGTGTTTATAGAGAATGATTATAGAACTAGCCATGATAGTATGATAGAACATGGGCTGGCCAACTACTTATCAGCTTCGAGACTTGGGCAATTCCTTCGCTTCTCTGTGTTTCTTCTTTGAAATGGGACTGTTAGGAGGAGCCACCTCATAGCACCGTGGGGAGGATTAAATGAGAGGCTATTGGAAAGCCCTCAGTAAAGTGCCTGGTACCTAGCAGGCTCTCAGTAAGCACCAGCTGTTCTTTTTCCTAGTTGCGGTGGTGATCTCTATTCATCTGTTCGCCTGTGCCCTCAGCCTGCACTCATTTCCTATCGGCGTAAAAGATCAGAGGGATCAGAGCCTGTCTGGTGTATTCACTCATAAATGAAGGCACAAGTAGAGACCAAAAAGCCAGCCACTCATCTACAATCTTCCCTCTTGTAGAATAATAGGTTGAGAATGTTCTCCAAGTCCCTGAGACGCACCAATAATCCAGACCAATTGCAGAGGATGGGCCACGTCTCAGCTCCAAACTTGAAGAAACACATTTGTCTCTGGCTTAAGGGCAAGAACATTTTAAGGAACACAGCCACAATAAATATGTTGTTTTTCCATGTTTTGTGCAAACTCATTTTGCTGGGTGGTGAGCAACAGGTGCATATTCCAGCTTCCAGGATTCATAATAAATATGCTGGCAACACACTGACAAAGAGATGGAGTGCAGAGAAAGACTGGCTTCAGCTGGGCCGCTCGTGACCCTGCACTGGACAGAGCTTCATTTTCACTGATGTCCAGGGGTGCTGGCCTTTCTCATCTCCTCCCATTGACATGGTTTCCTCTCTTGGGTCTCTTGACACTATTTTATTCTTTCTTCTCCTACGTTTCTGAACAACTCTTTGATTTTTCTTGCTGGTGCCGCTCCTTTCTCCCAATCCCTGGATGAAAATCCTCCTCAGACTCCTTGTCCCCCCATCCTCCTGCTAATATTCTCTCGCCTGAAGCCAGGAGACAGGGTTGGCACTTCAATCCTCACTTCTACGCTAGACACATCGCTAGTCCCAACATCTCACAGGAACTCTAAATCTTTTTTTTTTCCTGCAACTTCACCGAGACTTTTATTTTTAGGCTCAAATCACACAAGTGCAAAACCATCGAAAGACACTGGAAGCTCTGAGCTGGGGGACCTGGGAGCCTGCCCCTCCGTCCCCCCCACGTGGCCAGGGTGCCTGCTTCCTGGGCCCCAGGCACGGTGCTGCCAGCAGAGCCCAGGAGCTGGGCAGCAGGGAAGCGAGAGGATTCGCACCACGATTTCCACTTAGGCCCCCTGGTACTGTGTCTCTAGGCTCCCTGACAACAGTGGGCAGCAGCCTGCAGCACCCCCTTTCCTTCCCAGGGATGGGGCTCCACAGCCGGATGGATCCTCAATTTTCCCAAACTTTCAAACTGAGAGCGGCCAACAGCTCCCGGCCGCTTCCTTTGCTCCCCTCTCCTAGTTTTGCAGATTTCGCCCCTTTACAAAGGCCTTCCTCTAACTCTCCCTTGTTTTCTTGGTCAGGTAGGCGGTGTCTTCATTCTCACCCCCACCTTTATTTCCTAGAGGAGGAAACAAAGCCAAGCCTGTGAGCAAGGAGGATGGTTCACCATTTCTTGCTCATCGCCCGTCGGCCCGGCACGTTGTGTTCTGCTTCTGTTTTAATGTACCCACATGACAACTGGGGGACCTCAGTTAACAGGGAGGTCGAGTGCCTTGACCGAGGTCACACAGCTTGCATGGGGTGGAATCGGGGTTTGAACGCAGGTCTCGGTGTGCCCACCCCCATGCTTTCTCTACCCTGCCCTGCTGCCTGGCATTTCCACTGTCAGTTTGTGCAGTGCTGACTGAATACATGAAAGGGCAGGGGATCTAGCCTTTTATCACCCTGGAGTCGCCGAGAGTCCCCTGGCTTGGGTCTCTCCTTCTCTAATCTGTCCTGGACTCCAGGGTCGGACTAAAGTTCCAAAAACGTTGCTTTGAGTTTTCTGAGTCTGCTTCGCTTACTGGCCCCTGAAAACAATCACCACCTTCAAGGCTGAGCTGGCCCAATCTCTCCCCGTGGCCCTGCTCATCCTCAGAGCAAACCTCACCTTCTTTCCAAAATGCCACCTGCCAGCCTACGGGGCCTCACCCTCGCCACATGCTGGGATGGACCCACATTGCTTGCTGGCAGTGAGCATGGTCTTCATGCCATTCTCAACTCCAAAATGATAGGACACGGCCAGCGTCACCAAAAAGCCACACGTGTCTTCAGCTGTGCTCCCGCAGTCATCCTCCAAGGCTGCACACGGGCCACAGCAGATGGCAGCGGGATCCTCCTGTGATTTGTGAATGGTGAGTGAAAGGAGGGATGAGCAGGGCTCACGGGAAATGCTAAAGCCTGGCCCGGAGTGTGCACTGGGAAGTGACTGTCACAAGCCACCAAGATGGATGTGGAAACAGAGAGACCAAATTAAGACTATAGGTGACAAAGGGGAAAGAAAGGCCAAGCTCATCGTGATAGAACCAGGGACTCATGGTCTCAGGCTCGGTAAGTGCTAGAACCTGCAGGACTAGGCCAGGGTTCTTAACCAGGGGCCCGTGGGCGACTTCAGGGGGCCGCGAAGCCCCCGCCATCACACGCAAAGTGGGAACAGGTGTGGGCACACGACTTCACCAGGTTCTCTTAGGGTTCCATGTGCCCCGCCCCCACTAACATTAAGAAACTGATTGTTAAATTCATTGGAAAAATGAGGAAACCAAGGTCCCAAGAATTTGCCTGGCATCAGTGTCCCATCAGCCAGTGGCAGATATGGGACTGGAAGCCTGGGCTGTGGAAAGGTGTCTGAGCACACCTGCACTGCCCCACAGCTGCTGCTTCCTTTGCCTGATTACATCCGTGGGAACTTGAAGGCAAGACTCCTCGGGGATGACAGATAAAATAGAATTTAAATTAAAAAGTACTGAACCAGAGGGAGCTGCAGAAGACAAGCAATGTTCTGACTGAACTTGAGGAAAGAGTGACAGGTCACAGAGTTAAAAAGGGACCATAGCTCAGGTGCCAAAATGTATTTTCCATATATAACCACAGCAGCGACTCTTGTCCCACTTGCCCCTCTCACGTTGTGACTTTGACACTCTGCTCATTAAGTGGTAGGAACTCTGTCTCCTCCCTTGTACCTGGGACACCTTTGTGATGCCCTCGCTGATAGAGGACAGTGGAAATGCCACTGAGTGACTCTAACTGGACCATAATGATGACAGGAACTTCTGTCTTGTTTTCTTGGAACCCAGCTGCCATGCTCTGAGGAAGTCCAAATGAGCCCACACGGAGAAAACCGCAGGGGGTGTTGCAAGCAGGTGGTCTAACCAACAGCCCAGCGGAGGTCCAGCCAATTGCTGGCACCAACTGACAGACAGGTGAGTGGAGACACCTGCAGGTGACTAGAAATCATCCCCAACCTTCGTGTTTTCTCAGCTGAGGTTCCAGACACTGTGGACCAGAGACAAGCCATTTCTGCTGTGTCCTGTCCAAATTCCTGACTCTCAGAATAAAATAATTGTTGCTTTAAGCCACTGGGTTTTGGGGTGATTTGTTACATAGCAGTAGTAACTGGAACTGATTTCATTTTGACCTCTCATTAGTTTTCCCAGTAACACTCTAAACCTGTACAATAAAACTGTGAGTATTGCCACCTTTGAGTATAAATATCTTTCATATGAGCTGTACACACACACACACACACACACACACTTTTTGATAAGCAAAAAGTGGGATAGAAAAAAGAAAGCACATCTCAACAGACTTCTTTGGAAAAGTTTACAGAAATACTGGAAACATACATTTGAAGGCAAACCAGGCATCCAAATAATAGATGAGAAGGATTCTGAGAGGAAGGATGCCAAGAATATTTTTACTAGAAACATGAAGACTTGTAGATAATGCAATCCAATCAAACCCAACAACAGGATCATAAAAATCAATAAAAATCACACTGATGGGGCATTTAGAAAGTAGAAGAGCTCATCTTGATTTTAAGGCATCACCGAGAATGGAGGTAGAAGGGTTTTACTCAAAGGCTGCATTTTTCAGAAAGCCCAGTGACTCCAAGCCAGGCAAGTCTGAATGTGTCAAAGAGATGGATAGACAGCTTTATGGGAACTGAGAGGGTTGGAAAATACAGCTGGGTCCACAGAGAGTAAAACTGAACAAGGTGGCTAGGGCATGCAAAGCGTCACCATTGCTGGCCCCAGACGCCAGCTCCCATCAGGCAGCTCATCTACCCCCCTGCAGAATGGGTGCTGCTCCACGAGCTCGGGGCCCTTGGTGGACCCTTCCCTTCCTGTCGTCCTTAGGACACTCAAAGGGCCTTCTCCCCAGGCCTCCCTCTCAGCCTACGATCATTCGATCATTTGTGTACTATTCATTACCAGTGGAGGGAGGAGATAAGAGACAGCCTGCAGGGAACCCCACATGCATGGGAGAATTTCCACTGTGTAACCTGCTACCAAGGGGACTTGGACCCAGGAGAGCTTTGGTCCTCAGGACTTCAATTTCTCTTCCTGCTGGGGCTATGGCTCTCCCCTGCCCCAGGCCCTCTGCCCTGGCTGACAGAAGAACCCCTTGCCCTCCTGCGGGACCCTTGGGGATTAGAATTGGAGATAAGAATGGGGAGACACTGAGCGGAGCAGGGCCATAGCTGCTGGAGAGTGGGTGACGTGCTGCTGAATGTATGGCCTGACCATTTCTTTTTTTGGAGGGCAGGGAGGGAATGGCCTTTGGGCACGATGGCCATGCTTTTGTGCAGGATTGGGGAGTAGTTTTCTCTCTGGGTCAATCCCTAAGAGTCACCATGTGAGGTTTATGCAGCCTGAGGCTGTGGCCAAGACCACACATCATGGGAAGGAGGTTAAAATTCAAGGATTTCAAGGCTTCCCTGAGGCTTCTTGTCTTTCAGGGTCAATCTCTTTATAATCATCTGTTAAGTCCCTCGAGAGCCTGGAGGACACTTCAGAGGGCATTAGAGAGACCATTAACTCTAAGTCCCTGATACAGCAGAGGCCAGCTTAACACAAAGATTCAAGTATTCTGTGTATTAGTTCCCATTTTATGAACTAAAGAGTCTGATTGTGGTAATAATCTTACCTTTGAGTTATGCCACAATTTTCAAAGAGCTTACACTTATATTATCTCATCTGATCTTCACCAAAACCTTGAGTGGCATTACATCAGCACCCCATATTGCAATATGCCAGCACCCCCTAAATGCATTATGCCAACACCCCAGTGCACTGTGCCAGCATTCCCCTAAATGAATTATTCCAGCACCCCCAGTGCATTATGCCGGGACCCACTAGTGCATTATTCCAGCATCCCCCAGTGCGTTCTGCCAGCACCCCCCAGTGCATTATGCCAGTACCTCCCCAGTGTATTATGCCAGCATCCCATCAAGTGCACTCTGCCAGCACACCGCCCCCCTCCCCAAGAAAGAGGTGCTGCAGGATGTTGGCAGGCATGATTTGAGAAAAGCCATCCTGGAAAGCTTGGGTGGAAAGAGGGTAAACTGGCCTTTCTCAGACCTCCATATGTGTCCATTCACTGTGAGTTCTTCTGTGTCTGCTTGTTTTCTCTTTAGGTGGCACTGGGAACTGATCCTGGGACCTTCTGGAGTGGGAGAGAGGTGCTCAATCTCTTGCGCCAACTCAGCTTCCTGGTCTGCTGCATCTCTTATTTTTTTTTAAAGATTTATTTATCCACCACCCTCCCCACCATTGTCTGTGCTCTGTGTCCACTCACTGTGTGTTCTTCTGTGTCCACCTGTATTCTTGTCAGTGGCACTGGGAATCTGTGTCTCTTTTTGTTGTGTCATCTTGCTGCATCAGCTCTCGGTGTGTGTGGTGCCACTCCTGAGCAGGCTGCAATTTTTTCGCGCTGGGAGGCTCTCTTTGCAGGATGAACTCCTTGCATGTGGGGCTCCCCTACATGGGGTACACCCCTGCATGGCACGGCATTCCTAGTGTGCATCAGCACTGCACATGGGCCAGCTTACCACACAGGTCAGGAGGCCCTGGGTTTGAACCCTCAACCTCCCATGTGGTAGGTTGACACCCTATCAGTTGAGCCAAATCTGCTTCCCTGCTGCATCTCTTATTGTCTCTCCTCTGTATCTCTTTTTGTTGCGTCACCTTGCTGTGCCAGTTCTCTGCTCAGGCCAGCTCACCACGTGGGCCAGCCTGCCTTCACCAGGAGGGTCCGGGAATCGAACCCTGGACCTCCCATATGGTAGACGGGAGCCCAATTGCTTGAGCCACATCCACTTCCCAAACTAATCTTAGTAGGACTTTTTTTGGGTAGACCTAAGTCTCTTTTGAAAATGCAGGTAAGGATTTTGAAGGTTTGGAAAGATGGGTGAGCTGGCCAAGACCACACCCACACCTACGCTTGACCAGGCCGGGGACCCACGGATCCTGATGCTCAATTCATGGCTCTAGAGACACAGTTGGTTTATACCAATGGTTCTCAAACTGGGGCAACTTTGCCCACCAGAGACATTTGGCAAATGGTCACAACTGGGGTGGGGGTGCTGCTGGCGCCTAATGGGTGGAGGCCAGGGATGCTCCAAGCACCCTGCCATGCACAGGACAGCCCCCATCCCCATCCCCATCCCCATCCCCATCCCCAACAGTTATCCAGCCCAGATAGTGCCAAGGCTGGGGAATCTGGTTTATAGAGTGAGGACCTGGCTCTTCTGGACTGTGTGTCCCTGTCTGTCCCCTAGAGCTGTTTGTGGTGTAAACAGTCAAGTACAGAAGCAGAAGCTGGCTGGAGGCCCCTCTGCATCCCCGAGTTACCTCTCGGCATCCCCCTCCTCTCCCAGCTTTTGCTTTTCAACCAGAGAAAGCTGGAGGTCCTGAGCTCTTGGGAAGTGGCCGAGCTACCTGCCCTTTGTGAGTGGGGCGGACGGAGGTGGAGAGGTAATGAGTTGATTTTGACCAGCAGTATGATCCAGAAACCCTTGAAGTTATACAGTTAATGTTTGAAAGGTACTATTTTATCTTCTCTGACCTGGGGTTGAGTGGGGTGGAGTGGGGGCATGGCCTTTCTTGAGGCTGAATTGGGCTGATTTAGGGCCAGTTCTTCGAAGGTTGCTGAACTTTCCAGCCAAGAGTGAGTGTGAAGGACCCACACGGCACAGAGAGCCATGCCCTGTGCAGGCCTATTTATGTCAGCCTATTCATGCTCCCTGTCTGAAAGTGTCCAGAAATGCAGGTCACCAGAGGCATCTGCATCTGTCCCGCTGTTTCCTATGGCAATAGAAAGTATTTGTGGACACTTAGGCTAAATGGAAAAGCCTGGAACTGGTTTTTGCTCCAGGGAAGGGTGCGAAGTCCAGCCCTGGGGCTTCCTGGGCTGTGCAGGCTCAGGCCCCACGGCGGGTCAGGATGTGGCTGCTAAGCCATGGGCATGGCACCTGGGCCCGGGTCCCTTCCGAGCTGTGGGCAGCACTCTCACAGGAGCCCACAGTGCTGTCTGCTGGCATCCCGGCCTCCGGCAGCTGGAGGCTGCAAGCATTGCTGTCCCATTCCCCAGAGGGGCGCGGCCATCGATCCTGATTACATCCGGGTTTTTAATCAGTAGTGTCCTGTATCTGACAGTGGAAACAGCCCCCTGAACTCCCTTATGACTTTGGCAGAAACATCAGTGATTAGCTTGCATTTGTAGCCCAAATGACTCACAGAAACCCCAGAGTTTTCTGTTCTCAGTCAGCCTGTCACATATCTATCACACTTATAAGTTAATTCTTCCTTCTTCCCTGCAAAAGAACAGCCACAGAAGGAAACTGCCCCCCGCCGCCCCGCCCAGGGCGCACATGCACGTCTGGGCCCCTGAGCGGCCGAGCCTCCCTGGCACCTGCATCATCTGAACTCCTGTCCGTTCTGGAACCTCTGCCGCCCCTCCCAGACCCTTATCATAAATCACAAATGGAACTCCCAGAAACCAAGGGTCACGGCCCATGTCACGAGCATCCTGACCTCTTCTTTGAGGAGAAAAACGGGATCTAAGGGGACTTCCTGACTCCTCAAGGAGAACTAGTGTTTGTGGGCAAAGATGCTGTGACCCTAGGAGTATGGGTTGTAAGGCACGTCGGGGAAGAAAACCCACCAGGCCAACAGGCAGACGTGCGGGGGACTGCTCTGGCAGACTTCTGTCAGCCTCACTGTGGCCTACTTGGGGCAGGCTTCATGATGAGAAGAGGTGGAATGGGGAGGGGGTGGCAGGAAGGAGGGGATGGGGGATGTGGACAAACCCTCTGCCTTCTAGAAGCAGCAGCAGGACACAGTGGCAAATGATCTCTATCCCTAGAATACGCAGTCCCTGGTTCTTCCTGGCAAACCTCTACTTATTTGGAAGTCATCTTCCTTATTTGGAAGTCATCTTCTTTCTGAGCCATGACTGAGCATTTTAGGAAGAGTTTATTTCTCTCTCCTCTAAGTCATGCATCTACACTGCTCAGGCCCTCCATATCATCTGCCTTCATTAGTCTTACCTCCCCTCCAATGAGCCAGGAGGGCAGGGGCCACATCTTATCAGCCCTCGTGTCCCGTGCCAGGCACTGAAGTTAGCTGTCAGAGAGCTGAATATTCTCACTCGAACCCTCAACCTGCACTTGATAGGCAGGCACGACCCCATCGTCCAGTGTTCCCACGGCCAAAAGTGAGGTTTCCCACCCAGGCAGAGTGCTGAGCCCATCTGGGCCTGAACTCCAAGTTCTCAGAGGTGACCTGGCATGGAATGGGGACAGACCAGACCTCCCAGGTGGTGTGCCCACTTCCAGGCAAGAAGCCATCTTTCCTAGGAAAACTCTGTAAGAGAGCTTAGGCAGAATCGACTGGGTTTAACATGGTTAAATGAGGGAGGATTAAACGGCTGAGGTTTCAACTTTCCACAAATTCTTCTGGACTCGGCATCGGAGAGGAAGTAGCAATGCCCGACCCCTGTCACCCTGCCACTCATCCCAACACCACTATTTTTGCACTAAGGTGGGAAAGGCCCTGCCCACCCAGTAGAATTTATAGCATAACATTAATTTCTTTAACATTACTGCAAGGGAGATTAGGGAAAAAGATGGTTATGGACAAAGATAAGAAACCTGTACTACCTTGCTTGCTCTATGATGTGCTGGGCTGTGTTACAACTTTGTCCCATTAGGATAACTTTGCCTGGCATTTGGATTTCAAACAGGCCTTTGGCTTGTTTCCTGTAGAACAAATACAATGCTGCCACAAATTATTAGATTAAACGCGCTGCATTCAAATGCAATCACTGTGAACTCTGGCATCCTTCTGAAGGATTTCTGGAAGGGAACAAGATAGATTAAATACATTATTATTTAGTCAGGAATGCCAAGCTCATGCATGTTCTAATTTTTTAAACAAAACAGATGGATGAAAATAACTTCATCTGCCAGAGAGGCAGCAACAGATAGATTGAGTTATCTACGGAAGAAGCACCAAGCTTCCCCAACAGGAGGCAGGATTTCTGAGGCAGCAGTTTTGAATCAAAGCTCTTATTTCCATGAACACATGTGAACCTCTCAGGGTTCACTCTACAAACCCAGAGGCAAGAGTTAGATTTTCTTCCTGTCTTTGTTTGCCTTGTAAGACAGATGGGCTGTTTGTGGGGTGTACACTGGACACAGGGACAACCTCCGAGACACGGGCAGAGGAAGGGCCCCGGACGCTGAAGACTGGGGTCCTCTCCTCCCACCACCAGCTGGGAAGGACCCAGACCACTTTCCACCCCTAAACTACAACTGCTCTTCAACATAATTTCTGCAGCCATCGTGAGGTCACGCAGGGTTGATACACTATTAGGATGACTAGAAAGGGGGGAACTTTCAAAGTTTCTAAAATACCAGATTCCAGGTCTACACAGTTTTGCTCTTTGATGAATTCCAATATAATCATGTCCACATAGCTCCTACCTTCTGGATAACTGCCAGGCACCTGCTTTACCTGTGGCTGAATAATTTTAGCCAAGGAAAATGTGGGGAAGTTGAATAAGACGTGCTCCATTCAAAGGGGCTGGATAAGTCATGTGTGGGCTAGGAGTTCTCTTCTATGACAACGCTCAGGGCCAGTTTCTACTGGGCCATGGAAGCTGAGCTGGGTGAGGAGGAGTGGCGTTAGTGGAAAAGGAGCGACCTTAGACCACGTCCTAGCTGTGTGTCCTGGAGCAAGTTACCTCAACCTCAGCTTCCTCATCCATGGAAGCTGCCTCACAGATCTGCTGGGAGGGGAAATGAAATAATGCACATCAAGTCCCTGGCACCACGATGGCTGTTAGCGCTGTTCGTTTTATTATCAAGCCCTGCCTCAGGCAACAAAAAGGATTTCTTCTGATCAGCGAAGAGGAATGAAATGTCATTCCCCTTTACCTGCTGTAAGCTTTGGGTCTCTCTAAGCCGCACTGCACGGAGCAGGGGGTGATGTGACTCAGGGCTCTATGCTTCTGGCGACTTCCCCCATCTGGCTCTGTGCTCCATTTCCTGCCCTCCAGTGTAGGGGCCCAGCCTGCCCTGCTGTCGGCGCCCGTGGTCATGCCAGCCTGCACACCTTAGCCTGGAGGCCCCCTCCCAGGCTCACCTGGCACTCTAGAAAATGACAGGCCCCGCTTCAGGGTTTCCTCAGAGCCCCATTTGCGGTGCTGCGAGAACGGTCCACCGTTGTTTGGTGCCACTGACCGTGCAGTTTCTGTCTCCTCCTCCAGACCCCTTGGTCAGCGCTGGATCCATGAGGCTGAGCCAGGGCTTGCCACAGAACGGGTGCTCCACAGAGATTTTAACTCAGCGGATGAAAAGAAGAGGAACGACCAGAGGTGGGCCGTGTCTCTCCGGATTTGTGAGTAAGGAAGGGGGTGAATTCTGGACACCACAAACAGATAAGGTGCCTCCAGGGACCTCTTGCTGAGTTCCAGGAAAGTTCTGGAAAAGATAATCTTAGGCTGGGTATATATCAGCAGGAGTCTTTGAAAAACACAGACATGGATCCACAGATTACGGGAGATGAGGAGGGCTTGGCAGATCATCCTTTCAATCCCCATCAAGTACTGATGAGGACATAAGTCATCCCAAAGTGATTTCATTTTCTGTTTGTAGCCAGGTCCCAGGGTCTTACGATGAAGGAAAAGCCATCATTCCACGCTCGGGGAGAGAGGAAGAATCCCATGGGTTGAGAATGTGCATTTGCCTTCACCAACCAGTTCTGGTGCCTGTCCACTGCTAGGGGGGCATGAGTATTGCCACCCAACGTAGGGTTCTCCAACATTAAAATGGTCAATATGGAGCCTTGTGGGTGAGGCTCAGACGCGCGACAGAATCATGCCTCGTATCTGTGGTCTCGGAGGACAGGTGCCTGGCCCAAACTTCTCTGTGGTCCCAAACTACACACAACATCAATGACTGGAGGGGACCCCAATTGTTTTCTGCATATCATCACAACTTTCTGGCCTTTCTTCATAAGAGCTCGGGTTCTTTGGTCTGGCAGAAAATATTAGTCAGGCTTTTCGGCTTTTGGGAGAACACCAACCTTGCTATTTGCTTGTTGGGTTTCCTGAGCTTGTGGATTTGTCTTAATCAAAAGTACACAAGACCAGCAGGTGATGTAACTCTCAACCATCTGTGCCCATTTCCCACCACAAGCTCAGCTGGGAGAAGTCATGTAAAAAGGACACACACAACGTTTGTTTTCTCGTCTACATTTTGTGCTTTAATTCAATTAGGCCACAGAAGCCCATTAGCCCTGCACCGCTTCCTTCGCTGGATTGCATTTCACTGTTAAGCCCTCTGTCAAGAGATGCAGATCTGTGCACAGGAAAGGAGATGATAAGAGGCAGCGAGTTGTTCTAATTCCAAAGCACAGGAGCCTGGACTGCTGGGAAGGCCACATGGGGACTCAGCAGCAGCCTCTGCAGGGCCAGCTGTAAAGGAAGCCCAGGGCTCAGGGCGCAGCTCACTGGTAAGTGGTCTATTTCGATATTAGTGGTTAGATCCAGGCTCCTTCTCTCCAAGTCAATTCCCATCCCTCCAGAAATATCCTGGGGTAATTTACCATGCGCGGAAAGGATGTGCTGTGTAAGCATGTCTTATGGGATGCAGCTGGCGTGGGGTCCCCGGCATGGGCAGGCGTGGGGGGGGACACAAGGGGGCAGAAAGCTGCTAGGTACATGGGGTCCCGCCCGGCCCGTGAAGGAGGGCTTCACACCTTAACCTGCTCCCTTAGCCTTTCTGGGCCAAAAGGTGACAAAAACACAGACTGCTGGTACCACTTCAGAAGGCCTTGAACTTTACATGTTACCTCAGGAGGCCACCACCATCTGGGAAGGAAATTCCAGTATTCCAGGTTAGCACACCACACCATGAGAAACAGATCTGAATCCTACTTCATTGTTGTTTTGTGAGGCAATCACTTGTGCCGTTTGTGGAATACTGCCAACTTTCTGCTTTCTAGGTACATGGTAAATTTTTGCTTCCTTTGAGTTTGGGAGGGGCCCTGTGTTTAATTTTGACCAAAGAGTTATAAGCAAATGTGATGTGTGTCACTTCTGGGCTGAAGACCTCCCAGGCGCCTCTCATTCTGCTGCGGCAACCAGCAACGGCCAAGATGGCGGCAGTCCCTCAGCCTGCCTCCCTGAGTGAGGCGGCATGGATTAGAGACCCAGCCAAATGGCAAAGGTTGGGAGGTGTGTGTGAGAAGGAAACCTTTGTCGAAGATGAGAAAGTTTTGGGTTTATTTGTTAGCAGAGTGTGGGCCATCTGGTCCTAACTGATACAAGAACAGTGTGTGGAATAATAGTCAAATCAGGTAGGCAAGTGGCAAAGCAGTATCAAATCAAATAGATGTACTCTTTTAAAAACTGACTCTGAAGTAGCTATGTTAATCATGCTTACTCTTTCCTCTGGATCTAAAATGTATATTTTCAGGACCATGAATTACAAAGTCTTTTCAAATAAAGGGTTGTCTTATGGAATTCATACTACCAGGCAATGCAATTTGTGTGTGTGTGTGTGTTGTGCAGACCTATGGTCTTTTTAAATTTTGGGTTTTGTTCTGGTAACATCCATATGGCCTGGAGTTTCCCCTTTGACCATATTCAGCACTGTTGACTGGTTCACAGTGTTGTGCCACCATCACCACCATCCACCGCCAAAGCTTTTCCATCACCCCTAGGAATGTTTTTTTAGACAGGGAAAAATATGGAAACATCCAGAAGGCTTTAATATTTGGTTATTTTATTTCATGTCATTTTGTCCTCGACAAGTATGGAATGGAAAGTTGATGGAGGTAACTTAGCAACTTAGGTGTTACTGTGGTTGTGGATTTGTCTCTCTTAAGCTCGGTGGATGTGTTATGTTCCATATGGCTTGTTGTAAGTGTTTGAATATTGTCAAGTATATTTATTTAGAGAACGTAATGTTTGCCATTTGCGTTGAGTACAGCCCAGATCTTAAGTACTTTCTAGCATAGGGCAGGGTCAGCATCAATGAATAATTAAGTCTTCTGAGGGAATAAAGGGGCTGTCTTAACTTTTTTCTATTACAAACTTACTGATGTGTAATTGATGTACAGTGAACTTTTATATACATTAAGTGTCCAATTTGATAAGGTTTGACATATACCCCTAAAAATTTGCTTATGTCCCTCTGTAGTCCTTCCCTTGCTTCTCCCTGTTCCCAGACAACCACTGTTCTGCTTTTTGTCATTACAGATTAGTTTTCATGTTTTGAAAATTTCTATAAATGGAATCATCCAGTATGTACTCTATTTTTTTCTGTCTTCTTTAACAATTCAGCAATTCATCTATATTGTTGCACATATCAATAGCTCATTTTTTAAAAATGGCAGAGTAGTATTGCGTTGTATGGATGTACTACAATTTGTTTATTCATCTGCTGATGGACATTTGGGCTGCTTCTAGTTTTGGGGTGTTACAAATAAAGTTGGCACAAACATTCACGTACAAGTCTTTGTGTAGGCATGTGTTTTCATTTCTCGAGTAAATACTCAAAAGTGGGAGGGCTGGGTCTTATGGTAGGTGTTTGTTTAACATTTTAAGAAACTGCTAAACTGTTTTTACCAAAGTGGTTGCACCGTTTTACATTCCCACCAGCAGTGGATGAGAGTCCCCTGTTTAAAGCTCTAAATACTCAGCCTCTGTCTTCTTCCCTAACTGAATATGGAGACACATACAAACACATGCACACATACCTCGACGTATTCAAAAATGTATGTACTACAGAACTACTGTGACTCTACCATTGGAAGTGATTGTGTCACTGATGAGTCGGTGGCCACGGGAGTTGCTGAGGGCAGGGAGAGGGAAGAAGAGGTGTGAGATGGGGGCATTTTCAGGACTTGGAGTTGTCCTGAATGATACTGCAGGGTCAGATGATGGACATTATACCTCCTGCCATAACCCACTGAATGGACTAGGGGAGAATGTCAACTACAATGTAAGCTATAATCCATGTGATGCAGCAGTGCTCCAAGATGTAGTCACCAAATGCAGGGAATGTGCCACAATGACGAAAGAGGATGTTGACGTGGGAGGAGTGGGGGTGGGTGGGGAGTGGAGTATATGGGAACCTCTTATATTTTTTAACATAACATTTTGTGTGATCTATGTATCTTTAAAAAAAAAAGAATAAAAATTTGCTAAAAAATTTTAAAAAGTATACACTTCGTAAGGAGTGTATTTTTACATAAAAATAAGCACACATCTTACAGAGAAAATTCTAGTGTTGTCTTCATTACAAAATAGTTTTCTTTCCTCTGTGGTCAAGTCAGTTATCTTCTTGTTACCAGCCTTTCCCCATCTTTAACATTAATGTAAGTGGGCTTTTTAGTCACATACTGTTCAAGAATGATCATAATACTCCCAAGGTGATCATAATACTCCCTAGTTCCTAACCCTCTAAAGGCTCCCCACTCTACTTTGATTTGAATCCAAACTCCCCACCACAGCAGGAGGCCCCACCTGCTCCCACGACCCCCTTTTCTCCCTCTGCTCTGGCCTCTTGTCTTCCTGGTCTTTTTCAAATGTGCCATGCCTTTGCTCTGGCTGCCACCCTGTCTGCCTACATACTTTCCCCCTTGCATGACCCTCTCCTTTCTCCATTTAGATCTCCGCCTGAAAGAGCTCACCCTTCCCTGCTACCCTGCAAATAAGCATTCTGCTTTTAAGCACCCAAATGATATGTGTTAGTTCTTTGCTTCTGTGTTTGTCTAACCCTCATTAGAACATCAGCTCCTGGAGGGCAGGGACTTTGCCTCTCTTCTCCATCCCTGGGTCCAATGCTTACAAGCAAGGCTGAGCCACAGGGGTGTGCAATAGTTGTGGAATAAATGCACGTCCAGGGCACTGGGAACTATGTCACATGAGGACAGCTCAGCAATCTGTGTTGGTTTAATGGAGAGTTAAAAATTCTTTGCAAGGATAACTCCAATATTAGAAAGGCTATCTTTAGAAGAGGAAATGGATTATGAGATGGCAGAATTGGCACAAGTGGATTGACTCTGCAGGGTGGGAGAGTTGGACTCAGTAAGAGGATGCTTTTTTAACAGTAGCTCAGTCCATCAGTAGAAAAGACCCCTTCGTTACGTAGTGAACTCCCTGTCCCTGGAGGTCTTTTAGCAGAATCAGAACGATCCCCATTTAGAAAAGTTGCAGGTGGGACTGCAGGGTTGGCAGAGGGTCCATGAGTTTGTCCAGCACAGATGGTATCTGAAATCACTCCCAGAGCTAAGCTCCTGTGAATTAGGGACTTCACATGGACAGGAGTCTCCGCGCTCTTGTTGAGCGACTTCTCACCAGGGACATGTTCTACAGGTGTCTTCCTTAGAGAAGACTCTGGGAATGTTCACATTCTGCTTATCCAAGTGTACCTCCAGCTCTCAGTATCCTGAAGGCCCAGGGCAGGGAATTAGAGAGCTTGGAAGGGGAGGAAAAGGGGCTTCGACCAAGGAACAACCAGCTGTCTGTGCTGAGAAACGGACCATTTCCTTGTATCTCTCAAGCATAGCTTTGGGCGTCCTTCTTAATGATCTTAATATTTTCCTAATGTAAGTATTTGAAACCATGTCTATCTAAGATGTTAAGCGGCTTAGATAGTTTGATTGCAGTAGAAAATCACTCTTTCTCTGTATGTTCTGGAAGATTTATGATTCTTCCTTATTGCTTTCAAATTTGTGACTAAGTTGCACAATAATCCGAGATTTGAAGTGATTCATATTCTCCCCCAGAGGACACATTTCAGTTTACTTGTAACCACATGTCACAAATTGAAACTCCAGTCCCCAAGTCACCCCAGTGGTGACTATGTATAGAGCTACAACTGAGGGCTGCTGATGTCAGTGGATTCATGATGAAACCCTGGAAAGTAAAGCACAGCCTTGGCAACATCTCTCATGCTTCTATTGAACTAATACGGCTCTCAGAAATTTGTAGTCATGTTTCACCTGAGCGGTTCACGGTTCTCTGCTCATATTAATTGATTCCCATGAGTAGTTAGCAGAGGACATTATTCCCATTTTAATATTAAACAAACTGATGTCTAGGATTTATCTCAGGTGACAAAAAGTGAAGAGAACACACACGAGGTAGAAGCCAGGTAATGCATGCTAGCCAGCTAGCCACTACTGCTAGTCTAACAGAGTTCCCGAAGCAGGAACAGTTCTTCCAGGTCACTAGTTCTACTTGAGATAGGGAAAGAAAGAGGGGCTGAATCCTCTGAAGAGATGAACAGCTTTGCTCTCATGCTATATGCAAATGTGCCTTGTAACTTGTTGAGATGTGGCCTGGAAGGAATTACTAAGTACATAACCTATTGGGCAAACAAAAATCAAGTCTGCCCCAAGCATGACTTCACCACAGCATGAAAGGATAATATGGGGGTGCCTTAAACCACTGAAGCTACAGCGTACCCCCTTCCCACCCCTACTGCCTAGCCCCCAACAAGCAAAGCCACAACACACCAGATGATTATGCCGGCACTCTCTATTTGTTCTTTCTTGGCATCGCCCTCAGTTATGTGACTAAAATGGAAAACACCCAGAAGGTCTCTAGAATATCTCGGGAAGCCCCATTGTGCTGCCATTGGCCTCTCTCCTGAGAGGGCAGACCCGTGGGTCCAATCTGTAGGAACTACCTTTTGGTGTGGTTTATGGGGTATGTATATATGTTTTTCTTTTGAACTGATTCCATCAGCTGAGTTTCTCTGGATATGGAAAACTGGAAAATATATCTCGTGTCCGTACGAGCAAGGCAAAGCTACATCAATTGAGAAAGAAGGCGTTAATGGCGGTAGAACTTCACAGGGGAAACCGAGGGGCCCAGTGGTTCATGCAGCTCAGGGTCTACAGCAGCAGCCACACATGGTTACGTTTCTCTCTCGCTTGTCCGGGGGGCCGGGTGTGTATCACAGAGTGTAAAATCCCCCAGCAATCCTGATTTTGCCCTCTTGGGGTGTGACGGGAGCCCCGTGGCTATTGCAGATAATTCACAAATATTTTTCCATTTCTAGAGTTTATTATTACTTAAAAAATGAAATGTGGGCTCATGCATTGCAGTTGAAATGCTGCTTCTGACTAAAATAGTTTACTTGGGCTTCATCCATTGTTTGGGCTAAATGTCACGGATGAAAGTGGTACCATAAAAAATCCCTTTATATGGGTATTTTTTGGTGGACATAGGAAAAATGATAAGGGAAATGGAACCTCCAGTGGTTGAGAATGAATAAAGACCATTCCACAAACAGACTGTACCAACCACTTAGGGTTCAGTTTTGAATAGCCTACATCTCCTAATTTGGTGAAGATAAGGGTATTTGTTCTAAAACTGCAAAATTAAATCCCTTTTATCTTTTACAGAAGTCTCAGGAAATCACCTTTTTCTTCAGATCTTTTACCTACCTTGCGTTTTACACCTGTATATACCTCATAATTCTTATTACAATTAACCATCGCATTCCCCCTCCCACTCGGCTGCTTTTGCTGTCCGTGTCCATTCGCTATGTGATCTTCTGTACCTATTACTCTTTCTGTCTTCTCTTCTTGTCTTTCTCCTCTAGGATTCACTGGGATTCGATCCTAGGGACCTCTGATGTGGAAAGAGGCTCCCTGTCAATTGTGCCACCTCAGTTCCTGGTTTCTGCTGCATTTCACCTTGACTCCCCTTCGCCTCTCTTTCGTTGCATCACCTTGCTATGTGAGTACCTATGTGGGCACTGGCTCGCTGTGCAGGCACGCTTTCTCTTTTTTCTTTTTTACCAGGAGGTCCCAGGGCTTGAACCCGGTCCTCCCATATGGTAGGTGGAGGCCCCACCCCTTGAGCCACATCTGCTTCCCAACCATTGCATTCTTAATACTAATTTACATTATTTTTGTTCCAAATACCGTGCTAAGCCCTTATGTTCAGTAAATTAATTTATTCCTCCCAACAACTTAGGGTGGTGGGTGCTATCATTATGCCCATTTTACAGGTGGGGAAACTGAGGCATAGGAAAGCAGAGAGGCTCCTCCTCTGAGCCAAGTCAGTCAGGAAACAGAAGAGCCCAGATTCATACCAGCAGCGCCAAAACCCATTGGATATGCTAATTAATCTATTTGTGCCTTCTTCCTGCAAATCCCAGCTTCACAGACTGAAATAATTTTGGCTCCCAGGTCCCTCCCTCATCCCAAGCACATGCTGAATACGCAATTGCATGACTCCCCAGGCACCCGACAGGAGAAGCTGGCCAATGGGAGTGGAGGAGAGGGGACCGATTTTATTCCCATTGCGTTACTGGCTGTGTGACCTTGGGCAAGTTGCCTCCCCTCTCTGGCCCTCCATCTCGACATCTGCACCCTGAAGGGGTCATCGACGCTCATCAGCAAGCCGAGATCTGCGCTTTTCCTTGCATGCCCACCAGATCAAGTCTCACCGGGGCACGCAGGTCGTGGGGTTTGTAGGGGCTGATCTGGGGAATGCTCTGGCCTTGCGGCTGCCTTCCTGGGACAAAGCAGAAGTCAGAGGCAGCCTCTGGGCCTGCGGGAGGAAAGCCCCTGCGACTCCGCCCACACCAGGGCAGGCAGGCCCCACTGGGGCCAGCTCCCGGGATCCTGAGCAAAGGATTCATAAGCCCCTCCCAGTCCGCCAGGGCAAACAAAATGGACACTGCGAGGGAAAGGTGGCTGCCCCTTGTCCCCGGGGAAGGGGTGCTCCAGCTGCACGCCCCCTGCCCCAAAAAGAGCCCCCTGGCCTGTAAAACTTCAGGAGGCTGTTGTCCTGACAGCTGGGATTCGGGCTTTCAGAACCGGTGCCTGCAGATGATTCCCCAGCCCCAGGCCAGGTTCCCTCATCCTTCAGAAGGAGGGAGAGGTGAGGGACAGGGCTGAGGTCACCCGCTCTCCACGCCACCTGGGAGCTGCCTCTGACCACAGCCCATGCGGCAGTCAGGAAGGAGGCTCCCTCTGCCCCGTCCAGCGCCTGGTGAGGCACTGGGCGGCCGGAGGGCCGATGCCCGCTGCCCGGGGCGGGCAGAGCCGCTCAGCATGAGTGTCCCGGGGGGACTGACCTCAGGACTTCTCAGCGCCTCTCCCACGGGGGCAGAGACCCCGGGCTTTTCCAAGTGCGCGAGGACGGCTCTCCGGGGGCCTGTTCACCCGGGGACGCCGCAAGCCGTCCTCCTTCACTTCACGACCTAAAGCTGCGCTTGGCGCACACAGCTCTGGCTGGAGGAGCTCAGCGTTGGGGCCTGACCTTCCAGCGAATATTGGGGGCAAGTCTCCCCCTCCGAAGAGATCACTGTGATGATTCGGCCTCAGATGAAATTTAGTTCTGGGCTATGTCAAAGCCAGTCCATTCTCACCTCTGATTTTAATATCTGTGAATCAATAAATGGCAGCGTGACATTTCCCCCCCAGGGCTGGCTGTGTTTAAGAGGCTTACGCAGCCAGTGTGTGATTGCAGGAATGCGTTTGCCGGTTTTAAAATTGGAAACACATTGGCAGCGATTACGAAGTTGGGTTACAGAGCCTGAAGCAGCCTCCTTTCCAGTCTGTATTTTAGAAACAGTAAAAATGGGATAACAACAGTAAAGGCTTGCTCGTTGCAATGAGCCCCAACTCGAGAGGAAATAAACTTAGAAGTCGTGATGGTTTTTACAAAAAGCTGCTTGGTTGTCCAAAAGAGGTTCACCCTCAAGATTTCTTTAGATTACCTATTCCTAGCTTCAATAAAAATGCCACTGCAATCTATGTAGTAGGTGCTCCTCATTATTATCAAATATCTATGTATATTTGTAAATGGGTGGGAGTGTATAACAAAGAAAAAAATTGATCTGCAAATACATTTTCATCCACTGGACCAATCTACAGGCCAGGTCTACTTGCCACTGGTTCTGTATCATTCTGTTGGGTCTCCTGTTCCTTTAAGACCAAACCAGTTTTCCGCAGGCTTCATTATGTTAAGTAGGTCACACTATCCAAATGGGCTTGGCAAGTAGTTCATTGTCACATTGGTCTGGTGGCAGGTGAGTCCTATGGAGAACCAGCAGGCAGACCCCTCAGGCTCACTCTCCCCTGCCCAGGCTGAGCCTCATGCCTCCTGCCAGCAGCTCTCCTGGGCATTTCACAGAAGGTCTCCTGGGCATGCTGGACTTACGAGGCCACAAGCCCTTTGTGGGCTGGGGAGGCCACCGAGAGACAGCCCACTGGAGCTGGAAGAGCAGCGAAGTAGGAGTTGGGAGACCAGAGCTCTCTTGCTGACTTCTCTGCCAGTGCTGTGTGACCTCAGCCAAGTCGCTCAGTATCCCTGAGCCTCAGAATTATCACAAAAAATGAGAGGTTTAATGGAAAAATCTTTTGAGGTTTCTTTTCAGTTCTGAAATTCTATTACTCTGAAACCTAAACTATCTTATCCATAAGCAGAAAGTTAACTGTCTGGTCTTTTTTTCAATCTTTTTAAAGCAATTTTATTGAGATTTAGTCATATACCATACAGTCCATCCAAAAAGTATATAAAATGGGTTTTGCTATAATTATAGAGTTGTGCATTCATTGCCACAATCAATTTTAGAGCATTTTCAGTACTACAAAAAGAAAACCCCTCCATCCCTTAGCAGTTACCTTTCAATCCCTCTATTCATCCCCTGCCATCTATATCTGCTAATCTAATTCCATCTCCATACATTAATTTCTATTTACAGTTTATATAAATGGAGTTGAATTATATACATTACTTTGTGCCTGGTTTCTGTCACTTAGGATAATTCTCTCTCCCTTTTTAGCTCAGATACCACCCTACTATGAACATCTTGTAATATTAATATACACTCGTTCTGCTTCATTGAGGAACATTCTTCAATTCGTCCTATTAAACACACCCACCGCCTGCAACAGGGCCCGCTCTGCTCCGCCGTCCCGTCACCCAGCTTTGCTCCCAGTGACACGCACGAGCCCGAGCTGCCCCTTTCAACCAGCCCTGCCCCATTTTGGAGGCGCTACCTCTAGTCCCTCTAATATGCTCTCATGCAAAGGTCCCCTCCGTTCTGGTCCCCAGGGGGAAGAGCTTCCCGTAGGCCACGAGAGGGAACATGCACTGGCAATAGTGTCACCAAGGCATTTCAGCCTGGAACCTTACCGGACATGTCTGTGAGCAAGGCCCGCGTTAGAGGAGGTGCTCTTAACCAGGGGTCCACAGAAAGGTTTCAGCGGATCCATGAGCTTGAATCGAAAATTCAAAAAAAACATTTTTCTTGAGCCGACGTGCTGGTGTGGGAGTGATAGATGTATTAAATAATCCACAGGATAGTGTGGACTTAGGAAGGGGTCTGTGGTTTTCACCTGACTGGCAAAGGGATCCGTGGAACAAAAAAGGCTCCGAACCCCCCTTTCGAGGCCGTTCACCAGTGGCTGAGACCTTTCCGATCACAACCCTTCCCATGGGACTTACATCAGTACCTGAAACGACGACAACAACTGAAGTTCTCCCAAATAAACTTATGTGCGCTCTGCACGCTGATTTATTCCACCCTATTTCCTTCTACTCTGTCCGACCCTATTTTATCTACATAAAAGTATTGATTGTGATCCACTATATCAGTTTCATGACTCATTAATGGGTTATAACTGTGGTTTGAAAAATGCTGCTGTAGAGGTTCCAGAAGGGTATGTTCCTCATGGGAAAGTGAATACCAAGTAGTTTCATGGGTTGAATGGGGTCCCCCAAAATATACGTGACATCCTGACCCCCAGCACCTCATGCCGTGACCTTGCTTGGAAACAGTTGTTAGGGGTGATCTCAGGCAAGCTCATGCGAGGACCCGCGGAGCGGGGAGGGCCCCTCCTCCAGCCTGCCTGGAGCCTTGGGAGAGGGAGAGAAGGCCGCGATCCGCCCCAGGCAGGTACTGGGTCAGGCTGAGCACTGGCAGCCTCAGCCAGAAGCTGGGAGAGAAGCAGGGACTGTGCCGTCTGAGAGCGACGCCGGAGACGCTGGGGGGAGCACGACTCGCGTCACCCTTTTTGGACTTTCAGCTCCAGAACTGTGAACCAATAAATTCCTGTCCTCTTAAGCGATCCAGCTTGTGGCACTTTCTCATGGCAGCCTCAGGGTTATACGAGAAATAGGCAACCAGTTAACTGGATTCACTGCAAAAAGAGTAAGTTCACTGGAGGAACCATGAAATTCAAGCTTCTGGCAGTGGCTGCTGACGCGGCCCCCCACAGCTGCCTGGCCACCTCTCACCTGTGCACGGGCTCCTCCCCTTCCAGCCCCGTCCTCCAGCCTGGGCTGTCTCCCTGCTGGTCCTTTCGAGACGCTGGTCAGGCAGAACCTCTTCCAGGAAGCCTCCCCTACCAGTCCCCCAGCAGGGTCAGGCAACCTTCTCTGTGCCCCTTTGCTCCCTGGACTCAGACCTGCTCACCCAAGCCCTCATACCAGACCCGGAGCTCCTGGAAGCCAGGGCTCCCCCTTTATCACTGTTCCCCCTGCCCAGGGCCCGGCACTACGCCTGGCATGTACACATTCTTCCTTATAAACAGGTGACAAGGGTGTGAGTGAACGAATCAAGGATTGCCAGGGGCCTGGCCAGGCGTCAGGGGCCCCACGAGCTTCTTTTTCCTCCCAGAGCACATTCACGGCCATTAGCCACTGACCGTGGCCCCGGTTCTGAAGGCCCAGCAGCACTTCTCTTCCTGATGACTTTCCCCTTGTACTTGTGCTGAGGGATAATCGGTCTATATCATTTGGTACCGCTGTGTTCACGAAGCCACAGACATAAAACTGTCCCTCATGGACACAGAAGGCAGTATTCGATGGTTGTTGAAAGCATAAATTTTTTTAATGCAAAAGAATGAACTTAAGTCATAGCTATCATCTTCCTAAAAGCCTTACCAGATTTGGTTTCTACTTGGATTTGTGGGTGCCACTGGATGGCTGTGAAGGCCATATCCTGTCCCTTTTCTAATAGCACTGGCTCCAAGTCCTTCAGTAGCAAGACCATCGGGGATGTCCAGCTGCATTACTTCTGATGGCCATGACCCCCAAGTGGCAGGCCCTTGGGTGTTCCCCAAGGTTTCTGGGCTCCCCTGGGGAACCCTGCGTTCTGCAGCTGCCCCAGGCTTCAGCTGTAGACTAGAACAGCTGTAAAGAAGGGCTCACCTCGAGGTGTTCTTGGAAGTCGAGCACTTCTTCTACCCAAGGACCACGAAAGCAGATCTATCCCCAAGCGGGAAAAGATGCAGTCAAGCTGAGTCCAGGGCCCTCTTCCATCTCCACACCCAGGGGAGGCCTGGGCATAAATCTCCCATTCTCCTAGAAGAAAATTATCCCGAACACCTCTACCTAGGGGTGCCCAGAAGCCCCATGAATCACTTTCTTTCTGGCCCGCGTTTGGAAGTGCCTGGATCAAATTTCAGCAGAGCTCAGCGCGATGAGGTTTGGGTCTCAGCGGATCGCAGAGCTGGAGAGCTCATTGTCTTTTCCTGAGGAAAATGCAATAACAGAAACCGCCTGGAGAATACAGGCAAATATTTTTTAAAAATCCTTTTGCAGGAATGAGACACGTGCACATCGAAGGTGGGGTTAGCCAGGCAGAGATTTGACGCTGAGAGGTGTGTCTTTAATTGTAGTCATGGCATAGGCACAGGCAGAGGACACTCAGGAAGTTGCGCAAAGGCTTTCCCCGGTTCCTGCCAGTCCCTGCCAATAGGACTTCAAGCACAGCCCTGCCCGTGGGCTGCTGGCTGTGATGAAAAACATTCATTTGCTTATGAGTGACTGTGGGAGCCTTGCACCTTTCTGTAAATTAGGAAGAATTCAACAGGGCAGACCAACAGGAAAGACATTAACCGGTGGGGTATTTTTTTCAGACTAGTGGTTTTTCTAGTCTGTTTAAGAGGTGAGAAATGAAAGCCACACAGGAAGTTTGGAGGGACACAGTATGTCTCTCCTGGGTGTCTGGACACCGTTGTACCTATGAATACATGCTCACTTAGCCTCAAGAAGTCCATTTCCATTTCCTGCTTGGGAGCCCAGCATGTGCTTTTTCCTCCGCTGGTGCTTAGTTTGCATCCAAACCAGAGCCTGGTTGGGTCCCAGACTGGTGGGTGGCTCTGGGCACTGTTGTTGCCAGGGACTGGCTTGGAGGAACTTCCAAAGGCAGCATTTCTGCCACTAGAGGAGGATGCTGAATTGTCAAGCCTACTGCTTTCCAGCTAAGTGCAGGGGCTCCCTTCCAAGCTGCATTTAATCAAGAGGAACTATTTGGGTGTCCACTGGACTCAACTATCCCTTGCTGATGTATGAGAATTGGTAGCAGAGTGTAAACCCTGGGTGAAAGCAAAAATAGCTGCTAAGCTTCTAGCAGCCAGGGAATGCTGAAAGCAGCCCCAGCGCTGGTTTTCATTAGCCACGTGCTTCGGAGGGCGAAGACAGTGATGCTTCCGAGCACTCCAGATATAGATTTCTGCAAGTCAAGCCCACGTCCTAGAAATCCTGCTCAATACTAAGGCCTATTCAAGCTCAACCTACTGCACACAGTAGAGAAAGGGAATGTGGGGTAAGAACCAGACATGCCAACAGAACTGTTAATGGCCCCCACAGTTTACAAGGCTCTTTCCTTGTGCTTTTTCCTCCTTGGAGCTCAGAAGACCCACGAGTTCTCACCTTCCAGGAAGCAGTGGCCAGGGCAGGGGGCAGGCCCACAACCCCGGCCTCTGCCTCCTGATAGACCCAGCTACATCTTATCACAAGGGCTGCGAGGCGGCAAGGCGCAGAGTCCAGACCTAGTTGATCTTCCAATAGACCTGGGCGTGAAATGCAGAGCCACCATTTCTCTTCACGTTCGCACGCCTCCTGGTCTCAGGAGAATGAGTTACCACCGGGCTCCCGGCTCCGGGAGAGCAGCAGCAGCCACTGTAGTCGCAACTGGGAGCCCTTTCCCACCCGGTGAACGTAAGGAATCACAATTCCTCCAGCGGGACGGGACAGGAGGAGAGGAGCCCAACGTCCAGCCGGCGCCGACAGGTGCCCTGAGGAGTCTGGTTCGGGCACATCTCTGTGCTGGACCTGTGCCGTCCCTGCGGAGGGCAGGGCAGGTGCGCCAGGTGGGCCCGCCTCTGGGGGAACGCTGGGCAGGAGGCCTAAGGAGTCAAGGCTGGCTTTGTTATTGCATCCGAGGGAGCGGCAGACGGAGAAGCAGTGAGATGCCTCACCCCAAATCCACCGCCTGGCGCTGAGGATGCTCATCCAAGTCCTGAGTGATGCCTCCTAATCAAAAGCCTGATTTTTATATAAGAATATTTAAAGATACAGAGAATGTGACAAAGCAAGGGAGAAGTACAGCTAACCTTAGCTCGTGCACCCAGACCAAAGAACAGAGTGATTCCAGGCTGAAAATCTAGACCTGAGCTGCCCAATGTGGCAAGCACAGCCAACAGCATATGGCTCCTGAGCGCTTGAGGTATGTCTGGATTGAGGTGTGCTGTCGGCGTCAGATATACACAGATTTCAAAGACATAATGTGAATAAGTACGCTATTTCAATTTTATATGAATTACCATTTAAACAATAATATTGGGGATATTTTGGGTTTTATGTGTTATTAAAATTAATTTTACCTTTTATTTCTTAATTAATTTTACTTTTTAATGTGGCTATTAGAAACTTAAAAATTCCATATGTGGCTTGCATTATGTTTCTATTGGACAGCATTGATTTAGAATTCTAATCTTGGCTAATTTGCAGTCTAGCTGGGTGACACTTAGGGCAAGCCAACTGGATGCAGATTTTCTTTGGTGAAATAAGTCCAACTTTCTTCACAGCTAAAAAGAATATAGCTGAAATTACTATCCCAACCAACTATCAAGAGGCATCGTCCTCTTGCTACTCCTCAGGAAAAAGGTCGAACAGGTTGCAGACTGTATAACAACACTGTATCTGAGTGAAGGGGGGTCATTCATACTGCACGCACAATTTGTATATTCATTATAACAACATCTTGGCACATGGCAAGGAGAATCTTGTTCTAATGAAATGAATATAGTACAATAATCTTCCAACAGATGGAAGTAAAGTGTCTTCGGGAAGGCACACCTTTTTGGATGGGTATGAAAACTGCAGATGGACTAGCAGCAACCCTGCCAGATCACCGAGTCCTGCCTGAATTCCACTCCAAGGACCAGCTGCTTGGCTGGGTCACACCATCTCTGCCACGTGCCTGGTGCCCCTGATGACAGCAGCTCGGTGGGCACGGCCGGGCCTCAGTTGCATGATATCGAACACACTGCAGCCTCGAGCCAAGGGCTCAGGGCTTGCCACGTCGGGGGCCGCTTACCTTTTCAGTTTTCTTCTCGTCTGGTTTGCATCCTGTGCTGGTGGGGCTGGATGTCAACAGGCCACTGATGGGGACCCCTCCAACCTCCCCGTTGAGGTTGGCAGCGCTGACGTTGGGAGGCGTGATGGCCGACGCGGCTGACGTGAGGGGGATGACAGGCCGGGGGCACTGGGCTCCGATGGCCATCTGGATGGGGGGCTGGTGGATGTGCTGCGGGGACACCACAGAGTGGGGCCTGAGGCTGGAGGCTGGCAGGCGGGATGGAGAGCTCTGGGTGCGCAGGGGCGACACAGTGGCGGTGGGGCGGTCCTGAGCCTGGGCTGAGCAGTGGGAGGCTGGAGTGGGGGATTGGAGAGAGAGCGGGAGGGAAAGATCAGGTTGCAGCTCACAATTCAGGCTCTTTTCTCAGGCTCCTCTTCTGAGGGGTTGCACCTTCTTCAAGGTTGCCCAGCCAGCATGGGCAGCACCCCGTTTTACAAGAAGACTTCAATCTTACTTTCTCTACTACAATGAATCAGTGCACTCAGAAGCTTTTTAAAAACCACCTTTCTTAAAATGCCCATAAAAGTATAACCTGTGAGAGAATCTTGGTGAAGCCTTAAGATTGCACTGAATTATTAGGCACCATTGTTAGCAGCTTCCTGTTGGACTCTGGTGATCTTGAACCCAGAACTGTAACTACCAATTCCTTTGTCATACTTCGTACCCTCGATGCTATTACTTGCCCTTTCTGAGTGAGGCCAAAGGGGGCGAAACGGCGGTGGTTGGCGAGGAGCGCGTGAAGAAAGGCGCATGCGCTTCTCCGCTCTGCAGCCTTGAGCCTAAGGCCTCCACCCCCCCATGATTTGTCTGCGGATGCTGCCTTGCCTGCACGTCTGAGCATCGAAGTTTCTGGATTTAGAAGACAGGAACTCACGACTGTGAACCCACTCCTTTGCTGTCAGATGAAAAATGCTCCTTGAAGTTGTTAGGAATCTAAAGGCACAACTTTGTAAAAAAGTCCCATTTGAAAAGATAAAATTCCCTCTAAAGATAGCACCAGATTCAAATGAATCCTGCTATTTATTACTGTAAGTAATTTTGAAGAATCACCTTCATACTAATTACAGCTGAAACTAATAGGGCAGAGACTAAATGACACCATGGGATTAGTAACTTGTAACCTGGGCTGGTTTGACCCCAGGGAGGGATCCAGGTCGTGACATCAGACATCACATTATGCTGTCTTCCAGCCAACATTACACAACTCAGGCTTGGTCATTTTTGCTTTATTATGCCAGAGAAAAATTACATATCACCCTATATATATTTTTTCACTAGAATTTGTAGCATTCATGGCTTCAGTAACATGAAAAATATACACACAATAAAACCAATATTCTCAACCTCCAAATATGCCTTGAATATATAATGCACTCATAAATCTTAGCATTTCCTGGGCATGTTAAATAACTTCACCCAACAAACAAAACCCACTCCATCTGTGAATCACGTCCCCTTCCTTCCAATAGAGCTGGGTGGGAATAGCTAGTGAGATCTAATTATGTGATCATGAATTCTCTAGAACTTGATGTGGTGTCTGCTGCTTCTACCAGGTAAAATATATAAAGGCTGATTTATGTTTGTATTTTTAAAAAATATCACGTGGGTTGAAAACCGACAGCATTGGAGTCCTCACAAATGTGGCTTTATGTTTAAAAAGGAAGAGCAGGTCAGGCAATTATGCAGATCAATTAAGCCACTGGGGTCATTTAATCACCAGCGAGGTTACCCTATGACTTGGATGGGGCACTCCTCCGGGGGCAATTTATTTGCCTTTGCCCTGCTGTCTGAACTCTCCTTCACCCCAGCCCATCACCCTTGGAAGGGGGAAATTACTGCTCAGCCAGGGAAGAGCAATTACAGCCCGACCCCCCAGAAACCCAATCTCCAAGGACTTCGCGAGGTTTTCCTATCAGAGGGCTTTGCAGAGCTCACCGCTGCCTTCTGGCTAGCTTCCACGGGACTGCCACATTGCTTTTCTCAGCTGGATGCAAATATTAAGCTCCTGCAGCCAAGAAAAGAGGGGCGTTCTGGAAAGCTGTAAGCCCACCCACCTTGTAATCTGCCAATAATCTCATCTCCTGAAGCACTCCCCCTCTTCCTTCCCGACAGTCACTCTGGCCTCCCGCCTGATCCTTACGCTCCATCCCAGGGACCTGGTGCCGGCCGTCTCCTTTGCAAAGACTGCTTTTCCCTGCAGAGAGCTGCCAGGTTGGAGCCGCCACGTTTGCAGCGAGACCCAGCCTTACAACCAACTTCACCCTGCAAG
Organism: Dasypus novemcinctus; assembly: GCF_030445035.2. Lineage (NCBI taxonomy): Eukaryota > Metazoa > Chordata > Mammalia > Cingulata > Dasypodidae > Dasypus > Dasypus novemcinctus. Next base: position 15,738,964 of record NC_080689.1, on the reverse strand, counting down.
CCCCCTGCCCCTGCTGCCATCTCAGTCCCTATTTCTCTGCTGTAGTTTTTCTTTTCTTCCAAAGTACTTATCTCCTTTTAATAATCTGCATCATTTACTTCTTCATTATATATTGATTGTTCATTGTTCCTCTCCACTACAATGCAAGTTCCATGGGGGTGGGGACACCTGGTTGTTTATTTCACTGCTCTCTCCCAAATACCTGGCAGCCGTTAGGGATGTGAACCTGGAGGAGGCTGCAGGTTTGACCGCTGGTGAGCCCAGCTCTGGTCCCCTGGTTCTCACGAGGGGCTTTCCGTACCTCTTCTCTTGCAGGAATTGTAATTCAGCCCAAACTGCCAGCTTTGTTTTTTATTTTAAAAAATGTATATTTATGTCAATGTTACAAAATACTCAGTTAACACAAATTAATAACTACAATAACAGTAAATCTACTTTGGTCAGTGGTTAGACGCCTTCCTTCCAATTTTGTTCATTTCTCAATCCTGAGGAATTTGGGACAATGTTTGTTCTGACTGCTTCTGAACTGCCAGATTTGATCCGAAGCCCTATAGTTCACCTGCTGTTGTGTGTTCCATTTTGTTTCAATCCATAGAGTTGGTTTTCATTTAAATATTAAAGAAAAAGCCCACATTGCTGTGCTTGCCACAGAGTAAGGGATTTCCACATCAACTCACTCTTTCATCCTGTCCAGGAATCCCGTATCCACCTCTCGGTCCACAAGTTCATGTTGTATGGCCCCAGATTCTACCTGCCCTCAGTTTTTTGGTTTTTTTTTTCATTCTTTTGTTTGCTTTCTCTGTCTCTCTTCCTCTCACTCTTGCTCTGTGGGTAACATAAATGCTATCAGCTCTCAAATCCTAATCTCTATCCAAAACCTCTTCCTTGAGGTCCAGGCACATAATTCCAACTGCAAACTGGGCATATCCACCAGGAATTCACTAACACTTATCAAACTGAACATATTCAAAAATGAACTCATTATATTCCCTTCTCCATCATCATCTTGGAATCACCCATATTCTTTAATGTCACCATTATACACTCAGCCATAGCAGCCAGAATCATGGGAGACAAACTCAAGTATCCCCTTTAACTATTCTTTCTTCCGACATTCAATCTGTCACCAAGCCCTTGACCTTTCTTCTTCCTTTCTGCCATCACTTCCATAGACTAATCCCTCATCATCTCTTATTTGAGCTATAATGATCTTCCTATAACTAGGCTCTAGAATACAACCAAAAATACCTGTTGAAAATATAAGTCTGATTCTGTGTGTCCCTCTGCTGACTCTCAGATTTAGTTAAAAAATCTTAGCATGACCCACATCTTTTCTCCATCTCCACTGACAAGACTCTATTCCGAGCTACCATCATTTTCACCTGAATTGCTCCTACCTGGTTTATCTCTAAATATTCTATATTTTTGATGCTAATAAAAATGGTATAGTTTTTTTTTTTTAATTTCAATTTTCAATTGTCCATTGCTGGTGTACAGAAATACAGTAGATCTTGTTTATTCATCTTGGACCCTGCAACCTTGCTGAACTTGCTTATTAGCTCTAATTATTTGTTTTGTTGACTCCTTAACAAAAGACCAGGCCATTTGCAAGTAGGGTCAGTTTTATTTCCTCCTTTCCAATCTGCATGCCTTTTATGTATTTTTCTTGTCTAATTGCTCTGGCTAGAACTTCTAACACAATATTGAGTAGAAGTGGAAAAAGCAGGCATCCTTGTCTTATTCTGGATCTTAGGGGGAATTCTTTCAACTTTCACATTAAGTATAGTGTTTTTGTAGATGCCCTTTATCAGGTTAAGAATGTTCACTTCTATTCCTCAATTCTGGAGAGTTTTATTCAGGAATGGTAGTTGGATTTTGCCAAGTATTTTTTTCTGTATATATTGAAGTGATCATGTTATTTATTAATTTTTTTAGTGTGTTAATGTGGTAAATTGATTGTCAAATCTTTATCCAACCTTGCATGCCTTTGATAAACCCCACTTGGTTATGATGTATTATGTCCTTACTTATTGTTGTATTAGAATTGCTAACATTTTGTTTAGCCTTTTTACATGTTTATTTATGAAGGAGTTTTCTTTGCGAAAAGGTTTTTAGCTGGTTATTCAAGCTATTTAAGAAATACAGGTTCTTTACTTCTTCTTGAATAAGCTTTGGTAATTTCTGTCTTTCAAGGAATTTGTCTGTTTCATCTCAGTTGTTGAATTTCTTGGCATAATGATTTGTTTTATAATAATCCCTTATTATTCTATAGAATCTGGAGTGAAGTCATTTCTATCATTCCTGATATTGATAATTTGTGTTTTCTCACTTTATTCTTTAGAGGCATATCAATTTTATTATTGGTCTTCTCAAAGAGCCATCTTTTAGTTTCCTTTTCTCTATTGTTTTTCTGTTTTCTATTTACTTGATTTCCACACTGATTTTTATTATTTCCTTTTTTGAGGTCTACTTCCTTTGTGGTTCCTCTGCTCTTTAAGATCTAGTTTCTTAAGAGGGAAGCTGAGGTCATTTATTTGAGATGTTTCTCTTTTTTTCTTAATATAGGTATTTAGTACTATACATTTCCCCTTAAATACTGCTTTAGTGGCATCTCACAAATTTTGATATGCTGTGTTTTATTTTCATTCAGTTCAAAATACTTTCTAATATTCCTTTTGATTTCTTTGATCAATGGATTATTTTTCACATGTTATTTAGTTTCAGATATTTGGGGAATTTTCCATTTTTCCCCATTGATTTCTAATTCTATTCCATTTTGGTTAGGGAGCATACTTTTTATAACTTGAATCCTTTTAAATTTATTGCAACATATATTATGGCCTAAAATATGTTCTACCTTGGTAAATGTTCTGTGCACTTGAGAAGAATGTGCATTTTGCTGCTGTTGGGTGGAGTGTACTAAAACTGTCAATTGGTCAACTTAGAGTATTGTCTAATCTCTTATATCTTACCAGTTTTCCATCTATTAATTCTATCAATTATTGAGAGAGGGATATTGATATCTCTGATTATAATTCTGGACTTGTTTATTTCCCCTTGAGCTCTGTAAGGATGAGTTTTGAAGCTCTGTCTTTAGTACATTTTGAATTGTTATATTTATATACTCTTGATGAACTTCACCTTTTATCATTATGCAGTTACCTTCTTCACCCATGGTAATATTCTGTTCTGAATTCTACTTTGCCTGATATTAATATAGCCACTCCAGATTTCTTTTGATTAATATTATCATGGTACAGCTCATTCCATCCTTTTGCTTTTAACCTATTTGTGTCTTTATATTGAAAATATGTTTCTTGTTCACAACATATAGTTGGGTCTTGTTTTATTATAATACCTGATAATCTCTGCATTTTCTTTGGGGTTCTTTAGATCATTTACATTGAATGTGATTATATGATTAGGTTTAAACCTATCATCTTGCAACATGTTTTCTATTTGACCTAGATATTCCTTGTTCTCTTTGCCTTCTTTTTTTGCCTTCTTTTGGATTAACTGAATGCTTTTTGGGCAGCAGACTTGGCCCAGTGGTTAGGGTGTCTGTCTACCACATGGGAGGTCCGCGGTTCAAACCCCAGGCCTCCTTGACCATGTGGAGCTAGCCCATGCGCAGTGCTGATGTGCGCAAGGAGTGCCATGCCACGCAGGGGTGTCCCCTGCTTGGGGAGAGCCCCACAGGCAAGGAGTGCGCCCCCTAAGGAGAGCTGCCCAGTGGGAAAGAAAGTGCAGCCTGCCCAGGAATGGCACCGCCCACACAGAGAGCTGACACAACAAGATGACGCAACAAAAAGAAACACAGATTCCCGTGCCACTGACAACAACAGAAGCAGACAAAGAAGATGCAGCAAATAGACACACAGAACAGACAACTGGGGTGGGGGGGGGGGGGGGGAGGGGAGAGAAATAAATAAATAAATGAATCTTAAAAACAAAAAAACCCTGAATGCTTTTGTTATTCCATTTTATCTCTTTTGTTAGCTTCTTCACTGTAAGTCTTTGTTTTAGTGGTTGCTTATATCTCTCTCAGTGTTGACTTCATGACACTTCACATATAGTCTAATGTTACTTGTAAATAGTATTTTAATTTTCCCCTTCCAACATTTGTGCTTTTGTTGTTATACATTTTGCTTTTACATATGTTTTAAATCCCACACTGCATCGTTTTTGTTTTTGTTTAACTGGCAGCTATATTTTAAAGACATGTAAATACTAAGAAAAAAATCTTATTTTCTTATTTACATGGTTACCATTTCCATTGCTCTTCAGTCCTTTGTAATGACCCATATTTCCATAAGGTGTCCTTTTTCTTTTTAAAGAGTTTTAACATTTCTCCCAGTGTAAGTCTACTGATGATGGGATCTTCTAGCTTTTCTGGGTGTGGAATCCTAGGTTTGACACATTTTTCTTTTAGTACTACTTTCAGTTACTCCACTATCTTCTCAATTGCATTGTTTCTTATGATAAATCTCTGTTATCCTTATCTTTTTCCTACTTTGTATAACATATCTTTTTCTCTGGCTGCTTTAAAGATTTTCTTTATCACAGATTTTTGAATAATTTGATCACGATTTGCCTTTGAGTTGTTTTCTTCATGTTTCTTATTCTTGGGGTTCATCAGTGATCCTTCATCAGTGAGTCTGTAATTTTAACCAAATTTGGAAAGGTTGTGGCCATTATTTCTTCAAATAATTTTTCTGTCTTACCTCTTTCTCCTCTATTTTGGGGACTCCAGCTACAAAATATCACGTCACTTAAAGTCGTCCCACTGCTCACTGATACTCAGTTCATTTTTCAAAATTCTCTTTCCTATGTTTCATTTTGGGTAGTTTCTATTACATTGCTGAATTAATATTTACTTCAGCAATGTCCAATCTGTCAATAATTCCATCTGTATATTCTTGATCTCACACACTGTAGTTTTAATTTTTAGAGGTTTGACTTGGTATTTTAGAAATATCTTCCATATCTTTACTTAATTTTATGAACATATGGAATACAGTTATAATGTCTTTGCTAAGTCTAACATCTATGTCAGTTCTGGGCCAGTTTTGATTGATTTATCTCTTCATCATGGGTCATATTTTTCTGCTTCTTTGCATGCTTGGCAATTATTTATTGGTTGCCAGGCTTTGTGATGTTGTTGAGAGCTGGATATTTTTGTATTCCTATAAATATTCTTGAGCTTTGTTCTGAAACACACATTAACTGGAAACAGTTTAATCCTTTCAAGTCCTGCTTTTAAGATTTGTTAGGTGAAACCAGAGCCATGCTCAGTCTAGGGATAATTATTTCCCCCTGTTAAGGCAAAACCCTTCTGTTTAGTCTACCTAATGCTATGTAGATTATTTCCAGTCTGGCTGGTAGGAACAGGTGTGTATGCTGGACACTGTCACATCTAATTCATTCAGGTGGTTCTTTTTCTGGCTTTGGGCAGTTCTTCACATGTGAATGCTGATTAGTACTCAGCTGAATTCTTGAAAGGGATGCTCCGTGGTCTCTGGAGTTGTTTCTCCGCGCAGCTCTTTCTTCACTCGTCCTCTGTCTACCCTAGCCATCTTTATCTCCCCAGACTCTCATCTGCATGTCAGCACTGCAGGTAACTTGTTGGGCTCCTCTTTGGTTCTCCTTCCCTGCACCACAGCCTGTAACTTCTATCTAGGCAGTAAGCTGGGCAATCACGGGGCTCACCTCTTTGTTTCCCATTTCTCATGGGTCACTGTCCTTGGTTGTCTAATTTCAAGTATCTTGCAAACTGTTGCTTTACATATTTTTTTCTTTTTTTCAGTTATTTCAGATGGGAGGGTAAATCTGATCCTTATTACTCCATCTTGGCCATAATAGATTTTTCTATTTAAAATTTTTTTCTATTTTTTAAATAGAAAAATCTGACCAGATCTATTATTTCAAACCCTTTCATGTGTCCCATTGACCTTAGGATAAAAAAAAAAACACCTAAATTCCTTGCCATGAGCCTTTGTGATCTGTCCCTATGTACCTTTTCCCCTTTATTACAAGACACTCATTCTCTTGCTCTCTATTCCTCCACATTGATCTTCTTTTAATTTCCAAATACACCAGACCTCTGCTAGCATCAGAGTTTTTCATGCTTTCACTCCGCTGGAAAGCTTCTTCCCATCACACTGCATGCGCAGTTCTGTACATCTTTCAGAACTTAAAGTAAATGTTGCTTCGGCATTTACATTGTCATCAGCACACAAGACTTTTCCTTCTGTACCTTTTGTTCCAATCACATCACACTAATGAAGTTACCCAAATGGTCCTCCTCATTGTCATGCCTTTGCACTTGATAAGACTCTCTGCCTAGAATTCCCTCCCTACTTTATGTGCTCAGTTAGTGCCCATTTATTCTTTAAGATGCAAGGCATTATTGCCTCCTCTTGAGATTTGCCACAAACCACCTCCTTTAGCCCATCTCCTACTTTCCTCCCCATTCTGAATGAAATATTTCTCCTTCATGCTTTCCTATGTGTTCCTCCACTGCGGTTCTTTTCAAACTCCATTGTAATAATTGGTTTTCTCATCCTTCTCTCTAATTGAGTCAGAAATGGGTCTGCCGAATGGTTCTTCTCTGTATTTCAAGATCCTAGCAGAGTGCCTGGCAGGAATTTAGCTCTCTTTCAGTGGCTTTTTTTGCTGATGAATAAATGGCGGTACAGGGATCTTGGCCCTGCTAAGCGCTGATATGAGGTTGTGTGGAACACTGGCACTTTTACAGGGAGAGCGCTGCCCTTGGAAAAAGGCATTACATTAATCAAGTAGAACAAATCATATTGGATGCTATGGCCAATGCAATTAAGCCTTTGTCAAACTCCCTGACTTTGGCTCAAGATGAGAACGTTGACAAAAATGCCTTCCAACTGCCTGGGTTGGGGTCTGCTGAAATGGGCAATTACTGCAGTGAACAATCTATTACTTGTACTGTCAACAATGTTTTTTCTCTCTCTAAATGCAGAATGAAGTGGAAAATGCTGTGGGAACTCAGTGGCATTTAATTTACTGATATGACTCAGTATGAGCCATTTTTTAACCTGGCCATGACAGCCGTGTGTGGGGGAAGGAGCTTTACACTGGAATATACCGGGGAAACCATTTTAACCATCCTGTGCCTCACTTTTCCCATATGTAAAATTAAACTGATGGAAAAAAATTCTTGTCAAACCATAGTGGTTGCCATGGTGATGGATGACTGAGACACAACGTTGTACTACACCTAGCTAGGCCAATTTCTTTTGCTACTGCTTGTTATTCCATAGAGGGAGAAATGACCAGCAGGGCTCAATTTTCAACTTTGAATTGGAAAAGGTTCTAGCAAGGCATGGCTTGGTGGAAAGACTATTATATTGGTTATTTTGCCCAGATAATGTCGGATCGCCCTGCAGTAATTTTTATTCACAATGAGGAAAACTGCAACCCGATCTTTCTGATGTCATGGCTCACACAGAAAATATTTGTATGATACGCTGAGGTAAATGGATGAGAATGTTTATAGCCAGAAGTGACCTGGCATGGGACTGTACTGTCCTGGTATTGCCAACTTGCTCCAAGAGCTAAGGAACTCAGTATCACTTCTGACCCAATCATGGCACCTCAGTCAGGAAGCTTTGCTGTAGAATCACTTATCACTTGGCTACTACTGTGGCTATATCCCTAGCTAGAGGTACCAGTAAGTACTGTCAGGTGAACCAAAAACCAAGCTAACGTGATGGATTGAAAGGTAAAGAACTGGGTGGTGTTTGAGGTGGTTGGTACCGCGTAATATTGATAGGGAACACATATAGTAGAAAGACAACTCACTCTTCCTCAGGGGCCCAGAGGCCAGGGCTCTTAGGTGCAAGAAACACAGACCACACTTTCGACCAATCTAAGTAAAAAGTGAATATATTAAAAATATTAGGCATTTTATAGACTCTCTGGGGTGGCACAGTTGGTCTTGTAGTCCCTGTAGCTAGAAACAGTGCCCCAACAACCCCAGGAGGCTCCCCTCGTGAAGAGCCATCCCTGCTGCTGTTGGCATGGACTGGGTGCCAGCGGTGATGCTGGGGGTTGTGCACCGGAAACGCCAGCCCTGCTTCCCTGAGAAGCTGGGGGCTTTCGCAGCCACGCTCACCCCCAGAAGGGATCGCAACCGCACCTGCCTCCTCGCCTTTTACCTTCTGAACTGAAGTCTTGTGAGGGAACAATGGATTCCCAGAGCTTAGGTCAAGTGTCTGCACCTCTACAAGGCTGGTGGAAAAATACGAGGCCTGCCTTCGGCCATGGCAGGATTCGTAATGTGCCATGGGGCCCACACCTAGGGCGGTTGTTCAAAGTCATCCAGGTGGCCACGAGCATGACAAAGGCCCACGACACCTAATTTATCACCTTTGTCCTAAACCCAGTTCTCTTCTGGCATTTTCTAGATTTGGGAATGCCATTGTCATTTTCCCAATCAGTCCAGAAACCTGGACTGATTCCTCACTCTCCACAAACACATACGTCCATCTATCTCTAAGGTGTAATCGTTCTGCTTCCTAAATCTCTCTCTGATCTGTGCCCGATTCTGCCACCTCATTCACTTAGCTCAGCACCATTGTCAGGTCTCACCTGGGCATGGCAACAGCTTTCTACCGGCTCCCCACCTCGTGCCCAGGCAGCCCTATGCAAACACTTCCTCCACGCTGGGCAATGGTGTTTTGCAAAGTGTTATCCCCCTTGTGAAGAGAGAACTCACACCCCACTAGGTCCCTTGGTAACTATTTCTATTTATTTTTTGACCTTCATGCATTGAGTACTCCAGTAACAGTCTTATTCTGTTAATAATAACAATATTACATATATATAGTATTTTATATTCTGATAATAAAAAATGACAAATGATTGAGAAACTGGTAACAGCCACATACTCTATTAGGCACACACAACGAGCCTAGGAATAAAGTGCCATCTATATTCCCATTTTATAGAGGGGGAAACTGAGACCACTGGGTTAATGGCAGCCCCAGCATTTGAACACAGGCCTATCGGCCGCCCACACCCAGGTCTATGACTGCTCCGTCTTTACTGAATTACTTCCAACATGCTTGCCCGTCCTTTTGTTTGTTTCACAATCCTTTTGCTCCTCCTTCAAAAAATCCTCTACCATTGTTCAGCTGTCTGAGTGTTATTCACCTGCTGCTGCTCACTCGGTCACGACGTCTTCTGGGGGGCCTTTCCCTGGTCTTCTCCTTTCCTTCCCCAACCTGCTCCAGCTTCAGGCCTTCCCTCCACCAGCACCTGCAGCCCTGGCAGCTGGGCTCACACTGCTTCCTTGATGGTCAAAGAGCAACCTGAGAGCAGGGCTGTAGTCCTGTTCTGCTGTACTGCCAGACCAAGCTGAGATCCTGGAGGCACACCGCCTGGGTGGGATATACTATCCGAATCTCTTGAAATGGTTTTGATAAGGGCAAAGCAATTCTTCCAATCCCATGGAAGCCTGAATTGGCCATGAGCAGGGGAATATGCAGGCCAGCTCCCCTGGGTGGGCAAGTAGGACAATGCCCTTTGAGAGGAAGACACTTGCCACCCTGTCCCCCTTGTGTCTTCAGTCATGACTGGAGAAAACATAGACTCCTGTCCTCAGTATTGTCTTGACATTTTATACTTGAGATGCTGCTTTCTGAAGCACTGCTAATGGGTCACCTTCTGGTTGGTGAGTTTTAAACAATGTATTTCATTGATCCAAAAAATCCACATTCTTTTTGCCCTTTAAGCCTTTCATTTAGAAGAAGAGAGATGATATCAGAGAGTATAGGACTGGGGTGGAAAGGGAAATTGTATATCATTTAATGAAATTAAGAGTTACACCTCATTCTGTCTGGGTGACTGCTGCACAGTGACAACATCCTTCAGCTCCAAGTTCCTAAAGGTCATCATCTGGTGTTGGATCTGGAAACATCAAGTGAATTAAATTTCATCAGTTCTTGCTGGCTCAATGTTGAGCTTTCAAAATGAGATGCGTCTATACTCTTTATTTAAAAAAATTTTTTTTTCAAGTATCTTTATTAGTTTCCAACCTTTATTTATTTAGTTATTTCCCACCCTCCCCTGCCCTGCTGTTTTTGCTGTCTGTGTCCATTCTCTGTATGATCTTCTGTATCTATTTCTCTTTTTGTCTCCTCTTCTGATCTTTCTCCTCTAGGATTCACCAGGATTCAATCCTGGGGCTCTCTGATGAGGAGAGAGGTTCCCTCTCAACTGCGCCACTTCGGTTCCTGGTCTCAGCTGTGCTTCACCTTGAACCTCCCCTTTGCCTCTCTTTTGTTGTATCATCATCTTGCTGCATGACTCACTTGCATGGGCACTGGCTCAGGGCACCGGCACTTGGCTTGCTGCATGGGAACTGGCTTACTGCAGGCACTGGCTCACCATGCGGGCACTCACGTGGGTACTTGGCTCACCACATGGGCACTTGGCTCACCATGTGGGCACGTGCACAGGCACTCGGCTCACCACACGGGCACTTAGCTTGCCACATGGGCACTTGGCTCATCATGCGGGCACTTGTGTGGGCACTTGGCTTGCCACATAGGCACTCGGCTTGAAGTACAGGCCCTTGGCTCACCGCACAGGTACTCAGCTCACGACATGGGAAGTGGCTTGCCAGGCAGGCATGCTTTTACTTCTTCTTTTTCACCAAGAAGCCTGAGGGATTGAACTCACGTCCTCCCATATGGTAGGCAGAAGCTCTATCACTTGAGCCACAGTGCTTCCCTATATGCTATATCTTTAAGATCCACCCTCATAACTTCTTTTCATCTCACACCATTCTGGTGTGAGTCAATCTGACTTGAAGTTGAGTTAATCTGTTTGTTGATAATGTTGGTATGAAGATGAAGTGTCCATGGTGGGCATCTCCTGCTAGTCTCAGAGTTTAGAAAGGGAATAGTCTGGATTTTTGTCTCATTACCAGCTCTCTGTCACGTGAAATGCTGCTTAACTTGGGACAGCTGAACAACCTGGCAAATGGCAGGACTCTGTGGCTGACCAACCATTGCCCCACTGGGGCAGTCATCCAAAGGCACCACTGCTAATCTTATTAGTCCATGCGGTCCTTGTGCTACAATGAAATGTGTAAATATTTGTAAATTCTCTAATCCATTTCAGCTGCCAGGAGAGGGTAACACGATTAGTCAAACAAACTTCCCGGAGATCAGCAAAAGTTTATGATTATGATAAAACAAATACAACTTACCTCACCACGGATTCTTTGAGATCTGGGCCAAAAATGTTTCTCATGACTTGCCCCAGAGAACCCTCCTTGTCAAACTCTCTGGCAGGGGAGAGGCCCCTGAGGGCCAGCGGACATACCTGTGGGGATGGTACTCCGGGCTTGGCTGGCCGCTGGCTGGGCCGAGTGTCGCAGGCAGCCCCCCCTCGGTGGGGAGGATGCCTGGTGCTGGGCGTGGCCCTGAGGGGTGGTGAGCGGAAGGGCAGGCCTGGCGGCAGTAGCTGGACTACTCAGGCTTCCACCGCCTGGGTGGATCGTTGTGGTCATCCCTTTGGCCAGTGGAGAGCCTCCAACTACATTATTCCGGGACGGTCCAGCCCCTCCTACAGGAATCCTAAGGGCAAAAAGCAGAATCAGGTCAGGTGAAGGGGCTCAGATGGCATCATACCCTATGGGCCTCTGGCAAAGGGCTGCCCTAGGAGATGAAGGTCAAACAGTTGAGGGGACACAGTCCTAACAACAATGCCGAGATCATCTTTCTGGTTGAACCATGCCCAGAAATCAAGCTGAGCGGAGGGGCACGCTTTATAAAACTTTCGCAGGGACCAACTCCCAAAGTGAATATTCAAAAAACAGTAAAAGAGCCCTGTGAAATGGGAATGATCCCAAGTGAATCGAATATTTTGTACTAGAGTGTCTGCCTTAATTCATGCTAAAAACAGATGTGTATCTCCAAACATGTCCAGAAAACATGGATGTCTCAGTCCCACCAGGCTTTGAAGCATCTGACAGTGGGGCAGGGGGCAAACGAAGGAAAGAACAGCTGGACTGGGCCACCATTTTGTTCCTGCCGGCCTCTGACCGCGACTCTTGGGAAAGGGCAAGAACACAAGACATCCTTCCCAGGGATTTCAAAGAACTGCAGCCTCATGCCAGAAATAGATGCCCTTTCACCCCAAAGTTTCCAGAGGAAACCAGTTTGTAGTGTTTAAGAATTAACCAGAGGAAAACAGCATCTCTGGAAATGGGACTTCAACTCTTGCCCCTGCACATACTTACACTAAACCCATGCGCTGACTGTGGGAGTGTAAGATTTTGCAGGATTTAGTTAAGGGAGTCTGGGTGCTTGAAAGCTTCCGTGTTTCCAGTATCAGGGGGAACAGAGTGTTTTTCATTTATGCAAGAGGTCACTGAAATCAGCAGTTGGGGAAACCTCCCCCTCTGTCCCTTCAGGATCTCAGCTGGGAGTCAAGAGAAACCAGGGGTGGGAGAAAACAGGTAGGGTTGGGTTCTTGCCCGCTCCTGCGTCAAGTCCATGGACACCATCTCCAGGTGTGGCTTGGAGCTTCGGGGCTGTGAGCTCAGAGGAGCGCCCCCTGCAGCACCATCAGTGCTGCTGCAGAATGACTAAAGGAAAAAAGGACTTCGGGTAGCTGCACCTTTTTTTTTTCTTAGCCCTTAGAACAGATGTGAAATTAGCCTTTGCCACGATGGGTATGGGGAAGGGCAGGAAGAGATGAGAGGTGGGGGCGTATTTGGGACGTGGAGCTGCCCTGGATGGCGCCTCGGGGGTGATCACCGGACATCATGGATCCTCACAGGGCCCACTGGATGGAATGGAGGAGAGTATGGGCCATGATGTGGACCATTGTCTATGAGGTGCAGAGGTGCCCAAAGATGTACTTACCAAATCCAGTGGATGTGTCATGATGATGGGAACGAGTGTTGTTGGGGGGGGAGAGGGGGGGGTGGGGGGGTGGGGTTGAATGGGACCTCACATATATATTTTTAATGTAATATTATTACAAAGTCAATAAAAAAAAAATAAAATAAAATAGCAATAAAATGAAAAAAAAAAAAGAAACAAGAAACAAGACGCAGCAAAAAGACACAGAAAACAGACAACCAGGGGAGGGGAGGGGAATTAAATAAATAAAAATAAATCTTTAAAAAAAAAAAAAAATCACTTGACCATGCATGTGAGGGTTTGTTTCTGAACCATAAATATGGTTCCATTGGTCGATGTGTCTGTCTTTATGCCAGTACCATGCTGTTTTTACCAATATAGCTAGGGAATATAACTTAAAGTCTGGACATGAGAGTTCACTTTTCCTTTTTAAGATGTTTCTGGCTATTCAAACTCCTTACCCTTTCAAATAAATTTGAAAGTTGTGCTTTCAATTTAAAAAAAAAAAAAAAAAAAAAAAAATTAGCCTTTGCCAAAGGACCCTGCCAGCAGACTAACCAAAAAGTATGGGTTTTAATTTTATTTGCAACCTGTTGCACTCAATTTCATCCTAGGAGATAATGTTTTAAAAAAATTAAATAAAGCGGACTCACAAATTAAGGGTCACTTATCTGCAAGATTATATTAACAAGTCTCCACACAACAGATGCAGATACCCATCTGCTTCTAGCGTGACAATGGCAAACCCCTTCACATAGTCTCTAGGAGTGGTTTGGCAAGCGCCCGCGGGCTTTTCCCTTATTTCCTTAGTACACGCTATCACTTCTAACAGTAAAGCACTCTGGTCCCCCCAACCTTATTTTTACATGAACTCTGAATGTCCCCAAAGGTTGAGGAGCTACCATATCAACTCTAAACACTAAACTCTCAGCCCACTAAGGGCCTGTGGATACTGTAGAGTAAGTATAGGTCTGTGGGTAAAGGATGCTGCCTCCCACCAATCCACTTGCCCACGTCTTGAAAAGGCATCGATTTTCAGCTGGGAAGCTTCGGCAATTTTCCTTAAGAACAATAAGGAGCTTGGATCAGAATGGGTTATTAAATCCTGACGGCAGGGCCACGAGGAGGGGGACAGTTGTTCCCCATTTCTGGGAATAAGGACTACACCCAGGTTTTCTGGGTTGGGGTGGGGAAATGTGGGCTCCTGGGATACTGACTGATGCGGCCCTGACAATCCCTCTCTGAGTGACTTCAGAGCGACAAACCAGTGACCTTCCCAACACTGCACGTACCAGGGTGGATTCCCAGCTGCCGAGTTAGGTTTTGGAGTGGACCTAAAGGGCTCTCTGTTGCTCTACACTTCTTCAGGAAAAAACAAAAACAAAAACAAAACAAAATCCCACCAGGTAGAAGACCGAGAGGACTGAAGGCAAGTTAACAAAGGATGGTTTCCCAACCACGAGGAGCGAGGTGGCCCGGGTCACCCAAAGTGCTCCAATTCCATTCACTGGAGACCTTTCCCATGAGAGAGTCCCAGGTGGATCGAATGGGAAATTTTAGGTTGTATCTATGTCACCAGAGTAAAACAAACAAAAATCCAACCAAATCCATAGAACTATACAACAGAAAGAGTGTTAACTATGGACTCCAGTGCATAGTATAACTATAATAATACTGGCTTACGAGTTGTAACAAAAGTATAACCCTAATGTAAGTGTTAACTATAGGGAAAACAGTGAGTGTGTATGTGAGGGCATATAATGGAACTTTTACTCTCTGCTTGATTTTTCTGTAAACCTACAACTGCTTTATTAAAAAAAAGTCCCAGGTGGTATGGGAAGACTGAATTTTGATCGTCCCGAATCCCACCTAAGGAAGCTGGACTTAAACTGCAGTCCAGATTCTGAAAGGTTTAAAGACGTTCTAGGGTAAAGATACAGGAAGAACTGGAGTTGCAAAATTGCAAACTGGAAAGCTGGGGAACCAGTTGGTAGCCTAAAAGCTGGCTGACTCTCTCCAAGGACTGGCTGCTCTGCCATGACGTGGTTTTGAATGGAGAAGAATCTGCCCTTTCTATAAAGGAGCAGAATGTGTGACATGTGACAGGGTGCACTCTGCCGGCGCAGGATTGGGTAAGGCTGCTGGGAGCCGGAACAACCCATCTGAGACTTCAGTCTTCCTTGAGGGTGCAAACAACAGGGAAGCCCCTGGAATCTCGTGGGGTGACCCATGTTTTCCAGGAAGGGCGTTCGATGATGAGATGAGTGAGCTCGTCTCCACACCAGGAGCACGGCCAGGGGACTTGGTCTCCATGTGCTGAAGGCACATGCACTATGAGCAGTTTAAGCTTGAGGAGGCTCTGAGCACAGCTGACCCGACAGGAACCCAGCACTGGCTCCCGTGGCTGCCAAGGGAGGGACTCCACTGGGCTTAAGGCATCCACCCCTGCCTCAGTTGTCGCTCAGCTGCGTTGAACCTCCCGGAGTTTTCCTTCAAGGACTGAGATGACTGGAAAAGTCTTTAAGATCAAGTTGTAGACTAAAACACTGGCATGTGAAACCAGTACCAAAGATTCCCCTCTTTAAAATCTACAGCTGGGGAGGTCACCCCACACCTGTAAATAAGTACCAGAGATGGTGGGTGAGGGCATGACCCTGCAGCAGATGTCCGCTGGCTCTGCGGCCGCACCCGAGGCATGGCTGTTGCTTGAGGCCCCTCGACAGTCTGGGGCTCAAGCTTTTCCCTGCCTGTGGGTCATCTGATGCCATATGTCCAAGCACCACTGAATCCTCCTCCTCCCAGACCCACCCAGGCTCGGGGCAGACTCCAGTCTCCTCCAAGGTGCCAACAGGGCACCACTGGAAAAGTACTGGCCCAAGAATGCTTTGGGTAAATAAAGCTATTAAAATAAGTATGTAAGTATATTCTCCCTTTTACCTCTTTAAATAACTGAAAAGTATGAATCAGGCTAGCAATGTAGGTGAGGTTGGAGGTGCTGTTCAATTTTTTTTCCTGGCAGCCTGGTTCCAAAGTGAGTGGAAACCCAAGGGTCCTGTCTTTATTCCATTTGCATGTCCTGAAGAGTTAACTCTGGGCCGTAAGGGGCTTTGAAGGGTCCAACTGACCGAAATAAAATCAAGGGATGGCAACATTTGTTTCAATGGAAAATTCTCAAGACAACAAAACAAAACATTTAATAAATGTTTTCCATTTTCATAAAGTAAAAGAATAGAAAATTTGAATAGAAAAACACAGAAAGCCCAAGGAAGAAAAAATTGTAAAAGTACCATAATGTAGCCACTCAATAACCACTGTTAACTTTTGCAATGCTATCCTTTCTCCTTTGCTTATATGCATGTATTTTGAGTATAAGAAGTCTAAATGTGAGAACACATGTTAACCACACGCCCACACCACACACACACACACACTGGAGACTTCACTAGCTTTGCTGAATCTCTCACCCCAGTTAGTTGCTGCCCTAACTCCAGCTCCTTCTGTCCCCACTCTTCTCCCCTGGGTTGCCAGGGCCTGATAGGGTAAACCAAGCAAAATGCCATCAAAGAGGTAAAACTCTTGCCAAATTTTCACTAAGGTGGTTACCTAACCTTCTTGGGTTGCAAGGAGACCTCAGAGCTCCTGTCGACCGGATCCCATGCCCAACACCCTTTGCTGCTTTCTGGCTTCTCCTTTTTTGGGATTCTTGACCACAGCATAACCTTTGGGCAACAAGGGGAAAGTGGAGGCTTGTACCTCCTCTTCCATGGCAGCCAGTGGTCACGCCTGCTTGGACACTCACCTGGAGACAGGTGTCACGTAGTTGCCAGGGAACACTCCAGAAACCCCAGTCCTCAGGGAAGTCCCCTTGAACCAGCCATCCTGACACTTCTCAGTGACGCGGTACATCTCGCCCTTGCGCAGCTCCAGCTCGTCGTTTTTCTGGGGCTTGTAGGCATAGAGTGCCAAGTACCTGAGGGTAGAAGGTGCAGGGCCAAGGATGAATGGAAGTGTTTGTAGGAGGGATGGAGTGGCAGGGGTAGACACAGGGGTGGATGCAGGGGCGGATGCAGGGGTGCCTGGCATCACCTGGGTCATATTTGAGGACTTATCTTCGCATGAACTCAGCCGATAAAGAGTAGCTAATGCCCATACTTTAAGGAAAAGCTCACACACAACTCATGTGACTTAATCATCACGACAAACTAGGAAGTAGGTAGGAATGAAAGGGAAAAGGACTGTTCACTGGGCACCTGTGAAAGGCCAGAACCTGGGCAAGGTGCTTTCTCACACCCTAAATATGAGGGGTAGCCATAGTTACTGCCATTCTACACCGAAGACCAGGTTCTGAGAGAGAAAATGATGTGCCCACAGTCACAAAGCAGGGAAGGGACAGAGCTGGGACCTTTGCAGTCCCATCTTCTAGATCCTAGAGCCCATGGTTACTCCAGGTGCTGCTCCTGTGCTGCTCCTGGGAGAGCAGGGTCAGCACCTGTCACCTGCCCACTGTAGACAGGAAAACAGGCTCAGGGAGGTCCAGTGACTTGCCTGTGGTCCAACACCACGTGTCAGAACTAGATCCCTGGGAGCCGGGTTTTTGGCCCCCCAACTTCCCCTACCTTTCCATACCATCTAAAGCCTGTTGGTTGGGCGAGAGAAACCTTAGGGAACACCAGGTGTGAACTAAGTAACCATTGGCTGTTTTTTCCTCATTAATTTTAATGCAGGGACTAGCTCACCTTTATTAGATTAGATTCTAATCTAACCAGGGTTAGATTAACCAGGAGTCCATGGACCCCTTCAGGGGGTCTGCGAGCTTGAATTGAAAATTCAAAAAAACATTATTCTCATGAGACATGTAGGTGTGGGTGTGTTGTATTTATTAAATAATATCCAGTATAGTGAGGACTTAGTAAGGGGCCTGTGGTTTTCACCTGACTGGCAAAGGGGTCCGTCTAAGTACTCCTGGATTAGAATCTAATGAATCCAAGCTGGAAGAGACTTCAGAGGACTTTTTACAGAGAAGGTTGTCTGATTAAGGAATCTTGGTCATATTCTTCCTTGTAATATTTGTGTCATGACTTATGATCTGAATCCTATTTTTCTTTAGGTGCAGACAATCAGAAATCAAATCAGGCAAACTTAGCGGTGAAAATCCTAGCCTAGGGTTTAGGAGCTGTGTCTTCACCAACTCAGCCCACGACCCTGGGCAAGGCATCCCTTTTGTAAAATACCTGGATCCCCAGCCTCACAGGGTAGTATCGACTGGATAATGACTGTGAAAGTGCTTTGCTACTTTCGGGGTTTGGGGCCTGATCGATTTTGACCTGATGGAGAGAATCACGCCTGACAACTACCTCTCCTGGCAAGATTCAGCCAGGAGAGTTGGCAGCGCCTTGAGGTCAAGGTGACTTTTAAAGAAGTGTCATCCACCCAGCTCGCACCAGTCTGGGGCCCTTCCGGGGGCTGTGGGTTCTGAAGGCTCGTGCGCAGCTGCATGTTGTGTGGGTCTGCGAATGCTCACAGACATCTCAGAGCACCCTCCTGACGCTGGTGGAAATGGGGGGCTTGGCCAAGGGGAAGGCAGGCCTGGACTGCGAGGCCTGGCAGGAAGAGGCTGGAACAGAATGAGAGTCTGTAGTGACGAAAGGTTCCTTGACCTCGAAATAAAATAAAATGTGCTGCTCCCTTCCAGCTTCTGACTCCTCCCCGCCTCATGTGCATTCTGCTTTTATCAAATTATAGCCCTGTTTATTTCCTTTGTTTATAGTTTTGCCTCCCTTTACCCTCTCTTCCCTTAGAGGCATCCTGTAAGACGAGCGTGAGACTGAAATCTTGACTTCTTTCACTGTTTGAAAAGATAAATTCTGAAAATTTGGAGCGGCCATCACTGGAGGACAACTTGCTCTTCCCGAACGTACAAAGTCACATTTTTGACACTAGTCCCAGGTGATAAATGAAGAGAACCTGATGTCTCACCACTCTGTTTCCACATTTGCTGATCCTTCATGAGCTCCTGCACGGCAACAGAGGAATTACTACAAATGGAGAAGTCTCACGAAAACTGCACTTACACAACAAGAGCCGGCAGAGCCCTTATGCAGGGGACTGCCTGATGTGGGAAGGAGGAGGAGGGTTTCCCACACATCTGGGAGGTAAGGCAAAGAAAAATGAAAAGTAGAAGAAAGGAAAAAAGATCTCTGTAATGGCGGGAGGCTTGTGAACCAATAAAAATGATGCACGATTTCTTGCGCCCGTTCTCAAGGAAATATAATTGAAGCATAAATCCTGTTTAAGTTTGCCTCGTTCTGTCTCTTTATGATGTCAGAACAATCTTTCTGATTCCGTGGCCAGTAAATAAACAGTGGTAAAGCATGGAATACCAAGCATGGAGTAATGGTTCCTTGGGGCGTGCTTGGGTTGATGCGCACGTGCATGTGCCACAGAGCTAATCAAATAATTAGATTTCATTAGTCACCAGATGGGGAGACCATTGTGCACTGCCTTTGTTCCCTGTGCATAATCAGGTAGCAACATGGGAGTCTCAGCAGCTGCCTGATGGAAAACAGGAGGCTGAGAACAAGCCGAAGCATGTTAAACAAAGGAGGGTCCCATTCCATTCCCCTGGTCGGAGGCTGGCGGGCACGGAGCAGGGATGTCAGCCACAAGCTGCAAGGGGTCCTACCGCTATCCTGTGCCAATGACCAGCTGCTCCGGCCGGCCACGGCCAACCCTCAGAAGAATTCTGCTGCGCCAGACTTCCTGGAGCCATGCTCGGTGACTTCCAGACCCCAGAAGGAGAATGAGTTCCATGGGGCCAGGTCCCCACTGACTCACGGCCTGCGGGGCCAGTCCCTCTCCCCTCCTTTTCCATCTGGGTCCGAGGTCGCATGCCGCCACGACACGCATTCGCGTGAAAGCCTGGGTCGTGGGGGCCAGCCGGGGCCATGGTGTTTCGGGATCCCAGGGTAGCACTGGGAGGGCTTCCTCTGTTTGATGCCAACTCTGGCAAAAAGCGCTAAGCCTCTTTCACATCTTGTCTGCTCTGTGTCATGAACACATGGGCCTCGGATCGTAAAACACTTTAATAAGGAGAGCATTCGACTTCATTGGAATCATACGCAAGTCCACTCTGAAGACGCCTTTTTCCACCGGATCCCGGGAGGGGTGGACTTCCGCAGGAAGGCTGTGATGGTGCTGAGCGACAGCGTTTAAAGTCCCTTCTCTTCTCTCTCATCTCCTCCTCACTTCTCGCCACACTCAGGTGAGGTCTGTGGGATTTTGAGGGACTGTGCCCTCTTGGACAGGACCTCCCATCCTTCGGCAGGAGTGCTGGCAAGGGATATCTACCTGTTGGCCTGTGAAGTCTCCGCTGACCTGAGGAGTGCTCAACGGAGAGGGCAAGACGGGGCTCTGCTCCGGTGGATGTCAGACTCATGGGAAAAATGAAGTCCCTGGCTGAAGGGTCCCAGAGGAAGGGGACTGCACGTGTATGTACTTTGGCTGAGGGGTCCCAGCAAACCCTGGCTCGGGGAAGCTTTACTCTAAGTGGTTTGAATAGATCAAACGCACTCCTGCCTCAGGACCTTTGCACTTCTTTTTCCTCTATCTGGAGCTCTCATTGCTCATTCCTCCCTGTCTCCCTCCACTTGACCCAATGCTTCATGAGGGTGGGGACTTTTGCCTTTGTTCACCACGCTATCTCCAGGACCTAGGATACTGTCTGGCACATAGCAGGTTCTAGGTACATATTTGTTGAAAGAAGAATAAAATAGGGGCTCTGGTTTTGAGACTAAGAGTAAGACTGTTGAAAGAAAAAGGTATGTGTGTGATGTGCACACATGGGTGCGTGCACTGGAAGCCGTTTCACATTACCCCCTGCTCTGCCAGGTGGCCTTGACTGTGAGTCTAAGTAAGTGTGGGGCAAGCAGGTTTTGGTTGTTCTCATCGAGGTCAGTTTCGAGGGGGCGATGGGAGCCCTGGGGAAATGCACACGGGGAGAAGGAATGAAAAGGCAAAGCACAGGGAGGGGATGGGGGAGAACTGGAGGCAGAGCTCCAAAATGGGAGGGAAGAAATCAGAAGAAGCAGAGAAGGAAAGACAGGGCAATGGAGACAACGCGGGAGGCCATGAACTGAGTTGGCGTGGAGGAACACAGGGACAGAAAGAACAGAGAAGGGGCGACGGGGAGAGGAAGGAGGTGGAACACCGGAAGGGACGGGGCAGGGCTGAGAGAGAGGTGAAAGGCGAGAGCATCACCAGCCCCAGGTTTTGAAGCCTCTGAAAGCGTCGCGGGCCTCTACCTGGTGAATAGCTGATGGCCTGGGACAGTGTGGGCTCTTCCTTCTCTGCCCTCCCCTTCCCCGCCAACGGGAAGCACCTGGTGCCCAGGGCCCAGGCCCCTTTCTCTGGGTCACTCACTGGTCCGTCAGCTGGGAGGGCCTGGGGTGCAGAAGCTCTGGCTGAACAGACCCTGCTCTGAGTTCCAGCGACACTTCCAGGGCAGGGCTGAGCAGTGTCTGAGTCACTTGACCACGGAAAAGCCGGCCCGGCCAGAGGGAGGACACAGGGGCTCAGAGGGCCTGGGGAGCCCCTGTCTAGCCTGGTTTAGGGGGTGGTATCAGCTCACATCTAACTCTCAAGGCTGCCAAGCTCCCAGACCGGGTTTCAAAAAGAACTCAGGTGTCAGCAACTTTGATAAATACCCAACAAACCACCTGTTTGCCGGTCAGGTCTAGGACCCTGGGGGAAGAGCCAGTCAAGAACTGAAAACTAATCACCTTTTGGGAATGAGTTGATTCTCTTTTACTGCACAATTTAGGAGCCCTATGCCATTCAAAGGAATAAGCACTTTGTGCTTACCTCTCAAGATAAAAGGGAGTTTTGAGTCTTCTCCATCAAAATAAAAATGAGGAGTCTATATACTGTGGGCCTAAGGGCATCTTAACTGAGATAATTCTTCTTTCAAAATTCCATTTTTATTTAAACTACACGCATAGTTCCTAGTGAAATAATAGAAGCATGAGAATGGGCAGCCAAGAGGTGAGCTTGGCCAAACATGTGCTGTCCAATTTGTTCAATTTTGACTAAAAGTACCCACCCTTACTAAAGAGCCAGGGCCATGAAATGGACGCCTCCCCTGCCCCCAGTCTTTCAGGACAGGATACGCTGAGAGAGAACAGTGTCATCTAGCTTTGTTTGCAGAAAGAAAGCAAATTGAACTTTATACTATATCATGCCTCTTCACATGGAACTCTAGATTCTTACAAGTATGAAGTTGATAGTTGTGCAATTTAAGGTATTTTATTTATTTAAATATACGACACTTACTGGTGCTAACAGGGGTCACTGCCTGAGGTGACCGTCACAGCCAGAGGGACTGCACTCTCCTCTCTCTTGAAGCATTGCCTCAGCTCTCTGATTCCCTGAGGCCTGACTGATGAGTGGTGGCTGCCGGGAGTGGCCCTAAGGACAGTCCCATAGAGGCCTGCCCCCTCACAGGGGCGTAGGGCCATCAGCAAGACGGGAGAAATACAGGAAACTGACATTTGTCACATGCCGGACACTCACGCCCCGTCTCCTCAGCTCCACGTGAACCCTGAGGTAGATTTCAAAGCCCCACCTCACTGCTGAGGAAACTCAGCCTCAGAAAGACGGAAAGTCCTTCTATGTTCCTACGCGGGCTGGGGGCAGGACCAGGTGTGGTTGCTAGGGCTGTCGGTACTGCGGCCATGACTTGCACGAGGCATCAAGGCATCGTGAGATGCTGCCGGCTGGGGGGCGCTGGCAGGGCCGGGGTTACGGAGCAGGAAGGAAAGGTCGCTCTCTCCCCCTACTTTGAGCCCTGACCGAATGGCAAGGTGCTGCACTCATTTTCACCGGGGTACTCATGTGCTTGGTATTTTCATCTTTATTTTACATTTGTTCTGTCAGATGAGTAATCCTTCCTGTGGTTTAAATATTTTAAGTTCGCCCTCTAGGTGTACGTTGCTGGGGAAACTGGAATGTAAATAAGTCTGACTTCACCTTGAAAAATCTCTCCCCCTCCTACTTATTTCCTCCCCCCCCTTTGGGTGCCTCAGAGGGGAAACAAAAAGCAGATGGATTTGCTGGATGGTTCCTTCTCCTTGCATGACACTCTCCGATGCGTGGTATCAGCGTGTCTGGCTTATTACTCATGGAGGGGTAAGGCACTGGCCCGGTGTGGGGAAATGTGTCATTCCGCATCTGTTTTCCTTTCAGAATGACTCAAGAGAACGCACCAGATGGACCACACTTGAAGAGTGATTTGTTTCCCAAGAATGGAACAGCCAGCTCTCGACCTCCTGCCTCCAGCTATCCCCATTGGTTCTGGGTGCCAAGTCACAGCCACAGGTGCTGGCACCTCATAACTGCCCTTCTCCACCTGCGTCTCCCTGTCGGACTCCCTGCCCCAACAGTACGTGGGGACAGTCTCTGGGCCGAGCCAGAGACCTCCATGGAGCCTGAGGGGCCAGCAGGCATCACGGCCGAGCTTGGGCTGACGCACGGCCCGGCCTTGGTGTGAAATGGAGCACAACCAGGCGGGGAGCCTCGCTGTTCCCAGGGCCCAGCGCTCACTCTGAATTTGCCTTAGGAGGCCTCGGTGGCTTGACACCATCCCCCACAGGGCTGGGCGCAGGGTGGCTTCTACGACACGCATGAGCTGGTGGGCACCTGCCAGGCTCGGACAGCGCCTCTGTGGACTTTCACCCGAGGTTTTGTATTAAAAATACCTTACTTGCCACATATTGCATGGCTCCATCTATATGACATCCGGGATAGAGCAAGCTGATAGCGGCAGAAAGTGGTTAAGCGGTTGCCAGGGCCTGGGGGCTGGGTGACCAGGTGACTGCTTATTGGGAAAGGGTTTCTTCTGAATGAGACAGTGATGAGGGTTGCAGAACACTCTGAACATACTGGCTTGTACCTATTAACGTAGTCTAAATGGTGAATTTTATGTTGTATGCATTTTGCACCATAAACAAGTGCCTTATTTAAGGAAATTCCAGGACAGTGCGGCGCATAAGCCTCCTCCCTCCTGCCCTGCACAGCCTGTATGGGGCTTTCGTGCACCTTTGGAAAAGGCGCCTCTTCCTTGGGGCAGAAGCAGCCCTTGCCGGATGTGCAGCTGGACAAGTGAGTCAGGGATTGAATGCCAGCTCCCCCTCGCCCTTTGCCCATGTACCCTGGGATGGGGCCAAACTGACACCCTCCTGGTTGCATTGTCTGTCACTCAGCCTGGTGGCACTCATTGCCCGTTTTTAAGGACAGCCTCTTGGAACTAGCCAAGCATAGCCTTCACTCACTGGTATTAGTTGCTTATTTCTATAGCAAGGTCTGTAATTACCTAAATATTTCCCTTCCACTCTAATCAAGGAGTGAATTCAAGTATTTGAACGCCTTCATTAATTTCATACCCCTTCTCCTATATGATAGCTTGCTCATGTTTCTTTAAAAATAAGTAAAAGCTTACTTCTTAGTTCTCTTGCTCTAGTTGCCAGGCCATTCTGACTTAGGTTAACTAGACACATACCCTTTTATTGATTTTTCAGGTCAACAAATATCTATTGAACAGCAGCCCTCTGTAGCCTGTGTAGAGGAAGAGTCATGCAAACTGAGCCTCAGGAGCACCGGGTCCCGTGGGCAGACAGCCAGCTTCAACTGTGGGGCCAGAGGTCTGCACAGGGGGCCAAGGAGGGGCACCCCACCCTGTCTCAGAAGGCCAGCAAGTCCCCCTGGAGGAGGTGGCAGCTGAGCTGGGGAGGGACGCGGTGCTCCAAACACAGCTGACTGGGGGTGCAATGCTCAGAAAGCAGAGAGTGGGGAGCATTTGGGGAACACTCAGTGTGCCCCCTGAGCATTTGGGGAACACTGAAGGTGGCCTGCCCCCAAGCACTCCTGCCTTTCGCCTCTTCCCTGAGCCAGCTTGTGGAAGCCCCTTCAATCTCCTGATCCCTTCTGATTTCACAGGAGCCAGCGCTGGGTCAGAGGTTGCTGCTCCTAGGCAGTGCCAGGCAACTTGTCCCCAGTGTTGAGAAGCCTATGGGAGAAAGGCCTTGGGGTCACCATGGGGGCTGAGAGCCTTCCAGAAAGAGCACTGATAGACAGTGGACTATGGAGGCAACAGTGCACCGTCTTCAGATCAGCAACGGCACAGCCCCTGGGAAACTGGGAAATGCAAGTTCTTGGGTCCCGCCCTAGATTTACTGCGGTTAGGACTCAGCAATCTCTGTTTCAACAAGCCCTCCAGGTATTCTGGGTGCCGTCTTAAGTTCAAGCAGCACTGCTTTGAAGATGCCTGGCTCAGGGACCCTCGTGAGGGCTGTGGCATCCACCCCCCTGTTGCTAGAACGGCCAGCGGCTGATGGCTCAGTGCTGTGCCCCTGAGAACGTCACTGCAGGATACAGCGTCACCCAAGGTTTGATCCCCTTGGGTGAAGGGGAGCCTGCTGCCCAGAAGGTCTGCCTCCATTGGGAAACCTGCAGGCTCATATGGGCTTCCGAACTCTCCTTCCAATCAGTTGCTGCCACCTTGGCTTAGCCTCGGCCTCTTCCCAATCCTGCCTTTCTTATTTCCTTACGGGCGTATCTCCTGAGAACACTCTCCAGTAGACCATCTGCATGGGTCTCTCTGTCAGGCCCACAAGGGCTGTGCTGCGGGGAAGCCCCTGTCACCACTGTACCCTGCAGCTTCCAGGCCCTGGGGGCTCAAGGCATCTTTCTCCTAGCTGCAGCCTGCCCTGAACTAAGACTACCCACCAGGCTCCTCGTTCTGGAGGACTCATAAGGTGATTCTCCGTTCTTCCCCCATGCCTTTCTCCCATCTCCCTGCATGCTTGGGGCCTAGCTTTGCCCTCTTTGTAGCAGAGGGCTTCATGGGTAGGGGATAAGGTACAATCATCCCCCAGGATCCTCATACCCATTATCACACTGACCTTCATGATAGCCCTGAGGGCAGGTGTTGTAAATGCCTGAGGGGGGACCTTGGGGTAGGAGTGTTGCCAGAGAAGGTGGCATTGCTGACCAACAAGACACTTCTTGCAGTGGCAGCACGTGGTGGGACTTTCCCAGCTGAGGTCTTTGCTCTCAGCCTTCTCAGGGACTTACTTTCCTGGATTCTGTTGTGCTGAACTCATACTGGTCAAATCCACCACAGACTCAAGTGACGATTAGTAATGGAAGGTATTCCTTTCCCTCACCAGAGAGCTTTGTTCACCAAGTCCCTTTGCCAACGTCACAAAATTTGGGGGGGTGCATGGTTCTTAGAAGGGGGCGTGGTGACCTTCTAGGCATCTGAGCAAATGAAGTGGTGATCACAGGGAGGGTTGCCTTCTACCATAGCAAGGTCTGCTCACAACAGAGTACATGGCTCCTGGGTCCACTTCGACCACCAGGGATCCTGCCTTCAGCCCAAGCACCGTCAGATCGACTCAACCTGCCTCTGGGATTATCTTTTCTGGTCTCCAGGACAACCATATTCTTTCTTCTCTCAGTCTTTCTCTGGCTTCCTTAATATGAATCTCAGATCTCCCTGGTGGAACTCTGGGTATTCCCAAACTCTCCAGTAACACACTGTCAGATAAGCTCTTGGTTCTCTGCCACAGGTGATGAATCTTACCCACTATTTTAGTTTGCTATGCTGCTCAAAGCAGATACCATAAAATGGCTTAGCTTTTAACAGTGGGAATTTATTAGTGTACAGGCTTACAGTTTTGAGGCTGAGAAAAATGCTCAAATCAAGGCATCAGCATGACCATGCTTTCTTCCCAAAGACCAGTTGCCAGGGACCCTGGGCTTCTCTGCCACATGGCAAGGCACATGGCAGCATCTGCTGGCCTCTCCCGGGTTTTGTTGCTTTCAGCTTCTTGTATCAGTGGCTTTCTCTCTTTGTCTTCATCCCATTTACAAATGACTCAGGACCCCAGTAGTCCTCCTTACAACAGATTTACAACCACAGTAATAGACGAGCCTTAAGAACATGATTTTCTGGGGGTACACACAGCTTCAGACCACCACACCCACTGTGAAGTCTAATGCCCATGGCAAGCCTACATTCGGTTCCTGGGAGCTGAGGTGCTAACAGTCCACTGTGCCGACGGCCCTCACTCAGTAAACTGAGGCTGGAGAAGTGAGGCCTCTTACTTCAAGGCCCCAGTCAGGAGTCAGGTTCAGGTTTGCCCAACTCTGACTCCAGGGCTTTTCCTGCTCCTCCAGTATCCTCAGCAGAGCTTCCAGGAGACTTCCAGGAGCTGCTGAAGGTGCTGCACGAGACATTTTAAGTGAGCTCAGCCCCCTTCCCCACCTACTCATCCATCACTTGCTGATTCAGCCTCACAGCTTAACCCTTCACTCTCTTCCTGCCTCCTCTGCTCCTTTACCACCCTGTTTCTTGCTCTAAGATGCCTGTGGAGAAGTGGAGGTAAGAAGTAATATCATGGCCTCAGGGCATCCTATTCACGCGTGTTCTCCATCAACCTTAAGACCCTTCAAACTTGCTCCTCTCTGACCTAGAGTGTGACCTTGAGGAAGAGACACTCAAAATCCTGCACCCCCTTGAGCTACTGCAAGTCTGCCAGGATGAAAGGCAGACAAGTCTAGAATCAGGGAGTGAAATTCAGGAAGCTTCCAAAGGTGTGGGAAACGGGCCAGGGCACAGAACACAGTGAGTCTAGGTGGATCGATGTGTCTAAAGATGAGAAGCAGCCTCAAAGCACTGGATCCGGAAACTGAGACCCTTCTTGGGTTACAACCCTTAAGGAATCATTGCCTGAGGAAACCTTTTATATGCTCAGAGAAGGGGATAAGAATAACATCCTCCCACCAACAGGCTGGCCCTGACGATCAGGCCTTTTAATCAGGCAGGGTCATGTTTCAAGGGACATGTTTCGACCCACAGAAGCCAGACCACGTGATAATGATTATGAAATGAAGATCTATTAAAGTGATTCAATTACTGACCTTCACGCTAGCCTCGGGCTCTAACATATCCAAAGGCCATTCCATTTTGCAGATCCCTAGCACACAGTGGCACACTTGTTCCTGTGGTTGCTCTTCCCATTTCCACTTTCAGAGCTAGGGGACTTTTCTAAACATGACCTAGAGATATCATTTTGGGAAGAACAGTCAGATAGAGAATATTCACAGGCCTGCACTATGAGCATGCCACCCAGTAAGTATATTCTTGGGTATAGGGTAAAGGGTATGTTTAAGTGGTCAGGCTAATCCTCCACTTGAGAAACTGATCAGGTCAATCGTATCATTTTCCCTCTGGGAATGAAATTTTAAAATATGACTTCAAAATGGCCAATGAATACTGCCATAACTTATGTGATATTATCTATCCTAAGTCTTGCATGCAATATGAACATCCATGGGTACATACATTTAACTTCCTTATTTTCCAATCTGTTGATGTTCTCCTGGCTGATTAAAAATGATTGGATTTAACAGTTAGTGGTAATAGTCTGACGATCTTATAACCTGTAATGAATGTCCCACAATGGTGTGGTGTGTTGGTGAAGGGTTGTTTTATGGGACTTCTATCCATGTGCATGATTGTTTTGTAAGTTCACAACTTCTGTAATAAAAATATATTTTTAAAAAGCCCTCCAAAACGATTGGATTTAAGACAAACAAAGCAATGACAACAACAACAACAAAAAGCAAGGCGGGCCACTTGTCATTGCTGCTCAGATAACTGTCATGTCACCAGTGGATGCATTTCTATCAAAACACTTGTTATCCTTTGAAGGACTTTATCTGACACTGAAATGTGGCCCCCCTCCCCATTAGCTACATGAACATCTCAACCTAAACAGAGAGTCCTGCTCTGTGGCAGAGAGATGAAGACGTGGAAGCAGAGGCTGGGCGGCTGCGGCGCCCTCCTTGCTTCTGCAGTGAACTCTATCTGGCTCAAGTGGGTGCCCCCGTGGGAGAGTGAGGGTGGGAGAAAGAGGTTTCTCTACACTCTGGGCCAAGTTAAAAAACTTCCAGAACAAGGACAATCTACACGACTGAAGCCCCCAGAATGTGTCTGCATCTCTTAGGGGAGAGATGCCCCTGGAACAGCATTGCCCTCTGTGTTTCAAAGCAGAGAAGCCTTGGGTGGCTGACCAGGGGAGCATCCTTGGTGAGCCTGACTTCTGAGAGCTTGAGGCTCTGAGGTAGACACGGGGAAGCTGCTGCACCCCAGGAAGTGATGTCAATGTGGGGAGGCTTTGGTTCTCATTTAATGAACTTTTATTGAGAACTTGTGTGCCACATACACAGCTGGTGGCTGGTGGCTGGGGGGTGTGGGGCAAAATGAATGAACCTAGTCGGTGCCCTTGTAAAGCTCATGGTCTTGTTACCCTTGACCTCGTCCTGCCACTCATTCTAATTACATTAGGACCGAACGGTGCTTGGTGGATGGACATCTATTTCCTCAGAGACAGAGACCATGCATCTGAGATCAGCAACATTGATCCTTTCCCATGTGCCTTGTCGGCTCCGTGATTTCTGAGTAGAGCTGTTGGAGGTTCTCCAGGCAGATATAAGTCAGAAGAGATCACCTTTTGTCCAGGGCTCGTGAAAACCTGAATTGCAACCTAAAGACGTTTGGAACATAGCTTGTGCATCTAGATTCCCCTTAGGAGACTAAAAAACAGTGGTACATTTCAATTTCCTTTCAGTTAAGCTGACTGTGGTAAGAAACCTAGCCCCAAAAGTGTGGGCAGATAAAGGGAAGATGCTCGGAACGTTCCCATCTGTCATCAGATAAGGGCAAATATTTCAGCTTGGCTTAAAGAGGTGCGTGAGTGTCTGTGGGTACATTTAAGCTACTTCTAGGAAACCTTTTGAAGCTTAGTAAGTTGTTTTTTTCAAAAGGCTTTTTTTTTTGCTTGAAATACATTCAGTTCTGCAACAAAACCAGTTCCGAGTGTCCCCTTTCATCTTGCCCGGATCTACTGCACTTTCTGTCCTCACACATGCTGCTTGCCAAATTCATGTTCTCCAGCTTCAAACAGTCATTCAAGCAACTGAGGGCATTGCCAAATGAAAGAGTAGAAGTCAGTCAAATGCGTCAGAATACTTTTCATATAGGAAAATTTTAAACTGTGTGTGTCTTTCAAGAGCTGTACCTTAATGGAGCAGACTTTCTAAACAAGATAAGCTCCTCACTTCCTAGTGATGGATGATTCGTTGGGTTAAGTTTAGGCAGGTTGATAAGAGTGAACTACTTCTGAGCAGTGGGTAAGCAGCTTCTGCCCCTTCCTTGCAAGAACACCCGCTGCTCCGACACCCTATTCCTTCCATAAGGTCACCCCCAGGCCTTCTCAGGGACCCTGGGGTCTGGTGACCTTTCCTGACTGACCAGTGCCTGGGTCATGAAATATCCTGAATATCAGCCCTGCTTCGAATAAATGACCTAAGGGCAATAATATTAAAGAAGAAACCTGCTAGACTTTAGTTGTCCACACTCTCCTTTCAGTGGAGCATCGTGTATTAGTAGATGGACATAAGTAAACTGGCCAGCTAGGAATGCATTTAAAAACCCTGCAGGAACTTTCATCTCCATACAAGTGTGGGGTGGGGAGGGAGAGGATGGAGGGGTGGGAAGGAGAGGAGGGAAGGCTGGACCACAACAAGCAAAAATGACAGCTCACACGTTGAGGGGCAGCTGGGCTTTGGGAGCCGTCCCCTGCTCCGCAGCTGCGGCTCCAGCTCGCGGGACAGCCATGGTGGTGGATCCAGCCGAGGAGGAGTCCTGGAAAGAGACAAGAGGAAATGTGAGTGAGGGTCCAGCTCTCACTGACAGCTGCTCCTTCCCAGGGAAAAGACCAATCTTTCCGCCTCGCAGACACTCAGGTTCCCATGCCTGGGCTGTTAATGTTTCTTCAGCTCATCTGAGAAGGCTTGGTGGCCAATTCCGTCTGGCCCCAAAGCAGCTTTCAAGAGCCCTTTCTTTACTAGCCTAGAAACTCTTCCTTGGTCTGGGTCTGGATTATCAGCCTCTTAATACTTTCAGCATGGAGGAAGGCAGGATGGGGGCGGTCGGGTGGCTATTTTAATTTTTGACCTTGAATGTATTATTCTCATGTTTGTTAAAGAATATACAGAGCAAATCTTTTGTGTGAAAAAGCATGAGCTCATTTAAAAACCGCACTCCTTGGAACTGAAGATTAATCTCTGGAGAAAATGTTTCCTTCGGCCATCGGGAGAGAGGCAGGTTGCGAGGGGTGACCAGGATTTACAGAGCACAGCATTTCTCTTCTAAGACCCTGAGGTGCTCAAAGCTCCAAGAGTTTATTATGCAAGGAAGTTATTTGAGAATGGCCTGAAGAGAACAGCCACTTCAAGGTCGCACCTTTTAAGCGGCAGGTGTGTGCGGCTGAGCTCTCCAGGGCTGGCTCTGCGGTGAAGCCAGCCGAGCAGAGGCATGGCAGGCACACGACGATCTTGCCAAAGAGATTCTTGCCTGGAGAATCCTGTGGACCCAGTCTGCGAGGGGCCAATGCTGTCCTTGAACCCTGTCACAACCCTAGTCCTGCCCACCCACCCACCCTTGCAAGCTCTCCCGCCTTCCTCTTGAGAGGCCTGAGATGGTGGAGTGGGGTGGAGCATGTCCCCCCCAAAAGATATGTCCAAGTCCTCACACCTGGTACTCACAAATGGACCCTATCTGGAATAAGGGTCTTTGAAAATATAGATAAGGCTCTCAAGATGAGGTCACCCTGGACTTAGGGTGGACCCTAAATCCAAGGATGAGTGTCCTTACAAGAGACAGCAATGGAGAACAGAGACACACTCAGGGGAAGCCCAAGTGCAGACAGAGGCAGACACTGGAGTAAGGCAGCCATAAGCCGAAGGACACCCAGGACTTCTGGCAGCTTCCGGAGGCTAGGGAGAGGCCTGGGTTCACCCTCAGCCTCCAGGAGAGCCAGCCCTGTGGTGCTTTGGTTTCAGACTTCTTCTGGCCTCCAGAGCTGCGAGGGAATTATCCCTGTTGTCTGCAGCCACCCAGTTTGGGGTAATTTGTTACGGCAGCCACAGGAAGAGAATGCAGACGGGGATGGAGAGGGCACCTCAGGAAAAGCAGGGCCCACTGCCCCCAACACAGAGGAAGCCCGGAGTCTCCTCCCTTCCTCGAGGACCCTCGTAGGCTCCCACACAAGGGACAAGACACAGATTCTGGCGGAATCCAGGAGGTGGAAAGGGAGCAAGGCAGGCTTGAGCAGGGATGACCTCAGCAGGAGGCCTGGGCGCAGGGCAGAGGGGGCTGTGCGGTGCCGCCCAGGAATCTGGTGGGGAAGGTGAGCGAGTCACCACGTGCCAGTTCCCAGGTGAGCAAATGCCACTGGAGGCAGAAATCCAAAGATGGGAAGAGAAGTCCACTGAGAACACGCCCCGGGCAGAACTTGACTACCCATCGCACCACTTCCTTGAGCTCTTGCGAGGGGCCAAGGGGGCATTTTCTCATCAAGTTGCTGACCCCGTCTCACCCTGCCTGGCTGATGCACTCTACGAGGCGGTGCTGCAGGCAACCCACTGATTCCACTCTGGGTAGTTAAAGCCCCTCTGTGAACATGGAGTAATGCAAGGTGCCAGAAACTAATGCTGCCCACCACCAAAAATCTGCAACCTATAAGAAGTCAGAAATTGGATTTCTTTTTCTTCTTTTCTAGACAATGGAGTGCCTGGCAGAATGAGAATGTGCAATAGAAAAATGGAGCTTCACTGGTGTCTCCAAGGTAACTTGAAGTCTCAAAGGACTTCCCATTTTAAGCTCTGACACTTGTGAGAGAAACCTTTGATTTTCAAGGCTACCAAGATCCAGTTTTCAAGATGCAGCCCTCGCTCCTCAGCAGACCTGTCCCTTCAGCAGACGCACAGAGCTTCTTTCCACGCGTCGGGAGAGGCCACGACGGTTGGGTGGGAACCCAGGTGTAAAGGTGGAAGGGGACGTTTCCTCCTGCTGATAGAGTCCGGGCTCTTCCCTTTGTCACTGTGTTTGTCACACCTGTCCTCCCTGTGAGGTGAGGCTGAGACTAGCTGTTCCCCATGAGTGGCTGATCATTTGGGTTTAAGATGGTCAACAGATGAGCTTACCACAGGCAGCCATAGGTGGTCCTCCACCGAGCTTCAGGCCAGGGCAGGCGGTCAGTCAGGGGACAGGGGGCAAACGAGGAGGAGGGAGCAAGACAATGCAGGGCCACCTCACTCCCTGTGGGTGTGTCTGGAAGGGGAGCAGTAGCCCCTAATGCTGTTTTTTTTTTCTCTGAGTTTCTATAGCTTTCCTTGTATATTCATTGAAAAAAGATGTGGACAGGACATGAGGAGCAGGGGGTCCCTCATTCAAATATTTTTTGGGCATTCACTATGGGCCAGATACAGTGATGGGCTCAGCACACAAAAGGTGTCAGTCATATATTGCAGATCACTGATTGGAACTGGCTCTGAGGTATACTGGTGAGCAAGCAGATGTAGCCTCTGATCGTGCAAGGCTGTGACTCCGGGGAAGATGAGCCTCACCGGTGGAGCAGTGCCCAGGAGGTGCAGGAACCGAGGGAGCAGCAGGGACGCTCATCCGGGAGTGGGGCATGGCCACAGAAGGCGCAGTTGCAGGGTGAAGGTGGAGGTGGCAGGGTGAGGGGCTCGGGGGGAATGCTTTAGGTGGACAGACTGAGGCAAAGGTTCCACGGCTGGGGAAAGCACAGCACGTTTGAAGGCACCCAGAGAGAATCACAAGCCATGAGGGGGAAGTGCTGGAGCGGCCCAGAGAGGCCAGGTGAGGGTTTTGGCCTTGGTCTTCAGGGCAAAGAGACATCTTGGGAGGCCAGCGCGAGATAGGCAGTGGTGGCATCAGGCCTACATCTTTAAAGGATCACCCTTGGGGTCCGCTGGGGAATGGATGTGGGAGACCAGGTAGGAAGCACTGAGCTAGTTCAGGTTTTGTTCAGGGGTGCCTTGGGGAGGGACAGATGGAGGGATCTGGGTGTGCATAGGAGGCTGATAATAAGAACAATGTTACCAGCTCCCACCACCTGGCGCAGGAGATTGCCATGGGTCCTTCTCTGTTCTAAACATTTCATATCATGTTGTATTTAATCCTCACAACAATCCTATAAGGTATTATTTTTATCACCATTTTACATAAGTGAGGGAACAGAGGCACAGACAAGTTAGGGAAATGGCTCACATTCATGCAATCAGGAAATGGAGGCTAGACGTGAGCTGAGGCAATCTGGCTCAGGAGGCCATGTGCTTATCTACCACATCATCTGAATTAGTTTTTTATTGTTGTAATAAATTACCACATACTCAGTGGCTTAAAATAACATGCACAGTCCTTATCGTACAGTTCTGGAGGCCAGAAGTCTTCAAATCAAGGTGTTGGCAGTGTAGCGTCTTCAGATCTCTCTCTTTCTCCAAACTCTGCTTTGGTTATTACATCTTCTCTCTGCCTTCTTGCCTCCCTTTTATAAAGACCTCTGATTACATTGGGCCCACCTGGATAACCCAGGATAGTCTCCCCACTTCAAGATCTTTAATTTAGTCATATCTGCTAAGTCCATTTTGTCATGTCAGGTCACATATTCATGGGTTGGGGGTTGGCCATTACTTCCTCCTCTACCAATGGGGCCTCTGGATTCATGGACTGTAGGGCCTGAGGAAGGAGGATGAACCAAGTTTCTGACCTTAGCAACTGGCTAGACAGAGATGCCATTTGAAGAGAACTAGAGGGGAGAACACGGGCTCAGTGTGGGGCATGTTCAGTGTGAGGTGCTGAGGATACCTAAACATTGAAGACAAGCGGCAGCGGGAGACACCAACCGGCAGCTCAGAGGAGGGGACTGGCCTGGAGATGCAGATTTGGGGGTCATCTGCATATAGATGAGAGTTGTTCTAAGAGCCAGTACAGACTTAGAGTTCAGCACTTAGCTCTCAAGTATGTGGGCCTGGGTTGGAATCCTGCCTTTAACACAATCTGTGCCTTAGACAAACTAATGTCACCTGAGTCTTGGTTTTTTTCCTCTTAAGGTAGGAGTCATGGACTTCTCCTCCCAGCCACCATGGAGTAACAGGGACTGGATGTACCCTCCTACCTGACACACCTAAAAACCAGACAAGATCTGTGAAACAATGGTTTCCCAGACTGTGGAAGTCAGGCAGTGAAGGACAGAGGAGAAAATGGGGGTCAATGTGGCTCCCACCTTCTCAGTCGATGGGGAGTATTAAATGAGATCACGTAAAGCTCATAATAAGCCCTCAGTGAATGTCAGCTATATTACTGAAGCCAGGGTGGGAGGTGGATGAGATAGCTTGGGAGAAAGTGTTGAAAGAGGAAGGAGGATGCTGTAAAACAGTTTTTGGAATGCCAAATGTAGAGGAACCAGCAAAGGACATAGAGACGGAGCTGCCAGATAAACAGAAGGCAAACCAGAAGCATTTGGGTCTTAGAATCCAGGGGAAGAGAGTGTATCCATGAGGAAGCAGATGTTAATCATGGTGAATTCTGCTGAGGGCCAAGTACACATCCATTTGATGAGGACCAAGAAACATCCATTCACTTCCATGATGCTGACATCAACAGTGTGCTGAACTGGAGCTGGCCACTGCTGCTGGCGGGTGATCAGTGAGGCGCCCTCCACCTGGTCCAGCATCTGAGTGCACACAGCTGACATCGGTCTGTACAGGACTCACACACTCCCTGCAGGGAAGCCCTCCACCCTGTGCCCTCTGCTTCTGGGGCTCTGCCAGTCTGCCCACACTCACTTTGCTTTGGCACTGTTCTGCCATAAGTCAGAGATCTCCAGTCCTGCCACAGCTATGGCCCTCTTGACATCCCTGAGGGGTGGGGAGGGGAGGAGGTACCGGCCTCCTTTACAGATTAGAGAAATGAACTAGAGGGGGATTAAAACATTGTAGGCCAGAACCAGTTATCACACACAGCCACCCCCAAAGTCCAATTATTTGGGCTCGTAGACAAAGCTTTTCTCTGTTCTGGAGAAAGAAAGAAGAAATAAAGAGAAAGAGAACAAACCTCCCACAAAACCTGTCGATCCAGTAGTTTTCTTTTAAGAATGAATCCTAAAATAATTGGACAAGTCATAATGGAGGTTGTTGGGGATTGAATCATGGACTCCATTGAAGATATGCTCAACTCTGACCCTCCAATCCCTTGGGTGTGAACCCAATTGTAAAAATGGCCTTTGAAAGATTTGTTATTACTTAAGGTGTGGACTCCTTTGTGATTAGGATCTGTGAAAATCCTATTTAGAGGAGGCCAAGTTGAACCAGGGTGGGTTGTAATCTGTATGATTGGAGTCCTTATAAGCAAAGGAAATTCAGATGCACTAAAGTAGAAGCCAGCAGTCAGTGGAAATCAGAGGAGCAGACACAAGGAGGGAGCTGGCCATGAGATGGAGGACTGCCAGGATGCTTCAGGCTCCAGGGGAACGTGCACCCTGCCGGGACCTTGATGCTGGACTTTTAGTCCCCCAAACCATGAGACAATAAATTCCCATTGTGTAAGCCAACCTACCGTGTGCTCTTTGACATAGCAGATTTGCCAAACTAAGACAGAGG
The DNA here is from genome assembly GCF_030445035.2 of Dasypus novemcinctus. Taxonomy (NCBI): domain Eukaryota; kingdom Metazoa; phylum Chordata; class Mammalia; order Cingulata; family Dasypodidae; genus Dasypus; species Dasypus novemcinctus. Next base: position 15,702,464 of record NC_080689.1, on the reverse strand, counting down.
CACATACAAGAATGTCACTGCTGCATTATTTATACAATGAGAAACCTAAACTACCAAAGTAACCCAAAGGTCCTTTGGTAGGTGCTCAATGACCAATGACCCCATGGGATATGACACCTCAGAATGCCACATAGCCATCAAAATGACTCAGATGCAGACTGATTGGCATGGGTCTATCAAACAGAAAAGAAGTTTCTAGAAATGGTTATGTAGGATTATCTCATTTTTGTAAAAGATGCTTGTATCTTCATGGAAAAAAGTCTGGGAATTTACCTATCAAATGATATTCTTAGTACTTTTAGGAGCTAGGATTGGGAATAATTTTTCTTTTTCTTTAATCTCTTTGTTCAAAATTTTCATCATTTGAGATCAACAAATGATCATTTTCTGAAACATTTTCAAAATAACCTAAAGATAAGGATTAAATTATTTGAGGTACATTTTAAAATCAAGCTCTGGTTGAGGGTCATTCATATCTTCCTTAATTCCATCTGTGCCATTTCTGTGGGGTGGGAAGCTAGAGGCTGATGCAGAGGGGACCCCCCAACCTCGGCCGAGCTGTCAGATGCCCTTACGCTGTGGCATGCAGGAAGCAGGCAGTTAGATGGGGTGGTGGAATCAACATATCCACAAGGGAAAGATTACTATGACGGGCTCAGACTGCGCCCAAACCCCGACTCTGCTTTTGTTACCAATGCCTCCTAGGCAAACAAACTGTTTTGGAACAATCAAGCAGCCAAAATGACCCCAGCAAAAGCAAAGGACCTAAGAAACCCGAGGTGGGCGACTGCAGAGAGCTGCATGAGGTCTGGAAGGCACTGCCTGGCATCTGCAGTCGCACGTGAATTTCCACCCTCTCCCCAATGTCCTTGAGCCACTGTAGCCATAATTCAATAGGAGGAAATAAAGCATTTGGCCAGGAGCAATGGATAAGTTGGGGTTCCAGCTGCTGGGCAGAGAGAGAGGGCCTGGCTGAGACCGTGGACTTGGCGAGCCCCCATCTCTGCCTGCATCCCCTGATTCTGCTGGTGAGCAGAACACAACCTCTCCATATGACAAGGTCTGGTGAGGCTGAGGGAGGACTGAGCAAAGCACATGTGCCAGCCTGGAAGCACCCTGGAATTGAGTAAGAGCAGCCAAAGGGCCCCCTCTGGGGAACTGGCCACCCAGAGACAAGCTAACTAACTGAAGAGAGCTAGAGGGGAGGGATATTCCGGCCACTGTGCTGGAGTCTGGTGAAACTTGATACAACAACCATACAAAGGAAAAGTGAGGAATTTCACAGGAAACTATTACTGAGAGCTGGGAGAGAGCTGCAGAGAGAGGTCATACTTTTGAAAAAATTTTCTTTCGAAGGTCAAGTTGGAGGGTATCTAAAACGGACACACCAGGGTATGTGGTTCCTGCCCTGCCCTCGCCTGCCCCGCTCCACAGTGCGGAGCAGTGCCCCGTGTCCAAAAAACCTTTGCCCAATGGGAAAGGCATTTCAGCTGGGTGCCTGCTGCTAAGTCCCCAGTAACCGGTTTCCCGATGTCCACGCAGGGGGTGTCGGTCAAGGTCCATTTCAGAAGGTCCCGCAGAGTAGGCCGCAGCACAGGCTAGATCTGTGCCCTAGGGAATAGAAGGTGAAAGTGCAAAGAGCTAGGGGGCAAGCTTGTTGTGACTTCCTGATGAGGATCATGATTCCAGTCCATTCTCCTCTCTTTTTAGTTACTGTAGATACTGGGTGATGAGGGTGGCGGGGTGGGGATGCTTCACAGTGATTTAGACATCAGCAGCTTTTGGAAACAGAAGAACCTCTGGATAGGCCAGGCAGGGGCACCTGTGTTCATATGATAAGGAGGGTGACTATACATTTATTTTTCACATCAGACCACTTTTGAGCATGAAAGGGGCACTATTAATAATTACTTTGGGACATAGGGTGTCAACTAGTACTAATCACCTATAATAAAATAACTTAGGTATAACAAGGTAGAAATGAATACCCACACTTTCACGTGGAGGAAAACCTATACCATGGAAAAACAAGAATCAGAAGGAAAGAAAAGTTGTAAGGACTGAGGCTAGACTCCCTTGCCTATTTTTTTTTAGGAACCACTGGAGATCAGGACCCCATACATGGGAAGCAGGTGCTCAACCACGGAGCTACATCCACACCCGCCTTGCTTCTTAATACTAAAACCAAGCTTTGGCGCTCACTCATCTAAGTTAACAAGCCTTCACAATTTTTGTAACTACCATACTATCCTAGGAAAATACCAATGAAGCCAACAAGATACTATTTTTCCTCCCATCACAATGAGAATATTAAGTGCTGGCAAGGGTGAGGGTACTGCTGCAGAGAGGGTAAGTTGAGTCGGTTCAGTCTCTTTGGAGGGCAGTTTCGCCATATCTATTCTGATTAAAAACGGGTACATTCTGACCTGACAATTCCACTTCTCAGTACCTGACTGAGAGGAGGAAGCACAAAGGCTGGCACTGGAGCTATGCTTGTAAAAGCCAAAAACAGCGTAATTGCTCTTCAACAAGGGATGACTCAATAAACTGTTCAGATGCTGTCTTACTGATGCTGCTGCTCTTAGAAAGAAGTACCCCACATATGTGGCTACAGACATCTCCCCAGACATAGGGTTAGATGAAAAAGTCCATGGAATATAGTTAACAGGAAATTTTAATAATGTTCTTTCATCAATTTTAAGAAAGGTATTAATGTAAGATGTTAATTATGGAGGAATATGGGGACTATGTATTTTCTGCATGATTTTTCTATAAACCTACAACTCTGATAAAAAATTATATTAAAAAGAACAAGTTGCAGAATATACACAATATCACACCATTTATATAAGAAAGGAAAAAAATTCTACAGAGGTATTTTTGCTATGGCATACATGCACCTGAAGGTACAGAGAAATGACTAGAAGCACAAGCAAACACAGGAGAGGCCACCTCTGAGATCAGCACTGGGAGGAGGGTGTGGAAGGACCTCTGCTCTAGCCATTTTTTTTGCCTTCATTTTTTTATTGTTAAATTAAAAAAATGAGGTCCCCATATACCCCCCACCACCTTCACCCCACTCCTCCCCCCATAACAACAACCTCCTCCATCATCATGAGACATACATTGCACTTGGTGAATACATCTCTGAGCACCACTGTACCTCATGGTCAATGGTCCACACCATAGCCCACACTCTCCCACAGTCTACCCAGTGGGCCATGGGAGAACATACAATGTCTAGTAACTGTCCCTACAGCACCACCCAGGACAACTCCAAGTACTGAAAATGCCCCCACATCATATCTCTTCCTCCCACTCCCTACCCCTAGCAGCCACCATGGCCACTTTCTCCATACCAATGCCACATTTTCTTTGATTACTAATCGCAATAGTTCATGAATAGAATACCAATAAGTCTACTCTAATCCATACTCTATTCCTCCATCCTGTGGACCCTGGAATGGTTGTGACCACTCCATATCTATATCAAGAGGGGGCTTAGATTCCACATGGATGCTGGATGCAATCCTCCTGCCTTCAGTTACAGGCAGTCTTGGCTCCCTGGTGTGGTGGTTGACCTTCTTCACCTCCATGTTAGCTGAGTGAGGTAAGTCCCATAAACCAGAGTGTAGGAGTTGCAAGTCTGTTGAGGCTCAGGGCCTGGCTATCACATGGTCAGTCCAGAGATTCAGGTCCCCTGGGTATATATTAAACCCCAGCACCAACTACAGTTCCAGTAAAAGTAACAGGAGAGGCTTGTGAACAAATACCATAAAATGCATTTAAAATGCCGACTTGCCAACCATGTGCCAAGCAACTTTCTTGACTTTGCCTCAGCCAATACAGTCTCATTTCTTGGGGTCTCCCACCTCACCTCTGCTTGGTCTAGCCTTCGTGCTGGGACTCCTCCCCTCTCTGGCGCTCTGCCTCTTTTTTATTTATTCTCTGGCATTGTGCTTGCCCTCATGATCTCAGGTGATCTCTGAGTGATTGGACGCAATAAACCACATATTTTTTGGGGGGATGATTACTTTTAAAAAAACTACAGCATGTCTTCCCAAGCCCATTAGATGGTAGAGGGCAAGTATTTCTTCACATTCTCAGCTGGGAACAGATGGCAGCTATTGCATTGACAGGGACAACATTGAACATCGTATAATTCTGCAAACCCGTGGGCTCCTCTGGCACTGAGTGGCAGGAACATGGTGTGGGGCATCAGTGTTGGTGTGTGGCCTGCTCTGCCCTGCCCCGAGCAGGTGCCCACATGTGGGCTGGAAGCAGCTGGAAGTTGGAAAGAATGACACATACCCTGAGGATTGCTACAATGGCTGGACTGGAAAAGGTGGAAAGAGCTCACAGCGAGTTGAGGAGGCACTCACCTAAATCTAGCAATGCTACTCCTGAAACACAGTCCCTTAGCAGTGTGTCCCCACATGTAACAAGGGCTCAGGGCAGCACGTTTTGTCATAGCTGCAAACTACTACAATGCCCATCAATGGCAGAGTGCGGTGGCACCACTGCTACCCCAGCTTGGACTCGGCCTGGTTTCCTCTCTTAACTTGGAGCCAAACCTCTGATATTGCTTTGATTTTTAATGACTTAATTTTAAATGACTCTGGGCCTTAAGGGATTAGTGGAGTCTTGGCAGGAGTGAGAAAGTCAGACAGTGATAAAAATATGGAAGAAGGAGCAGGGGTTTTCAAGCCCCAGCTGCTTTTGAATAAAATAATTGCAAATGCTGTCCTAGGACAAACGTTCTTCCTATCCCAACAGTCATTGGCAAAGGGGCAGGAACTCTATCCTGACTTCAAAGCCACATCCAACCCTGTTTTGCCAAGGAGCTTTTCTTACCGGTTTGTTCACAGAAAAGGTCTTGGACCACGATAAAGTTAGGTTTACGTCTGATTCTCTTAAAAATTATTCCATAATTGAAAACGTCAGCGTTCCGCCCAGGCAGGTGAACACGCCACATATGGCAAAGCCGGCCAGTGACCGTGGGCACGCAGGCAGCTCAGGTCTCAGACCCATTCGCCTAATGTTCAGAAAACGGGAACAGAAACCCCAAAATCCAGAAGCCTTAAAGGCCAGCCAAGTATGTACAGGACCAGCTGGCAGGGTATTGGGGTTGACATGTGGCCGCTGAAAGACATGTTCAAATCTGCACTCCCAGTCCCATGGATGTGGCCTGATTTGGAAAGAGGGCCTTTGAAGTCGTGATTTAAGATGAAGCCAAACAGGATTCTGATCCAGTGTGCCTGGTGTCCTTACGAGAAGCGGAGAACTGGACACACAGAGATGAGGGGAGAATGTCACGTGGAGACAGAGGCAGGGCCGTATCTCCGAGCGAAGGATGGCCAGAAGTGGGGAAGAGGCCAGGAAGGCTTCTCACCCACAGGTGCTGGGCATCCAGCCTCTGGAGCAGAGACTGCCCCCTCCGCTGTTCTAAGCCACGTAGCTTGGGATCATCTGTGAAGGCCACCCTAGGAAACCAAGACCGAATGCCCACGTCAACCGGACTTGCCAGGTGAGAACCGAAAAGCATGACCCAGATCAGAACAATCCCTGTTCCGACTCTTTCCAAATATTTATGACATAAAAGACAATAATTAAAACAGAGATCTCCCCTCAGCAACAACAAACGTGCCCTGGAGCCACGGTCGTGCTGCCCCTGGAGACTAGAACGGCACCTCCTTGACCCCTGCCCCACCACGGCCTGCTCGCTGACCTTCGAGCACGTTGCAAGGCAGCCCAGTGCTCGCTCGCAACCGGATTGCCTGTGAAACTGGGAGCAAATTCCTCCCCCTTCCTGGACCTCCTTTTTCTATCTATAAAAAAGGCAGAACCACGCAGATGGAGTGGTGGGTGGGGGTGGAAGCCCCGTGGAGCCGTTAGCCAGCAGGAATCAGGCTATCGTTTGTCACCGTGCTCTGCACGCCCACTTCGTAATGTTCTCGCTGTTCCTGTTAGAAGCCCGGCGTCAGCTTCTGGCTAACGCGCTGCCTGCCACGGTTCCCCTGATTCTAAATTGTCAGGTTGTTACTGGACACTAGAGGCCCCGCCACTGCATTTTAACGTGGCCCCTCAGCAGTAGCTGGAAGCAGGCCAGGCTATTTTACAGTTGTCATGAATAAGAGGGAAAAGGGGATCTGCAGGTTGGCAGGCTATACGGGGACATGGAGTCGCTTTCCTTGACGCAGCGATCCATATGAAGATCCTGAAAAGAAACATCTCATTTTAATTAATACGAGTCCAGAAAACACTGTCATCGCCCCAAGGAGTAGTGAAATGAGAATGTTTTATTCCTCACCAGCCACTGCCCTAGTAGACAGCAATGTAAATCACACTCCTATGAACTTGTTTCCCAAAGAAAACTTCAGAATAAAACATTTACATGGCCCAATTCCTCTGCTTGGTTCCACAAGGAACAGCAAAGCAGCTTGCTCGCCTCCAGCCTGAGGTTCAGCCACGTGCTCAAGGGGGGCTGCAGCCCCACCCCTACCCCACTGGGTCTCTGTCCTCCCGATGGGCTTCAGGGTGGGGGGAGATGGGCCGAGGCCCACAGCTCCCATGGGAGCAAGGCTGGACACGGGGGAGCCTGGGCCCTGAGTGGCCTCTGAATGCAGGGCACTTGACGGGCCTCAGCTGCCTCTCCTGGGGCTGGGAGAGATCACACTAGTGTGAGGAGGCCAACAGGCTGTGAGCAAGATGGTCCTGTACCCCAGAGAGAAAGCCGAGGACGCTTTCCCCCCCGTCAGCTTCCAGGGCTCTCCCGGCCCTAGAGAAAGCTTGCTTGCTGAGATGGAGTCCATGAGAAGGCCTGAAATGGATTGCCACCCACTGCTCATTGTCCTTCCTCCAGCACCCTCCCAATTTCCTCTTGAACTACTTACTAGCTGGCCCTTTACAGAAAAGAAACATGGCTAACCTTTGTTCTAGGCAGGCTAAAAGAAGAGGATGGCCTTGAGTTTCTGCCCTTTTCCAACTGGGCCAGCAGCTGGGACCACAAAGCTTGACAAGGCTTCAGGACAACATTACCAAGGGAATATCCCAACAAAGGAGGGGAGTTGGGGTGGGCAAAGTAGGGATATGGAAGGACAGAACAGACAAAATGATTCCAGCTTGGGGAATGAAAAACTTCAAAAAGCAAAGAGAGAAGGGAAGGTGTGTAAAGGTAGTTACAGGATCTACTTCTTAATCACCTGGGACGTTGCAACTTTTAACTATGAACCACAGATTTAGTCCTTGAACCTTTAGCCAGAAGAGTCATAGATGGGTCTTCATTACTTTCCTCTTTTATTCCAACACCCCCCGCCCCCCATTGAAGAGATCATTTTGCTTAGTAGCCTTTGATTGAAGGAAGGTGGCCAATATCTGTTATGGCCCCACTTCCCTCTCTCAGTTCATAAGACTAAATAGCATCTTCATCTGGTTTTGCAGCAGAAAGCACAAAATTCATTTACTGATGACTTGTCTGTTCTGACTCAAAACAGAATGGGCTTTAAAAAAACCCTTTTGTTCAATTCAATTCAGTGTGTCTGTCTCTCCACCCATCTATCCATCCATCTATCTGAGGGTCTACTGTGTCCCAGGCTCTGAGCCAGGCGCTGAGGATACAAAGAGGACTAAGGCATACTCTCTGCTTTAAAGAAGCCACCAAGCTGATTGTGTAGACAGATCATGATAGAACAAGGTTATAAGAGCTATGGCTAAGACCGTGCAAGGTGTTTGGCTAACGGGACAGAGGGCAGAGTCAGGGGAGGCTGCTGGAAGATGTGCCACCTGCACTGCTTCCAGAATAATGCCTGGGACGGTGGGGGCTGGAGGAGCAAGAGGTACAGAGGTCAGCTTGGAGAGAGAGCAGGGCGGGGCATAGCAGCAGCTGGAGATGGGGGAGGAGGGCAGTGAAGGATGTGGCAGACGTGATCCAGGGCCAGGTGGGAAGGTCCAACTCGTGCTTTAGCCCCAGAGCCCTGAGGAGACGTGGCATTTACTTGGAGGAAGCAGGCCTCAGAGAACCTTGGCACCCATCTGTGCCTTGTTTCTTCTTGCTTCCTTCTAGAAGCAAATTCACCCTCCCTCCTCTGCCCTGCCGCCGCCCTTTCCTTGTGCTGTTTCCATGGCACTTCCTACTTTCTACTCTTCATGGTGTGGATTTATGTTCATGTCTCCTGGTGGGCCATATGGATCTTAGGGGTTGGGATCCACGCCAAACTTCTTGCATCCACCACATGATGTACCCTTAACAAGAAGGAATGGGAACTGCCAGATCACGGAGCATTCTTGGGGCCACCATATGCCCACCCTGAGCTCTGGGAAGCTCACCAAGTGCTCAGGAAATGCCAGCGGCTTTCCCTATCTTGTCTCTCCCTCGCCCTGCCAGCGGAGGGCCCGGAGGCCCAGGCAGAAGCCTGAAGGTATGGCTCCACTCTCATCATAGCAGCAAACGACGGGCAGTGGGCACAACGCTGCAGACGGAAAGTCTGGAGGTCAATGAAAATAGAGCAAAGACGCCAGGTTATGGGCAACGAAGGCCTCGGTTCACACCTGAAAGGCGTCTGTCGGTAAATCGTGTAGGTACAGCCTTTCCAGATGTGCGCAAGACTTTTTCTGGTGCACGAGCCTCACAAAGGATATGTGTTTTTTTTTTTAATAGACTATTTGAAGACTTTTTTTTTTAAGATTTATTTATTTAACTCCTCCCCCCCCCCCCAAGTTGTCTGTTCTCTGTGTCTATTTGCTGCGTCTTGTTTCTTTGTCCGCTTCTGTTGTCGTCAGCGGCACAGGAAGTGTGGGTGGCGCCATTCCTAGGCAGGCTGCACTTTGTTTCGCGCTGGGCGGCTCTCCTTATGGGCGCACTCCTTGCGCGTGGGGCTCCCCTACGCGGGGAACACCCCTGCGTGGCAGGGCACTCCTTGCGCGCATCAGCACTGCGCAATGGGCCAGCTCCACATGGGTCAAGGAGGCCCGGGGTTTGAACCGCGGACCTCCCATGTGGTAGACGGATGCCCTAACCACTGGGCCAAGTCCGTTTCCCAAGGATGTGTTTTTTAAACCATGCTAGGCTCACTGGGTAGTTTTGGGCTTATAAGGCATGTAATTAAACTTACAACTTTCTGAAAATGCTAAAAATAATTCCAAGTGCTCCACCAGCCATGCAGTCTGTCCTTTGCAGGGGAGTGCTGTCCTCGGTGGAGCCTCTGGCTTTCTCCTGGACCCAGGGGCTGCGAAGCTGATAAGCAGCTGACTAAATGAGTCTCCTAGCTGCCAAGGCTGGGAGAAATGAAGACGTATTCCAGTTTCTTTGGCTTTTCCCCCCAGCACTTCCTCCAGCTTAAAGCATACGTCCTGTGGCAGAGATAAGACTGCAAACAAACAAAAAAAAGAGTTGCTCTCAAAAAGACTAACGCACACCAGCTCCTAGGGCTGGGTGCTGATGAATTTTAAAGATGCCCTGAAAGCTTCTGAGCAGACTTCTTCTAATTTACTTCTCTGACACAGGGAAGACATTTGAGAAATGTTCTCTTTTGATGTTCTCCCTACTGAATATCAAACACTTCCCCTCTCATTGATTTTAAAGGGCATTTTCCTAATCTCAAGGGTTTCTGTTTGTTTATTTGAAGGTGATTTGTAAACTGTTGTGCTCTTTGAAGCTGAGAAATACCCTGATGTCCTGTGAGCGCGCAGGCTCATCCTTAGCTGGTCAGGGACATCCTGGCTACCTCATATAAGTACGAAGAGCTCTGCCTGGAGGGAGCCCCCTTTCCAAATGTAGGGGCACTTATTCCTATAAAACCAATGTCCTTCTTATGGGTAGTACATGAATAAGTATTATATAAATGGCATACTCTTTCTCTACTGATTTCATTTTTTAAAGTGTCAATTCTTTTGCAGTTATCTTCAACAGACTAGTGCTAGTTTCTAGCACCTCAAAGTTTCCCAACCTGTGTTAAGCAGTTAAAGACTTACAAGTGTATATGAATACAGTGATATGCCATTAGGGCTGTTTAGCAATAGTCTGGTCCTCTCATGAGCACATGCTGGCTGCCCTTTCCCACCCCTTTTCTAGTGGTTTGGCTCTGCGACTTGCTTTGGTCAATGAAACATGAGTGGCAGTGACGTGTGACACCTCCACATGGCACGCTTTAAGGGTCACTGCACTAGTCAACATGTATTCCCCCTGCCACCATGACTGGAGACATTCTAGACCAGGGGTCGGCAAAGGTTTCCTGAAAGGGCCAGATAATAAGTATTTCAGGCTTTGCGGGTCCTCAGGTCTCTGCCACAATCACTCAATTCCTCTGTTGTAGCATGAACACAACCATACACTATATGCAAGTGATGTGGTTATGTTCAATAAACCTTTATTGATAAAAGCAGGCTGTGGGCCAGATTTGGTCTGCAGGCTGTAGTTTGGCCACTCATGTCCTAGAAGGTGAAGGCACCATTTGCTGGTGTCCTAGTGTGAATGCAATGAGGAGCGCGGCATGAGTGACAAATAAACCTTAGTTGCTTCATTTCTCTGGGAGTTTGAGGTTGCTTGTTACCATAATAGAACCTGGTTCACTCCACAGCCAAATGGGCCTACTGAGGTTCCTCGAGCAGTCTGATAACTGCTTTAGTAACGTGCCTAACATCTTGTTTTGTTTATGGAGGAATTCTTCTAAAATGTAAGTAATCATTTCCTATTTTGATGCAATGATCTAAGTAAATACCTGGATTTTTAAAAGCGGAAGATGCCTGCATAGCCTCTTCTCTCCTCTGATGGTCTGCCCTCCCCCAACAGAAAGTTGACCTGTGAGTGCTATTTCATTATTCAGGAGGAGTTGAGCTGACCCTATGACCTCTCCAAATAGCAGGGAGAAATAATTCATAAGGGTGCAAATGTGAGCAGGATGGGCCATCTGGGGCTCCTCCGGACCACACGCCATCGGGAGTCCCTTAGCTGGACACCTAGCAGCTGGGTCCATCTCTCCAGCCCATCTTTGAGGATCCGAAACCCATGGGGAATCAGTAAATGACAGAACAAGGCAATGAGGAACCTTCAGAAGCACTTGTAGAAAGATCAACCTTGCAAAAGATGGAGCACAGAGGCAGGGTAAGGAATCAGCTGAGGCAGTCCTGGTGAGGGAAAGGGGAGCCTGAGCCAAACCAGTGTAGGGGAGATGCAGGGGAGGCACCACAGGGCTGTGGCTGGCACTGCTAATATTTCCTAATACCCAAACACTCTTCCACATTTCCTGGCTCCCTTACACTTAAGCTGGAGGTCAGGTAACCGGTTCTCACTGATTAAATGAGAGGAGACACACTGTCATTTCTAGGCAGAGGCAGTTGCATGCCAGAGTGCCTCTTCTATTCCTCACTTCCTGTTGGTGGCCACGTGTTCCTGATGGATAAGACGAAGCAGACTGAACCCCAAGTCACTGCTTGGGCAAATCGCTCAGGAGAGCCACCTGACCCAACTGGACTGCGCATAAACACATAGTAAATTTTCACTGTATTAAGCCACACTGGGATTCTGGAACTGCAGCAGATGAACTAGCCAGTGCTGACTAATACAATGGGAGAAATGTTTTAGAATGAGGCTCAGGCTCTGATTGGATGTCAGAGATTATAGGGAAAGTGGAGTTTTGTATAATGCAGACTTAGCTTAGGGAATTTGAAGACAGTGGTACCATTAAATTGAGATATGGATGGAATAAGGGAGGGAAAGCGGGTATGAAGAAGAAAGAGAATTATTCTCTTCTGGCGTATTTTGAAATTGAGGTAGTTCTCCAGGTGAAGACATCATGTACTAGGAAAAAAAGAATCTATGGTCTGGAATACAGTATTAGAAACCAGAGTTTAGCCATTTTGGAGTTTAGACATTATGGGGATGGACGAGACAATATATAGGGTAGAAAAAGAAAAGGGCCAAGGAATAAACCCAGGGGAATATCAATATCTGCTTAGAGAAAGAAGATCTGGTGAAAGAAGCAAGAAAAAGTGCCCAGCACTGGAAGGGCATGACCTCAGAAGCAAAGGGAGGAGAAGGAAGGAGGTCTTGCAGTGTCAAATGCTGCCAGGATGTCAAGAAGGACGAAGATGGGGCAGTGACTCTGGACCTGGACATCGGTGACCTTGGCCACGGTGGGTTTCAGCAGCTGGGGTGGAGGAAGAGGGCGGGCTGCACAGAGTGAATGCTCCGAGGTGAGAAAGGAGAAGCATTTTAGCATAAAGAGTGACACCAGCACTTTGACACCAGCACTAGGACTAGATAAACCAGATGGAAGGTAAGCTCCCTTCTGTCTCCCGGACATGTGGCAGTTAGCACTGCACCCCAGAGTTCCTCACAGTCTCCCAGGCTCTCATCAGCGAGGGGCAGGAGCACCCAGGAAGAGGCGGCCCCACCCCTGGCATCAGCAAACCTTCCCTCTAGTTCCCACTTTTCAGCACCTTCTTTCCAATGACCTTGACCAGAACAAATCATTGAAATACTGTGTTGAGAACCTACAGAATTTTCTGATATGGTTTTTGATGCATGAGAGCCCAGATGGGACCCAGGATGCTGGTTTATGGACTACGCCAAAGGTAGAAAGAGGGCGCTAATTTCAGAGCCGAGTTTTCCACCCTCCCCCCCACCACACACGTACAAGCTGCTGAATTGTGGCAGGACGTGAAATTGGTCTGAAAGCCAAAGCCTTCTCTCTTTTCAGTTTTAGAACTGCCCACTCCCCCAGCCTGGGCCTTTTAGCTAACCTTATAATGACCTTGCTATTTTTCTCCTCTAATTTTTATTATAACTTTTTCTTCCTTTTCAGTGTCAATATCAATAAAGCTTTAGTCTAAAGCAGAAGTTGGTAAAATCTTTCTGTAAAGGGCCACATATGGTTTCTTGCTTCTTTCTTTTCTTCTTCCTCTCCTTTCCTCCTCCCTCCCTCCCTTCTTCCTACAGCTCTTTAAAAATGTAAAAATCATTCTTAGCTCAAGGGTCAAACAAAAAAACAGCCCCAAGGGCCACCGCTTGCCAACCACTACCCTAAAGCACGGGCTCTTATACCCTAGCTGCACAGTAGAATCACCTGGGGAGCCTTAAAGAACACCATGGGGGTAGCGTAGATTATTTTTTAGCAAATATTCACTCCGCCCCGCCCCCCACGGGAGGAGTTTGCCTCCCCTTCCTATTGATATTGCGCTTTGCCCGTGACATGCACTGACCGGTGGAATGTGGGCAGAGCAAGTCAGTTCCAAGTCAAGGCCTAGCAGAGCATGGACGCCTCCAGGGAGCCACTGCCCCTAGGGCGTGGGCATCTATAGGAGGTACATGGAGCAGACCCCAATCTGCCCTGGAACCAGGAGCCTCACCCAGCCCACCTACAGCCTGCTGACTGAGAAATATAATTACGGAGGATATTTGTTACACAGCTTTACTGCAGTAAAAGTCTGGCTAATACACCATGTATAACCTCAATCTCCCCCTCCCCCCAGATATTTTTATTTCATTGATCTGGGATGGTCCCGGGATGAGAAAGTTTTAAAGGTCTTCCCGGATGACACTAATATGCAGCCAGGCTTGAGAGCACTGCCTAAAGCAAAGAATGGCCCCCGTTTACATGTTCTCCTCCCAGGAACCGAGACCGGGTCTTAATTGTCTTTGCTACTCTGGCACCCAGCACAGGGACTGTCAAAGAAAGGACATGCAATATACATGTTTTTTCAAAAGCCTCCAAACACCTCCCTTGGGAGCCCAGTGGACGGAAGGGAAATGCTCTAGGGTGATTAACTGTCCTGGTATGCCTGGGACTGCTACACTTTCAGCATTAAAAGTCTTACATTCCAGGGAACCCCGTGGTCCTGAACACACCGAGACAGCTGGTCACCTTACACGTGACCCAGGGCCTGGGTTCAAGAATGATCTGCGGCAAAGCCTGGAACTAGACAGGGCGACCGTCTCTATGAGATGGGCTAGAGTTGCAACCCTGGGCACACATGAGAATCACCAGGAGAGCTCTAAGAGTCCCCACACCTGAACTACACCCCAGGCCAATTACACCAGAGCTGCGGTGGCAGGGGCCGAGTTCTGTGCTGGAGGGCCCTGGCATCAGAATCTGCTCAATTCCCCAGGGGGTAGCAACAGGAAGCTAAGATTGGGGACACTTCAGAGGACAATCAATAGACTTGTCAAATGCCTCTGACAGTGGATGAGCATGGCTGGGGACAGTCTGACACCAACTGTCACTGATGCCCAGAACCTCAGAGCTGCTAACAGTCAGGAGGGAGCATCAGCTCACCAGGCTTCCCGCAGTCTTATCAAATGTGGGCTTCTTGGGAAACAATTGTTGGGAGCATCAGCTCACCAGGCTTCCCGCAGTCTTATCAAATGTGGGCTTCTTGGGAAACAATTGTTCAAGGCAGGTGGTGTCAGTCTTCAGGAACCTCCAGGAGCCAAGAGTGAGACTCCAGAGTGGAGGGCAATGGTGCCAATGGCTGAGGCGACCCCAGCCCTACCTCTTGGGACTGCTGACTCGTTCCCAATCAGCAGAAAGAACAATCACAGGCACATTTAAGAAGCCCTTACCTAAGAGAGGCCAGTCTCATCCTAAAAAGTTTCCACGCAGCAGCTCATTTCACCATCACAGCTGCTCCGGCAGGGAAGGTATGACGATCACTCCACTTAGACTAGGAAACCGAGGCTCTGAGAAGTGGTAGGCAAGTCCCCAGGGGTGCTAAGAGGCAGGGGCAGGTTCAAACCAGGCAGGCAGGCTCCAGGGGACATGTAACTCTATGGTGCCAGGCTAGGAAAACTAAGCCCAGGGTAGGTAAGCAGCTTTCCTGCAAGCCATGGCTGGTGAGAAGAGGAGCCTGGACCCACACGCCATTACACCAAGGCCCACGCTCAGTGTCGCCAGGCTGCCCTGCACCAGGTCAACTCTGTAGGGAAAAGGAAGGGGAAGGGCTCCCCAACCTGAGCTCCTGTTTCCTGCATGACCTAGCTGGCATGTGCCTGCATGCTGGGGGCGTAAGTAACATCTTGTGTCCTGGACTCACAATGCCACATGGTTCCTGACAACCCAGAGCAGGAGTCCTGGGGGAAGGGCAGGGAGGGGGGGACAGGCACCGGCCTCGAAGTTATTGCGGCTCTCTGGGTGGCATCTACAAATGCCAACAGTGAAGACTACCTTCCCCCTGGATGGTGAGGTATGCTGCACAGGGGAGGAGGCCGAGAGGTGATGAGAAGCAAAGGCAGACCAGGGGAGCTGGGCAAGAGGAAGCAGGGAGGGGAGATGAGGGGGGCACAAGGAAGGGCCGTGGTGGCTGCCTACCAGTGCTGGTGGAAGACAGGCACAACCTGGAGAGCCAGCTCTGACGCCAGGGGGCTGTGCTCTGTGGTCCCCTTGCCTCTGGGGCCTCTCAGGGTTCTGCTGGGACAGCACCTCGTGTAGCCCCCAAGGATCCTGAGTTTCCCAGCCCGATGGTGTAGACTCCATTCTGTCCAACGAGCAGGGAAATGTCTTCTGTATTTTAGAGCTATCTCTACAGAAATCACAGCCCCCACACTTCTTTTCTATGTAGAAACACGCACACCACAAAGAGAGAGCAAGAAAAGTCAGTTACACTGAAGAGGCTTTTAACTCAGCTAACTGAAGGGCTGCCTTTTCTATTTATCTGCCCACCTACACACCCGCTCACCCAGTGAGAGTAAATCAGCTACTGATGCTGTGTGTGGTTTGCGTTTATTTTATCTACCTCCCTAGGATTTTAGAATCAAGGCCATTAAACAGCAGCAGCAGCACCTTATACTTTTTCAGTCCTTTCTGATTTCTAGTTACTTTCATGCACAGCCTCCTCTAATGCGCCATTATCCTATGACGTACATGTCACCGTCAACACCCACGTTACCAACATGACTCAGCTGAAGCCACTTAGTCCACATCTCATGCCAGGCTGGCTGGGGAGCTGGACCTCAGACGGGGATCTCCATCCCAAGGCCACCCTTCTCTACCATGGCTGGCTGCTTTTCCAGGGCACAACCAGGTCCTGCTGTTGGGAACTTTCTACAGAACTCAGTACAATCTCCAACGAGGGTTCAATCGCTGCCCATGACAAAAGCCACCCGAATTCTCCAAGAGAGAGTGTGCGCTGGGACACACGACCCGTGGTCCCGTTAACCTCTGCTTCTTCCTGGCCTGAGAGGTTCTGGGGATGTAGGTGGCAGGATATGAGGGTCGTGTGGGAGCAGAGCTGCATGGGATCTAGAGAGTGGAGCCTGTCCCTGCCCTGGGGCCAGGAATGAATCCTTTCAGTCAAGACCTGTGTCACCATCTGAACTGGACATGCCGCATCTTGGGGTGGCCCCAAGTGTGGCTGGGTGGTGGGCTGGCTGCTGCACTGACCCTCAGCCTGGAGCTGGCGTGGCCCCAGCCTCCAGAGGGCAGTGCGAGAGGCCGGGCTGGGCCTGGGGAAGCAGCTCTTCCTGCCCCTCCCACCAGCCCAGAGCCCGTTGAGCAGGGGGCTTCAATTTGTTAAAAGAATGCCGGCAGGCAATGGGGGGAGTTTTCACCTCCCCAGCCGCTGCTCCTCCTCCATGAGGTGCAGAAGCCACCTCTGTGTCCTTTCCAGAGCGGGTCTGGCTCGGTGAGGAGAGAGTGCACGCCGCCAACATTGTGACGCTGTGCTACAGCAAGCTCTATTCTCTGGCCGGTCCTACCAGCTGCGGGTAAGTACTCAGGCCAGGGGGACATCCTGTTCCACAAACTTGGCCGGTAATGTAACACGGGACCCAGAAGGCCCTGCAAGGCCAGAAAGGACCTGTCTCTGGACAGCCAGCTAGACTTATGGGAGCACTCACCTGGGCTCTGAGGCTCCCAGCAGGCAGCCCCTCTACCCCTAAACGCACATTTGCACAGCGTTGCCCTCACGTTGCCCAAATAGTTTAAAGAAAAAAGGGACAGAGGGACAGATTGAAAACCGCTTGGCTCGCCTTCTCACCCTTCACAAGTAATCTAAACTAA
This sequence comes from Dasypus novemcinctus, assembly GCF_030445035.2. NCBI lineage: Eukaryota > Metazoa > Chordata > Mammalia > Cingulata > Dasypodidae > Dasypus > Dasypus novemcinctus. Next base: position 15,685,473 of record NC_080689.1, on the reverse strand, counting down.
GGTTTATAGCATTGCCACGACTGTCACCAACTTGAAAACTGATCCCTCTCATTTCAGCACTCAGATGCTTGTGGGATGATGTGGGGCACACATTTTAAAAATAAAAAGCCTGTTCTCCTTCTGCCCCATGGGCCGTCTGCAGTGAACGCCACGAGCACAGGGCCCGGGGCAAGGGGCCCTGCTCCCGGTGTTGGCACCGACGTCATGGCAACAGGAGGGGCCGAGGGGCCAGGGGAAGATGAAGGAGAGGAGGAAAGAAAACCAGGTCCCCAGGATGAGGGGAGCATGAGGGAAGGTGCCCGAGGAGATGCTCACCTGCCCCTCCTGGGGCACGGCAGCCGCGTTCCTCAGTGTCCTTGGGACACTGCGTTCCTCCTGTCCCAGAACCCGAAGAAACCACTCAGGGAGGAGGAGCCTTAGACTCACACACCCCACGCACCTGGGACGTGGACACTGGCCTGGTGGCCCCAGGGCCACCTCTGGCTGGCTGAGGAGGAGAAAAGTCTCTCTCCTCCCTGCCCTCCTCTCCCCAGCAATCTCACTCCATCTCTGGGTTGCTGGGAACCTCGGGCTGCAGTGGGGGTGAGCTCAGCAGCTCCAGGAGGAAGGAGCAAAAGGCCGCCCGGGTGAGTATGCGAGTTGCCCTTGCCACCTCCTGGACTGCGCTCAGGGACCCTGCTACAACCTCCCTCTGACCTGACCTGGTTTCAGAACACCAGGGTCAGGCTCATCACCCCCTTCAGCTGCTCACAGCACCAAGCCGTGGGCGGGCCAGGACCGAGGGCAGCCTGAAGGTTCAGAGCGAGCGGCTTTCCATGGGCTCTGGGCACCTTAGCTCTTTTCAATCATCTTTGCTTCCCTCCAACCGCAGTCAAGAGCCACAGTCAAAGTCCGCTTGGAACCCAAACCCCTCGGTCACCTACCTAGTGGGAACAACAGCCCGTGTGACCTGAAGTTGCTGCCGAGCCCACAGTGGCCCAGGTCCTAGAGACCAGGGCGTCTAGCCTGGAATCCACCACAGCTGGTAGCTGCCAGTAACAAGCAGGACAATCGCCACCCTCATTCGCCGCTATGATGACGGCTTTGTGTTTGTGCTGTACCCTTCCTTCCTTCTCAGGATCTCCAGGGTTTGACGACAACCGACAGCGAGGAGGTCAGGAAAGAAGACCTCAGTGCAGAGAACAAGCGGGACACGCCTGGGACCACCTGCCCACTTGTCTTTTGATCCCCCAGTAAACTGTGCAGGCTTGTCGATAGCAGGGGCTGGCCTAGGACCCCGCTGGGTCACGGGTGCCCCTCGTGGGACCTTACAAACAGGAGGCACTCAATAATGACTTGAAGCATCCAGCCCTGGGTCAGAGGGGAAGGGTTCTAGAAGAATCGTCTCCAGTTCAGGAGGGCACCCATCTCCTCAGGAAAACCAGGCCCATAGCCTGCTCGTCCTCTGAGGAACGTTAGTCAGAGGCTGCCTGCCTTGTGACTCGGGGTCCTACGATACTTCTGTCCGAGGCAAGGAGCTGCCTCAGCAGACGAGCGTGCACGGCTCACTGCCCAGCAGAAGCGGCCGCGTCCATGTGGTGATACACTCGCAGGACGCCACATTCCAGACCATTCCCTCCGTCCCCATGAGAGCCGGGGCGTGTGCATGTGCATACATACGTCATGGCCTTTTTAGGTGACTATGCCCTATCTAGACCACATCATTATTCTTCAGGAGCCCAGCTCTTTAAAGAAACTATTATTTTTGTGAAGATATTTGAGTTCATTGCAGTTTTCTCAAAAAGATGGTTCTTCCCTAGCCAATTGTTTATTGGTGCTTTCACCCAAGTTGGCTGTTAGACTCTCTTCAGAGAAAATGCTGATGGGTTCTCTGACAAAACTTGTTCTGAGGAACATCGGCTTAGAGGTGACGTGCGAGGAGACGGGGAGGGAGGGTGACGGGCTGGACTCTACATGACAAGCTATCGAGTATGAGCACAATTGCCACCTTCCTGGGCGCAGTCAAGTGTGGGGGTGAGGAGACCACGCCACGCTGAGGTGACGTCTACCTGGTCCCCAATCCTGGGTGGGAACGAGCGCACTGCAGGGGGGGCCTGGCGGCCGTCGTGCCCGCACAGCGACGCCGCTCTCCGCGAGGGCACTCCAAGAGCTGCTCCCACTTCCTGGGCCTCCGCCTCATTTATAAGAGAGAAGCTGAACTAGAGCAATGTTCCCGCATGCCAGCCCTTTACATTCCATTGTGACAGTTTTTGCCACAACTACAGGTGATTATTTTCTTAATATTGTTCTTTAAATGCCTCAGTTTGATGATGTAAATTTGATATTACCACTGAAAATGTAAGCCAGTATCACTTCTCAGCAAGAGAAGACATCTGGATAAGGAACAATTATGATGATAAAAGTACTACAGCCCCTTATTAATCTTGGCTCTGCGCTCTGGACTGCTCTCTCCCTGTTGAAAGGGAAGTTAGCAAGCGTTCGAGAGGCGATGAGACAACACTCGTGCCAAACAGAGGCTTGCAGCGTGACACAACGAGAAGGGCTGGAGGTAAACTGAGACAGGGATCACTTTCTCTCAGGGTGATTCAATGTTATCTGAGCACTGAGTCCCCAGGCCACTAAAGATCGCCTCACATACCACCTAAATTATCTTCTGAACCACCGAGGAGAGAAGGCTGCATATACACTTTTGGCGTTTAACAAAGGTTTAGGGGGAGGCCCTGATGTCAAGCAGTGGAAGGAAACTGCCCCTTAACGATCACCTCATTTACGCCAGCTCGGGAAGGTGCTGCCCGTGGAGACCCTGAAGAGCTCATGGAGGGCGCAGCTGCCAGGCCCAGACGGGGCCCGGGAAGGGTGGCTGCCGCCCGTGCCGCTCCCCTGGCCAGCACCATTGTCGGCGCAGGTGGGCGCCGTTACCTGGGCTGGAGCACTGGAGGACAGGTGTGCCAAATCTCCGATTCTGGCCGCAGCGCGGGGGTCGCTGGAGCTGATCAGGACCGGGGCGCTGATTTCCATGGAGTGCCTGTTGCTCAGGGCCTGCGAGGCCTTGTGTGTGACGCTGAGCGCCGTGAAGGAGTGGCGCTTCTTGGCGTTCTTCTTGCCATCGATGCGCCGCTGAAAGGCCCCGACGGCTCCCGAGCCGCTGAGGGTGGCGCTCGGGGCCGGGCTGGCGGCCGGGCTGGGGTCGGGAGGCAAGGAGGCGTCGCAGCCGGACGCGGCGGCGAAACCCGTCTTGTCCATCTCGATGAGCTGCTTGGCAGAGTCGTTGAGCTGCGCGAGAAAGGGGAAAGAGGGGAAGGAGAGGGAGGGCTCATTACATCATTGCCACGTTCTATTTCCAGCACTTCGTCCTCTCTCCCTGCCTGCGCTAGCGTCAAGAAACAGATGCTGGCCAAGTCCTCAAATTGGTCAGATCTTTCTGACAGCCCCACACAGCACAAAGGCTGCATTTAAACACACGCACACGAAGGCTGGCTGACATCTGTAGGTTTCATTGAAAAGGTTCTGGAGCAGCTGCGCTACCACAAAGGCCCACAGAGGAGCTGTGACGGAAAGCCAGAGACTGACAAAACAGACGGGAGGGTGCTCGGAGGCGCGAGGTGCCAAGGACCCTGCCGAGGGCCGGAACGGGAGGTGGGGGGTGCTGTGAGGAAAGCGTGCCCACCACCCACACCCCGAGGACGGCCGAAGAGGGACACACGTTCCTTCTGTTCTCCGTGCACACTGATGACGTCTCCTGGCCTGCACAACTCTGGCCACGCTGGTAGGAAAAACCACATAGCTGGAGGCTGGAAAGCCTGGTCTGGCGAGTGGGAGAAAACTGGAAATGGTTATGTCTTGGGTGAACCCTGGAGTCATCTTTTCAGTAACGGTCTCTGCTCAGATTATCGAGACCTAGAAGCTGATCTGATCCCTGGTCTCCCTCGTGAGGAGTAAATAATTTATTAACCTGGGTGGTTAAGCAAGGACTTAGGGCATCATGCCTTCCAGTATCTCCCAACTTGTTCTACAAATAACAGAGTTGCTAATGATAAGATTTAGCCTTCGACAAAAATTTGATCCTAGGTGGTGTACCAGGAGAGGTGGGATGAAGATTGGGTTCCATGAACAACTTGTAATCATCTGGAGTACTCCACCCAGCTAAAGCCCTCTTCTCAGGGATGCCCTGATGTCGCAATGGGTGGCACCTGGAGATTGGGGTCTCTGGGGCACTCGCCCCCAACCCCCCGTCCATTTCTCATCAGTGGATTCACCTGCTAGCTTTTTAAGTCTAAGCTGAGGCTTCACACCTGCTGTCTCCTTTTTTCTTCTCAGGGGTACCGTATCCCCCCATATCCAGCCTATAGGCACGAGCTCTGTGTCAGTTCCTAGAGAGCAAACACCTCAGGACAGTCACTGCTCATGTCAATTTCTGCTTTCTAAGGGGAGCATGGACACCCCACCAGGAACTAGCCTTCTAAAGCCCCGAGAGGCTATGGAATCAGAGGACACCTTTCTGGTCTAACACTGAACACAGAGGAAAGCAATCAAGAGCCAGGTGTGCTCCTGCAAGTGGACAAGAAATCCCCAAACTCCCAATCCACTTCTCAGTGGATTCAGAGGCGAATGATCCCTCGACTTTGAGGCCAAGCAGGCCCGGCCTTCACGGGGTGCCTGGAAGGGTACTGGGGAAAGCTGCCGGCCTGCCACTCCCCCAAAACAAGTCTCCACACAATGTAACAGTGCCAGAAGCCCCCACTGCTGGAACTGAAAAGTTCCAAAGACAAATGTCTTTTCTTCATCCCTGAGCCACACTGTGACCCAGTGGGAAAACACAGAGGGAAGGAGCACCCAAAGTGCACAAGGTTGGCTCTCCGTGCTCCTCCCTCTCCAGGAGCAAAGCTTCCCCACAGGAAGCCTGGCTTTCCCCCACCGGAAACAGCCTATAGCCAGGTGGTCTGTTCAGCCTCTCATCTCCGCCTCCCTCAGACAGACGAGCCTCCCTTCAGTCTGGATGGGCCGCTATTCCCCAAGCGGCCCATCGCTACTTGGCCTCCCTGTGCACTGCGAGGGCTGTGGGGCATCAGAGGGACCTTGGCTCACACTTGCCGTGAAGGCTCACGGCCCAGACTTCCCCAGCTGAATGACTTTTCAGATGGAAGAGAGCTCGGGCTGCCTGTGATAGAGGTAACAAAGGGCTTCACAGGATGAGCCGCCTCCACCTTCTTCCTTGGACTGCTCAGACACTGCCACCCACGATGACAACCCCGCGTAGCTATGCCCGCCTGACGCTCCATGGAGCTGTGGCCGGGAAGCAAAGTGCAGATGTAGGGGACACAACCCTGCTCACACAAGTCTACAGACTAGGTGGTCACAACTGAAATAAAAGCAAAGTCCGTAAAATCATTCTCAAGGGGTTGGAATAATCCGAAATTGCCAGTTTCAAGAAGGGGTAAAGGAGCAGCAGGGTGAAGCCTCCGTGTTGAAAAGGAAGCTTAGCTGGGCCTGAGCAGAGGCACAGAATTTAGACAGGAGGAGAGAGAGGTAATGCTGCTCAGGAAATTCACAAAGGTCACGACCACCACAACAGGCAAGTTCAAGGGAAACGAGGAAGCAGTTAGGGATCTGCCCATCTCCCGGGTGGCCTCGTGCCCTCCTCCCCTCTACTAGCCTGAGGTTAGTACATGTGCAGCATGTGCATCTATGCCTCAACTTCCCGTCTGCGAGGAACTCTAATGAGGGCCGAGGAAGGCCCAGTACCACCACACCCCTGCTAGGGTTCCACTTCCACCTGGCAAGGGTTGGGTTAGGAAATTCCCCTTGATCCTGGTAAGAGGCGAAGAGAAAATACCACGTTCTCACTCAGCGCATACTACAGGCATTTGTAGGCCGTCACCACCTTGACGAATTTAAGAAAAACACAACCCAACAAAAACCCAATTCGGCTGAATTGGAGCAGCATGAGAAAAGGATTGATTTGTCCCAGGCGTGCACTCTCCCCTGTAAGGCCAAGTAGATGACACATGCAGAAGTAGTCGAGCGTCAGCGTCAGCACTGCCTTCCATGCCACAGCCCAGGCAAAGGGCTGCCAGCGTTTCCATTACAAATATCCATCCTTCCAGAGGGAGGCTGTGAAAACTCACTCCAGGCGCCCAAATGTGTGATCTAAATCCAGGATTATTCCCTTTGAAATGTTTCCTCCAACCATGCTAGGCTGTTTTGCTCTATTTTATGGCTTTATCCATTTGCTTCTCAAAAGTGCTAGCTCAGAGAAGAAACCAGCACCTTGTTTTGCTCCCTCAGCCCTTCACAGGCTGCTCGGATACCTGAAGGGTTGGCCTTCCAAACACCAGTGCCAAGAGGAAAATGTGCACCATGCACAATGTCTTTGATTCATCGGCATCAAAATGTGCCCCCAACACTGCAAGCCAGGTGTCCCATTTGAAATGTTCTCACATAGCAATAATGGCAACAATAATGCCTGAGGCTGGGTGGAAGGGATTCGTTCATCCCAAAAGCAATGGACCTGGAGTAGATCCCCCACGACTCTGTTGAGTTGGTATTTTCACGAAAAGGAAGTCCAGGCAGCAGCTGCTGGGGGCAAGCACGTCCAGAATGGAGGCGGTGGTAATCTGGGCTCCATGTCTGACCCAGCAGCCTCAGCAGCCCCTTGCACCCTGGCAGCACCAAGGGCTTCCCGAGCACAGAGCATCTCATTACCAGGACCTGTCAGTCCTCGTCCTCGCTGTATCTTCCCAAGAGGCTGCTCACAAACAAGGATGCCACCCTCTTCCTTGACGGAGAACCAGAGTGGCAGCATGTCACACCGTAACAATCCAGAGCCTGTGGTGGGTGCTAAAAGCAAGGGCAAAAAAACTCCAGTGAAAGGAAGGTGGTTTCAACAAACCACAGGCAGAGGCAGAAGGTCTGCTCCAAAGCGGTGAGTGTTCAATGTTCCATCAATGCTTTTACCACCCCTAAAATCCCTGCAATAGGTGAGGTGACTACTAATGAAGACCCTCCTGACGAAGGGAGGCAGGTTTCATCTTGTTCATGAAGTCTTCGCTTCTCTGACAAGCTGTTCCTCTTGGAGCCAAACTGCTTCTCCACGGGCTTCTTGGCTCCTGCGCGGTGAGGTCTTCGCTCCGACAGGCCAGAATTGACAAATTCAGAGGTTCTCATTGTCCATAGAGATGGACTCCCTGGCTTGCTAGACTCGGGCAAGCAAAGTGGAAAACCAACAAACTGTAGACACAGCAGAATCTGAGACGATGGCCAGCGCCTCTGTGACTTCTCCTTGGTGGCAAAACTCATTGCACTGGGAAACTCATCGTCTTCCCAACAAGTTTCACTTAGCTGTACGTAGTACAACTGGCTCAGAGCCAGGACAGGCTGCTGGGTGCCACGCATGCCTTCCCAATTAGAGGACCCTTTGCCAGCTGCACATTTCCACATGGGCCCATTATTGCAGAACGCACTGCACCTGCCAGCATTTGCCTGTAACAGCAGATCCTGCTTCAGACACTTTAGGAGCTGCCGTGGTTTCCCACTTCATCATACTCCAAATTGGGGCAGGCTCATACCACTCACAGGCCTCCACACTGCAGGAAAACCAGATGGTTCCGCCTTCCTTAAGTAGGTGCTAGAGCTCTCCTCACCACGCAGGGGGCTAATCCTGAGCATCCTGGGGGAGAGCGGAGGAAGTGGTGAATGGCTGAGAGCTTTGCCTCACTTTGCCCCCACAACCGAGACAAGATGGCTAGAGTGCTCTGGGAGTGACTGTGGCCGCCAGCTGTGAAGGGGGCGGGTATGTGACTTGGATGAGTGCTTCCTGGGATTCTGTTTTCGGATGTTCCCCTCTCCTCCGCCAAGACGCTCATCCGGGAATGACAAGGCTCTAACTGCTCCACCCACAAATGATCCGTCTCACAAAGGCATTTGGACGTCATGGTCATGGTCACCTAATTTGTTTCTCAAGTCACACCTTCAGCCCCCACCTGCACATACACAACCTGTGCTTTCTACTTCTCCATAACAAAAAAATCGGTGATTAAATAATGCATCCCATAACTCTATAATTTTGCCTTTTTTTGATGGAAGTAGAAAACTTTTTCAACTTCCATATAAAATGGAAACAAAATAGTATGGCCAACATTTTAAAACTTTTGATGACCTTATGAATTTATAATGAGGACTGTGACTACATCGGCAGGACATCTTGTTCTGCGGGCACCTCTACAGGAAGCCAAATCAAAATCCACATGCTCCTGGGAACGTGGTGTCAGATGGGGGCGGTAAGCCAAGCAGCGGGATACATCTCCTCTAGGCCGGACACAGTCTCGGAGCCTCACAGTCAAGGCTGAGCTCGCGCTGCGATCGGTGACTCCGATGGTCATTTGCTCTGTGACTTTTTCTGGTCCTGCTTCTGTGGCTTAGAGTTATGGGTTGAATTGTGTCCCTCAAAAAACACATTCAAGTCCTAATCCCCAGAATCAGAGTGGAACTTAATGTGGAAATAGAGTGTTTACAGGTAGCATTAGGCAAGTTAAAATGAGGTCACACTGGAGTCAGGGATCCTTATAAGGAGAGAAGGGACACAGGAGGGGAGAAGGCCATGAGAAGGGACAGAGAGGAGAAGTCGTGTGGGGATGGAGGCTGAGACTGGAGCGAGGCTGCCACAAGCCAAGGAGCACCAATGATCACCAAGGATTGCCGGCCACTGCCAGAAGCCAGGAGAGAGGGATGGAAGACATTCATCCCCACAGAGCTCAGAGGGCGCATGGGTGCCCTTCTGACACCTGGGCTCCAGATTTCCAGCCTCCAGAACTGTGAGACAATAAAAAAAGTCTGTCGTCCGAAGCCACCTGGTTTGTGGTACTTGGTTATGGTGGCCCTAGAACACACAGGACGTAGCAACGCCCTTCCTAGGACTTGGGCTCACCGACTCTATCAGCCTAGGGAGGACATTCTTCCACAACCACTCGTTCCTCCAACCGTGGAAACATCTAGAAATTTAAGAAGACTGGTTTCTTCTTATCGTAGTTTAAATGGTTCCCTGGGCTGACCCTTTTAAACTAGGGCTGCATTCCTGCTGCATCTACATTTGGAGGCGGGTTAAATAAAGCAGGGGCTCTCCCTGCGAGGCTCGCCTGCATCCTGAGGCTGGCCCTGGAGATTGGCTCTTGTTCAGGGACAGAGCCCCTGTGTTCTGTTAGGGGTTTGGGGCAGAGCCTCATTACTCGGAAACTACTGATTTCTGATCAAGGGGACTTTAAACTCAATATATATAGGAGGAATAACAACAACAACAAAAAAGAAATGAGAGGATTTCAGACATAACATGAAAAGAAGAAAAATGGGGTGGGAAGTGGTCAGAAGTTCACATGCAAAACAGTTGGGAAATGGGCTGGAATTTCAATGTTGGGGCTCAGCTGTAGCTCCTGCGTGAGAACCCAGTGCGTAGGAAAACAGCCTAACTCACCTGTGACACAAGTGGGCAGGACTTGTAACTGGGATCAGACTACAGAACCAAAAGAAAGTCCTGTAAGGAGGTGAGGGAAATGTGTCCCCCAAACCCACATCTTTGTGGAGAGCCACAATTCAAGAGTGCAAGCATGCTGGATGCTGGATGCACACATTTTTGAAAGAAGGCTCCATAGAAATCTTTTCACGGACACACCATCTGTATTAGTCAGGGTTCTCTAGGGAAACAGAATCAACAAGAGATATCTAGCGATAGTAAGAGATTTATCAGAGTCTCTCATGCAGCCGTGGGGATGCACAAGGTCAGGTTCTGCAGGCAGGCTGCAACCAGGGGCTCCAATGAAAGTCCAATGAAGGTTCTTGATGAGTTCTGGGAGATGCTGACTGTCCAAAGACGAGACGGAAAATTCTCTCTCAATGCTGGAATCACTTCTGCTTTTAAAGTATTCAACTGATTGGGTTAAGCGTCACTCATTGCTGATGGCAATCTCCCTGATTGATGTCATTGTAATCAGCTATCTATGATTTACCATTGCAGTAAAGTCAATGGTGACTAAAGTCCAGAAATGCCCTTGTAGTACAATTAGCCCAGTGCTTTCTAGACCAAACAAATGGGCACAATTACCTAGCCAAGTTGACACAATAGTCTAACCATCACACCATCCAAACAACAAATATTTACTGAGCACCTAACATGTCCCAGTGTCTGTGCCAGGTGCTGGAGATACTGCAGTGAAGAAAGGATGTTGCTCTAATGGGGCTTATACTTTGTGTGCACTGAATTACCAGGGATCTTTTTTAAAATGCAGATTCTCATTCGATAGACCTGGAATGGTGCCAAGTCTCTGCATTTCTACAAGTTCCCAGGAGAAGGATCTCCACCTCCACGGCAGACCATGGAGGAACTTCTAGAATCCTGCTTTGCATCCTTGGCTTCACATTGGAACTACCTGAGAATCTAAACAAGAGTCTGATAAGTGAGTACCACCCCCAGGGACCCTGATTTAATTGTTAGGAGATGCCAGGACATCAGGATATTTCAAAACGTCCCGGGTGATCTTACTCTGCAACCAGTTTGTGAATCACTATGGGGGTAGTGGTGGTGGTGGAGAAAGATGATGAGCAAATAATGTTAGGTGGTGAATATAGCGACTATGGGAAATAAAGCAGGATAAAGAGCAGACCAGAGAGTGGTGGGCTGGATTGCCTGACCCTCTTCCAGCCAAGCTCTGTGGCAGGTGCCAGGGGCATAATTGAGAAATGAGGCCCCCGTTGGCTCTCACAGAGTTTGTGGAGGAAATGACAGGGCTGGGTGCTGTGTGTCTGCTGAAAAAGGCAAGCTTGGCGGGGGGAGGGGGGAGGGGGACGAGGTATGGTGGAAGTTGGCAGGTGTTGATCCCTGGAGCTAAAAGCAAACAGTCTTACAGGTCAGAGACCTGAATGAGGAATAGCTGTTCTGGACTTAATTCTATCGAACAAGAATGAATGAGTTGGCAAAACAGGTATGACATGAACTTTGACAGAAAGCCTTTCTATCCTCTCTGTGTTTGGGCCAGCCTAGCAGGGCTGGATGTGAACCTTGTACTCTTCAGCCAGAGGAGGTTAGAGATGGGGCCAGGAGTATGGAGTCTAACACGCAACACAGCCTGCAAGTCAAGCGCTTGGGTCCTGGCACTCACTCACAGTTGCACCTTTCTGTGTTCTGTCTCTGAAATGGGGAATAAATAGTTCCTATCTCCTATGCCATAAGTGAGATGCTGCATTTAGTGCACTGACATAGTTCTAGCGCATCCAAAGTGCTTAATATACACTAGTGTGTTTTTATTTTTATTTATGTTTTAGAAAACACAACTCAAAGAGTGTTAAAAAGCTTCTCAAAATGCCATTCTGGCTGTACAATTGCAGACTAGTTTATGGAGAAATACAGAGGAGTTGATCCAGAGAAAACCGAGTGCAGTTATTCACAGAGAGATCTCAAAGGAGTTCTCGTTTTCAAATAACACGTGTAAGTGAGGAGGGGCTTAGAACCCAAGTAAGAAAGAGAAGCCATTGAAAAAGTCAGATCTGTAAAACCTGTCAGGAAAAGTAAGGCCAAAAACAACTTGAGGGTTACAAGAAACGAGGAAGATGCCCCAAATGCTTTTTTCTAGTGAAGTTTTCAACAAGCAATTTAGAAAGCTGGAGGCTTAGGCCAGCATAAGACTAAGGCAATTCAGCTAATGGATATCAAAGACAAATGGGAGGGAAGTGGATTTGGCTCAACTGATAGAGCATCCACCTACCATATGGGAGGCCCAGGGTTCAAACCCAGGGCCTCCTGACCCATGTGGTGAGCTGGCCTACACGCAGTGCTGATGCGGGCAAGGAGTGCCATGCCATGCAGGGGCATCCCCTGTATAGGGGAGCCCCGTGCTCAAGAAGAGCTGCCCAGGAGTGGCGCCGCACACACTGAGTGACACAGCAAGATGACGCAACAAAAAGAGACACAGATTCCCAGTGCCGCTGACAAGAATGCAAGTGAACACAGAAGAACATACAATGAGTGCACACAGAGAACAGACAACTGGGTGTGGGGGAGGGGAGGGAGGGAGAGAGAATTAAATAAAAAAAGAAATCTTAAAAAAAAAGACTAACAGGAAATTTCAACTTCTATCTTGATGCTTCTTTCTCCATCAAGGGGAAAACTCTATGGACCAAAAAGGTGAGGAGGTCTGGGCAGGATGGCCGAAGGGAGTGAGGGAGACCTTCCAGGGTCTTCTAAATGAGGTGGAGTCTCCCAGCTTTGAGGCATACGAGCATCAGGAAAGAAACTGCACAATTATGGGGCATGGGAACTGCACCAGAAGGCTGGAGAGGGGCAAATTTCCAAAAGGAACAGAAGTGGAATCCACAGGCTAAGGGCCTGGGAGCTTGTCTCTAATGCTGAACAAGACGCTGAGACAGATTCTCAAAGAGCTGACCTGTGAGCCCTTGAAAATCATTATGGTTCTTTCCCTTTATGTTTGCTTGACCTTGGATAGTTACTAGAGGGAAAAATGGGTTGACTAAGAGGAATCCAGCCCATGCTATTCCCATGTCCTGTAGTGGCCAGGACTGGTGGACAGGGGACCAAGAAACTGTGGATTCAATAGTAACAACTGGTTCCCAGAAAGGTTTGTAAAAAGGCTGTGTTCCTTGTGGACAAGATGGAGAAAAATGAGCTAGAAGGGAGTCATGAAGTCAAATGCCTCTAAGAAGCTGCACATGGAAAAGCGACACGGACCAGGTACAAGTCTACGGAGAGAGCAGCACAAACACAACCGCAAATGGCACTAACAGGCTAGAGAGGCCACAGAGCGGTGGGCGGTGAAGCCGGCTGGAGGTGTAGCTGATTTTTCCCACATGTGAGTGAGGCTGAGGTTCCAGAACTTCCAGGTGTTCAAGGGAAGATTGGATTTTTTGTGTGAAATCCCTTGAGTTCTAAGTGTTGGCAACTCATTGAAAATTAGAAAAGAAAACACAACGTAGAGCAAACAAAATATGTCTGCAGACTGCACCTGCCCATGGGCCTTGAGTTTATAAGCTCTGAGCTGGGTGCTAGGATCATTGGAAAGAGAGGCAGGCAGCTGCGTGCCAAGACCCTGAGCGGGCTCAGTGCCACCCTGGGGGACACCACTCACGGCCAGCTGTAGGTTCTTCCACTGGCCCTGTGCTGTTTAATGAATTTAGCCATAAGTAGGTGAAAAAGGGGGAGCCACATTTAATTTGCAGTTATACCTAAAGCAGGGAGGATAATGTGACCATACTTCTGCAGAACAAGGAAGGGAGAGGGTCAGCCAGCTCTAAATGGATCAGCCACCATTTGCCAGGCCAGGACAGAGCTATGGAGACAACCTCATAGATGCTCAGCTCTGGGCTTGTGTCAGAATCTACTCCAGAGGCCTCTAGGACCTTGCTACTCAAGGTATGGTCCATGGACCAGTAGCAGCTGCATCACCTGGGAGCTTGGGAGGAAGGCAGAATCTCAGGCCCCAATGCAGAACTACGACTGAATCAGAATCTGCTTCTCAACAAGATATCCAGGTGTTCCCCGTGGACCTTGAAGCTTGAGAAGTGCTGGTCTAGAGTAGGACTTCTGATCTCTAGTGAAGGACCAGTTTTTATAAAAATTTCCAATCCATAGCAGGCTAACGCTTCTGTGACATACAATAAAAAAGCATTACTAAAGGAAGACTTTTTTTTTTGAAAAAAAAAGAACAAATGCAAGCCAACAAATGGATTATTTGGTTCAGCAGACATAAACTTGTCAAAATGCTATGGAAGTTTTGTTTTTTTAAAAGATTTTTAAAAAAATTTCTTTCTCTCCATCCCCTCATTTTTTTGCATTTGCTGTGTCTCTGTCTTCCCTGTTTATCTAGGAGGCACTGGGAACCAAACCCAGGATCTCTGATGTGGGAGGGAGGCGTCTAATTGCTTGAGCCACCTCTGTTCTCTGCTTGGCTGTATCTCTCATTATGTGTTCCTCCTTGTATCTCTTGCTGCATCATCTTGTTGTGTCAGCTCGCTGTCTTGCTCATTTTCTTTAGGAGGAACTGGGAACCAAACCCAGGACCTCCCATATGGTAGATGGGAACCCAATCGCTTGAGTCACATCTGCTTCCCTACTATGGAAGTTTTAAATGTTTACTCTTGGTGTCTGCACCTTATCTTGTCACTGGCCCTGGACCCCCCTATGAGACCCACTGAGTCTGCTCTGGGTGACCTGAGCTATGCCAGGCTGGGTTTAGTGGACCAGGTCATTGTCAACAAAATACAAGCAAGTAAAAATGATGGCCCAGCCAGCCTTGCTCTCCTGGACACAGTAACATGCAGAATCCCTGCTGAGCACAGAGACTGGCTTCATTCTGGGGAGCAGCACTGTTTAACACGAAGCCTTTGAGCCTCCCCGGAGATAGCCCCAAGACCCAAGGATGGCAGTGTTCCTGAGACTCTTTCTTGGCATTTGCCTTTAATCTATTATTCCCATCCCTGAGGGCTGAGTACAGCAGCAGTCACCATGCCTGGTAGTTGGCCTACTATTCTTTAGAGCTTCACAAACTCAGCAGCGGCTGCAGAGGGCATTTACCGGCCTGAAACTGTTGTCAGAAGAACTCTAAGGAGCTTCCCACCTTGCTGAGATAGGTGGGCATTTTGATCCTGCTCCTTGGCTGTAAAATATTTCATTGCCTAGAGATGAAGCCATCAGCAGGGGCCAGGTGCAGCACAGGTCCCTCTGCCCCCACCCCCCCATGTCTCTTATCCCTAAAGGTTGTGTATGGAGAAAGGCCACCAACATAGGGACTCTCCGCCGTTGCTGAGATGGCCAGAAGCAACGGCGTCCGGGATCCATCTTTTTTTTTTTCATATATTTTTAAAGATACACAGATCACATAAAATGTTACTTTAAAAAAATAAAAGAGGTTCCAATATACACTATTCCCCACAATGCACCCCCCCCCCCCAATCCTCCCACATCAACATCCTCTTTCTTTATTGTGGCACATTCATTGCATTTGGTGAATACACTCTGGAGCACTGCTGCACCACATGGATTAGAGTTTACATTGTAGTTTACACTCTCCCCCAGTCCATTCAGTGGGTTATGGCACCTGTCCTGCACCTGTCCCCACAATATCATTGAGGACAACTCCAAGTCCTGAAAATGCTCTCATATCATACCTCTTCCTCCCTCTCCCTGCCTTCAGCAACTCCCGTGGCCACTGTCTCCACATCAGTGATATAATTTCTGCCATTGCTAGATTCACAATAATGCCATAGTAGAATACCAGTAAGTCCACTCTAATCCACATTTTATTCCCTAGTCCTGAGGACCCTGGGATCCACCTTGATCCTTGCAAGTGCTACAGCGAAGGCTTTCCAATCCCCACCTGACCCTTCCAGGGGCACTGAGGTGCTATTAGCACGGCCATTGTGCCGATGAGGAAATCGAGGCTTGCAGAAATTCAGTGACTTGTCCCTGGCACCACAGCTCACAAGTGGCACAATCGTCATGGCTTACACCTCTTCGACCACATCTTATTGGCTGTACCTTCATTTTAAAATCTTTACTAATCGCTACACTGTCAATTTAAAAAAATGAGCCTATTTATGGAGGCCTATCTGTGCCTTTGGCAATAGGGTTTCGGGTTCATTTTCGAGACTCAAATGGAGGTCTTAAAAAAAAATCAGACCATTTGATTTTTTAAAGTTAAGCATGGTATAAAAATTAGGCCAGGCAAATTCTCACCAAGGGAGGGGTCCAGCTACAGTTACCGAGGGCAGAGGCCATTTGTGTTTCCGTCACGTTTGTTACAAAAGGGGCACTGACCTCACAGGTGTGCTAATGCCAAACTCCTATTAATGCCTGGTTCCAGACATTTGCAAATCTCATCCCAGTCCCCTGGACTAACACTCTCAGACATTTGCTGTGCATGGCCAGGTGACAGGCTTTTACCCGGGAGGACTTCCTGTGGTTAGAAATACTTCTTATAAGTGTCAGGCGAAGCTGGCAGCACCACATGGTGGCATGCAGACCCAGAGGCGGGGAGACGAGCACCACCTGAGTGCCACCCAGCGCCCAGGGTGGAACAGCCACGAACAGCTCCGCGTGGAGCCCCCCCCCCACCCAACGTGCGGCAAGGGCCTCTTTCCATTCTGCTCTCCGTGTTTGCGTTCAAGCACTGCTCGCCCTCTCAAAGTACCTGAAGCATGGACCAGCCAAAGTGGGCTGCTGAAGTCAGGCAGTTATCTAGATAACTGAAGCTAAAAATGAAATATCCAGGCAATTTAGACAAAAGCAGGTATAGCTCCGCATGGCACAGACAGCTGCCAAATTTCACAAGTAAAGGTGGAGCATAGGCAAGGTTTTAGAAGAAATGATGCTGACAAGTTCAAGGGGAGAGGAAGCGGCGTCCTGTCAGCATAGATCGGACAAAGCCCCATCCCGGTAAGACACCAGGGCCATTTCCCACAAGGCGGGGATTACGCCGTTCTGCCAGCCCCTGCGACAGCGCCGAGAGCAGGGGCTGCTTCTCCTGCCTCTAAAGCCCTAGCTGCTCTCAGCAGCAGCCTGGCCGAGCTCACCCTTCATTACAGATCACACAGACAGATCACAGATCCGGCCCCGCCTTACTGCCTCGCATCCACATCGTGATGCACGTGACGGCCTGCCGCTAGCCCACAGTCCCCTGCCAAGCACCTCGTGCGGCCACAGAATACACCGTTGTGTCATCCACGGTGGCCCTGGGAGGTGGAAGGACGAGCTTGCCAAGCACTGGGCCTTATTGCCTCATGACAGAGGGTCCAGCCCAGCAAAGGGTCCAGCAGCAGCTCCGACCCCAGGCCAGCCCGGTCCTCTGCAGCCGGCCCTGAAAATCAGAGACCGGCGGGAGAATCATTTGCCACCCTGCTCAAAAGGCCAGGACTTCCACATTTGTCAGGCAGGTTTCGGTCATTCTCTCCACTACAATTGGAAAGCATACCCAGCGATCTTTCTCCCTTGCGCCTCTATGCAAAATTATGCCAAGTCCTGCGCGGCTTCCTTCCTGGATGTTGATTCAGGAGGGAAAAATAAGGCTTCCCCTTCTTTGAAGTCAGCCCCTTAATATCAGATGGTGTTTGCTTTCTTGGTCTAAAATCATACTTTAATCGCAGTATCAAGGTCTCTGAGAAGGAAGATTCCAGAAAGAGTCAGACACAAATCACGTAGGAAAACAGAAAACTTCACTCGCCTCGAAGAACTTGTGAAAGCCAAAAAGAGGCCCATGAGCAACAAAGGGATGTTACGAGCACCTGGGCAGGCAGTACCCTGAAAGCAGAGGGACCGTTTATTAGAAATTTTGAGATTAGTGTAAGATCCTGGGGTAATTTTGCCTGAAGAAGGTAAACTTAAAAGGAGACAAAATGGTTGTTTTTCAGCAATGGAAAGATACACGAGAGGGTGCCATTTATTCTCCTTTTTATCTGAGAATCCCATGAGGAAACAACTTCTCGTTATGAAGATGGGGAAACCTCAGGCTGCATCAGCCAGAGAGGGAGGCTAAGAGGCCTCTTGCAGTGATGCTTAACTCCTGGGGAGAGTTTTGCACGTGATTTCTTGTCATCTTTAAACAGACAAGTGAACTAAGCCATCTGAGGGGTTCTCTCTGCCTTAGGAGTCATAGGTCTGAGGTGGCTGAGGAGGACAGAGGACAGTAATGTAAAGATTTGGTTGCCACAGAATTCAGGCAGCTCCACCCTGGCCGGCTCAAAGGCCAAGGTCACCTCAGAGATGGCCCAGCCCAGTGCCTTCTGAATGTATCTTTAACTGTGCATCCCTATCAGTAAAGTACTTCAGAGCATATACCGCTGAAAAATTACACACATTTTCCAGTGTACTAATATATATTGTACATTATATTAACATATGCAAACTAGAAAGTAAAATAAGGGAGCTATGTGGTTCACATGGGAAGTCTCAGGTTCAGTCCCCAGTGCCTCTTAAAAAAACAAATGAGCAAAGAAATGAAAAAACAACTCAGGGGAGCCAATGTGGCTCAGTGGTTGAGTGCTAGCTTCCCATCTTTGAGGTCCTGAGTTCAATCCCCAGTCCCTGTACCTCAAACAACAACAACAACAACAAAAGTTAAAACATATTTAAAATAAATGTGAATAGAAGTTCTAATATTTTCTTTCCATTCCCACAATGCTGCATGCACCTCACTTTGGAGATACCTGGCTCACAGCATACAGCAGTGTTTTTCAAACTAACAATTTAGTGGGTTCTGACTAGTGCTTTAGGAAAAAAGGAAACAATAAAAGACAAAATACTAGCAAGCTGCACATTGGTAAGGGTAAAATTAGTTTCATGGGACTGTGTTTAGCTTCATGGACACTCATATAGGTTTACTTGGTTGGGATGGAAAATGCATTTCTCATTGTGAGTCATGATCAAAAAAGATGGGAAGCCATTGGCACTGAGGGGAGAAGACAATCATCACTGCCCATTAGAAATGAAAATTCTCTTCTTCCCATTTACACTTGGTGTAATTCCCTGTTGCAGGAGCAGCTCCTTGGTCTTCCGTAATGGCTGAGGAGCCTTTCTGGGGAGGGAGTGACCTCTGGGGCCTTGGGACTCACTCCCTGAATTCACCCAGACCTTCCTTGCTCCCCCTCTAGGAAAGTCCACCCTGTGAACAGGTATGTTGGTTATGCCTCGTTTCACCCAGGAAAGAGTTTGGATCTGGGCATTTAGTAGGTGCTCGATAAATACATCTTCAGTGGAAGACTGCAGCTAACAGGTGGGTGTGTCCTGCTATACTATATGTTTATTGAGTATATTCTATGATCTAAACACTGTGCTCAACATCTCACATACTACTTTATTAACGCCTCATGACATGCCTTCAAGGGAGCCATAGTTAAATGTCCACCTGGCAAATGTGGAATCTGTGGCTAAGAGAAGGTCGGGAGCTTGATCATTTAGGGTGCAGTTGAAATTGGGACTCCAAGTAATGTGTCTGAGCCTAGAGTCTGAGCCCTCAATTGCACTCAGTCAGGAACTGAGCCCCTGCTGGAAGCTGTAGCACTGTACCAGGCAGTATGTGGGTAACATTTGTTCCCCAAAAGAACTTTTCTTAGGATGTCTGTACCACGGTCACACAATGGGCTTACGAATAGTTGTAATATGACTAACACAAACAGACCAATGGAATGAGAGATCTACCGGGAAAGCTTGGGCTAAGTGGGAGTGGTGGGGGAAGGGGATGGAGAATGAGAGGGAGACGTGATAAGCAGTATAGGGTGGGGGTGGACTGCAGTTTTAAATAGGGTGGTCAGAAAAGGCCTCACTGAGAAAGCAACATTTGAGCAAAGATCTGCAGGAAGCAAAGGAGTGAGCCTGGCTGACATCTAGGAGAAGAGTGACCAGGGTGACTGAACAGCAGGTGCAAAGGTCCTGAGGTGGGAGAACAAGGAAGCCAGTGGCTGGCGCAGATGCATGGGTGGAACGGAGGTCAGAGGTATGACAGGAGACAGATTGGACAGGGGCTGCTTGGTGCCTTGGAGGTCTTGGCTTTTATTGAGGTGGGTCTAGAACAACAGAGGGAAATGATCTGACACAGGTTCAAAAGGATCCTCTGACTATTGTGTTGAGAAAAGACTGTTGGGGTGAGGGGCAGAAGCAGGGGAAGTGTTTTGAAGCTATTGCAATAATGTCATTGGAAAACTCTCACAATTTAAGGAAAAAAATCAAGATAAAAATACTGATATAGCACAATGCCAATTTTGTTCAAAACATATGTAAATTTATACATAGAAAAGAATAAAAGAACGAGAACAATATGCTAACAACATTCCATTTCATTCTTTTCCTACACATGTATTTATATTTACTGGTATGATTATAGGTGATTTTAATTTTCTTCTTTATACTTTTTTGCATTTCCCTATTTTGTACAATAACCATGTATTATTTTTATAATCAGAAAAAGCCCTTAAAAAACAAACAAAACAAAAGAACAGATTAGGCTGGGAAATCTGTCTACCTAAGGTGACATTCCCTGAGTCATGACAGTTGCATATTTTGTTTGATTTTCCACAAGGCCTCTGTGAGGTGATTGAAGACTCTGGTGTTTTTCAGTTTGTGAGAATGTAGCCTTTGCAAGAGCATGACCTTTCAGGCAAGGTCTAGCGAAGGTCTCCTCCGTCAGCCATCACCTGGGGAGCGGTGGTACTTTGTTCTGAGCCACAGGCCCAGCTTTTTTGTGTGTGTGTGTTTTTTTTTTAACCTATTGCTTATGGCTGTTTTTTGACATACAGAGGGAGAGCCAAGCCCACAAAACCTGAAAAACTCTTTGGCACCTTAATAGCAAACAAATTGCCAACCTCAACATCTAAATAACACTCTTGGCCTCTTCTCAGCATTTCCTCACCAGCCGTCTGCATGGTGGGTGGTGAAGGCTTGACATCCACTGGCCCACAACGTTTTCTAACTTTCCGTGGCATATACAAAAGTTGAGAGACACACCCCCTGCCCAGCCTCAACAACTACCCGTGCTCTGCCCTTTTTGGTTTTTTCTGCTGAAATGATAAGATTTCTACTTTTTTTTCTGAAGCATTTTAAAGCAAGTCCTAGAAATCATATCATTTGGTTACAATTACGCCACCACATATTTCTAATAGATATTAATAGGTGTATCTATCCCAGGCATTGGGCTGCGAGGCCTGGGGCCCTTTCTCCTTTCCACCCCCCCAGCTGCAGATCAAGGCAGAGATTCTAGGCAAGGGTGCCAACTCTCTGTTAGGTGGGCGATCCTACTGTCTGTACTTGGAGAGGAAGATTTAGCAAGCTCCTTTGCTTCCAGATCTGATATCTCTATTCCTCCATTGAGATTTATCCATAAGAAAGCTAAAACTTCAACATCCATTTCCCAGACACCCATCTTCCTTCTCAGCTGGGCCCAAGAACAGGGTATGAAGAACTCCTATGACTAAAACCCCCAAAATAACCCCACACATTCTCCCTAGAAGTGAAATATGTAAGAACAGGCTAACATATGAACTGTACTGCTAATAAAGCAGTAAGAAATATGAACAAGAGCCAAGTTTCAACCACCCAGTCATCCCCTTCTTATGTACAAACAGGTTTACAGAACTCCTAAAACTGGCCCCTGGGTTTGTTTTTTTATGGGGGTCTCAGGCCTGGCTCATTGTACCCCATCAGTGCTCTGCTCGCAGCCCAGTCTTGAAGACATGGGATAAACCCACAACCTTAAAACATGGTTCAGACCCGATGGGGTGAGCTTGCTAAGAGCAGAGAGTCTCAGGCCCTGCCCCAGCCCTTCAGAAATCAGAATCTGCCTTCCCTCAGGATCCCCCAGGACTTGGGCGTGTGAAAGCCCGAGGGTGCTGCTTTCCTCGCTGTCCTGCTTCTTCCCGCGCAGACTCCTCTGTCCCCGGCTGCCCTTGACTGCACCTGCCACGAGGCTGGTCGTTCCTCGGCTGAAACCTCCGCTTATTTCATGGAGGCTCATTCTTCAAATGATTGCTTTTCTCCACACCAAATGAGATGGAAGAAGATTCCAAGTTATTTTTTTTAAAGGGTTGAAGTTCTTTTTTCTTATTTGTACTACAGCTTCAAAAACAACACTAGTGCTAAAATATAATGTTGCAAGGAGACGTGGGTCTTTTTTTAACTGCTGTCTACAGAATGACACGGAGATGACACAGGGTGCTCTGGAGTTTCTGTAGAGCCTCAGTGGAATGTTAATGGTCATGATGATAATTTCGAATCCACAGTTCTCACTATGTGCCCAACGCTGTTGTACATACTTGGCTTGTATGACGAATTTGACCCTCACAAGGGCTCTAAGAGGTAAGTAAGATCATTGTCCTCATCTACAGAAATTGGCGCCCAGGGAGGTTAAGTGTCTTGCCCCAAGTCACCCAGCTGGTAGGTGAAGGGGCTGGGCTGGGAACCCGGGTGGACTGGTTCCAGAAGGCTTGCCCTCGACATCTCTACTGCATCCATGCCCAGGCAGGAAGGAGGCCACCTGTTCAGGGAACAGAAGGCAGGACAGCGTGGCTGGGCATAGTGTGTGGGGGATGAGGGGCGTGGATCCACGGGGCCTGAGGGCTGTAGTGGGGGGCAGGGGGAGGTGTCTAGATTTTATTCTAAGAGCAATGAGACCCCACCGGGGGCCTTAAACAGAAGTAAAGTGGCCCGAGTTATTTTTCGTAGAGATGATGCTAGTTGCTGTATGAGAACGGATCATGGGGAGCTGAGTGGGGCAGGAGGAAGGCCAGGCAGGAGGGGGTTAGAGACAACGTGCCTGGCCGGAGCTGGGGCTACTGGGAGGTCTACCCACATTCCTGAGGAGCCCCAAGGACCCTGAGGGGTTCTGACAACCACATCTTGAAAACACTTAGTCTAAAAAGTTCTCTCTATAGTCAATGATTTATTTTCTCTTACACTATCAAGGTCCATCTGGGCAAAGGCAGGGGGTGGGCTCGAGGTAAGACAAGGACAAGTCAGTGGGATAGAGTCACATGCACTGCTCAGGGAAGGGTCTGCCAGGGCGCCGGCCCAAACCCAGACTCACGCACTGAGAGGAAATGCCAGCGTCCTCAGCGTGATCTGCCCTGTAAAGCCTGCCTCCCCCACTGCCCCTCTGGCCTGACCATGGAAGAGCTCCTCAGGGATTGCCCTGCTCCAGCCACCCTGGACTCCCCGCTGTCCCCTGAACCTACCAGCCATAGCCCACTCGGGGCCTGGGCGTGAGCCGTGCCCACTGCCCAGAGGGCAGATACTGCATGGCTCACTCCTCACTTTCTGCACCTCCTCGCTTAGATGTGTTTCCCCAGTAGGGCCTTTCCGGAACATTCTACTTAAAATACTGATCCCCCTGCATCCCCAGAGCTAGCACAATGCCTGCTCAATGAAGCTCTATTGAGTGAGTCACGGGATGAATGGATGTATGAATGAATGGGCACGCACGTGAAAAAAGTACAATTAGGAGAACACCCATGTTGGTGAAAACTTGCTCTATCAGTAAAGGGCTAAGACATGCCAACAAAACTCTAAAGTAGAAGAAACAGGGAAACGGACTTTGGCCCAGTGGTTAGGGCGTCCGTCTACCATATGGGAGGTCCGCGGTTCAAACCCCGGGCCTCCTTGACCCGTGTGGAGCTGGCCATGTGCAGCGCTGATGCGCGCAAGGAGTGCCGTGCCACGCAAGGGTGTCCCCCGCGTGGGGGAGCCCCACGCGCAAGGAGTGCGCCCGTGAGGAAAGCCGCCCAGCGTGAAAAGAAAGAGCAGCCTGCCCAGGAATGGCGCCGCCCACACTTCCCGTGCAGCTGACGACAACAGAAGCGGACAAAGAAACAAGACGCAGCAAATAGACACCAAGAACAGACAACCAGGGGAGGGGGGGGGGAATTAAATAAATAAATAAATAAATCTTAAAAAAAATAAAAATAAAAAATAAAGTAGAAGAAACAAACAAATGTCCAAGCTGATTCAACTATACTAGCACCAGTAGGCTTAGTTCTGTTTTACAGCTGAAATCAGGAAGATTGAATGTAGCTGCCATTTTGCTCCCCTGGGAGACACTGGGTACTGCCATTCCATCTCCAAGGCTGTGATTTAAAGCATGGGCTGCCTTCGTTTTACAACACGCTGGCCCCAGAGGATAAGTGTTTTTGGGAACTGTGAAACCTCTAAACTCTCATTAAAATGGCTTCCCAAAGAATGCAACACAAGCTCAGCATGCACCAAGGGAGCCTGTGAGCCAGGGAATTAAGACAGAAAAAATTACTGAAAACAAAGACATCTGGAAAGTGTTGCTGATAAACCAAGGTTTTGTCTTTGCTTCCTGACAAGAGGACAGTCCTCAACAGCTTCTAACTATAATCTTAATTGCTTACACTTTGAAGGAGTTTGAAAGAAGTACAAGCCACAGAGAGTATCCTGAGTTTCTCTGAGTAGGTTAAGAAACAAGGTGAAATGTAAACCATTATCCATGGGGTACAGCAATGCTCCAAAATGTATTTACCAAATGCAATGAATGTTCCACGATGATGAAAGAGGTTGTTGATATGGGAGGAGTGGGGTAAGGGTGGTAGGGGGGTATATGGGGACCTTTTATATTTTTTGAATGTAACATTAAAAATAAAATAAAATAAAGAGAGAACAGAAATGATGAAGCCAGGATTGGCTGCCTTTTCTCCTTTTGCATATAATTGGTTGAATTGCAATGTATATAGAAATCTCCCAATACCTATAAAAACAGTTTGTGCATTTACCTGGATCTTAACAGTGTTCTGGCCACCACCAATTTACACTTCCTCTTTCCAAACAGAAGTAGTGTTAAAATTAACAGTAAGGGGGAAGCAGATTTGGCCCAATGGATAGGGCATCCACCTACCACGTGGGAGGTCCATGGTTCAAACCCCGGGCCTCCTGACCCGTGTGGTGAGCTGGCCCACGCACAGTGCTGATGCATGCAAGGAATGCTGTGCCACATGGGGGTGTCCCCCGCATAGGGGAGCCCCACATGCAAGGACAGCGCCCTGTAAGGAGAGCCGCCCAACGTGAAAAAAGTACAGCCTGCCCAGGAATGGCACCACACACATGGAGAGCAGACACAGAGAGATGATGCAACAAAAAGACACAGATTCCAGGTGTTGCTGACAAGAATAGAAACGGACACAGAATAACATATAGCAAATGGACACAGAGAGCAGACAACTGGGGGGGGAGGAGGGGAGAGAAATCAATTTTAAAAATTAACAGGAAAGAGGAGCATAATGAGAGACAAAGTAATTTTCTGACTGGTCCAAAGTATTCACCTGGGTAATATTTTATCTTCAAGTTTTAGAATTAGTAGTGCGGTAGAAACTCCAAACTCCAAGACAGATCTCCCCCACAAATCCTTTATCTGTTCTGGAAGGAAGATGCCCAGAGCCCACCCAGCAACTCTAGATGGCTTCATTTGGCTCTACTTGCAAAATCAGACCGACTGTTCTGCATTAACCACAGCCCCCAAACCTCACGGAAGAAAACTCTACGGTCATGTAATAAATACCCAACGCCAGAACTTTCCACAGCTAAATATGCATTCACCTCCATATCTGAAAAACAGATAACCCTGAAAAGGCCATCCTGAGGGAAAAAGGTACACCCATACACAGGTCACTCTCCTGGGGGCAGGTCCCCTGTGGGTGGCTAGTGCCATCCTTGGGGTGCTGCGTGGAGTCTGCAAAACAGTTCTCTCCAAATTCTTTAAGCATGGATAACGCTTCATCCAGCCTGTCTCCAGCTTAACAGATATTCTTCCCCCTGGCTGTCATGCCTAAGCACTCCGGAACTGAGAGAAAACAGACACAACCAACACCGGCTTGGAAGAGAGTGTCATCACAAAGCTAATCCACAGAAAGAAACGATGCCAGGTGAAATTGCAGGTCGGTGTGGTGCTGGGATTGTCACCCATCAGAAAAATGCTCCCCCATTATGGTTCGGAAACGTAGCGGATATTTGTGTACCTACTTTCAGATTCTGGTAGTGAACCGTCAGTGAGCAGTGGGAGCCGGGGAGAGGGCTGGCCCTCGGGTTTTCATCAGGAGAATGGAGGGGCGGCATCACCTTTCTCCCAGGACTCTTCTGAAGATTCTATGACAGATGCATGTTAGAAGGTGCTGGATGTGTTGGAAGACTTGAGCGGGATCTGGTGTCCCAACAGAAGGGCCAAGAGAGGAGGGCCAGGGTCGGCCCTGTAACACTGGTTTAGGGATGAGAGAGAGGAGCCAAAGAGGTAAGAGATGGGGGCTATTTCAAGGTCACTGTGGCCAAGGACAGTCTCAAAAGGGAAGAAGGTTTGCATCAAATGCAGAAAGATTCTAAAGGAGGAGGACTGAGATAAGCCCCCTGGACTTGAGAGTTGGAAGTGGTGATAGGAGCAGAAGCCAAATTATGAGATTAGGATGTGGCAGGTGAGGTAAGGGACCCAGACAAGGGCTATGCAAAGGTGCTTTGTGGACTTGCAGTAATGGCATTGCCTGGAGCTTGTTACAGATGCAAACTCCCGGGCCCCTCACAAGACCTGCTGAATCAGGATCTCTGGGGAATGGGGCCCAGAGTATTCCAGTTGATTCTGATGTTCACTAAAGTTTATGAATCCCTGGCCTAGACTATTCAGACAGGAAAGATGGAAATGAAAACAATGTGGAAATTCAAGGGAAGCTGAGTCAAGGCACAATGTTCACAGCCATGGCAGAGAGACCAAAGACGTCATGGAGAGGACGGGGCCGGGGCCTGGGGCACAGGTGCCCATGGCTCAAGACTGCAGTGGAGGGCGGGCCTTAGCAATCTCTGTCCCTCTGAGTCAGAAGAGGAGTGGACCACGGGTGAGGACAGAAAACTTCTGAGGTTGAGAAAGGTTGAGCTGAGGGTGCTCAACTCAGGTGAGAAAATTCATGCCCTTGCTATCCACTTGGGATTTTAGTATTATTACTGCCCATATAAATGACATGCCATGGTAAGGAAGAAAAGCTGGAGCCTGAGGTAAAAGTGTTTATGCAAAGCAGACAACTGGCCTGCTGTTATTTCCCCCACGGATGGACTAACAGGAGGCCGGCCCCAGAGGAGAGGCGGCCACTCAGCTGGGAGGGGCAGAGGCCTCCTGCCCACATGCAGCCTGCATTTCAGTCTCTTGTACCCAGTTCAAGGCATTTCCATTCCCTACTTGAGTCTTGAAGATGGGAAATCCACTTAATCCTCTTGCTTTCTTCAGAGAACCAGAACAAGGCTTTGCATTTAGCAAGGTCATAATTAAATACTGGCTGATAGGCTGTGTGGAAGAAAGCACTCTTCCTGAACCATTGTGTTTCAAAACTATTGCTCACTGCCAGCAGGCGTTTACTCCTTTCATTCTGGACGGCAATATTAATTACCAAAACAATCAATAAAATGAATAATATTAATGCTGTCATAGTTCATACTAATGCAAACTTCCAGGCTGAGAACACCTGATCGTGGAGCAGAACTGCACGCCTGGTTCCTGCATGGAGGCCTGCGGACTCTAAATTAGAATCTGCTCTCCAGACTTTCGTTCCTTTGAGGAACATAAAATGTGTGATACCTGTGCAGGTAGGGTGCTGGGGGGATCCTATTGGCAGAGACCACCTGGCTGAGACCAGGGAGGATTGAGAGCAACTCTCATGAACTACAGAATGCAGCTCCACGTGTACCTTTGCTTCCACCCTGCCAATGCTCAGGGTGGGCCTGTGCCCGGCAGCAGCTGTGCTTCCCAGGCTGTGGAGCTCGAAGTGGGCTGGTGTGGGGACAGCGGTTTCACAAGTACTTACCAAAACCCACCAAGGATCTCCAAGGAGATCAAGCAGAAAGCTTCTTGGCTAAGGCCTGTTCAGAAATGGCCAATGGGTTATTCCTTATGACTAGTTCTGTGAACTACTGACCCATCACCCACCAGTTGCCAGAATGTACCAATGGCCTGCTATGTGCCAAGCACCATGACTGCAAGTAGGAAGGAAAAGAATCGTGGGCTGTAGGTCTGGCCTCAAGAGGTCCTACGTATGTGGTTAGGAGAACAGAAAGAAAAACAAAAAACATGCCGAACAACTGTGGGATATAGGACATTATATAACAAGAGGGGGATTTCACAGAATAGTTTAAAAAGTATCAAAGAGGGGAAAAATCAGAGCGAGTTAGTGCCTAATTACCTACATATTTTTGTTGGGGAAAAAAATAATCACATACAAGCGTGCTTGGCTTAGGCCTGGGGGCTTGGATTCTGGCAGAAAAATGCACAAACCCAGACCATAGTTTGGCTAAATTAAAGAGAATGAAGTCTTACTCTTCTCTGGCACTTCACTGCATTTATTTACATTTATTTTTTCTTTATGTAATTCTATAGTAGTAAGGAAAAGAGTGGGGTGTTGGTGATGGCAGATGTTGCCTATTGTGCCTGAAGGTTGAAGAATTTTCCTTCCAGACTATTTTGCTCAGACGCAGACAAAAAAAACAAACGCCAAGTACTCCCCTGCATGGCCCCTGGCAAGTCCCTTCATTACACTCTTCTCTTCTCTCTGTTCTGCCTTCCTCACTGATTTATCTTTAGTAACTGGAACATTCCCACCAGATACCTTAAGTTTTCATGGAGGTAGAGTTCATTCACCACTGGGCAAAGAAAGAACAGCAGGATTTGTATCCAAGTCAACCAGGATAGGGAATACCTAACCCAAGTTGTAGGTTGCTATAGAAAATGTGTGAGAAAAATGGATGTATAACAGGAAAAACAAAATGAAACTTAAAAAAAAATTCATTTCCTACAACATTCTATAAGAGAAATCCCTGAGTAGTTTCTCTTCTGTTTCTTTCCTGAAACTTTTTCATATCACCTCTAATGTGCCAAAATCACAGTGTTCCGAGAGTTAGAATTCGGGTGAGGCAAGAAGTAGGAATCTGGGAAGCCGACTTGGCCCAGTGGTTAGGGCGTCCGCCTACCACATGGGAGGTCCACGGTTCAAACCCCGGGTCTCCTTGACCCGTGTGGAGCTGGCCCACGCGCAGTGCTGATGTGCGCAAGGAGTGCTGTGCCACGCAGGGGTGTCCCCCATGTAGGGGAACCCCACGCTCAAAGAGTGCGCCCCATAAGGAGAGCCACCCAGCACGAAAGAAAGTGCAACCTGCTCAGGAATGATGCCGCACACACAGAGACCTGACACAACAAGATGACGTGACAAAAAAGAAACACAGATTCACGTGCCTCTGATAAGGATAGAAGCGGTCATAGAAGAACACAGCGAATGGACACAGAGAGCAGACAATGGCGAGGGGGAAGGGGAGAGAAATAAATTGAAAAAAAAAAAAAAAAAAGAAGTAGGAATCCAATTGGAAGAAATGGAGGTAAATACCACCATAGGAATGAGCGTGCCTGCTGGGTTTCATCTTGGAAGTTGGACTAGGATGTACCCAACTTCCACATGGAATAATTAGCCCAAATGCTTTTACCAGTAACTCATCTCTTTAATAAAAAGTCCTTGGGTGGCAGACTTGGCCCAGTGGTTAGGGCGTCCGTCTACCACATGGGAGGTCAGCGGTTCAAACCCCGGGCCTCCTTGACCCACGTGAGCTGGCCCATGTGCAGTGCTGATGCGCACGAGGAGTGCTGTGCCATGCAGGGGTGTCCCCTGCATAGGGGAGCCCCATGCGCAACGAGTGTGCCCTGTAAGGAGAGCCGCCCAGTGCGAAAGAAAGTGCAGCCTGCCCAGGAATGGTGCCGCACACACGGAGAGCTGACACAACAAGATGACGCTACAAAAAGAAACACAGATTCCCATGCTGCTGACAACAACAGAAGCGGACAAAGAAGACGATGCAGCAAATAGACACAGAGAACAGACAACTGGCGTGTGGGGTGTAGGGGGAAAGGGAGAAAAATAAATAAATGAATCTTAAAAAAAAATCCATAAATGCCCTTGTTAAAAAAAAAAAAAGTCCTTGATTATTTATTCTTTGCACTGAAGTCAGGGTGTCCTGCACCAGAGATTCACAGGTGGCCTACAGTTTTTCTATTCTGTCAAAACAAAACAAAACAAAACAAAACACTCTTTGACTCTAATTCCTCAATCCCTATTTCAAAATTCCTAAATCATCTCAGGTTAACACTTACCTAGCCAAGATGGAGTTAGAGGGATCAGATTTACCTTCCCAGCTGAAACACTGAAAACAAAATATAGGAAGCAAAGGTTTTCAGGCAGGACAGTAATTGCTGAGAGTGGTGAACAAATGGGCAGAGCCCTGTGGGTGTCCCTGGGTTTCTCCCTGAGTTGAGAAGATGGAGTTTCTCAAGGTAGCTAGAGTTGGCAGGGCAGAATGCAGAAGAGGAGAGAGGTGCATAGAGAGAGAAAGAGAGGGTTCCAGAGATCTGCAGAGGACACTTGAGTCTTTAACTGAGCACTCTTCAAGGCATTCATATGAGGAAATTGCCCAGGATTGGGAAAAGAACCACCCAAAAGAAGCAGGCAGAACAATCCTTGAGGGTCACAGAGCTGGGAAGAGTTCTAGTTCCCACCTTCCAGAGTGAAATGCTTTGTAATTCATGGGGCACGGGGTAGAGTGCTCAGAATGGTCTAGCTCAGCAGGTAGGAAAAATGAGTCCAATATTAAAGGCTGCCCTGGTCCTGTGTAACAAAACTTAAAAGGAAATCTCAAAAAGACCAAACTATTTCTGAATAACTTAGCAGCACTCAGGAACAAAACTCAAGAATATTTTGAGGAATACAAAAATATCTGACACCCATAAAGGTGAAATTCACAACACCTGTATCCAATTAAAAGTTACCAGGCATGCAAAGAAGCAGGAAAATACAACCTATAATGACCTATAATGAGAAGAAAAATCAATCCGTAGAAACAGAACCAGAAATGACAAGACGATAGAATTCATAGACAAGCATATTGAAACGTTTATTAAAACTAAATTTCAGAGAGGGGGCAAGATGGCGGCTGAGTGAACATCCCTGTTAGAGTCTTCTGCAGGGAATCGGCTGGGCGGCGTTGGAGACTCTTTGGGACCGGATTGTTTCGGGATTTTTGCTGGTCCGGAGGTGTCTGGACATCGATTTGGAGGGAAGGTAACAGAGAGGATTCGTCTGTGAAATATACACGGAGATCCCAGCTACCTGCAGAGGATTCCCTTCTTGGGTAGGCGGAGACGAGGCATCTAGCCCCGCTCGGTGGGGCTGAGCCAGGCGGGGCCGGGCCGCGGTAGCGTTTGGAGCCGGGCGGGGCCGGTGCAGGCCCCGGCTGCGGGCCGCGGTAGCGTTTGGAGCCGGGCGGGGCCGGTGCAGGCCCCGGCTGCGGGCCGCGGTAGCGCTTGGAGCCGGGCGGGGCCGGTGCAGGCCCCAGCTGCGGGCCGCGGTAGCGCTTGGAGCCGGGCGGGGCCGGTGCAGGCCCCGGCTGCGGGCCGCGGTAGCGCTTGGAGCCGGGCGGGGCCGGTGCAGGCCCCGGCTGCGGGCCGCGGTAGCGCTTGGAGCCGGGCGGGGCCGGTGCAGGCCCCGGCTGCGGGCCGCGGTAGCGCCTGGAGCCGGGCGGGGCCGGTGCAGGCCCCCCGCTGCGGGCCGCGGTAGCGCCTGGAGCCGGGCGGGGCCGGTGCAGGCCCCGGCTGCGGGCCGAGGTAGCGCCTGGAGCCGGGCGGAGCCGGTGCAGGCCCCGGCTGCGGGCCGCGGTAGCGCTTGGAGCCGGGCGGGGCCGGTGCAGGCCCCGGCTGCGGGCCGCGGTAGCGCTTGGAGCCGGGCGGGGCCGGTGCAGGCCCCGGCTGCGGGCCGCGGTAGCGCTTGGAGCCGGGCGGGGCCGGTGCAGGCCCCGGCTGCGGGCCGCGGTAGCGCTTGGAGCCGGGCGGGGCCGGTGCAGGCCCCCGCTGCGGGCCGCGGTAGCGCTTGGAGCCGGGCGGGGCCGGTGCAGGCCCCGGCTGCGGGCCGAGGTAGCGCTTGGAGCCGGGCGGGGCCGGTGCAGGCCCCGGCTGCGGGCCGCGGTAGCGCTTGGAGCCGGGCGGGGCCGGTGCAGGCCCCGGCTGCGGGCCGCGGTAGCGCTTGGAGCCGGGCGGGGCCGGTGCAGGCCCCCGCTGCGGGCCGCGGTAGCGCTTGGAGCCGGGCGGGGCCGGTGCAGGCCCCGGCTGCGGGCCGCGGTAGCGCTTGGAGCCGGGCGGGGCCGGTTCAGGCCCCGGCTGCGGGCCGCGGTAGCGTTTGGAGCCGGGCGGGCCGGGTCAGGCCGCGGCGGGTACGGAGCCGGGCAGGGCCGGTCCAGGCCGCGGTGGCGGGAGGTGGATGCCGGAGCCGGCTGGGCCGCTGTAGCGAGCGGAGCTGGGCGGAGCCAGGCCAGGCCAAGGCGGCGTGAGGAGCCGGGCAGAGCCGGTCCAAGCCTCCGCGGCGGGCGGAGCCGGGCCTGCGGAGGGGTTTCTGTTTTTTTTTTTTTTTTTTTTATTGTTTGTTTGTTTGTTTGTTTGTTTGTTTTTAATTTTACTTAATTTTTTTTTTTTTTTTTTTTTTTTTTTTTTTGAGCATCTGCAGTACTGGGGAGTTCGTGGGCCCTGGGCGGCCTATTGGGGGTTTGTGGGAAGGGAGGTGCTTGCAGACCCATTTGGGCAGACAGACGGGGGGTTTTAGGGCAAAGCGGGGGGAAGTTGTTGTTTTAGATAGTGTTGCAATTGTGACACGTGTGTACCTGTATCTCTCTTCTCCCTATCCGTTCCCCACCGTTTGCCCATCCTCTTTTTTTTTCTTCCTTTCTTCTTGCCTTTCTTTTTTCTCTATTATAATTAGTTTGTTTTTTTTTGTTTGTTTGTTTTTGTTTTTTTTTCGGTTTTCTCTTTCCCTCTTGTCCCTCATCTTCCACTTATTTTTACTTTAATTCAAGTATACAATAGGTGCTACAGGGAACACCTCACATTTGCTGGGTTTTCCCATCCTCCACTGCCTCATTTCTGTGTGAACTGATTTAGGCTACCTACACTATCCCCCTTCCCCTGCATCTTGATATCCACTATCATCTACTGTCTCTCCTATATTCCACCCCCCACCTCCCGTTCTTTGATCCACAAAGTGTCTAACTCTTAATTTCTAATACCTTTGTTCTGTTTTCTGTCTATTATCCACTCTTGAAACTATTACCTTTCTTTTCTTTTTCCCTCTCTCATGAAAACAATAGCTGTGTAGTTCATACCATATTCCTCCCAAATTCAGTCATCAACTTCATAAAAGGTACTCTACCTACAGCTATAACTCTATACAATCTACATGAATCTAACCTCCATCCTTCCAGATCTCATATTCCTGCTTTATTAACATACATCACCAATACAACTTTACACTTTTCCCTTGCTTACACAATTGCCTTTCCCCAACACTAATACTTTCCTCTAAAGTGAACTTAACCAACAACAAGTAACTAGAATAAGAAGAAAAAAGTGACAAAGAGAAGATATAACACCTGTGCAAAAATAACAACTAATTAACCTCCAAGAGCAGACAAAGAAGCTAAGGAACTGATTAAATTCGTCAAAATAAAGAGATGACCAGAAAGCAACAAAAATCTACGAACCAAACCAATAATCAGGAAAACATGGCTGAATCCAATCAACAAACCAATAATCACGAAGGGGAGCAAAACTTGGCACAAGCAATGAAAGATCTCAGAACATTTATCACTGACAAATTTGATGCAGTAATGAAAGAGGTTAACAACATGAAGACATCACTTGGAGGGGAAATTGCAGACATACGCAAAAACATAACAGATATGATGGGAATGAACACCACAGTTCAAGAAATCAAAAATACACTTGCAGCAAATATCAGCAGACTAGAAGAGACAGAGCAGAGAATTAGTGATGTGGAAGACAGTACATCAGAAATCAAACAGATAGTAGAAGGGGTCAATAAGAAGATAGAAAAAATCCAATTAGGATTTAGGGACCTGAATGACAATGCAAAACGCTCAAACATACGTATTATAGGCATTCCAGAAGGTGAAGAGAAGGGAAAGGGGTCAGAAAGAGTGTTGCAGGAAATAATGACTGAAAACTTCCCAAATCTACTGAAAGAGACAGATGTACATATCCAAGAAGCACAGCGCACTCCACAAGTCATAAACCCCAACAGGCCCACCCCAAGACATATACTTGTCAAATTATCCAATGCTCAAGACAAAGAGAAGATCCTAAAAGCAGCAAGAGAAAAGAAAACCATCACATACAAGGGAAGCTCAATTAGATTAAGTGCTGATTTCTCTTCTGAAACCATGGAGGCAAGAAGACAGTGGTATGATATAGTCAAGGTACTAAAGGAAAAAAATTTCCAACCAAGAATACTCTACCCAGCTAAACTAGCATTCAAACATGATGGAGAGTTCAAAATATTCGCAGACAAACAGAAACTGAAAGAGTATACCAACAAGAAACCTCCCCTTCAAGAAATTCTAAAGGGAGTTCTGCAGGAAGAAAGGAAAAAACAGGAAAGGCAAAGTTGGAGGAGAGTATAAGACCAACAACAACAACAAAAAAGACAAAAAAAAATATACAAACAAAATATGACAAACACAAATCCAATCAAAATATGGCTAACACAAATAATTCCTTGATAGTAATAACACTGAATGTCAATGGATTAAACTCACCTATCAAAAGATTCAGACTGGGACACTGGATAAGGAAATATGACCCATCCATATGCTGTCTACAAGAGACACATCTTAGACCCAGAGACGCATGGAGATTGAAAGTGAAAGGCTGGAAAACAATCATACAAGCTAACAATAACCAAAAAAAGGCAGGAGTAGCTATATTAATATCAGACAAAATAGACTTTAAATGTGAAACAATTGTGAGAGACAAAGAAGGATACTACATTTTAGTCAAAGGGAAAATCTGTCAAGAAGATCGAACAATCATAAATATCTATGCCCCTAACAAGGGTGCCTCTAAATACGTCAGGCAAACGCTGGAAAAACTAAGTGAAAGAATAGATACATCTACAATTATAGTGGGGGATTTTAATACACCACTATCAATTCTGGACAGAACATCTCAAAAGAGAATCACCAAAGACACAAAACATCTGAATAGTATATTAGAGGAGCTCGATCTAATAGACATATATAGATCGCTACACCCAAACACAGCAGGATATACATTTTTCTCAAGTGCACATGGATCATTCTCCAAGATAGATCATATGCTAGGCCACAAAGAAAGGCTGAACGAATTCAGAAAGATTGAAATCATACAAAACATTATCTCTGACCACAGTGGAGTCAAGCTGGAGATTTGCAAGGGAAAGAAGCCCAGATTTCACACCACGATTTGGAAATTAAACAACACACTCTTAGAAAAACAGTGGGTCAAAGAGGAAATCTCAAAAGAAATCAATGACTACCTTGAAACAAATGATAATGATAACACAACATACCAAAATTTATGGGATGCAGCAAAAGCAGTACTGAGAGGGAAGTTTATAGCCATAAATTCATATATCAAAAAAGAAGAAAGAGCAAAAATTGAAGAACTAACTGCACATTTGAAGGAATTAGAAAAACAACAACAAAGTAACCCAACAGGAAGAAGAAGGAAGGAAATAACAAAGATAAGAGCAGAACTAAATGAAATAGAAAATAAGAAAGCACTTGAACAGATAAACAAGACCAAGAGCTGGTTTTTTGAGAAGATTAACAAAATTGACAAACCTTTAGCAACACTAACAAAGAAAAAAAGAGAGAAGATGCAAATACACAAAATAAGAAATGAGAAAGGCGATATCACCACTGACCCCACAGAAATAAAGACTACCATAAGAGGATATTTTGAAAAACTATATTCCAACAAAAATGACAATCTAGAGGAAATGGACAAATTCCTAGAAACACATAAACAGCCCATATTGACAAAAGAAGAAATTGATGATCTTAACAAACCAATCACAAGCAGAGAGATAGAATCAGTTATTAAAAATCTCCCAACTAAGAAGAGCCCAGGGCCAGATGGCTTCACAGGTGAATTCTATAAAACATTCCGGAAAGAACTGACACCAATCCTGCTGAAACTATTCCAAACCATCGAAACAGAAAGAACATTACCCAACTCCTTCTATGATGCCAACATTACCCTAGTACCAAAGCCAAACAAAGACATCACAAGAAAGGAAAATTACAGACCAATTTCTCTAATGAACCTAGACGCAAAAATACTTAACAAAATACTTGCTAATCGTATTCAACAACACATTAAACGAATTATACACCACGACCAAGTGGGATTCATCCCAGGTATGCAAGGATGGTTCAACATAAGAAAATCAATCAACGTAATACACCATATAAACAGATTGAAGGAAAAAAATCACATGATTATATCTATTGATGCAGAAAAAGCATTTGACAAAATACAGCACCCTTTCTTGATAAAAACACTCCAAATGATTGGAATACAAGGAAATTTTTTGAACATGATAAAGAGTATATATGAAAAACCTAAAGCCAATATTGTTTACAATGGAGAAATCCTAGACTCCTTCCCTCTAAACTCAGGAACAAGACAAGGATGCCCACTGTCGCCGCTCCTATTTAACATTGTCTTAGAAGTACTTGCTCGAGCACTGAGGCAAGAACCAGAAATAAAAGGCATTCAAATTGGAAAGGAAGAAGTCAAAATTTCATTATTTGCAGATGACATGATCCTATACATAGAAAACCCTGAGAGATCTACAACGAAGATTCTAGAACTCATAAATGAGTTTAGTAAAGTCGCAGGTTATAAGATCAATGCGCAAAAATCAGTAGCATTTCTGTACACCAACAATGAGCAAGATCAGGAGGAAATCAAGAAACAAATACCATTCACAATAGTAAATAAAAAAATCAAATACTTAGGAATAAATTTAACTAAAGAGGTAAAGAACTTATACACTGAGAACTATACAAGATTGTTCAAGGAAATCAAAGAAGACCTAAATAAATGGAAGACTATTCCTTGTTCATGGATAGGAAGACTGAACATTATTAAGATGTCTATCCTACCAAAATTGATCTACACATTCAATGCAATCCCAATAAAAATCAATGCAGCCTTCTTTAAGGAATTAGAAAAACCAACTATGAAATTTATTTGGAAAGGAAAGAGACCCCGAATAGCCAAAGACATACTGAAAAAGAAAAACGAAATTGGAGGAATCACACTACCTGACTTCAAAACATACTATAAAGCTACGGTGGTGAAAACAGCATGGTATTGGCATAAGGAGAGACATATAGACCAATGGAATCGAATTGAAAGCTCTGATATAGAACCTCACATATACAACCACATAATATTCGATAAAGCCACCAAACCCTCTCAACTGGGAGAGAGTGGCCTATTCAACAAATGGTGTCTGGAGAACTGGATAGCCATATGTAGAAGAATGAAAGAGGATTACCATCTCACACCTTATACAAAGATCAACTCAAGATGGATCAAAGACCTAAATATAAAAGCCAAGACCATAAAAACCTTAGAAAGCAGTGTAGGGAAACATCTACAGGACCTTGTAATAGGTAATGGATTTATGAATATCTCACCAAAAGCACGAGCAGCAAAAGAACTAATAGATAAATGGGACTTCCTCAAAATTAAAGCCTTCTGCACCTCAAAGGAGTTTGTCAAGAAAGTAAAAAGGGAGCCCACACAGTGGGAGAAAATATTTGGCAATCATATATCTGATAAGAAACTTATAACTTGCATATATAAAGAACTCCTACATCTTGAAAATAAAAAGATAAACAATCCATTTAAAAAATGGGAAAAAGACTTAAACAGACACTTCTCCGAAGAAGAAATACAAATGGCAAGAAAGCACATGAAAAAATGTTCCAAATCTCTAGCTATCAGGGAAATGCAAATCAAAACCACAATGAGATACCATCTTACACCCATAAGATTGGCAGCTATGAAAAAAACAGAAGAATACAAGTGCTGGAGAGGATGTGAAGGAAGGGGAACACTCATCCACTGCTGGTGGGAATGCAGAAGGATCCAACCATTCTGGAGAACAGTATGGCGGTTTCTCAAAAAACTAGCCATAGATTTGCCATATGACCCAGCAATACCACTGCTGGGAATATACCCAGCAGAACTGAAAACAAGAACACAAACCAATATATGTACACCAATGTTCATAGCAGCATTGTTCACTATTGCCAAAAGTTGGAATCAACCCAAATGCCCATCAACAGACGAGTGGATCAATAAAATGTGGTATATACACACAATGGAATACTACTCGGCTGTAAGAACAAACACACTACAAACACATGTGATAACATGGATGAATCTTGAGAACCTTATGTTGAGTGAAGCAACCCAGACATTGAAGGACAAATACTACATGACCTCAATGATATGAAATAAACAAGCTGCCCTAGATAGCAAGAGACTGAACGATAGGCTTGCAGGAAATCGGAGGGTGGAGGAAGGATATGAGCCGATGTCTGCAGGGGTGGAATTTAAGACGAGATGGTGGTAAGTATGAACACAAAGAAGAGATAAAAGGGGGGCAAGGGGTTGCCTTTGCTTGGGGCTTTGCGGGTTTGAGGGTGGCTGGGGAGGGACGGGTGGGTAACGTTGCCCAAAAGTGGGGGGAGGGAGGGGTAGCATACGAACCAGGAGAGGGTCAGGTGTTGGTGGAGAGTAAAATGCCGAGAAAATCATATCAAAATATAATAAAGAGGGTTACCTGTTTAGAATGCTCGGAGGGGAGGGTCTGATGCAGGACGGGCTCCTGGGGAATGTCTAAATGCTCATTCTGCCAGAGTGGGTGACACCATGGGGTAGAAACCCAAGTAGTGAGAGTGGGGGTGGACCCACATCCTGGGGAGGACTAATGCCATCCAATAGAGGGAACTGTATCCCTCGAGAGAAAGGTTGGCTCCCAGGGCATTGGGGCAGTTGAGCAAGTTAGGCCCTGAACACTATTCCATCTATCTCTGGAAGTGGCTCCTCAGGAAACGGAGGTTGGCTATCACTGAGGGCACTAAGGTGGAAGGGAAAATGGACGTTAAATGTGTGGAACCAAAGTAAATGGGGGGTAAGAGAGGAGTTTCTTGAGAGTACACAAGGATGGATATAAAACATGTAATATTACACCATAACATATAGGAGATGACAGACTGATAATGTAAACCATAATGTAAAACATAGGATAACTAAAAATGTAAAGAACTGTGTATCCTAAAGTATGCACCATAATGTAAATACAGATGTCACCTTGTTAGAAAGCTAATGTCTCAGACTCTGTACATCACTTTAAGTAAATATGATATGAATAGGGCGTAAGAGTATCACTGTGGAAGGGAAAAGGTTTTCTGGTGGATGTGTGGGAGTGCTGTATATTATATATATACATTGCTGTGGTCTAGGACTCCTGTGAAGAAAAGCTGAATAATTAGGGGGGGGGGGGGAAAAAAAAATAGGATGTGGAATTTTTTCAAGTCAACATTCTTTATCTAAGTTCTTTATCTAACTTTATCCAAGTTCTTTATCTATCCTTTAAACTCATCGCTATATGCCATTCCCTAGTAAGGGACCATGACATTATATTGGGCTTCAAATTTCGGGGAGTTCTGGATCACAGAGTGTTTCAACAATGGCAATGGAGGGATACTGGTAAGGGATACCAATGACAGATGATATATGACTGACAGGGAGCTGTACAGAACATATGTCCAGGGTGCATGGTAATGTTTGGATATACTCATAGTGGCAACAATTAAAAACCACAGTAGGGGGGGTACTGGGTTCCCGGCCAGTGGTGCTCTGTCGTGGTCCCTAGGGGAGCAGCGACAGTCTCCCAGGTACAGTGGTGGGGACCGGGAGGGAGTGAGGGTTCAACAGTGAGCCCCTGATACTAATGACTATGCTTGTGAGCTGATAAACCCAAAATAATAACAAGGCCTAGAGCAACTTTGTGCCTGGGAATTTCCTTCTGTCAGCCTTCATGTTACTCAAATGTGGCCAGTCTCGAAGCCAAACTCAGCATGTAAATGCAATGCCTTCCCCCCAGCGTGGGACATGACACCCGGGGATGAGCCTCCCTGGCAACGAGGGACCACTATCAACTACCAACTGATGATGCAACTGGAAAATGACCTTATACGGAAGGTTCAATGCGGATCAGCAGAATATCCATGTCTACATAAAATACCATGACTTTAAAATGCTGTTTGACCTAAAGTAAGGGGGAAATGGAAAGGAGAAATGAGTTTATATGGCTACGAGTTTCTAAAAAAGAGTCTGGAGGCTGGCAGAAGGTTTGCCCTCATGCACAACTGAGCAGAGTCAGAGAGACAGATAAAGCAGATACAACCCCCAGATATTGGTTCCTTTGAGGGCTAAAGAGACCCATGGGAGTTATGGTCATGGCCGATGGGGTTAACTACCAGGGCAGATGGCCCCTCTTTGGAAATGGTGTTTATGTGTGATGAATCTGGACTCAGATGGGATCTCCCTTCATAAGACTTTCATGCTAATGTGCTGGAGGTGCAGTTAATGTTGGGGTTTAAGATATATTTAGGGGATTTGAATCTCTGGACTGACAATGTGATAGCCAGATCCTGAGCCTCAACAGACTCCAGCACCTACAATCTGATTTATTGGACTTACCACACTCAGCTAAGATGGAGGTGAAGGACAACCACCACACCATGGAGCCTAGAGTGATTACAACTGAAAATGGGAGGATTGCATCCAGCATCCAGGTGGAATCTGAGCCTCCTCTTGACATAAAGGTGCAATGGACACAACCAATCCAGTGTCCACATAGAAGAGGTGGCATTGGATTGGGAAAAGTGGACATAATGGACAAAGGGTATGGGGAAAGGCAGGAAGAGATGAGAGGTGGAGGCGTCTTCGGGACATGGAGCTGCCCTGGATGGTGCTTCAGAGGTAATCACCGGACATTGTAAATCCTCACAGGGCCTACATGATGGAATAGAGGAGAGTATGGGCCATGATGTGAACCAATGTATATGAGGTGCAGAGGTGCCCAAAGATGTACTTACCAAATCCAATGGATGTGTCATGATGATGGGAACGAGTGTTGTTGGGGGGGGGGGGAGAGGGGGGGGTGGGGGGGTGGGGTTGAATGGGACCTCACATATATATTTTTAATGTAATATTATTACAAAGTCAATAAAAAAAAAAAAAAAAAAAAAAACTAAATTTCAAATGTTCAGAGAGGTAGAGCAAGCCCGAATGTGTTAAGGAGAGACATAGAAGACATAAAAAAAGATTCAAAATCGAACTTCTGGAAAGGAAAAAATCAATGTCTGAGATAAACTCCACACAGACACCCAAACTACACCAAACCGCATGTCATACAGAAAGGTGAAACCTCTTCCCATCTGTCTCTCAGGCACTTGACCTTCTCACGTGTCAGTTCCCTTCACTTAGGTGCTCTTCATTCCCTTCTACAGAGAACAGGAATTCCAGCAATGTGTTTCCAAAAAACCCCACTAATGGGGAAGGCTGGGTGAAGATTGGTAAAATACGTTCTAAGGGGTGGCAGATGAGCTCCGTTGAAGGAAACGGGGCCAGGCTCACTCACCAGGCCCCAGGCTCCACCAGCGGAAAGCCCTGGCTCTCTCCAGACCGGAAGTGAGCTGGGGGCTGCGACACCCTACTGCCGAGAGGAGAGTCATGGGGAACGGTTACAGCCACGTAATTCTC
Organism: Dasypus novemcinctus; assembly: GCF_030445035.2. Classification (NCBI taxonomy): domain Eukaryota; kingdom Metazoa; phylum Chordata; class Mammalia; order Cingulata; family Dasypodidae; genus Dasypus; species Dasypus novemcinctus. Next base: position 15,644,242 of record NC_080689.1, on the reverse strand, counting down.
ACCTCGTTGCTTTGCAGTAAAATGTTGAGCCATGGCTGCATGTCATTAGTTGAAAAAATGGTTATCAGAGTGAAATGGTATTAAAGTCAAGCCAGGCTACTAACGCGACCTTTGGGGGTTCTCGTGGCTCCCTGACGAGTATCCAGTATCAAGTCACCCTTTCCAGACTCCAGCCTGTCTCCACACACTCCCTAAACTTCCAACAGTCCGGAAAGCAACTGGTGTGGAGAAGAACGTGTCTGGAAAGCGCAGAGGCCCCCAAGCATGGCTTCCGTCCATCCCCGTGTTAACACCAGGCGGGTTTCTGCCAACACTTTATAGAGGTTAGCAGCCCTGGTTATTGGTAGGCAGTAAAGAGTGTTAAAAAAAAGCACCTAAAGGATTTCCTTTATCTGAGAGAGTCCTACTTGGCTCAGAGCCACTGTTCTGCACTCGTTCAGCTGGTGAGTATGTGGGAAATGACTGGCTCCTGTTCGCTCAGCAGCTGTCAAGAACCTTCCAGCCTCTCCCAGAGACCTACTCTCTCACCCAGAGAAGAGCTCGCACCCATGGATAGCAGGGATTGCAAACCTACTTCCTGTTCACATGATGCTGGACAATCTACACAGGGCTTTCACTTGTTATCTTATTGGGTCGGCATGACACAACTTTCTGAGGTGAGATTCTCCACATTTTATGGAGGGATAAATTCAACCCAGAGGCATCGAACAGCTCAATAAAGGTCATCTACCCATGCAATTCCAGAGGCAAGTCTAAGCACCAACGTGCCGTCCAATTCCAAATCCAGCATTTTCATTTGGGAGGGAGGGATAGAAGGCCAGTTGGAAGCAGAAAATGAGAAGCTCCATTTTCCTCTCCCACTGTTCATGCTATTTCCTGACATGTTGAGTTCCTCTTTCAAAACCTAAGAAAGTTCTTGAAAAAGCAAATAACAGGACTGGTGGCTAAGAATGAGCTTCCCCTTTACCAGAAACTCAAACCTGTACATCTGTCCACCATTCATCACGACCGCATCACAGGGCCTGCAGTGGGCCCTGAAGGCGGAAAGGGGCTCTGTGGATTCGGTGCCTGTGCTACTTTAATCATGGAACCTCTTCACGGGCATTCCATCAGAACTCCCAGGGCCTTCTCATCTTCCTCCTTGAAAACATATTTTTAAGGGGGTAAAAAATCAAAATACACAGTTGAAGAAATAACAAGCCCTCTCTATAGGTTCCTTTGCACTGAAAAGGTGGCAAAATAAACACCATAGAAGAGATGCTCACAACTTTACAAAAATTCAGAACACATAAAGTGAATGTTAACTTCAGAGTTACTTTGTTTCCAATGAGAGCTGTCAGTTATGCTAGTAAGCTACTGCCAAATGCTTTAATGCAGTATTTGGAGGCAGAAGGTCAAAATAATATTAAAATATAAAGAGATGAAAAGGCCACGGTACTCCATAAGAAAGATGAACTGAGTTCAACTTTGCAATCAACCGAGACTTGGAAAAGAATTATCTGACAATGTACATTATTATTGTGCAGAAGATAAGGAATTGCAAATGGAAATAGTAGTCTTTAATGAGGCCTATTAATTATTTTGTTATTACTTTAATTTGGCAAATTCCAGAGTTTACTTTTTTGCCTCCACTATTTTTCCAGGAGATATAAATAGCACCACAAAGACCGTTTCCCTAATATCATATAGAATTTTTTCAACATCACAACTGATGCCAACAGAGAAAAGGGCTGAAAACTAGATTCCAGAAAATCAGAATTCTATGGCCCTTCCCCTACGTACAAATGGTAGTCCTGGGATGAGAACTCTCCCCACTTGCTGAAGTTAAGCCCACCCCATTGGCTCTGCAATTCAGAACATAGATTTTCCCAAGGAGGGCTTGCAGTTGCTCCGGATCCCAGGGAGGAGCTGTTGTCCCTGTGTGTTCTCGGTGTTGAGAGGGTTTCTTCGTGCAGGGGTGCATGAGTGGCAGACCCTCAGTTGAGGTTGGGGGCACAATTGCGGGAGGACATGTGGAATGCTGGATCCCTGGCATCTAGGAGTAGTTGAAGTAGGAGGAAAACGAGACAGTGAAAAGGAGTCAGGCAGTGGGTGGAGCTGTCCTCAGGCAACAAGAAGCCAGATGAGCACGTGCCCACGCTTCTGCTCCTGGGATGTGCAAACAGAAGCAGCTCTGGGATGCATTCCAGCTAAGTGTGGAGTGATGAATGTCAGCGCTGTCTTTGATCCGTCTTGGGGTGTCAGAGGGAGAGAAGATAGAACTCCTGATTTCAACACCCATAGCAGGCTGCTCTGAGATATCACACTCACGCCAGGAGCTCTTACCTTCCATCTTCCCACGCCCTCACAGTTGTTTCAGCCTGGGCTTTCTCCTCAACATAACCTTTAGGCGCTGGAGACTTCTCTATTCATCTTCTCTTTCCAAACTGACCTTGCTGATCTCCATTCCCACTCTGCAGCCTGTGGATAGCTATTTCAACCGCACACCAGTGCCCTGCAACCATGCACAGCCATGCCCTTCTAGCATTTCCACACTGCTAGGTGCAAACCCAGGAATTCTTCACCCCTCTTTTACTCCTTCAGCTTCCTCCCTCAGCTCTCTGCAATCTCTTCCATGTCTCCTGGAAATTCCCTATCATATCTCCTGTGGTGAGTCCCCTCAATAGCCTCTATTCTCAAATCTTAAACCTTGTCATCCTCAACAGGTAACCCTTCCTGCAAAGCAGGTAAGATCAAGACAACTTGGCATAAACTCTGAACATCCCTCCAATCCTCAGTACATCTCAGTATCTTTACCCATTATCTCCTCTTCTCTCTGGATGGCTTCTCTTCTCATCAAGGTGGGCCATCCAGCTAAGTTCTTCCTTTCATTCCCTTCCATCTTTACTGGAACAGCAAGTCCTCAATTGGCCCCTCTATTTCTTTCATTTTTATCTTTTCCCTCTTCTAGTCTTCTTCCTTTAGAGTGCCCTTTCCATATATAAAACTACTCAAAACGTTACCTCAATTCTGATAACTCCTTAGGATATGTCCTTTTTCTTGCTCTTCATGAAAGAGAAATCCACTTCTTCACCCACTAATTTCTTGTAATTTATTGTTGTTCCTCTATGCAATTGCAACAGCCTTTTCCAGGCTGGTGGGAAAGGAAGGCTGTGACAGAGAAGTTTTCTTCTTTGGGATTACTTTGAATAAGGCTAAATCATTTAATGTCACTGCCTTCTCCATGCTAAGGAAACATATCCTGAATAAAATAAACCAAAGACCCTCAAATGGGATGGTCCCTTCTCTCCTGAGGATGCACTCTTTCTAACTGTGGCAGAGATTGGCTACCTGTTCACCAAAACTACCTCCTCTTCCTCCTGGGCACATGGCAGAGAAGATCAAATTCTGCCTGTGGGGCTCATCATCTAAGGGTGACTGAGGCAGCATGGAGCCTATGGAGGCACAGAGGGAACCCTTGATCCAGGAGAGGAGGACTTAAAGGGAAGGGTCTCCCCACAGAGGGCACATGGGAACTGACTTCTCAGGGATCAGCAGCTCTTATCCAGGTGAGTGGAGGCTGGGAGTGCTTGGCCATAGGGATTAGCGTGTATGAGGAAACAGCAGTGAGGAAAAGGGCAGGTTTTCTATCCACTCCTAAAATACAATGTCTCCCTCAGCTGCTAGTTCAGCCTCTGGAGGAAATTGGGATCAGCAAGTAGTGCTATCCCCATTCCAGTTCACCACACAGAGGTGATGTCTGTGTATAATGAACACCACAGGGGCAATGAAACAGACAGAAATGGTGTGCAGCCTGTGAGGAGCTACATGGAAGTCTGCGGGGAGAGTGTCACTAATGGAAGATATGTGCAAACTCCAAAATCCTGGATCAAGGAATAATGTGCTATTTCTGTTTCTGAACAGCCCGGCCAAGCACTGCCTTCTATATAAACACCATATATGTTTATTTAAAGTAATAACTAGCCCAACACCAACTTTTCCCTTACACTATGCTTCCCCTAAGTATATACCACTGAGTCCCCAGATAGTGACTAGCTCTGGACATCACTGCATTTTTTCTGAATCCAAAAATATGGCTCTTGGCTAATTGTTATGCTGCTGTTACTCATGCAGTCAAACATTTATTAAGCACCTGTTGTGTGCTGATCACTTAGTTAATCACTAGGGATATTAAAAATGAATAAGGAGAATACTTCCTAACTCATTCTCTGAGGCCAGATTGTTCTCATACCAAAGCCAGACAAAGACACCACCAGAAAAGAAAACTGCAGACCAATATCCCTTCTGAATATAGATGCAAAAATCCTCAACAAAACACAAGCAAATGGAATCCAGAAACATATTAAAGGGATTCTACACCATGACAAAGTGTGATGTATTCCAAAAATACAAGGATGGTTCAACTAAGAAAATCAATCAGTGTAATCAGTGACACAGGGTTTCCAAAACTTGTGACTGTGGCAGTCAGAAAAGTGGCTGCTGCTGCTGCTACTAGACATTCAATTGTAAATTCCTGCCCAGGCCCTAGGATTCCTCCCCCTTGGTGTCACACCAGAGCAGACTACTGGAAAATTTCTGCTCACACCTCCATGCGAACATGAGCATGCACCAGCAGCATGGACCAAGTGAATGGGCAAGATACGTTTTGTCACCATTTAAATTCTGGCTATTTTGCTTCTATCCCTAAAGGAATGGAGTTGACAAGCCACAGAAAGGAATCCTAGAAATTCTTTAATCTACGTACAGCAGATGAAGGGTATGAGAGGTAGAGTGATGGATGTCTGTGGCAAATCCGGAAGCATCCAGCCAGAGTGTCATGATACCTTCTCTCCCCATAGACATGACCAGAGCAGGTATAAGAAAGTTGTGCTGCTCCTTCTCTTCTTCCAAGTCCTGGGGGTTATCTTATTGAATCCATCGATGCAATAATCTTTTCTCTGAATTATCAGATCTTCAGAGCATCACCAGCAGGCTCCTTTAATAAATCTGTGCCCCACCACTTCTACCGCCCATTTGAGAGTTAATCGAAAGTGACCCATGGGCCACCATGGGCTTCGACCTCTCCTGTCTTAAGCCAACTCTATTCGCATGTCTGTGCTTATGTGCAAGCATGTGCACACGCTACGCAAAACCAGACCTTTTCAGGTGATCTGACATTCATCGACATGCAAAATATTGAGAAGTTTGCCCTGGAAAATTTTATTTCCAGAAGGTAACCAAATCATTGTATTATACCAATGGAGTTGAGCCATCCCTCTTTAGGGAATCAAGAAAACTGTCCCCTCCCCTTTCCAAGGCCTGCCCATCTGTGCATTGTGGAAAGAGCATAGACCTGGCGGGCAGGGCTCTGAGGCTCCTGCCATTACTTCCCTGGGAAACTTGACGCGTGGGGCAATCAACTTTCTGGCTTCGCATTTGTTACCAGTCCAACAGGGACAATAATCTCCCGTAAAACTTCTGGGAAAGTTGTTCAAATAAAAGCAGACAATTAATATAAACTACTTGGAATAATAACAGCTCTGATCAAACGTGATACTAACGAAACCTTCCTCTAGGGAATGGCTAAGTAAGCTTTTCTCCCAGAGCCAAATGAAAATGCAGCAAAAATACTCCTGGGACACTGTGCGACTCTCTCTTCTGAATAAAACTGGTACCCAAGGAAGACTGTGAGCTAACTGCTTGACACGGGCATTCAAACCCTCTCTGCTCATTTCTTTGCCTGCCATCATGCCACAGATATGGAGCCAGAAGAATTATGAAGGAACTTCTCCTCTCCCTAGGCTTTTTACCAAGTTTGTTGATGTTTCTAAGAATCTGGAGAAAGGATCTGTGTGTGTGTGCATGCGTGTGGGGGTGCACATGTGTGTAGAAGTATGAGCACATACAGTGTCTATGTAAGTAGCTGTTCACATGCATGCAAACCATGTGGCAGGTAACTTGTATTTTATTCAGTGGAAGTTAAGCACCATCACACTATCAAGTAACTCTGGAAGTCCTTTTTATGAATGACTTGTGATATCAGCCTCCTCATGCCTGTAGGTAAACAACTGATTATTTGACTATAGGGGCAGAACTTAACATCTGTGCTCCTCACATTTCATCGTTACGTTCAACCACGTTTGCGGACTATTGTGGTCTTTGAAATCTTGACTCCAGCCTCCATGCATCCTCCCAGGCAAGCATCTCCGCAAATGTGCTCACGTGTCCCGTGTCTCCATTCAGGTCACCACAGTGAAGGCCCAGGGCAGAGCAGGAGAGAGTGCAGCCCTCTGTCCTGGCTCTGGGTCTGTCTCCAGGGTCCCAGTACAGGCCTTGAGGATCTCTTTCCAGGGAGCTGCGTCTCATACCATTCAATACAAATGTCCACACTTTGAAGACCAGGGCCATCTGCCTTGTTCATATTATTCAACAGCAAACATGACTCAGTGCAGGAAGCTACGGCAGATGTGTAGAACCTGCACAGAAATTGGAGACATAGCCCTGCCTTTACCCTCTCGCTTTAGGAGCATCTAGTACTCATGAAAAACTGTTCAGCTGTACAAGGCCAAATATGATCAACGCTAAGGAATGACACCAAGGTCTTAGATAAATACACCATGCGCAAATGAGCAGCTATTCATTTCACAAACATCTAGAACAACGAAACCACTGCAACTAGGAATAGGACTTGCAAGCCTGCCTGGGGCCAGGCTTGCTTGTCTACTTTGTTGATTTTTTTAAGCCTGACACCTCCTCCAGAGGCACATATTGCCCTCACCTCAGGGAGGAGTTTGAGTTTCAGGGAGGTTATGCAACTTGCCAAAAGTCACATACAGTATCCACGGGGGAACCGGGATTTGAGTCTTGCTGCATCAAAGTGCAGGCTTTCCCCTAACTTGCTCCTCGGTCCCCTTATGCTCCTGCCCTGGGGTTACCACGACCCATGAGAGATGGACCCTGTGCAAGGAATTGTCTCTGCAGGCCATATCAATGGCAGACGCCAAGCACAGCAGTCTTGTAACCCATCAAGAAGGAGCCTGCAGATGGTGGGCAGGTCCTTTTTTATATATGTCCAGGCTCTCCCTGTTGCTGTGAACATCAGGGCTAGTCTCGGTCCAAGCAGCACATGGGAATCGGCCAGATGCAGAGAGTGTCACAGGTAGACTTCAATGGTTGGTTTGAAATACTGTAGACAGTGCTGGCAGCCCTCCGTGATGAGGGAGAAGCACTCGCCTGGCCCTCCTGAGCCAGGTTTTTTTAGTTTGCATCAATTTCATTTCCTTTAGAACAGGTGCATTCTGAAAAATCAAACTGATGACAAATCATTCTGCTCCTTCAAGGACTGAAGAAAGAGAAGGAAGGCCAAGTCTGTGTCTTTGGGTTTAAATCTTCCATCCACTAGTCTGAAAACTCCCCCAGGGGCAGGAACTGTGCTTTCTGCCTCCTCTCTGTCCCTCCGACTCTGCTCCTCTCTCTTGGAGCTGAGCAGATGTCAGTGCATGTTCAGCCCGGGTCTTGTCAGTGGACACTGCAGGCGAGTTCCCCGAGGGAGGGGACTCGGCAGAGGGCCAGGTGTGGTGGTGACAGCTGGAGGATGGTAACTCCCAATTACCCAGGGAGAGAAAGGAACAAGGAACAAGAGTCCAGGCCATGGGACTGGGGGCAGGGGAAATAGGAAGGAGCTGGAAAGGGAATAAGGAAGGTCAAAGGATTTGGGAAGGGAAGTTGCACCTGAGTGCCAAGGAAGCATCTTACGATGAGCAAGACACAGATGGATTTTGTGCTCAGTGAACAATGGGTCCCAATGCGGTTCACTTGGCAGATGGGCGCTAGGGAGAGGACGTCTTTATATATACAGATAGCATATCAGGAAATGCAAACATTTCTCAGAAAATAGGTTTCCAGCACAAGGCCCAGGTCGGCTCCCTGAGGATCTTTGTGCTATTTTGTCTCACTGTCCCTGAGACTCAGCTAAGCACAGAGTAAAGAAATAAGCAATGTTTGTAGAGAACTCTACAGTTCACTAAACACTTTCTTACTTATTTCTTAAAGAGCTAACATTGGTCAAGCATCATGAACCACACAGAAACGACGGGAAACCAAGGCTAGCAGAGGTGTAAGTCCCTTGGCAAGCATCACAGAACAAGTGTGTGATGGTGCTGGAATTCAGAGCCTAGAAACATCTTTGTGCTTCCCATTGTGCCCCATGTCACAAATCATATCTGGAACTGAAGCCTCTGAGTTGTTTTCTAATGGAGGTGCTCCCTCCTGGAGGAGGAAACTTCCTCACAATTTAATTTTATGAGATATGTTAATTAAGATATGCCACCAATTAAAGGTCAAGATAACCAGGTTACATTTTCTTCATGAGCACTGAGAGCTCATCTTCCTAGGGGGTTAAGAGAGCTCCAAGCTCAATGATGTAGCTAATATTGTGATGTCTGACTGAGCAGCAGCAGGAAACCCAAATCCCAGAGGCTCTCTTCCTGAACCCCGGGCTGTGCTCTGAGACAAACCCTGTGGAAAAACCCCTGAGTTCCTGACTGAGTCTAATCTCAAGTGTCTGGCTGTACTCCCAGAGGGAAGACGGTTTGGGCTAAATGGTAAAGTTTATGGTCCCTCCCTGAGGGTATATACAAGGTGAGAGTAATGGACTGACTTTTGCTCCATACCTCAGGCACTCCCAAAGGGAATTAACGTATAAGTAACATGACAGTCTCAGGGAATGCTCTTTTTGGGTTTCTCTGTCTTTAGTGGTTTCTGAAAACCAAGGTAACTAGCAGTTTATCATAGAACATCCCTGCTGGCAAGTGGCTATGGGCCCCACTGCCATGTCTCCAGGAGTAACCGCCATATCTTGTCTCCACTGAGGCTGCAGACTTGACCAGGAAGGTACCAGGAAAATGGGTGGACAGAAAAGGAAGTGAGGCCCCTGCCCTAAAGGTAGTTGGGACTGAGCTCTGCCATGCCTACTGGAGACGAGAGAAGTGTGCCTGAGCTTGAATGCCATCCTGGGCCCTCCTAACCCAGTGGAAATGTGTAAGGATTGAAGGAGGCACGTCTGAGAGAGGCAGTTCTGGGAATGGAGGTGGAGGGCATGGAGGGCCGCCGGAGGAGAAAGGTGTGGAAGCGTACCTCACATCCCCTGAAGGAGGAATATTTCAACGCAGCTTCTCCAGTAACCAAGCAAGCCCAGAAGGGCACAGACACGGCCAGGCTCACCCGTCTGTCTCTTGAATATGTCTGAAGGCCCAGGAAATACAAAAAGCCTAGCTGATTGGTTTTCAAACCCTGTTCCGAAGTGATTGGTCTCCTTGCTAATGCTAATGCCTTCAAGCAGAGGATATTTCTACCTGTGTTGGGATTGCTTGTAAGATTTTTTTCTCAGCTTTTAAACTTCAGTTTAAAGGAAAATATGCAAATCTAAACTGTAAAGTATTTTACAATTGTACACAGCCAGGCAACCACCTCCAAGACCAAGATGTAAATTATTTACAGTACCCCAGAAACCTCCCTATTGCATCTTCCAGTCACCATTCCCCCAAAGAAACCGCTACTCTGACTTGAATCTCCATGGGGGAGTTTTGCCTGTTTTGTCTGGCGTCTTTCACTTGAAACGTTGACTGTGAGCTTCATCCATGCTTTTACGTTAGCAGTGTTTTGTTCATTCTCATTGCTGGGTAGTGTTCCACTGTATGAATGGGCCATCATTTATTTATCCATTCTACTGCTGATGGACATTTGAGTTGTTTACATATCTTTGGGTATCCCTGTATGGTAGATTGAATTACGTATCCCAATTTAGACATGTTGTTATTCTTAATCCACATTCCTGTGGGTATGAACCCATTCTAAATAAGATCTCTTGAAGAGGTTATTTTAGTTAAGGTGTAGCCCGACTGAATGAAGTTGAGACTTGGTCTGGATTACTAGAGTCCCTTATGAACAGAGAAATTCAGATACAAAGGAGAAAACCCCAGGGGCGCTGGAAGCCAGAAATCAGTGGAAACCCAGAAGAGAAAGGAGAGGACAACGCTACGTGCCTCTCCATGTGATGGGAAAGCCAAAAAACCCAAGCATTGCTGGCCGCTAGCACAAGAACGCCACAGTCTTCAGGGAGAAAACATTGCCTTCTAGCCTCAAAACCGTGAGCCAATAAATTCCCTTTGTTTAAGCCAAGTCATCATGTAGTATTTGTGAGAGCAGTTTGGCACACTAAGATAACCCTGTAAGATTCTGCCCAGGGGAAATATTCCACTGGCTAAAATGTCTGAGGGCTCTGATTTTGAGGGCTAGATTAGTACTGCAAGTGGAATTCATGCATTAAGTTCTTTCATCTTAAGCAACAGTTTCTACTTGAACTGATAAGAACACACCCCCATCCCACCCCCAGGAGTGACGCTTACAAGGTGTTTAGGGGAACTGTGAATAGTACAAATGTACTAAAGCAGGTGTGCTCTAGAGGTGTGTGTGTGTGTGTGTGTGTGTGTGTGTGTATGTGTTTGGTGTTACTGTTGTGGGAGGTTTCAGAATCTTTGGTGGCTTATCCAAAATAAATGTGAGAGAACCACTAGCTCAGAATATTTGGGGGAGGTGTGGCAGGGGGAATGATGTGAGATGACACTGGAAAAATAGATTAGGGTCAAATCGCAAAGAAACTTGAATGCCATGCTAAAGCTCTTAGACTTTATCCTGAGGGCACCAGGCAATCAGCAGACATTTTCAACAAAGATGCCCTGGCATCCAGACCTTGCTTGGATAGGTGTGGCCACAGTGCAGCACGAGCTGTGTCACCTGCTGGCTCATCCCTCCCAGTGCTAAAGCCTTGAAGACATTCTGCCAAGCAGAGGGACAGGCATCGTGGAGCTCCACACTGAGCTGATGTCAATGGCAGTGTATTGGTGGGGGAACGTCTGGGGGCAGGACCAAGGAGTGGACAGGACCAAGGAGTGGACTCTAGTTTAGAGTCACACTGCCTGTGTTCAAATCCTCCCTCTGCTACATCTCAGCTGTGTGTCCATGGTAAAACTAAGCAACTGTTTTATGCCTGTGCTTTCTCCCCTCTAAAGTGGGGATGTTAATAGTTCCCATATCCCAGCATTGTTGAGAAGATTAAAATGAGTACTACTTGTAAGTGTTTGGCACATAGTAAGCCCCCAGTATTAGCTGAAACTACAACTCTGGTAGTTATGACTCCAATATATGTAAGTCCAAAGCTTGCAGGATTAAAGCATGTGAACTAAAATGGTGAGCTCATGAACATACATGGATGGACTTGCCCACATGCAATGGACAAACACCCTTACATAGACACAACAGCCCAAGGTGAGCAGGAATTTAAAGGTTAAAAGGTCTAAGAAACACTCTGCTCAGCAATTGTCCATAAATTACTCCCTAGATGGAGGACATATGGTTGGGAGGGCGTTTTCCAGGGCATGCATATAGGGTATATAAAAATGTAGGGATATTCGTTGGGTATTTTCATAGTAGTTACAGTTACAAATGATAACTGAGGGAGTGCTGAGTTCCTAGCCAGGGGAGCTCTGCCACATTCCCCAATGGAACAGCAACAATTCCCTAAATGCAACAGCAAAGACCAGTGAAGAAGGATGATCCAATGATGGGCACTTGATACTGATGATTATGTATATGAGCCTGTGTGCCTGAAATTTGAACTAGGCCTAGAGCTGCAGGGTGCCTAAGAGTTACCTCCTGAGAACCTCCATGTTGCTCAAATGTGGCCACTCTCTAAGTCATACTCAGCATGTGACTGCATTACCTTCCCCCCAGCATGCACCATGACTCCTGGGGATGAGCCTCCCTGGCACCTAGGGATTATTACCAGTCACTAGCTGGTGATGCAATTAGAAAAAAGACCTTGAAGAAAAGAGGGATAATGGTAAAAACAAATGAGTTTATATGGCTAAGAGTCTTCAAAAAAGGTTAGGGAGGGGAAGCAGACTTGGCTCAGTGGATAGGGAATCCGTCTACCACATGGGAGGTCCGCGGTTCAAACCCCCGGTCTCCTTGACCCGTGTGGAGCTGGCCCACGTGTAGCCCCGTAAGGAGAGCTGCCCAGCATGTGAAAGAAAGTTCAGCCTGCCCAGGAATGGCACTGCACACATGGAGAGCAGCTAACACACAAGATGACACAACAAAAAGAAACACAGATTTCCGTGCTGCTGACAACAACAGAAGCAGACAAAGAACACACAGCAAATAGACACAGAGAACAGACAATGGGGGCGGGAGGGGGGGGAGGGAAGGGGAGAGAAATAAATAAAAAATAAATCTTGAAAAAATAAAAAAGATTAGGGAGGTCATTAGAGGGGTTGCACTTACACACGTCTCAGCAGGATCCCAGAGACAGCCAAAGTAGATACAACCCCAGGTACTGGTGCTCCTGAGGCTATGGAGACACACAGGTCCTACGGTCATGGCAGATAGCTCTGGAGTTCAGTGCTTTGTCAGTGGGCCCTACTTTGGAATTTGTGTTTCTTAGTGTGATGGAGTTGGACTCAGATGTGACCTTTCTACACATGCCTCTTCTGTCACTTTCACTGAACCTGTGGTTGATGCTGGGGTTGGTGTATACTCAGGAGACTTGAATATCTGAACTGGCCACGTGCCAGCTTGGCCTTGAACCTCAGCAATGTTGCAACTCCTACTCTCTGGTTCATTGGACTTACCCAGTCAGCTAACAGGGAGGTAAGGACGGTCAACCACCACACCAGGGAACCAAGAATGCCTACAACTGCAAGCAGGAGAATCACATCCATTAACCATGTGGGATCTAAGCCCCCTCTCGATTTAGAGGTGGAGTGGACATCACCATCCCAGGGTCCACAGGATGGAGGAATAAAATATGGATTAGAGTGGACTTACTGGTATTTCTATTATAGAACTATTGTGACTCTAGCAATTGAAGATTTTATCATTGATGTGGAGACTGTGGCCATGGTAGTTGCTGAGGGCAGGTAGAGGGAAGAAGAGAAGTGATGTGGGACATTTTTTGGACTTGGAGTTGTCCTAAATGATATTGCAGAGACAGATGGTGGACATCATATATCCTTCCATAACCCACTGTATGTACTGGGCGAGAGTGTAAACTACAATGTACACTATTATCCATGTGGTGTAGCAGTGCTCCAAAACGTATTCACCAAATGCAATGGATGTGCTACAAAGATGAAAGAGGTTGTTGATGTGGGAGGAGTTGGGTGGGGTGGAGTGTGGAGTATATGGGAACCTCTTACATCTTTTAATGTAATATTTTTTGTGATCTACGTACCTTTTTAAAAAAAGGAAATTAAATTAAAAAAATTTTTTTTTAATTTTCAAAGAAAAAACAACATATTCCCTAGAAACCCAGTGCCTCTTGGTTACAGAAAAGAGACAGGCAATGAATAGGTCTTAAACTAGCCTGAATCATTAGACTCAAATCATATTTGCCTTCATGAATCTCAATTAGGTCAGTTGCCCAATAATCCAGATTCCTAGGAGGACTTTGCAAATGGCCCACCACAGCATTTGTATTCAGATCGGTTTGCTGTTGCAAAGGAAAATGCTGCCTTCCGGTAAGAACTTGTCTCCTATGGTTTGGGGGAGCAGGAGGAGCAGTACTTGAGAGAGCCTCGGTAAAATGAAGTTTACTGGAACTGGTCCCCCAGGTTTCCTGTGAGAAACGGTGATTTCAGCATGGGGACCTGGCCTTCATTTCCCACATGTCAAGATGATTTGCAGCCAGGCCTGTGACAGACCCAATCAAAACTGGCCAAAGCAATTTCATAGCTTTAACATGGTGCTTGAAATCAAAATCCATATCTGACATCATTTACTTGTGGAATAAACCGCAGTTTACAGCCCTTTTAGAAAAAGGGACTCCAAGGTCAGGTCACACCCAGAATGGTGAACAAAGATGCCAGAGAGGAAATGAGTTTGCAAGTTGTGAGCTTACCTCCACATACAGAAGAGGGAAAATTCCAATCTTGTCTCCCAGCATTCCTTCTGCCCAGTTATCATCAACTCTTCTGATCACCGTCAGAATTTCATCCTAAAATTTTCGGAGCCCACCATATATATACAAACACACAAAACAGAAAAGAAAGAAAACAAAATGAATCTGGTTAGTATTGTTAAGGCTAAGCATGGTTTTAAGTAATCATGTGTAATTTCTTATCTACCCAGGTATCTGCTGTATGAGAAGAGTCAAGCCTCACATCTTCACTGTGAGGTTTGACTTTCCCTCTTCTGCTATGGCTTACAGCTTTCTCAAATGGAAAAGTGTGTCAATTTACAATATAGTTAGTGTTTTAAAGTTCATGTTCCTATTACCTATTTAATGAAAGAAACATTTTGCTTAAAAATAATTTAACTGACTATAAACGTAAATTTCTTGCTAAACAAAAGAACAAAAAAATCACACAATCCAACTCCTTTTATTTAGAGTCAGGGTACATTGAGCTTTGAATAACCCTATTAAATTCTTTGGCAAAGAGTGGAAATAGTTGGAAGTATAAATGCATAGAGTGGAAATAGTTGGAAGGAGAAAGGAAGAGGTATAAAGCAAGATGGGAAGACGCAATTTCAGGGGAGATGGTAGTTAGGCAACTGATGTGGAAAGAAATGCCCAGGAAATATGTCAGAGATGCCAGGAGCCACAGAGACAAACTACATGGTCATGTGGACGGAACGGTGGGAGAAGAGATGCAGGGGAAATGACCAGAGAGGAACATGAGAGAAAGAGACAATACCAGGCTCAACTTTATAGAGGAACAGAGACCCTTACTAAAGAGAGAGATGGGCAAAACTTGTACCTCTCTCGGGGGGTCTATGGCTGGCTTCCATTGCCTTTCTTAAACCATCCTGCCTTCAGCAGCCAGGGTGCAGAGAAAGACTGCTCCCCCACCCCAGGGTCTGCTTGCCTAACCTTCCCTCCGCACCAGAATCCACCTTTCCTTTGTTCCTCAAGAATTGGCTAGGGGACCAGCTGGCCAATTGGGAAATCTAATGTGCTAGGGAGCTGGTGGCCCAGAGCAGCCTAATACCGTGACCCTAATTGGAATGTAGCATCTGCCGTTCTAATTAGCCTTCCGTACTTGGAATAATAATATGGGACTTTTAGGCCTCTCTTTATGGTCATAGGGAGAGACTTTTAAGATATGCCACCAATTAAGACATGCAGAGTAGCCATCATGAAACTATAAGAGAAACTACTTCACTGGGAGCCGAGTGACCTCCCAGTTTTGGAATATTCACCTAGGGTGAGGCAAATGATCTAAAGCAGGGGCTCTTAACCTTTTTTTGTTCCATGGACCCCTTCTCAGAATGTAGTGGCAGATAGTTTTATACCCAACACCGGAAGTCAGAAAAAATAAAGACAACAAGTTGACTTTTTCTATTCAAGCTCACAGACCCCCTGACATCTTTCCACGAACCCCTTAGGGGTCCATGGATCCTTAGTTAAGAATCCTTGAACTAAAGGAAGTTGTATATATCTTTCAGAAAATGCAAGAGAGGGAAGACCAAGTATGCATAACTGTACTGGAAGTTCCTACAAAGTCTGTTCCAAACCCCTTATCCCTCATACTGATTCTTGAGTACAGGGAAAAGTTTGGGGGCAATCATATTTCTTTTCTTCTCCATCCTCACCTCCAACTTCTCGACTTTAAAGAATGCCAACTAAGAAAATGATTTGAGGCTTCAGAATATTTCTTTCCCCAATTGATAGTATAGACCACAAAAATGCAATCGGTGTTACAAGGGAACCATACCACTTCACGTGTGACAAGCAGCTGATTCTTGGACTAAAGGATGAGACTCAAAAGGGTTGTCCTCCAACAAATGCTCAGCCATTAGTGTTTGGAATTTTCTGATAAATATAAGAACTAAAGTGGCAGACTGGCTTAGCAGAAATGTATAGGGAATTCCACTTAAATCCCTCACTTTGCTCATTGCACATTCACAAACAGAAGGGTTGTGAGCACACTGATAAATTCAAGTCAGATTCAGTCAGAGAGGGACCATAAGATGTGGCAAATGGAAAGGCACTCAAAGGCTTTCTATTAGTCTATTACCGAGTTTCAAAACCGTAAAAGATCACAAACATTAATTTTAATTTTGGTAAAAGAAGAAAATAGCATGATTTCCACATTGTTTAATATATGGGTCTAAAAATTAGAACCAAAGAAATTACAAAAGAAAATTAAGTACGTAAAAACATTAGAAAGAAAAATTAAAAAATTGTTTACTTAGAAAGAGTATCAACTAAAACTTACAATAAATGAAATTTTAGGCAAGGCTGACAATTTGACGATAAATATATAAAAACCAGTGGAAAGGACAGATAACATGTTAGGTGGTAGGATCCTGGTTCACAATTATAGTCAAAGTCTGGAAAAATAGATACAAGCAAAACTATACAATTTGATGGATAAAATGTAAATTCCTCTATTTAAACTAAAACTAATTCAAATTAATGTTTCCTGATAAGAGCACAGATTTGTTAAATAGGGCCTGGAGCTGTTAAATACAATGCCACACTAATTGTCATTACGATATGGTTGTTAAAGATACACAAACAGACACACCATCCCAATCCAAAAAAAGCTAATATTATAGTACCATAGAGCAACGATGAACAAACTACAGCTCCCTGCAACCTCATGAAAATAATGTTGAGAGAAAAAGAAAAAGCCGAATACAAAAATATATTCTGTATGATTCCATTTTTTGAAGTTTAAGAATAAACACAATTGATCTAGGGTGTTAGAAGATGGGAAAGAAGCATAAGGGGGTGCTGAAAAAAGGTCATTTCTTGGGCTGGGCAGTGATTATAAAATTATATGCTTTTCCCCCCACAATCTCAAGCTGCGTAATTATGGTTAGTGAACCTTCTGGCCTACTGTGCTATACTTAAAAGGTTTTTGTTTTTTGTTTTTTTTTAAAGGCAACAGTTTACCTAGTTTGAACAAGTCATAGAACATCTTGAATAGTGTGCTCATTTCTAAATTCCCAACACATTTTTAAATGTACACATACTGAGGAAGGCAACCATTATGTGAACTGTCTGGAACCAAGTTACATAAAGACAGAAAGGAAGTGGGACCATTAAGTCTGAAAAAAATGAGAAAGCTGTAGGGGAGGTGATTACTGCCTTCGAGTTTTGGCATCATCATCATGCTGAAGAACCAGGCTTCTCTTAGGTCACCCAGGAGGGTGGAATGCACCAAGAGCTGCAAGTTCCCGAGGGGTAGGACACAGCTCCTACAAGGGAGAGCCGTCCCCAAGTGAGTGCTGCCTCACAGGCCAGTGAATCTGTCATCACTGCAACTGCTCAGCAGCGCTAACTCGCTCTTCCTTGAGCCACCAATACATGAGCAACTCAGGCAGTGTGAGAGGCTTTGCGACTGTAGAGGAAACTATCCCTTCCCAGGAAGAGCTCAGCTTGGTTGGGCCCCCCCCTTGTATAGAGATACTCTTGATCCAGGACTGTGGTCAGTGGCAAAAACCCGCATCATAATGCAATTAAATGGGGTCCAAATTTCAGTTACATAAAATGTGCTATTGTGAGATTAATGAAACGAGCAGATGGAGACTGCCAGCTCCTTCTGGCTCAGGGGTCTGATTTGCAATTTGTAAATCCATTATGGTGCCAGCGGTATTTTGGCATTACCTGGTGGCAGTTAACTGTTCTGTCTTAAATATCACTGGGTGCAATTCTGGGTTCTGCGACTGGCTGGAACTTCAGAATAGTGGAAGGATCCAGAACACTGCTATTTTGTTAGGAGAGTGGGCAGGGAGAACACTGGGGATGAAGAGGGCCAGTCACTCTCCACATATTTTTTTTAAAAACACACACTATGGTATTTTACAACTACCAACATGAAATTTGGTATGTTCATTATGCAATAATGACTTTTTCTGTCACCAGAGCAGAACCAGGAAAACAAAAGTCAAGTGTTTATGGTGGGACCACATTAGCTTTCTGATTTGTCAACATATTTCAAAAACTTAGAGCTTCCTTGTTTAGAAGTGCAAGGAAAGGGAACACACCTGCTTTCTGGCCTCTCTAATGTACAGATAAATATTCTCTCCTTAAAATAGTAAATGGGCTTCATATATGGCAATGGCAAGAATGAGCTGCATGAGGTGGACACGAATTTAGAGTTGCTGCTTCGTAGGTGGAGAAGGACTTCCCCTAAGTTATCAACTCCGTGACTTAAATACTCAGTACTTGTGGCCTTAGAATAGTGCCGTGCTCAGAGAAACGGGCAGGCACAAAACCTGTGTGCAGGGCCACCAAAGCACTGTGTTCTGCATCACAGGGAGGCAATTTTTTTTCTTAGAAAAGGCCAAATAAGATACAATTTAGGCTTTGCAGGCCATATGGTCTCTGTCAATACTATTCAGCTCTGCCATTGGAGTGTGAAATCAGCCAGACACAATATGTAAACGAATGAGCCTGGTTGTATTTCAATAAAACTTTATTTACAAAAACAGGTGGCAGGCTGGACTTGGCCAGAGAGCCAAAGTTTACCAATCTCTGCTTGATGTAGATGAGCAAACTAAACCAGAGTAGACACCCCAGACATTACCACAGTTCAGGTGGGATAGGTAAGGCTGGGCCAATTTGTCAGCATTCATGGTTTTATGAATGAAAGCTGTTTCCACAAGGTTTCAGTCACATGACTCAGTTTTCATTTATGGGTTTCATATTAAGCCCTCAGTGCTCGTGGTGGGTCAGTCCACTTCCAAATGTGGTTTTCCCTATTCTCTGATATTTCCAAGCTTTGGAAAAGATATCAGATACCATTGCCACATGACAGTGGTTCTCCTTTGCATTCAGGCACCTCTGGGTGGTCTTAAATGATGCTAAGTCCAGGCTATGTGCATGAAGGGGCTATTTTTTTTTATTTTTTAATTTCTCTCCCCTTCCCTGCCCCCCAGTTGTCTGTTCTCTGTATCCATTCGCTGTGTGTTCTTCTGTGATCACTTCTATCCTTATCAGTGGCACCGAGAATCTGTGTTTCTTTTTGTTGCGTCATCTTGCTGTGTCAGCTCTCCATGTGTGCAGCACCATTCCTAGGTAGGCTGCACTTTCTTTTGCGCTGGGCAGCTCTCCTGACGGGGCGCACTCCTTGCGCGTGGGGCTCCCCTACTCGGGGGACACCCCTGTGTGGCAGGGCACTCCTTGCGCCCATCAGCACTGCGCATGAGCCAGCTCCACAGGGGTCAAGGTGGCCCGGAGTTTGAACCGTGGACCTCCCATGTGGTAGGCGGACGCCCTAACCACTGGGCCAAGTCTGCTTCCCTGAAGGGGCTATTTTTAAAGTACGTGGCCTTTCTTCCCCAGGCTCAGTGGGTCAAACATTTGCAAAGGATTCAGGTAACATGGTAGACTCCACCATCTAAAAGGGGCTTTTGAACCGCATCTTGAATTCATTCACCTAACTCCTCAAAAGTTTGTGTGTTCATTTATACCTGGGGAAAAGCAAAAGTGCAAACACACACAGAAGGGCCTCTTTTGAAAACAAAGGCTGCAGTGGGGACGGACCCCTGACAGTCCACTGCGGTGTCCCAGAGTGGAGTTTGGGGGGACACGGACCCCAGGGGGCTGTTGTTTAAAGGGGCCTCACAGAACACACTGTCCTTGGATACCACTTAAAAGGCTCATTTCAGGAAATGTCACAGCTCAAATATTAGGCTTAAGCCTCAAATGCCACCATCACTGAAAACCTTGGAGAATTCCTTTGGCAGCTGCAATCACCTACTGCTCTGGATAAACCAACATTTAAGCGCCTAATATTTTTCACTCTCAAATGAGCTGTATGGCAATATTACATATAAAACACCTAGAAATCGGTCCCTGAAGGGCCATGAATTGTAAACAATCCGCGGATCTCCTGGAGTGCTACTTCACCTTTCCCCAAGGTTTTCTTTCACCTACAGTCAATTGGTTTCCATGAAGCATAAACGAATCGGAGATGGGAAACGGTGCCCTCAGAAACTGCCTGTACTGACTCTGGGACTGGCGCGGGGTCTTGGGCTCTTCTGTTTTGTGCTGGCGAAATGGCTCAGCCTTCGCCGCGGCCCAGCAGCCTCCTCCGGGCTGCAGCGGGACCCCTGGGACCACCTGTTACAGATGGGCGCCCCACTGGCAGAACGCCTGTGAGTCAGAGATTGTTCAAAAACGCTCGGCTCCGCAAAAAGAAGGGAGAAGGACAAAAGGGAAAAGCTCAAAAACTCTTCATCCTTTTGTGGCAGAAATAACACAAAATTGCGCCTCTGATAGCTGTCTGCCAGTCACAGGCAGGTTCTTAATGGAGTCATTAACCGCCATTAAGGCCCTGACGCAAAGCAGGCTGGCTCAGGAGCGCGGAGTCCCGCTGCGGGCCCTGGTGAGAGCGGCTTTCCGGAGGGCCCAGAGGGCACCCTCCCTGCGCCTCCCTCACCACAGCTCAACTCCGGAGGCTGCCAAGGCCCCCAGCTGCTGAAAGGTGAGGCAACATTCCACTGCAGACAGCTCAGGGGACCCCAGGACTGAGAGCGGCTGGAGCCAAAGGGCGAGCCCGACATTTCCCGGGAGGCCGCGGAGAAGGCAGGCGTCAGAGCCCCTCGGTGCCTGGCACTCCCTCCTCTAAAGACACGTGCACGCACACCCGCACACATGCACCCACACACAAACAAAAGGGAGTCTCGGTCCACCACGCTATTCTAGCGCCTGGCCTCTTCATCACTGGACGAGAGCACCGTCGGCTGGCACGCCGCGGTCCTCGTCTCACCGTCCCTGGCACTTTGTCTTTTATTTTAAGGGAAATGAGAAGCCATTGGAGGGTCTGCGCACAGGTGTGACACGATGCTGACAAAAACACTAAAGGCGCCCTCCAGCTGTTCAGTGGAGGGAGATGCATTTAGTTGGCACCTGCGGTAATCCAAGCGAGAGATGAAGATTCTGGATATGTTTTGAAAATATTTCCTGTCAAAGCTCTGGATACATCCCAACCTTTGCCTGCAAATCAAAATGTTCTCTCTGGCGTTTCTCAGAACCCCACCTTGATGTCTGGGGAGAGTCTGGGGCAAGGACATTCTGCAAAGACATTGCTTCTGCTCCCAAGGCTGCCTCCACTGGCTCCGCCTTCATCTTCTCTGGGGTCCTTCTGACCACGGTGCTTCATTAAAGGCACCTTCTTCCCAGGATGACCAGACAGCATGAAGAGGGCTGCAGGGCTGCTGGCTGAGCATGGGAGAAGGAAGGCACGATAAAAGGAGCCCAAGAATGTCACCTGGGCCCCTTTTGTTTTTTCTGATGACGTTTTCAAAGTAAAGTAACCCAAACTAAACGCAGTGCTGGGAACCAGGAGAGAATGACCACAGCCCCGCTCTCCTTGAACTCACTCTGCTTTGGTTCATGGATATAGAAAAAGTCAAGGGAAACAAGTCCTGCATCCTCTCCAACCCTGAGAGGGTTCCAGGTCCCTCTTGGGAAGAAGCAGATGCACCAAATGGGGGTGGCCTTGCAGGTTTGGGGTGCCCAGCTCGGCTGGACCGTGCCCTGGGGGCTGGCTGTGGCAGTGATGGCGCTGTGTTTTTGTGTCAAGGATCTGAGCGTGATTTCACACTCCTTGGACAACTTGCTCCAAGAGGAGCCACCAGAAATGTAAGGGTGGAGAGGACTAGTCCTTGAAATTCCCAGCTTTTCTTCCAGTACGTGTCTTAGGAAGGAGATTTGCCTTCCTGTGAGTATTCTAGGCCAATATAAAAATAAACTGTCTGGCAGAACTGCAACTTTTCCTGAAATGGGAAACAAAGAGAAGGTAGAAAGCAAATATTTATTGAATAGCTATTTTAAGCATGGTTCTTTAAATGCCTTGGCTCATCTAGTTCTGATACTACTCTCCATTTTATGATTTAAAAAGAGACCCAAAGACAAAGTTTCCAAAGTCACCAGAGTAAAGAAAAGTATCATTATTTTAATTCATGCTTACCTCATTCCAGAGACCAAACTGTCTACCATATTTGATTTTAAGCCTCCCAAGTCTATTCCCAGATAATTAGAAAACAATTTGTGACTAATGCTGAATTAATTTACAAACGAGAGAACAATCACACTTAATGGGAAATCATGACTAACTATTCAGCACCAGACGAGTCTATGGAAGGGTCTTAGGGTGAAACCAACAGAACAAAAGTTTAAGTCATGACAAATGGTGCTGGTGTTTGTAAAAGCGTTTGCCAGCTCAAACTTTCCTTTCACAATTACCAGAAGATAGAAGGAACCCAAGGCCCATCAATGGATGATTGGATAAACAAAATGTAGTATATCCATACAGTACAATATTATTTAGCCTTAAAAAGGAATAAAGTTCTTATACATGCAACAACATGGATGGACCTTGAAGACATCATGTTAAGTAAAATGATCTGAGCACAAAAGAACTAATATTGCACAATCTCACTGATATGAAATAATTACAAGGAGCAAATGCATAGTTAGACACCAGAATACAGGTCACCAGGAGTTGGGTGGGGGTAGGGAATGAGGAATTGATGCTTAATTGGTACAGAATTTCTATTTGGGGTGATGGAAAAATTTGATTATGGATGATGGTGATGGAAGCACAATAGTTGAACATAGTTATCAATACTGAATTTGTGATTAAAAGGGGAAATAGTAATAACAATCTTTCATCAATTCTAGCAAAGGTACCACACTACCATAAGGTGTTAATAATAGAATGCCTTCATTTTCTGCATGATTTTTCTGTAAACCTACAACTTCTCTAATTACAAAAAGTATTTTTAAAAAGCATCCCTTTGAACCTGGAGTGGTGGGAGTGGGGAAGGGAGGGTGTGAGATGAAGATTAGAATGCAGCAGTTGCTGTGCTCACAAAGCCCCATGGCTTCTGCATGTGGCACACCTGGTCGGAACTGAGGACCAGTGTGGCGAGGCGTGCACCCCCACTGCAGCCTGGGTGCAAAAGTGATCATTGGGGCACTGGTTGAGACTTTCTAAGGGACTCTGAGGCTCCCTGAGAATTACAGAGTGAATTCACTAAAGGGCAATTCCAGGCCCTTAGAGTAACTCACATTTACAAAGATGTTCTCATTAACTGAAAGTTACATGGCAGGGACTCAATAAATACTTACTAAATGTCATGCTTGAATGAAGATAAGACATATAAAGTAATCTGCCATACAAAGAATGGAATTCACATTTCTCTCTTACAGATGAGACCCTAAACTCAATTCTTAACCTATATTATTTTGCTTAGCTCTTGGTACCCCACAGGGTAGGTATTAGTATCCTTAACTTGAAGATTAGGAAATTGTGCTTAGCTAGGTTATGTGCTTTCCTAAGGTCACACAGCTAAACTCCAAAGTCACTGTACCAATTCCTCCCTATAGATTTGGGTGGCAGCGTGAAGGCAGCATGCAAGCACCCATAAGGAACAAGCTGCCAGAGCTTGGGGGACACAATGTTTCTTGTCATTTGTCTTTTAATTCGCACATACCCAGTGTTTGGTTTTTTGTTGTTGTTTTTTTTTGAGTGAGACTCCAAAAAAGCTAAGTTATAAAGACTGCCTTTCATAGTTGCTTTGCAGAAAGTAAAGCATGAGTTGCCCATGTCTTTGGGGGCTTATATTTAATAAAATGTAGTTATTAATTTCATTAATTTCCTCCTAAAATGAAACAAAGACTTCGGTTTTAGAATGACAATAACTTTAATGTAGTTTTAACGGTCAGGATTCAGCAGCTAGCACTGAAGGTAAAAAAAAACTTGCTTTAATCCACCTGCTTCGTGCCTTTTTAACGTCTGTCAATCCTATCACAATGATTTTTTTAAAAAAGGTAACAGCACTATTGAAGGTTTTAGAGACTCCTTCTTTCCAATGGAACATATCCAAAAAACCAAAAATATCCCCTAGAGCCAAGGCCAAGCTGGCACGAAACAACGATGGTCAAGTGCCAAGGACCACTCGGTCACTGGAGGTATTTTATAAATGGAAGTGAAACACAATAAGCCATACGCCATGGCGCCATATTCCAGGCATGGGGGCAACGAGCTGGATCAGATTCATAGTGGAAGAAAAATATCAAGCAAATTGCACTGGCGGCAGAAAACATAAATCGAGTAGAAAAGTCATGATGAGCTGCCCTGGATGGTGCTTCAGGGGCAATCACCGGACATTGTAAATCCTCACAGGGCCCACTGGATGGAATGGGGGAGAGTGTGGGCCATGGTGTGGACCGTTGACCATGGGGTGCGGGGGTGCCCAGAGATGTACTTGCCAAATGCAATGGATGTGTCATGATGATGGGAGGGAGTGTTGCTGGGGGGGGGAGAGGAGGGGTGGGGGTGGTAGGGTTCAATGGGACCTCATATATATATATTTTTAATGTAATATTATTACAAAGTCAATAAAAAATAAATAAATAAATAAATAAAAAGAAAAGTCATGATGAGCTGCCCATGTCCTTTGGGGCTTTTATTTGGATAAGTTTACAAGTGAGAGATGTGGAGAGAACAGGTGGTTAATGGGGTGAGAGTGACCTTGGGGCAGGGCTCTCCCCTAAACAAAGCCTTCCCTGACCACCCCAACCCCACAGCAGTAATGCCCCCTCAAAGATGAAGACTTTGGGGTTCTACTCTCTCAAAAGACGATGGCACTTAATCCAAAATAAAAACAATACACTCAAATATCAGAAGAAAAGTGGCACCGACCACCAAATACATCTAAGAAAGCCTAACAACATCGACTTTTCCCCATGAGGACTACTTTAATATTTCTTTTGAAATGTCAACTATTAAACTATATAATGCAGTAAACACTCCCCCTATGGGGTAATCCAATGCAGCTCATTACTTTCTGAACTTATATTTTTAACATTTATTTCTTGACTCACTTATTGTCTGCTTCTCCCGCTAGTCTACAGATTCCAGGAGGGCAGAAGCTTTGCCTGCCTATGGCTACTTCATGCCCTGTATAGAGCAGAGTGCCCCGCATACAGCTGGCACTCGGTAAATGTTTATTGGATAAATGAGCAAATGCACCTTTGTCCTCCTGTCCACTGAGTTCGGTCGTCACCTGTGAAAGAAGAATGCTGCGGGCACAGTCTAAGAGTAGTGTTACACGGGGTAACAGCAGGAGCCTACTCATGCCAGAGGTCTGAGCCTGCTTAGGAGGCTCCACAAAGTCTGGAAACCTGCGGTGAAAAATGAATTCACCAGGGGCCCAGACGACTTCCTACTTTAACACTCGCTTGAGCTGCATCACCTCATCTATGTCCTTGGAGCCAATGAGCTTGGAAGAGCCCGGAGCTTTGATGGGAAACAGAAGTACATGGCCTGTGTCCTAACAAGGACCTAACTGAGACCCAGAAGGAAGGGCTGCTGGAGGTCCTGCTCTTGGTCACAAGTCACAGCACAGAGCGTCATGGGTCTCCAGGAGGCTCTACTCTTTAGGGGCGGGTCTCAGGGGTCCATTCAGCAGAGAAGTGAGCAAGGCTGGTGTTCCATCTACCTGATAAATCACACCCCTGGCAGCCTGCCACTCTGGCCCTCTGACAAAGGAAGAGGAGCCTCGGTGCCCGCTCCCCTGGAAGCTTCATCAGCCAGATGACAATCGAAATTAGCATCAGAACACCTTGATGAAAGGAAGGAAGAAAGAATTGAGTCCCTGAATGGAAAACAGATTATTCTCTGTCAGGCTGAACAATGGAACAAGACATAAATAGCAGACGTGAGCAGCCCGGCACTGGCAGAGCCACAGGGAGCTGGAGCTGCAGAGGAGGGCTGGGACGGCCGCAAGCAGCTGGGAGGATGCAAATGGGAGCAAATGGCGAGGACAACAGCGGAAACGTTAGGAGGATTCTCTCAACTTATGGAGGATGATGCAGGTCCCACAGCTTTTCACCCTGAAATAGCCTTGTTCATTTTCACTTCCAAAGGCACTTAATATCCTTGTTTGATGATGGTAAACACTGCAGATACAAACCACCCAGACCTGCACATTTTCCAAAAAAAATTGCATAAATGGTACTTCCGCTGCCCTGCAGACAGTCCCAAGATTTCTGTACCACAGACAACTTCTGCTGTGAGCAGTTGAGCATTCAATGCTTGACTGTGAAGGAGAGAAAATAACAATGACCTCTGGACATCTGAGGTACAGGAGGGACTGGTTTCAGGGACCAGTTCTCTGTGTAAAAGTAGAAAGAATATGAGTTTGGAAGGCAGAGAGTTGAGTTGGAGTTCTAACTCTGTTATGTACAACTCTGCCGGGGCGGGGGGGAGAGGGAAGGGGGGATGAGATAGGAGACAGAGAGGAGAATTGAGGGAGAGGCCCACCCAAACACCTTGCTAATAAGTTACTTAACCTCTGAGCTTCAGTTCCATCACAGAGTAAACAAGGCTCCTGCTACTTAGAAGCTTGGCCAGTTGTCACTATAAAATGACAGCATGTTGGTACGGCACTTAATAAAGTTTGTCATTTAACAGAAAATAATAAACAGTAATTCTTACTACTGCCTTAAGTTAGAAGTAGATGCTTCGATGGTTACCTAACCCCCTCCACCCTCCATGAGGACCGGGTGTGGAAGGATGCAGACAAGGGGAAAGAGAGCACCTCACAGGCCTGAAATGGAGTCTTTTGTTAAAGGAGCCCTGCAACGCTCGCCGTCATGGTGGGGTGTGGAAGTCACCTCGGTTTTCTTGAATGCTCTACAACCACAGAACCATGCTCCTCCACATTTTCCTCAGATCTACTAGGACAACTCACATTTGACACAGGATATTTAGTTTGTCCACGACTGTGGCCCCTCTCTGCAAGTCTGGCCTGCCAGTTGAGCAGGCTCTAAATACACATGGTTCTGTCCTACCTCTGCAACCCATAGAAAATGGGGCTGTGTCCACAGCATCTCTGGGCCAAACTAGTGACTTTCCTGTGAGCTGAACAGGTTCTTTGCAGCAGTTTCCTCTGACACTGGGTCCATGTGTTTCCTGAAAAGATTTCATTCCATTGTACCTGAGTCACCACTTAAAAACCCAGCTGGTAATCTCTGTGACTCAGGTTAACGGAAGGTCCTGCTAGTCATGCTAACTGAGGCTCATGTTTATCAAGCACTTAGTATGTGCCATTTCTTGGGAGTTGCTGGGTGCCATCTCATTCCATTCAGTAAAAAAAAAAAAACATATGAAGTAGACACAGCAATTATCTGCCTATTATCCCCTTTTACTGAGGCACAGGGAGGTTAAAGAATTTGTCCAAAGTCGGAGAGCAGAGCCAGGATTCAAAGCCAGAAGGTCTGTCTCTGGAGCCCATCCTCATAACATCAGTTACCAGCAAGAACAAAGATGGGGTGGGAGTGGGTTTGGCTTTACCTTGGTGAAGGTCAGACAGTCCTTGTCTTGGTCTTTATCCTTTATCTCAAAATCATAAAGTGCTTTGCCCTGGGGCGGGGCCTGGGGCAAGGGCCGGATACACTGGATGTAGCTGGCAGGGAAGAAGCCATGGTTGCCATTGAGCTCGCCGTGGTACCAGTTCTCGTCCACCTTGCGTCGCAGGATGATGATGTCACCCTTGTTGAACTTGAGGTCACCGGGTTCCTTCCCCTCATAATTGTAGAGGGCTTTGCCATAGGGAAGTTGGGAAATATTCTGAAAGCAAAATAATAAAACACCTGGTTACTTGGCATAACCTTCCTGCTGCTGAGCTTAAATTTGCCCTGGGCAGTGGAGGATTTTGAAGGGGCTCTCTGTTGCCTGGGGGCATTTATAGAATGCCCCGAAAAATGAAAATCTTTCAAAGGACAAGGCACCCTGTCACAGGAATACACAAAGTCCACCACCCTACAGAGACAAGGAAGTCTACATCACCTCTTAGATAATAATTCACCCGTAAGTACCACATGTGAGGTGCCAGGCACTGTCCTAAGCCATTCACACAGACAAACTCACCCTATGCTTAAAAGGTGTTGATATCGCCTTCATTTAAGCACACAGAACTGAGACACAGAAAGATAAAGTAACTGGCCCAAAGGCCCACACCTCTACGGGAAAGGGCAGAATCTGAGCACAGGAAGTCTGGCTCTGGCATGTTCTCACCCACCACTCTATGCTTGTCTCCCATGGGGTGGTATTTCTCAGGGACTTTAGTCTAAAAAGCAGATCTCCAACAATGAAAGCTTCTGTCTTCATCTACTGAGGCTCCATAACAATTTAGAAACAAGCTTCAAGAGACAACCTGGCTGTGGCATGGGATACAGCCTAGTGGCCAGCCAAAAATCACTTCTAGAGTCTTGGTCCCCAAGGCCTAAACATTCTAACCAACTGCCCCCTGTCACAGACCCTCCAACCATGGCACATAGCTTTTTGTGCATACAGAAGTCTGGTCCAGAAGTACACTTTCAAAAGCATAAAAATAGTATCCTCTTCACATCATGGTATGATCCTAAGATGCTCCAAAGGTTAGGCAACCCAAAGGAAATCAATCTGTCATCTTTGGCTTCAAATAATGGCTTTGACACTCAGCAAGAAGGCGTCTGTTGAACCACCTGAAACTTTAAAGAGTTACCATCCACTTTCTGGGTTTCTCTAATTGGTACTTTTCACAAAGACCCACAGCCAGGTGGATTTCTCTTCCTTTTCCTTAAGGGTGGCCAATACCCACTCAACTGAGTAAGCTTTGCCCAAGGCCAATTCTGTGCCAGAAGAAAACCAAACAAAACCTTATCCATTGTCCCTGTGTCAATACCCAACAATCTTCCTACCAGAAGCCACATTTTCGTACCAGGGCTGCCTATGCCAAAGAGTTCTTTAGTATTTGAATCGATCCACAGAGGCACAAAAGCTCAAAGCAGTAGTTTATTGAAAAACTCTTTGTAGAGGACTTAATAACATGTTGGCAACTCAATCTCTCCACATTTATGTTTCAGCGATGTCAAATGATAGCAGTTAAGACAGAACCTGCTGGCAAACTGACAAACATCCACCACTAACCAATTAGACAGTAACACCAGAGGATTTTTCATTGCAGAGGTCAATAAAGAAAAAAATCATTTTGTTTCCAGTTATGTTCATCCTGCATAGTTCTGTATTATAAATACAATGTATTGTAATAGGCCCCAATTTTAGAAGTCTGAGGTAAAGGGGTATTTCACAATATAATTTCTGTGATCAGAAAAGAATGGAAGAGTTTGTTGGCTGTGGAACACCAGAAAATTCCACAGCCATACAAGGGCCAAAGGCTAGTCAAGCCCTAGACCAGTGGTTCCAGACTGGGACAATTTGCCACCCCCAGAGGACATTTGCCAGTGTGCCTGAAGACATATTTGGTTTTCACAAGTGGGGGGAGCAACTAATGGTTAGAGGCTGGGGTTGCTTCTAAGTACCCTACAATTCACAGGACGGCCCCTAACAACGAAGTCAGCAGTAGCCTGACTGAGAAACCCTGCCTTAGCCTGTTAGGTTACATTTACTAAAAGATAGATTTCTTCTTATATTTGGACTTAGTTTAGCACTACTTCAGAAGTTAAAGTTAAGATTTATTTCCAAGATGGGAGGATTATCATTGTTCACCACATGGAGAAGTTTAGAGATCCATTGGTGTCAGAGGTATGTGTATATATATATATATATATATATATATATATATATTTTTTAAAACACACAAGTGGCTGTTAAACTTGAAAACTGGCCTCAAATAAGTGCAGAAAAGAAAACTCCACTTTGTCTCAGACAGGTCTGCCTTTTTTCTTATTCCCAAATCATAAGGGCTGTACTCTGAAGCCACAGACTTGGCTGCTTGACAACTTTTGTTCATACTGATAATAATGATGAGCAAGAAAGGCCTGGCTCCCTCTTTTGTATCTCCTGGTTCTGAATACTCTTTGTTTATTTTATGCTTTATAAATAAACACATACCCCTCATATCCCTCCAGCTCTGAAGGTGACATGGGTGTTTCCAACTCTGGCCTCCCCATCTTGCTTTCTCTAGATCAGGTGACACAAGAGGCTACTGGCCAACACCATTCACACACTGTACAATACAATTCTGTCCCTGAATTACCCAAAGAGCTGGGTAGCTCAAGAAAAGTGGAGGCAATTTCAAGCTCAGGCAGTCTATCCTAAGCCCGTGCTCTTAATTACTACTAAGTATGCACAGGCACAAAATTGTGTGTCTACCTGGGTTCTTGTAAGGCATGCACTCATGATTTTCTGGAAGAGTCCATCTTGCACTGATTCTCCAAAATGGACCTGATTCCTGCAGAGTGCGAACTCCTGCCCACAGGCCCTCCCTGGGCCAGCTCAACCTGTCATGGATTTAGTCTCTCCCTGTGTCTAAGTCTATGCCTCGCCCATCTCTGTGGTTCCTACTTCTTTTCTGAGTGGCGGACTTAGGTCAATCTCAATGCTTGTTTGACATCTCTGCCTGGCCATTCCAAAGACACTCTGAAGCCACAGTTGGTCCCTCAAGACTCCACCTTGCTTTCCTTATCCTGGCTATGGAATTGTCACTCAGCTGCTAAACAAGCACCCTCAGTTCTCCCTGGCCATCCTGCCCAGTCTCAGCATTTGTCATCAAAGCCTGTTGATTCAGCTTCTAAACCTAACCAATAGATCCCCTGTCCACATTTTCACTAGCAGTGCCTTATCCTTCATCTACTGTTTCCTAACCATTGCAGATGTCTTCTACTGAGTTAAGATTTCCATTAGTCCGTGTCAATGCTGGATGCCAAAACACAGAGTTGATTCTATCGCCCAGCTGCTTACAGGCCCACAGCCCTCAGGGCCAGTCCAAGAGTCTGAGCATGGCCTCAGGGGTCCTCCGAGCTGGCTTCAGTCCACTTGTCCAATCATTGCCCTGGGCACGCCTCCCTCACTAGCTATATACACTAGCCCCAGCGGGCGGCATCCTTTTTCACAGAGAGGTGGTGCTTTGGGGACCTCTGGGTCCTGGCACGAATGGTTCCTCTTCCAGACTGGGCTCCGGTGCCACCCCCTCTGTCCTCCTCTCTCCTTCCCAAAGCTGGCAGCAGCACAGGCTGTGCTCTCGACACTCCTGGGAGCACCACTAGGGTCTCACACCTGCCGCTGTATTAACACAAGGCCCCCAGAACACCCTGATAACCCCAGAACCTAGAAGAGTTACCGGAACTAGCAGGTGCCTTGTATATGCTTGTTAGTTCAAATGAAGTAAGGTTATTCCTGAGACAGGGCCTGGCCGGCGAGGGGCAGCAGAAAATGCTAGATAATGTGAGAAAAGAAAAAAAGTCTGCTATGGCAATTCCATCAACCAAGTCCAGGATACAGGGTGCCAGCCAGAGCACCGAGGGGCAAAAGGGCAGTTCTTCTGGCCAACAAACCAGAGAAGAAAAAGGAGCCAAATGCCATCTGAAGAAGGAGAAGCAGGCGCTGCAGTACACACATTCCCACACTGCATTTCCTCAAGCACAGTTAGACACCTGGGCCCGCAGCCTCCAGACCCCAAGGGCAGATCTGGGGGTGCAGGGCTTGGATCTGGCTCCAGCCACATTGCCATCTGTCCCCCATGGTGGTCTGGGGGTCAAAGGGAGGGAGAGGAGAGAAAGAAGAAGGAAGCAGAGAAAAAAACTGCTTAGGACTCAGCTTAAAGAGAAGGACACATTTTTGAGGGGAAAAATAATTAAGGATTTAGCAGAGGGGTGGTCTTTTTGGGGGAGGAGTTTGGGGGTGGTTAATGCAGTCAGAAACTAGTCACAATTGTTAGGAAATGCTAAACAATGGTGACACTCAGCATCTCCACAGAGTCTTTCATCTTCAAAGCCCTTTATAAGTATTAACTGATTAGTCCATGAAAAAGGTCTTGAGGCAGGTAAGGAAAAAAAAAAGGTCTTCTGCAAATCTCAGGACAACGACTTAGGGGACCTCTGAAATTCAGCTCTTCCACATACAGGCCCCCAAATTGAGCAGGTTTCTCTGGAACTCGTTTCCTTTCTGGCCACAGAAGTGCTCAGCGATCTCCTCTCTCACCTTGCGGTCTGTTTCCCTTTGGAGGGATTGTGTTCAAACATCAAGCCACCATTGTAAGGGCTCAGGACATTAAGGAAAAGAAATCAAAGGAAAAGGGGAAGTACATCTGGGCTGCCTACAGGATAATGAACATCAGCCACCCCTGGAAGGCATTAATAATAATTAAAACTTATAATGCCAATTTCATGGCTCATTACTCAGATGAATCACACAAATCTTAGTCTGGGCTTAGTGTCCCACCCTGTAGAGAGACGGGTGCTCACGCAGGCACAGCAGTGCCGTCTCCATCTTCCCCTGGGATTGAACAAGGCAGTGGGCTTTGACAAATGTGCTTCCATGACTCTAGACGACCGACGGGGTTTAAATCACACTGGCTTCCCTAGGGGTGGGGGCAGACGCCACGCTGGCCTGGAGCACTGCGTAGGCCGAGGGCTGAATGCCCAGGAGGAGTGGTGGAAGGGCCCTTCTAGATCTCCCAGCAAGTTGGGGTGAATGAGGATGGACACAAGCAATTGTCCAAAGAACCGGCTCACCTTTCTGACCTTCCCTCTTAGGACTAAACCCGGTCTCCCTTACCTTGTGTCTCTATGCACCAGTACCTTTCCTTCAGAAGACTTGTTACAACTGTAATGGCATGTTATTTTAGTGATTATTTACCAGTGAATGTCTCCCCAGAGACTCTAAGCTCCAAGAGGACAGTACTGCACCTACTTTGTTCACTGTTGCATCCCCACCTCCTGGCCCAGACTTGGCCTAAATTACATACTCAAATATATCTACCGAATGTCTGAAAATATGGATGACAAACAGCTTCCCTGAGACTAGGGACTGGGCTAAGAGTCTGATTGAAAGGGCTTCCCCTGCCCATTCTTTTTCCCAGAGTATGAGGCTCAGGGTCCATCCAGCCAAAAGTCCTTTGCTAATAGCGGCTGAGCCTTGACCATTAGGAAAAATAGCCCTGATTGCTCAATGAGGAGAAGGACACCCCCGCTGGAGGTAATCAGCCTGAGCAAAGGCTCCACATTAGAACCAGCAAGGGTCTTATTCATGTTTCCAGGAACTACCTAGCATCTTTTCCTTCTTTTTAGTGACAATATAACAAGTTTCAACTTGGGTCAAGGTCATCAAGCTAAAGATTTCACTTTCCAGCCTCACTTGCAGGGAGGCATACCTATGTGTCAAGATTTTGGTCAGTGGGATATGAAGTAAAAGTAATATGTACAAATCTGGACCATGTTTTAAAGTGAAATTTATAAGGAAATTCTACTTCTCCTTTTTCCCTTCTCATAGGCTGAACGACAGATGTGGCGATGGTGAGCCAGCTTTCTCTATACAAAGATTTGGCCTGAATCGACAAAAGGAATGGAACCTGAAACTTTGGATGGCCTAGTGGAACATCCTCTTGTAGTCCTTGACTATCAGCCTTTTTACTGGACTGTTACATGTGAGAGAAGGAAACTCTATCTTATTTGAGCCACTGTGTTTTGGGATTTTCTCCTTTTAGCATCTTAGCCTTAGTATCCTGACTAATTCAGGGAACCCTAAGTCTATTTACAATTTCATTAGATCATAAGCATTTTTCAGGCCATTACCTTATTTAATTAATATATCTAGTCAAAGTGTCCCCAATCTTTTAGTTTACAAATTTAGTCTGTATTGAACACGTTGTTAGTATATCCCACTCCAAACAGGAGGTGTTCAGATTTCAGTTTTATAGTCAGTTATATTTCAAGTACCTTCTTCCCTTTTTTTCACTGAAGTTGCCTGTTGGGTTCTAGATTTTGTTTCTTCCATTCTGATATTCTGATGGTTTTTAAATTCTCCATATTTGTGCACTCATTTTTCTAAAAGTTTATAGAACACCTGCATTAAGCCAGACCCTGCCCTAGATTCTAGGCTGCAGAAAGGAGTAAGACATGATTCCTGTATTCAGAAGGTCACAGCAGCCATTAAAACATTGACAATATGTTGACAAATGCAATAAAAGAGAAATGCATCATCTCCCCAAATGCAGACCAGATGAGGGGATGGCTAAGAGCTATTATTTTGTGTTGCCTTGGAAGCTATAAACTCTACAGCTAAAGGCTATCCTTCACAGAGCTTCATGTTTCAGCAAGCTGAGTGAAGATTAAAAGCAAAAGCAACTTGCCTTTTTTTAAAAAAAAAAGAACAACAAACTTTTCCCAGACTTTGTCAAGGGCCCTTTTCTCAAGTTTACCTGCTATTCCATGCGTTATTTGGTAGTCAGTTCTCTGATGTTGTAGTATTTTGCTAGCCAGTAGCAAGGCTTAACTTCCCATTCCGAACTGTTAGGAGAAGTGTGATTTAAGCTTCATTTTGCGTTAGAAACATCTGGTGACTTAGGGCAGGATGGAGTCATTTGTATGTAGAATGTGCAAAACACTCTGGAATCCTCCAGCTGAAAGGTGCTATCTAAAACATTGTCATTATTATGCCATATACAGGATGTGGCACTTCAAACCTCTTCTCAAATTAGCCTATACAGCTTTATAATGAAAATAAACCAGTTTCCAAACAATACTCTCTTCTCTTGAAAGAACAAATGCTTTCAAAACTTAATTCACCATTCAATGGATGTGAAGCCAACTTCTAAGGCACTCACACATGTTACTCCTAGAGAGAAGAGCGACAGGCTGGAAGGATCAAGCTTATTCTAGCAAAGAGAAAGGCGAGATCCAGGTGAAGGTAGTTTGAAAGCAGACGGAGAAACCATTGGAAAAAATTGCACATGACAAAGGAATAGCCCATTTAGGAGTTTTGTCTTTTTTTTTCTATTTGGGGAGAATTTTATGGCCTACATTAATGGTGCTGTTGAGAGTGAAGATAATCCTGCTGGGAGATACCACGTGCACACATGCACACACAGTGATGGGGAGCCACGGTAGTTAATCTGCTCCCATATAATATAATGCTTAGTCCTCCTAGCACTCTGCTCCCTCCATTCTCTGGCCAAGGGGCCAGGCAGTGTTGGCTGGATGGAAGGGCACATCGGCTGCTGCACTTTGGCTCCTGGCATCGTGAGGAGACCCACCTTTTACTACCTGGCATGAAGAGGAATAAAGGAAGTCCGTGGATGCACCAAACAACACAGACCTCTGTGTGATTCGGAAACCCAAGGCCATGAGTTTGCTCTTGGTTCCAATGCTATGGCTTTGAAATCTCAGCCTCAGCAGGGTCACATCCAGTGCCCACCGGAGCTTTGTGCCACCCATTAGTGAAGACTGTAGGGCGTGCAGTCTAAGTATTTATAGATTCCATTTCACCCTTTGAGTCCCATGTGTTTTTTCAAGTCTGAGCAGCTTCAGACACCACACAATTGTGTTTCTTCACACCAGGTTTATCAAGGTCAGGTTAGCTTTGCAACCACAACGGAGCTGTTTCATGTTTAGGGAGCTTCTACAGGGCTGCGACAATACATTGTTGGAGTTCTACTCAAACAACAGCTTTACCAGGGTCTCTGTTCCATTAACTATCTCTCCATTTTGGGTTTGCAAAAGTAAAGGTACCCTTGCAGAAACTACTCAGGAATTCTTGGGTTGTCCAACTCTTGACTGTCTAGGCTGTGGTGGGGGCAGGGTGGAGGAGAAGGGTGGATAATGGTGAAGTTCTCAACTTCACCATTAACTGTAACATGAGTTTCAGTCTTCCTAACCCACCTTCTGCAAAGCTGAATCCGAGGGCCTGGGAGAGGGCCTTCCTCACCCACGTGTCCTGAATGGAATGACAACTGCTAACAAACTGGGGCCTGACCAGTCAATGGGTTCCCACCTCTTCTTCCTCCTCATGATAGAAAGGAAAACGAGCAGCGAAACTTCCCAAAGTCAGGAATAGAAACAAGATGCTCCCATGAAATGGGAGGGTTAGAATTAATTGAACCAAGGAGCTAGAAGCCAAGCCTCCTTGACATCAGTTAAGTAGGCACTGTGACGAGGAGTCCTGCCTGCGCCATTTGGCTGTGCAGAGAGCCAAGGCAAGAAGAATCCTGGAACTGGCAAACTAGCGCCCAAGAGATGCAGCATGAGAGTGTGACCAAAGACCCTAACAAAGCATGAAACGGGAATCCTTTCACTGAAATTAAAACGTAGATGTCTGGAGGTTTCCTGAGTGGAAGATGAGCAACATGCCTTCCCAATGCTCCTTGGTAGAAGGCAGGGTTTAGCTCTGCCTGTGACATGCTTGGGGGATGGGGAGAACGTAGGAGGGGCCAGACTTTCCTGTGGCCACCCTGATTTCCCAACTGCTCCTGGAGGCTCTAGAATCAGGCTGTGTAAGAGCGGGACCCCCAAGGGCAAGTGTCTGTGCTCACCTTCTCCCCTGTCCCCAACCACACCTTTATTTCCATAACTCTGAAAGCATTCCAAGGCTAAAATGAGTTTTCAGCCCCCTGGAACGCCTCCTGTTCTACATTCCCGGATCCTGTGTTCTGTCAAACACAATCACAACACCCCACAGAGCTCCCTTCACCTCAGTGCCTTGCACACTGCCCCTGGGCTCAGAACAAACCCAGCTGTGCCATATGGGAAGGGGGCAGGGGCAGCGTTTCTTCTCTTACCATCTGTCCCTGCAATTGTCAAGTGCTCATGGGGCTGCCTGGAGGCCAGAGATCCCAGCAGCTCCCATGACTGTGATAGCCAGATATTCTGTGCCTGACTTTGTGGACCTACCCTAAAGTCAAAAGAAAGCTCCAAAACATCTAGTTCATAAAGGAAATTACAATTCATTTTGTTCTGATCACTCTGAAAACATGAGATAATTAGATTAGCCTGGAGAAGATTTAACCTTATGGCTGGTAGTTGCTATCTAGGTCATCAATAAGTATTTGCTAAGGGTTCAGAATGCCTAGTTCAGGCTCCTGGAACCCACTTTTCATACACCGCATACACACACACTCAAATGCTGTTTCTCAAATGTAATCCACCCACCCACATATGAGTTTATATTTTTCAGTCAGTTAGGAAAAGGAGGTGAAAATATTTAATATTCCCCCAGATCAGCAAACTATGGCTGTCAGGACAAACCCAGCCTGCCACCTTGTTTTGTAAATAAAGTTTTATCGGAACACGGCCACCCATTCATTTACATATTGGCCCTGCCTGCTTTCCGAGCTGCGACAGAGTTGAGGAGTTGTGACACAGAGAGCAAAGCCAAAAATATTTACCATCTGGCCCTTGACAGAAAAAGTGTGCTGACCCCTGGTAGAGATTGTCAAGGTTAACAACGGCTCCAAGTCAGAGGCTTACACGGTTTCCCCTCCTGTCATGGAAAAGCAGGGAGGCTGCAGCTCCATCCATGTAAGTTCAGTTGTGTTACTTTTAAGAACAGCACTTCTGGCATAAAAGCAGGGATTTGGGAATCGGAGACAGCTCTGTGGCACCTTGTGATGTGGCTTTTCACAGAGTACCTGCATTCTCAGAGGCTTCACCTTCCCGTAACTGGAGAGAATCAAATCTGTCCTTTCATGTTTCCTAGTAGTGTCAAGGGCATAAAATTGAAGCTCTGTAAAGAGCTTCTTGTCTCTTAATGAAGAAGCTGCTATAAAAATGATTATCATAGACTGTCTGCTGAGGCAAACAAACTCCTAGAAAGCTGAATGCCAGTGCTAGCAAAGGCAAACTTTCCTAAGTCTAGGAGTAGATGTAAGCTGGGTGGGGGTCAGGACCACTTCCTTCCGGCCAGGCACTGCTTTCCGGTGCCTGGCCAAGCACACGGGGCTCCATAACTACGTTGAATGAGAGTAAAAGCAGCTAATCACTAATTTGTTGTCCTCAATTGTAAAAATCCTTTCTTTACCCTCTATGGGCTTCTGTGTGCACATGACTGGGGTTCAAGCAGATCTTACCACTTCTCTTCCAAAGTGCAGCTCTTCACCATGATTTTCATCATCGCCCCTGCAGAGTAAGGGCCGCCCGCTTTGCACTGGGCATCTCATACATGTCATACACTTCATACACTTTGCGTATGTTAACCCATTTAATCTTTCAACAACCCTTCGAGTGGCCCTAATATTATCAGGACATGGTCAGGAAAATGAGACACCATGAAATTTAGTAACTTGCCCAAGGTCAGAGAGGTTGTAGAAAAAAGGGTTGAGCTGGGATTTGAACCCAGGCAGCCTGACTTCCAAGCCTGTACGCCAGCCTACCGTAGGCATTGCCTCCCCCAAATAACAGCAGGACCATTTGTTTAGCTGCTACTCTATACCAGACACTCTGGAGAACTCAATTTTTGCCCACAGGTACACTATGAAATAGGAATTTCGTTGTCATAAGTGAGAAGGTTTCAGAGAGGCAAGTAAGTTGTCACAGTCAATGAGCAAGTAGAGGGGGAACCAGGATTCAAATCCAGGCCTGTTCAATGTTCAAGAGCCATCCTGCCTCACCAATTCTCACAAAGCAGGGAGGGAAGCTCCGTGCAGAGTTCCAATCATTCTCTATTTGGGGGAAAAGGGAAAGGTACATAGCGCTTCTCTGTCAGGCCCCGAGGCTCTAGATCTGGGTTTACAGTAACCCAGTTCAGAAAAGAATTGCTCCTTCTTCCACTCCCTGATAAGACAAACCCTGGAATGCAAAATAAATGAGACGTTCTGAGACAAGTTCTTGACAATGTGTGCGATAGGATCATGTAACTGAGTCACCTAGTATGCCAAGTACATGTCCAGTGGCCACTGGCCTCAAGACCTGCTATCACAGTTCCCTGGGCCCCACGGCCTGCACAGGTGGGCCCCGTCTCCAACAGGCCTCACCTGCCTCCTGTGAAGAACTCTCCTCAGACTCACCTTGGATGGATGGGCACAGGGAAAGGGCTGTCTCTCGCTGTGGACCGTGGTCTCTCACTGCCTCAGAATGCCAAGAAGTCGAGCAGTAAACCCAAGACCTCTCATCAGCCTCTTTCCCTTTTCTTTTTTTTTTTTTTTGGATGGGGGAGGTATGTTAGGAACAGATGATTCCTTCCAGGCCCTTTCTCCAGCCCAAATTTACCACCATATCATCCTTAAAGGATTCCTCCCCCCACATTGTTGTTTTAATGGTATAAAGAAATCATTCGGGAAGCGGACTTGGCCCAGTGGTTAGGGCGTCCGTCCTCCACATGGGAGGTCCGCGGTTCAAACCCCGGGCCTCCTTGACCCGTGTGGAGCTGGCCCAAGCGCAGTGCCAATGCGCACAAGGAGTGCCGTGCCACGCAGGGGTGTCCCCCGCGTAGGGGAGCCCCACACGCACAAGGAGTGCGCCCCATAGGGAGAGCTGCCCAGCGCAACAGATAGCGCAGCCTGCCCAGGAATGGTGCCGCACACACGGAGAGCTGAGGCAACAAGATGATGCAACAAAAAGAAACACAGATTCCTGTGCCGCTGACAACAACAGAAGTGGACAAAGACAACAACGCAGCAAACAGACACAGAAAACAGAAAACGGGGTCGGGGCGGGGAGAGGGGAGAGAAATAAAATAAATAAATCTTAAAAAAAAAAAAGAAATCATTCAAGAAGGTAAGGGGGGAAATAAGATATCTGTATTTATCCACACACAAATAATACGTTCCTTTAGGAATCTGCCTCTGAGGGCAAAGAAAGGAGACTTGCTTCAAGAACAGGGACCTGAGCCCTCGAGGACTTTTGAGGCTGGAAGCGCAGCTTTCTGTTTAAGAGGTTGACTCCCGCACCAGAGACAGTAGTTCACATCCTGCCTCTCCACGTGCTGGCCTCTCTGTGCCTCACTTTCGTCATCTGCAAAAGGGGCAGAGTAAAGGATTTCTCCCATAGGGATCTTGTGAGATCAAATGAATTAATACATGTCAGAAGCTATAACAGTACGCGAACACAGGTGTACTGTAGAACGGTTTCCTGTTGTTATTAAATAACTTCACCGTCGGCAAAACTATCAGTAAACAGCATGTAATGTGTTTCCTGAAGTGTGGCCACATCCCACTGCTATGTCCCCAGCATATTAATTTGCAAGCACCATTTAAAAAAGGCCTTAGTAAAATAAACCCAGTCATGAAGATGACCCCACTGAGGTCATACGGCTGAGTCAGTTACAAACAAAAACCAGTTCTCTCATTACCAGCACGGCGGATTTCTGAGAAGGAAAGCTTGAAAGCCCGCTGAAGCATCACCAATGCCTTCTGCAGGGTTTCAAAGCGCAGGGCATGAGCGCTGTGCAGCTGGAGGGCCACGCCGCATTTCTTCCACCAGCTCCCTTAGCACAGGAATGAAAGAGTTTGCCACGTGTCCCTTTCCCCCAAGGCACTGGGGGCAGCACACAGTAGGATGTGGCCCCTGAGCGCAAAGATGTTCCCTGACAAGTCACCACGGCCCTCCTGATGGTTCCCACCACGGCTCCCAACATGGGGTGCCGAGGCCCAGCCTCCGGGTGCACTGAGAAGGGAGAGGACCAGGGACCAGACTGGGGCCGCTGGAGCTGCCCCCTCTCACTACAGAAGGGGGCGCAGACTTTTAAAACTTACAGCACGTGGCCAAGCTCAGAATAAAACATCCAATTAGCCCCCTCTTGTACCTGCCCTCTCTTCTCTCTGTAAAGGCTTCCGGTACTTCAAATATGTAACAGAAAAGCAGGAAAATCTCAAGCCCTGAATTAACATGTTGTATATTATCCTCCCATGTTGTATATTATGGGTATGTTAAAATTTTTAAAACCCAAATCAAATTATAGGTAATGCTTTGGGTTTAATTTACATACATATTGAATTTACCTAGTTTGCACTAATTCTGCAATTTGCCACCCATAGAGGATAATGATCTGACAACAGGGGACTCAGATCATCCTTTGGCCTGGGATGTATGGACACCAAGGCAGAATTCTCCACTGCACTGGATGCTTGTGGACATGGTCTGAGTGGGGAGTGTCCCCTGGTACTCCATTTCCATGTTGATTTACAGAACTCATTAACTCCAGGATATTTGCTTACAAAATGCTTTGCTAAACTTTGTAATAGAAATCACCACAAAATTGGATGTTGCAGTCACTTTTATAGACTTAAGGTGAACTTCATACATAAGTTATTAATGCAAATAGTCTCACTAAAGAGAAACAAACAAACGCGCCTGAGCTGAGTCGATGCGAATAGTGTGTGTCTCAGCAATGGAGGCAACGCTGCCCCAGGAGCTTCGGATTAATTTGGGCTCTAACAGCTCTTACATCATCACTGTCACTCAGCGATTGGTTTATTCAACAGCAGCTTGAAGGCTCAAAGGGAGATTCATGGCGAACCCTCAGCATTTATTAGCCATGGGCATGCCAGTAAATCCCTTTGTACTCAAGGGAGAAATTTACTGGTGGCAGCTTTGCTTCAAGATGTATTTTGTATGCTAGTGAGTCAATCCAATTATTTCCTGTTATCTCTGAGAAATTCTTTCTTGAAACCTTCATGCTTTAATGCAACTATGTAAACCCATTTTGAAGTGAAAATGAGGTCTTCGGTTGCCCTTTCATCCAGTCGGCAAAACAAGCTGCTTTTTCAGCCTGGAATCTCGTCCTCCTTGGTTAAAGGAGGATCTTTCTCCTACTAGCTTCTTGCCCAAGAGGTGATTTTTGAACTTCCTAAAATATTAAAGAACTTACTAGACTTGCCTGAACTTCCAAAAATTAGGCAGAAGAACATCCCCCACTTTCTAATTTTTCCTGGTGGGACTTACTGAGGCAGCCATTTCAGATCAGCTTCCTGGTTTCAGTGATTCTAAACAGTACCTATGTAACTTCCCACAAAAAAAGGCTTTTCTTTTGTTGCTGTTAGAGCTACTTCCTTGAGAATCGCACCTCGCATGTTTATTTAGCATTTAAACTTTTCTAAGCATTTTCACAGGCTTTATTTAATTTTCACTCTCGTCCTCCCATAACCCTGTAAGAGAGGAAGCGATCTGTGTAAATTTTATACATTTACTCAAGAAATCAGCAGGAGCGTCCACTCTCCGTGGGGCACCGCCCTAGGCACCGGGGACATGAGTGAACAAAATGCTCAAGCCGCCGAGCCCCCATGGAGCCTACGTCCAGCAGACAGATATAGAAATGAGTAAAATCTAGAGTGTGTTAGAAAGTGAAACGTCAAGAGAGGAGAAATAAACCTGGGAAGAGGATATGAAATGATGGGAGGGAGACAGTTGGAATTTTAGATTGGGTGGCCAAGGTAGGTATCCCGGCGATGGCAGCTTCTGAGGAAGAGCCTGAAGAAGGTGAGGGGCGAGCTGGGGAGAGTATTCCAGGCTGCGGGGACAAGGCTGAGGTCCTGAGGGGGCACAGGGTGGGGGGCAGGGGGACGGGAGCCAGCACTGTCAAGAGGTGATGAAGCCTCAGGGCTCCCAAGTGGACCACCCTGCAGGGCTCTGAACACCCCCGAGGGGCTCTGAATGAGATGCGAGGCAATTAGGGGCGTCAATGTGGAAACTGAGGCACAAAGAAGGGGATAAAAAGAACGATGTTGAGAAAATGCCTTTCTCTGGAAAATATTTTAGGAAAAGAAACTTGTTAGGAATGGGTGAAGGGCGGTCCTGCCTCAGGTTCCTACAGCTCTTCCTTCGAGGTGGCTTAGGTCCTTCTGGTGAGTCTTGGGGTTCTAAATCAGTCAGCAGAGACAACACTCTTACTGAGAAGGCT
The DNA here is from genome assembly GCF_030445035.2 of Dasypus novemcinctus. Taxonomy (NCBI): domain Eukaryota; kingdom Metazoa; phylum Chordata; class Mammalia; order Cingulata; family Dasypodidae; genus Dasypus; species Dasypus novemcinctus. The sequence goes on along the minus strand of NC_080689.1, from coordinate 15,601,628 downwards.
GGAAGACATCCTGATAAATCTGCACTGAGAACATAAAATTTTAGTTTTGTAGCCAGTGGAGGTATAATTATTATTACCCTAGGGAGAAATGAAACTCTTATTTGAGTAATCAAAAAGTAGGATCACTGCTGTGCAATAAACTGTATTCTCGGAGCCCCAAATCAGGACACATGGTCTAAGAATGAACAAAAATAATGAAATCAGGACTCTTCTAGAAAACTCAGCCCCTAAAGCTGAAAAGAGAAAGGGGGCCTACAGACTTCTCAGTAAAAATTTCAGGTTTTCCGAAGATGTGGCCCAGCTGCTTCCCCGACCCTTAGCCTGTCTCATCAGAAATGTTGTCTAAGGGAGCTAGTGACACCAGCTTTGTGGTAGCTTTCTAACCTGAGAAAGCAAAGAAAAACAGAGAGGTCTGAATAAATTCATTCAGCAGTGTCAAGTAACCTGTCACATGTTCTAAGTAGTTAAAGAGAAATATTTTGTAGCTTATTTTCCCCTTTCCCCAACATATCTATTTTTTTTCTCTTCTCTGCGTCTCATTATCTCCATTAAGGAACATGTCGTCTTGCTGCTATGCTACTGTCACCTGCCAAGTTTCTTTTCAACCTTGCTGGAACCAACACATACTACTCCAGTACCTCTGATCCTTGCAGACACACAGAAGTAGATGGCAGAAACCTCACTGCTCTCCCTCTCAACCAGCAGCTATTCCGCCTTCTGCCAATCAAGTCTTTGCCCTTATTTTCAGGGAAAAGTCATGTTGGCACAGCTGGACAGGAACCAATCAGCAATATTCTTTAAAAGGAGGAGCCTCACAGGTTGGGAGAGCTTCTGAGGGGAGGTATCCTAGCAATGACTTGTATTTAAATTCTCAGTGCCGAAATGAAGAGCGGTTTGAGATTTGCAGAGGTTATTGGACTTCTTGAGTCTTAGAAACTGCCCCCAGTTAAAGAAGTTCAACAAACTTACCATTTGTCAGAAAGTATTTTAGGCATGTTCCAATTATTAATTCATTGAAATTTCATAACAACCTTATGAAATAAGTATTATTATCTCCATTTTACAGATGAGGAAACTGAGCCACAATGAGGCTAAGTAACCTGCCCCAGGTCACATAACAACTAAGTGGGCAGAGCTGGGGTTTGAACCCCAGCAGTTTGGTCCCATGGTCTGTACCCTTATTCTCTATGTCAGGGGTCATCAAGCTTTTTCTGTCAAGGGCCAGATAGTGAATATTGTAGGCTTTGCAGGACATATGGTCTCTGCTGTGGGTGCTCAACTCTGCTATTATTGCACAAAAGCAGCCATAAGGGATAAGTGAGTGAATAAGGTGGTTGTTTCCAATAAAACTTTATTAACAAACACAGATAGAGGACCAGACTTGGCCCATGGGCTATCGTTGGCAATCCCTGCTCTGTGTTATGTGTGTTGCCTTACTGTGTGTCTTGCAAAATGTGATTACACTCAAGTTGTTCTCAAGTCCATGCTTACGGGCAATCAGACTAGTTTTTTTTAATTTTGTGTTTTTAAAAGCAAGGAACCAATGAGTTGACTTTCCTAAATTCTGATGCTCAAACTAAGGCAATAAATGGTCACATACAGTCCCCTGGGCATTTCAGCAATAGAAGGCAATATTAATAAGTCCAACAAGGATATGCATTTTTAAGGTAAAATAAATCGTACTTCACTTGAGTTCTCAACCACAGAAGGGGAAAGTCACTGGCAGCCACCAAGGCAAGTCAGCAAGGTCTAAGCCTGCTCTATGTTTGACTGCAAAGCTCAGAACTGAGTTCTCCCTAGAAAAATCCTCTAGGGGCAACACCCAGGCTCAATGCCATTTGGGCAGAGCCGCATTTGCATACTGTGTGTGTGTGTGTGCACGTGTGTGAGTAGGCTGCACAGGATCTGACAGGAGGGAAATTCTGCCTGCCCCAGCCAGGCCAGGCTCTGCTTGCATTCACATTCAATAGGCCCCCAGCCTGTGGGCACAGCCTGACATGCAGCCCATTAATACAACTAAATCACCCACAAGGCTGCAAATGCCTTTTGTAGCCTGCTGATGTCAGGAACTGCCAAGGTTTTGCTTTCACAGTTTATTACCACCCCATCAGAATAGTTCAAAGGAAGCCATCAGTTTCTGATCATTTATTCTGCATGGCAAGAAATACTTCAATACATTTGTAAGGATGCAATTAACATACCACATAAGTACAAGAGAATGATCTCAAGTCCTACTTTTCACAGCCCACACGAACAGCAGAAGCACAGCACACCGAGCTATGGGAACCTCGCTTCTGAGAAGACTCTGTGGAAATGACTGCATAGGCATAGGCCAGCGCTCCCCATCTCCCGCCTGGCCAGTTCGAGTACATGTAGCCCATGGGATCAAGCCCAAGTACCTGTGTCCTACAAGGTGAACTAAGAGACCGATTCCAATTAAACAAAAATGCAGAATAATCTCAACTCAGGAAGGCTGAGTGGTGGAGAGGGAAGGGATGCTGATGTATGTTAAGGGACAGAGCAAGGCTTCTGTTCCCAGGTACACATGCTTGGGAATGGACATGAGGTCAGACGCAGCAAAGGGGTCTCTCGCCCCGCCGCAGCTTTGCTCTGCCCTGGCTGGTGCCAAGCCCTTCCAGGAGACACCCCCGTTGAATGGCAGGTCCAGGGGGGCACCTTCATTTGTCAGAGCTGAGCTGCGAGCTGAGAGGAACGAGGAAATTTCAGTGAGGCACCCCTGGGTAGAGTCCCGTTGCTGGTAATACCTTGTCTAAAAACAGAATCAGGAGAATGAGCTCTCACACAAGAGAGATGGGGGAGAGTGAAAGAAAAGGGGTGAGAACTGGGTTGCCTCTCTCCTGAATCATGCAAGAAAGGCCACTGAAGGCCTGCCCCATCCCAGGCACAGGCGGCTTGTGGGCAGGGTTCAAGGCAGCACTGTGTCCCTCCAGTGGGGAGGGAGCCTCTTCTGCTGCTGTTTATTGTCAGGCTTGGCCAAAAGAGATTGTAACAAAAGCATTCCCAAGATTGGCAGAAATCATCAGTCTCCTCACTTTAGCTGAAGCTGAAAGTCACAGATTCCTAGTAACTACTGGCATTGAGCTCAGCTGGCATCAGTTGAGTGTTGACAGGTTCCCAGCATCTGCAAGATCTTGGGCCACCCTTCTTAGTGAGGAGACAAACTCCTTCAGCGCCAGCTACCTTACAGAGCACTCACATGGGAAGGCAGGAGGGCTGGAGCCTCTGTCACAAACAGGGTAGGTTCCTGTTTATCCCAAGGTTTGGGTAGTTATATTGCATCACTGGGCCAAGGATCTTAGCAAAGGATTCTTAAGAACTGTTATTGATGTATTCATTCACTTACCAAGTCTTTCTTGACCACTTAATGTGTGCCAGACACTGTTCTAGGAAGTTGTACTATGTTAGAAACAAAATAAACCAAAACAGAAAAAATCTTTGCCCTAAGGGAGGACACATTTTAGAAGGGACGAGAGACACATACAAAATACATGATGTAAATATCTAATATATTAAAGACAGTAAGTGCTATGGAGAAAATCTATCTAGGAAAGGGATAAAAAGTGTTAGTAAAGGTGGAGGTTTGCAATTTAAGTAGGATGGGAAAGAACCCAAAAGAGGAGAAAGGGCAAGCCATGTGGTTTTAGAGGCTTGGCGAGTGAGGAGATGACAGGGAGAAGAGGCTGGGGCAGGGCCCTGAGTGGAGGGGGTGGGGGCGGGTCTGCTCAAGCACAGCCAAAAGCGAGGAGGGATAGAGAGGAGGGGTGAGGGTGATTGTAAAGGAGAGGCGGTCAGCTAGCAGAGGGACTTGTAAATATACGAGCACAGGTTTTTATGCTGAGTGAAATGAGAAGCTTCTATAAAGTTCTGGGCAGAGGAGGGACAAGGATTGGCCCTTATTCTAACGCACCCCTCTCGCTGCTCTCTTGAGAGTAGATTGTCACAGGGGTGGTACACACGTGCACAAATGTGGGACTCAGAGAAGATAAAAGATTCTCCAAGAATACACAGTGCGTCCATGGGTAGACGGCAAGTAGAAGGGACAGCAAGATGATATCACCCAAACACCTTCTCTCCACTGATACTGGAGGGGGATTCAGTTATGACGAAATAGATACTTCAAGAAATCCCTCCCATGGAAACGGACTTGGCCCAGTGGTTAGGGTGTCTGTCTACCACATGGGAGGTCCGCGGATAAACCCCAGGCCTCCTTGACCCGTGTGAAGCTGGCCCGTGCGCAGTGCTGATGCGTGCAAGGAGTGCCGCGCCACGCAGGGGTGTCCCCCGCATAGGGGAGCTCCACGCACAAGGAGTGCACCCCGTAAGGAGAGCTGCCCAGCATGAAAGAAAGTGCAGCCTGCCCAGGAATGGCGCCACCCACACTTCCCATGCCACTGACGACAACAGAAGCAGACAAAGAAACAAGATGCAGCAAATAGACACAGAGAACAGACAAGGGGGTGGGGTGGGGAGGGATTAAATAAATAAAATCTTAAAAAAAAAAAAAGAAATCCCTCCCACAGTCTGTTTGAACATCCCCGTTCAAGCAATGTGAAGCAGGTGCAGTCTTGGGTAGATGAAAACACCCCAACATGGAAGTGGATACGCCATGGTACAGTAAAGCTCGGTGAGACCAGCCTGTAGATCATCTCATTCTCCTTGAGGCCACACTCACAAAGCTGATTTCCTTTGAATCCCCTTGGAATGTCCTTTTATCTTACCAAAATTCATAAGCTAGGATTCTGGTTTATCTGTCAGTCCCTTGAGCTGGCATGGCATAGGGCAGGGAGCCCAGATCTACTGTTAATGACTGTGCCAGAGGAAAGCATGCAGTAATCAACTGGTGCGGCCTGCCATGTGAGATGAAGGGCAACAGCAGGAGAGTTACATGCTGCTGACCTGCCCTAAACTGTGTTCACGTCATTCAGGAATGGCCATCCTGGGAGGCTTGGACTGACCAGTTAGCTGGCCTCCCTGGGTAATAAAAACAAAGTAATAAAATACAGGACTCCTACTACCAATAATAAACATTTATTGACTATTTATGCACGCCAAGCACTAAGCTAAGCACTTTAGATGAATCATCTCATTGATTGCTCATACAGCTTTATGAGGTATGCACTACTACTATAACCATTTTCCAGATGAGTACCCTGAAGTTTAAGGGAGCCGAGGTCACATTCCTGGTAAGCAGAAGAGCTGGGGCTTGGAGCCAGGTTGACACAGAAGCTCACACACTTACCCCGTGTGCTGCACTGAAGTCTTTGATCTCAGTCCTACTGCAGGTAGTGAACTCTTTGGTCTTAAAGCTTTCGTTGCTCTTTGGCCTACCTCCAGCATGCCCTGACTTGACTTTAGCAAGAGTCTGAGCTAGGAAAGGAACTAACCATGAACTTCAGAGACACTGGCTACTTTACTCAGCAGACTTCCTGAGCAACCCAGGCTCTTCTGTCTACTTCTTCCTCCCCATCAACTCTTAAGATCCTAAATCACAGCATCTTCCTGTTGCCTGACATGGAAACTACCATAAAACAAACCACAGCTTCCAAAAGTAGTTACATGGAAGCAAATCTATTCAAAATACTCTGTAATGTAGCATACACTTGCTTTTATTTCTAGTATTTCTTTTAGGCATAACAATTTTGGTCCATGAGAGATAATTATGGTTAGTTCCTAGTAGAAAAATATTTATTCTTGACGTCATAAGGATGATGCTCATTTAATGATCCATTTTTCTGAGGTCTTGGGCACAGAGCAAGGCTTTGAGCAGGAGTGGGGGTCTAGAAATCTGATGAACTCAGAAGGAGCTGTGTCGGCCAGCAAGACCAGGGGATGACTGGACCCAGGAGGTCAGCAGCAGCTCAGTCAGTTCAGCCAGCACTTACTTCTCTGGGTAACACCTGGCAATAGCAGTGCAGTTTCCTATTTGCCTTAAAAATAAATTCTACATGTAGCTTTTCTACAGGTCTTTTCCTCAAATGCAATGCCTTGTTAAGGTCCTTGGCTTCTTGGATGTGAGACTTCTAGTTCTCACACTTAAATCAGTTTCTTTATGATACAAAATGAGGGGAAGGGAAAAGGGGAAAAGGGAGGGAGGCAGGAAAGAGGGCTGGGTGGCTGTTACATTGATTATAAATGAGGAAATCATTTGATGACCAATTCCTGAATCTTTCTTTGGCACGCAGTCCTGCTGGGGTATAGGAAGGGATCTGTGAAAGTTGTGCAAAATGTCTGGGGATTTCAGTTTCATGAAACAAAGCAGAGATCCATACATACAGCATGGAGAAAAATGAGAAACAATCTTTCAGTTTATCCACTGGTCATCACGTAAGGAATAATATCTTTTCCTTCTTCAAAGCAAAAGCTTGGGAGTCCTTTTTAGATTTGGGCCCAAAGTCAACAACAGATACTGCAACTCTAAATTCCTGACTGTTCATATGAGGTTCATCCCACTAGCTAATAAGAGATACAACCTTTTTTCAAGGTACATTTATTAGGGACTTCCATTCCACACACTGTGTGAGATGCTAGAAACACAGAAATGAGCAGCTCATAGACCCTTAACATGGGAATACCCTGTCTCTTATCATAGAATCTACTTATTGTAGAGGTGTGTGGAAAGTGATGACATCTATTTGTGTATCTGTGTACATATTTGAAGTATCTATGTTTATCCATCCATCCATCCATCCAAATATTTAATGATCACCTTCTCTGTGCCAGGTACTATGTGAAGTCCTAGAAATGTAACAGTATAAGGGCTGACACAGTCCCCCATTCTAACAAAATTTATAAAGAAGATTGAATGTTTTTTTTAAAATACATAATATATAAAGAATATGCATGGCAAAAAAAAACCTGACAGGATAAAAGTCAGGGATATTCCTGAGATGTGCCAAGATAAGGAAAAATAAAGAAAGGAAAGAGACAGAGAGGTAGTGGTAAATTTGTTCAACTTTGTGGCTGCAGAAATAAGAATTTTGCCATTTTTTCTTTAATTTTGCATTAACATTTGAAATGCAGACCAAAGTTGAGAAAAAGGCAATATTCTTCTCTCTGTAGGCCATAAAGTTGAGTAGATTTACCACTCGCATTCCAGTATGACAGAAACTGGGCAGAGAACATTCTTCCCAACATTTTCCCCTCAGATTACCTCTGCAGCCACCCCAGAGTGAGACAGGACAGAGAATATAAACATTACATCTGTAGCCTTTTTTATACCATTTGCTTCCTCTAAAGTAAGTTAAATGTTTCTTAAGAGTCAGGAATGCTGCCTTCTTACGGTATTCCCTTCTCAACACCAAGTTCAAGATCAGTCAAACTGTTACCTTGACTGGGGAGTTAAGAACCCATTGGAAAATGCTGTGGCTACCTAAAGCCAACGTCAAAAGATTCTCCAGAAAGACTTCTGGAAACCATTCACTTTAATGCAACTTTTCTTCTTATTTAGCACCAAAATTTGCAGAACTGCCCAAAGATGGAAGAATAGGTGGGGCGATGGTGGAGGCTGAGAGCTAAGGTATGAAAAAGCATCTTTTGCCTAGCTTGTGTCAGGCTCTTGCAATTTATTTTACCTTCCTTTCTGCTTTCTTACTTCTCAGCTCTAAATCAAACTGAGCGCTGCCCTCGTGCAGCCCTTGGAAAGGTGTAAAACTCCCTGCTCAAGCATTCCTCTTCTGGAGGAGGCTTGACAGCTCTGGACTCATTGGAATCTGCCATCAATCTCAGAAACATGCCAAAAGGAAGGCTGAGCCGCCAGGGAGGCTGCCTTCCATTGTTCTCCAGCCAGCCACAAAGAGAATGGACACTGGTTCTAGCTGGGGCCTCTGAAGCCCTTTTATCCCCCCCTCTCCAGGCAAAGAATCCAGTGATTTATATCCAATTGGAAAAGCTTTAATGAATAACACTTTCTGTAGATCAACACAATTCCTTGGGCCCAGAAGTATTTCTAATGGGGATTTATTCGCCAAGTAAAAACACTTTCTCCCCATGAGTTGTCATTCCTCAGGAATATCCAGGACAGTTCTTAGAAGGAAAGATTTAGAAGTCTACCCATGCGTGGTGGAGTCTGGTCAGTGACTGGGCCTGGAAATTTGATTAATTAGAAGAGGACTGAGTGGGGATTAAAATAGCAACAATAACACGTGCACACACACACAGAAATGTGCAGAGACATGCACATGAAACAAAACTCAAATAGAAGAGAAGATGGGCAGTATTTTGAGAGTAGGGCAAGTGTGAAGTAAAAGAAGAAATATATCATACCAGAAGAGAAATCAGGAAGATTCCAGGTCACGGTACTAAGAAGATCGCCTCTGTGCACACATGACCAATCACCCAAGAAGAAAACCCAGAGGCTAGCCAGAATGTGAGGGGAAGAAAGTGGTACAAATTACAATCTCTATATTAACAGCTCAACTGAAGCTTTAGCTTGTGATCCTTGGGTCAGATTTGGAATGAGTGAACTGGAAGTCAAGAAACATATTTGACACTTGTACCTTTTGTTTCTGGATAACATTTGCTGTTCATGTGACATATATTTACATCACTTTCACCAAATGAATCATTAGTAGGGCATAGTCTCTCCGGTTCATACAGACAAAAGATTTAGGAATGAGGAAAACAGTGCTGCAAGATCACAAGACGAGGTGACAACCAGGAGTCTAAAATGGAGAACAGTCTCATCACCAGAAACTATTTCTGGACTTTCATTTCTCTAAGTACCACTATCTAGGCACCCTGGATAACAGTCCTAATTAAATGAGATGCTAACAAAAAAGTACAAAGACTGTCTTCAAGATGCATTGTGGAAATTGAAGATTCACAGCACCACCTATGTGTTTTCTTGAAAAAAAAACACAAATAAAGCCTTTAGATTCAACTCTAGTTAACAGGAAATATAGGGGTGGAGGAACATCACAAATAACACCACAAGGGTACAATCTGCAAAATCAAGGGTTTGGGAAATTCTACAAGGCAAATGACTAAGTTTCTTTAACAAATAAATGACATGAAAAAAAGAGGGGTATTGGGGGTTGACTCACATTCCCCACAAAAGGCAACTCCTTCCTGGTCCTACGTTTGTCCCAACTCCTGGTCGTGTGGTTGTGAACCCATTTGTAAACAGACTTTTGAAGATGTTATTAATTAGGTTGTGCCCAAACTGTATGAGGGTGGGCCTTGATTCAATATGCCTGAGGCCCAAATAAACAAAGGAAATTTGACACAAAAGAGAAGCCATGTGGAGCAGTCAGAAGCTGGAAGTCAATGGATCCCAGAAGAGAAAGAAGTGCCGCCATATGCATTGCCATGTAGAAAAGCTTAGGAACCCCAAAGATTGCTGGCCATCCAGAAGAAGCCGACCCTGGGAGGAAGCAAGCTTTTTAGCCTCTGAAATCCTGAGCCAATAAATTCCTGCTGTACAGCCAACCCATTGTATGGTATTTGATTTAGCAGCTAGATAACTAATACAAAGGGTAGGAAATGTCAGAGATTGAAAGAAATATGAGTAACAAAATCCAGTGCAAAATCCAGTGCAAAATCCACCTTTGGACCTTATTTGAAGCGAGAGTCAAACAAAATAACCCACATAAATATATTTTATAGACTATCAAAGAAATTTGCACATGGACTGGCATTTGTGATATTAAGGAATTATTGTTAATTTTGATAGGTATAATAATGGTATTGTGGTTATGTTTTTGTTTTTTAACAAAAAGATTTCATTTGTTGGAGATACACACTGACGTATTTACATATGAAGTAATATGATGTCCAGGATTTGCTTTAAAACATTCCAACAAAAAAGAAGGGGAAGGAGATATAAAAGAAGATTGGCAAACTATTCACAACTGCTGATGCTGGATGCTGGATATGTAAGCGTTCATGAAACCAGACGCTCCACCATCATGTATGTTTGAAAGCATCCATAATAACAAGAAAAAGTAATACATTGCCGAGCTGGCATGAAAGGATCATGCAGAAGCCAAAAGTGAAAACAGGAACCCTGGGAAGTGAGCACCAAAGCCAATTTTTAATGTGAAGTTTCTGCTGAGCCATGGAGCTCCTGAGCACATTTTGATATTGCGATGCGGGCAGAATAGAGAGCCTCAGGCCCTTTCATGATGGGATGTGTTCTAGGAGACCCCTAAAAAACTGGGGACTAAAGGGCCACCTCCTCTGTGTAAGCATGGATGAGAAATATGCCTGCCGTGCTGAATCAAGTATTAGCTAACTGACTCCAGCAAGGTAGAGAGAAAAAGAATACATCTGTCTTACGTGGATATTCTTTTTTTTTTTTTAAAGATTTATTTATTTATTTATCCCCCCCTCCCTGGTTGTCTGTTCTTTGTGTCTATTTGCTGCGTCGTCTTCTTTGTCCGCTTCTGTTGTTGTCAGTGGCACAGGAATATGTGTTTCTTTTTGTTGCGTCATCTTGTATCAGTTCTCCGTGTGTGCAGCACCATTCCTGGGCAGGCTGCACTTTCTTTCGCACAGGGTGGCTCTCCTTACGGGGCACACTCCTTGCACATGGGGCTCCCCTACGCGGGAGACACCCCTGCGTGGCATGGCACTCCTTGCATGCATCAGCACTGTGCATGGGCCAGCTCCGCATGGGCCAGCTCCACAGGGGTCAAGGAGGCCCGGGGTTTGAACCGCGGACCTCCCATGTGGTAGACAGACGCCCTAACCACTGGGCCAAGTCCGCCTCCTTATGTGGATATTCTAAGACTATAAGGTTTATTTAATATTAGAAAAATTAATGTTACCTGTCACATTGCAGTTTGAAAGATAAAACCGTATCATTTCAAACATTAAAGAAATATCATTTGATAAAATTTGAAATTGATTCATAAGATATAATGAACTTCTTAGTAAAGTGAAATAGAAGAGAACTTCCTTAACCTGATGAAGAATACTAATCAAACCCCATAGCACACATCATCCTTAGTGAGGAAATCTTGAAACATCACTTTAAGATCATAAACAAGGCAAGAATGCCTTTATCATCTTTCCTAATCAACATTGTATTGGACAGTCAGGTAGACCAAAAATAACTAAATAAAAGAAATAAAAGGTAGATCAGAAAGGAAGAAACAAAGCTATAATTGTTTTCGGATGATATGATTGTCTATGTAAGAACCTAAAATATACCACCCATAAATTATTAGAATTACTAAGAAATTGGCAAGGTTACCAGATAGAAAAAACAATATATGAAAGTCAAATGCTTCTCCCTATACCGCCAACAATCAGTTAGAACATATACTTTTTAAAAAGATACAGATACTTGTGTTGCTGTTATAAGCAGTACAAAGAATAAATTTAACACAAATATGTGTATTCCTTTTATGGAGAATATTATACAAGCTTTATTGAAAGACATTAATGATGACCTACGTAAATTGAAAGAAATATACTGTTATGTTCTGGAACAGGAAAATTCAGAAAGGCTGTAATTTTCTCCCAGAAAAGATGTATAGTTTAAATGCATTTCCAATGTAAATCTCTCAACAAGGATTTTGAAGTATTTGACAAACTGACTCGAAATTTATATGGAAGAGCACAGGGCCTTGCCCTACTGGATATTAAGGCTTTAGAATGTTATAGTAATTACAAATAGAGTTGAATCAGGAAATGACAAACCAACAGAACTGAATAGAGAGCAGAAAGAACCACACATAAATGAAACTTGATTTATGAGAGCAGGCAGTGCAGATCAGAAGGGAAAGGCTAGACTATTTAATAAGTGGTGCTGGCAAAATTGGATTATCTACAAGAAAAAAAAATGGCCCTCTATCTTATAGCATTAACAGAGTTATTTCTAGTGGAATTAAAATCCTCAATGTGAAAAGCAAAACTATAAAACTTTTAGAAGCTAAGACAAGGCTTCAGGGTAGGAAAAGATTTCTTAAATCTGACACAAAACACTTACCATAAAAGAAAAAACTGTTCAACAACATTAAAATAAAAACTTCTGCTTATCGAAAGACCCTAAAAAGAACAGAAAAAGACAATTCTCCAACTTAGAGAAGATATTGGCAACACATATGAGAACAAGACATTAGCACCCTTTATCAACAACTCAGAGGTCAGAGGTGCAGTGGTCAAGAGCATAAACTCATGAGAAAGACTGCCTAGGTTCTACCCCAGTGGTGCCTTTACTGGCTAGGGGACATTGAGCAAGTCACTCCATTTGTGCCTTAGGTTCCTCACCTATAATACAGGGGTCATCATAATAAAGCCTACTTTCCTGGGTGATTATAAGGATTAAAAGGTTAATAGATCCCAAACCACTACGAATAGCAGCAACAGAGTAAGTGCTATGAAAGCACCACCTATCTTCAAGAAAAAGACAACCAACTCAAAAAGGTGTTTTATGAAAGACCAACAAGAATGACCCATAAACACAGGAAAAGATATGCAGCACTATTGGTGTAGCAGTTTGATATGGTTATGAATTCCAAAAATAGATATTGGATTATATTTGTAATCTGGTCTGTACCTGGGCAGGATTAAGTTATGATTAGGGCTTTGATTGGGCCACATCATTAGGGTGTTGAGTCTCCACCCCTTGGTGGGGACTCACAGATTAAAGGGATGGCAAAGGACAGAGTTGAGGGTTTCTGATGTTGGAGTTTTGATGTTGGAGTTTGATAATGAAGTCTAAAGCTGGAACCCCAGGAAGTCAGCATGCAGAGGAAATACTCCAGGAAGAAAGAACCTGAGCCAGAAGAACACAGACGAATAGAGATGGGGCCTTACGCAGCAGAAACCTCAGAGAGAGAGACAGAGCCATTCTCCTGATAGTCTACAGCTGACCTTGTGGAGAAAACAGAGGAGCTGAGCCCAGAGGAACCCAGGAAGCCTGAACCCTCACAGACGTCGGCAGCCATCTCGCTCCAACATGTGAAAATAGACTTTGGTGAGGGAAGTAACTTATGCTTTATGGCCTGGTAACTGTAAGCTCCTACCCCAAATAAATGCCCTTTATAAAAGCCAATAGGCTTCTGGTAGAAAGCGTTAGCAAGGGTATAGAAAAAAGTGTCTCTCATCCACTGCTGATGGGAGTATAAAGTGGTACCCTGTCACCCAGCTATTCAATTCCAAAGAATATACCCTAATATTCTTTAGGGTAAGAATACTCTTATATATGTGCACCAAAAAAAAAAAAAAAAAAGGCAAGCAAACAAAACACCTACCAATTGTAAAATAGAAAATGTGTGAAATACAAAAATCACGGAATACTATATAGTAGAAAGAAATGAAAGACTGGCACCTGCTTCTGTCAACGTGGCTGATTCTTTCCTGGGTGAAAGAAAGCAAGCCACAGAAGGCTAAATAATGATGCTAAGTAAATGCTATTTGGCACCATTTAAGCCTAAACCAAACTAAGCAAACTGTTTAGAGACACTTATATGCATGTCTTTAAATGGCTTTACCGCTATAAAGAAAAGCAAAGGAAAGACTAACGCACAATTTGGGAGGTCAGTTACCTGAGGGTGGTGGGGTGTACAATCAGGAAGGGTCACCTCCAGGACAGCTAGGTCCTGATGTTTCTCATGCTGGGTGACAGGTATCCTGGTGATTGTTCTTGAATAATTTGACAGACTTTATATTTCACAATAAAAATATTACTAAAAATAAGGGATAAAGACTATTCATTTCTAATCTAAACACCACATGCACTTTTAGCCTTCAGTGAGATTTTTTTCTCGCAGTTATTTACAGTGAAACCCGTGCGGTTCATTTTCAAATTAGTATTATGGCTGTACGGCAGGAATGCAGCCATCTGCAAAATGCCAAGTGGGTCAGAGGAGGAACAGGTGAGGACCCTTGGCCTTGACTCCTTCAAGGGCCACCATGTAAAAGACTGGGACTGACATGAGTAGTGGCCCACAGGATGGAACCCAGACAGCTGAGTGAATGTTAGTGGGCAGTGGGCTTGGAATCCATACAGGAAAGTTCATTCTGGCAATCAGAGTTGAGAATGGAATGGGCTGCCTCAGGAAGTGGTCAGTTCTGTGCAACTGTCTGGGATCCAAGTCAACACCAAACAGGCACTTTGAGGGATGTTTTGGGGAAGGGAATAATGGAATGAAGAAAGTAAATAGAGTAAGTAGGTAGTGCCTGAAATCCACTTTAAAGCTGAGATTCTGTGATTTCTTCGTCTGCCCTGCTGACCCGCCCTGCCTCCGACAATGCCAGCTGGAGGCATGGAGTGAGGAACTGATCTTTAGAGAAAATGAAAGACTAGTGAGTTTGTTTCCAAGCACCAGAGAGTAAATGTGGCCAAGGAACACCACACTGACCTCCAAGACCTGGTAAGAGGCACTACATCCTCCCTCTTGCCCCTAGGAATAACAAGACACAAAAACCACACACACACTTTAAAAACTTTTCTTATGCAAGCCAAAGACCTGTCCCAGAATAGACTTTTCCCTGCCAAAATCTTGTGATTGCATTTTTCTGTATTAGTCATTACTATTTGGAAATAGGAAAAGAACAGAGTTTGGAGAAGCAACCTCTAAACCATTCCTTCCAGGAGACAATATGCCAAGATGCATGCACGCACATTCACAGTAGAGGAGTCAGACAGATTGCATGGTAAGGGAAGAAAAATGATGTTCTTTGGAATTAGAAGCAGATTTATAGTCTTTATTCCCATCATACATTCATCCTGTTCTTGGTATCACTAAGTGTTTATAGAGTGATTCTAATTTTCATCTACTTTACTACCAGAAGGTATTGACAGCTTCTGAGTAAGGAATTCCAGACATAAAGGAACAGTTTTGCCTTCTCAAAATACCATCTCCAAATAACTTCTTAGCACTTTACAAATATCAGCTGACAGATCATCAACATGCTTTTCCTTCTCAAGTTAGGTGGTGACTATAACTTTCACTGTTATTTTAAAATCGAGTTGACTAATCAAAATGACTCCACATAATCATAAAGATGGACCACAATAAGGGTTGGTGAGTATGGAGACAATAATAAATGTTGGTGGAGAAATCGGAACCTTTGTACATTGCTGGTGTGAAGGTAAAATGGTGCAGCTGCTTTGGAAAATAGCCAGGCAGTTCCTCAAAATATTAAACATAGAAATACAATGTGTCCCAGCAATCCATGCCTCGGAGTATATCTATATATAAGAAAACATATGCCCACACCATAACTTACATATTAAAATTCATAGCAGCACTGTTCATCATAGCTAACATGGGAATAACCCGAATGTCCATCAAATGATGAATGGATAAACAAATACGGCATAACCACACAATGGAATATTATTTGGCCATTAAAAGGAATGAAGTACTGATGCATGCTACAAATAAGATGACTCTTGAAAATATTAGGCTAAAGGAAAGAAGCCAGACACAAAAGGCCACATATTGTGATTCCATTTATATGAAATGTTCAGGATAGGCAAATCTACAGAGAGAGAAAGAGAAAGGAGACTAGTTGTGGCCAGGGACTGTGGGTAGAAGATGTGACGGGTGACTGATAATGGATACAGGTTTCTTTTTGGGGTGATAAAAATGGTCTGGAAGGACAGATAGTATTGGTGGTTGCACAACTTTGTGAATATACTAAAAACCACTTTAAAAAGATAAAATACAAACTAAAAAAGAATCTGAAGATGAGCACTCTGAGCTATTTTGGTACCAATGGTAACAACAATACTTCACATTTATGAGACATTTGATCATCTTCATGCCTACTATCTCTTGACTGTTACAACCACTTGGCAGAGGCAGGATGGTAGGTGCTGGCATCACCCCCTTCCCACAGATCTGACAGGTTCAGGGGGCTGCTGAAGGGCACACGGCTGGGTCTAAAATACACCCCACCCGCTTCCCAGAAGTTTACTGACCCCGAGGGCCAGAAGCACAGTCAACCCAAGCTGGGGCTTTTACTCGGAGAGCCTAAGTTTATCACACCACCCCTCACTACCGATTATATTTTTCCTGAAAAAGAGATGGAGGCATGGGGTTAATTTGCGTCAAAGTGGGACAAAGGGAGGGAGAGAAAAAAATAAAAAATTAATAGAGAATGCACTTGGCTGTTTAGCTTTTAAAATCTCACTCAACGTTCTTTGGGATAGTGTGTGTGTGTGTTTCCTTTTTTCTTTCACACAACTCCCCATTCACGGAGAAAATGCAAAGCCTAGAGCTGGAATCCCACAGGTCTCTTCTTTATTCAGTCTTTCTCTGTGTCATCCACTTAGCTGGCACAGTCTTGTGTCAGTCCTTGTGAAACACCTGCCAACCCCAAGTCATAGACCTGATGAGCCAGAGGGTCCTGATGGGCCCCTGGCCTTTCTTCCCACTTCAGAAGTACACAACCCCCTTTCCATGCCTTGCATTTTCAAAAGAACCCAGAGGACTCTCTCCAGACTGCACATGAGAAGCCTGAACAAGACGAGGAGGGAGGCCAGAAGCAGAAGAAGCAAAAAACCTGGAAGTTTCCTCCTGTCTCTGCTATAACATTTTAATGAAACAACCTCCAGGGTAGGATGATAAAGACACTGACATTGTCAAAGAAAATCCCTCGGCAACGCAGCTTAACCGTGCCCACGACCCGTACCTATCTTTTTTTATGATGTCTGCCTACTCTCATTAAATTCCAATCTAGCTAGTGGAAAGCTACCTCTTAGCCTCAACTTAACATTACAGGATTTGTGCATGGAACTTTAATTGATGGCAATAAAGCTGCCTGCCCGTATCTTAATGTGGTGAGAGACACAGACACCAGAGCCTGATCTGAGTTGGAGAAGGGTCCTCATTTGAATTCTTATCTGCTGGAAAAACAAAAGAATGAGCTGATGGTCTATCCCCTAATGAATTAGAAATCACTTATGTGGGTGCCCTTGATGCTCAGTTAATGCATTCTTTTTAAAAGGTTATTTCGGCATCGGACTGTCCTTTCACATTCAACTGGCAGCGACAGCAGATTTATTCATTCAGCCAATTTATTCCTGCAGTAGCTCTCAAAAATCAGTGCACAGTATTATACAGCACAGGCCCCATTTGTGAAATTATTTATAGCCTTATTTAGAAATCCAAGCTTCCTTAAAGACTGACAATTTTATCGGCTGATTTAAGCTCAATTATAAGGCAAGGGGAGCTTACACGACTTCGCCCAATATCCTGGGTTCCTGCCATACCTTCCCACTGCCAAGGTCACCATGTGAACTCTCCTTTGAAGCCTCGGCTTTCGCTTGGGCTGGGCCTGGTTGCTCTCAGACTTGGCGGGTTTACATAGCAGGATCTGGGTTTATGGCTTCCACAGGAAATGCAAAATGCAGAAAGTTCCACTGGGAAGGGAGAAGGGATAACCATGATTTGGGGATTCCAGGCTCTTAGGAGCTAGGTCTGGTAATCCATCTGTTCATCTGTCCACCTCCCCCATCCACCTTTACCCTTCTCTTTCCTTCTCATCACACCTGTTCTTGCTCTCCCTGGCTTCTCTCCCTTCCCCTTTCTCTTTCTCTGTAGTTCCCATCCAGTTGTCAAGGTGATTTAAAAAAATAAACGTCATCTACTGCTTGAAATGTGGTATTTGCTTCGGGACTAAATTACCAGGATAGATCATCTTCAGAGCTGAGATCTGCCAGAAAATAGCCCCATCTTCACTTGAGTCCTGAAGTTCTGACCATGACAGGACATTAAGCAAGCAGTGGTAATTGACTGGAATTGGCTGAGAACTCTGGGATGTTCATGGTCAAACTTGTGATGTCAACCTGGGAACAATACCTTACTTATATCTCTCTTCCAGAAGATAGAATGATAGTTGGCATTGGATCTTCTCCCCTCCAGAAATCTGTCTTACCTTGAGTTGCATGACAGGGACCAGGGTTGACAGACTTATTCATACATCTATTCTGACACCCTTTTGGGTTTCTATCAAGACAAAACTCTGAAATTGTGTTTGTAAAATTTAACCTGCTATTGACTGGTCTGATCTGTGACCCACCAGTGAAGAGTGTTAGTTAAATCTCCATTTTAATAAAAACATCACCAACACCCCTTATCTTCCTCTGTTAATGGAAACAAAGCATAATCCAATTTTTAAAATATTACAAGCAGATAATCAAAATCATACAACTCTATGCCCTGACCCAACTAATTTTCACTTCAAATGCATCTAATCCATGCAGTCTTTGGCAATGGATGATGTTCTGGAGTGAGAAAGAAGCAATTTGCATGCCACATTTGCTCTAACAATTTACTAAGTTAAGTGGCAAGATTAGTAAAGGAATGGTGTTTTGATGAGAACAGTCTAATTAAAAGTGAATCCAAGGATGTGAGGTTTGAGTCTATTACTGACTTCTCTAAGCTCAGAAAAGATAAAAACAATGAAGAGCATCTTGGCATATTGGATGTCTATGTTTCCCTCTTTCATCAATATTATTACTTATAATTTATGCTCATCAGTAAAAATCATTACAATAATTCTGCACATAATGTATTATGGTTCCAGAATCCATAACTGATTTTGGTAACCTAGTAAGCAGAAGGTTTAGGCATTCCAATTAGGTGAGGTTAGGCCTAAATGGCTCCCAGGTAACAAACTTCGATCCGACAGGCTGAATAACTCCCCTTTTGGCATGGAAAGGGTCTAACTAACCTTGCATTAGAAAATGCAAAGAGGGAGCTATGACTCACTGGCGAGGAAGTGAGTAATATGATTGTGGTCCTGGCGTTGTTCTACTAGCAGTAAAGATAGTTTTGTGCCCATTGTGGTTAGAACTGGGATCTCGGGTGCTGCCTCAGACAGGCTAAGAAAAGAGCGTGAGACCTCCACCTTTCTCTCCCGTCTTGAGGCCACTGACAACTGTGCAGAGAGCAAGAAAAAAAATCTCTCCTCTTGGTTCTCATGTGGGTGCCTCCTCCGCACAAGGACCAACCTTCCCAAATGGAATTTGTGATAGGGACTGGAGCCTGGGGCAAGCACAAGACTGAGAAAGGTCACTAATATTGGGCAGAGAGAACAGTCACCTTCCTTCCACAAGCGTTAAATGAGCACCAACTATGCTAACAGTTCTAGTCATTCTGACATTCACTGGAAAATCAAGCAAGATGGGCAGGACGCCATGGCCAGTGCCTTTATGGGGACATGATCATGGGGACATGATCATGGTGAAGGGTTAGTGGGAAGGGACAGACAAACAGCTAAGTAGCTAGCAGAGTCAAAGATGGCTTCAGAGAGGAGGTGACATTTTAGGTGTTGAAAGATGAGTGGAAGGTTGCTAGATGGAGGAGAGGAATGGAGTGGAAGGGGTGCAGAAGAAACAGCACAACAACGGAATGGGATCACTACAAGCAGGGGACAAGAGGCAGAGGTTAAAAATGCGGTGAAAAGATGATTTAAGGGGCTAGTCCTCAGGTCTTAAGGGGTTATTGTTAGATCATGGCCACAGTCAGTCACATAATGCAAAACAACTCCTTTGAGCATCGTGCAATCCCAAGGCTACTTTACTTCACTATTGGAGAGGTTGTATTTAGCCTTCAGAGTCTGCCTGTGAAACTCTAGGCTGGCAGCCAGGTGCTTGCCTGTCTCTTCCTTAGGGCCTAGGAGGTAGCTGGCCAAGTAAAATGCAAGTTAGCACAAAAATCTTTTCCTCATCCCAAGGACTAGATTCCAGTCCCACGGGAAGGGACCATGAAAAGCCACCTCCCAGGCCCCAGGTTCCCAGGCTCCTGGAGGATTTCAAAAGGAAGCTGCTCACCCCAGAGCCTCAGAGTAATGCCCCCATCTCCACCTTCACTAAACCTTTCCACTCAAAAGAGCTTTTCATTTGCCTTCCTTCCGCCAGGAGGTACCCCAAATATAGCCATCAGGGAGATGTCTAAACCCTAGCTGTTGGACAAATGGACATTATTAGTGGCCCTCTCCCTTCCAAGGGGAGAGAGATACTCTCTTGAGTTGGAAAATGCTCTGAGTTGGACCGAGGGGAGCAGGGGCATTGCCAAAATGACAGGACAGGAGGCCAGGGGAGCCTGGGAGGGAGCCAGGCCGCACCTGCCCACACCATTTGGCTCTGGCCAGGCATTCCACACATTAGTACATTTCAAAAGAGGGAGGGAGAGGAAGATAAAACTAATATTTAAAAACAACAGAGATGATAAGAGAAGATCAGCCAGCCTGAGAAAACGTTCTGCTTTTGAAAATGTCCCAGTAAGTTTTTTTCTGCCATGTGGACTCCCTTTCATTTTGGTGCTGAAATCACATCCAAGACGTAGGAAACACAAACTCGCGCTAACTTGTATTTCCCTTGGCCACTTATTAACAAAGCTGCGAGAGTGAAAAAGGCAAACGGCTCTTGATTCCAACCTCTCTGCCCAAGACATTTAAAGGTAAAGCACTGGAGTTTTCTGTGGTTTCCCTACTGAGCCTACAGGCAAGCCAGTGCGGAGGACCATTTGTCACTTTCCAGCCAATTGCCCTTCACCGGTTCAGAGAAGGGGAAAAAGAAATGTAGAGTTTATATCAAGATGCCGTAGGGAACGATTCTTTCTCAATTCCAAATAATGCAACAAGCTTAACCCTAGGTCCTGGAAAATGGGGCCACTGTCACCATTTAATACTTATGGGGTGACACTGAGAATGTGGTAGTGAAGGGGAGTTGAAGACATGCCTCACATGTCAGCATGGGTGGCAAGTTACTCTTCTAAGGCACTCATGAGTAATCACTACACCTAAAGCTGCACAAGACCTGACAAATATAAGTACATGCCCCACTCTGGGATATGAATATTTAATTCATTTTCCCATCTTTAATCCTAGGCAGGTGAGTGCTTTTGATCTGTTCAGGAAGAGAGACTTTAAATAAGAATGTTACCAGAGAATTGTTGCAATAAAGTTTCACTGCATCATTAATCCACTTGGCTCTACCCATAGGAAGCAAGAAATTTCAGTTGGATTTAGTGCCAGAAGTTCATCCTTCCTTTTTCTCAAAGGTCTTTTTTCCACTGCCTTTGAGTGGAAAGGTGACCTCAGGCCAAGGCTAACTGGGGCTTATTTTTTATACTTTGCCTTCATATCTGGATGTTAACATGCAGAAGGGTCAGCACCTTCTGGCCTTGCTGGTACCTGGCCAGAGTTGCACCAGCTTCTGGCCAGGGCATGATCCAGTGGCCCATTCTGGCTTCACCACCTGAGCTAAGGAAACAAATATTGAGTGCTAATGCTCCCATGATTCCATCAGAATCTGCACAGGCCTGTCCCGACTTTAAACAAACTTATCACACAACAACCAACCTCAATTCTCTAATATCCTTTATCCCAAGATTTTAAGTTCTGATATTCTGTGGCTCAATCACTTGGATAAATGAGTGTTTTGAAAACAATCCTGACTACCTTCTCCTCCCCCAATTCTTTCTTAATCGACTGGTACTCAGTGGCCTGATCCCTCTCGGTAGAGCAGGCATGTGTGGTAAACGAGCGGAGAGCAAACACTCTGGGATGGGCTTTAGTGCCTGGGAGGTATGCAGCCAGTCACGCTAGGAGAAACAGCCGAATGGAAAGACTCCCGAACATCTGGGGCGATGCTTCAAATTTCAAAGTGATTCTTCTGCTTGCACAACTTTACAATCTTGGCATTTGCCAAATGCTTATGTTTTACTTAATCTGAAATTAGGCAAGGAGTTCCACTCTCACTCTCAATGTCAGTAGAATGCTTTGGGGTTTTTTTTGCCTAAGGGGAACTTTTTTTACATACCGAATCCAACCTGCTCATGGTTTAGTGAAAGAGAAAAAGAACAAGGATCACCA
The DNA here is from genome assembly GCF_030445035.2 of Dasypus novemcinctus. Taxonomy (NCBI): domain Eukaryota; kingdom Metazoa; phylum Chordata; class Mammalia; order Cingulata; family Dasypodidae; genus Dasypus; species Dasypus novemcinctus. Next base: position 15,579,827 of record NC_080689.1, on the reverse strand, counting down.
TTAGCTCTCTTCCCCCCCACGGTTCACTAGCTGACCTTCTGTTCAAATGCAGGCCTTTCTGGTCTCCACTGCAGCACTGGCTAGTAAGAGCAGCAATTTTGGCCAAGGACCTTCAGTTCTCAAGGTGTTGACCACCCAACTCTTTCATCTTGGCGGAGACTCCAGTCATCTCCCTTCTTGAGAAACCTAAACCCGAGAAAGGGTAATTCTTCAAATCCTTCAGATAAGTCTGCAGTTCGTACCAGCACACCATGAAAGCATTCATAAGTAAAATTACATTCAGCCAGAATTTTTCTTTTCAAAAGAGAGGCATCCCTTTTATTCTGCTTTTATCTTACTTTGAAACTGTAATATAAAATAAAGGTATCTAACATTTATGCATGCGGAATCATTTAAACCAAGTCATTGCTCTTTTTCCAGTGACAGCAATTCACAAAAACCAAAGAAGTCTCTGTGGACATTCTATACCTTGGAAAGGGCAGCCTAACAGAGGAAGTAAAACGTGGCAAAAATAGAATGCTGAAGTGAGTTTCTGACTATGAACCTGCAGCCACTGATCAAAGCCAAGCCTCTCTGTGATAATGCTAATCTAGAACTGGTTGGAAATGGGTTGGGAGTGGAGTGGTTGGCTGGGACTGCCTCTCTATTGTTGAGGCAGGGAGAATGTTCTCACTGAGGTCTAAGAATTGAAAAGAGAGATTGGACTCTGACTTGCCTTCCTTTGCCCCTTTTCTTTCACCTCACTTCTAAGAGCTAACAAACCCACAAGATGGCTCTGCTCAGCGACAAGAATCATGGTCAATTTGCCAATCTTCTGCTTACCACGGGAAAGACCTGACAGCAAGGCTGTGCTCAAAGGAACCCATCTCAGCTAACGAACAAGAAAAGCTACAGCAGAGGTTCACATTGCTCAAAAAACACATCCTAGTGGTAGAGCACAGCTGTGACCCCACAAATCACACCACAAAAATGGAGGACTGTCCTAAGATGAGTGGTGAGTGCTCATCAATGTTATGGCCAATGCTTTTTAAGGCCATCGGCGTAGCGATGACCTCACGGATCCCCACGTGCCAGGCAGAGGCCCGGAAGTTCTGGCTCGCCTGTGCTGTGCAGGAGGGCAATCTCTGGAGGAGAGAGATCTTGTGCATCAGAGCCCTCTCCGGTCAGCTGGAGCCCAGCAGAGCAGCCACACTCACTGAGGGGGAAGGTGTGGGCTTCACCTCCCACCCTCAGTCAGCCTTCCCAGTGCCCACCCAGCTTCCCCGGGCAGAGGCACCGCAGCACGGACTGGCTTTCTCAGGGCTGTGCAGGTTTGCTGCAAGGGATGGAAATGAGGACTCCAGGTGGCCCTGAAGTTCAACCAAACTAGGAATCAGGCACTCAGGTTGAACAAGGGCCTTTCCCCAGGCCCTTCGTGTCCTCTCTCCCTTGAAAGCGTGATCTTTTTCTGCTTTAGAAATACATGTTAGAAAAGCAGTTTTTACCCCCATCAAATCCCTAAGTACTAGGAATCATTCCAATTTAGGTGAAAATGACTCTGATACATTGGCATGAAATCGCATACGGTTAAACCAAAAGAGCTTTCAAAAAATCTCAAAACGCTCCACGGTCTCTAGTAGAAAATTATGGACAGAGCCTTACTTCAGTAACTGGCAATTGTTCTGATAACTGGTGACTTTGTTACCTAAATCAAGTATTGACTCACAAAAATGAGGGACCTTTCAAGATGAAAATGCTAGACTCTGCACCTTACATACCAGCCAGGGTTACATATCTTTGCCAAGTCAGCAAACAGCACTAATTTCTTGACCTCGCTAAATGTCAGAAGAGACAGGCAAAATGAGAATGAAGAAGAAAACGAAGGCAAGCCGTAGTTGGAAAAGCCTCACCTATAACCAGCTATGTTAGGGAAACCTATGCATACCTTTCCTTAGACAATATGTCCTCACAGGTTACATATTCTAATGTCTGTAAATCAGGCATCCTCACTGTCTCCTTTGCTTAAGCTAAAAACTGATCATTGTTCTACGTACTTATATTTTTGTTCTCAGTTTATTTCTTGCTGTCTTAGAAGAAGCAATTGTATTCTACAGCGATAAGCTATTATTTTCCTCAAAACAGTCCTACTGAGTAGGGTGAGAGATTTATTTTGCTGTATTTAATCACTGATACAGCTGTAAGTTCCAAAGAATAAAGTAATTTACATTGCTTAGTATCACCTATTAATAGTCCAAACTTGGGGTTGGACTTAGGGGACCTTTAAATCATTGGGCTTTTTCCACAGGGCAATTCTGCCTTACTGTGGAGAGACTCTGCCCTCTGACATGCTATGGCGGTTCACTTTTGACAAGGGTGAGTATTTCCTAGGGAATAAATCACAAAACAAACTGTTTTGTCCATAATAGTCCAATAAAAACTGCTGCCTCATTCTTCATTATTCTAGAGTGGTGTCATCCAATGAAACTTTCTGCAATGATGAAAATGCCCTATATCTGTGGTGTCAAATAAGGTAGCCATTCGCCAAATGTGGTTAGTGGCTACATTACTGGAAAGCACACCTTTAGAAAGAGTGTGGGGCCTGGGGCATGCTTCTATGGACCATGAATGAGGTCATCTTGTCATAGAATGTTATCTTAGTGGGTGGAGATCCACACAATAAACAAGAAAATATTAAACTCTCATCCCAGGAGTCCTGCTATATTCTCAAATAGAAGGGAAAGAATTTCTTGAGAACATAAGAGGTGCCTAATTAAAAAAAACCAAAACAGATCAGTATGTCAAGCCCTCAATATTAAGTACATAATTGTGAAACTTAGTCTTCAAAACTTGAAACTTGGTGGTCACCATAGGTTCAGAGGGGAGAGGGTGGGAAGAACAGATGGAACACAGGGCATTTTTAGGGCATTGGAATTGTTCTGCATGATCTTGCAATGACGGATATCAGGCCATTACACATTTTGTCGAAACCCATAAAACTATGCAGTGTAAATGTAAACCATAATGTAAACCATTGACCATGGTTAGTAGTGATGTTTCAATATGTATTCATCAATTGTAACAAATGTACCACACTCATGTAAGATGTTATTAGTAGGGGAAAATGTGAGTGGCGGAGGAGGTGGAGTATACGAGAATCCCCTATATTTCCTATGTGACTTTTTTGTAATCTAAACCTTCTTTGAAAATACAGTGAAAAAGAATAAAACACTGGGGGAAAATACAAAAGAAACTGTCACTATATACAAAAGATAAGAGATCTAATGGTGATGAAAGGCACAATGCAAAAAAAATTTTTCATTTTATAATTAAAATTTTTTTTAAATTCATTATTCTTTTGGCTCTGTTTTTGGAGAGGTTTTCAAGTGCAGAAGGATTGCGACAGTAGAAGGAGAGGATCACTGGTCCAGGGTGTCAGTGGTGGGGAATGTGTGGGAAGGGGTGCACCTAGGGCATGCCTCTATAGAATATGAATGTGTTCATGTAGTCATGGGGTATTGTCACAGTGAATGGAGGCCCACACAGTAACTGAAAGAATACTGAATTCCCACCCTGGGGATTATTGCTACATTCTCTAATAGAGTGACAAGAATCTCTAGAGTACATGGGCAGTGCCTAGTGAAGGAGGACTGACCAATACGCCAGGCCCTTGATATTGATGCCTGTACTTATGAATTTGTTCTTGTGAAACTGAAACTTAGCCTAAGAGTAACCTTCTGAAAGCCTCCTTGTTGTTCAAATGTGGCCTCTTTTTCAGCCAAACTAGGCACGGGACCTGACTCCTGAGGATGAACCTCCCTGGCACCAAGGGGTTATTACCAAGTCCCAATTAGCAATGCATTTGGAAAAAGACCTTGACCAAAAGGGGGAAACAGTAAATACAAATGAGCTTTTATGGCTAAGATATTTCAAAGTGAGTCAGGAGGTCATTCCAGAGGTTACACTTCAGCAGGTCTCAGGAGGTTCTCACTGACTACCACAGTAAACAGTGCCTGAAAGACGGTTACTCCTGAGGACTCAAGAGCCATCCAGACACTATAGGCAGAGCAGGCAACCTCATGAAATCAGCACCCTGTCAGTGGGCCTTTCCTTGGAATATATGATAACTTATCTCCCCAATGAATGAGAGTTAGGCTTATTTATAATTTTAATTTTCCTACACATGGATCTTCTGCCTCTTTTATTTAAACCTATAATTAGCACTGTACCTGTTAAATAAATGTCCCAGAGACTTGAATCTTTGGTCCATTCATATGCTGGTTGAGCCCTGAATATCAGCAGAGTGGTAGCCAATACCTACTCTCCAGTTCATTGGGCTCAGCCAGGACAACTAACAAAGAACAGAGTATCTACAACTGCAAGCAAGACAATTCTATCCATCTGCCCCATGGGATCCAAGCCCCCTCTCAATCAGATGCAGAGTGAGCATCACCATCCCTAAATCCTCAAGACTGAGGAATGAACAAATATAAGGGGGGGGGGGGGAGGGGGAATGCAACCATGGACCCAAGTAGACTTATTATTATTCTATTAATGGAAGAACTTGTAATATTGATATAAAGATAGTGGTCACCAGAGGTTCTGAGGGAAGGGAGAGGGAAGAATAGGTATCATGGGGTATTTTGGGGACCCTGGAATTGTTCTGTATGACATTGCAATGACAGATACAGGCCATGTATACATTATACATTACACATTTTGTCAAAACCTATAAAATGGTGTGGTGCAGTGTAAACCATAATGTAAACAATAGACCATGACTAGTAGCAATGTTTCAGTATGTGTTCATCAACTGTAAAAAATGTACTACACTAATGAAAGATGTTGTTAATGGGGTAAGAGTATGGGAGGGGGAGGGGTGAGGTATATGGGGGGAAAAAAGACTTACTGAGCAGTTTATTTGTATTACTATTAACAGAAGTATTTAAAAGCCAAAAAAATTACTAGACAGTTTCATGATCAATGATATGCAGTGAAAGAGCTGGCTCTAGTTGTTTGTCAGCTATAGCTAATCACGAATCATTAGTGTAATCTTAAAAATTTTTTTTCAAATGTGTATTCTTTCTCTTCATATATATCATTTTATATGTATTGTTAGAACTCAATTTGGGGTTCATGAAACAATAAAGATGTTTTGAAAGAAAAAAAGAGGTCAAATGTAAATATGTGGTAAAGGTTGGACTTGATGGTATATCATATTATAATGAATGTAACAAACACTGTTGATTTATGGATGTGACTGTGGCTGAAATGAGTAGTCTAGGAAGATTAATGTTAGTTGGAGGACAGCTGGAGGATAGTATTGTGAATATATAACAATGATTTTGGAAGTAGATGAGTATTGTGGTTAATAATATAAATAAAGGAATATTCTACTACAGGGTGTTAAGAATGTGGTGATACATGGGAAAATATAACTAATGTAATTTATGGTCTATAGTTAACAACAACATTGTAATGTTTTTGTGGCAAAAGCAAAGTTGGTTGTCTATCAATTCCGAAGGTAAAAAAATATGGGGTTTGGTGTTTTATGAGATATGAATATGATTAAACATTTTTTCTCTTCTTTTTTTTTCATTAATAAGGAGATAATGACTATGTCTTTTTTTAAAAAAAAAAAAAGAGTTCTGGGAATTCTAAAAGTAATGGCTTAATTGAGAATAAGAGTCATGCAAGGATGGCTCTCTCTGAGAGTCATCAATGATGTTTAGGCTACAATTCCCTTCCTACTGCCACTGATGGGTCTGTGATGGAGCTCATCTACATTTTGGTGTCTGATTCATTTATTCCAGACAGAAATTTAATGTCAGTTCAGTTATACCCCACTTTAGACAAAACCGAAATGGAGGAAAGGTACTGAATAAGAAGTTGGCTAGTGAAGATTATTCACTTTGAAAAGAGATTCATCAAAGGATTCATTAATGAGCAAGCTTGCCTTGTGCATGTAAAGAAGGACTAATTTAAAAATTTATATTCAACCTTTAAAGACCATGAAAAGTGACAGACACATGCACATTAAGATGGAGGCATTATTTATGAGGTGGTAGGAATAATAAAAATGAATTAATGGCTTGATTCATTCCTGCAGGAGGTGAAGTCAAAGGACAGGTCGTTTAGGACTGACCCACCTCCCCAGTGGAACCCTGGAAGGGGCTTTGGTCCCCACCTTCCGTCTCAATCTGCTGCCTTCTCCCAAGCATCATTATTCTTGTTCTCATATGATCCAAGAGACCGGCCCTTTCAGAATACTAATTCTCTAGACTCCTGAGCCTTTGGGATAATTGAGGATTTATCAGTTTATGTCGGGGGGAGGGGGGTGGAAAAACTGTCTACAATATATCCCAAGTCTATGTCTATGAAATGCCTCTTAATGACCTAGTGTAATTTCTGAACACATAGCTCTGGGTGTCCCTGTTCTTTGGTGGCCTCCGGTCTCCAGGGCCCCAGCTACAAAGCACAGTGCCGCCTCCACCTGTCTTGCTCTCTGTCTTGCTGCCCACACTTGGTAACTGCTCAGGCCTGCTGCTTCCTGCCACCACTGTGTCTTCAGAATCCACGCTGATTCCAGCCTAAAAACCTCGCTCTTCCTCTCCCTCTCTTGCTATCCCACTCTGCTGTAGCCCAAGCATTCCAGGGCCCCAGAACCCTTCTGGATCATCCTCCTCCCTGCTCCAAAATCTCCAACTTTTTCTCTTGCTCCCTACAAAACAAAACCTCAGCCATATGTACACGGCCCCAAAGCACCTTTCCAAACACCTTCTCTACCATTACTTTGAAGTTTGCCTTTGCTCTAACTAAAGCTCATCTCCCCACTAGTCCCCAGATACAGCCAGAATGCCCAAGCCCCTTTCTTTGGTCTTTCACCCCATCTGCATGGATTGCCTGACCCTCCCTCTCTGTTAATTAGGGTCTTTAATGGTTAGGCTAATGTGTCAACTCGGCCAGGTAATTGTGCCCAGTTATTTGGTTGAGGCAGCACTGAGCTAATTGTAATACGGGGACATTTATGGACTTTAGTCACCAGTGAGTTCTTTGCATAGATGCCTGATTACATCTACAATCAACTAGAGAGATTGCCATCAGGATTGAGTGGCGTTTTATCCAATCACTTGAATGCCGTAAAAGAGGAAATGATTTTAGCATTCAGAGAGAATTTTCCGGCTTGACTATGGACAGCCAGTTTCTCCTGTGAGCTCATCAAGGACCTTCGTTGGAGCTCCTGTTCTGCAGCCTGCCTGCAGAATTTGGACTTGTGCACCCCCACAGTCATGTGAGAGAATTTTATAAAATCTTATACTATTTACAGGTATCTCCTGTTGATTCTGTTTCCCTAGAGAACCCTGACCAATTCAGGGTCCTATAGCAAATGCTACCACCTGGGTCAAGGCAACACTTCTTCAAGCAAAGGAAATCCATCTGTCTCTCCACTGAACTCTGCGGACATTTCACCCCTCCTATGTATATTGAACTTGAAAGGTAGCCTGAGTTGCCCGCAGTGAGCCACTCTGCTGAGGTTGGAACCCCAACTCTGCCCCTCACAACTGTGTGACCTTGGGCAAGGGCAAGCCCTATCTGGACTTTGGTTTCCTCTTCTGCAAAGGCAATAATAGCCATACTTATCTCATAAAGTTGACTGAGGAGGAATTGATATAAAGCACAGAAAAGGGCAGAGAATAGTACCTGACCCATGATGAGCACTCAAATGTGAGCCACTGTGGTTTTTTCTTGTATTACTGACTCTTAAGAATGGGTCTTAAAACCTCACACTTTAACCATAGTTCTCATTCCTGGCTATGCATAATGACCAACCATACTAACAACAAGCAAACCAAGAAAAACAGATGCTGGGATCCCAGGTCCCAGGATGTACATCAAAGTTTGGCATCAGGGTCCTCATCAAGAGGAGGGTGGGTGCTGACAGAATGAGTTCCCTAACCTTGCAGAGTCTACCCAAGCACATAGATGAGGCCAGATGAATAAAGGAGAAACATCAGCTGCTGTGTCCAGTAACAGCAGCAGCACCTTCTAGATTTAGAGGTCTGCAGGCTTGAGTCAGGTTTTCTAAGTCTTTGCCTCATTGTAGTGTCGACAAACTTGTCTACCTGTAACAGTCAGTCCCTCTTTTCCTTCAACTTCACTTTAGATAAAAATAAAATCCAAGAGCCACTGTGGAAGACAGCATGACCATGCCTCAAAAAGTTAAACATACAATTACCGTATGACCCAGCAATCCCACTCCCAGGTATATGTCGAAAAGAATTCAAAAGAGCTGTGCAACAAAAAACTGTACATGAGTGAATGTTCACAGTAGCTATTTCCAACTATTCACATTGTTTCCAACTATTGACAAGAGTTCAAAGTTGGAAACCACCCAAATGTCATCAACTGATGAATGAATGAACAATATGTGCTATATCCATACAGTGGAATAGTATTCAGCCATAGAAAGGAATGAAGGAAAGCAGTTCTGACATATGCGACAACATGAGTCAACCTTGACAGCACTAGGCTAAGTGAAAGAAGCCTGACATATTGTATGATTCCGTTTACATGAACAGATAAATCCACAGATACAGAAAACAGATTAGTGTTTGCCAGGGGCTAGGGGAGGAGGGCGTGGTGGAACTGATAATGGGAATGGGGTTTCCTTCTGGAAGAATGAAAATGTTCTGGAACTAGGTAGTAGTGATGGGTACATTGTGAATATACTAAAAGTCATAGATTGTTCACCCTAAAATGGCTAAAATGGTGAATTTTATGTTATGTGTATTTTACCACAACAGAAAATCCAAGAACAACTTATTAGTTCTAATACGTTTATACTGGAATTATTATAATGAGGAATAAGTTGGCTTTGAGTGAGGATTTTGTCCCCAAGAAAAGTGAGCACAATTTAGCACCTGAGCTTTGATATGTATTTGTCCCTTTAGACCTCTTAAGTTCTAATTTTAAAATGGTGTGGTTCTTTTTGAAGATTTTGAGTTTCAAAATAACTGAAGAAGAAGTTCTGGATAAATGAGGTGCTTTTGAGCCAACAAGACTGAAAGAACCCAAGAAAACCCACACACATGTTCCCACGGGGCTGTGTCAGACTGCTGCGCCAGCCACTGGAATGATGAAGCATAGGAAAGCACACAGTGCTTTTAGTTGGCTAAGCTTACCTGGACTGACTGTTGTAAGGGTCATTCTGGATGAAAACACATTTGCAATTTATAGAAAATAACACCTCCAAAGCTTTATGTGACTCCATCCCTTCCCCTGGAAGATCATGGGGCTGAGAGGAGGAAAATGAGAAAACAACTTCAAAGGTTTAATTAAAAATAATAATAATAGAGAACTGGACAAGCCATTATTTTAGTAAAGTCATTGATTGCACTGCTCAATGCCTTGATATGACTTGATTATCACTTGAAGTTAGCGCTGTTCTCAAAGTAAAGACAGACAAAGAAAAAGAAAAAAGCAACCACGAGAGTATATCAATCAAAAAAGGTATTTCCATAGATTTGATCACCAATCAAGTACTAAATCATCCTTCAGTTTTGCTATCAAGGACCATTACTTTTAGGAGGTGCTTAGGCTAAAATAAAAATGCATCTGTTCCAAATTGTACCACAAAATAGGGAAGTGGTGCTGAACAGAGATGTAGCATTATATTTGCTATCAAAATTATACCTTTTTTAACAGCTCCTGGCAGAGTGCTCCTGTAACGATCTTAACCGAATGTTTTCAATATAATACATTAACACACGGATTTGAGAATTAAATCAATTTGGCCATATCAAAGTTCCATTTGTGAAAAGGTACTTATGTATATTCAGTTCCCAAATAGGCATCTCCCAGCAATGGAAACTAAATGTGAATGTTACTTGATGAATAGTATTACAGGCACAAATATTTTTCTATTCCAAGCCACTATAAGAGAGAAATAAAGAACTTCCGTTGATTGCATAGATTGAGAAACACACATAAGTCTTACATTTATAAAATAAAGATGCTCTTTAATAATCATGTGTACTCTCAATTATGTTACTTAAGTTATACATGCTAAATGGCAAATAACTGAGAGATGAATTTTTTTATAACCCAAATCGCAAAAACATTTTGGCATGTAAAGCACTGAGGTCTCTTTGTATGCCATGCACACATCTGTGAACCAAGCTACAACTCTGTAGCTATTTATTCAAAATACACATCAACCATGGAAATGCAGGTGAATATGTAATCAACTAATCTACCAAACAGCCCTGTGTTTTTTTTTAATTTCCTCCTAGACCATCCCTAATGAGCTCACCAAACAGTGGGAAATGTGATCCTGCTGTTTCAAGTTGGGTTTGTCCTAAATAACATCTCGGGCTACTGGGGGCCACTGACTGTTAACTCATAATCATTCCAAGTACTTTTATTACAGTGGGTTGTATTCATAGCCTGTACCTTGCTGCTTGGAGAAACCTGTCAACCACTATATGAATTCAGAGGAACAGCAGGAACAAGGGCACACCAAAGATGCAGAGAGGGCACTTGGTCCCTCTAGAGGGCATGGTAACCAGGGCATCTGAGGACCCTGCTGCCATCTCTGTATGGATACGTCCTGCGTCGCCGTCCTCCATGCCTGTGCGTCCTGTATCTCCTCTGTGTGGACACATCCTATGAAACCATCACAACTGGCTCATTCTCACCCCAAAGGTTCTGGTCTGGGTGAGGACACAGGGCTCCAGACACTACGGAGAAATGTATCTCCACTTACACGGATGCCAGCTTCCTTTAAGGCCATGTCATTTTATTAGGCTGCTAAATACAGGCAGACAGATCAGCCAGCGTGGTCTCTTGATCTCATGACCTTGAGCCTCAAGATGCTGGATGTCTCTTACCTGCTGCTCACTGAAAGCTTTTTTTTTTCTTTCCCTGAAACCACCTTTCTTATGCTATATGTGAAACCTGCCTGTAGGAACAGCAACAAGAATGGAAAAGGCTGGCTTGACAAGCTTCTTCCTGGAAACTTCCAGGAAAAATCACAGAGAACTCTGCCAAGGGCTGCTGGGGGGTAGAGTTTTCAAGGCAGGGACAGACATTCCTGCAAACGAAGCCAGACGGCACACAGTGGTGAGAACAGCACCGCAGGGCTCAGACCTCAGGATGGACGGCACACGCGCAGCTGAAGCTAGCTCTGTGGCACCCCCTCCTTACTGGCTTCCAACCCCTGACCCTGGACTGGGTTGGGCTGACTCCACATCACATCTGAGAGATGGGTCTGGGGAATGAGTTTTACAGGATGCTACTAAACATGATTTTCATCTTTATAAGTTACATATAGATGGCATAATATTGAATTCCTGTGGATGTTAGATGAAGCGGCCGTAATAAGAGACAGGACAAAAGAAATATCCCTAACACATCCCATCGACAGGAACAAAGGAATAATAGCTGGAGGAGCAATGCAGAGTGGGCCGAGTTCACCGGCATCCAGGCACATGGAAGGACTCAAGGTGGATTTCTTTTCTGTCACATGTATTTGTCTCAATTAGAGCTACCAAGCATTCCCACGCCCCGAAGACCACCTCCAACCAGCTTCGTGGCCTCTCAGAAGGCTGCAGAGAACACTGCCTGGAGTATTTGTCCCCTCTAATCAACTGCTACATGCTGCCTTTTTAGGAAATTTTTGTGCAGAAATCCAAGAGTAGAAAGGAATGTTAAAGGGATGGATGCCCACTGGAATTCAATAAAGCCCTTGCATACAAATAATGCAGCCTGTTATCAAGAAGCCCTGCCAGAGCTTAAACTCTCATCCACCTTTAATTCAGATCAACTTTAACAGCAGGTATAGTAGAGAAGTGCCATAAAAAGGACATGCAGGGAAACGGACTTGGCCCAGTGGTTAAGGCGTCCGTCTACCACATGGGAGATCCCTGGCTCAAACCCCGGGCCTCCTTGATCCGTGTGGAGCTGGCCCATGTGCAGCGCTGATGCGCGCAAGGAGTGTCCTGCCATGCAGGGGTGTCCCCCGCGGAGGGGAACCCCACGCGGAAGGAGTGCACCCATAAGGAGAGCCGCCCAGCGCGAAAGAAATATACAGCCTGCCCGGGAATGGCGCCGCCCACACTTCCCGTGCTGCTGACGACAACAGAAGCGGACAAAGAAACAAGACGCAGCAAATAGACACAGAGAACAGACAACCGGGGGAAGGGGGGAGGGGAGAATTAAATAAATAAATCTGAAAAAAAAGAAAAAAGGACATTCAGACAATCTGAGGAACCTTCTTAGAGAATCATCATCTCTTCTATTCTCACTCTGGCCAACCTTATTCTGGCCCTACTGTGGCTCAAGGACCTCAGGCAAAAGATTCCTTACTGGGCTCCCTGCCTTGCTCCCAGGCCTGTGCAAAGAAATGGCACATAGAAAGAAGACACTGATGGATTACAGGCAAATAGCACATAACCCCAACACCAGGTGCAATGCGTTGCTAGCATAATGGCTCTGTGATATTGTCACTGGGACGAAACAGGAAGACCACTCTTGGCTTAAACCCCAAACCCTTCAAGAGAAAGCACACACCACCACATGGAGAGGCAATGGCAGGCAGAGTAAAGACAGAACACCGCAAAGCAGCTGACCAGGGGTTTTCTATTTTACATGTCCTCCCTAGTTCCAGGTTTGAGGTAAGTACAATAGAAAAGGAAGTTGTAGTAGTACTTGTGTGTCACCCCAAATGCCCTGCCCTGCTGGGGCAAGTGAGAGCTCGAGTGACCAGGTGTCCTGGTTTGCACAGGATGGTCCAGATTATACCTATTGCACAGGTGTAATTATTAAATGTTCCCCTTTTAAAAAGTAACTGGTCATCCAGTTAGAGCCCAGCCAGTGTCCAGACTCTCTGACGGGATGGGCAGACAGCTCCGCCAGTGGAAGGATGCAAGGAGGGCTACTCCTGTGATGCAAGCAGTGGGGACCCCTGAGTCCCCCAGCCCAGCCCCCGGCTCCCCCAGCCTCCAGTCAACGGCAAACATCCTAACCTTGTTCGCTGCTCCTTGAACTTGGCACTGTCCTGGAGAAAGTGCTTTATTCAAAAGAGCCTAATGGAAGGATTCACTTGAAGCCAACTGATGCTCTTAGTTAAGCCCCAAAAGGACTTTTTTTTGGCTGGCAGCTGTTGTCTGCTGCACCAAAAGAAGGATAGGGAATAAATGTTGCAGGAAGAATGCTGTTTCTCCTCTTAAACGAATGAAAAGTTGTGGTGTCATGGAGAAAATATTTCGATCCTCAATATTTTGAAGGAATAAAACAATTTTTTAAACAAAGCACAATAAAATCTTTTCAGAGATTTCTTTTCAACTGAAAGCACCATGGAAGGCACAAAGGGGTTTAGAAGGTTTAAATCATAATTAAATACAACTCTGTTTTTGCAATCTCTTTTACAGAAGTTTTTCTTTTTTTAATTACGATGATTGTTCATTTTGCTGGTTTTAATTACAGGAAGGCAAGGTTTGAAGTTTGTTTGTTTTTTAAAAAATACTGTGAATGACAATGTAATTCTCATTTTCTTGACCTTCATTATCGCTAGAGCTCAGGTTTTGGGGCAAACACTCAAAGACAAATTTTAACACCGGAGAAAGTTAAAATCCACCTGCCCTCCATCCTTTCTGCTTGGGTTTGCTTGCTTGATGACCAGAATCCTCTTGGCTCAGCAGTTCCCCTCATTCCTTCCCCACAGCCCAGACTCCATCACCTTCCCTCTTGCCGTGTTCAGACCAAGCTCTTTCCTGCAAATGGCCCCCTCCCCTCCACTTCCTTTCAACCTAAATGTCAACTACTCTTCAGGGTCCTCTACGCATGGCCCTTGGTCCCCTTTCTAGTCACAATCCTACACTCCAGAACGCTCTGCCTGTTCTGCACCAGGCTTGGCTGGCGCTCCTGGGGCCAGGTGCTCTCTCTTCTGAGCCTTTACCTTGGGCAGGGCTTAGGTATGGGCTGTCGTACTTACCTTGGCCTTCATGATTGTGTCCTGATTTTTATCTTGAACATTTCAGGGCAGGAAACCATGGGTTTTGTAGGCAACAAAATGAAATCTATACTCCTGTGGTCCCTAAATAACAATAATACCTTTTAGCTTATGAATGTTCTCCTGCCCCCTGCAAAGAGACAGATGGGAAAATGCCAGAAGAGAAAGCAACATCTTACTGGGCAGAGAATAAAGAGAAATGGCAGTTCATTCTCTCATGAGGTTTTATGATAAGCCTCCTTAAAAAAAAAACTTTACGCATTAGTTTAAATCACCAAATTGAAAGAGAACCAGTAAACAGGTTAAGATCAACTGAAGAACAGATACATGAAAAATTCACAACCTTGGGAATTAATCCAGGAGAAATCAATCTATCCCCACTTGTGGACTCCTTCCTAAGACAGCAATATCAAAATAATCAAAAGTATCTTATAAGGTGATTTCACTGTGTGAACCCAGGTAACATTCAGATGGAGAATGACACACAGCCCAAACACTGTGAATACCCAAATAACCAGATAATTTGACTAAATTAGGTGGCAAATACATACTCAAAATTCCTATTTACAAGTTGATACTGATTTTTCAAATACAACTGAAACCCGTCAAGTTTTAACTCTGACTCTACCTCAATAGTTTCACCCCGAGTTTTCTCAAGGTGAGCCTCTGAGCTTTTCCTTTCCTCTTAACAGATGGCTCTTTTGACTACTGTTATTGTCTAGGCCTCTATCATTTCACAGCTCCATTTAGGAGGTGAGCCCCGGTCTCTGCCCACATATTTTTCTGTCCACCACATCTGCGGCAATTCTAGTCCACTCTGTTCTGGCTCCACGCACCTGGTTGGATTGACTGCCACATGCAAACGGCCAGCGTGGTTGTTCTTGGTGAACTTGTTGTCGGGTTCTACCTGCCTCTGCAACAAGATGGAGCCACAAGGTGCTGGTGCAGAGCGCCTAGGAAGGGAGCGTTTAAAAACTGTAAAGGCCTGGCACGTCCCAGAAGGAAACTAGAAATTTAGGATGGACCTTGCCACACTTCACGTCTATTGACAGGATCTGCCCTAGCCTACACAGCTTGGTTTCCACATATTTCACTCATCGTGGGCACCTCAGAGCACTAGTGCCAGGCAGTAGAATTCCCACATGGCAGGGGAGGTTTCTCTGGCTCCTGTTGACTCAAAGGATTCAAACAAATATAGCTTGATATTAGTTATTTGGTTTGAGGATTCATCTGAAGTTTATTCATGAGGTAATTTCTGTTCTATTTAAACAATCCTGCCACTGTGTGGAGGACAGAGCTGCCTAACATGACTAGCAATGCTGCTAAGATGTAGAAGTTAAGCTTCGGTCAATGTACTAAATGTATTCTAGGGTAATTGCTCCACCCATGCCCTCCTTCTTCCAGAATCAGGCCCCACCAGTAACCTCGCTGATTTATACCCAGCCAGAGATGACGGGACAAAGAGACAACATGAGCCCCATGATGGTCCATCCAGTGGCTGGCCAGACCCTCTACCTACATGGCCTGCCTCAAAAAGCTGAACTGGACCAAAGTCTCCCCTTTCTCTAGAGCAGCGGTGTCCAACAGAACCTCCTGTGATGATGGAAATATTCTCTACTATACAGTCCAGGAGAGTAGTCACTAGCCACATGTAGCTCCTAAGCATCTGAAAAGTGGCTAGAGGGACCGAGGACCCGAATGTCTCATTTTATCTAATTTTAATTAATTTAAACTTAAATCGGGAAGTGGACTTGGCCCAGTGGTTAGGGCGTCTGTCTACCACATGGAAGGTCCGTGGTTCAAACCCCGGGCCTCCTTGACCCGTGTGGAGCTGGCCCACGCGCAGTGCTGATGCGCGCAAGGAGTGCCCTGCCATGCAAGGGTGTCCCCCGCGTAGGGGAGCCCCACGTGCAAGGAGTGCGCCCCGTAAGGAGAGCCGCCCAGTGCAAAAGAAAGTACAGCCTGCCCAGGAATGGCGCTGCACACATGGAGAGCTAACACAAGATGATGCAACAAAAAGACACACAGATTCCTGTGCCACTGACAACAACAGAGGTGGACAAAGAAGAACACATAGCAAATGGACACAGAGAACAGACAACTGGGGGGGGAGGGAAGAGGGAAAAAAAAACTTTAAATGAATAGTTCTAACTATATTGGACAGTGCAGCTCTAAGGAATCTGAACGAAATGTTACAGGAAGTTCTAGTAGGGGGAGAGAACTTGAGTTAAGTGGTCTTATGAAGCCTTAGCTGGGTCCCACTTACACCAGGAGTGGGTGTGATGAGCCAGGAGGCTCAGGCAGCCAGCCCAGGTGGGGCTGGACAAGGACCCTGGTCAGAGAAGGGGCTGGGCATCAGGACTGCCTGGCTTCAGCCTCCCCCAGCCTGAGTGCTTCGCTCTGCTCGTCTTCCTGAGACCCACTCTACCTGGGGAGCAACCCTCTCCAGGTCACTCCTGGTGGACTGCGTGGGCTTCTCTTCCTTGATGGCCCAAGGGGAGCAGAAAGCATCTCAGAATCACCCAACTTACTGGCTACCAGCCACTAGGCCTGGAGATAATTTTTCAACTTACAAAACAATGTTTTATCATGCTTAGTGTTCAACTGAGCATGCATCTATTCAATGATCATCTTAAATAAAAGCATAGTATGAGGTAGAGGAGAAAGGCTTGTCTCAAAATAGAACAGTACTCATCCTCAAGCAAACTGAAAATGAATGGCCTCTTAATCCTGGCTGGCATAGGAGTTTTCCTTCACAGGAATATGTTGCAAATTCACTCAAAAGTACACATATAGGAAAGGTGTTTCATCAGCGACCTGGAAACTACTTTGTCAGACGCTTGGTAAATCTGCTCCAAATTTCCTGGAGTTGAAGACTAAGGAAATCAGATAACTCTGCTTCACATTCCACTGTAAAGCTCCACAGAAATTTCCCTCCCACTCTAGCATGGCCCCATTTAAATTATTTCAGCCCCTAAGGGGCAGAAATCTCCTGTTGGAAGAAAAGAAAGAATTTAAGAGCGCTTTGACGATTCATCTCCAGGGATAACTGGCTCTTTCAGGGGGAAGAAGCCCAGGACATTGCTCTCTCCTGACCAGCTGTGGCCACTGGCCAAGGTCTGCCAAGCCCGCAGTAGCCACAAGAAGAGAAGTTTAGCCACGTGCGTGCTCACTGCATGGATTTTGTTGCCATTTCCACAGGCTCCCAGAGGGCACTGGAGCATCTTCCCTGCAGCAGAGGCGCTACCCCCTGAAATCCCCTTAAGAAGTCACTAAGGCTGCTCCCCGATTATCCCTGGCTTCGGGCCTTCCCGCAGGGTGGCCAGGCTGCTCCCCTGGCCCCCAGCTCGGTGGTCAGTCGTGGCACTGTGAGGCACTGGGCCAATGCTGTGTACGTGGAGGTGACATGTCACTTCCTTGCCAACTCTGAATGGCCAAGGCAAGGTCCTCCAGATCTCTTTGTTTTCCTCTCTGCCGTGTCACCTGCCAATGCTGCAGACTGGCTGTTCCATCAGCCGCCGTCCTGGAGAGGACAATGAAGACACAGAGCCGCCAGCCAGCCACGGTGGCCAGTGTGAGTTAGCCATAAACTGCAGCTGTTTTAGGCCAGTGCGACTGCAGAGATGTTACTGCAGCATAAACTTTCCCATCCTGAGTGACATGTCACACATATATTTTTAATGATTATAAAAGTCACACACACAAAACCAGAAGCAGGTGGCCAGTTAGAGTGAAGACGCTCTTCAAGCTTTGGATAGATCAAATTAATGTAACAACTAAAGACACTCACACCACAAACTGTCTCCCCACAGGCTCTATCCGTCCCAAGGACAGCTTTGCATAGCATGTTCAAGGGAACAGCGTTCAAAATAACCAACCTCTCTGTTGCTGTCCCAGCTACCAATAAGTGTGGGGAGGGGAGAACAGAGTAGGCAGAACCTTCAGACACTAAAAACCTCCAGAAAGAAAAACACATCATGGTGCCTCTGTGATTGCCAGCCTTCCTGCTGGGAAATGAACCCCACGATCAAGACACTGAGAATGACCCAGTTCAGAGAATTGATGGAGAGGTTGAGACACGGAAGAAACAAAGTGTTTAGTTCTCCAAAAGTTCAGAAGCTATTTGAAGAAACTTCCTCGAGAACAAAATGTTTTGGTTTGCTCCAAGCTTGTCAAATGCTGTAAAGAGGCAAGACAGGGCTAGAGTGATAAGAAAGGTGGTCCTTATGGGCCACCCCTCCCTGAAGGACAGGGACGTGCGAGAGTAGCTTCACAAATACATTTTATTTTATTTTATTTTTTTTTAATTTTTTTATTTTTTATTGACTTTGTAATAATATTACATTAAAAATATATATGTGAGGTCCCATTCAACCCCACCCCCCCACCCCCCCTCTCCCCCCCCCCAACAACACTCGTTCCCATCATCATGACACATCCATTGGATTTGGTAAGTACATCCACAAATACATTTTAATCAATAACCTTTGCTAAACAACTCCTCCTTCTCTTCCTCCTCCTCCTTCTCTCTCTATATATATTCATAAGTTTCTGAATAAATGATCATTGTTTTTATTTCAATGCTTTAGGAAATGATAGCTTACTTTGCTTGAGGCTTTTATCTGTCCAAAGAAAAGAGACAATTAGTCAGGGAATTACCCCAGTTTCTCTGCATAGATCTCATATATCTATCAATCTTTTTCTATCTATCCATCCATCCATCCAACCATCCATCTATCACCTATCTTCTTGGTTAAGGTAATGAACTGAATTTCTATCTAAAGGTACATTTTAGTCTTTACTAGGCGTGAATAAGTGAAAATCCTCTCTAGTCCACAGGCGCTCCTGGGGATGATAAAAGTGGAGACTGCATGTTGGAAGCTGGTTGTTTATGTGCTCTGGGCAAGCCAGCTGTCCAAATGTGCACTTGTGTTGTTGGTCTGAGGCATTATCCTCTTTCCAAGCGAGCTGTCCCAGAACACCCAGTATGAAGAAATAAGAGGAAATGCACAGAAGACAGCAATACAAGCAGGGAAAAAACTGCAGACACAAACACACAAGGCACGTGTGGCTAAACTGGGAACAAAAGGTTCTTGCCTGTACAGAGAGAACAAATTTTCAAAGTTGAATTAATTCAAGGTGTACGCAGAGAAACCCTACTAATTGTCTCTTGTCTTTGGACAAATTCAAGCTCACAAGCAAGAAAGGATTTATCCCCCAGTGCTTTTGGAGGGAGCGTGGCTAGACAGCTTGGTTTTGGACTTCTGGCCTCCAGAAATGTGAAAGAATACATTTGTTGATTTAAGCCACCATGTTGTGATCATTGGTTACAGCAGTCTTAGGAAATTAAAGCAGAAGACGGAGGTTTCATAGATCACAAAGATTCTCACTTCTGAGAAATGAGCTACAGGCAATCCCACCTTGAAAAGAACATCAGCTCTAGCCTACTAGACTTAGAAGCATGCATTTAGCTTGAATGCAGAAGAAGGCAAAGGAGGAAGAGGAAGATGGGAAGAGGAAGAGGGATTTCCTGCCACCAAGAGGAATCAAAGTCCCAATTCATTTTTACCAGTAGTGCCTTTGGCCTTCCACCATGGAAATGGATACATGGCATCCTTGAAGAATGAATTCTTGCCTTTTCCTCACTTGAGGGCTTGCATGGTTCAAAAAGACACACTATCATCTCTAGAAGATGCACAAGTTCGCTATTCTCCCTCCACTTCTAGGTGTGCATTATTCTTGCTCCACAGAGCAGTGCATCATCTCAACACCATGCAAGCTTTCGCGTATGCATTCATTCACTCACTCATTCACTCAGCTGCCACATGCCATGGGCTGCAGTGCTTTTCAGTTTCTGAATTCTAGACAAGGGCTAAATAAATAAAGAAATCCTTGCCTGCTTTAAGCTTTATCATCTTATCCCTTTGCTTAGTTGGCTCTGCACATCCTACTTGTCATTCACTAGTTCTGAATTTTCATTTCAGGCTTTTAATTGAATGTTCAGCCTGGCTGTACATGCTAGGTTTTGTAAGCATTTTAATCAATAAATAAATTAGCCTGTACCACAGCCACATCCTCCATCTGGTGCTGACAACAGAGAAAGGAGAGTGAGCAAAGAAAAGCCTTCCTTGAGGATTCTTTTTTATCTCCCTGATTATTTAGAATATTCCAACCAGAATGAGCTTCTGGATTCATCAACTGCAGGGCAAAAGAGGCACCTCGCAATTCAAGGTTTCCCATGAGCCTCCACGTGGGAAATTAAGGAAATAGAAGGAAATTTAACCCCATTATGCTTCGCAGCACTTCCCCTCGGGGAGCGTCCTCCTGCCCTGGGGGTGTTGATTTCAGTCTCGTCTACTCAGAGGCTGGCTCACTCTCCTAACGGTTGCTTTAATTGCACAAATATTATTGAGGACCTTTAGATGCCAAGCACTGTTCCAGAATATGGGGTTAGAGCAGTGATCAACATAGAAAAAAGTATCCCTGTCCTTGTAGACCTCAAATTTTAGTGGGGAAAAAAAACAGAAAAGGAACAAAATATATAAATAAAAGAGAAGGTTAAATGGGAGAAGCATTCTCAAGAAAAACAACGAAGAGAAAGGGAAGGGGAAGTATTTGGGAGGAGAGCAGAGATGCAATTTTCAGTAGAATGGTCAGGGAACACGCCCCGCCCCCCAAGGTGTCACTGGAGGCAGAACCTGAAACAGGGGAGGGGGCGAGCTTTGCAAGTGCCCAGGGGAGGGCATTCCAGGCCCAGGAAACTGCAAGTGCAAATATCCTGAGGTAGGAGCCTGCCTGGCGTGTGACAGGAAAAGCAAGGAAGCTTGTGTGGTTGAAGCAGCACCTGAAAGAGACAAGTGGGAGAAGAGACTGCAGAGGCACTGCAGGGCGGGGGCAGGTGGCTCAGGGCCTGCTCGGCCCTTTCATGGGTGCTGGCTTTTTCTCTGACAGTGAGGCAGGCTTTGAATCGAGGAGTGACACGCTCTTGTCTTCTGTGGTAGCAGGAGCACTCAGGCTGCCGTGGGCTGAGACAGGAGAGTCAGGAGGCTCCTGCTTCCTGCTACCGCCAAAGGGAGAGATGGTGGCCTGGACCACAGCGGCCGCAGTGGAGGGGCGAGACGCGGGGAGATGGTGGGCGGTGGGAAGGGAGCCCACCGTGGGGGATGCCGTGGGGTGAGAGCTCACGGCTGTCAGGCTCGGCAAAGGCCAAATGGCCATCCCAAGGGAGAGAAGCCATAGCCCTGGAAGGGGGCCCTGCAGGGTGCATCTTCCTAGCCTCTCTTCTCAGTGGGGAGGGGCTCGTCACCTGAGGAGCACCTCGAAAGGTCACTCCAGGTCCTTTGTGGGCAGCTGGGATGGAAGCTGGGAGGATGGAGAGGAGACGCCGGGAGGATGGAGAGGCGGCCACGGGCGACGCGGGCCGGGGCGGGGGCAGGGCAGCGCAGGGAGGCAGCGAGAAGCCAGTGGGTCGGTGTTGTGTTTGGGATCTGGCAGGGTGGCCTTGTTGAGGAGCCGGACCCCAGGGGGGCTTCCTCTGGGCTGCTTTCAGAGCCCCCCACCCAGCCCTTCCACAGGTGCGCTTGCACCCGCCGGGGGTCTCTTACATGAACTGCCTCCAGCCCAGCGTGGGGGGAAGGACCGGCAATTTCCTTTCCCATTTAATGGAAGAAACATTATTCGGGAAGGCAGGAGAGTGGCTTCTGTCTCCCGCTCCACCCCTAAGGGTCTCCATGATTTACACTTGCGATACTGCCCAGCTCAGGACGCATAGAGATGGGAGTTCACAGACGGCCTTGTCCTTGGACGAGGTGCGCACACCTCAGGAGCCCCCGTCCCACAGGGCTCCCACCACCCGCGCCCCCAGTGAGGGCGTTTGAAAGCCAAGCAATACGGAAGACCTCAGGAAGGCTCGGCCTTTTCCTACAAGGCACTTCTTTCCCTGCAGGGCCCTGCGCGTGGGGGGGGGGTGCCTCCGGCTGCCACACTGACAGGGAGAATTCACGGCGGGCGGCTCAGGAGACAACACTCCCATCAATAAAACCTGCCCAAAGCCCCTCTCTGTATTTGCTTAGAAGATAGTACAGACACTGAAGATCCCATTAAACCTCCCCCAGGAGGGGCTTTCCTATCTTTGGGCTCCCAAGGGTACCTGATCCCCAAAACCAACATGGCAGCGGGCTTAGGTGCCCCTCAGCCCCTGCGCTCCCTCAGGTCGGCCTGCTCCACCGGGACCCAGCGGTGTAGTCACAAAACACTGGGGACAGCCTCGGGTTAGCTCTCAGTTCTATGGCCAGGAGTAACGTCACCATCTGGCCCCTTCACGCGGGTGCGTGCGTGCTTTGGTGGCGTATCATTGCTCTTAGCACAGAGTCCTACTTCTTCACAAGGATTACGACGCACCTGATGATCCTGCCCCGTTCCCGGTCTAGCCTCGTCTCTCATGGTTCTCCCCCTGCCCAACCTTCCCTGCCCTGCCGGGCCCCCTCCCCACCCTCCGTGTTCCTGCCATGCTGCATTTAGGTCCCGAAGGCACCAGCCTCTCTCGAGGGGGTATTAAGAACGAGACCTGTAGGGCCAGGGGGCCTGGGTTCCAATTCTGGCTGATAACTACCAGCTGAGTGACCGCGTGCAAGTCGTTTAACCTCTGAGCCGTAGTCTCCTCATCTATAAAATGGGTGACAATGGCACCTGCATCACAGAGCTGTTGTGAGGCTTGAGTGTGTGAATGCATGCCCCAGTGTTTAGGACCGTGCCTGGAGTGTAGTAAGTGCTATCGACATCTTCGCTTCCATCGTCACTGGATAGCGGGTAGTTATGAGCACACAGTTCTGCAAGGCCACTGGAGTTTGCATCTTACTTACTGGCTGGATGCCATTGGCCAAATCACTGTATGTCTCTGAACCTTAGTTTTCTTATCTGTGATGTGGGGATAATAGCAGTACTTTCCAGAGGGATATTGTGATGATTAAAAGAGCTAATCCACATAAACTGCTTAAAATGGGGCCTGGCACATTACGAGCATTCAACAAATATTGGTTAAAATAATAAGCATACGCCTTGGGAAAATGCTGCTTCCACAGCTGGACACACTCTTCCTCCTCTCTCTCCCTTCCCCTTGGTTAGTCCTCCTTCACCACTCCCTTAGCACCCCTTCTTGAGAATCTTCTACGTGCCAGGCTGTGACAGGGGTTGGCCGTTTCCAGGTGGCCTTCTCCTGGGCCGGGTCAGGTCCCTCTGCCTTTGCTCCCATCACATCTGTGCCTTCTCCCCCAGTCCTCCCATTGGACTGTGACTTTCTGTGTACCTGGCTGTGGTCCTGTCACCTCAAGAAGGGGCTGCACCTGTCTTCTTCCCAGAGAAGTCCCCAATACCCGTCACTGGTTCACACAGTAGAAACTCAAACATTGGATGATCAGATAAAGAATGGTTCTAATAATTATTATTGATACAGACAGAACATCTTTCTTTTGAGAAGCTTGAGCAAAATCTCCTACCGAAGGAATTTTATCTGACAAATAAATTCCTCCTTTGAAACAACAGAAGAAAGACTTCCGTCTGGGGTAACCTTCTATCAGGGAAGGACCCAAGGAACATCCATAAACTTCAAAATATCTCCTTCCTTGCAGGTCAGAAGGAAGAACCCATGGTCACTTTTCAGGCAGAGAAAAGATCAAGATGAGAATATGACTGGCTGCTTGGCCAAGCACTGAGCCCTGGATGCAGGATTCCCAGGCTGGGGAAACTCCTGGAGGACCCCAGAGGAGGGCACGGGCCTCAGTCAGGGCCAATCAGCACCAAGCCGGAGGCTGTTTCACTGATGAGAAATTAAGAATCTAGGAGAAAGACCCAGGGGCCATGGGCTCCTCATTCTTCTGATTCCTGATTTGATAATAAAGCCAAAGCCTTCTGCTTTTGCTCTGGGCAAGGGAGCATGTTATTCAAATTGATTTTGTGCAGGTGGTTTCAAGAAGCGCTGAGAGCAACCAGGGATGGCAGGTCACGGATTCTTTGACATAACTCATTCCCACTCACAGAGTGCACTGCCCCCAGAACAACGAAACAAGGTTTGGAAACTGGGCTTAATTTGAAAAAGGGTTCCCGGGGTTGGTGTGGTCGTCAAGCCCTTCCTTTCCCAGTAGCCAGTGGCCTTGGCCGAGGCTCTCTGGTCTGACACAGAGGTCACTGACTTGTCCTCATAGGAGGAGCAACTGAGGTAATGGAGGGTGGAGGGGGGCCATGTGGGTGAGGGAGGCAGGGGCCCTCCTTGCCCCTGTCTTCTGCTGGTGGCCCTGGGTGGTCAGTGACTGGCAATAAACCGAGAGCCTTTTCTTTTTTGGTCAAGAAAAGCAAGGCCAGGCTGGGGGACACAGAGCAGTGGCCCCGGGAAGGCTAATTTTGTATGCGGTTAGTCAACTACACACAAATCTAGGTGCTGCTGTGAAGGCGTTTTGTAGAGTGGTTAACATGGAAAGCCCCAGGCTCTAAGTAAAGGAGATTACCCTGGGTGGTGCTGAAGGCCTTAGGAGCAGAAGCTGAGGTCTGTCAGAGTGAAATATATATATAAAATACTGCTTCTGTTTCTCTGGAAATCACTGACGGATACAAACCCCTTTCCCAGATTTGGGTTGCTCCAGACTAAAGCATGAATGGACACTCCCACGTCCTGCAAGTGGCAATCCAAACCCAGCAGGAAGGAGGAGACCTACAGTTAGCCATGTGGACCTGCTAATTTGCAGAGTTTGGTGATTTTAGAGAGAGGCTTCCTGTTTGTCCCTCCCTCATATGAAAGCCCCAAGGCTCACAAATCACAGGTGATTCTTGGCATGGGCTCGCCCACAGAGGTATGTATTTGTGAGGCTCTGCCATAAAGCATGACCCACTCGGTTATGCCTCAATTTCTGCATTCTTTCCATTCATTTCCCTTTGCTTGTGTGGCAGGGAAAGCCCACTCTTCCCACCTGCTTACAGGGTCATCTCTTTAAACTGCAGCGCTGACAAATTCCATTTAAACATCAAATAGCTGTGAAGTAAACTAGACAGATAATTCCTCCCTCTGAGCATCATCTCTGTAAGACAGATATGTTTACAGGCAAAGTGCATGGAGAGAACACTGACAAAAGAGAATGTGAAAATGACATACAAGAAAAATGCCCAAAATAGAAATTAGGAAATGAAACTTGAAACAATGGGAAAACATTACTTAAAAGAGAGAAAAACTGGAACAAAAGTCAATGTCCTATAGGTGAACAGTTACATAAATCATGGGAAATATCTGTAATGAGATATTCACAGCCTTTAAATATTCTACTTGAAAAACAGTTTAGTGAAGTAAAAATATTCTAATTAAGTATAGCCCTAAGTATAGAGATCAGGATACTAAACTTCATATTTCATACCACCCCGATTATGTTTGAAAAACAAACACATATGCAGAACACCAAAATATAACAGTGGTTTTCTTTGGATCATGGAAAGGGCAAATTTTACTCCCTTCTTCAAATATTATTCTTATATATTTATGCCTTACAAATTTTCTGTAATGAGCAGAAACTCTTTTTAATTAAAAGGAAACATTGAAATATATATCATTTTCCTACTGAAGAGATCTTAACTATGGTTCAGCTTCTTCTATCTCCTCAATAGAGTCTAGATGCAATGCTCCCTTCAAATTGGTGACCTTACCAAGATAAGGTTCCCTCTGAAATCTGTGGATAACACAGAAGCTTTGGAGAACCTTTGGGAGCAAAGAAGACCTAGTGGGCGTGAGTGGAAGTCATACCCCATTGCAAAGTGACCCAAAATCCCTCAGAGCATTGTCTCCCTAACATGAAAGGGTTACCCAGGCTCAGAGGAAGACAGGTACAGCACCACGAAGCATCCTCCAAGATGCCATGAACAGAAGTGGCTTTGTGGCACCGTAGCACGCTCTGCCCTGAAGCATGCTACTCTGAGGCCCACCTGGACCTGAGCCCTGTCTTCATGTCTCCCCTCATCTGGTTGCCTGCATGGCAGCACAGCACTCCGAGCAATTGCATGAACTGAAAAACACCATTCTCACTCCACTTTTTGGACAGATGGGCCTTGTCCAACAAAAAGCGATAGAGGCAGCTGTATGTAGAACATTCAAATCAAAACAACCCCCTGCCCCACTTAAACAATTTCTCAGTTTCCTCTTCTCCTGACAACCTTCTGTTGTTTCTTTTCTGGCATTTCTCCCCAATATCTTGATGGCATTTTTCTAGGACAGTATGTTAGATGGCATCCTCCCTCCCACCCCAGACTCATGAGAACCAGTGCCTCAAATTATGTTCCAATGGACCTGTTCGGTGACCCCTCAGGCATCCAGAGAATGGTGGGTTCCATCACCAACTACATGAGCTTCTGAGAATGCCTGATGGATCCAGAGCTGCTTCAGGCAACCAAGTCATCATTGCCTGAGCACCCACCACATGCCGGGCCCTCTTCTGCCAGGCATCACAGGGAATAGCCAGAAAACAGTAGTAATACCCATGCCCCCCATTTTCAATGAATTTACCATCTAGCCAAAGAGGCAGAAAACATACCTGCCATGAATCAAGATAATCTTTCAGCTCTAAACTAGAGATGGAAAATAGGGTTCAAGCCATGGTTAGTGGCTCTCAAGAGCACTGTGTTGTGAAGGATTCTGAAGCCCTATCCTGAGCCCAGGAAAGGCTGTGTGAGCAACCAGCAGCAGCTTTCATAAGTACAGCTGGGGAGCAGGGGCAGCATTAAAGGCGGGGGTTAGCATCCTTGTTCTCAAAGACCAGGAATGGAATAGGATGGAAGAAGTTTGGGTTGGAGGAGTTAGGAAGGCTTCAAGGAGGAGTTAGTACTTGCTGCTCTAGAAAAATGGATAGGTTTTGGGTAAGTGAAAGGACATGTTAGTACCATGAAATATTATAAATAGGCACAGTATTGTAGAAGGCAGCAAGGAAAATGCAAGCTGAGGACTGTAGAACCAGGACAAAAGGTTGGAGTAATGGAGGATTCCCAGGTAATGGAATTGGTGTGTGTGTGTGTGTGTGTGTGTGTGTGTGTGTGTGTGTGTGTGGCGGTGAGGTGGTGGGGCAGACCTGAGTATTTCATGGTACTTATATGCCATGACATATTCATTGATACTCCCTCTCATTCATTTAATAAATATTTATTGTGTGCCTAGGTGTAATGCATTGAATTCCTAGAAACGGAAGTTCTCACTGTGCCCTCCTTGTCTCTTTATTGCCAAAGAAGAGGTATAACTTGATGAGCTCTGCATATGTGCTGAAGATGAAGTAAGGATTTCATTTCCCCAGAGCCCCACACCTGTGCCTTCGAGGGCCAGGGACCAGCAGCAGGGACATCATCTGGGAGTACCTTTGGCTACTACTGAATCTCAGCACTGCCCTGGACCCACAAAATGACAATCTGCGTTTTAACGAGATCCTCCAGTCACGGATCAAGGTCCAAGAGACCCAATGGCTTAGAATCAAAGAAATACAGGAACTGGAAGGATAGCACCTAGCTCAACCCCAAAATTTGCTGGATGAAAAAAGCAAGATCTAAAAATGTTAACCGATTCTCCAATTTCCCCAGTTTTTAAGATTTCATGGCCATCCAGTTTTAGGCTGAAAAAAAAAATGGGTGTTTCTTTACAATAGTACCTCCTCCCTCAGAATGCATTACAGGCATCAAGCACTGAAAAATGCCTCACCATTCTTCATTTTCCACGCTGTCAAGTCAAGTCATACTCTCTGTGCTGTACTGATCAAGAGCATCATGGAAGTTGATGAGAAGAAATGTAGGTTTCAATGTGCCTCAACCAGAGTACCACAAACATCCCAGAGCAGGGAAAAAATACCCAGTGCTACATTGTGGTTACTATAATTACTGAGATCCTTATACAAAACTCCAGTACCCCTGGCATCTAGCAGATAGCATTGTAAGAGTGGAGGCACCTAGGCCTGTTTCTTGTCAAACTTTGATACAGCTCATCAAAGAAACCCAAACTCCTGTACAAACAATTGTTTCTCTACAGAAGAGTAAACTCTTAGTCAAGAAACTCTCTGAGGTTTATTTTTTTTAATTCCTTTGTGAGGAAGCAAAGAATATGAAATCCTATACCAGCCTGGAGTAAATAATGAGAAGAATCATCTCCAGCCAGTTGATAATAATGTGGCATTCATGACAATACTGTGTGCACACAGAGTGTGAGTTCTAAGTCATATGACAGGAGAGAGAGGGGCTTTTATTTTTGCAGGGACTAGGAGTGGGGGCAAGACGGGGGGAGGAATAGCTAATTTCGTTTTCATTTGACAGCTTGGAAAATCCCAGTTCAGCTTCATAATGCCAACTCCTTGGTTATAATTTAACACCCCTTCCAAGAACAGTCGACAAACGAATGTTAGCGAACAACACAATGCCATTTTCATTTGCCAGGCAGCATGATTTTATGTCCTTGATAAGCCCACAAATAAATTTGTCAATTTATTCATAGCTCTGGGTTGGAGTCAAGATGCACTCTCTTATGGTCTGCATACCCTGTAAACGCTTTCTTTACACCACCCCCATCTGTTTTTCTACCACATGGGCATAAAGATTTCCAGAAGCTACTAAATAAGAAAGTGATTTCATTCTTCCCATAGTAGCTTTCTAGCCATCTGCCATCTCATCCCATGTGTCTCTAGCATGACACCTGCTTTTTACCCCTGTTCTACAGGCAAGGATTAGGGACAGCAAGCTCCTGGCAGGATTCTGTCTTGCAAGAGAAAAAAAATCATAGCAAAGAGGGAAATAAGCCAGGCTTCTTTGGTGACAATGCAGTGCCTTGCAAAGAGCCCAGTGTGCTATCAGGCAAGAGAACAACCCTCAACAGGAAAGCAGTGGGGGTGACTTTGGGCCTACATGCCAAAAATTCTGTTCTGGGAGAAAACCTGTGGTGCATAATAACGTAGGAAGGAAAAAATTCTTTAATTACATCTCTATAGACTAACATACATACTTTCTGGCTTCATCCAATTTTAAGAACTGGCCTATTCACATTGAAATGCCTCCTGTGTGAATGGGTCTCTAGATGGGAATACCTTCGCCTGCTCGTGTTCCTAATACATTAAGAACCACAGTCCACCTTCCCAGACTCCAAGCCTCCAGCACCCCAACTGGAGTTATACAAAAGCAATTACATTTAATGACAGACACCCTGAGTTTCAGCTTCCTTTTCTTATTTGTCCATAACAAGGCCCACAGAGTTTAATTCTTTTGCCTTTTCCAAACGGTTTCAAGGGCAGTGTGTCTAGGTTTCCTGAGCGCTTCTTGGAGACAAAGGCCCAAATAGAAGCACTTCCTTGGTTGCTTCATCTTTGAATAAACCCGATATTGGGGCATGAGACTGATGGGACTATATTAAGCCTAGAGATATGATGTCGAGACGGCCCAACACAGCTGGCCTGCAATCAGCCCAAAGACCAAGGGACTGCCCATGTCAATTTGAAATGCTTTTTGGTTTGGTAGTTATATCAGGCAGGTCCCAGCAGATGAGAGACTGAAACTGGGTAACTGAGGAGCATTGGTAGAGGGAGAAATTATAGAAGTGGGGGCAGGGTGTAGTAAATTTCATAAAGGGTAGTGTAGCAGTGCAAGACTGGCAACTGCAGGAAGCTTTTGCCTTCCTACATCTGAAGGGGAAAATGGAAAAAGAAGATTGCAGAGGTCTGAGCCAAGAGCCCTGTGCAAAGGGTCTCCTAATGTAAGATGGGCCCTCTGTTGAGGGAGAGAGCCAGGGAGGTAAACATCCTGGTCCTCCTTGGTCCTCCTCTTACAGGCACTTCCTATTGGAAGACTCGGACCATAAGCCTCGTGGTGGAGTCAGACAGGTCAGCCCCCTTGGGCACAGACCAGGTCAAGGGTGGAGAGCAGAGTAGTGAAACCACTGTATAGGGTCTTGGTACGCTCAGAAACACTCGGGCAGCATGAGATGCCTGTGTGTCAGGCTCAGGGGTCATGAGGAACGGAGGGAGGGGGTTGATTATGATCACCAGGCAAGTGTGGGGGTTACCATGCACCCACACAAGGGGCAAGTGGTGATCCACAGGACCCTAGCAGAAACCAGTCCCCTGGAGAAATTTAACCTGCAAATTTCAGACACAAACTTCTGTGACATGGGATCACCATCTCTTTTAATCTCGTAACAATTATCCCCACCCCACCTCTGGCCTGATATCATTGTTATCACCTGAGGTTTACTGATATTTAAGTTTCAGATTAAATATCTGAAAACCAGAGACAGCAAATCAGGATGTTGCTGGACAGGGCAGGGGGTAGGGGTGGAGTAGTTTTTGAGATCTATACTTGGGAAAATTAGGAAACATCAGCTTTCACAGCGTTCCAAATCAGCAGAAGATGGGACACAGCTAATAAACCCAGGCAGGCATCAGAAGACTCCTTCATTCATTCTTTCAAATATAGGTCCATACACATCACTTAACTAAAACTTGGGGAACAGATAGGTTTACAGATTCAGAAAGTTTTAGATCTGAGAAAGGTCAAGTAATGCCTCTCCCCTACCTTCTATTATTCCTCTCTCAGGTCCAGGTCAGTGCCCTGTTTTTCCACATATTTCTTTAGTGAAACACATATATATTACGAAGTTAAAAAGACAGCCTACTGACAGGTTTTGCTATGCACAAGACAAAGGGGGAAAATCTTTCAGTTGTCAGAGCTTTGGTGAGTTTGGAATTATGGATACAGGGCATGTGTGCAGAGGCTCCTTATGCCCTGGTAGAGAGAGTCTCGTGGTCACTGGGGCAGCAACCAGCCCATCGGCCTTGGCACTGAGTGGCCCCTTGAGTGGGCTGAGCTATGTGTGGAGGAGCCTGGTCGGGGTTCCAGATCCCCCACTCAGAAGCTCCCAATCTTGAGCAAATCACTCTTGAGCACATCACTGACTCTCCAGGTCTCAGTTCATCTGCAACACTTGAGTGATAAGGATGGCACTGACCTCACGGAGGGTTGTGGTGAGATGAAAAGAGCCGGTGCTCAGCCAGGGAACTGCATAGAACGGGAACCCTGCAAATGAGAAGGCTCATCCTTTTCATCTCTCTCAGCCTCCAGGCTCTCACTCATTTTCATAATAGCAATGAATGATGTGGGCCTGGCCCCCATCCCCATTTCTTTCCAGAAGTATCTAAAACATTCTTTGATCACATTTTTTTAGTTATCATAACTAAATCTGTTTTACTCACAACAGTTCCTCCTTCAGAGGCATCTGGAAGTCTATCCCATTTCTTTTGCCCATCCCTCACTTTAAGAATAGAAAGTGAAATGAAATCCTTGGATAAAGTTACTTTGAAAATCCACTGATAGGGGGCAACATGCATTGACTTTGACATCTCAATGTCAGAAACATCATTTTATTCTTACAGATGAGGTCAGGTTTTTGCCAATACCTTACTTAAATATCATGGTTTATCCTAGGCAAACTGTCATGCAGGCCACAGAAACTTAGAACCTAGAGTAGAAAAGAGAAAGACCAAGAAAATCAGTCTTCACCCCACACGAAGGAAAAGAGAAGTGCTCGTGCAAGGGAAGAGGATGAGTGAACGTGCCAGGATTGAAAGGAAAGCCATCGATCATGGCCCTAATCTACTCAAAGACATTGTCTTCAGTATCAGCTATGATGCCAAGGAGGTTTTAACAGGAAAGGAGGAAACTTGTCTCTGATCTTCAGAGGCTCCCAGATTGTAAGTGGAGTTGGCTTCCTCACTCTGGACCACGGTTACTTGGCATATGCATAAACAAGCTTTCATAAGCCACGGGTGGAAAGTTTGTCCTGAACAACTCTCAGACAGGGCAGAGGTGGACAGAGCCTCAGGCTCCCCTCACAACACACACCCTCCAGACCATGACTACAACATGGTTACCATCCCGTCCCACCGGTGCTCCCCCCGCCAGGCACTCCATTAAGTAATGCTGGGTGTCCTGCATGCATTGTAGATACTCCACTTCTAAAGATGTTAAGAAAAAGTCAGAGCAGAGAGCAAAAAAGTCAGGGAGAATCAACGCTACATGCCTGAAGTCTAATTAAGACAAAACATTTTATACAATTGTTTCAGAAAGTCCTGCTATTGAGTTACAGGGCAGTTTGATCTGGCTATTAACACTTGCTATTTCAGCAGTCCTTCCTGATAGTACCTGGGTGGGGTGTGACACGGGGAAAGTTGTTCTTTGCTTGCACCATCCCAGCTCATGCCCGAAGTGACACGCTCCCACCAAACTAGAAAGTAAGGGCTGGGGATCAATCGGATTTTCTTTAAAAGAGCTTTGCATGGAAACTCCACCCATGCACACAACCCTCCCCACTCGCCCAGGGATTCTTTCACAGTTGGATGATGAATGACACTGGGTCTTGCTTTTCTCTCTCTGCAATGATGAGATAAGTGCAGTCTGGCTGAGGAATGGAGGCACCTGTTGCAAAGCACATGAACAACATGTATTGAAAGAGGCAGCTGTTTCCTACATTTAGTTTATTTTTGATATTGCAAGGCTAGAAAGTCTTTCATTAGTTTCTCAAACCCTATCATCAGGAAAGCAGAAGATGTGCTCAATATGGATTTTTAAAAAATTCAGTATTTTTAAGAATATAACCCTACATTGGGCCAGAAATCATTTTTAAACACACACACTCCATAGAGACATGTTAAACCACCCAGTAACACTTGCTCTTACAGGTAAACATTTAACTGGATCTACCTAGTCTGACCTGGGAAGAGTTTCAAAAAATCACCGAAGCCTCAATAATACCATTTGGCCCATAAAATTGGCAATGGCCCCACACACACTTACAGATGCCAAACCATAATCTTCTTCCTGGCAAAACCATCCATGCTGACTGCTCCTCATGTCACTGAAACACAAGGTTTCCTGGCAGCAAACGTGTCTCAAGTAGTTTTCCCAAAGGAGGGGGACATGAAGGCTAAATCACGGGAGAGCTATAAGGAGAATGGGCTGTGTACAATTTCTTCTAGACCTACCTCCCAATGAATATTCATTAGACTGGTTACCTAAGAATAAAGTTCTGGCAGGGAGGCTGGTTGGTGTTCAATATGTTCTCCTGGCCTATCCCAACGATCACCAAATTTCACTTCTTTCATCTTTTTAAAATTTATTTTATAATTTTGTTCACTACCAGTCCCAGAATGTTTTAAGCATAAAAATCCTTTAGTGATATTCATAGTCATCAACAGAATGAGTTTGCTCAAGAAAACCAACAACATCCAGGTGGCGTGACATCCACACATGAAATTCCTGGGGGGAGAAACTTAAATCTTCCAAACCCCATTTTCTCTCCGGAGCTGCTCCCACGATACAGGACTCACATGATCAGAACTTGAGGGATCATGTTCTTCCAAGATCCTTCATTATGAGTGGAAAATGAGAAGGCCAATTAACCAGTGACAAAGGAATATCAATGACAAAATTAATGGGGGGTTGAGAGTACACAGGCAAATGACATCATCAGTGGCAACCTCTCTCCAGCCTTACTCCCAGATTTTTAATATGCCAGACTCAAGCTCTTGTACAATAAAACTAATAAAACATCCAAAAAGAATTGGGGGTTGTGGTGGATAGAAACAAAGAAGCCTAGCATTGAGTTGGTGTCTGAAGATCATTTTATATGGACTTCAACTGACAGTACATACACAAAGAATCCTCATCCAATATCCCTGCCTGCTTAGCACACAGGCTTAGCTATTCCTTCCAGTGATAGAAGCTCATGTTTCCATAAGGGAATTGCAAGAATGGGTTAAGAAAATGGATGCAAATTTTGGAGCCAGACAAAGCCAAGCTTGAATCCTAACTCTATCACTTAGCACCTCTGTGACTTGGGCAGGCCATTTCATATCCCTAACTCTCCAATTCTTAATCTACAAAAAAGAACTGAGGTATCCCATTTATTGAAAGGCACAATACAACCTGCTTTACAGCACCAATCGCAATTTCTTTCCCTCATCCCCAGCAGTGCAAAAGCTCTTCCTTACCAAGCCAAAATTTGCTTCTACCCCACACTCCTTGAATCATTTATCCTAGCACATAATTGCAGACCTCACCTATTGTCTCTTGAAATCAGTTGTGGATTACATTAGCAGGTCTTTGCATTCATCAAGCATTTTTGAGTGTCCTGCTCTGCCTCAAACAGATACAAATGGGTGTTGGACGGCTTTTGCTTCCCTAGGGACCTCATTGCAGAGAAGAGACACCTACACACCAGTTTCAATCCAGTGAGAGAAGGACTGTATGGAGCTTAGAGTAGGGCCGTGGGGGCAGGGAAGAGGGAGCAGCACTTTCCTCAGGGATTTCTCATCAGAAACCATGGAGGCAAGGAGCCAGTGCGAACGCATAATTAAAATGCTGAAAGCAAAAAATTGTCAACCAAAAATTCTATATCTGAAAAAAAAAAAAATCTCTATATCTGGCAAAACTGTTTTTCAGAAAAGAGGGAAGGATTTAGACATTCCAAGATAAACAGAAAGCTGAAGGAGTTTGTCACTAGAACAACCTTACAAGAGATGCTAAAGGGAGTTCAGTAGGTAGGAAAAAAAAAAAAAGGACTCTAGATAATAGATCTAAGCCACATGAAGAAATAAAAGATCTCCAGTGAGGGTAGTGACATGGGTAAATACGAACGCCAGTACTATTGTATTTTTTGGTTTGTAATTCCACTTTTTACTTCCTATAGGAATAAAATGTATTGATAAATCAATGGTTTGGGCTCATAATGTACAAATATCTAATCTGGAACAAGAATTACACAAAGGTGGGAGTCTGGAGGGGTACAGGAACACAGTTTGTGTATGCTGTTAAAGTTAGGATAGTATCAAAGCAAATGAGATTGCTATAGATTTAGGAAGGTACATTTAAGCCCCACGGTACCACAAAGAAAATGTCAGAGAATACACAAATTCATAGAGGTAGAAAGTAGAGTATGGGTTACCAGGGGTGGGGGATGGGGACAATGGGGTGTTATTGCAAAATGAGTATAAAGTTTTTGTTTGGAATGAAGGGAAAGATTCTAGTAACAGATAATGGTGAGGGTACTGTAACACTGTGCTTGTGATTAATACCCCTGAATAGTTTTCTTGGGAGGGATTGAGATGGAAAGGTTTATGCTATATACATGTTTCCACAATTAAAAAGAGAGAGAGAAAGAAACTAAAGAGATGACAACTAAATGCAATACATGATCTTGGATGGGATCTAACAAGGGAGGAGAAAAGGTTCAAAAGGACATTACTGAGACATTAAAAAGTGGAACATAGACTGTAATTTTATATCAATGTTAAATTTCTTGAAATTGATAACTGCATTTAAGGTGATTATATAAGAGAATATCTTTATTCTTAGGAAATGTACATTTAAGTATTAAGGGTTCAAGAGCATGCTGTATATAGCCTGCTCTCAAACGTTCAGAAAATAAAGATAGATAGATAGATAGATAGATAGATAGATAGATAGATAGATAGATAGATAGATAGATAATACAATGAAGGTGGAAAAATGCTAAAAATTGGTGGATCCTGTAATTTTGAACTTATTTCAAAATAAGTTTTAAAAAGATATTGAGAAGAAAATAATATATAATGGACACAATACAGCTGGCCACATAGCAAGTACTCAACAAATGAAGGGAGAAATGTGGTCTTTGTCTACAGGAAACCTGCAACACACTACGGGCATAGGCGCACAACCATTTGGTTAGATATAGCACAATGAATGTGAAGCCAGGTTGCTAAGTGAGTATTTAACTTATCAAGCTACATCATGCAGACGCTCGCCTTTTGGTGCTAAATAGCAGAAGGGTGGTTTACATTACCCGCATCATCTCAACATCATCTTTTTACAGGGTGAACAACTGTGTACATTTTTTGAGTTTGGAAATCCATTACATGGGTTTTCAAGGATGGGAAATTGAAACTCTATGTTTCTATCGCTACTAGGGCTAGTAGTGGATCCTCACCCCCGTCAATCTGCAATCTGATCAACACTCAGTCACATAGAAAATGCCTAAAGTTCCATTCCCATTGCCACTTGTCTATCAGGCTGAGTCCTTGACCGCACTGCCCAAGAGCATATGGAGTTCACGGCAAAGCATAGGCGCGTGTGAATGCCACCATCAAGAGCATGCCAAAGTCAATTGCCAGCAACTGACTGTGGCACCCTGGGCAAATCCTACCTCTCTTTCCAGGCCTCAGTTTCCATGTATGCAAAATGAGGGAGTTAAACTAAGGGGCCTCTAAGCTCCCCTCCAGTAATAACATTCTAGGATTCTACTGCTGAATTCTCAATTACCAATTATTTTGTATTTTACACTTCTTTTCTTCTCTCTACCAGGGCAGATAATTGAAGTTAATTATAGATGTCAGCTGTTTAGGATTCTTACTCACACTGCAGCAAGCAAGCAAGAAGACCCCGGAAAAGTAGACAGGAAAAAGGACTATGTTGTATTCTGGGATAAAAAAAGAAAAAGGAAAAAGGAGGGGAGGCTGCTTAGTCTCCTATAGTCCCTTATCTCTACTGCTCCAGCCCAAAACTGCATAGACTAAGAAAAGCTGTGGCCTTGGGGCTGTTTGCTTTTGGGGCCTGTTCATCTCCTGTCCCCCACCGTTCTCTGCAGGTGCCCACCCTAATCCCTCCCACAGGGCAGGTCCTGCCCTATCTCACACCCCCCCATGCATCCCTAACCCTTCACCTCAAAACTAATCCTTCCCTCATTCTCTTCCTCACCAGGCTTGGCTCTAAGCTGTCAGCTGGAAATCAATCTGAGGAACCAAATCTTTGGCAAGTAGGTCAACGTTCGTAACGGTTTGGTATCCCTGCTCCCAGAGGTACTGATTTTCAAAGGAAACCCAAACTGACAAGAGCTCCAAAAGTGGGAAATTCCAGTGATAAAATCCCTAAAGGAAATTGTGGTGTGGGCATTTCTGGGAAAAGATGAGGGGATGGGGAAGGAATGTATTCTATTTCCTTAAAATCCCACTAAATAGGCCACTGCATGTGCTCCTCATTCATGCCTAGAGCTGCAGATGTCAGTGAGGGGAGGGGGATTGGTGGTTGATTTCCCAGCCAAAGCCTCAGAGATCTCACCACCAACAAAGTGAGATAGAGACAGACCCCAACAACAGGACAAATGCATGGCACTCAGCTCTTCATGAGACCAAGAGACTGGGGCATTGAGCTGGGGGGTGATGCTTCCTCACCAGATCCCAGAGCTGCAGATTTAGCCTAATTATCAATTCTCAGCAGAAGACGGGGTCAACCAGAGGATTAGTGACAACTGCTTAATTCCCTTCATCCACGACTTTCACTGGGTCACTCAGGTGGGGACTCCCTCTCTCACTACAATCGTGACAATGTATACCCATTTCTGTCTCAACCACTGAAATCCTTTCATGGTCATGACCTTTGACAAAGTAATGAAAATAGTGCTAAGTGTTGGAGTTGAAGCCATCTCCTCTTCCAAAATGCATGCGTGGTTTCTGAACCAAAGTTCTTAAGTCTGCCACTTAATGTCACATGGATGATTTTCCAGGCAGTAAAATTATTTGCCATAAAGTTAATGACCAGAGATGTCTCCAGACCTCCTCACTTCCTTTCATACTTCACATTCAGGGGGGAAAATAACCTTAAGGCCAAGCCCATGCCCAACGACTTTGGGATGAGGAAACCAAGAAGCTTAACATTTGAGGTCTTCTCTTGATTTCTAAAAGTAAACACATGTGCTCAGTACTTAGGGTAGATTATTATAAAACGGACACTTATTCTCTCCCCCTCTACTTCTATGGAGTATACTTCCCCACTCTTGACTTGGGGCTTAGCCACATGGCTTGCTTTGGCCAATGGGATATTGTCTGGCCAGACATAAGCAAAGGCTTGACATGTGCTTTAGTTGGGCATATTTAGGCTTGCTCTCTTGTGATCTTGCCTTTCATCATGAGAACATGGCTCTGATGGCAGATGGCCCAAAGAGGGTAAGAGCCAAATGCAGCAGATCTGGGCACAACCACAGCTTGAAGCCAAGTCCAGCCTACATCAGCAAACTCTAATCTACCTACAGAAGTATGAGTGAGAAATAAATGGCACTAAGTTTGGGGGTAGATTGTTATGCAGCATTACTGGGGCATTAGCTGACTGACAGAGTGTCCAGCATTCTTGTAATCACATGGTTGCCCCTCTCCACTGTCAAATCCTATGTGCCTTGTTGTCAACCATAAGCCTTTGTTCATCAGACACATATATTATTTTTTTAATAATGATAATTTTCTTTTTTCTTTTTATTGTTTTCGAACACATTTATTTTAGTTAAGCAGAGAGCACTGAATATCAAGAATAACCCCCATTCTCTCAGAAGTGTCATCACCACTGTACACTGACAAGTCCAACCTGAGGCTCCTTGGGCCTGCACCTGGCATGGGTACCAATCTACATTGCACACATGTGTCCTTGCAGCTGAAGCAGCATTTCCTGCCAATAAAGTGTCTGACACAGCCTGCAGAATATATCCTCCACAAATGCAGAGAAAATAGTCCAAATGAATTACCAAATGGTTTTCAGAAAGAAAAAAAAAATGCTCTTGTAATTCATTTTCATGGGGAAAGCATCTGAGTTAATTTGCCACTGTTTCTCCATGTTCAGGGTGTGAGATGGTCAGGCAGAAGAATGTACTTTTCCAAATCATCATTTCCCAAAACCTAGACATGCATGCACAGCTGCATTTGGGGTAAATGATCCTTTGCTACTGAGTGAATGCAAGCCGCAAAATACATCTGGGACTCCTTGTGAATGGGAGTCACTCTGAGCTGGAGAAATGGAGTCCCAAGCCCAGTGGTGCTGATTTCATTCAGTTAATTCTGAGCTACGCTGAAGACGAGTACAGAGCAATAAATAACAACAGTGTATACAATAAGTCTCAGGGAGGCACTTTCCTCTGAATAAATGCCTGTTACTTGGTATTCCATGGGCTGCTCGGAGATGCAGGCAGCTGCGAAATGCCCTAACGGAAGGAGAACTCTTCATAGAAGGTGCTAAATCTTATGAAATGGCACAGCCATAGTAATTGAGAACATGAAGCAGATTTCCACACCCAAGTCCTGGGTCATATATAGAGCACAAACGATGCTAGGAAGATAAACAGTTCAAAATCCAATCAAACCGTCATGCACAAACCACAGTAATTCCTATCCCAGGGTCACATTTAGGTGACTCCACAGACAGAGGAAGAAGACAACTGCAAAGAATCCAAACTGGTGAACAAACTTGACCTAGATGCAGCTCATATTCTGGGAACTCATTTCTAACTAAACACTGAAGGACACCCTGAAAGCCTGGCCTACAGTGTCCGTCTCACTCACTCAAGTCCTATGGGTTGTAAGCGGCCGACAGGCGGCCAGAGTGAAGCTCACGCCAGCACAAGGCTTGGCACTGAACAGAAGGTCAGTAAAAGTCTGTTGAATTCCCTCAATTTGTTCACCACCCCTTTCAGAGAAAAGAGTATTCTCAAGCTAAGTACTCCCCAACCCAAACATGAAAGCTTGGTTAAATACTTGGTTTTCACGTATCATCTCTACTCTTTTTGTCTCATTTTATTCTCTTGTAAATTTAGATCACTTTATCTTACTGACCTATATGTATTTCTTTAAGGTACCACAAATCCTTTCAAGAACAAGGTTAGGAAAATAGATATAAATAAAAATTGGCTTCCCTAGATGCAAAAGAACAGGAGATTATCAACAAAGATGAAATAAAGGAGATTTTTAAAAAGGTGTTCTATCTGATTTAAAATATTTGCCTGGTAACTGTTCAGATATGTCTGGCATCTTAACCTGGTAATCTATCATTTAGTTTCATGCTATACATGTGAAACACAGGTTTTACTCAATTATTGCACCCACTTTACAGATGAAGAAAGTGAAGCACAAAGCGATGAAGTGGCTAAGTGGCTTGAGCAAGGCCTTGCATGTATCGATTACTGTACTAAGGCTTCAAGCCATCCCTGGGTCCACAGATGTTCATGTACAATCTTCAAATGGGCCTTGACCCTGACATTCATTCTGAGGCTTGGCCCAACGGCAGCTGCTATGCTTAGTAAGGAGCACACATTTGCCCTCGATGCCATTCAAATCCCAAAGATCTAATCCCATAGCGGTCTAATCATGAACTTGATCTGGAGCAAATGATGCTTTCTTTTTCTAAGATATGAGAGCTTTGCCATCTCCAGGAATGCTCTTATTCCACACACAGTAATGTGGGAGTGTGGTAGTGCTTCCTTTGGTTTTAAGTTGCATGCCTACTCCAGAAGAGTCAGAACAACATCCTGGAGAACAAAGGACTTCTGAACTCTGACCTTTGGCAGGTTTGGCCATGGAATGCCCTCAATAATTTCTAGGTCAGAGTCACTCCACCCTGAATGAATGGTGGTTGATCACTATGGCTGATGATCAAAGCATGAAACCCTTCCTGGGGTGGAAACACTGGGCCCCGCCACTAGTATCAAATGGGATGTACATTTGTCTTCCCACACACAGCTGTAATTGACCAGGACAATACATCCATTCCATAACAGCAGCCAAAAAATGTCAGATCATAATGAA
The DNA here is from genome assembly GCF_030445035.2 of Dasypus novemcinctus. NCBI lineage: Eukaryota > Metazoa > Chordata > Mammalia > Cingulata > Dasypodidae > Dasypus > Dasypus novemcinctus. The sequence goes on along the minus strand of NC_080689.1, from coordinate 15,539,201 downwards.
TTTTACTCTTCATAAACCTAGAGTGAACTGAAAAAACCAACCAACTTTGAAGGGAATAGACTAGATCATGTTACTAGGTTCTCTCTGAACACATTAGATCCTTCTTAACACATATCTCGCTCCATTAACTGTTACTGGTGAGGCCAGTACATGGTTATATAACAAAGGGAGGAGAGGAGAGCAAACAGCTAAATGAAGAACTGACTTTTCAAAATGAGTAAGCTAATCAAGCACCCAGATGAGCTTGGCTAATCCATGGATTTAGAAATGGGAACAATCTTACAACACAGGCAGGAAAAGAGAAGGACTGGTGTAGGGTAGGTGTAGGTTACAATTTGAGTGATCATCAGTTGATTTCCACATTTATTGTTGGGATTGTTTAGCACAATTTACAACCCCAGAATAAGCAAAAAATGTCCCAAATTAGTGAGAAAAATAACTATCACATGGCCCATAGACACTGTAGACCCCAAGTGAGCAGAGGTCTTTTATCAGTTCTTTATAGATTTAGTCCCACTTACTGACCCTGGCTCACATTGGACTTTCTGTTTGTTAGATTGAAGTGAGGACCACAGAACCCTCCTCAGATCAGGTTAACAAACACTTAAGGAAGCTATCACCAGTAAGGGCTAGACACAGTTCTAAGTGCTCTGCCAATATTATCACAAATATATAAAACTATGTTTGATTATCTAGTTTCCCCTGGAATGCACCTAGTCTTTTTACCTTTCAGGATCAGAAAAGGAGGGTAAATATTTCTATCTCTGGCAGCCCCGCTGAGGGCACTGCTATATTGCAGCCAAGTATAATATTCATATTCATGACGATTATCCAAAGTTCCATGAAAGGTTAAACTCGGGTTCCTTGCTATCTGTGTAATAAGACAGGCAAGTATAGAAAAGAGTTTTTGTTTAAAGATGGAAGTTGTTCAAGGAGGGATGTTTAAAAGAGGAAATTTTGTATTATTTGTACAGTTTTAAGTCATATAAAGGAGATATTATGGTAATATACAAACATTACAATACAAATGGTACTTAGAATTAGTCTTTGATGTAAAACTATCCCATGTTATAATACCTTCAAGACAGATAAACTTGAAGCCTGTCTACCTAAAACTGGGAAAATCTCAAATCTCTAAAATTTTGTTCCCAAAGACAGTGGATTTTTAACTTTTTAATACATCTAGATCCTAGAAAATTTCTAAAACTACAAGATTGTCATGAGTACTGTACCACAAGCAATTTTACTTGATATACAACAAAGACAATAAGAATAGCAATAATAATGATGATGGTGGTGATGACAATGATACATAGGAGCCAAAAGTACAGTTATTATCATAAGTCAAGCACTATGCTAAGCAGTGTATGTGCCAGTTCTATTACCATTCTTATTTTCCATGGAGAAAGTCAGACTGCCCAAATCCAAGCCTACCACTCTAAAGCCCAAATTCTTAAGCACTAGGTTACTTTTTCCATATCATCCAAGCAATCCATTTATAATAAATTAATATTTATGTTGAGTTTGGTCTCAAGCAGTACCCTCTGATTTTAAGTCACAAGCGCCACATACCCCAGTCACTATATGAACAGGGAACCTATCACTCCCTAAATGTGATATTCTGCTCTACAATGTTATAGATCTTAGCTAAACCCTTCACAGTTACATGTGTAAGTGTTTGCCTTTACTATAAAACCATAAGCTCCAGGAGAGTAGGGGCCAGCATCTGCCTTACCACCAAACCCCTGGAACACGCACAATGCCCAGAACCTTCCCTGAATTCACTAAACACGTGCTGAATGGATGGTGGTCACCATCAGTTGCCTGAATCAACTCATTCCTCTTATGGCATATCCTGCAGGCTCTGTTTCTACCTTTTTCTCATCCACCTATTTCCAACCTAGTATAACTAGTAGGGGTAGACATGGAGCCATATGTCCCTTTTATGACCTTGCTCTTCCTCATCCATGGTTCAGCACTTCTCTGCATTGTTGGTGCAAGTGGCTGGCCCCAGGGACACAGTTCTCTCACTCAGGGTCAGGAAATACTCTGCCTCAGAGGCCCTGAGCCCACCTGCCCCTATTCTCCACAATAACACCTATTCGTGGTCTTCCCCAGCCCTGACAGCTAGCAGTGAATAAAAACAAGCATGTAATAATCCTCAGGACAGGCCTATGATCTTACTTGCTAATGAGCAATGCCTTCTTTTCACATATAGGAGATTAAGCAATCTGTCCTAAGTCACCTATATGGTCCTCAAGAATTTAATATTTCTTCAACCCTAAGTACTCAGTAAATAACTTTTATTTGACATTGTATTAGTCTCTAAACTATTGATAAAATTCAAACAGAATCTTTTAAAAACCATCGTTTTCTAATCTTCTTTTAACTTCTTCCTGTAGCTTACGAGGGAAAAATGTGATTCCTTTCATATTTGAGCATGCTATGAACCTGCCTTGGCATGATACCAAAACTGCACTCTGAAGGTGAGCAAGCCCTGGTTCAGGGACTATTAAATAGCAGTTGCCAATGGAAAAAAGCAAATCCCAAAACCCATGAACACAAAGCCTGATGTCATGCCATGTGCCATAGTATTTGGAGTTATTTTTATTGATTTGTATTTATTCTGGGTCATGATCCTCTCACATACTTCCTCCCCAGCAAGTTGTGCAACTGCATCAAGATCTCAGGGTACCCCATGATAAAGTACCAGCATGGGCCTTTTGCCCTTTCAAAGACCACAAGCAGGTTAGCCTGAGTTGTTTCCATGACTACTAAAGACTGATGGTCAAGGAGAATTGTCAGCAACTGTATTTATATCTAAAAGCATGTGCTTTTTATTCACTTGTAGCAGGATTTCCAAGGGTTCAAAAGTTCTTTTCAAGTCTAAGTAGACATATCATTAAAAGAGAAAAAAAGAAAACCTGAATTACCAAGCACCTATGGTATACAACATACACTTAACTTCCAGAGGGAGCACCTCGCTTCTGAATGCCAGGGTGGCATCTCCGCTCCAGAAGGAGAGCACGGAGAGGAGGAGCAGGAGCAGGCACAGGAGAGCACCTGTGGAGGTGCCCTGCTTTCGGCAGGGAGGCCATCTCTGCTCCTGGAAACAAGCCCCCAGCCTTCCAAGACCACCCTGTCCCATATGTTAGAGGTGACCACCAACTCACCTTTCAGCTTTTTCTAGTAGTTGCTTAACTGACACTTCATCTTCGACATTCTCCTTCCCCAGGTCTCCTTCTGACTAGCCTGTGCAGCCCCAATTTGCTGACCTTAAATCTGAGCCAGCAAACCTCAGCGAGCCTCAGGGGGGACAGACTCTGGAGGGAGCAGGGCAGCAGGGGCCAGAAGAGGAGGGCTTGGCTTCCCAGCCCAAGGCTGGGCTGCTCTCTGCAAGGAACTGACTCACTGGGAAAAAATGTCTGCTGGGCTCAACAGCATTTTATTTCGTTCAGTGTTAGATCTGGATCCTTTAGCAGTTTCAATCCGTAATCTATTAAGTATTTTAGCACATACCCTTTCCTAATGCTTCATTAATTTTTTGTACAGCCAAGAATTCTCTGTACAGCCAGCTTATTAGTACTAGTTACATTCTACTGGGTTTTTTTTTTTTTTGCAATGGGACAGTGGCACTTAATATTGATGTAATTAATAATTGCCTGAACAAATGAGTTTTCTTGAGTCTTAGTCCCAATTCCTAAAATGCACATGTATTTCGGCAATTATGTTTCTCTGCTGCTTAAAATCAGAAGAAAGGGGGGCCTGGCTATCAAGAGGGGTAAGAGGAGGAAATAGTCGTGCTATTCAAGGTGAACCCCAGAATGACACAGTGGGCAGAGCAGTGAAGAGGTATTAGTGCTTTCTGGAAATAACAATATTTTACTGGAGGCCTTCTCTCTGTTCTCCCCAAGGGGTGGCAAGGTTATCTGATCTCCACAGCCATCATTCTTGACTGGGTGACAGTCATTCTAAATCACTGTCAAAAAATTATGAACAAGAACACAGGAATCTGGTTCCTTCCACAGCAACCTCTCCCACCACAAAAGTCAAAGAGAAAAGCAGTCCGTTAACTCCTCAGCCCTCCAGCCAGACCTGTATTTGAGCACCCACTCTCCCACCACCCACTTATTCCAAAGACTCCAAATATGGCCCTTGCACCATATGTTTATGGAAGATAGCATCCTGCAGGTTGAAAAAAACAAAATCCATTATCTGGAGACTGGACTTCTTACAAGCATCATCAATATCCCTGCATGCTTATTGGCTTGGGGTGTCATCACTGGACATTTCAGAAAGAAAGAAAAAGTAAGAAAGAAAGGAAGCAAGGAGGGGAGGGGAGAGGAGGGAGAAGGTGGAGGGGAGGGGGAGAAAGGGTAAAAACCACATCAGTCAACACCCAGGATGCAGGGTTTTCAATTCCTTGGGAAAGATGAATTTATCCCAAACCGCCACTGTCCCTCTGTCCTTTTAACTTCATAAGAATCAGCAAAAATTGATACTAAAAGAGGGTCTTTTACCTGAAGCTGGCCCTTCAAGCGCACTCCACTTCACCCCACCCCTCCCTAACTCCGGCTCTTCTCTGCACCTTGACCTGGGACGCGAGTGAGAGTTCAGAAGTGGCCTCGGGACCTCTGCTCGCCTGCCGACCCTCGCCCTCAGTGGCTCCCACTGTCACACAGACAGGGAAGCTGCCGCCCACGCCGATGGAAAGGGCAGAAAGGGGACCACGCTTGGCCCTCGGACGGAGGCTCCACCTCACGTCACAGAACACACACCTGACCTCAGGGTGCAGGGAAGTTTACCGGAACCCTTGGGCGACGGTCACTCACCTGTGAGACAGCAAATGGGGCAGCAATTCCCAACCTGGCTGACATGGAATCCACAAATATTTCTGAAACTGCTGCATCCAGGCCGGATCCCCAGAAGTGCCAACTTAGTGGTCTGGGGTGCAGCCTGGGCCGCAGGAACCTAAGGGGCTGCCCAGGGGATACGAACATGCAGACTGGCTGAGGAGTGCTGGCCTCGGTAGGGTACAGCCGAAGTCCTCATCATCAGAGGCTTTGCTTCCCTCGGGGGCCTCTGCGCAGATGGGACATTCCCTGAGCTCCGTGGCTTTCAAAGACGGCGGCAAAGTAGAATCACTGAGTGAGAACCCCGGCCCTAGCGAGAAGCTGAGACAGAGAGAGACGGTGCTGGCTGAGGCCTAGCTGCCCGCCGGCAGCTGAGCAGCGGTGGTTCTAAGGTCGGGGTGAAGCAGCCTGGTGACCTGGCCCAAGTCAGCCTTGGCGGTGAGGCGGCGAAGCCGGAGCACGTGAGGAACCGCAGACATCTGGGCAGCAGCCAGCAGAGCTGTACTCAAAGGCCGAGGCAAAGGAGCACCAGCCTTTCTGGACCCTTCGAAGGCCTGAGGAGAACTTCGGAGGGAGCCGCCAGCCTACCCCCAGAGACCATGGACCCTGTGAGGACTTGGCTCCGGGGTCTGAGGGAGGACACCTGGCCCCACCACACCCCTGCAGCAAGGACTGAAAGGCTGAGGAGCTCGGGAAGCCTTCCACCTGCTTCAGCAGCTCCACCTGCGCAGCCCCACAACTGCCTCCTCAGAGGAAGCCCTTGGACCAGCGCCCCGCACTCCAGGAGGTCCCGAGGCTGGCCCACACCCACCCAGGCTCAGGACCACGACTGAGTGTTCTGTGTGGCTCTTCCTAAATCCAGCCATGGTGCTTTAAAACAAAGTTAACATGGAAGCAAGGGCAGAAAAAGAAAAACAAACAACAAACAAACAAGGAAAAGGTGCCTTTTCATGGGATTCCTGCCTCCTGGTCCTCAAAGTGGGGTTATGAAGCCATGGGATAAAGCAACTTCCCTCCCCTTACCGGATCCACCTCACCTGCATCCACCCCTTTATTGCAAGAGCCCTCATTAGAAACTAGATTTTATAGGATTCTGTTGAAAGGGAATGAAGCTAATAAAACAAGGTAAGCACAAAAGCCAGAAGACTTTTCAGCTTTATCTTAGACACATTGATTTTGTCTTTTAAAAAAGAAGCCCAGGAATAAGGTTTTCTCTGAGTGGGGGAAGTGGTGATTTCTTTTTGTCATCTGTTTCTTCCTTCTGGCAGGATCAGCACTTTTACAAACTGCACAGTTATTATCTTTGGGTTTGTTTGGGTTTTCTTTGAGCTGGTTATGCTGGTTATTTGAATCCCACCCTTTTCCCTGACTGGTGCTCCCTCCTACAAATCAAACAGGAAGCTCTGTCTGGTTTCATTGTTTGCCTTGACATGCATTTCCTATTTTGAAGGGGGGTAGATTCCTTAAAAAGAAATGATTAAATCTCAGCACGTACAGGGAAAATAACTGATAGGAAGGGACTCTACGTTCTTCCAACCCCCTTGTTGATTCTCGTCAGCCGGTGAGAGAGACTGCCTGATTCACTTGGCATGTTTTAATTAAGAATATACCTCAATGTTGAGAAATGCTTTTATCCAGGTCTGTCTACAGCTACTATTTTCTTTTTAACTTTAAAGTGTCCTAAAGATTTTGTAGTTTTGCAAATTAAAAGTTGCTGCTTATAGACAGATCATTTCCTTTACTGCTTAAGGGACATAAATCACCAAGCCCAGAGGCCGGCCTTAGCAGAGAGGCCGTTTGCAGCCCTGTTCTGTATGTCTGAATATTTGGAGGGTGATTAAGTAATGTGAGACAGATCACTCTCTCACTCACACAGACACACACATACGCACACACGCTCTTTTCTTAGTACATGAATAAAGTAAGAAAGCTTGAGACCAGGGCACTGCTTGTTGAAACAGGGGAAGGGAAAAGTCTTCCGCATTCATTTCTTAGCATTAGCATCTAAGAGCTTTTTCTTTTTTTTGGTGTGTTGGACTACTGTGGGAGCACCGGCTGTGTTTAACACCCTCCAGGAGCACCGCTGCTTCTGGGGAGCATCAGGCACACTGGCACTCTTTGGTGTCATCAGGGGCTTAAGAATTTGAATCTTTTTGGGGGAGTGACGAGAGCCAGAGGCAGTGAAGGAGGACACATCAAGGATGCCTGCACAGAAGCATTTCCAAACGCAGGAGTCCCTTGGCTTTTCCTCTAGCCAGGGACAAGTCTCCTCATGTCAGAAGGACACCCCGCTTCCGGCCAGCCTGCAATCAGATGTACGGAATGGTTTTCCTGTGATGTGCATGCGCATGAGCACATGCGCAAAACTTCTGAGTGCCCAAGAATTTCTCCAGGGGTTGGCAGGTCATTTCGGCTTCCTTTCAATTCCTAAATATTTTATAATTGAATACATTTTGAGCTGGAAGAGATCTTAGTGACCTAGCTCAGCAGTGTCCACTCTTCCTCCTCCATGAACCTCTTACGATTCCTCCCTGCCCTCCACGATCCCGTATTAAAACTTTTATATGTCAACCTTTCATTAAATATTTCATTTTCATTTGTACTAATTAAAAAACCTTCCAGTGCCAACCAGAGCTTCTGACCCTAATCAGGTAACTGCTGTTAGTATGCCGAGTGGCAATAAATTCAGCCCAAAGCAAAGAAACGGGCTGTTTTAGTATATGCAACCTCACTGAACCTTTCTCAAACAGGCAGAGGAGGAGCTGGTCACTGCCTTTAGCAAGGCCTGGACTTTCAGGGACCCCAGGTTGGGACCACTGGCCTAACCCTGTCCGCTCATCTCACCGATGAAGAAACCTATAGGTAGAACCCAGACTGAGTTAACACTGTGCTACCACTCCCATTGCAAGGCACTATTTTTCAAGGCTCCATGGAAGTACTTGACTTACTTCTAGAATTGTATTTGTTTCCACAAGCTCAATTCGGGTATATCGTTATGTGAAGAGCAAGGGTAACAGGAATGGTCAAGACTCCTTCCATTTTGGGGTATTTCGTTTGTTTCTCAAATCTCATTACTTTTCATCAGCTGGCGAGTGCAGCCCACAAGCTCCCAGGCTCCATTCAGCTTTGGGCTTTTTAACTTCACACTGTTCTCCATGCCTTCTTTTTCACTAAATAGCCTTCCTGGCTTTAGGAAATGTGCCTTTTTAATAACAAGAAAAGAAAGCACACCATTTTCAAAAACCTTCGCAGCAGAAGTCAGTCCAAGAAGCCTGGCCACATCCAGGGCCACTGGTCCTACCCAGCCTGGAAGCAGGCCTTCCTGGGGCCAGTGTCCATGGTCACATTTCCCCAACCCAGGTAGCACCTTGACAGCACACCATGAGGCTGCCCGTGACACCCCTCCCCTCAACAGAAAACCCTAGATTTTTTATATGAAGGAAGTTTGAGGTGTCAAAACAGCAGTCGAGAATGACTGCATTTTAGAAAGCCTGAAGAGAGTGAAGCATGGAGGTTCAAAGGCAGTCTCTGGAATCTGACTTGGGTTTCTGACCCTTACCAAGTTCCTTGACCTCCCTGTGCCTCTGTTTCTTCATCTGTAAAAGAGGCATAATAATGAGAGTGTCACCAGAGGATTAAATGAGCTGTACACAGAAAGCACCTGGCACCTATGAGTGCTTAAATGTATCGTTTTCCTTCTGAAGTTCACCACAGCCCAGAGACCTGGCTTCCAGCTTGTAGCCCACACACCTGGGCATTTAAATTGTGCCTTGAGATCTTCTAACAAAGTGTGGCAGTGGCCTTAAGACCTCATTTATTCCACACATTAGGCTACCTTCTATTCGCGGAGCACCTCCTGGGTGTAAGGCACTGAGGGGGAGCGAAAGGCTTACTGGACGTGGCCCTCAGGGAGCGTTCGCTGTAATTTCTCTCTAGGCTGGCTAAAGCCACTTGCAGAAAAGGATTTATCACCAAATCGAAGGGCTTCGTGCCAGACCCAGAGAATGAATTTACAGGAGGCCGTAAATGTTCCCAATGTTTTCGCCAATGCCCTTCAATTCTGATGCACACACTTTGCGGCTCTTCCTCGGGGGCTGCAGGTGATGCCTCAGTGGGTAGTTGGGGTGGGGGGGGATGGTAGTAGTGGTAATAATCAAGCCCATTTCCACTGTGAGTAGAGAAAAAAACCAATAGAGCCAAGACTGGGAAATAACCAAGGCTCGGCTGGCCCGTGATCACATTGGCCTGGGACCTGACTCCCAATTTAATTTGGACACCAAATTCCACAAGAAGAGTCTCCTATGGACAGGCTGGCCAGTGACTTCTGCCCCCAGGCTAGAGTCCACCCTTTTTCCATTTCAAGGGGTTCTGGTCTGCTTAACTCGTAGCCTCGTGTTCCAACCTGGGGCCACGTCCAGCTGTAAATCGTGACTGCATGGACGAAGCTGAAGCAGGAGTGATGATAAACACAGTCATAACTCTTAATAAAAGCACAGGGATTCTGGTGACAATTTAGGCACCCGAGCTCTAGAGAGCGTAATTTGGCAAGGGGGATTCACCCTGAGTGTTGCAGTGTAAGCCCAGGGGAAATTAACTGCTTCTGAGTGCTGGAGAGCAGCAGAAGGCAATGGCACGGCGCCCACCCAAGACCACCCCAACACCCGGAAGATGCAGCCAGAACACACTGGTGGCCCAGGGCCCAGGGAGGCCCGGGCAAACCTCTCCCCCATCCAGGACTCCCTCACTCTTCTACTTTTGGGGGTCTGCACAGCTATTTAGATTTTTCCTCTTACCTTCTCCCCTGAAGAAAACCAGAGTACGCACTACTATTTAAAATAAGCAAAAACAAAGCTGACATCAAAGCAGTATCAAGAAGGAAGAGATATCTCTCCATCTAAACAGTGGGGCCCTGGACTTTTGTTTAGAGCAGGAATCACTTTCAGTTTCCTGGGGGCATGACAGGAGTAGGAAGGTGGGTGAAGGCTGGGTATCTGCTGCCTGCCAAGTCCCTGATGTTTTTTCAGGATGACCCCAAGGGGATGGGGGTGGGGAGGAAGACAACCTAAGCAATCACAATATATCCAGTTCTTTAATGCAGTCACTGGCCGTTCTTTCCTTCTCTGCAAGGAGCTCTATTGCACAAATCTGAGAGATGATGTTGGGATGAGGAGCTGTTAGGTGAGATGTCAAAATCTACAAGATCTCTAACTGCAGAGAAAGGAAACAGAAACAAATCTATTTCAAGCCACTTTTTCCTGTAAAACTGCCCCAAAACTCTCCTCAAAGCTCAAAGAAGGTAACAAGAGCTGAAATGCCAAGATGTATCATGACAACCACAGACTTGGCTACGGACCAGTAACGCTTGTTGGTACCATCTCACATTTGGTCTTGACATGGCCAGTGTCATCCTTGGTGCCATCTGTGGGTTACGGCTCACAGCAGGAGGTGAGAGGTGGTGGTAACGGACACCAGCAAGGATTTGAAATACTAGGGTGCTTCCTTTCACCCCAATCATAACACCAGCCTTCTGAGAGCCTAAACTCCTGACAAGTCCACCTGTCATTCCTGCCACTCCCCGGGGAAACTCGGGTCAGCTCCCTTCTGAAAGAAGACAGCAGACCACCCACCCAGGGTCCCTTCTGCTAGACCATGCTGGTGCTTGATCAGCTGGGAACTCAGCAAGTCCTGCAGCTCTTTCCAAAAGGACGAGTAAGGGCCCTTCCATCTTAGAAAAGGAATCAAAGTCTCCACATAGGGCAGCCATACCCCATGTCCCTAGAGAAAACACAGGCTCTGAGGCCAGAGGGATCTGGCTTTGAATCCTAGCTGCCCACTTAACAGCTGGGTGATGCTGTCAAATTGCTTTACCTCTCTGGGCCTCAGCCTTGCCTGTAAAATGGGGGCATCAGTGACCTTACTGAGTTGTTTTAAAGACTAGAAACAATGCAGGTTTCTTAGTATAGTGCCTGGCATCCAACAGGATGCCAACTCTTTAGCACCATTTTTACTACATCCCTTCCTAGATTGATTCCTTGCCGTCTAACAAGGTTATGGGCTGGTGTTTTGGTTGGTTGGTGGGTGGGTGGGGTTGGGCTTATATGTAAGTTCAAATTTCAGGATCTAGATAAGAATGACTTTCCACAGTCACCAATTTCCCAAATGACAAGAACTAGGATTTTACTAGAGACCAGCGAAGTCTATTGACCACCAGTGAGCTATTATTGTTCTACATTTTTACCTGTCACCTCTTCTCAGGTACATAACAAAGAGGTCAGGTGTGTTGAGCAAACTCAGACAGAAAATACCTCTAAAATGGAGTGACTAGAGAGAAAGAGAAGCAAGTTGGATAATCCATTCCAACTATATCACTTTCTTTGGGTAGGTGGTAAGGTTTTGATGTAATTCAATTCTCCCCTGTCCACATGCCCACATACTCCGTGGACACACAGGCCAAGTTTTACATACGTTTAGGTTTCTTGTTAGGCTGAGGGAAATAGTAAATGTTTGATCTGAATAAACCTAAGTCATCAGCATGTCCTAATTACTCCTGGAATATTTGGGAAAGCAATCCACCTGGCATGCCGCTGAAAGTGCTGGTCTGGGAGCAATGCTGAACTTCACTCTCCAGGAGAATCTGCTCTCTTCTTTCAGGAGGGAGCTGACCCGAGTTTCCCCAGGGAGTGGCAGGAATGACAGGTGGACTTGTCAGGAGTTTAGGTTCTCGGAAGGCTGGTGTTAAGAATGGGTTGAAAGGAGCAACCTAGTATTTCAAATCCTTGCTGGGCTCAAAAGCTTTGTCTCTTTGTCCTTGTTTCTGGAATCTTTTGTGGCCTTTTTCCTTGACGCCTCCACTTTTACCACTCCACATGGAACTTTTAAAATACTCTGATTCATGGATAAAACTTGAGTTTCTAACAAAAGCATCTGGTTCTGCTGACACCTCTGACTGCCCACACTCACCGCACAGGCTCAAGGGTCCCTTGGAAGCTTGGTGTGGCACATGGGAAATGTGCAGAGGTAAATGGACAATACACTCACAGGCAGAAGTCCCAGCTCTGGTGGGCTGTCTGAAGAGAGCAGGACGAAGGCCTGAGGAAGACCCTGGCATTTCTGTCCACAGGCCCATGCTCTGCCCCAACGAGAGCTGGACAGAACAACCAGTGAGGTTCCTGGATACTCCTGGCCAGGGGCTGACATGGCAGCTCACTGCCCTTTCTAGTATTTTCTCCTTGTGGAAGGACTTTTCTGGGCAAATGAGGCAATGAAAATCCACCTCCCAGAAAGGTGCCCTGCCTGGCTTCTCCTGGAAGGGGGGGGCAGGTCTTTAGAGAATCCATCTCTCCATGTGTCAGCACCCCCAAAAAGGTTTGAAAAGACTCCATTTCCTAGCTACTTAATTATTGACTCTTGAAAAGTCTTTGAAGGGCTGAGGCACCGAATGGGCCTCAGATCCTAGGCTGCAGGGCAAGGGCCGTGCAGAGTAGGGGAGCAGCCCAAAGGCTGCGCTCAGGGCTCCTCAGACCCATGGCTCCATGAGAGGCATCATTGCATCCAAAGCAGGGTTTGAAGGCAGTGACCTCAAAGCCTCCCATGCCAGTTGCAGGCAGGCCCCTGCGTGAGATGAGGCCCTCTTCACTTTCATCATACAGTCTGGCGGGTGCTTTTGAATTATGGCCACCTGAGCACCCTCTTGCTCCCATTTACAAAACCCATTAGCCAAGGGATTCCTCTCCAAGCTTTCAAGCCTCAGATATCTAAGCGTAGAATCTTAATGACGGTTTTCTTTAAATAAGACTTTGTTGGACAAAGACAATTGCTATCTTAATGGGAAAGATCCCAGCCCTGAAATAATACTTCCCAGCCCTTTCCTCGTAGATGCCAACAGGACCTTCCTAGATTCTTTTCAACAGTCCCTTCCCCTCCGGGTAGATCTTCAGCTGGGCTCCTCCTGCTCTGCTCACAAGTTGTCCTGCTAGAGGGCCTTGTTTGCAGAACCTTTTCCCCTGATTTAATGAAATAAAGTGCTGCATATCTATCAAACTCTTTTAACACATGTCATATTTAAGTGCATCAAAATGTCTCATGTCAGGAGACTAGAAAGCTTGTCGAACAACTGAAAAGGGCAAGCTGCTTGAACTTTCCGGGTCTCTTTCCTCACTGTACACTGAAGGGGTTGCATCTGACGGTCTCCAAGGGTGCGTTCAGCTTCCAAACACTTCATGAGTCTATGCCTGAGGACTGGAAATGCCTTCCATTTACAAATTCTCTCAGAGGCAAGTTTTAAATGCATGCCCCGTGCAGCAAGACTAAGAGCCAAGAAATGCACAAAAATCGCTCATGTTTTTATAAAAGGGGCACTTCTCATCTTCCCTAGGCAATGTCCCCACGCAGGGCAGGTGATCAAAGCAGAGCACCTGCTTTCAAGGCACCTGCAATACAGGGAGGAAATAGGACAAAGACATTTGAAGAAGTAAACAGTATTGAAGTTAAGTGTTCAAGACAACACTGATGACATTAAGAGGCCTATGTTCTTTATTGGCAACTGCACTGTTCAAAGAGTAAGTGCGACAGGTATTTAACATGAGCAGAGAATTACAAATTCATTTGGCTAAACAGTTTACAAAAGAAATGGAATAGTATGGCTTGGCACTCCATTTTGTTTTCTTTCCTTCTTTTCTTTCTTATCCTATAAGAAAAAAATCACAGGATTCTCTGTTTTGAGTCCCTGTTCTACCACTGACTTAATCCTGGATCTTTGGGCAGATTGTCTAAACTTTCTGAGCTTTTTCTCTTCTATAAAGCAGGGATCATTCACTTGCCTTCGATGGAATCATCTAGAGATGCAATGGAACAATGTTTATGAAAACACTCAAAACTGTAAAGAGAGTGTGTCCTTAGCCATCTGCCCTCCACTCTCCCACACAAGTTCTCACACGGAGATGAAAATTTCGGCAGCTCCACTGCTGTTCCCATGTAAGGGTCTATATATGGACTTGGAAAAATATTGGCCACCACCCACTCACCACTGCCCCTCACTATAGTAGAAAGCGAGAAAGCGGCACACTGACCACCTGCGGTAAATGCAGCGAACCACGGGACCCACAGCCTCACTCTAGGTGCATCTAAATGTTGAGACTCTCCTGGAAGCCACGTGCCCAGGGTCTTTCTGGAGGTGCAGACCTTGCCACGAGGGCCCCTTCCTGACCATTCCTTGGTAGTATCCCGCAGCACGGCTTTCCTCACCCACGCCTGTTCCCGCACCACCCTCCTTATGGCCTGCCAACACGGAAACCAGTCTGGGCCTTTGGGTGGAAAGAGTCCCACCCTGCCTAAATGGTATGTTTCCTCCTCGCTTCATCATCAGCCGGTTAAAGCGGGATTACCCTCTTCCTCTCGCAGCCCCCGCCTCTGGTTTCCTGGGCAGGTTTTCCCCAGCAACAAGAGTCTGTATGTTATGCCATGAATTTCAGTCAACGGGCACAAAGCCAAACAAAACAGACATGACTTTCTCAATTCCAGGCTAAACAAGCTGAAGCCATCCTCTTTCCAGCTAGGACAGATGCACACACATTCACATATCCAGTCTGGGTGACCTGCAGCTTTAGAGAAAACAGAGAGAGGAAGGAGGCTTTATGATTCCCTTGTGTATGTGCACAGGTGCATGGGTACGCACGTGCGTGTGTGTTTGTGAGAGAGAGAAGAGCAAAAGACAGGGTGAAAAGGCAGTGGCACTCCCCCTGCCCACACAGCTCTTAGACCCTAATCCTTAACTGCTTAGTCAAGGTGTCTCTCCAGCAGATAAACTGGCACAGCCACCCGAGTAGAAAACAGCAAAGACCCAATAAATACCTCGTGGAGTCCCATGTCCCTTCTACCTGAGCAACCCCTTTCCTTTTGAACGCATCCATTTGATGTGATGGATTTCCACCTGTTGGCTGTTGCTGAGTCAGCCCAAGAGGCAGCTGCGGAGCACACCGGGCCGGGAGGGATGCGATGCCATGAAGTGACAAGTTCACAGGAGGGACACAGTGCCGTGAAGTGACGAGTTCACAGGCACCACTTTTACAGGCCTGATGTTTTCAGAGATTGAAGTATCCTTTCCTTGGCATCTATCTTCATCATCGTCGCTCAGGGGCTGTCTTTGCACTCTGCCAGTTTAATTCCACAGGCAGAGCATTTTACTACTCTGCTGTCATTACAATGAAAACAAACCAAATGCAATCTTCATGATTAATTAGCACTCCTGCTGCGTGAGCTCCCACTGGGTTTGAGGGAAGGCGGCTTCCCTGAGCCCTAGAGATGGAGCGATCACTTTGCTTTGCTTGACATTCCAGGATCATGTCAGCTGAGGGTGTCCCTTCTTAACGCTGCACAGATGGAAGGCCATTGCCATACGTGTAGAACAGCAGCCCACTCCCTGCACACCTGCCACCGTGGAAACGCCGGCCTAATAGGTTAGGCCACTGAGGCCGGGCTTTGTAGCCTCCTTGGCCAAAAAGGTTACACTTTTAAGATATTAATATTTCAGGCAGACCTGGCATGCTTTTGAGCCTCCTTCCTCCATGAGGAGGGAAAAGTTCTAAAACCTGGAGCAGGGGGAGCCTAAGGCTGAAAACAGCCTTTACACACACCAGCCACACGAGTCTGTCCATGGAAATGAACTTCTTACCACAGAATTACATGGGAAAGGCCTCAGCATCCTGCCTACCTGTGCTATTTACCTTCCATTACTCCCTATTGAGCAGGAAAAATGTTTTCTCCTCTTGGAGTGTGCTCCTAGGAGCTTTGTTTAGACACAACACTGGTTCACCTGCAGCTGTCATGGGGCTTGTCTGGGAACAGTACTAGGTTACGTGGCTGCCGGTCTCTCCTTCCCCATGCCCATGGCTATGGACAGCTTCTTTCAGAGTCTTCACTCGGCCCCAGACCGCCGAAGCGGGCGCTTCCTGTGCGCTCAGTGATTACCAAGTGGGTCAGATGAGGAACCGGGCATTTCACAAACACAGTCTGGAGCCCTCCTGAGGACGAGCAGACCCTCGTCGTGCCCACCTTAGAGCTGAAGGCACCGCGCTCAGAGGAGGTCAAGTAGCTTGCCACGACACCTGATGGAGCTGGGCCTGAGATGCAGCCATGTCAGGCTCTAAGGCTGATGCTTTTCCTACTGGACCCCCTCGTCCAGCCCAGCCCCCCCACCCCAGAGCTGATCGTCCCACTCTCCCACCATGTCATTTTGAGCCAATCTCTCCTGGTCTCTGGCAGGAGCGGGCTCCAGAGGAGAGAGCCCTGAACGTGGAACCGGACTTGTAGTGTGGTGTGACCAGTTGCCCTTTGGGAGCACACCCAGGGCTCGGAGGGTTTTAAGGGCCCTCCCAAGTTCACTCAGCCAGTGTGTGTCTCCACTGGTGGCTGGGAGGAGCAGACTTCTCTCAAAGTGCTTTCTTTCTTTTTTTTTTTTTAGTTGAGACCCTGTTTATTTTATTTTTATTTTATTTACTATGTTTTTTTAAAGATACATAGATGACAAAAAAATGCTACATTAAAAAAGATAAGAGATTTCCATATATCCCACCCCCTACTCCATCCCACTCCTCCCACATCAACAACCTCTTTCATCAGTGTGGCACATTCACAGCATTTGGTGGATACATTTTGGAGTACTGCTTCACCACATGGATTATAGTTTACATTGTAGTTTACACTCTCCCCCAGTCCATTCAGTGGGTTATGGCAGGGTATATAATGTCCTGCATCTGTCCCTGCAATATCATTTAGGACAACTCCAAGTCCCAAAAATGCCCCCACATCACCTCTTCTTCCCTCTCCCTACCCTCAGCAACTCCTGTGGCCACTGTTTCCACATCAAGGACACAATTTCTTCCATTGCTAGCTTTCTAAATTCCAAGGCCTCGCACAAATGTATGATACAGGAGTAGAATTGGTGCGGGCAGTGAGGGGCGACCTGTCCTGAGAAGGAAGCTTGGGCACAGCCCATCACTATGGGGCGCTGCCAGGGGCACTGACCGGGCACTGACCGATCTCCTTATTTTCACTCCAGAGCCCACACCACCGCACCAGGAGCTCCTCCCACTCCGACTTCTGCCCCAGGATGAGGAAATGAGGCCACAGCTTGAAAGCCGCCTTCCAGGGACGCCAGCAGCACTGTCCTGTGCACTCCTTCTCTCTCCCTAGAGCCTCTGCTTTTGCATCCCACTCCCCTCCTTTTGGCCTTCCTTTACTACCACCAGCCTGTGGCTTCCTGCAGGGTTTCATCTCACTGTGAATACAAAAGGGCTGTAGCCTGTGTGACTGGGGAGTGCTCCGGCACATCCGTTCACCACTGAGTTCCACTTGTTTCCACAAGTGCTTCCAACTACCTACCCATGTCTATCAAAAAGGTACCCACAGCCCCTGTCCCCAGGGTCCCGTCTCCTCTCACCTACACCCTGGCATCCCTGCCGAGGCTGCAGCCCTGGGTATTTGGGGTCAGCAGAGATTTTGAGAGAGCCCCTGAGTTTAGGTGCTGGTTTGCATGGCTTTTGCACAAGGGAAGGGAAGCCTTAATTATGGGGTTGCCAATCCTAGTTAGTGCACTGCATGTTTATAAATAGCCATCAGGAGACTCTCAGGAATTGTACTCCCCATATGCATTGAGAATTTAGAAAATGTAAAGGTCTGAAAGAAGCTCCCTGTTCTCAAAAACGTATTCCCAGGGCTGATATAAATATCACAACCATCTTTCTACCAAAACAAACAAACAAAAAACCTTGATTGCCATTTGAAAGGGGTCTCTTTGGCCTGGGGAGAAAAGAAGGTCTAAACAGAGTAAGCTCCTAGAACGAGATGCCACTAGCCAGAGCCCAGCTCCACGCAGCACACCCCAAATGTGACTCCTGACAGTTCTCAGAACTCATCCCCTCGCCCATCCTGGACAGCATTCAAATGCTAGACGCTCACTGAGCAAAGCAAGCACAGAGAGCTCAGGGGGGGCCTAGCTTGACACAGATCTCCTTAGGCATACTCCCACTTGAAGCCCCTGCTCAGCAAAAGAAGTAAAAGGAACTAAATCAAGAAAGAAAACTTCTGCATGCAGTGAGAACGCATATAGAAATCCTTCTATTTTAATTTAGATCTGATGCTACTCCCTGTCACCAACTTCTCCCTAAATAAAATGCCTCTGAACCATGGTAATTTCAGCGCTTGGTGAGGAAAAAACGACCTATTAACAAGCTCCTTTGGAAGTTACAGTTTAAAGGACCCTCGAGATCCCTGCTTCACACATAAAGAAAGAGAGGTCCCTGGGGGAGCTCAGGCTAATGATCCAGGGAGGGGCAGACCCCAGGTCTCACTGCCAGGCCAAGGAGCTCTCAACTAAAATCCAGGGCCGCTGCTATAAAGAACTCAAAACTCATGAGCAGTGGCACAACAGGCGACACGCCATTCTATTACACGGCTCAGGGAAAATGAGAACTGAGTAGCCTACGGGAATCCCACCCTTTCCTTCCTTGCAGGTTTTTAAGAGACCCACAGAAGTTCCTGGGTAGCTGCCTCAGAGGGACCAGCAGACAGCCACCTCCACCACTAGGCAGGCTTTGGCAGGTGTCAAGAGGCCAGAGCTCTGTTGGATGGGCCTTCTTTTGCTTTGCCCAGGAGGAGCCAGGTGTTTGCTGGCCAGTGGCAGCTCCAGCCCAGGACCCGCCCCACCTGGGGTGCTTCCCAGAGCTCAGTAGCCCCACCCCAGGAGAGCCACGGGGGCCAGAGAAGCCCAAGCACACGGAGGCATCCAGGTTTGAGAGCCAAGCCTTCTGGAGTCCCTGACCTGGTTTGTGTAAATAACTCAATCTTGGAGCCACATGTGTAGGTTGTAGCTATTATTTATGATCTGGCAGTAGGAGTAACAGAAACTCTTTGATGAAGTCAAGTGAAAACTAGATTCCACCCTAGCCAATAGCTGTTTCTTCTTTCTGAAAACAGCCTCGACCCATAGGCTGATACACAGCAATCCTCCATTGCTTGACCAGGTGGAGAGGACATGGTGGGTATCCGATTGACAGAAGGGCTTTTATGAATCAAAGTAAGGCAGCGCGATAGAGGGAGTCTTTTTGAAGTTTGTGCTGAAAGGCAAAACCCCTGATCACAAAATGTTCTAGCTGTCGAAATCACAGCCAATTAGCTTTATTAGGGCAGCCTCCAACAGGCAGCCAAAGGGCTCCTACGCTTCTCCTCACGAGCTCAGCCCTGACAGACGTGTCTAGACATAGGCTTGCTCTGACTTGGAGAGAATCCATGCCCCTGTGGTGGTAACATATAGTAGAACAGGATACTCATTTAAAGCAGTAGGTCAAATCTGAACATTCTAACCTCAAACCAGACCCCCTATCTCTCTTGACAATCATCTCGGCCAATGGCTGTTACAGTCAGGCTCTCTGAGGTGCAAGAGGAAAGAAACCCGAGGACCAGGCTGACATTCCTCATGTTATGAGAGAAAAGCTATAGGAATAGCTGTAAATGGGGGTCTGCTGACTGGTTGGGTGACTGAGTCACTGGTGAGGACAAGCGTTGGTAGTAATATCCCGTGTCATTCAGAAGTCCACTGTCCTCACCACAAGTGAGGCCTTGCCTTGAGTGAGTTGAGGACACCCCAGGAAGTTCTTCCCCTATCCCAGACATACTAGAGAATCTGAGCTTAGAAAGACCTTCATTCAAATTCTAACTTCAGTAGATTTAGTGACCCTCTGTACTCCTCAGTTTCTTGCTTTAAAATGGGGATTCTACCTCCTCACTGGTTGCCATGTTGGCCAGCTGCAGTAGATTCCCCTCAGTAAATAGTCATTTCTTTTCTGAGAAATAGCTGTAGCTTGTCCCTGACTCCTGGGAATCGTGCCATTAGGAATTTAGTTTTAGGGGTTACCGAGGGTAAATTTATTCTCACGTAAGTGTACATTTATGAGGCAAAGACCGCCCTGCCGCAGCACCTTGGCATTTCCAATGTGTGGGCCAGTTGAGAGCCAGAATCAGAAACTAAGTCTTGATGAGGAGCTGCTTCCCAAGGGCAGGCAGATTCCTGCATCTTATTTGCCCAAGTCAGCAAATAAGAAAGTGTGTATGCACACACACGTGTGTGTGAACACCAACCAAAGAGGGGAAAGGACCACTGAACTAGACGGCACAGAGCCCAATGCTGTCTACTTCATATCTGGGTCTAGAGACAGCCCTCCACCTGGTGCTGGAGGAGCTATGTGTTCTGCGTTTATGGTGACTCATCTGGGAACAGACGTTTCCAATAAGGTCTCCAGTGAAAAATGGGTCTTCAGCCCTGTACATAAAACATACATTCTTAGCCCTGGTTTCTGTACTTTGGGTCCCTTGCTTTTTTTGGAAACTGAGACAAGGGAAGCTCTAGCTGGGTAATTCAGGAAATGGATAATGCGCCAGTGGGTTTCCTAAAGTACACACCCTGGCATGGAGGAGAGAACCTTCTTTATGAGGCGAGTGGCAGGCAGAGTCCATCCCGGCACAGAGTGGTCAAGGGAAGAAAGAAAGTAAAGCCCGCTTTGCATCCCAAGATCCTCCTCGCCCCCTCACCCACCACAGACTGAGTCACAGCTTCTTGGCTTAAACTTCCCCATTCAGTCTTAGGACAATTCTATGCCTCATTGTGTACATTTCAAACAGACACAAAGGTCAGCTCCCATTTACAGCAAAACCACAAGGTTGTTTTCTTTTCCTTAAGCCCTGATAGTTTAAAAGCAGAAACAGTTGATTTATTATTTCCTTATCACATAATGACTGAATGACTTGACTTAGCCTCTCCCAAAACTACTTATCTCTGTACTCACAGGGGGCAGGAAAGCTCCTGCCCATGGGGACTTTTCAAGGATGCTGAGGCTGTGAAGTGGAGAACAGGACTCTGTGGCTTTCAGGCACCCGAGACTGCGACGCACATAGCCCTCAAGTGTATGGGGCTCATTCTGAGTGACTTTCAAATGGAATAAAATACAAACCACTGAGCAGTAGTGATGTGTTGGTGCCAGGCTCACTCATGTCTGTTTGGAGAGAAAAGGTGATATAACACTTCCCCAGCCCAAAAGAGCTATTGGTCTCTCCACAAGGCTCTATCCATCTTCCTTGATGAAGAACATATAAAATACCATTTGATCAGATTGGGGGGTGATGGCTGGTCTCAGGGACAATGAAATACAAGAAACGCCACTGTCTGTCATCTGGTACTGATACCGAAGATAACCCTGAAATGAAATCCTCCTGTGCTGTTTTCTCCAGTGATTCATTCATCAATAGCTTGGTGTTTCCCCTTTCACTGGATAAAACTTAACTCCACATAGAGAAAATGAGAAAAGAAAAATTTAGAGCATGAAATATAGGCAATAAAGACTAGGGGAAAAAAAGTAACAATAAAAAATACGACAGTACCAGAAGCAAACCATCCTGAAACCCTGAAAGTTCCAACACACCCAGGATAAACCACGGGTCCCCCAACTGTGCTCCTTTAAACACACAGCCCTCACCCCCACCACACCCAAGGAACTGGGTCAGCCCTACACCTGGAAAGCACGTGAGCTATCTCGAATCTCCCTTGAATACCTTGGGACGTGCCTCCACGTTTAAATAAATCATAGGCCGAAACATTGAAATTCCTTCCGGGAACAACATTGAATTGCTGTCTGTATCCCTAACGCGATTAAAATCACTTGAAATTGACACGTCAAGAATACATTCTCAGCTTCTGCCAGGATTGATGTTAACAGCCTCGACCTCCTTAATTCCCAGGAATGATGCCGAACCAGGACCAGGTGGAACAGGTGGCTACATCTAATTTTCGGCCTCTTTTTAAATAGTGGTGTCATTCTAGTTTAGCATTCATTCTCAACTCAAGGAACAAGAATTGAGTAAGTCAGGCACTCTACTACACGCTGAGGCTAGGACAATGAATAATGCAGAGTTGGTCTCTCCCATGTGGAGCTTACATTCTAGTGGTGAAGGCAGGTATTAAAAATACATTTATATCTCTATCTGTAGATATATCTCTGTGATAAGGACAGAGAGGATGATGAGAGAATATGTATATTTATACACAGGTACACACAGGAAATCTTCAGGGAGTCAAGTGTATACTTCTAGATGGAGCAAGAAAATAAAGCCTTTCTCTTCCCTCTTTCTAACACTATGCTTTCACCTGTTGAACTGAAACAGGGGTATTTGGGCAAAAAGGAAAACCATTTTAGCTGTCTTTACTTGTTTTTCTGAAAAGCTCTGCTTTGCAAAAGCATGAATGATGGGCAGGTGGATCTCTTTAACAGTTTTGTTTCATTTCGTCATCTTATTAAATCAGGAAGAGGAGATTCAGCTGGTGTTCTGGCTCCAGCAGTAGACTAGTACTTTCTGGGAACTACTACAAGACATCTCCCAGGGTCCTCTATGTTTCTTTTAGTAACTAGTTTTGTGACTCAAATGTTCCCCCAAAATCTTAAAAGTTGTCTGAATTCTTAGGCCTACCTCATTTAATGTTTTCATAACTATAGAGGTTATGGGCATTTCTGGTAAGAAAAACTGCCAAGATCATTCTGATGGAGTTGTTTGCTAATTTTGCCTTTTTTGTGAAGCAAGATACCCAAGACTGATATAAGCCCCAATCCAAATCTAAAAGGATCCACAGCCTCACGGATCTTTATCCTAATCATCAGAATGAAAAACAACCCAGAAATTTATTTTTAATGGCAAAGTTGACAAAATACAGCAACCCAATGCCATGTGTTCGTAAACTCTCTTTAGACAAGTTTAAGTCAATGAATGAATATGATGTTTGCTGGGAGCCTGGGATGACAGACTCACTGTTGGAAAGACCAAAGCCGAATGCATCATTGTGTGGTTCCCAAGGCATTTCATCTGAAATTTCATTTCCGTGGGAAAGATAAAAGCCGTATATCTTAACAGAAAGAATCTCACATGCACATGCATACACAACAAACTTTAAAATCCTTGGCCATGACACAGGTATAAGATTCTCTTTCAGCTCATGAGGATTGTGGGCTTGTACAACTCCTTGGAAAAAGATCCCTTCTGAACTCTCATCCAGGCCCACACATTTGATCTCAGCTCTGATTGAAATGGCACCCACTCCCTGATCTTTTCTGACCCACAGAGCCCATGTGGATGTTCAATATCTTTCTGGAACATTTTGGTAGATGTTGAGATTAGAATAGGGCACGCAGTGAGCCCTGCCCATCTGAGTCTTTGAGAGGTGCTGGCTCTCCTACCAGCCTGCCCTGGAGGACCCTGACATCCAAAGAGAGAGCACCATCCAGAGATACCTCATCACCACTAGGGGGTGCCAGTCCATCCATTTAACTCAACACCCATGGAGCAGCAGCCCTGTTCCTGGTTCAAGCTTGGGAAGCAAAGCTTCTTCCACAGAAGAACCAGTCTCGTGGGAGAAACCAAGACATGAATTGCACACCGAGGTATGAAAGGAATAAGGAAGACCCAAAAGACAACAGACAAGGAGGTGGCTTATCTACCCAACCTTCTTCTGGTAACACCAAGTGAATAGGTCAGGAGCTCCCCCCCCCCCGTGCTTGAAGGCCCCTATGTGCTCTCAAATTTTAACCAGTACTTAAAATGTGGTCTTGCTGAATCTGGGTGTTCACTAGAGCCATGCCAGATGGAAAGTTGAACAAAGCCGGTTGCATTTATATACTATCAGTCAGACACTATTCTAAGCACTTTACAGTATTAATTCACTTACACCTCCCGACAGGTCAATGAGGAAGGTACCATTACTAACCTCATTTTACAGGAGGAAACTGTACAGAGAGGGTTAGTAACTTGCCCTGGCAGAAACTAACCAGGTAGAAAATAGCGGCCCTGGCTTCCGAGTCTGTCCTCTAAGCTAGTAGGTGTGCTGCATGTTAAAGACGCTAGAAAAACAAATTGGCTGTCTCAGTCAGGGTCAGAGACATGAAGGTCTGAAGTGGGGGAGGCTGGAAACTGTTCGTGGAAGAAAAATTTTATTTTCTTCTTGTTTTCCTTTAAGTACCTTTGTTGGGAGGGTAGGGAGGCACTCATGCTGGATGCCACTACCCAAGGGATTATCTTTTGCAAATCAGAAAAAGCACCGCTCTTGCAAGACAAGTCTAGGATCAATGTGATGTGAATGGTGCCACCCCAAGTGGGGTAGAACACAACCTGCCCAGCTCCACGTGATAGCCCTAAGTGTGGAAAGAGGGACAGTTAAAAAGGTAGAATGGTTTTAGAATGAAGAAAATGCAGTTTAAGACAAAAACACCTATGTATTCCTGATCTTATTCCCTGGATAATTATTTTATTTAAATTATGTATTCTAAATCTTCACATAGCAATATTTGTATCTAAATTAAACAGAAATCATGCTCTCAACTTGACCTGGTAGTTTGATAACCATCTATTCCAGGTTCTACATTCTAGATAATTCCTTTCCAAATGACCCAGACATAACCAACTTTTATCAAAACTCTAAGCACTGACCTACATACAACTCGAAATCAAAAGACTGTTAAATAATGAGAAGAATTGGAACATGCTACCTCAAAATCTCAGTCTAACTTGAAAATCATAAACAGAAGCAATGCTATTATGTTGCCTGGATTAGAAAACCAGGAGCAGTTTGGGGAATGTTGGGCAAGAGGCATGTCCTCACCAGCCTGTCCCTGGCAAGCAGCGCCCACTCCTCTTGAAGCTGCCTGAATACCACTGAACCTGGGGCCTCTTGCTTTTAAATATTTCTGCCTCCTTTTAGTTGGCTAAGGGCTGCCAAGGTGATATACCAGAAATGGGTTGGTGTCTACAATGGGGATTCAACTTATAAGCTTACAGTTCTGACGGTGAAAAAAAATATCCAGATCAAGGCATCAGCCAAAGCTCTCGCTGCAGTATCACAGCTGCTAGCAAGCCTGGGCTCCTGCTACGTGGCAGGGCACAATGGCGGCATCTGCCAGTCTCTGTCTTCTTCCAGGCTCCATTGCTTTCAGCTTCTGGCTCTCACGACTTTCTCTCTTTCTATGGGTTCCTCTCTGAGCTCCTGGGTCTTTTCTCTCTGTCCGTCTCTCTGAATTCACACCACTTACAAAGGGATCCAGTCAGAAGATCAAGACCCACCCTGGTCACACCTTACTGAAGTGATCTAATTAAAGGCCCTTCACTGAAGTAATTTAATCCAAAATTCCCACTTATAATAGGTTCACACCCACAAGAATGGATTAACTCTGAGGACATGATCTTTTCTGAAGTACCTGGAGTCTCAAACTACCACATGGCTTCTGGAGAAACTATTTGTGTCAGGAAACAAACCAGTCGAAGGAATAAGATAATGTAAGTTAAAGGCTAGAGAGGTAGGTATAAATCTGAACCAACAGATTTTTTTTTTTTTAATAAGAATAGGGTGACCAGTTAGTCCCAATTTGCCTGGGACACTCCATTATTAGACTTTAGCACTGAAAGTCTCACATCTCAGGATCCCCTCATCAATCCTCAGCAAACTGGGACAGTTGGTCACCCTATGAAGAAGCTAAAAATGAAGCTTTGTAAGGGGACAAAGTACCCACAGTGAAAATTCAGAAAATGAATCTGAAGAGACAATCTCAGATATAAACATTAAATTCCCTCATCTGGGAAAAAATGAACTTTCTGCTTCTGTAAATTTTCTAGATTAATCCCCAAGCATTCCATTTTATTATAATGTTGAAAGTCCTATCTTGTTATGTTTGGGGGTATTTTTGCCTCTTTAAGAACATTGGAGGGAAGTGGACTTGGCCCAATGGTTGGGGTGTCCGCCTACCACATGGTAGGTCCACAGTTCAAACCCCGGGCCTCCCTGACCCGTGTGGAGCTGGCCCACAGGCAGTGCTGATGCGCGCAAGGAGTGCCCTGCCACACAGGGGTGTCCCCTGCGTAGGGGAGCCCCACACACAAGGAGTGCGCCCCGTAAGCAGAGCTGCCCAGCGCGAAAGAAAGTGCAGCCTGCCCAGGAATGGAGCCGCCCACACGCAGAGCTGACACAAGATGACGCAACAAAAAGAAACACAGATTCCCGTGCCGCTGATAAGGATAGAAGCAGTCACAGAAGAACACACAGCAAATGGACAGAGAGAGCAGACAGCTGGGTGGGGGGAGGGAGAGAGAAAGGGGAGAGAAATAAAACAATCTTTAAAAAAAAAAAAGAACATTGGAAAAGCAGCTCAAAGTTAAGAACTTTAACATCCATCCTTTTATACCCCAATTACTCTTTTAAAATATTAGAAACTTGATATTTTTCTGAGTATATCAAATTCTATATTAAAAGATAATTTTATGAAGAAAACTAATACAACTTAAATTTATAATTTTTAAAAAAGAGAATTTAGAGAAGAGCTGACATTTATTTGAATTTACTCCAAGTTACTAATGTGACTTTTTACCCTAAACCACTAACACTGGGTGAAATTTTCCTCCAGGGCTTGAAAATTCCTGAAAATCCTAAATCTCTATTCAGATACTTTTTCTAAAATAGCTAATTATCAAATTACAACAGATGTAGAAGTCAAATTTGGTTAAGTTTTGAGAGTTTGCTCTCAATTCCCCTCTGAGAAAACTAAGTTTTCCCTATCCATTCTACAGTTTTCTAAATTTAGCCCAGAAAACATATAATTTTTAATTTTGTTGTTGTTGTTACTATTATTTTGTTACAGATTTTTCTGTTTTTATGTTATACTTAAGAATACAATGGATAAAATTCTAGATTTTTTGAAATCCAATTCATTATAACCCTATTTCTTTAAAAAATAGTCATATAATAAAGTATTTATGCATTTAAGTACATGATAATTTCATGAGGAAACAAAGTCCTACATAATACAACAAAAGTTGCTAAATTAGCAAGTTAATTTAGAGGAAAAGGAACTTTTTTTAAACCTTTTATTTATTATTTTATTTTTTAATTATCTTTTTTAAAGTTAATAGATCACACAAAACATTACATTAAAAAACATAAGAGGTTCCCATATACCCCACTCCCCACCCCCACCATTTTTATTGTATTTTTTTTAAAGATACATAGATCACAAAAAAAATGCTACATTAAAAAAGATAAGAGGTTCCCATAAACCCCACCCCCACCCCCACCCCATTCCCCCATCAACAACCTCTTTCATCAGTGGCACATTCATTGCATTTGGTGAGTATATTTTGGAGCACTGCTGCACCGCATGGATAATACTTTACACTGTAGTTCACACTCTCCCCCAGTACATTCAGTGGGTTATGGCAGGGTATATAATGTCCAGCATCTGTCCCTGCAGTACCACCCAGGACAACTCCAAGTCCCGAAAATGCCCCCACATCACATCTCTTCTTCCCTCTCCCTACCCTCAGCAACTCCCATGGCCACTTTCCCCACATCAATGCTACAATTTCTTCCATTACCAGTCACAATAGTTGTATAGTAGAATACCAGTAAGTCCACTCTAATCCATATTTTATTCCTCCATCCTGTGGACCCTGGGATGGTGATGCCACTCCACCTGTATATCGAGAGGGGACTTAGATTCCACATGGATGAAGGAACTTTTTAAAATGTTGCATTTATTTAAATTTTCCTCATGATTTGTATTTTACTTTTTTGCTCTACCCAACCAGTACTGGGTAAGATGTTTTTTCCCAGGGTTTCAAATTTTCTGAAAATCTTAAACCTGCTCTTCAGACACCTTTCCTGAAATACCTAATTACTGAATTGCACCAAAATGAAAGGGAACTAGCCACTCTGGAAGGTTCTAACTCCTGGGGGTGGAAAACAACCTCAAAGACAGAGAGACAAAAGAATCTGAAATGGAAAAAAAATGTAGTGACTACTGATTTGCCATGAAAAACACTGATGCAAGACATAGTAAATGAAAGCAAAAACAAAGCAAAAACAAGGTTTTCATCTGGATTTCACTTGATTTAAAATTTTATGAGAAGCTTGGTGCAGGAGAGAGGGAGATTCCTCTTCTCAGGATTCTCCAAAATACCAGGGAAAGCAGGTGGACGCAAGAATGAACAAAGGTGCTGCAGTCGGCAGCCCTGGTGAGTATGCCCAGTGCCCTGTATAACCGTGTGCTTAGCAGCTTTGCCTTCCTCCCACGAAACATGCCATTAATCCCAAGACATTCATCTCAAGACTTTTTGTGAAGATTATATGTTAGATTTTCTTCTCTCCATATTAAAATTTACTGCTCGTATCCTCTTCTGTTACCAAATAACTTTTAACAGAATCCTGAAGGAAAGAACTGGGTTTTTTTTAATTGCTTAGTTGAAGTTAAAGAAATGCAGCTCTTCAGATTTTCTCCTCACTCACTATATGTGCTCATTGTTTACTTGCACTTAATTGAAACTGCAAACCTATTTTAATATATGTATTTTGTTGATGTATGACACAATATCTCTGTTTGCCTTGCTATTGTCTTAGACTGGAATTTTCTAAAGGGCAGGAATATCCATTTGACTCCATGTGGAAAATACCTTTCACAGAGCATGCCTCCTAAAAACCTCTGATAAGGAGCAGGAAAAGG
The DNA here is from genome assembly GCF_030445035.2 of Dasypus novemcinctus. Lineage (NCBI taxonomy): Eukaryota > Metazoa > Chordata > Mammalia > Cingulata > Dasypodidae > Dasypus > Dasypus novemcinctus. The sequence continues at coordinate 15,510,775 of NC_080689.1, read as the reverse complement.
AGTTTCCCTAGTAAAACACTTCCCAATTATTCTACTAAAAGGCAAAATTGAGAATAGTGAAATGTAACCACTAGAGGTAAAACCATAAAACTTCCAGGGGACAATATAGAAAGATATCTTTATGACTTTAGGGAAGGTTAAAAGTTCTTAAATAATAGGCAAAATGCACAAATCATAAAAGAAAAACATTAATGCCTCTGACCTCATTTATTAAAAATAAGAACTTCTAGTCATTCTAAATCACCAGGTATGTGTAAGGACATGTCAAAAAGGGGGAGAAAAATATCTCCAAAACATAACTCTCAAGTATTAGTATCCAGAATATATGAAGACCTCTGACCAATCGATATAAAAGGCCAACATCTCAAAAGAAAAACAGGCAATGGCCATTGTGGTAGACGGTTACAGTAATAGCTTCAATTTAGACACGTCTTTCTCTATTCAGGCCCTTGGAAGTCCCGTTCACACTGACTTCAGCCATGGCCACTTGCTTTGGCCAATGAAACAAGAGTTTAAGCAGTTCTTAAACACCGGTGTTTGCCTTCTCTAATTGCTGATTGGAACCCTGAATTTACCATGAGAAGTCCAGGTTTGCCTTTTCAAGAATAAGAGCTCATGAGGAAATCAGTCCCAGTCATCTCAGCTGTCCCAGTAATCCCAAACAACACACAGAATCATGAGCCAAGTGAAATGGATGTTATTTTTTAAATATATTGTTATTTTTTGGAGGAACCACGAATTGAGCCTGAGCCCTCATGTGGGAAGCAGGCACTCAACCACTGAGCTACATCTGTTCTTCCAAACAGATATTATTTTAGTCCTCTAAATTTCGGGGGTGATTCATTATTCAGCAAATACTAACTGAAATTGCAACAAGCATACAAAAGATGTTCAGCCTCACTGGCAATCAGGAAAAGGCACACACCGAAATACCATTTCATACTCCTTAGATTGGCAAAAACTAATAAATGCAGAGTATCAAGTGTTGCTGAAGATGTGGAGTATCAATAACTCTCACCTACTGCTGCCAAAAGCAGAAATTGGCACAACCTCCTTGAAAAAGTGTTTGGTGATGTGGCAAATTGAATGATGTGCCCCAATAATCACAGGTTCTTAATTTTAATCTGCATTCCTGTGGTGTGAAACCATTGTAAATAGGACCCGTTGACAACGTTATTTTTAGGGAAGGTGCAGCCAACAGAAGCAGTGTGGGCCTTAACCTGCATTAGTGGAGGGCTTAAAAAAAAGAACCCAAAGTCACAGAAGCCGGAAAGGAAAGAGCATCGCCATGTGACAGGAAGCAGAGAGCAGAGCCAAAGGACACAAGGATCACCAGCGCCTGGCACCAAAACACGACACCCTTTTGGGGGAGGAACCAAGCCTTGCTAATACCTTGATTTCAGACTTCTAGCCTCAAAACCGTGAGCCAACAAATTCCAGTGTAAGCAAACCCATTGTATGGCATTTGCCATAGCAGCCTGGCAAACTAACCCAGGCGTTATCTACCAATGATGAAAACACAAGTAACCTACAGCCTAGCAATTCTGTCCTAGGAGTATATTCTTGAGAAACTCTTGCAACTTGTGCACCAGGAGGTACATGCAAGCACATGCAATCACGTTTATGACAACATTATCCATTATATCCCCAAACTGCAATGGCAGGATGGATGGATAAATTGTGGTTATATTTATAGAATGGAATCCTATACAACAGTGAATATGAATAATCTACTGCAGCATTTATGAAAACCATATTGCTTAAAAGAAGAAAGTCACAAATGTGGACCTGCAGAAACCCATTGATAAAAAATTTAATAACAGGTAAAATTAAACTACACATACATTTTAGTATCCTAGAGTGCTTAAAGCAAATACCATGAAATAATTGGGCTTGAACAATAGGAATTTATTAGCTTCCAGTTTTGAGGCTGAGAAAAATATCCAAATCAAGGCATCATCAAGGCAATGCTTTCTTTCAGAACTGGCAGCTGGCAATCCTTGGCTTCTCTGCCACGTGGCAAGGCAGGTGGCAGCATCTGCTGGTCCTTTTCTTCTGAGTTTCACTGATTTTAGCTTCATGCTTCCGTGGATATTGAGTGTGCGAGCTCTCTCTCTCTCTCTGTATTCATTCTGCTTTTAAAGGACTCCAGTGAGAGGATTATGACCCATCCTGAATGAGGAGATCACACCTTAACTAAAGTAGCTTCATCAAAACGTCCTACTTACAATAGGATTACACCCACAGGAATAGATTGAGTGTAAGAACATGTTTTTCTGGGGTACATACAGCTTGAAACCATCACAACAGAATTTAGGGATCAATACATACACTGTGATGAACACAATGAACAGGGCAGCACTTACTCCTGGGGATTGAAATTGGAGGCTTCTAGGTTATATTCGACATTGTTCTGGTTGTTGTGTCCTTTAAGCTCTATGTGTACATATGTGTGTGTGTGTTTAACATTCTTTTGTTATATGCTATATTTCACAATTTAAAATTTTTAAAATATAACTAGAACTAATTAAAAGGTCAGCTTGTTCATGAGAAAAATAATACTACACCAAGAAGAGGCACTTTGACAAAGAACTAAATAAAAAAAGTAGAGACAACCCCAGGTAGTGGTTCTCTTGAGGGCTACGGAGACACCCACGTCCTACAGTTATGGCAGATGGCTCTGGAGTTTAGTGCCTTGCCAGTGGGCCCTACTTTGAAATTTGTGCTCCTGAGTGTGACAGAGTTGGACTCAGATGTAACCTCTCCAAACATGCCTCTTCTGTCATTTTTACTGAACCTGTGGTTGGTGCTAGGGTTGGTATATGCTCAGGAAACTTGAATCTCTGGACTGTCCATGTGCCAGCTGGGCCCTGAGCCTCAGCAAAGTTGCAACACCTACTCTCTGGTTTGGTGGACTTACCCAGGCCAGCTAACAGGGAGGTGAGGATGGTCAACCACCACATCAGGGAACTGAGAGGTGGAACGTGGGATAGTGTGGGTTATGGTGTGGACCATTGATCATGAAGTGCAGTGGTGCTCAGAGATGTATTCATCAAGTGCAATGAATGTCTCATGATGATGGAGGAGGTTGTTGCTATGGGGGGGAGGAGTGGGGGGAGGGGGGTGGGGGGTATATGGGGACCTCATATTTTTTTAATGTAATATTAAAAAAATAAAGACAAAAAAAATATGGATCGGAGTGGACTTACTGGTATTCTACTATAGAACTACTGTGACTCTAGCAATGGAAGAAATTGTGTCATTGATGTGGAGACAGTGGCCATGGGAGTTGCTGAGAAGAAGAGGTATGATATGTGGGCAATTTCGGGACTTGGAGTTGTCCTGAATGATATACAGGGACAGATGCGGGCCATTATATATCTTGCCATAACCCACTGAATGTACTAGGGGAGAGTGTAAACTACAATGTAAACTATAATCCACGCAGTGTAGCAGTGCTCCAAAATGTATTCACCAAATGCAATGAATGTGCCACACTGATGAAAGAATTTGGTGGTGTGAGAGGAGCGGAGGGTATGGAGTGGGGTATATGGGAACCTCTTACATTTTTTTAATGTAACATTTTGTGTGATCTATGTATCTTTAAAAAATTTTTTTAATCTATAAAAAAAGAGGTTGTTGATGTGGGAGTATATGGGAACTTCTTGCATTTTTTAATATAACATTTCGTGTGATCTATTTATCTTTTTTAAAAAAAGACAATTAAAAAAATTTCATTTTCAAAAAAAAAAACTGGTCTGTGGAACCTCTAAGGCGTGAAGGAAACTCAAGCTCATGTTTAAAGGGAAGGCTTAAAAAGAGACCGTGGAGCATAACTGAACAAGAGTTGCAGGGGTTGTAAGAGTGGGCATTAGAGCTAAACATGACACTGAAGAGTACCTTAGCTGTAACTACATCAGGAGGAGGACTTTTTTGCCTAAGAACCAATACTAGCCATGATACCTCAGGATCCCTCCCAGGAGGGGGTTGGGGCAGCCTCCTACTGTGGTGCTGAGCTAGAGGATTTGTCTTGAAGCTCGATTTGCCCTGCTAGTTCACTGGTTTCGCTTAGTTAGTAGACTCATTTGGAGACTGATGGATAGTGAAGGGAGGGAGGTGAGGTTGGTGGAGGTTTTGAGGAGGGACTAAAGCGCCCCAAAATCAGCCATGACATTACCACTGGCTAATAGAAATCAAGGGGAAGAGGATGTGGCTCGAGTGATAGAGCTTCTGCCTACCTAATGGGAGGACCTGGGTTTGATCCCTGGAGCCTCCTGGTGAAAAAGAAGAAGAGAAAGCATGCCTGCATTGTGAGTCAGTGCCCATGCGAGTGTCCTCATGCTCAGCAGTGAGTGTGAGTGCCTGTGTGGTGTGCGCAAGTGCCCGCGCAGTGAGCCAGTGCCCGTGTGAGTACCTGCATGGTGAGCCAGTGCCTGCGTAAGTGAGTGACGCAGCAAGATGCTGACATGACAAAAGAGAGACAAGAGAAGAATCAAGGTGAAGTGCAGCAGAAACCAGAAACTAAGGTGGCGCAATTGAGAGGGAATCTCTCTTCACATCAAGAGTCTCCAGGATTGAATCCTAGAGGAGAGAAAATGAGAAGAGTAGACAACACAGCAAAAACAGCAGGGTGGGAGGAGGAGAAGGGCAGAAAACAAATAAATAAGATCTTTACAATAAAAAAAAGAAATTAAGGAAATAATTTTTGCAATACTTAATTTGTATGCTTGTGTGTGGCTGTGATCTAATTCTGTTTTGCCACCTCATTGTTCCTCTTGTCCCTTGCAAACCCAAACTCCAAGTTTTGTGTCTCTGGATAACAATCATACAACCGTGGGATTTGAGCTGCCACCTTCCCCTACCCGCCTCACTCCCCACATATGAGAAAAGGAAAACATAAAATGGCTTTACAGGTGGAGGTAGTTGAGATTCCAAAAAATATGTAACGTCATTTTAAACAGTGATGATCGGAAAGAAACAAACAAGTATCTCACAACCGGTTTCCTCTTTGGTCCATTGAAAATCGTCCTCTTGGTTTTGCTGCAGCCTTAGCCTGGACTCCAAAGTCAATGAGGACCTACAAGTTTTGTCTGGCATCAGTGCTTCCTGGCTTGTATCAGACACACTAATTACATAGAACAAAGACTTTCCCACATTACTAGTCACTACCAGAACTGAAACAAGCTCAGAGTCTAGGTTTACAGCTGAACATGGAACAACTAAGGCATTTCCAGATTCTCCATCTCAAATGCATCATCTGTATTTCTGCATCCTATGGCTTCCCAGTTTGTCTAAGCAAAGACATCTAGCTTTTAGATAGACAAAAGCAATTCCCCTGGTAATGTTAATTCCACAAGATATAAAACGAGATGCTGACAGGCCACTGCATCAGTGGCTCATGTGGAAGGAAGGGAGGAAGAGGCTACAGTTGTTGAGCCTCTTCTACCTACAGCCATCCTATTAGGTGTTCTGCTCTGTTGGCCTACTTTACTCTCACAATCACCCTACAAATAGATATAGTCTCCTTTTACAAAGGACGAAACAGAAGCACAACAAAGTTAACTAACTTTCCCAATGTCACCACTGTCCTAAGTGTAAAACTGAGATTTGAAGCCAGGTGTTCTGGCTTCAAAAATCCATACTCTTTTTCGCTCCAGTAACATAGCTTTTCATGGATGAGCCAGCTCGGCAACTTTCATTATAGAGACACTATTTTTTCATTTCTCTCAGGGATTAATTGAGTCCAGTAAATAATGGCCAGCATTGTGTTAAGTAGTCTAGATTCCAAATTCAAGAGTTTTCAACCTCAGGGGGTTTACAAACTCCATAAAATATCTGAGAATCCAATAAGGCAACTTTGACCAAAAAATCTGAAGATCAAGGAATTTTAACAGACAATGATCTATGATGAGTTTCATGAATATGTGAGGATATTTATTACAGCCAGCTTTGTAGGAAAATTTGACCTAATCTGGTCTCAGTACAAGGGATAAGAAGCAAACATGAAAATATTTTTATAACTTTAAATTTGTCTCCCATGAAAATATTTTTATAACTTTAAATTTGTCTCCCTCAAAGCCCAAGTTTGCACTTAACGAATCAATTGAGAGGTGCAGCTTGTCCAAGAAAAATAAAAATTAATATACGTTTGATTTCTAGTTGAAACTTGGAAAGGAAAATCATTAATTCACATAGGAGGGACTAACATGTCAATTAATTTGCCAGACTCTCAGACACGCCAGACTGAAATGACCATAAGGAAATGAAAATCCCATCGAAGCTCCAAGAATGAAATCCGATTACACCAGGGGTTGATGCAGGCCTTGAGTGAGAAAAGAAAGAAAGAAGTGAGCCCAGCTACGGGCTTACTCTTACTCTCTAATCTTTGTTTCTGAAAATCTTAGAGTAGCCAAAGAGCTGACCCATCAGACAGATAATCTGTACATCAAGCCAGAGCATGGCTAGCACACATCCATAAGCAAATTGTGCCTGGCATTGGGAGCTTTAGCTAGATGAGCCAGAGACTGTTCGTTCCCATCTGCTGAGAGCTGGGCAGACATGTACCTTGGCAATGCGTCTCTTAGCAGAAGGCTGCCCAGAACAACAAGCCTGCAGATTTCAAGTGCATGCCATCTAATAGTGAAGGACAAGCAAGAACTATGTTTACCTCCCCCGAGGCACTTCCATGAGTGGCTGAAACCCAAGGGCAAGTCCAAGGCTTTTACTTTTGCCTTGCTTTTACTCTGGGTCCACACCGTAAGGAGTAGACCCCACTCATGACGGTGGTGCAGGCTGCAGTGGGGAAGGACTGGGAAAATTGAACAGTGCTTCAGCAGGAAGGGCCATTCCGGGACAGGTGCTCTCCTTGGCCTCACAAATGAGAAGTCCACAGCAGAGACCAGGGGCACGGAGGAATATGCCCAGGGCCACAGGCTGGTTTAGGGGACCACACATCACTGCTCTGTGTGACTTTGACTTCTGTTCCTTGAGGCTGGGATTGTCAGTGCTACAGATAATACCATACACCGATTTCCTCCCTCTGCCTAACGGAAATTCTGGTAATGTCTTCTCTTACTAAAAGGCATTTTATAGCTTCCCTCATTCTGCCAGCTCATTCCTTTAGCAACTATTAGGTGGAACAGCTCTCATCTTCAAAACAGTTCCACACAGCTTAGATACTATAAATTTAATTTTCAATCTCACATTTGGCATTTGTTTTGGGGTATTTCCAACACGTCAAAAAGACAGAATTGCATTCACGGGTGAAAACCAGTACTGATGCCTTTGCCTAAAGACTTAATATAATATTTATCTTCTTAATATTACCAGAGGTTTATACATTACAAGAAGTCAGCTATACACTGCTTTGCTGAGCTCTTGTAAATGCAAAATGTGCACATTTTCCTAAGAAAGCTTTTGCATAATGCTTCGTTGTGATTTGTGTGTGCTTCTTAAATGTTTTATGCTCCCCTTATATTTTATCTCTAGCTTAGATTAGAATCTATTGTTTCCCAGTTCATAAATAGTATATTCTTCAAAGAGTACAAGGAAAACAGAAAAATAGCTACAGAAGATTCACTAAATGTTCAGTTCAAGGAAACTACTGTTTCCATCAGAATTATAAGCAGCCTAGGACCAAAAGAATATTAAATAACTTCCTTCAATTATCCATTGCAATGTTTAATGATCACTGCTGGCATCAGAAGTTTCACCTCTGAACAATGAGTTGGTCAGGGGAGAAAGCAGAAATACATAGTGCTGTATGGCTATTATGCTGCACCAACTCTTTTGGGGTTTTAATCCTTCATTCCTCCATTCACTCATTCATTCACCCATTCACCATGTCTTGAATGCCTGATTTGGGCATGGTATTGACGGGTCTAGGGTTCAGAAGGATGATAGAGATGGTTAAGAAATAGTTAGTGTCCTCAAGAAGCTATAGTCTAGTGGGGAGACGCACATGCGCACATGACTATGATACAGTGAACAAAAATTAAACTGTTACATGAAAGTTATAAACAAAGTGCTACCGGAAAACAGAAGAGTAATGCATTTCAACCCGTCTGCTATTGAAAACTCAGTTAAGTTTCAGAAGAGGAGGGGACGTTTAAATTTGCTCTTGAAGACTAAGTAAGACTTTGGTCTGAAAAGCAGGAGCACAGGGATGGTGTAACCAGCTCATCTCACATCCTCTCCTCAACTCATCCCATTTGGGCTCTGACTTTCACCCGTCCACTGAGCCTGTCCTAGCAAAGTGCCCAATCCAATGGTCACTTCTGTGTCCTCATCTTACTTTATCACACTTGGCCATCCCTTCCTTTTTAAAACACTTTTTTCTCTTAGATTCCATGACTCGACTTTCTCTTGGTTTTTCTCTTACTTTAGCTCTGTCTTCCCCGAAATCTAAATGTTGAAGTGCCCCAGGACTGTCTTTATTTGCCTCCTCTCATTAGGGGATCTTATCCAGCCCCATGGCTTTAAATGCCATCTATCTGTAAGATGATCATAAAAAGTATGGTTCAAATCTTTATGCTTTCTTTACTAAATAGCTTTATTAAGATATAATTCCATACCATACAGTGGTTTAAAGTATATAATTCAGGGAAACGGACTTTGGCCCAGTGGTTGGGGCGTCCGTCTACCATATGGGAGGTCCGCGGTTCAAACCCCGGGCCTCCTTGACCTGTGTGGAGCTGGCCATGCGCAGTGCTGATGCGCGCAAGGAGTGCCGTGCCACGCAAGGGTGTCCCCCGCGTGGGGGAGCCCCACGCGCAAGGAGTGCGCCCGTGAGGAGAGCCGCCCAGCGTGAAAAGAAAGTGCAGCCTGCCCAGGAATGGCGCCGCCCACACTTCCCGTGCCACTGACGACAACAGAAGCGGACAAAGAAACAAAAAAAAGCAGACAAAGAAACAAGACGCAACAAATAGACACCAAGAACAGACAACCAGGGGAGGGGGGGAAATTAAATAAATAAATAAATCTTTAAAAAAAAAAAAAAGTATATAATTCAGTGGGTTTTAGTACATTAACAGATATGCACAACTACACCATCAACACTGTCAATTTTAGACCATTTTCTTCACCACAAAAAGAAACTGAAGATGCTTTAGCTATCATTCCTTAGTCCCCTATTCCTCCCCATGCCCCGGCCCTAAGTGACTTCTAACTTACTTTCTGCCTCTATAGATTTCCCTGTCTGGACAACTCACCTGAATGGAGTCATATAATATGTCATCTTTGCAACTGGCTTCTTTCATTTAGTATGATCTTCTCAAGATTCATCTGTGTCATAACTTGTAATCAGTACTTCACTCCTTTATGTGGCTGAATAATATTCTATTGTATGGATAGACCACATTTTATTTACCCATTTATCAGTTGATGGACATTTGGGTTTTTTTCCCAAAATTTCTTGGCTATTCTGAATAATGATACTTTAAAAAGTCATGTTAAAATGTTTGTGCGGATATATGTTTTCATTTCTTGATTACATACCTAGGGGATAGATATGCTGGGTCATATTGTATCTCTGTATTTAATCATTTCAGGTACTACCAGACTGTTGTCTAAAGTAGCTGCACCATTGTACATTCTTATCAGCAGTGGTAAGGATTCCAATCTCTCTACATCCCCACCAACATTTGTTATTATCTGACTTTTTTATTTAGCCATCCTAATGGGTATGAAGTGATAGCTCATTGTGGTCTTGATTTGCATTTCTCTGATGACTATGATGTCAAGCATATTTCCATGTAATTACTGGCAATTTGTATATCTTCCTGAGAGAATTATCTCTTCAGAACTTTTGCCCTTTTAAAAAATTGATTCTCTTTTTCTGAGTTGTAAGAGTACTTTACATATATTTGATACAAGTCCCTTATCCAATATATGATTTGCAAATATTTCCCCCATCACCTTCTTGATCGTGTCTTCTGATGCACTAAAGTTTTTAATTTGGATGAAGTTCACTTCATCTATTTTCATTTTGTTGCTCATTTTGTGCTTTTGCTGTCATGTATGAGAATCTTCTGTCAAATCCAAGATCATGAAGATTTACCCCTATGTTATCTTCCAAGTTTTATAATTTTAACTCTTAAATCTTGGTCTTTAATCCATTTGTGTTAACGTTTGGTATATGATGTAAAGTAAGGGTCCAACTTCATTCTTTCGCATTCCAGCTATCTAATTGTCTGAGCACCATTTGCTGAAAAGACTATCTTCTCCCAATTGGATGGTCTTAGCACGTTTGTTGAAAATCAGTTGAAGGTAGATACCTGGGTATATTTATGAATTCTCAATTCTATTTCATTGATCTGTATGTCCCTCCTTGTGCCAATACCACACTGTCTTAGTTAACCACTGCTCTGTAGTAAGCTTTGAAATTGGGAATTATTAATCCTCCTATTTTGTTCTTCTTTTCCAAGATTGTTTCATTGGGTCCTTTGTGGGAAAAGTGAAAAGTAATCTTCTTAATAATTAAGTTGTGACAAAAGGTGTTAACCAGTACTGTCCAGAAAACAGGATTTTGTGGCTGCCTTCTCTAAATGCCATTAATTAAAACAACCTATGTCTCAGCTTGTATAATCAATTCCTATTTGACTTCTCTACTTTGATTCTAGCATACATCTCAACCTTAACATGTTCCAATTAGAACTTTTTATATTCTTTTTGGATATTTACCAGTCTTTGCAACTTTGATAAGTAGTATTAATATCCATCCAGTTGCTGAAGTCAAGACTCTAGGAATGATCCTTTATTTGTCTCTCCTCATGCCAGACATCCAATGCATCAGCCAGCTCTGTGGATCTTTCTTCCAAACAGACCCTAAATCAGTCTACCTCTTCCCCTCTCTACTGCTACAATCTAGTCAGTTCTCACTATTTCTTGCCTTTAATATTGCTATTACCCCTATCTGGTCATCTACTTCCGAACTTGACTCTTCAATCTTTTCCCTACACAGAAGACAGGACGATCTTTCTAAAGGAAACCAGATCATGTCATTCCCTGATTAAAACTTCAAATGACTGCCCGATGCACCAGGAATATGATCCAAACTCCTTACACTGGATTGCAAAACTATTTTGGCAACCTTCCACTTCTTTGAAGATATCAAGCTCAACTCCACTTTAGAACCTTTATACCTCCCCCAGTCTTTTCTAGCACTCTGCTTATCATGTAGGCCATTTGCACTGTCTTTAGATCTCATCTTAGACACCATCTCTTCAAAGGTGTTCCATGGCCACAAACACAAAAAGAGTCATTTTCTCATTCTCCATTATATTATCCTATAATGTTAATTATCTACATGTAGCTTATCCCCATCTGACTTTTTTTTTTTTCACTGCTATTTCCTGTTTGTCAGCCTCCCCTGCTAGAATATAAACTTTGGGAGAATGGAGACATCATCTTTCTCAACCACCACCATATACTCAGTGCATGGAATAATGACAGTCATGCAGAAAGTATTTCATAAATATCTAATAGACAACTGAATAAAAGAGAAAAGAACAAACAAAGCTTCGAGGTCTGAAAATGCATAGGTCTGAGAAAACATGGAGAGTGTGGTGTGATGTGGTCTCTGGCCACATATTGAGAATCACTGAGCAAGAGTCATCAGCCACTGCTGTGCCCCTTGGCCCCTTATTCCAAACATGGTCTTTTGGCCTATAGTCTTTAACTACTGCTGCTGTTCAAACACCCTCAAGAAGTTTTGGGTGGGCACTTACTGAAAGTGACAATTTTCTTTCAAATTGTTTGCCTACAATATAATGTTTCACATCTTATTCTACCATTGTTCCATGCCTCTGATTGCCTAACTAGCCCATCACCTTACCTTCTTTCTCACTCTGACACCCTGAACTTAATTTCTCCAAGAGTCTCATAAATTCAGGATCACAGAACCATGAGTCATAAAAACCTAATCCAGTCTCACACAGAGGACAAAATTTCCTTTGGTTACAATTCCTGATTTCCTAATGCTGGTTCTATAAAATCTTCTGACGCTTGTTGCCTTTTGAGAGCAGATAATCAGAAGCAAAGGGGAAGACCCTATTGATGCATTTGGGTCACAGTTAGGGTCATAATTCCCTTAGTCTACTGCATCCCTGTCTAAGGATATCATGGGAAAGAATTTCAACCACCAATTCTGGCCTCAACACTTCTGAGGGGCTTGAGAAATAGTTTGACCAAGCAGGCCACTGGTGTTGATTTCACTGGATTTCTTCTTCCTTATAAGATAGGCACAACTTCAGTGGGGTGAAGTCAAGGAAGAAGGTCTCTTGGCCTAGACTAAATGCCTAGTCAGTCAGTACAAAAGACTTCCCCTCTCAGACTCAGTTCCATTCACTGAGGACCACTAATGCCCAGCACTGGGGATTGGTAGACCAGTAAGACACAGTTGTATCCCTGGCCTTGAAGGGCTCAACCTGGGAGACTGACATGTATCATGTATGTAAGCATCCACAATGTAAGGTGGTGTCCAGAAGGCGCGAAGTGATTCTCAGTTTTCTCTGCCATCAAATACACCTGGGGCACTTTAAGAATCCCTGTGCCCAGGTTCCACCCAGAGCAACTATATCAAAATCTCTGGGGGTGGGACCCAGCCTCGGTATTTATCAGGCTTCCCAGGTACCACCAATGGCACTGCCAAATTTGAGAACACTGGGATAAAGGGACATAAAAGATACTACATCAGCACAGGTGAGAGAGTAATTGATCCTGCCTGGGAGGGGTTACAATCAGGAGAAATGGAAGGAAAGAGAATTCTAGCTCACTGTGTACCATGCACCATGCACTACATATATTATTACCCTTAACCCTTACCCATCCTGTGTAATAGGCTATATTATGACACCCCTTTTTATTCAAAATGTTAGTCACTTGTCAGAGGAAATGTCGGGAAGTAGAAGGCTAGTCGGAGCCAGATTGCTTAAGAATACCAAGCACAGTCAATTGAGTGGGGAGGACAGTACCCTGAGGAACATCAGTGTTTCAGGCCCAAGCAAAATTAAAAGATTTTTCAAGAAACTAGAGGGGGGTGAGAGAAGAAAAAAAACAAAACTAGAAGACACCAAAAGCCAAAGAGGAAAGAATGTCAGGGAATGGGGGCGAGCACTGACAAAAGCTACACCGTGAGGGAGGATAGCCAAAAGACCATGGGGTCTGGCAATGAGGATAACAGCGGGGTATTCGCCAGGCAAATTTGATGGAATGACAGGGATAACATGCTGTGGGCTGAGATGGACATGTGAGGTGAAGAAGGACAATTTTTAAAATCTGATTTTTGCTACAAAAATGTTATAAAAGCTTGTAGAAAATTTCATAAAGCATAAAGGGGAAAAAAAGATACTCCTGAGTATTCCTTCCAACTGTTTTTTCCACTAATATGTGTTCATATGGCATTGAAAAAGGAGGATCACACCACATAAAGAATTCTATATCCTTTTTTTACTTGAAATGTTCCAACATCCTTACCTCCTATATAAGAGCTTCCTAAGATCCTACAAGATGCCTACATATGCCTTAATTCCTCTATTAAACTTCTGGATTTTGTTCATTTTTGTCATTGTGATGAACTTCTTTATAAAGGAATCATTGTCCAATTTTTTCTTAGATGAGATTCTTCAGCTGGAATTGTTAGGTTAAAGATGATATAGAGGCTTTTTACAGACAAATCACCTTCCAGAGAGTTTGCTTTTCAATTTGTGGAATTACAAACTTGCCAAATTCTTTTATTGTCATCATTGAATGTTAACTAAATTTTATTAATTTATAAGAGAGTAAGGCCTCTCATTCTTACAGAGAATGCATTATTCTCTGTAAGAGAATTGCTAGGGTTACATATTTTAAACACACATTTTTAGTAACTAGTAATTCTTCTGATGCTCTGTAGAGTTTCAGTGTTTTTCTTTTTGTTCAAAAGGAAGGTTGGGCCACACATCTATGACCCATGGGATAGAACAGTCTCTTTAAAAAATGGTGCTTGGAAAACTGGATACCCATTTTCAGAAGGATCAAAATGAACCCCTACATCACTCCATATACAAGAATTAACTCAAAATGGGTCAAAATCCTAAATATAAGAACTAAAAGTATAAAATTCCTAGGAGAAGATATAGGGGAACATCTCCAGAATTTTGTATTAAGCAATGGATTCTTAGACTTTACACAAAATGCATGAGCAACAAAAAATGCAAAGTTAGCAAATTTATTGAATTTGTTATTTAAGGACAAATAAATTATTTGCCAAACAGAAATTAAGTGTTGGTGAAGACATGGGGAATTAGGAACACTTGTTCATTGTCGGTGGGAATGTAAAATGGTGCAGCTGCTGAGGAAAACAGTTTGGTGGTTCCTCAGAAAGTTAAACATAGAATTACCACATGACTTGGCAATCCCACTTCTAGATATATACCCAAAAGAATTGAAAGCAAACATTCAAACAGATATATGCACACTAATGTTCAAAGTCAGACATAAAAGGACAAAGTTTGTATGATCTCAATTATATGAAATAATCAGATCTCAATTATATGAAATAATCAGAATATGCAAATTCATAGTCAGAAATTAGAATATAGGCTACCAGGGACAGAGGTGGGCATGGGAAATGGGGCATTAATGATTAATTGGTATATAGTATATATAGTATATAGTTTCAGCTTGGAGTGAATGGGAAAATTCTAGCAATGGATGGTGGCAATGGTAACACAACATTGTGAATGCTTCATGAACAATTCCATGAATGACTAATTTCGTGGAATTGTATACTTTAAAGTGATTAAAATGGGACATCTTATGTTGTATATATGTTACCAAACAAAAATTTTTTAAAAATAACCCATAGAATTATACCACACACAGAGTGAACCCTAATATAAACTATTGACCTCAACTAATAATGTAATTACAACAATATTGTTATTGTTTCATTAGTTGTAACGAAGGTACCACACTAATGCAAAATGCTAATAATAAGGAAACTGTGTGTGAGGGTGGGGTGGGTATATGGGAACTCTGTCCTTCCTGCTTGATTTTTCTGTAAACCTACAACCACTCTAATAAAAAATAATAATAATGTTTGAGGTTTGTTTGAAGAAAGGTGGGCTTACTTGCATGTGCATTGTAAGGAGGTAGCAGAGAAAGAGGATTTAACAGACGAGAGAGGGTGAGAGATGGATCAAGTCCCAAAGGAGGCAAGGGATGGACCTAAGGGGAGGAAGTAACCTTAGGAGAGAGGAGAAAACCCTCTCAGCTTTAAGAGAAGGAGCACAGGAGAAAAGGCAAGCAAGTTTCAAGGTGGGAGATGAGACATGGAGGCGTCCCCGCCTAATGGCCTCTTTGGTTTGTGTGAGACCATCAGGCAGGTCGGCCAGCGGGGGGATTACGGGTTTGAAGAGACTGTGAAGGTTTGAAACAGCTGCAATGGAAGTCCTATTTATCAATAAGCAAAACCTTTGTAGGCCTGTGTCAGGGGACTCTCCAAATGAAGGAACCGAAAGGGTCCCTCAGGTCTAACTCTGACTTTGCACGTGAAGAAACTGAGGCCCAGAGATGTTAAGTGGGGAACCCATGGTTCCCTAGGAAAAAAATGACAGGACCCAGTCCTGAATCCCCAGGCAGGCTCACTTCATTGTGCAATCCAACAGCCTTAACTCACACAGGCAAATTAAGGACAAGAATCTGGGTCAGAGGCCCGGCAGCTCTTGACAGACTAAATGACTTAGCCATTCTTATTAGCAAGCAAACCATCTGAAAACTTCCTAGGCATTTTTCTTTGCAAACCCCATTACCAAACCAGAAAATGTTTCCTAGATTAAGTAATCGTGGCCCTGTTCCCAGGATTAGCTGACCCCTCACCTTTCAGCACACACTTTCCTAAGCCTCAAAGGAAAACCATCCGAAATTCTGGAAGAAGTTGTGAAAGGCAGCCCCTTCAGTTATGTACCTCCAGTGATGAGGGGCAGGTGGCCATGGAAATCCTCTCTCCCAAAGATATGTAAGATAAACAGCCATCTCTTTTGTCTATGAACTGTGCCACAGCTGAGCCACCAGTTCTTCCCCACAGGTGGTTCTGTTTAAGTTGGAGCGTCTGACAGAAAGTTTCCTTTCCCGAAGATCTATTATTCAGCTAAGCATATTCTTAGAAATCATCGCCTTTTGTTTACCTACACGTCAACCCCGTTTTGCTGGGTGATCGATCTGGCCACTGTCATCAGTTTCATGTTTACAACCAACATTAACCCCGTTTGCCATGGTCAGATTTTAAAACCAAATAAAGGTTTAAATTCAAAGTCTCTTCACATCAGTGTTGTTCATTCGATCTAGAAAAAAATTCTTGCTTGATGAGTGAAAAAATAAATAAAGGCCCAGATTTTCACTAGCAAAATGTTTCCTTATTCCATTTATTTTTTGAGAGGAGAAAGAAATTACCACTCTGGAAACAACCCACTGAAATACTTAACAAACCTAAAAATATTCAAGCCATCAGGAATGTAGAAAAGCTTCCCTCATGGCCTGAAAGAAAACAAAATCCAGGCTAAGTCAACAAAGCTAATACTTGACCATCCATTTGTTCTTTTATCCAATGTTCTATTTACTGACTACCAACTGTATTCAAAGCTCCATATTAGGCATGAGGGAAGAGAGAAACAAAGAGGTCTGAGGTGGGGACCTCAAAATATTCACAAAAATTCTGAGTTCTAGAATGCTCAAAGGAAATATGCTTTATTATACTCAGTGTTATATATATTACATAATTGTGTACACTACACAAATAGAAAGACTAGGAAACAGAAAAATCAGCTGAAGAGAGTCCCTCTCCAGCTGCTACTTTGACTTTCCTCCTCTGGTCCAATACCAGTCACAGATCAGTAAACCAGGCAGGCCAGCCACAGCTGCGGTGCCCCGTTATCCTTCAGAAAAGGAAGGATTTGCCAAACAGCACTGGGGTTGATGTCTTCCCATGGAGATCACCCCTCACCATGGTGCTCTGTTCACTCGAGAACTTTTCCTTGTGTTCCTGAAGAGCAACCACTGGAAACGACAAAAAGAATGGCCACTTCAGGAAAAGGGCATGTTTGAGCAACAAATGGCATTCCCTATTAACTGTCCAGAGAGATTATCCTTTCAACTCACTCCTTTTTCTTTAATCTTACTCTGGATTGAAGAAGCTCCTGAACAAAGGTGCCAGAAAAGCAAAAATAGTTCTGGTGGAACATGTTCCCTCCATATTTCCTAATTACACAAAGCAAGGGTGTCACCAACAACAGGCTGACCTGCTTCACAAAGAGCGGAACATTCTTCCTTCTTCTCAGCCTTGAAAGGGAGACGATGAAATTGCACAAAGGGCTTTTCCACGACCATCACACAAAACTACGAATGCCTCGCCACTGGGCAGAGAAGCCCCATATGAGAATCGCCATGAAGTCAGGAAGTCTCAGACCAAAACTGTATGCCAGGACCAAGGAGGTCTTGGCACTACATCACGTGACTGGCAAGCACCTCGAGATTAAGTCTTCTTTTCATCATTATAAAAAGATTTTATACCAATGAATAAAACTGTAGCATGTAGAGAATGGAAGACTTATTGCAGGCACCCATGAGCTACCTGAGAATGTTCTGGATAGCTGCCTTTCCTATATGAATGGACTTAAAATATGATTTTTAAAATTATGATTGTAATATCCATGTGCATACCACTTGGTATACTGCTTCTTTTGAAGAGCCAGCACTTTGCTGTTATAAATTATTGTAACCGGATGCATAACATTGAGTTAATTGGATATACAATCATTTAGCAATTTCCACACTATTAATGTTTATTCTCCATTTTTGCTATGATTTACAATGCTAAAATGAAAACTTGTGCAAAATGAGTTTGGTTTTTGTATTTGTTTTATTATTATTTTTTATGATGGATCCCCAAGTATAACTAAGATGTGGATATTTTTAAGGGTTTCAATATATTACACTGTTTTTCCAAAATGACCTTTTCAACACAGCCTTATCAAGTCTATGCATTTTTTAAAAATTCTTTGTTAATTTGAGTTAGCATTTTATTATTTTTTAAATGTATACTTTTTCGATTACTAAGATCAAATATTTTTCCATGTTTTCAAATTATCAAGATCAAATGTTTTCTGACATAACTGATTATTGTCATTTCCTCTATCATAAATTTATACATGTTATCTGCTGTTTTTATATGATCAAATTTTATAGTTTAAACAATCATTTTTAACATATCCTTCACATGTTAAAAATAATAACTTTTTGAGATATCTTCTGTAAATATTTTTTCCCTACATGTGTGTTGTCTTTTAAGTTCAAGTTTTGTTTGTTTTTAACTTGTTTTAACATTGCCCGTAGCCCAGATGGCCACACTGATTTCATTTTAGTTGCCATCTCTCTCTTCTAAATTTGGGTGGTTATCCTGGTCCAGGGGTGGGTTCTTCCGGTCTCTCTGTGGTTTGGCTTCTTTAATACTTAAACCCTTTGGGCACTTGAAATTTTCTGGGGGAATGCTTCTCTTTCCTCCCTTCACTATAATCTGGTCTCTTCACAGGTACGTGTAAGCACCCCAGGCTTTCACAACCTCTCACAGTAACTAACTGTGTCTTTGACCTTGGGCTAGAGTCACCTTAATTGTATGGGCTGCTTCCTCAGGCTAATGAGTCTGACCTATGTTAGATTTCAGCAGCAGCACTGGTCTGCAAACAGGAAACAGTTCCATGAGTGTCAGGAAATGAAAATAAAACAAGAGGGGGGCGGGGCAAGACAGGGTCAGTCAGGATTTCCTTTCTTCAACCTTGACCTTCAGGTTTACTTAAAATTCCCCAACTGGGCAGCTTCTTCTGGTGGTGGTGTTGAACAGTAGTGTCCCTGATTTTAAAGAAAATAGCTCTCCTGGTCATTGTCACCTTCACTAAGTGTATGCAAAGAAATAAACATAACAAAATACATAATTTATGTCATAGTATCCACTGAGCAAGAAGAATTTCTGCTTCCTAATAAACCTGGTTCACGATCACTGACATAAATGCTTGTGTTATATTTCAGGAAAGAGAGTGGGAATAACAAACTATCAAATACCAACACTGCCAGTTTTGTTCACTAATGATGCTTTCTGCTATGGAGGACAGGATACAAATGTCAGAGCGCAGCCTTGAAGGACTACCCCAGAACTACCTAGGGCATTGTGCCCCATGCCTGCAGAAATGCCCTGCTCCCCTGTGCCCACAGGAGGGTGACTGGTAACAAAAGGTCCAAAGCAACATTGTCATGGTGAGCCAGCTTTCACTTCCAGAAAGAGTTTTTTCCTCTCTTTTGGGCTCTAACAATGTCCCCCTTAAATGAACCATTCATCTTCGAGAGATTTTAAGCTTAAAAAATATTAATGCCTATTGTATTGGTAGGTCAAAGTGAAGCCCCACAGCATCCCAAAGTAAAAGCACTGTTAACATATCCTCTTCCCAAGCAGGGTCTTAAACTAATCCATTCCTGTGGGTATGGGGCCCTTTGATTGCATTAAATTCAGTTGAGAGATCTTTGATTAGATTACTTGAGAAGATCACTTTAGGGCTTTTGATTGGACTACGTCAATGAGCCTGCTTCGGGCTCCACCCTCCTACTGAGTCTGATATAAATAGAGACACACAGAGGAAGCAACACAGGAAAGGCAGCTCTGCCATTTTGACCTGGCCATGTGAGAAAGAGGACTCCAGGTCTGCCTACAGGCGCAGAACGACAAAGAAGCCTTGAGCTCAAAGAGACAAGGTCCAGGGAGAGATGCCTGTTTGCTTACAGCTGAGCTCCAGGAGAAGGTAGAGAGAGACTGGCAGACCCGCCATCTTGCCTCACCATGTGGTAGGAGTCTGGGATCTGCCAGCAGATGACCTTTGGTGAGAAAGCATCTCTGCTGATGCCAGGATTTGGACATTTCATGACCTCAGAACTATAAGCTTTTACCTTAAATAAAATCCCCACTATAAAAGTCAACCTATTTCCGGCACTTCGCTTCGGCAGCCCTTCAGCAAACTAAGACACCAGGGTTCAAGAAATTAAGCAACTTGCCAAGGTTACAAAGCTAGTAAGTAGGCAGGAAAGAACTGACTTGAATCTTTATCTGTAATTATAGCCACTAGTCTACATTATTTCCCAACTTTAAAAAGTGACATAGCATTAGGATGGCTATAATATAAAAGGCAGATAATAACAAATGTTGGTAGGATATGGGGAAATTGCAACCCTCAGACACTGCAAGTAGGAATGTAAAACGGTGCAGTCACACAGGGAAAGAGTTCCTAAAACCATTAAACATATATTACCATATCATATGATCCAGCAATTCCACTCCTGGCTATATACCTGATATAACTGAACACATGACCACACAAAAACTTATGTGTAAACATTCATAACAGCATTATTCAGAATAGCCCCCAAAGTGGAAACAACCCAAATGTCCATCAATGATGAATGGATAAGTAAAATGTGGTTCATCCATGCAATTGAATACTTCCCAGTCATAGAAAAGAATGAAGAATTGATATATGCTACAACATGGAGGAACCTAGAAAGCATTATGCTAAGTGAAGGAAGCCAGTCACAAAGGACCACTTATTGTATGATTCCATTTATATGAAATGCCCAGAATAGGCAAATCTATAAGTGGTTGCCTGGGGCTGAGGGGAGGATGAGGAGAGCATGGGGTAATGGCTAAGAAGTATAGGATTTCTTTTTGGAGTAATAAAAATGTGCTAAAATTGAGAGTGGTGAGGGAGGTACAACTCTGTGACTATACTAAAAGCCATTGAATTGTACTCTTTTAAATGGGTGCATTATATCTCAATAAAGCTATTAAAAATAGTATATATCTACCCCAGTTACAATAAATTCGACATGACTAAAAATGAGTAAGAGGGGGACAAGAAATGGAAAATCCAACACAACCAACAAATCCCTAATGCTCTATAGTTGCCTGTGGAATGCCTGGTGTAATTTAATTTAGAAGCAGCCTAAAAATACTAATTATATCTTTACTTAGGCTAATGTTAAATTAGTGTTTAAGCCTTAGCCACCATGTCAGCTCAGAGTAGAGGGACGCAGCCTCACATTAACTAGTAGGCGGAAAGAGGAAGCCTATCATAGGAGAAACATAACAGAAACCCCCAGTGGAAAAATCCACCATCAGATAATTATATTCATTCTAGGTAGATTTTTTTTTTTGGGGGGGGGGGGCGGAATTCAAGCACTACACAGTGGAATAAGGGTAGCATTTGGTCCTCACAAAAACAGAAAAGCATCCGGCTGCAACAAAGCACAAATCGAAGAGTGCCAATGTTGACATGGCTGATAACTGCATTAACCTTCTCCTATGGGAGTTATTTTTTATTGTAACACACTTGTCAAAATGTCATAGTATTAGCCTCCTCTTCCACATCCACCCACCAGCTCCTCTCAGCTGTAGAAGAAAGAGCAGTAATTAGACCAGGAAAACAGTCCCTGGAGGAATAACTGCTCGAGCCTGGCAGTTCAGTCTAGAGTTACTACCAGGATGCTCTCAACAGGCCACTCCTGGGTGGGCACAGGTGGGGCCATTGCCCACAGGTTCATCGAGCCACCTAAGGCCTCTTTCCAGTCAGGAACAGTTTACAGTAATTGTGTCCCAGAAACCAACTCTGCTCCTCTGTCTGACATTCAGAAACTGAGGATTAAGCACACATGACATGCACGTGCATCTTGCACAATTAAACCCAACTCCCTCCTACAAACGAGTTTGACCCTTCATGCCTTCCTTCTCATGCAGTTCCTTAGCCTGGATGGGAGAAGCCCCAAAGGGAGGCTTATTAGCCAGCGAATGCCCAGGTGATTGAGGAATGAAACTGGAATTTCTTATGTCTTCTTTAAAAATAAACGTAAAAACAAAAGGGAAGCTAGCGTGCGCCCCTGTTGTTATGTCTTCAAAACAGTCCCTCAGCTCTGTGCTCTTCCTCCCAAGAACCCACAGCTCCAGTTTAACTGGAGAAAAAAATCAGACAAACCCCAATCGAGAGACATTCAACAAAACCCCTAACCAACACTCCTCAAAACTATCAAAGTCATCAAAACTAGGGAAAGTCAGAGAAACTGCCCCAGCTCAGAGAAGCCTGAGAAGACCTGACCAAATGGACTGTGATCATCTGGATGGGATCCTGGGACAGGAAACGGACATGGGGTAAAAACTAAAGAAAGAGGAAGAAAGCCTAGACTTGGGCTCACAGTAATAAATCAAAAGTACCACAGGAATGCAAGGAGTAAACAGGAGGGGAACCTGGGTGTAGGTGTATGGAACACCCCAGACTGTATTCGGTTTAGCTCTCAAAAGTGGGGGAAGGGAAGGAGTGACACATGGGGCTAGAACACATTTCCCCAAACATCTTCAGACTAACCAAAATGCTGCTACAACAACAATTTATTGCACCTGCTCATTAATGAGACAATACAAGTCCTCAGGGGAAGACATGCATAGTGTAACACCTGCCACCAAAGCACACTCCTGGGGCCTGCGGAGGCCGCTGATTGAATTTCTGACAGTATTATGAGCAAGTGGCAGTATGTTGGCCAAACACTGCAAGTACATCATCTGCAACATGAACATTTAACCATTAGAGAGCATTTGTATATATCAGGAAAGAGCCAAAGTATGAAACTAGATACACTTACCCGTGTCTGGGTACTACTTTTCTACAGAAGAAGAAAAATATTGAGCTGTGCCCCTCTCTTTTTCCCACCACCAAGAAACTTAAATCCAAACCCTTTGGAGCTGGAAGGTCAGTGCCTACTGGGCTGGGTTCTGAGAAGAAAACAGAGAAGCTTCAGGAACAATGTTCAGGAACGATGTTCCATCGCCCCACTCCATGGAAGCTTACAGGCTAGGGGAGAGAAGATGCAGGCAGGCAAAGGTCACGTGCCACCACTGAACATTAACGGGACTCAGGGAGGGGAACAGTGGCTTCAGCTGATGCGGGAGGGGTGAGCTTCCCAGAAGAAGGGGGATTTGGGATGGACCTTGAAAAACTGAATAGAATTCTGCTATCTGTCGAGGAGTGGACAGACAAGACAAAAAGGGAGACAGCAGCACAGCACGGGTGCCTAAGCACCATGGGGAGCCCGTGGGCACGGTCAATTTTGAAGTCAGTGATCTCAGTGGATGAAGAGGTGGGGCCCAGGCCAACCTAAGGAGCTCTGACCCAAAACAGTCCTTGATTTTTCTCCATGTCTCCAGCCCCAGCAGTCTCATCACATTTGGGTTTTGCGTTACATATGACTCTTAAAACGTCCCTTCGTAGAGTAATTTCCTAGAGTGGAGATGTTTTGTTTGCCCACCTGGCATGTCCTCACCTTTTTTGGCAAAAGGCACCAATTTTTCTCTTGCAAACCCACTCCTCCCCCAATTCTCAGCCCTTGCAGTCTGGGTGGGTGGAAGCTACTCAGTTTCGGGAGAGAGCCCAATCACTCCCTTGTATTCCTCTGGCCACTATAATCGGTTCCCACAACTGATCAGAGTGAATCTCACATGTTCTGTAGATGCTGTCAAAAAAATGGCAGCTAGACAGGCTCCCACGAAGCCATCTACTCTCATGAAGATGACCCTGGGAGAGCCAGGCCACCCCAAGGAGACTTGGGTGAGGCACAGAGCTAGAAAGAAACCAAATCCTGACATCATCATCTGAGCGCTGAACTCAGCCACCACCAGAGCCCTTGACCTCAGGTCTGTTAGTTACACAAGCCACCTGTTGCTTGCTTTGTTTGTTTTGACTGGTTTGGGTTAGAGTTTCAGTCTCCTGCAACTGTAAAAATCTTGGTCCATTTCTCTAACTGGCTATTTCTCTCCCTAGAATATAAGATCCTTAATGGCATAAAGCACATTGTAAACATCTGAGTATCCCCAAAGAACCTATACAGAGCCTTCTTCTGCGCAGTAAACCCTACCAAGACCTTGGGCTGCACTGAGTCACAGAATGAGTAGAAGCAACATCCTTTGAAGAATCAAGATGAGACTGATACAGACACAGGAAAGAGCAGTGATTCAAGAAGAAACGAGAACACGTTAAGGAAGAAGACTGAGCCACAAAGTCATCATAAAAAACAGTGAACAATGAAACCTGAAAAAGGCCTAAAAAGAGTCTGTTTGCTACGGAATTTTTTTTAAAATTTAAGTCTTAAGAGGCCAGGGTAAAATTAAACATGAGGCCTGCTAATAGGCCCCTCCTCATCTAAACATTTTACTTGATGCTGCTCCAGAGCTTCCATGGGCCATAAACACCATAGACTGAACAGACTTTCATAACTAAATTTTGACCTTAGCTTTGAAATAGCTGGCAGGGTCATATTTAAAATAAGCTTAATGATCTGTTGACATGACAGTTCTTCCATTAACTACTATAATAAAAAATTTTTAAAGGGGCTCATCTTTCTCTAAGTTCCTTCTGCAGATGTTGATAAGCAGAACTCAAATTGGGTTTATGTACCTGGGAGGCATAAAAGCTTCTATTTTGGGACAACCGCCTCCTACACCTCCTCCTAGAAATGAAAGGGTCGTTTGGTCTGAATTAAAATGACAAGGTTACAGCTATGCAGAAAATTTGTTCAAGTTTAGGTCTCTTTTTATTCATGACAAAATCATATTTGAATATTAAAATCATCATATTTTGCTAATTCACTTATGGCTAGTTCCAACAGGAGATTAGTCTAGGGTCCCATAGAAAGCAAACTTGAACCTAATTTATAAAAGTAAATATTCAAATTAAGTAAAGATCTGCTCTTATCATGGCTTGCAATATTTATAGAAAAACAGGTAATCTTTTGAGAATGTTGGCATATAGCCCAATTTTCTAAATTCAAAACACAAAGATAACACGCCTTTGCAACCAGCCAGTTCCAGAAGAGCATCTCTGAGTTTCCCACATTAGAATCAATTCTCCCACCGAGTTTCAGGAAAAAAACACACTGCAGAAGGTCCATTTGGACCAGGCTTGATGGCTCTCACAGTGCCCAGTGGAGAAAAAAGTCTGCCCAGCTTATATTTTTAAAGGGAGTCTAGGTAGCGCCATTAGTATAAGAATTACGGAGAACCTCGTTAAAATGCATATTTCTTGCCACACACCCACTCACTCTGCCAAGCAGTGGGTCTGGGGGAGCCCAGAAATCTGCATTTGAAACTGTCCTTAGGTCATTCTGCTTGTCTCTCACTCCAGCTGAGACTACAAGGACTTGAGCATGCAGCCCAGCTCCCAAGTGTTTGATAAATGACTGACAAATATTTTAAACATTTTTCAATTAAAACAGAGCTCTTTGGATCCCCAGTAGTCAAGAACTGGACACGACAGAATCCCAGAACGAGAAGAAAATTTAGAACCTCATTTCACACATGGGGACACTAAGGCCAGAAAAATTAAGCTACTATTCTAATGTTACTACCAAGCCTACTCAGTTGTTAGAAATTTGATGTGAAGAAAAAAACTCTAGACCAGAAGTCAAAATATTCTAGTTCAGTCACTACTTTTTTTCTAACCTAATCTTTCCTTCAAATTCACAAAACTCTTTTTAAGATTATTTTAAACAAAGAAGAAAAATAACTCAAGTTTATGTTACAATTTCTTAACTTACTGTCCATTACAGTAGCCACATGCTGTGTGTGGCTATTTAAATTAATTATAATTTAATAATATAAAAAATTCAGTCCCTAAATCACACTACCCACATTGCAAGTGCTCAGCAACCACATGTAGCTGGTGGCTAATGTATTGGACAGAGCAGATACAGGTCATTTTCATCTCCACTGACATGCACAAGCTTCTAAAGAAAATGTAGATTAAAAGGATTAAGCCCCGCATGCCATCAAAGAGCCACAAGCATATCTTCGTATTTTTTATTTTCCCAGCATGTGATATAGAGTTTTAGTACTATGGATAATAATACCAATCAGGTTGTTTCTAACTACGCTAAGTAAAAATTAATTTTGATACTGTCTGATTAGCCATATAATGAAAGTTTAAAATCCCCCCCACCACACACAATTTACGAGACCCGCTAACAGAAGTTACGTGACTTGGACTAGTCACCCATCACCTCTCTGGGCCTCAGTTTCTCTAGGTGTAAAATAAGGGGACTTGGTTAGATAAATCCTGAGGTCTGTTCCAGCTCTAACATTCTAAAAATTTATGATCCAAACTAATTTTAATTTAATTTAGTGGACAAATATGTATTGAGTACTTTAATGTGCCAGCAGCAGAGAGCAGCAGTGGGTAGCACAGAGACCCATCCTTCAAGGCTCATGGTTGCCAGGAGAGAAAACTACATAAGGGCATTGCCTAACACACAGCAACAAAGTGGGGAGCAGAGCCAGAGCTCTTGAGCCATCATCACCTCTACCACCATCATCACCATCAACACCACCATCATCATCCCACCATCATCCCACCAACACTACCACCATCATCCCACCATTACCACCACCATCACCACCATCACCACCATCACCACCATCAACACCACCACCATCACCACCACCATCATCACCACCACCACCATCCCACTATCATCCCACCAACACCACCATCACCACCACCATCATCCCACCAACACCACCACCATCATCACCACCACCACCACCACCCTCACCACCACCACCATCACCACCACCATCCCACCACCGTCCCACCACCACCACCATCACCAACACCATCATCCCACCATTACCACCACCATCACCACCACCACCATCATCATCATCATCACCAACCTCACCACCATCACCACCACCACCACCATCACCACCATCACCACCATCATCCCACCATCGTCCCACCACCATCCCACCACCACCACCACCATCACCACCACCACCATCATCATCATCACCAACCTCACCACTATCAACACCACCACCACCACCACTATCACCATCATCCCACAACCACCACCACCACCATCATTGTCATCACCACCACCACCACCATCATCATCATCCCACCATCACCACCACCACCATCATCATCATCCCACCATCACCACCACCACCATCATCCCACCGGCACCATCATCATCACTCCCCTGGTTCCTTTGCAAAGGTGCTAACAAAGGTGCTAATGAACAGTTAAATGGATGGAAGAGGACCAGAGACCCCCAAAAGGGAAATCAGCCAGGCCTTTTAATAATCATTCCCTGCATAAGTAAAAGTGCCTCACATTGGCTCTTGTGCCACCCTTTGCCAGCTACACAATTGTTCCCACAGTTCAAACACACTCTAAGCAGTTGAGAAGATCCCTGACAGCTCATTTCTAGTTGCTGACCTAGAAGCTGACCTTGAGGAGGACATCTCTTTTTCCAAAGAGACTCCCTTAAATAATTTAGGAATCATAAAGCACTTCAGCAGTTCAGCCCAAAGCTAGCCAGCAGCTCATACATTTCTTCTGATATTTAATGGGTTCTGGGAAATAAAAATAAAAGGATCCTCATCACAGCTGGTGGTGTGTGAACTGGACGATGCTTTGAAATTGCAGTGATAGCTAACTGTTAATTATGAGTGCATGTATGATAGCAGGAAATGGAGATGAAGATATTAATAATCCTTAGTAGCAAGAGCCACATCTGATGTTAGCTAAGATGATGACAACCACATCCTCCAGCCTCTCTCTGAAGCCACTTCCTTCCTACCTGTCACCAACAGAGAAGAACCAGGGTGGGCGGATGCCAGCGTTGGCTGAGAAACAGGGTCATGGTGTCTGATGCCCTAGGTGGGGGCAGCATTCACAGGGCCACTGGCCACTCCCTCTCCTGGGCACTGAGGCAAAAGCAGCACCTTTACCTGGACAGACGGGACACAACACAGTCCAGACAGCTGATGACAAGGAGTCATGGGGGGCGCCGATGCCGACAGGCTCAGAGCGCATCGCTTTCACACCTGTCTGCACTCAGCAGACACAGGAGCCAACACTGCCCTTGGGCAACGCCATGTGCTTGGCAGGGGAGTGGTTCTGGGCTGGGAGCTGGGAAATGAGATTTATTTGCTTTGTTGTTGGGTGTTTGTAGCAGACCAGAAAGCCCCTAAGCAAATCACCTAATTCCACAGAAACATTTGGATGCGAGAGCCCGAAGAGATGAGCCGGGGCAATCCTGGTGTTGCACAGAAACAGCAGTCAAGAGCAGGAGAAGGGAGAGACCTGCCCGGCTCCACCCAAGGCAAGCGAGAGGGAGGGCACCAGCACCCAGAGCCCTGCCTCCTCTGCTCTGCGGCCATGGCATCACACCTGTGCCTCCCACTTCTCTGAAACAGGTGCACACAACCCAGAAGCAGGGGATACACACCTGTGTGGGGGGTGGCAGCTAAACGATAAAATTCTTCCGGCCCGCCACATTGCTCCCCTAGCTAACATGATGGGGGTGCTGATTTCAGGTCTCTGGAACTCTCTGTGGTGGAGGGCCGAGCCTTTTACTTTCTGGGCTGGTGCAGACCAATTCATGGTCCTACTGCACGTGGCTTGTATGCAGCTCGCACCACATGCAACTGGCCTCACCAGCTCCTCATCCCGAGGGGGAGGAGGCCATCGATCCCAATCGACTTCCGTCCCTATCTCCTCATGGGCACAGTCCCTGCTGCCAGGCCGGGGCTGCCGATCAAAGCGCAGTGCCCCGATTCCAGTCAGACGGCCCCGGGCCCCGCAGTAACCTTCTCGAAGTTCTGTTGTGTTACTAGGGTAGTTCTGCACTGTGTCGGGTCAGTTGAGTGGCCTGAGGCTCTGGCTCAAGGAGGGTGAAGGGCACAAAAACACCTGGCGAGGCGGAGTGAGGGGCGTTGCTCCTATTTCCACCAGCACGCCTGCTGTAGACTGTAACTAAAAATTGGGAAATTTTTAACCAATCTCCACTGAACTTGGCAGTGCCCAATAGCACTTCCGAACTGAAAATCTCTTATCAAGAAAACAATTCCACATAGGAACGTTATACAATTTTATCTTGTCATTTTTCGCTGCTTCAAAATTAACATGTCCTTTTTTTGTGCTTTCTAATATCTGTATGACGTTGCTTAGCGCCTTCTCTTAGCAACGTCATCTTTTTCAGATAAGGGACTTTGGTGATACTACAGTGTTCATTATTCTATTAAATGATGATGAAAATGTTTAATGTTTTACTTGACAAAACAAAGAGGCAGTTTATGTAGGTACACAAAAAGAAAACCAAAGTCTGGGAACGGCTCCCTAGATGCCTCCCCACTGCTCCCAGCTTCACACCCTTTGATTCTCCAGGCGTCAGCCTGCCCCCTCCCCCATTCTAGGTGAGGGTGCCATGGGGGAAACTGAGGCCCCACCAAGCCGCTCAAGTGGGAAGCCCGAGGAGGGTAAGTTGAAGACCATCCAAATCAAAATCAGGTAGGGCTTGAACTGGGTCCCCCCAAAAGCTCTGGTGAAGTCCTCAGCCCAGTACCTCGGGCTGGGACCTAATTTAGAAATAGGGACTTGGTTAAGAGGAGGCCATCCTGGGGAAGGGGCCTCGGTGGACACGACTGTGTCCTCCTGGGCAGGGACAGGCCGACCCTGCGGGAAGCAGCCCTGGGAGGACAGGCGTAGACTGGGCGACCTGCAGCAGCTGGGAAGACGCAGGAAGGACCTGCCCTTCGAGGCTTCGGAGAGAGCACGGCCCCCGACACCCCGATTTCATACCTCCAGCCTCCAGAAGGGGAAAGGCCGTATTTCTGCCTCCAGCCGCCCCGTCCGAGGGGTTTGGTTACAGCAGCCCTGGGAGTGTGGGCTTGGGGAGGACCTGAGCCCTAGATGCCACTCTAGCCAAACAAGAGGGGTCCCCACAAAGGGCATAATCCCAGGAAAGAAAGGGCGAGGGGAACACATGTTGGCCTGCCAGCCCAGAAGCGAGCAGAGGAGGCAGGGAGTAAAGAAGACAGGGGCACCGTGGCAGCTGCTCCAGGGGGGCTCTCAAGAGGTCAGCGTGTGGCCCCCTCCCTGCCCAGAAGGACGACGTTGTGACCACGCTGTCATCCGTGACCTGCTCCTCTGTCACTCTGGGCCCCTATGGGACACACAAGCCTTCGGGAGCCTGGCCTACCCACGCTCCATCTCATCTCACCCCCGCCCCCCCGGCCCCCAAGATCAGGGAAAGGCAGCAGCCGTGGCGAGCAAGACAGGCCTGGAAGACCAGCACGGGGCAGCAAGCAGAACTCCCGCGGGGGGTCAGGCTTCACAGAGAGGGGGGGCTAACGTAGAAGGGACGCTGAACCAGGGGCCTGGCTGCCAGCCATCCAAGCACCCCCTCTCCTGTCTACAGTGGGGGTAACATCTGGCCTGTCCACCGCACAGGACTGTTCTGAAGATAAACAAGGCGATGCCTTGAAACTGCCTTGAAAGCTCTGACACCGTAAACACAAGGTATCGCTCACGGAGAACCACGGAACGTGAAACCTGAGAGGGGGCTGAGAATTGACACCTGTCATTTCGAACCCCGTCCATCTGTCCATTCCCTCTTCTTGGATGGGCTATGCCTTCTGACCCTGGAGAGCCAGGCAAGGCCGGGGGTTCTTTCAATGAGCAGGAATGATCCTACTCGCTGTTACAATGAGAAGAACACTGGCCTGGAGTCAAAGCCCGGGGCTCTTGTCCCAGCTCTGTGCCAATCGACCATGTGGCCCTGGGGAGAGCACTTGACACCTTCAGCGCTCAGTTCCACCAGCTGTCAAAGCAGGGACGAGTCTAGTTCAGTGGTTCCCCAACTAGGAGAATGGACCAAATACAGGATTAGACCAGCACAAACCTAAGGGGCGGAGATGGAGCACAAGAAAAGAAGTCTCTTTACACCAGTGGTTCTCAAAGTGCACTGCCTGGAACAGCAGTCAGATCCCCTGGAGACCTGTTAGAAACACAAATTCTCAGGGCCCCTCCAAGGCCTACTGCTTCAGAAGCTTGAGAAGCACTGCTTTGAACACACACATGTTCTAGTTTATGAAAAACAACCTTCATAGCAGTGGGCTGTACAGCCCCAGAGGAGAGAGCATTCATTCTAGAGTCAAAACTCCTGAGATACAGGGGGCTCTGTTGTTTCTAGCTGTGAAATCATGGCCAGGTCACCTCACCTCTCTGAACCTCAAAGATCTCAAGTGTAAAATAGGGACAAAACACTATCTACCTCTTAGGGTTGTTGAGAAGGTTGAAGAGACCGTGCCTTTGAAGGGCTTAGAAGAGCTGCTAGCAAAGAGTAGGCCTTCAAGAACCGTCAGCCATCACTCTTACTAACCCTCTTCTCTTTTAGGTTTCTTGGTCGTAAATGGGAATAATAGCCCCTGTGCGGACCACCTCCGTGGGATATTGTGAGGATCAAAACTGAAAACAGTTCCTTAAACCCTGAGTACGTTTCAGCATGTTTTCCTGTCTTTACCTTACACTGGAGCCGGTATGACCAACTCCTGGTTTATACTCAATTTCTTGGAACTGATCAACTTTCCCTTTTTCTTTGGCCCCCAGGAAGCTCTAAATTTTTGTGTCCTTCTCAGAGTGTTGAATCTTAACCTAATATTTCTCTGATGCCATTTGGCTCTCCTGAACTTGTTTTCCCCTGTGAGCTAATCTCCTGTTCTTCCTACTTTTTGTTCTTATTGCATTTGCCTGTTTTTTCAATTTTTTGATAAATCACCTCAAATTTATTCTCAGCAAGGCAAAGCCAATATAGTCAGAACCTTCGTGAGTAGCTATTGTTTCACTTACAGAACAAAATGCCAAATTTTGTTCTTACCACCCGTAAAGGGTAAGAAAATAACACCCACTCACCTCTCACTTGCCTGTGGGTACCTGCTCCCTTCCAAGTGAGCATTTCGCATTGCCTTTTGGCTTAGAGGAGAGGTAATGAGGTTGTATTTTGACCGAGAGATGAAAAGGTCTATTGTCTGATTTTGTGGTCAGAAGGCGTTGGTAACACACACCCTTTCATCTGCTCTTGTATTTCTGCCTCATAAGCAGTACCACGTAGGTTCAAATAGCATAAAGGAAGTGGAAATTGAGGCTCATTTCTGTTAAGCATAATATTTTCACTCAAGGACTGTTTCTAGAACATGTCATCCAGCAACTTAGAAGTCGGTACTTAAAATCAAAAGAGGGATAGCTTCTGGGAAAGTAGAAGGAATCAACACCTTCCTTTAAGCAACAAAAACAGGAGCAGGAGAGCCAAGAAAGTTTCAAATGCTCAAATTTCCTTTTTTGTGTGCAGTTTCATAGGAGTGATGGCTGATTAAACTAGGTTTTGTTACAAGTATCAGAAAGCTGGGAAAGCCGGGCAGGATTTTTTTGGGGGGGGAGGGGGCCAGAAAAGGAGATTCAAACTTGGTTCTCCATCTCAACTCTATTTCCGAAAACCTCTCTCCCAGCTCCTACCGCTCCCCGCCGCCCCCCTCAGCTATGTAACTCACCCCCTGTCAGAATCTGGTTCCCTCAAGGGAAGTCAGGCTCCAAGTCCACACAGCCAGGGAGGCCTGGTGAAAGGCGCGGGGGCAGGACCCTGCAGGAAAAAGCCTCTGTGTGTTTTCCTGGCCGCGCGCTTTCCTCCTGGAAGGCCTCCTGGGTTCCACTCCCACCCTTGCGGGCCATGGAAGGCCACGGGGCAGGGTGAGCAGCCCTCTGCGTCGGGCCAGGCAGGCCACGACAGAGAGATTCCCTCTGTGTGGACTTGGGGGAGCAGGGGGTAACCCTTTCCCAGCTGAAGGTAAATAGAGACGTCCACAGAGACCCCCGGGAAAATGGGCGAGGGTCCCCTCAGAAGCGGGCGCCTGCCCGGGGTGCGTGTGGACTGGGCATGGGAGCCTCCTCCTGCTACCCTCCCTGAGAGTCCTCCTTCAGCGTTCTCACGTTCCCTTTTCTCCTGGACTTCCCCCTCCTCATACGAGGCTTTGAAGTTGGAAATGGGGAAAGCCAGAAGCGGACGAGCCA
This sequence comes from Dasypus novemcinctus, assembly GCF_030445035.2. Classification (NCBI taxonomy): domain Eukaryota; kingdom Metazoa; phylum Chordata; class Mammalia; order Cingulata; family Dasypodidae; genus Dasypus; species Dasypus novemcinctus. The sequence continues at coordinate 15,477,809 of NC_080689.1, read as the reverse complement.
GAGCTAGAAGCTCCCTGACCGCGTCTGCCAGGGAGGGAGCTCGGCCTGCGTGGAGCACGCCAGCGAGGAGCCCAGCGCAGGTCCAAGGGAGAGCAGGTGGGGGGGCGAGAGCACCCCGGGCCCCCACAGAACGCTCCCCCCGCGCCCGCCCGCCCGCTCTCCTCATTAATCATCTGCGTAACAGGCAGGACTTTTGTCCTGCCCTCTTCAGAGGGGTCCATTCATGGGCGTCGTGTAGCGTCCACGCTCAGAGGCGGTGATAAAAGCTCAATAGGAACGAGGCAGCTCCAGCCTGCCAAGAACCACACAGACTTGGCCGGGCCGCAGGGCCGGGAGCCAGGGCTGGGGAAAGGAAAACAAGTGAGGACGAGACGAGAAAACCAGCATCTCTCTTTCATTGGAGGGCAGGCGGGAAAAGAGAAGAAAGTGTAGGAAGGAATGGTGGGGGGTCTGAGAGTTTGGGGGGATGAAGGAAGGGGCCCGAGGCTCCCAGAAGCCTGCTTTTCAGCAGCGGATTACCAGCCTGAGATGTTTAAAATGTATTATCTTTTACATTTTGTAGTTCAGCCAGTTGTTTTTAAGCTCTCTCTTTCTAAGGCCTTTTGCTCCCAAATAGAATAATTTTTTTTTTAAACCTTCTGGCATGTTGAGGCACAAGGAGAGGCATTAGAGCAGCTCCGGGAACGTTCTGTGAGGGCAAGATGTGGTGTTTCAGTGGCAGCAGAAAAGCCGCTCAAATCCAAGAGGCGGCCGTGGTCACCTGCCAGAGGGTGCACCCGTCAGAGTTCCCAGGGGGTTACCTGTGCATCATGCCCTAATTCATCCCGATATGTGCCCCCCCCCCCGGGGAAGACCCAGGAAGTGGGGGGACCTTCACTGAGAGGGCTAATGTACTTATTATTAATAGACCACATATACCCTAATCAAGAATAGGGGTCCCCTAGTCTCCTGGACTTAAGGCCATTTAGGGAAAGCCTAGATTGCAACTTCAGAGGAAGAAAAAGCCCAGATTCTCATCTAAATTACTATACAAGTACGGCCACGGTGTGCCCTGGCCAGACTGAATGCCACTGCTGATTTTCTTCCAAAAAACAAGGCTTCTCACTTAAAGGCATAGGCTGCATTTGTAGCCAAGAACCATCAAGAACGACATAAGTGGCTCTGTTTGGGTAACTTTCCTATCACCCACAGATGCAGGGTCCAATCCCACAGGCCCAGAGGCGCTGGGGGCTCACAGAATGCTCAGAGATTTACAAGCCTATAAAACTCAGGCCCTCAACAGCCCACGCCAACAAATGGGCCAGCTTGCTCCACGGCTGTGCCCAACTGGCATTAATTAAATGGAGTCGGGGGAAGTATAATCTACCCCAATTATTGTGCACAGTTATTTGGTGTTAAGTAATCCCCCAAAAGGTCTTGGAACATCCATTTCCTTCCTGGTGAGCTAGCTTCCTCTTGGCTTTTGAATCCATTTCATTCCTCTCTCAGGCATTTGTTCCTGTTCCGCTGAATTTAATTTTATCTACCAAACATGCATGATATGGTAGGTCATGGTAGGTGAGGCTTGACGTTCAAAAGATGTCATTCAAAAGGTTCGGGAAGGCAGAGATGAGCTCCTCCTGTTAGAAAAGTGAGGAGTGTGCCTATTTCTCAATGCTGGTCATAAGCCTTGAGCCTGGATAGAGAAATTGGCTGAGGAGACCAGGAGAAAAGGCAGGGGTGGCTAAGATTCAGCCATACCCAGAGGATGGTGGGAAAGTGATCCCATAAAGGCAGACTAATGTTCGTGTGGGAATTTTAGCAAATTACAAATCAGCTGTTACCTCATTCAGGATATGGGAATTGCAGACCCAACTATGTATCTACAAATAGGACCACCAAGGGTCACACATACTTGGGTGTGTGACCCAACAGCTTTGACCCAACCTTTCCACCACCAAAGCCCCTGACTACAGCAGGGAGGGGAAAAAATCCTCAGCAACTGCTCAGCACAGGCTTTGGATGAAAATCATGACAACCCTTGGAGAGTCTAGTTTAATAAGCACGTGGCTCCACTCTCAGGCACTGGTTTTTGTTTTCTTCTCTGATTAGCTTTTTGTATTACAATAACCAAGGAGTTAGGAACAGGAGATTTAGAGTCAGACTGAGTATGAGCTGGAGCTTTACCACTTACTAGTTACCCGGCCATCCTCAAGGTACCTACTCTCCCTATGACTCAATTTCCTCGACTATAAAATGGATCTGATGAGGATTAAATTAAATGAGATCACACAAAGTATGTAAAGACTATGTCCGAGTTGAGCTAGTTCAGCTGGAACTCTGCTTCTTAGACCCCCCTTTTCTATACATGTCAGGGTTAGATTGGCCAAAAGAGGAATTCATGGAAGATTCAGAAGCAGTGAAGCAGCGGCCATTAGCATTTTCCTGACCAGAATCAGCCATGGACAGAAGCAGAGGTGCCTGTTGGGTACTATGTCCTGCTCTCTCTCCTCCACTCTGTTTCCAGGTCCTCATCCCCACTGCTGCCCTGCTGACCAACAGCTGTCGCCCCCACCTGATGCGTGGCTGGGGAACACGGAGGCCACTGGGCCTGTGGCCCCACTCTGACAGCCAGACAAGTGCGGCTGCTCAGATCAACTAGCTGGCATCTCCAGCGCGTCCTCCCCCTCCCGCTCCCGCTCCCCTCGCTTCTCCAGCTCCTCCACGACTGTATGAGGCCATGAAGGGTGAAACCCGAAAGTCAACAATCCCTGGAACACCAGCATTAGCCGCCAGCTCAGCCGCGATCTCGGACTGGCCTTAGGCCAGGCAGGGTAGAAGCCCAATTGCACACGCACAGCTTCACGTGTTCCCAAGCAATAAATAAAGCAACAAACTGTTGGCCTGTTCCTCGGGACTCCTAACATCCCGCTTCTACATCAGAAGAAAGAAATGGGACAAGGTAGTACAATTCACCCAGTGAGCAAATGAGAGCTCATCGCCCCGTCCTTAGAAATAATAGTGGCATGACGCCTATTTGCCAGACTAGCACGGCAAGTGGGGCAGGTTGCATGGTGCTGATTGCAAGGATTCCAGGAGGAGCCGCTCCGTGCACTCCATCACATGGCAGGAATGAATCTCCCTCGCTGGGACCCCGGGATCAGTGAGGAATAATTTCACCTAACAAGATATTCACCTAGAGGCAAAGAAGAACGACCACGGGAAAGAGGTGCTCTCTACAGAGGGGATGACACAGAACTCATTAGGGTGATTCAAGTAAATCCACTGTTTACTCTGGGACTCGTTTTCATTCTGCCCTTGTTCCAAAGGTTTGAGGTGGGTGAAGGAGAGACTGGCTAAACTGCCTAATATACATGTCATCTAGTTTCATTGATCTTGGTCAAAAGTTTTTTTCTTGATAATATCAGCCTCCCTTTCCTCCTGTTAAATTGACTATCCTGATTTGAATCATGAAAACAATCATCCTATAACAAAGCCCTCATTTTCTTTTCACCCAATACCCAAAACCACCTTCTCCCCACCTCCCTTCCCTTAGCAAGGGGGGCAGGTGCCAAGAGGATGAACTACAGATCTCCTTATTCCAGCAAGTGAGAAATGTTTCACTTGAGAGACGGAAGACAGAGAGACATGTGGGAAAGTTTAGCAGGGTAAATCGTGCCACATATGGAGCTTAATAATCCCAGCTGAAATTTTAAGGCTGCTCACTTTTTAAAGGATGGCATGGCAAGATACAGAAGTACGAAAGCTGTTTTCCCAAATTATCTGATATCCCACTCTGCCACTAACGAGATGCGAGAGTCATGTGCCCCTTCTCCTTGAGTGTCAGCTTCCTGCGGTTGGGGTTGGGTTCCTCCATTTTTGGTACCAGTTCCCACAACTCTAGCCAAGAGAACTTCTGCCTTCCATGTCTCTGCCCCTGGGCTTTACACTTTTCAAAGCATTTGACTCAAATTAGCTCCCAGCAACCCTCCGATGTCAGCAGTCTCACGTACACAGACACTGTTCCCTTTCCAGATGAGGAAGCAAGCTGGGGGTTAAGGGACTGGCTCAAGGTCATGCAGCTAATTAGTAACAGCTGCAATTGGATCCCAGCTATTCTGATTGTCTAATTCACTGTAGCTCCCTGCAGATGCCAGCAGGAAGATTAGGTTGGCAAATTCTTCCAGGGAATTTCAACATTCAGACCTCTTTCCTCAAAAATGATCCCTAATCAATCATCTACGAATTTTCTTCCTTCGGTTTCACGTCAACAGAATTCCGCAGTACTTGTCTTAGATGCTCGGCTTCTCTGCCACAACTGGCAGGATCACACACTTGCTCTTCTTGAAATCTTTACTCTGCTGGCTCTCCTCCAATGGCTTGGGTTCCTGCCTGGGATTGTTCTCCTCTGCCCAACCATCATCCTTGGATGTTCCCTGGAAGATGCCACAAGCCCTTCTGATGTGGTTCCTCTATTCACTCCCTTTGGGGCATCTTACCTCCTCTTGTCATTTCAGCTATAAACTCTATTTCCAGGCTTACATCTTAGCCTTTCGTGCCCAACAGCCTGCTGGATGCTATCTACTTAGATGTCACACAGATACAAAGTCAGAGAAAACATTGTCCTCCTTGTACTTGCTCCAGACTTGATCACCTTCCTGTTTTCCTTGTTTCATTTACAAAAACCAGAAATTTTATACTGGTCTCCATCCTGTACTCCCCACATTCAACCTAAACTTTAAGTCTTGGTGCAGGGATTGGTTTCAAGCTTCCTGAAAGTGTTGTTATGTCCATCCTTGTCTGCATTCTAGGCCTTCATCATCTCTCACCTGGATTACTGACACAACCTTGCCCTTTTAAAACCCATCCATCACACACTGCAGCTGCAGTGATAATGCCTTTTCCCCACTGCCCACGGGTTCCCACTCAAGGAGGAAGAGAAAGGTCAGCCTCCTTAGTGTGGGGCTGACCTAACCCCAGACTCACATTTGGCAATCCCAACTAACATTGCTTAAAGGTGCCTGCTGTGGTAGTCAGTCCCTCTCTTGTCTTCCTTGCTGTGAGAGTCCAGTACCCATGACAGAGGCTGAAAATACCAGATGCTAACTTTCTAAGACTCTATTAGACGACCTCGTTCTCAGCAATGAGCTACAAGGGGAGTGTTCTGGTGACTCCTGGGAAGTCTTCTCTTCCAATAAAAGAAGAGAGGCTTGTGGAGAACTGACCCCGTCCTTTCTTTTACTGGACATTGTTGCTAGAAGATGCAATGCTTGGGGTGGCATCAGCCATCTTACACTGTGAGACGACAGCAAGGATGGCAGAACAGAAGGTAGGAGGCGCTCAGGTTCTTGATGACATCTTTGAGCCCAGAACCAACCCTGAGATACCTACTTCCAGAGTTCTTGCCCAGTGAGATAATGAGCTTGCCTACGGTTTTAGCCATTTCAGTCAGCCTTTCGTTACCTGCAGCCAAGAGCCGTACAAACTGACAGGTCTGCTTAGACAATGCTGTATTAATTCCCTGGGGCTGCCATCACATATTGCTGAAACAAGTTCCTCAAAATAACAGAAGCATATGGTCTCACGGTTCTGCAGGCCAGAAGTCCAAAATCAAGGTGTCAGTGGAGCCATGCTTCCTCCAGACTCTGGGGTAGAGTCAACTCCCTGCCTCTCTCCTTGCTTCTGGCGGCAGTCCTTGGCATTGGCTGGCTTGTAGCCACACCACTGCGGTTGCTGCCTCCATAGTCACATCACCTGCTGCTCTGTCTGCATCTTCTCTTCTGTCTGTTCAAATGTCCTGCCTTTCTCTTATGAGGACCATTGGATTCAGGACCAGCTGGGTAATCCAGGATGATCTCATCTCAAGATCCTTAACTTAATTTTACCTGCAAAGACACTTTTGCCTAATAAGGAAACCTTCCCAGGTTCCAGGGACTTGAAGCAGAGATCTGTTGTTGTTGTTTGTTGTTTTTTTTTTTTTTTTTGGGGGGGGGGGAGGGAAGGGAGGGGTGCTATTAGGTTATTCTGAGTCTTTCTCCAAACTGTTTACTCCACCTGTCACTGTGATTCCTACCTTCCTACGGACACCTGATTACCTCTTAACCCAGGGGTCAACTCTTCCAGGAAGCCTGAATGGATATCTGTCTTCTCATTGATCACAGTCTATTCCAATCTTCTTTCTACCCTGAAGGCAGAGACTGCGTCTGAGCCACCTCTGTCTTTCCAGGGCCAGGCCTGATACAGTAGATGCATGTCTATTTAATGTTCTAAGTACAGCTCTCCTTTATCAGCTCATATGCCCATGGTCTTCCAATATACTTTCTCATGATAAATAACTGCTTGGACCTGCTTCTCCCTTCTACTCCAGAAGTGCCCTTTTTCATTTTGCTTAGGCTGTTTCTTCTCCATATTTCTAACCTCTCCAGGGCTTCTCTTTGCCTTCAGTGCTGTTTATAACACCTCTCAATTTAGCATCATCTGTGAATTCCATTAAATTGCTATTTCCTGTTGCTTCCAGAATCATTAATGAAGATGTTAAACAAAACCCAGGCCCATATCCCACACCTGCTGCGAACTGCCGGACACCCCCTCTCCACGGGGCTAAGGCCTTCGATGGCAGTTGCCTCCTTGCCTTTTATTCCCGCCACTGGCCCATTCTCCCACCCGCTTTCAAGCCACATGGAAAGGCTTGCCTTTCCATCAATTGCATTTAATTCTGCAAATAATGTTTTCTCCAGGGGCCCAACAGACATGCATAAATGGGTGTATTAACCAGAGTAAAAACGTTCTTTACCGAAGACCAGAGCAAAGCAAAATAGACTCAAGAGACATCAGCAATCACCAGCCACAGAAAGAGGCAAAAGGGGTGAGCAGAAAATGCCCCTGCCCCAGCCCCTTCAAAGCTGGTGACCCTCCCACCATCGCTCCCCAAAGGAAGTCCCAGGATAAAAGGGAAAGCATTCTACCAAGTGTCAAGGGCTTCTTTTACGTTGTAGTTTTTTTTTAAAAAGCTTTCTCACCTAGGTTTGTAAATCAAAAAGTTATGTCATGTAGTGACCCGTGCTTTTAAAATGGTCCTTCTTACCAGAAGAGCAGCAGATTGGCTGGCAGCATTTCTCCCTGCCTGGACTCCAAGAGAGGACTCTGGTAGGAAAGGAGAACTTCCTCACTATTTCCCAACACCGAGCCCACCAGACCCCACCTCCGCACCCCTTCTCCAGGCCCAGAGCTGAGGAGGGGCCCACGGTCTCATCATTCTCCAAAGTGTCTCTTCCTGCCAAGCCTGAAGGCCTCCTGGAGAACCCAGGAACCCCCCTCCTGCTGCCAGGTGCTCAGCGCTCGGGGCTAGCTCAGACGAGCCTCTCCAGTTGTCCAGTTCATGCTGCACCAGGGGCTGGGGCTCCGGCACCATCCCTGACACTCAGTAGCTCCAGATGGAGCATGAGGGGTTGACACAGGTGGGCTCCCAACTTGTGGACTGCATGGACCAGTGACATTAAAAATCTTGAAATATTGAAGCGTTTAATCTTAGATTCTACCAAGTAAGCACACAAGTTGTACAAACCGTCTCCTCTCACCATCAACTCATAAAAGAAAGGCTCTTTTAACACCAAAAAGGGAAAGTAGGTAAAAATCTCAAAATAAAGGAAAATGTTCCTTATGTCAGTTGGTCATTTTACTTAGAGAGCATATAACATATAAACTACATACACACAGAGATGTTCCAACCCTGGAACACAGCAGTGGGGGCCGGACGGGTCACAGGAGAGCCGCCTGGGGGCGCCACCTCCCAGCTCAGTGGTATCACATTGGAAGCTTGAAATCAGCCACGGCAGGAGTACTGATATCACAGAAATTGGCAAATGGGATCAATCAAGGCACCCTGCCCCTCCGAGAGTTAACTCTTCCCAGCATACATTTAGCCAGAGAAAACTTTGTCACTGATACCACCTGTACATGATCTGGTACAAGGGAGCTTCTGAATTCAAGGACCTTGGAATTTTCTTACAGCCCATAAAGATGTTATCGACCCCACAGGTTATCAGGCTGTCGGGTGTCCGCTACATAACCACAATGCACAGGCAGGCCACAGCACAATGGGGAGAAAAACAGAACTTGATTTGTCCACTTCATCCTTGTTTGGGGCACATGACAGACAAGAGGGCTGGATGTGAGCATCATTAAGACAGTCAAGGCAGGCCATTCAAGGGGCTATGGAAACGCAGAACCAAGCAAGCTAAGAACGTGGCTGTGCCCACTAAACACCTCTGACCTGACGTCTTTGGGAAAAGAAGGGCCCTGTGTGCAGGTCCGCCTCGGACAGCTGCGTGGATGGCGGGAACAGAGCGGCAGGTGCCCGGGTCAGGGCTGCCCACCTGGATGCCACTCTATCAATGCTGGGCGTCCAGGTAAGCAGGGGCCCACCGCCAAGGACACCTTCCAGGCCCACATAGCACCAAAGGCACAAGCAGAACCAAACCCCCTACCCTCGCCGTATACCCACACTGGCTCTCTTCAAGAATTTTCTCTAGCAGGTCCGTAAAACCAAAGCTACTGGCAAGAAATAACTATCCTGACTTTGCCTTTCCTACAGAAGTTTGTATATCTCATCCTGGAGACATCTGTTCAACATGTGGATTTCCTAGGAGGTGCCCCTTTGCATCATGTCCTCTGACAAGAGAAACAGTATGGAGGGTAGAGAAAACCCGACGCTTTCGCTGGTTATCTGTTGCTGTGTAACAAGTCGCCCCAAAACTCAGTGGCTTAAAACAACAATCTTTTTTTTTTTTTTTTGCTCATGAAAACGCAATCTGCACAGAGCTTGGCAAGAGCAGCTCACTTCTCTTCCACATGGGAACAGCTGGGGTGGGTCAACCGGGGGTAGAGGATCCACTTTCAAGGGGCTCGCTCACGAGGCCGGCAAGGCGCTGCTGGCTGTCGCCTGGGAGTGCAGCGGGGACAGTCAGCTGGGAGCCTCGGTCCCTCTCCACGGGGGCCTTTCCACAGAGCGGCTCGGGCCTTCCTCACAGTGGTGGCTGGTGTCCAAAGAAATATCCCCCAAGACAGGAAATGGAGGCGGCCAGTCCTCCAGGGCCTCGGCCGGCCAGCACCAAGTCGCCTCTGCTGTATTCTATTGGTCAAAGCAGGCACGGGGTACAGAAGGGGATATGGCCCCATCTCCAGAGGGCAGGAGTGTCGATGAAAGTGCGTGCACAGGAAGCTATGAACTAAAACCTCTTCTCTGCTAGAGCTACTTGTGACCCATAGAACAGTCACAAAATGTCTTGGCGGAGCTTGAACTGAGACTGTAAACTCCAGGACCACGTCCACCTGGTGGGTGCCCAGCACAGCTCCTGGCAGAGGTATTCAATAAATACTTGCTGAAGTGTTAAGCTGGATAAGTCCCATGCTTAAGTTTATTTGTTTTATTTTAAGTCACATCAGAATTCTAAAACTGGCAGCGGGAGGGGGAGAGTCTCAACTGCATATGAATAAAAGGAATAATTCCAAATTACAGCAAAAATAAACTGAAATGCCTGAGAAAATGAGGATAGAGAGAAAACAGCCATGTGTCACTTTGTTAAATTGGCCTCCAAACAACATGAGATACAGTTTAATAAAAAAAAAAAAAGAGAGAGAAAGAAAATGGCACTGTTTAAACTGATGGGAATAGTCATTAACAAGAGCAAGGTTGATTTTAGCTGCTTACAAAATTAAATACTCAGTTTAATCTCAAGTAAGTCTTCCTATATAAATGTTTTGTTTTCAAGTGAAAGCTTTCAAATTCTATAGGTGGTACCTTACATGGTAGAGCAATTACACCATTGGAAACAATTTTAAGATTCTATTACATCTTTATTGTTCATAATTTCAATATCCTAATAATACATCAATACATTTAGATCCTAATGGAGACACTGTTTCACCACAAAATTCCATGACACACATCTTTCCAAAGGCAGATGGCTCTGCTGCATAACATTATTACATATATAATTACCTACATCACAAATATTTTCAAAATCGAAACCGCTTAGCTTTCTTGCCTGCCACTTTTTCTTATACTGTCACCATAGCAACCTGTCTCCCCCTCCCCCAGAGACAAAGAAAACACCGAAGACATCTTTAAATTGGCATAAATTAGAGACAAATTCTTTATTTAATCAGATACACAGCTTACTCTAATGATTGCCATACACCAAAATTATCCATAGTAATTGTAGCTCATAAAAATGAACCATAGTAAACAGACCTCTCTGTTTGTACTTTATGACAGTGTAATTCTAAAGTACACAACTCAGCCTTCTATCATCATTGAATCCTCATCACCCAAGTTATCATCCTTTATAACCATACAGCAGCACAATACCCTTCTCAAGCCCACATAACTCCCACAGGCTTGCTCCAAATTATCCCAGGCAGGTACGACCCTAGGTGCCTGCAGATTCATGTACAACTCTTGGCTCCTGCAAAGGCAGCCCTAAGCCACACACAGGTGTGCCACAGTGGATTTACGTCAACCATGACAAGCCAGACACCAAACAGAGAGACTTACTAACCTAAACCCAATCTCCCAGCTAATCCAAGCAGAGAGGAATACACACCTACTTATTTCTTTTAATCCAACCAAAAAATACATAATCCTGAAGTTGGTTTCTATGTAAAAGGAGGAAGTAGAGCGGAGAAAATTCTCAAATCAAGGCTCAAGGGTTTTAAACACACACAAGCATGGGTATCTCACTGTACTTAAACCCCCTCGGCTGAATGACAACAGCCCTTGTCCCACTCCTGCCTGCAGGAGGTGGACTGTTTGGGAGGGCAGCCGAATCAAGGTCATTGAAGTCCGGCAAGAAGGGACCTCAAGAGGCGCGGGCTGCCAGGCCGAGCAAGGAGCCCTGCCAGACAAATGACATACCCGGCAGGCTTTCGAAAGAGCCGACTCTGTGACAGTGTGCTCTGCCACCCAACTGCCTGCTCCAAGTAATTCTCATGCAATCGCCTTCTCCCACGTGTGAGAAATGTGTCCACTCTCCATCCCCAAAAGGTCTACTTAGTCTGATGGCCCTCGACCCGGGGGTTCTTCAACCTGGCCCTAGGGCTCTGCAGAGTTGTTCCACCTGAAAAGGCAGAGTTCCAAAATCATTTAATTGGGACGTGATGACACCTTCAGTGAAGTTCCAAGGTCCCATTTCTAGAAAACACAGGGAACGGAGAAACAAGTGAAATGACACCACAAGAGACAAGCCAGCAAATGCACAATGTGGGGCATTTTATGAAAAAGGGGGAAAGAAATCCTGGCCTGCTCTCTTCAAAAAGTCAATGTCTTGAAAAACAAATTCGGGGAGACTGCTCCAGAACAATGTTTCTCAAGCAGACAATTGTGCGCCTGAGCAGACATTGGGCAATGCCTGGAGACATTTCTGTGGTCCCAACTGAGGGTGGGTGCTCCTGGCATCTGGTGCTCCAGGGATGCTGCTAAACATCCTGCGTTCACAGGACAGCCCCCGCGACCGAGAGTTAGTCAGCCCCAAATGTCACTCGCGCTGCTCTTGGGAAACCCTCTTTTAGAATAGAGAGTGAAGAGGCGTAGCAACTGAAAGAGTGAGTGAACCTAGTGTTAACCAGAAATATAAACGATCTGGGGGGGAAACAACTGGAGAAACCTGAATAAGGACTAGGAATTTGATAGTGATAATATTAGGAAATTCTTGTTAGCTTTTGTAGATGGCATTAACAGTATTATAGAAGAACGCCCTTATTCTTCAGAGGTACATGCTGAAGTCTCTAAAAATGAAGCAACGTGATATCTGCAAAAAAATTTTTTTCATGGTTCGCTCAAGAGGATAGATAAAAAGAAAAAGCAAATAAGGCAAAATTAATGGTTGACTCTAAGTGATGAAAATCTAGGTGTTTTGGCTTTTTTGTTTTGTTTTGTTTTGTTTTGTTTCTTTCATCTTTTCTCCTTGTTTGAATGTGTTCATGGCAACAAGCCGGGGAGTATAAAAATCCAGCCTTTTCGTGGATGGCCTTCTGACATTTTCACAAACGCAGAATATTCTGATTTTTGCATTCAAAACCTGTTCATACACATAAATATCTGTGCATTTGAATACCACACAGGCCCTCTGTTGGTGCTTTGGAGGCTGCTCTGATGCATAAATTCAGCGTCCTGCCTTCAGGATGCTTCCAGTCTAAAAGCAATAAGATATGACTGAGGGGAAAAGTGAGACACAGCAAGTGAGAGAGAAAATGCTGTAGTTCAGGTATAAGCGTGCATAGAAGGAAAGCACCAGGAAACACTCCATGGAAGATGTGACCTTTACACTGGCTCTTTGGTGATGGGCAGAATTTGGGTGTGTGTGGACAGCAGAGTGAGTCTCCACCACGGAGGTGAGAAACTACAGGCCTGCACAGAGCACCGAGGGGCGGTGGAAAGGAACGGGCCACAGAACGCTGGGTGGATAGGTGGGGGCAGTCCCGGAGGCCCCAAATGCAGGCCCTGGAATATGGAGCAATTTTATTCAGGAGGCAACGGGGAGCCGTTGGAACAGAGAAGCAACTTATGGCAGTGACCCAAAAGCCTCAGCAAATGGCTGCCTGGCCACAGGTTACGTGATCTCAAAGACAGGGAATATCACACACACACACACACCAGCGAGGCCAGGGCACTAATTACAAGAAAGCTCTTCTGCTCTGCGCCACGGTCCGTGACCTCCACCGGAGGAAGCCACTTCGAAATCTTAATTACAGCAGCAGGGTCTGCCCCTTCCACGCCACCCCTCACCTGTGGACTACCTGAAGAGGCTCCCGCATCTCTCTGCGCGGCCCCTGCTCCTGGCACAGCATTTCCATTCAGGCGATAAAGGAGGGCAAGAGCAGAGCAGGAGTCGAGGTGACCAAGACAGGGTGCAGAGGACATGGGTGACATGCCGGGCAGGTGCCGCAGGCTGAGCAGCAGCTTTGTCGTCCAGGGACGACTTTCCCTTGCCAATCACTGTAGGGTTATGGCTGGAGCTCCCGTCCTCAGAGACACCAGTGCTAGGGGGTCCCAAACCACGGGGTCCCCATACCACGGCGACATTTCCTCATTTCCGCTGCGTAACCTATACTCTAGGTAGGACCACCAGGAGTAAAGCACATGCTAATGAGCCAAGCAGTTCGTGGCATGAATTCTGCAACAAAGTCGTACAATGCAGTTCGGCCTTTCCCAGGGAGGGGAGGCTCTCCTTCCCTTTATTATTATTTTTTTTTTAATTTTCTTTTAAATATTACATTCAAAAAATATGAGGTCCCCATATACCCTCCACCCCACCCAGGCCACCCCTCCCCCATCAACAAACTCTTCCGTCTGGATGAAGAGGGCGAGGCGTTTAGAAAGTCTTTGCCTGCTGCCTGCCCGCCAGCAGGTGGTGGTACGTGGACTTCACAGACAGGGAAATCCCAGCTCAGCTTGGCTGGGGGTTCACCCGGGGTCGTGGGGGCAGGGCCCCGCCGTCTGGCACGCTCTGAATCAGGAGGGGTTCAGTTGTCTAAGAATAATCCCTGCTGACAAGCAGCTCGGCTGCTGTGCCCAGGGAGGGAGGGAGCGGCAGGGGCGGCAAGGCGGGGAAATAGACGGCACGTGCTAATTGTTCACCAGCCACCCAGACGCGAAAGGACTGTGCAGCAGCACCAGGGGCCCAGAGATAAAAGCACGACTTGAGAAAACACAAATTAAATTCAGCCAATGATGGCTTCACAGGAGGAACTCTTCAACAGACAGCGGAAAGCCCCTGGAGCGGCTGCAACACAATCATGGGAGAATTTCATTATCAACGTATTCTTTTAAAGGGGTTCAGGACCCTAGCCTAACTAGCCCTGAAAAATAGACAAAGCTCCAGTTTCCCGGGGAAATGACAGGCCCGAGACATGCAGAGCCGCGTGGCGGATGCTCGAGACCAGGTAAGGGGCCGCGTCCTCCCCTTGCCTCAGAGGAAGGGTTCAAGGGTGACCCACAGGCAGGCAGGGAAGAAGGAAGGAGAATGCAGAGGTGCGTGGTGTGAGCACGCGGGTTTTCCCTCAGTCTACACGCTGTAAACGTGCTCATTTACTATTCAGTTCCCTCAGTGTGACAGAAGGGAAGAGACGGCCCCAGTCCTTAACAGAACGCAAGCTGATGGCTAGAGACCACCACCCAGGGGAACGAGTGGGTGCACCTGTTCTGAACCATGCAGCTACAAACCTCAGCCAGGAAAAATTCAAATGGGGCCCAAGCTGGTGACTTGGGGCCTCTGTTTTCTTGAATCAAACCAAACGGTTTTCGTTAAAGCCTTTGCTTCCCCACCCCAATTTTTTTTTTAATGCCATGTACTCTAGTATTGGTTTCAAGCATGTTAGATGAATTGGTGGAAGGCTGGCTGGCTTAACAACTCAGGACATAATTCTCTGATGAGGGAATTATTTTCCCATTTAAAGAGCATAAAGAGTTCTGTTGAACAGCATTTATGCTGGTTTCCCAAAGTAGTATTTTATAGCAATTATTAGACCTTTTATCACTTATGGCCAGGCCTTTTTGTGAATCTCCTTTATAATGTGCAGCAAGCTGCTTCTAATGCTTTGTGGACTGAGTGAAGGAATAAGTAAACAGATAAATTACACTCAAGGATTATTTAACTGTGGCCAGCATGTGGGGGCACCTAATGGATACTCCCGCCTTCCCTCAAAGACTTTAAAACTCAAAGGAGAGGAGAAGGAGCAGGTGCAGGAATAGCTTTTTAAATCTGTGGGAACAGACTCTCATCCTGAGATAACCAAGGGGAACTTCAGAAAAGAGGTGGAACTGGAACTGGGCCTCAGCGTGGGTGAGATGATGGGGCCCGAAGGTGGTGGACAGAGAGAAAAGGCTCCACGTGGAAAGACCCAAAGCTCAGGACTCTGCTCCTGTGGGTGGAGGAGGCAGATGAGGCACATACACAGCAGTGCTGGGGAGTGGGGAGTGGAAAGGTTATGTCCGTGGAAGGTTCAAAGAGGTGGCTAAAGAATTGTCATTTCATGCAATGAGGTTTTTTTTTTAAGATTTTTAAATTCTTTTTATTTGGTCCCCCTACCCGAGATGGCTCCCTTGTCTGTCTGCTAACTGTGTCTGCTCATTGTCTGCTCACTGTGTCTGCTCATTGTGTCCACTCATCTTCTTTAGGAGGCACCAGAAACCAAACCCAGGCCCTCCCGTGTGGGAGGCAGGTGCCCAAACACCAGAGCCACACCCACTCGCTGCTCATTGTGTCAGCTTGTTTTGACAGCTCGTTGCATCAGCTCATTTTGTCAGCTCATTGCATCAGCTCAGCTCATCTTCTTTAGGAGGCACCAGGAACCAAACCTGGGACCTCTCATGTAGGAGGCAGATGCCCAACTGCTTGAGCCACATCCATTCCTGCAACAAGTTTTTAAGTGCCAGAAGATTAAAGCACTGCTTGAGGAACATCAGTCTTGCAGCCATGTGAATGATGGTCAGGAGAGAAGACAGGTAAAAGCAAGGGGGCTGACTAGCAGCAGGAAATTAATCTGAGCATAATATAAGAGCCCTGAACTAATGCAATAGAGGAAAGAATAGAAAGCTGATGACTGTTGCAGAAAGAGGACTGGCAGGGCCATTTCCTGGGTGTCTCCCAGTGCAGTCACAAATGGCCCCATGTTCAGAAGGGGGGGCCTAATGTTCTGTGGTTGCCATGTCTCTGCTGAAACTCTTAACAACTTTATCCTTGCCTTCGTGTTTTATAAGAGAAGTCTGGTGGGACAGGAACAAGCTCCGGGACTTGGCACCTTGGCTCAAAGCTGGTCCCAGCTCCTAACACCTCCCTGGGAAGGATTCTCAGGCCCTCACTCCCCCACCCTTGTCTAGCAGTCACTGTTACCGTTTGTTGCCAGGGAAGGTCTGGGCACAAGCACAGGAAAGCTGGGACTGGGGACCTGTGCCTCACATGCCAAGTCAGAGTGGGGCCCCAGGTGCTTTTGAGGGGATGCACTCACCCTGGGTGGATACTTGGGCCCAAGAGAACACAATATTAAAAAGCAAATTTAAAAAACACCGCATGTAAATGATAGGATGGTCTATGGAAACTCTGTATTCCATGCATGATTTTTCTGTAGAACCTACAACTTCTCTAATTAAAAAAAAAAAAAATACAAGTCAAAGAGAAAATACTACGGAAAAAAGGAAAAAGTTTTTCCTGCTTTTTGAACAAAGGGCCCTATATTTTCCTTTTGCACCAGGCCTCACAAATTTGCGGCCAGTCCTACAGAACAAGAGCTGGTTGTGGATTGGATTTGTGGGGGTGGAAAAGAAGCACCAAAGAACCTGGATTTCATGTCAGATGAATGGGGAATGGTGGGGTAATCAACAGAACTGACTGGGCAGGAAAGGAGGCCTCTCTCACTTCCCTAGCGAGGTTCACTTTGGGTGCCGCCAGAACCTCTAGGTGGAAACGGACAATCAGCAGGTGGACAAGCAGAGCTGGAGCACCGGAGCCCATGAGCACGGTGGGCACAGACCTGGGAGAGGGGTACGCAGGCCCCGGCAGAAAGCCCGACCGAAACCAGGAGGCAGGGGGACCCTGCGGGGCAAGGGGGAGCCAGAGCCACCCCCCCCGGGGACAAGGAAGGTGAAGGGGGCAACTGGGCAGGTAGGGAAAGAAGAGAAAATCAAAGAAAAGCCTGCAGGAACCCAAAGGAGGAGAGTCTGTGAGCAAAGAGAGAGTGCTGATGTAAAATTCTGCCGGGACGTCAGGGGGTGAATGGCTGTGAAGACTTTCGAGAAAGATTCAAAACAGGAGCCCCTTTTCTGACAAGGTAATCGTTACACACAGGCGTGCAACCCCCTCTCAGGGAGAACCTCTGTTGTCAGGGGGCTCTGCAGGGCACTCACAGCTTTTCTTAACCTCTCCGAGCCTCAGTCTTTATTTTCACTTAGTTTTCTGGTAAACTGGAAATGGTTCGTGCCTCCCAGGGTTGTTTCGAGATGAAGCAGAGACCATGTGGGAGGTTCTCCCCCACTCTGGGAGCGTGAGAGTTCCCTTCCTTCCCCCAGCTCCCTTCCTCCCGCGGCCCCTTTAAAGAGAGGTGCAGGTTTCTCACCAGGCACCGCTGGCATTTGCTGGTGGGCTGTCCTCCGCAGGGCAGGCTGCGGAGCAGCAGCACTGGCCCCCACCCACGGGATGCCAGCAGGGCTCTCCCGCAGTTAAGACAACCGAAAATGCCTCCAGCAGGGCTGCACGGCCCCCCGGGGTACAAAACTGCACCCCCAGCTCCCACCAAGGAGAACCGCTGTAAGGCTGGCAGCCCTGAGTCAGTGATGGGCAGCGTGCTCAGCAGGCAGCCACCAATTCAGAGACTGACTTTTATTTTTAGTTCATGTGTTACTCGGATGTTTAAATAGTAATCTCCTGTCTTGCAGGGTCGAGAATTTATTCTTTAGGGTCATAAATTTGACTGCTGCTTTAATCTCACAGGGCTTAGATTGCTACTTTTTTCATCTCCCCATTTACAACATATGTGGTCAATGTCATCTGCAGTCTCTAGAAACTCCCTGATGGAAGCCATCCTTAGACACAGGCTAAACCTCAGTTTAGGGCCCTGAAAAGATAAACACAGGCCGCAGGGCTCAGCACTACTGGCCAGCTCTAAGAAGAGAACTTACCCAAAAAGCGCCTGACTGCCAATGAAGCTATACCGGGGGGGCCACCGAACCCATGAACAGAGGAGCTTAACAGAAGCAGCGACTGTACTGAAAGACCTATCCCTTACTAATTACAGGTCCATTTTAATGAAAAGCCGCAACCTTTTCAGCCCTAACAGCTCGCGCCCTTGCCCAGATCCTGAATAATGGAGGCTGCCAACGGGGGCTGGCTCCATAATTTGTGGGACCCAGTGCAGAATGCCAATGCACGGCCCTTTGTTCCAAAAGGCCACTCTCTCTCCACCTGTCACAGCGTTTGTTACTTGCTATGTAATGCCGTGTTTCCTCGTGCACGATATACTCACAGGGCCTCTGCAGAGCCTCACAGGTGCCCATGGTGCCACCTTCAACTCAGGGCGTGGGGCACACATGCGCCCAACCCGCCCCACACCCAGGCCCCAGCAGTCACTGAGCCCGAGCCAGGGTGCAGGTAGCCAAGAGCCTGTCCAAGGGAGGTGGGAGGCGGGCAGAGGACCAGCTCTAAGTCGCTGGTGCACGCTCATGGTCTCATCGAACTTCACTTCCAAAACAAAAAGGCAAAGATAAAATTATTACAGCTTTCAAGACAATGACCTCAGAGTGATAAACCCCAAGGACAAGGCCCCCCAGCAGGGTCCCTGCTGCCAGCTTCTCCACTCTGCCCCACCGCAACGTCATCGACCACCAAAAATATCAAGAAATATCTGTGTGTATGTGGCCACCTGAGTCCAAAATACACAGACAGTATCTCACTTGGTCCTGGGAGGTAGAGACCCTCATCCTTCCTAGCTTAGAGATGAAGAAGCCAGGGGTCCGAGAGATAAAACCATTTACCCGAAGACAAAAAGTTTGTGAGTGGGAAGCGGACTTGGCCCAGTGGTTAGGACGTCAGTCTACCACATGGGAGGTCTGCGGTTCAAACCCCAGGCCTCCTTGACCCGTGTGGAGCTGGCCCATGCACAGTGCTGATGCGCGCAAGGAGTGCCCTGCCATGCAGGGGTGTGTCCGCATAGGGGAGCCCCACGCGCAGGGAGTGTGCTCTGTAAGGAGAGTCGCCTAGCACAAAAGAAAGTGCAGCCTGCCCAGGAATGGTGCCGCACACATGGAGAGCTAACACAGCAAGATGATGCAACAAAAAGAAACACAGATTCCCGTGCTGCTGACAACACAGAAGCGGACAAAGAAGACGCAACAAATAGACACAGACAACAGACAACTGGGGTGGTTGGGGGGAAGGGAAGAGGAATAAATAAAATAAATCTTTAAAAAAAAAAAGTTTGTGAGTGTCGAGCCAGAACTGATATCCAGATTGGTCTGGCCCTTCCACTGGAAACCACCTCTTGCTCCACTCCCCTTCAGAGCAAGCCCCTTGCTATTCGGCCTTAGGCCCACCCACGCAGGCAGAACAGCCAGCCTCTCCCAGGGAAGGAGGCGGAGAGCCTTCACCTGTGCCAAAGGGCCAGAACCAGCTACATGCCAAGGCCCCTTCCACGTTAGCACCAGGATTCATCAGTGAAAGGCTGAGAACGTACACTGGTGCAGCCATGGTGGAATGCAGGATAATCGTTCCTCCAAGAGCTACACATCGGATTACCATTTGACCAGGCATTTCCTCTCCTAGGTTTATACACCAAAGATTCAAAAACAGCACTCAAACATGCTTATGCACTGATATTCATAGCAGTATTATTTACAATAGCCAAAAGGATGAATGGATAAACACAATGCAGTACATACACACAATGGAATATTATACAGCTGTAAGCAGGAATGAAGTTCTGAAACATACTGCAAGGTGGGTGAGCTGTGAAAACATGCTGAATGAAATAAGTAAGGCTTATAAGGGCAAATACTATAACTAGAAGTAACTAATTGATAGAGACTGAAAGTAGATTAGAAATTACCAGGGGATGGGAAAAATAAAAATAAAGAAGAAAGAAAGATAAGTTACAAATTGTGAGAAAGCATTTACGATACAAAACCGGCAAAGGATTAGTATCAGGAAAATATTCTGTAAATCTACAGTGCAAATAAATCACTGAACAGAAATGGGTGAAATGTATGAACACCTGTTGTTGATGATGAAGCCCACGTGGTCAACAAATACATGAAAAAATATTCCATGTCTTTAGTGATTAAAGAAATCCAAATGACCACAGTGATACTTTTAACTATTGACAATACCATGTCAGACAGCACACACCAACAGGATCTATTCTGCTTTAGGTGGGAATTTAAATTGGTAGACCTACTTTGGAAAATAATTTTGGCACCATCTCATAGGTTGAACATTCGCACACCCTCCACCTGGCGGCGCCATTCCTACCCAGGAGACACACATAAGAACATTTATAACAGTGCTGCACATCAGAGCACCGACCTAGAAACAACTCAAGTGCCCATTAGCAGGGCAGTGGGTGAATCCACTGTGATATATTTCCACAATCAATTACCACACCGTCATCGAAAACAAGTACAGGGATATACAAATTGGGGATGAATCTTCGCAATCTAATATTAAGGGTAAAAAATAAGTCCCAGAAGATTACATACAGCATGATATCCTCTTTATAAAGTTACAAATGTGAAAGAAAAAAAAAAGTGAATGAATAGAAACGTGCAGAGACTTCTGCAGATGTGGGGCAGTGCTTCAGCCTCTGGCTTGGTGGTTAAGAGCAGGAAGTCTGCAGCGGCCAATTCAAACCCCACCTCTACTACTTACTACCTGTGTGACCTTGAACAAGTTATTTAAAGTCTCTGTGCCTTCGTTTGCTCACCTGCAAAAAAGAGAAAATAATGGTACCCACTCATAGGACTATGGCGAGGGCTAAGTTCACTACTAGACATAAAGCATTTAATCCAATGCCCAACACACAGAAAGTGCTGCATAAGTGAGAGCCATCACTATAACCCGGGGCTGGAATCGGGGTCTCCGGGAGACTCTCCTCTGGGCTGACCTGTCCTTCTACGCAGGAACCCACTATGAGAGTAGGACCCGACTCAAGCGGAGTAGAATGTCAATAGCTATGCCATCTGATGATCCTGCCAAGGCCAGGTTCTGTGGTCTTATTTTGTCCCCAGAGGGCCCAGAGTACCCACAGATGTGGGGTGAAGGCCGCCTGCTCCCTGGAAGGTTC
Source organism: Dasypus novemcinctus (assembly GCF_030445035.2). Classification (NCBI taxonomy): domain Eukaryota; kingdom Metazoa; phylum Chordata; class Mammalia; order Cingulata; family Dasypodidae; genus Dasypus; species Dasypus novemcinctus. The sequence continues at coordinate 15,457,004 of NC_080689.1, read as the reverse complement.
TCAGCTCACAGCGAGGGGCCAGCTCTGCACACGGGCAGCAAGCAGAGGCTGGGCCCGGGATGCCACACGTCTGCCCCCAGCCAGTGTGGCCAGGCCCGGGGCAGCTGGTTCAGGACACATCTGTGATCACAGACCAGCGGTGCTTCCAAAAGGTGGCGAGGCTCCTTCCTGAGAGCCCTGTCCAAGCCCTGCCCCAGGACTTAAGGAAAGTCCTTGTGTCCTGGGAAGGGCAAGCCCGTGGCCCTATTAACATGCGTCCTCCACAGCGCGCCCAGACGCTGTCCAAAAGGACTCCAAGCGGAATTGTCCGCATTCCTCTCCCCAGCAGGGATGCCCCAGGAAAGAAGCCAGGGCTGCAGGCTCCAGCCAAAGGATTAAATAACAGTAAATACCAGAGGCAGGGCCCCGGCCACAGACAAGCTGCTGGGCCACAGGTGAAGGGAGAGAAGCACCAGTCCAGGGGAAGCCAAGCAAGAAGTGGGCTGGGGCACAGAAAAGGGTGTCCACGGCTCCCCAGCAAGCCCAGGACGATCTCTAGTGATTATCTCCATGACGGCATCCCCAAATGCCATCAGACACAGCCTGGGAAGGTGGACAGAGAGTCCAGAGGGCCAGCTCTGTCGTAACGACCTAGCTGTGTGACCCTGTGTGACACGCAGCATCTCTCTCCGCTCCAGTCCCCTCATCCCACAAAGGATGGCTTTGAACATGAGGGTCTGAAGAAGTCTCTTGTGGCCTTTAACAGAACATGTACTCACTATTAAAAAACATTTGTGGGAAACGGACTTTGGCCCAGTGGTTAGGGCGCCCGTCTACCATATGGGAGGTACGCGGTTCATACCCCGGGCCTCCTTGACCAGTGTGGAGCTGGCCATGCGCAGTGCTGATGCGCGCAAGGAGTGCCGTGCCACGCAGGGGTGTCCCCCGCATGAGAGCCCCACGCGCAAGGAGTGCGCCCGTAAGGAGAGCCGCCCAGCGTGAAAAGAAAGAGCAGCCTGCCCAGGAATGGCGCCGCCCACACTTCCCGTGCCGCTGACAACAACAGAAGCGGACAAAGAAACAAGACGCAGCAAATAGACACCAAGAACAGACAACCAGGGGAGGGGGGGAAATTAAATAATAAATAAATAAATAAACATTTGTGCCTACAGATTAGTAAATGCAACGCATCCGCTGAAGTTTTTAGTGTCAATTTCCAAAAGGCCCAGGAGATGGACATGTTAACCACTGCAGGGCAATTAACACCAAGACGCTAGGAGAGAAATTAGAGAAATCCTCCAAGTGTTTAGAGATACTCCATGCCAGACTCAAGCTATGACAAAAAGAGGGCACTTAAAAGTGGAAGGCTAATTGTAAAAGGTCAGTAGCTCACAGGAGGGCCACAGGCTGTTTTAAAATACCTTATTAGAAGTCTAAGTCAAAGGAGTACCAAAAAAGCCAAAATAGCAAGTGCTCAGAAAAATAAAACAAAAACTGAGCTATCTGGCACACAGAGAGACTGCCTGAGGGGGAAAGAGGCATCTTTCCAGAAAACAACGTAAGAACAGTTCCAACAAGGGATGTCAGGGGTAGGTGCAAATTGGAACTTAATTAAACAGGTCTCAAAAGAACCGGGGTTTCCAAAATTAAACAGAGAGCTCTTTCAAGGGCCAGGCCACGAAGAGGTGATGAAAACCCAACCACTGGACACTCAGGATTGAAACGCAGACTGTTGTCTGTTGAGAGTAGGGGCATCGCAGAGGAGGAGAGCGGGGAAGCGTTTACCAGCTCCTCACTGACATCTCTCCTTCCCTCTCCCCAGCTCCCAATGCCTGGCTTGGGATCCCAGCTTTAAGGACCACCCACGACCTCCCTGTTTCCCAAGGACTGCAGTGAGTGGGCAGGCGAAGATATCTGTTATTTATCCCTCCCCTCTTTCCAGTGAGCGACCCTCATTTTAGAGAGAACCACATTTGCCCCCCCTCTTTTTTTTAGGTTTATGTGGGGTTTTTTAAATTATTTTTTTAACCATCTGCCAACTGCAAATACATTTGTAAAAGTCTTTCCTTTTCAGAAAAAGGGTCAAAATATTAGGGCTTTTCTCAAAAATCTTCTTCCCTTTATAGTTCCATTTTCCCCTGCTTCTAAAAAGCTCTGGCTTCACACTCTCTGAACAACGACCCTCGAGCTTGTCAGCGTTTGCTCTTCCTGGCCCTCACTCCATGGGGATTCTCTTCTTTCTCTCTCGTCCCCTGGAGTTTTCCTCCTTTTCTTTTCTAACTAGCTTTTTAAAAAATTGAGTTTGTCATAAGCTAGAGGTTCTCTATGCAGCATCTTGTGCATGTGTAAGTTTCTGAATCTTTTCACTGTATAAATCCCCATTGCTCTGACTACCATATTGTGGGGGACGCTCATTCATTCAACTACCAGGAAGCATCTCCTGCAGGCCAGGCTGTCGGTGAGACGTAAAGAGCACAGCACGTCACCTCCCTGATGATACTTAAAATCTGGTCAACACCAAGCCCCTATCTATTGCTGTACATGGAAAAGATGTATAGCATGCACCTGTGCATACCTCCACTCCTCACCCATCACATCCTCTCTGCTTAGTGGACGTTTCATGCCATTAAATTGTGTGCCCATCTCTAGCTCCTCTTCCACACTCACCCAAACCCGGAGAGATCAGTGGACTTTGCCATTACAAGTAGCTGTGACACGGCTGCCAGCTGTCAGCTCAGCCAAGGGCTATGGCTTGCAGGGAGGTGAGATGGCACCGGAATGGACCACTGAGAAGGCATGGCAGAGAGAGGACAAAATGATGATCAAGGAAGTGAGTGTCCTTGTGCCCTCATGAAATGAGGTAAAGAGTTAGGTCCCTGAGCCAGCAGTTTCAGAGTCCACAGGGCAGGTCAGGATGCAGCTGGGGTGTTCAGCAACTACCCACGCAGCCTGGGGGTCCCAGGAACCTGGGAACAGGCACGTTCTGGGTAATTACAGCCTGAGCTTTAGAAGTTCTTCCAGGAAGTGAGAAGAGCAAGATACCAGCGTCTCCAGATATCTGAAGGAAGATGGAAGACACCAAAACGACCTGCAATTGCCAGCACGGAGGAAGATGAGGGAGCCAGTTTTATATGTTAACCCATGTTTTAAAGCCAATTGTGTTAAGCTCATTAATGAGCTCTGTGATAAATATACTTAAGCCATATTTTATGCATTCTTGAGTGCTGGGAAGAGGCTGGGGAAGTTTGAGGATAGTCTATTGACAACAATTTCCCAAGAATCTAATTTCTTGGGAGAATTTATATTAGAAAATCATGACATGGAGATTTAGTATAATGTATACTTTCACAGTAAAATAAACCATTTTCTAAAACTCTCAGAGTTTATTTTTAGCAATCCTTCACTCATTCTGGCATAGCAGAAGGAGCGTGGCATTTGGAATCTAACCTGGGACATTGTTCATTAGCCAGGAAACCTTGGGCAAGACTTGTAACCTTTCAATCCCTTAGTTTGTTCAACTGTAAAATGGAAATACTCAAAAAACCTACTGCCCAGGGTTATTGTAAGGATTTAATGTGATACTGCCCAGGAAAAGTTATTTTCCTTTATATACTAAGTAATACACAAATGTGATTTTCCCTTTAATCTCCAGCTGGTTCTCACGTAAGAAAAACAATTTGGATCTCAAAATGTACAGTGTATTTGTATCTTTCCACAGAATCATTAAAAAAAACAGAGGTGTAAACAACCCAAATATCCATCAGCTGATGGATGGATAAACAAAAAGTAATGTATCCATACGATAGAATGTTATTCAGTCATAAAAATGAATGAAGTACCTTGAAAACATTATGCTAAGCAAAATAAGCTGAAGCAAAAGACCACATAGTATATGATTCCATTCATATGAAATGTCCAGAATGGGGAAATCTATAGAGACATAAAGTAGATTATGGGGTGTTTGGGACTGGGGGAGGAATGAGGAATCAGAGGAGTGGTAGCTAAAGGAAATGGGGGTCTTTTTGAGGTGATGAAAATGCTCTAAAATTAAGTGATGATGGTTGCTCATATCTGTGACTATACTAAAAATAACTTTGAATGGGTGCATTGTAGAGTATGTGAATTATATCTCAAGAAAGCTGTCAAAGAAAGAGGAACTAAGTGACCAGGAAAGTATTTCCCCTCCCCCATCTTATCATCTTGGAGAGTACAGATTGTTTAATCTGATTCCTGTTCCTTAACATGTAAGATCTCTGGCATTCCCTTTGGGACCCAAAATCCAATTGTTATAAATGTTGAGAAATTTTTCTTCATAATTTTAATCCATTACTCCCAATTATTCACCTTTGAACCATGCCCAGTAATTTCTTTTCCTACTGACATTTTAGATGCCAATAGATCCATATTACAAGTTCCCCAAGCTCCACATTTACAAGTCATAGGTGCATTCATCACAATATCCCTCTTGTTGCAGACTGCCCTTAATTTAACCACAGCTACCCCTTTAGTATTTGGCATCTCACCAGAAGAATGTCATAAATTGAAAATTCATAGTGTCAGGGCACATAAGCAGGAGCTCAGTAACTGTATGGTGAATTGAAGTGATTCCAGTGTCCATTCATCTGTGTCAAAATCCGAACTGATCTGTCACCATGGTGTCCTTCGTTGCACTGGCAGCACTAGAGGCAGCAGCAGTATCCAGAGGCCCCAGGGATAGAAATAAGTTTCCAGATTTTAAAATTTAGGTCCTTAAAAAATAGAGTTCTAAGTTGTGCTCTGTAGCTGGAATGTATATTTATTATCCTGCATATATTTAGTTATGGCTTTCCTCCTTCTCTCCCACACTATTCCAGGTTCTGTTTCAAGATGGAAATCTAACTCAAGGCCTGTGTTGACATGGCTACATAAATTACCAAATCTCTATACAAGTGTGTGACAATACAACACAATACAAATGGGCTGCACTACTGTGTGCAATTGACTAATGAAAATTAAATGCCAGATGATAAAAGCGAATTCCTCTAATTGGGAAAATAATGGCTCCCATGGGTGGCATATACTAAAAATACTCTGCATTTTGAAAATGATGCCTGATAAACAGAAGAGACTTTTTTTAAACCTATTATCCTGCTTTTTGCCTCTAAGCATCTCAAATTACGTTCTAATAAGCCGTGATTTCCCCAAACATCCCAGTGAGACTGAGAGCTGGTGTCAGGCTTCTTTTTTTTAAGTATGTACATAAACATAAAGAATTGTTCAGAGCCTGTTGACAAACAGGTAGGTCAGTAGTATATGCCAAACGGCTTTCAAGAAACTGACAATGGGGTGGTGTAAAGAACCATGAATCCAAACTTTAGCAATTTTGACTTCTGTCTCTGAGTTCCTCATTTGTAAAATGAGAGCCTGAGTAGACAAAGATCAATGTTTTTCAAAATGTATCCCCCAAAACAAGCAAAAGACTTGCGATGGAATAGGAGGGAGAAGGGTTGGAAGGGCTGGATTCTAAACCCCCTTTCATTCACATCCTTCATCAACCTGAGAAGCACCTTTTTAAACTGTTTTTTTTGTTCAACAGAGGGGTCTTCTGTTGAAAAAAATAATAATAAATGTTTCAGAAAAACACTAGTCCACAGAAAAACACTAACCACAGTCCCAGTCTATTAGCCTTCGCCATCAAATGATTGGTTATCCATATAATGCAGACCTGGTATGTGAGCTGCCCATCTGTCAACATGTACAGTAAGAAAGAAGCTCATTACTATCTATTAATATTTCTTGTGTACCAACTAAATTTGAGTTAATTTATGGAACAGTTTGGTCAAAACAGGTAACTCTTTAACCAGATTCTTCTATCCTTCTACTGCCTCCTTCCCTGAATGTCACCTAGAAGGTGCTCCCGTGTTTGTGGGCCAGAGAAACCACACAAAGAATGATCAACCAAGCCTTCCATCCTCATCGTAACTTCCAGGCTTTCATTTTTTTGCCTTGCCCTTGTGAAGTCCATCTTCAGACCCAATGGCCTGGCAATCTGGGTTCATGAAGATCCTACAGTCCCCTTGACCTCAGAGAAGCACAAGGGCATGGTGGAGAGAGCAAGAGCAGGACTGATCTGGGTCCAAATGGGACTCAGCCTTTCGGGGGCTCTACAACCAGGTGCCTGCTTCAGGTCTCTGGCCTGTACTTCCTTCTTGTAAAATCCTTAATGTGAAAATGAAGGAAATGTCTGCATCTCAGGGGATGTAACATGGGAGACAGTGCTGAGCCCAGAGCCGCCCTTCATTCAGTGGCCACCCTGGGTCAGCCTGGCTTCTGTTCTCTCCATGCTTAGGCTGCTGAGAAGGACAAGAAAAAGTATCCCTATAGCATGGATCACTTATATCCCAAATTCACTGATTCATAAATGACCCTACTTTCTTCTAAACAGACCTTGCTGTAGGTAAGCAATAGGATCAAAGCTAAATAATAGCTTGGCTGAGCCCTCAGGGCCCCTCCAGAATCCTCGTGGAATTCCCAGTTGATTCTCCATCAGTCACCAAATACCTCATACATGGCACATTCACCCCTTTCCTCTTGACGTCAGCAAAATGCCCTTACCAACCGCTTTTCTCAGCGTATACCCTCGTTGCATCACCTCTAGCCTTTCCTCCCACCCTGTCGATGCCACAGGGACCTCCGCTCTCATCTGCAGTCGTTCCTTGTTTCGTGTTATCATTTGCCATTCATGTACATATTGTCTACGGCTGCTTCTGTGCTACAACAGAGTGGGGTAACTACAACTGAGACTGTCTGTAACCTGCAAAGCCTAAAATATTTACTCTCTGGCCCCTTATAAAAAAGATTTGCTGACCCCTGTATTAAAGCAATTATTAAGTTCATTGGAATTACCTCCTCCACCAAAATGTTTGCCTCTACCGGGCAAAACAAGTCACAATTATCATGTTTATATTCTCCCATAGTGCACAGCATAGGGCTTCGCAAGTGTTTAAATCAAATATTTTCTGAATCGAGTACTCCCTAAAAAAGGATTAATGAGACCCCAGGTCTTGCGTGTTCTCTTATCACTCGGAATATGGTCATTTGACTAGAAAGGAAAAAGAGACACCAGATACTCTAGAGAATTGTTTCAACAATATGCTATTGGTTTTAAATGCACATAGGCTGTGGAAATAAAGCAAGGAAAAGAATTTGCACAAAGTCATGGCAACATAATTAGGTGCAATGGAAGCAATGCTTGGTAATTACACAGACTCCATTAACAATCTGTTCATTCAGGTGTTGTACGATTCCACGGAAAAAAGAATCAACATTTTGGAAGTTTACAACCCATCAGCAATAATCTATTAAAATAAGCTGCCAGTGTGATTGTTAGAGAGGCAAGGCAGATTTTTATCAGTTTTTGTTACAGCTCACATGCCCAACATCATCCAACCCGATTCCATGAAACTTTAAAACAACGATGGTTACTATATCCAAGAGTTCTAGGAAGTTTTCCCTCTCCTTTGTAGTTCTGCCAACTTCCTCAATAATAAGCAATTAACAGGTTTGTTAAAGAAATATTAGCAAACCATTTCATACAACTACAATTTGCATTCAACTTCATGGAAACATCAATTATGGAATTAAGGGCAGACAGTATGATTTCCACCCCTACGCCAACCCGGAATGGGAATACGATCACGATCCTCAGTCACTGTCAGCTTGAGAACTCTGACCAGCATAGAAAAGTGGATATTGCTTGTGGGGAATTCATAAAAGACAGCAAGAGCTGCTGGGAGCGCCAGCCGCTGACAACGATGCAAACATCGTTATCAAACATAAAAGTTATTTTATGCAAACATAAAAGCTGTATTTACTGGGCTTTTAATTTTGATTTTGATTATTTAACAACTCAAAAAATTGATACTTCCTGGGTATATATTTGAAAAAAGTTAGGGAGTCATGGGGGTGGGGGCATGGACACATAAAAATGGAGAATACTGATACAAATAAAACAAGGTCTTTTTTTAAATTTTAAGTTCATTAAACAATATCTCTTTGGGAGAGATATTTAGAATCCTAGAGAGGGAACCATTTTCCTCCAAGAGGCACAGGAAGCCAAAATGGTTGAACAAATAAATTCACCTAATAGATGCCTGCTGAGCAACGGGGTATCGGGTGGAGCCTGACGTTTAAAAGCATACAGTTACCGCCAGGAAGGTCTCAGGCACAGGTAACTCCAGATTGCACTTGGCCAGACCTCACGCCATCTCTTTCTCACGATATTTGAGGCTTCTCTGTCTCTGTGGGGTATTGTAGACAGTGTTTTCCATTCCAGAAGAAACATAATACGGTCAGCAAGGTCACCAGCTCTCTAGCAGGAGCCTCCACTAGAAGGGGCATGGAAGCATCTCTCCAAATCCTGGGGGTCACTTAACCCAGTACTTCTGAAGGCTTTCAGCTGGAGCAATCAGGTTTCCAGTCCAGTAACCTAATTCTCCCTTCCTAATGACTCACACAGGGAGAGCCTGGGTCCTTAATTCCCCTGCATTTTCAGCCCTGTTTGGAAGTTAGAAGGTACTGGCATCGAGCTGCCTCCTTCCCACAGAAGAAGCTCCTGTTTTTCAGATTGAATAGAGCACTTTAAAATATTTTCAGATTCTTTTATTAAATAAAGGAAAAGGTGCTAGAATAAATGCCAGCTGCTATACAATGCCCCAGAAAAGCAAACACGTTCCCCCTTTCAATAGCACCTACAGAAGCCTAGAAAGTGGGAGCCATTTTTACTCTATTCACAGACGTCAATAAATAACTAAATTGTAATACTTTGCTCTGGCGACGGCATCTTTCAGAAAGCCTCCAAAGTCACAAGCACCATTTAACAACACGCACCCATTTGATCATACAAAAACAAAAGCAAACCCAAAATCCTTTTCTTTTTAAACATCTTATAGGGAGCCCAGAATTAGAATGATTTCACTCTCACCACAAAGCAAAGCGTGGCAACATTTTGTTGTTTGACAAAGAGGAAAGCATCAACTAAATCTCCTTTACCAATGTAATCATGATGATGGGAGGGGCTATTATGCTGGAAATGGTCACTAGTGCGGGTGATAAACCAAATTTGGGGAAAGCACACGCCCCAGGGGAGAGGTGCGCATGCCCTGGGGCATTTGTAAACAGTGCGGCCCCTGCAATAGATATTCGCAGCCCAGTGGAAAACAGCAGGCTCCTTGGAACCCAGGAGGTGGTGACCCCAGCCTTGAGGAAAAGAGGAAAGAGAAGTCGAGCTCCAGACCAGGCAGCCTTCTTTTGTTTCCCAGGATGTGATACGAACAAAAGCCCAGGAATTTCCTGGTGGCGGGAGGGGAGTGGGGGGCCAGAGCCTCCTCTAGTTGTCCCGGGCAGGGAGGCCCACCTGGGTTCTCTCTGAGTCTCTCACTGTTGAAAACCATGTGCTATTTCCCCAGTCCATCAAAGCTCTGAAGCCCTCCCGTGAGAATGCAGGCCTGCAAGTGGAAACCATCACCTCCTTCTAGGGTGTAGCTGTGACCAGTGGGTGGGATGTCCACCCAAGGAAGTGAAATCGGGTGGGGGGTGGTTCCACATCTTGCACCCCTCTGCATCCCTTGCACCCGGCAGCAAAGGGCCTGGGCTTTCAAAAGGAGGCTTCTCGGAGAGTAGTCACACAGGGCCCTTTTAATATTCGCTCAAATTCTGTGGAAAAGTGACCAGGTGAGGGGCTCTTGGGAAGAGGGCAGCACCTAGAAAGCACCCATATAGGTGCGGAGTAAGCTGCAGTACCCTTGTGATCCATGCATGCAGATGGCCTTAAAAATGGGTCTGCAGCAAGCCTAACATCTGTGTGTGCATGTATCACACACGCACGTGTTTGTGCATATGTGCATGCATGAGCGTGTGTGTAGCTGTAAGCCCCGATCCTGCTCATCTGGGGTCGTTTTACATGATGCCATTTTGAAAAAGCCTATAGTTGACTTTCACACTCTGGAACAAAAACTTCATGAATTCAGTCTAAATAGAGGTGACTAAAGAGCCCAATCAGATTGATGAATTTTTTTAACCGGGCGATCAGAGAGATTTCAAACAGATTTTTAAAAACTCAGTCTAATATCAAAGGCAAAACAAAGCCTTTGGGAATAATTGGTTGCAATGACAAAGAAGTGCTAGGCACTTCATGGACAGGGGTCCTCTCTGTCTTACCCTGAAATTCTGGGGCCCAGCATAGAGTGTGCGTGTGGTGCTCAACAAACAGCGCTTGAGTGAGCGACATGTGTCAGGTTTGGCAGAGGCTCATGGGAGAGCCGGGTAGCAGGGCAAGGGCTGAGCTCTGCCTGTGTGAGTCATCAAAATTTCCTACCTATGTCAATGTGGGAGAAACTAATGGCCTCTCAGTTTCCATCCAGTTATGATGTTCTTTTATGTTATAAACTGGGCAAATCAAAAGACCCCCAGAATCCTATGTTTACCTGGCCCAATAGTTGGCAAGGTAAGACAAAGGCAAAATTAGTATTAATAGTATGAACATAACGCAGGAGATACCTGCTGGGTGCCTTCTCTTTCCCATGTACTACTAAATCCTCACAAATGTGCTACAAGGCCTTATACAGGACCCACGATTAGGAGAAAAGCTAAAAAGATGCCTCTCCTGCAGTGATAACAGAGGAATCTCTATGCTGATCTAAAGCCCCATTCAAAGGAGGAACTGTCCTCTGATTCATTTTTAACTCTGGGGCAAGGGGATTTCTGTTTGCTTCAGAAGTCTCTAGAAATATTAAGCACAAAATGAGTTTCTCATTTAAGGTTGGGGAATGGGGCCTACATGCTTGTACATTACAGATAACTTAACCTCACGGAGTGCAGTCCAGCGCGCTGGTTAAGAACATGCACTCCGAAGCCACGTGGCCTGGGTTCAAATCCTGACTCTTCCTCTTCTTAGCTGTGTGACTTCACACAAGTTCCTCAACCTCTCCGTGCCTCAGGGTCCTCATCGGTAGAATGCGGATGGTGGCAGTACCTGCTTTGTGGGGCTGTGGTAAGAATTAGATGAATTAACGTATGCAGAATGCTCAGGAAAGTGTCGAGTACATGAAAGGCACTCAAGTTACCCTCTTCATTTCAGTGGAGCAAAAGTAAGAGTTTTAGTAAATGGAAGTTCCAGATACCAGGAAAATTATCGAAAGCGGCACTTCAAGGACACCAAGATGAAGCATGACCCCTTCTGAAGTTAAAATCACCCTGGGAATGTAAAACACAGGCTCATCACTGGGTCAAGGGTATAAAATACCCATCCGAGCAACTAAGGGGAAAAACACCACACAGGATGGTAGGAAACATGCTAGCAACAGCCGAGGCCAGGCCCTGCCGGTGGAGCACAGGGGCACAGAGCCAGGCCCGACGAGGGCGGGGAAGGGAGAACGGCAAGGGCAGGACAGGCTGCTCCACATCAGCGCGTGGCTTGACGGCTTCAGGGCATGCTAGAAAGCCCGAAGCCCCGAGACACTGTGGCTGAACTTCACCCGCCACAGAGCAAAGGTTACTTACTAAATTGTTCAGGTGCCAGTTTCACCATCGAAAACCACAAGGTCAATTCCTGACTGAGTTCTGTTTGTCTAAAATTTGTGAAGCTCCCCACTTCCTGTCCAGAAGCCGTCTTGTCCACCTAATGAAATAGGATGTCCTTGGCTGTCCCGCTCCGGGCCCTTGGCTCAGGTTCATCTGCCATTCACAGGGGCAGGAAAAACCACCTCCTGCCCACCAGCCACTGGGGTGTCCACACCCAGCTCTCTGTCTGCCAAAAGTCTTTGCCCCATGACAAGTGCATTCCTCAACATTTTCTGTTTTTCAAGTAAATGGGAGGTCCTAAGTTTATTCTGTTAAATTGATTTGCCTGTTCAGATCATGGATTTTAAACTAGACTTTTTATTTAGGTTCCCAAAGAAAACAAACACAGCTGTCTTCACTCTTCCGTAATGCTCTAACAAACCAATTTTTTACTATTAAAAAAATACACACACCCACTTAACTTCTCTCACATGGGATTTTAGTCACAATTAATTCTGAAAGAACCATTTACTTGACAACATGTCCCTGTCAAGTTATTCTTCCACTTGGGCAACATATTGAAAAATAATCACCCTTCACATCTCAACGGAAGAGAAATTTTAGCAGCCAGGTAAAATATTCCATGTGCAATCCAAACTGCCTACCAATGGATATATTCTATTCTGATCACTTTTTATTCTCTCAGTGGCATAACTCGGCCCCAGACAAAGAAATTGGCAGTACCCAAACAGCAGATAAATATGTTCCATATTTTAATACCAGGTCAGCACGGTTACGGTATAACATATTATTCACAGGCATCTACAATGTTTTCATGCGGAGAAAAATGGTAAATGCAAGTTATTTTCTTATACTCTATTGTCTAATGAAGCCATTGTCTTCTGAGGACCTGCCTCAATGACAAACATCAATTTTCCCCATTTTTCTGCCTAGCCACCCAACTGCCTAATTAGATCTGGCAATACCATCTTGAATGTGGCATAACTCCCAAACTCTGCAAGTCCAAAACACAAAGTCCTGCCAGGACAGGACCCTGCACTTCCAAGGAAAAGGATGGAGACTGAGGAGCTGCTTCTCAGAGCGGCAGGGAGTGGGGGAGCTCAGCTGTGGGACGAAGCTGACAGGGGTGCGCTCCTCTCTCTAGGGGGGCGAAGGCACAAGAGGCCCCCAGAGTTGTGGGGGCGGGGCGGGGGGGAGCCAAGCAACAAGGAAGAAGGGGAGCAGAAGGCCAGCAAAGTGTCTGAGTACCCCTACACTCTTACCCCCTCAAGCCACCTGCACAGGAGTCTGGGGAGAGCCCCCAGGCACTTCCACTAAGGCGGCTGCTGGTCTGCATTGAGCTTTCCCAGGCGGCAGCCCAGACAACGCCTGCTACATCTTTCTCCATTTGAAAAACTGCGTTTCTGTGTTTTATTTTGCTAGGAAACTCTGGGCCATTGAGCAATCAATGTCTGTTTTTATGAATAGGGATCTGAACCTGCTAATTTGGAGTGTGTGTGTTTTTGTGTGTTTAGTTTGCTTTAACCAGGAAACAATGCAGGAGGTTTCCAGATCTCAGAAGGGAAAGAGTAGAAGTTCAGACAACCCCAGAAGGAGATAAGGATTTACCCAAATGCCACAGTCAAGCGCCACCAGGCAGGCCCACGGCAGGAATGGGACGCTCAGGAAGCCTCCTTGTAACCTCAAAAACACGGCGTCTACAGGAAGCTTGTGAGAGACCAGAGAAAGCATCCAGGGCCCAACGAGCGCTGTCATTTAATCCCCTCCAGGGACTGCTATCTTTTATAGATGGGGGAAAGTGAGGCTTCAAGGAGCTCAGACGCTCACCTCTAGCTAGTAAGCCCAGTAATGGGAATTGAAACCCAGGCCTATCAGATTCCAAAGCCATACTCCTCACTGCTGGGCCACGGCATGTCCTGGGCTAGCGGGACAACGAACTTGATCTACTTTGGGACATTTAGCGCCAATATTTATTAGCTGTGTGATCTTGGATGGGTAATTTAACCTCTCTGGGTCCTACCTCCTTATCTGTAAAGGGGATAAATAATTCCTGACTTGACAGAGCTGCTGTTAGAATTAAATACTCCATGGAGGAAAGTATTGAGAGAATTGGTTTTGTTTTCGTTCTAAGGATGTAAAATAGTGAGCAGAGTTGCAGAATAGGAAGAAGTTAATTTCTAGATTATTTTCTTTAAACACCACAGTAACAATTGTCAAGAATTTGGTCTACCACTCAAATGTTCTAGTCCTAGTCTGCATACAAAAATCAAGCTTTTTTAAAAATCACACACAACAAAAAGAACAAAAGTCAGGGCTTTTAGAGGACCATTTAAACCTCTCTAGCCTTTAGTTTCCACATCATAAAAGTATGGACGTTGAATTAACTATAGGTGCCTAAACAGAGGGTAAAATTTTGTTTCCAAAAGTGTAACTCAGAAAAGGCAGGCTCTTATATTCCAAAGTATTCTGCCAATGACTTTATTAAGAACTCCAAAGTAGTATTTGGAGAAGACACACAAGCCTGCCACTAACTCAGTCAAGAGTGGTTTTAGGATGTGTTTTTTGAGAATCAGTATAAAAGAGGCAAAGTAAATTAACACAGATTGAGTAATTAATCCCAAAGGAATGACTCATGATTCCTAGTGCTGGATGACATTGTAAACAATCCTTTAAAGATCACTTAAAAGAAAAGAAAAAAAATCCAGGATGTTTAAAAAAAAAAAAACTAAACTGTCCCAGTGTTGAGTGAGTAGGTAATTGTGGCTAGGACAAAAAGTGATTAGAAACTCCGTCATCCAACATAGTCATGTATACAGATAATGTGCTCTGAAATGTGTTGGGAGACCAAAAAAGTGGGTGATAAAGATACCAATGACATAGATGCAATGGAAATTTTTGAATTAAAGTATTTATGAAATATGATAGTGGAAAAGGGTTTTTAATTAATATATTTTTACACAATTTTAATATGTAACCAAATATTAGAAATAAACATTTGCATATTCCATCTACATTCCTAGAAATTCAAATGTTCAAACTGGCCTGACACTTTATGTTCACACTAGAAAAGTGGGAAATCATTTAAATTAGGAGGTACCGTATATTTAGACAAATACAGTAGGTGATATAAATGGTAGGATGCCACCAGCTTGTTCGCAAAGCATTAGAATTTGACTAGATGCTGATGCGCGCAAGGAGTGCCCTGCCACGCAGGGGTGTCCCCCGCGTAGGGGAGCCCCACGCGCAAGGAGTGTGCCCTGTAAGGAGAGCCGCCCACACTTTCCATGCTGCTGACGACAACAGAAGTGGACAAACAAGACGCAGCAAATAGACACAGAGAACAGACAACCGGGGGAGGGGGAGGAATTAAATAAATAAATCTTTAAAAAAAAAAAATGAATTTGACTAGAGCCGTCAATTATCCATTCATTCATCTCCTTATTTATTTGTTCATTCAACAAATATTTATAGTGCAACCTCCATATGCCTTCCATGTCCCAAGAACAATCATGAATAAACAACTCACAATGGGAGATAAGACTTTTGTAGACAACTTTCTGGGACCTCTTTATGCTCTAACAGGTTATGTTTTTAACACTTTTTTAAAATTGTTCAGATTTGTAGCCTATACATGTTTATCACCTGAAGAACTCAAAAAAATTACAAAAGCAGGCTTCTCCCCTGAGCAAGGAATGAACATCACTCAACTAGTCCAAGGCTCTTGCAAGAGCCAAGCTCGGAAGTCTGGGGAGGCCCATTCAGGTCTCTAGCAAATATAATAATATAGTTGCAATAAGACCGAAAAGGGGAAACTAGAGAGTAATTTTAGTATAGTTAACATTGTAAACTTAAAACCTGCCAGGACCAAGAAAAAACAGGTGTAGATCATGGAAAAATGGGCTTTAGAGAGTAGCATGGAGGAAGTATGCACAAGGATGCAAAGAAACTAAGAGAATAAACAAAGGCAGAGAGTTGGGTGGAATCCCAGCATCCGCTGCCCTGGCTGAAGAAGGGACAGTGCAGTGGGAGAAAGTATGAAACCAAAGGGTAGAAGGCCATGGTGGGCAGGTGAGGAATTTGGATTTGCCATGTTCAGTAACAGCAACCGTAGGTTCTGAAACCAGAACTGACGATAATAAAAGCAGCTTTTAATGAAGATTACTCTATTAGAAGTACGTAGTATGGTATAGATTGGAGGAGTAATGGATTGCAGACTTTCAGGTTTCTTGCGTTTTTGATGGTGTGTGAGTGTGTGTGTGTGTGTGCGCGCGCACATGCTTGGGTATGTCTAGTAGTAGAATCCTTTCTTCACACAAATTTTACACAGCTAAATGCAACATGGTATCCTAGACTGGATCCTGAAATGGAAAGAGGACTGGAGTGGAAAAACAGGTGAAATCTGGATAGTCTGCAATTTAGTTAACGGTAATGTACCAATGTTAATTTCTTAGTTTTGACAACTGTACCCTGATTGCATAAGATGTGAACATCAGGAGAAACTGGGTGACGAGTATATGGGAATTTTCTGTACTATTTTTTCAACTTTTCCTTAAATCTAAACTTACTCCAAAATAAAAGGTGGTTTTTTTTTAATTAAAAAATGACATGGAAGTCCAACACTTAAAACAGAGGGGGTGGAATGGCTCTGTTTTAGGACCTAGCCGCTCAGCTCCTGCCAGGCCAGTCCAGCATGAGAACGGTAAGCTTTCCAGAAGAGATGAATAATGAAATAAGCAGAATCAGAAATTTGCCATCCAAGAAACCTTCTGCAAACAGAGTAAGCACACTGCACAGAGGAATTCAGTAACGTATTCAGTAGTAAAGAGCCATCAACAAGGAGCCTTGCAGTTCTTTCCAAGTGAATTCGCCCCCAGATTCAGACCCTGGTTCAAAGCCCAGGAAGTCCATGGGACTGCACCCTCAGCTGATGGGGCTACAGGAAGTCACCGGACCCAAGAGAAGCCAGTTCATTGGCCGGCTAGTGACCTATGGTACAAGCTGCTTTGAAATGATTCTCTTGACCAATCAGATTGCCCCTTTTGGGAACTGGACTCAAGAAACAGGAAGAGAATAAGTCATTAATGGTAGCTGCAGAACCAGCAAAGATGCCAAGAGGTTGAGACAGAGAGGTAAAGTAAAGCCCAGTCACGTAGAGAAGGCTGCTCAAGGTGGCGATTGGGAAAGAGGTGGGCAGAGGGGCCAGGCCACACAGACCCCTGATGCTGACAGTGTAACCCTGATGCTAGCAGACCAGAGAGAATTCCACCGCCAGCTAAGCAGTCGTCCCATGCCTGACTCCTGTGTTTCCTGCACCCTCCTGACACCTGATTGCTCAGCCATGCCTGGTCCCCATGCAGGGGGATCCTTACAAATAAGCTGCCACCACTTGAGGGAATTTGAGTGAGTCTATTTCTTGCAACCAGAGAGGCCTAAAAATATCTTTGGGCCAGAACAGACCAACCTCTAATTTGTTTAATAACCCTAGTTCTTGATTCAGTGATTTTTTTTTTGTCCCCCTTTTTTCCTCTTACGATGAACACTTCCAGGGTGGTAGGAGGCAGTGTGGTTCAACCTCAAGAGCCCTGGGCTGGCAGTTAGGAGCTTTGAGAAGGGGAGGGGACGGGGGACACCATCTCAGGAACCAAGCACCTGGCCCCGGGCCTCTAGGATTCTACACTTCATCGAATACAGGAGTTTTGGCTCGTTTCCAGAAGCTCCAAAAGTCTATATTGATTTTCTTACATTATCCTCTTACATCTTGGCCATCACCTCCAAAATCAGAGGATGAAAAGGGCTGCCTGTTGGAACAGGAAGTAAAATCTAATTTTGAGTGTCTCAATTTCCACACAGCTGTGAGATATATATTTCCCTGGTCAGAAACACTGTACATCGTACTCACTTGCTCTCAGCTGCCATGGTATTCTTTACTTACAGACTCATTCTGGTAAAAATAAGAAGAAATACACACACACACAATATCATTACAATCTAAAAGAAAAAAAATTCCTTTAAAACCTCCAGACACACTCAAAAAGTCAATTTCAATATCTTACACTAAGAATATTAAGATATCCGTAACCACTTTCTCAGGAGGTTTCGATGAAGTCATCATTTAATTCATTAATTCAGTGAATATGTACATATTCATTTCTCTGTAACACAATTATTTTGCTCATTAAACATTTTGTGCTGCCAGAGACACCTAGGAAATCTAATAAGCAGTTTCCAGAACTATACAACACACCAATTAAAAATGTTAATTAGATCTAAATGAACAGCACAAGAAATTTAACAAAGTGAATTCCAGGGAAGGAAAAAGGAAGACTATAATAAATAAGTGAGCCAATGGCCATGCCATCAGTTCTGCCTTGCTCTCCCACCACAGATGTTTTGATTCTGAACAACATTATGTTTGAATCCAAAGGTCTTTGATAAGGTGGAAAAGTTAGCATTAATACTACATAGTAATGTTGGCAATAATCCCTGAGTAACATACTGAATATAATATAGTAATATACATAACCATACAGATATGATGTCTCTAGAACACCAGGTAAAGGAAATGACATAAGATTCACATAGAGCCACAAATGCACTGCATTGACAAGACAAAAGCAAATTAAAGATTCTAAGCTGGACCCATAAATATTCCTTAATCGTACTCAGTATTTATCAGGTTCTAGTATTTGCTTGAGCTCTACAAATAGGAATAGAAGAGCGCAAAAAATTAAAACAAGAGGGAAACAAAAAAAGTGTGAGACCTGCTTTCTTGAAGATAATACAGAAGACTTCTGACTTTGTGATGTATGAAATATACACAAGTTGTGGAGTCCCATATTCTTTTTCACCCAAAGAAGGGCTAGATTTAGAGTGCAGAGGATGGATTTGATTTAGATGTAAGAAGGGAAAGTGTTTTTTGTTTTACGTTCTGGTTGGCTTTTTGTTTGCCTTAACATAGAAACATACTGGGACGATTTTATTAGAAAGAAATATAGAATCTTCTTTAAATCTCCTGGGGTTTGTTTGGGGTTTTTTTGTTGGTGCTGGTGGTGTCCAGTCGATGGTGGGTCACTGTCTGTGTTGTACAATCCCATGGCTTTTTAAATTTTTATTCTATTATAGTAACATGTGCATGAATCTGCAGGTACAACATTGATTTCACTTGCAATGCCAAGGGGACCATGGAACTTCCAAAGACCAGACATGGGCTCTAGGGAGCCATGATCCCCAAGGTAAAAATGTCCCTGCCCCACACTACTACAAGGTGGTAAGAATATGATGATGCATGGGAAAAAGACAATTAATGTAACTTATGGTCTAGAGTTAAGAGCAATATTCTAATATTCTTATATCAATGTCCAAGAAGGTACTATATCAGTGCTAAGGATCAATAACAAGATGTGTGTGGGATTTTTTCTTTTGGACTAAGGAAAACATTCAAAAGTTTATTGGGGCAATGACTGCACAACTCTGTGATGAAAGTGAGAACCACTGAGTATATACTTTCAATAGAAAGTACAAGGCATGGGTCTGTATAACACAGTGAACCATGTGGTGAAAGATGGACTATGGTTAACAGTACAAATATGAGTGTTCTCTCATGAACTATAACAAATGTACAATACGAATACATGGTGTTAATAATAGGGGGTACAGAAAAAATATACCAAACGTACACCACAGACCATAGTTAGTGGTAATAGTCTGATGATGTTCTTTCATAATCTGTAACAAATGTTTCACAACAATGCAATGTATTGGTGGAGGGGTGATGTATGGGAATTCTGCACATTATCCATGGTTTGTTTTGTAAGCTTACAACTTCTCTAATTAATTTTTGCAAATGCCCCTGCCCCAAACAATGTCATGTTCAATTAGTGCATGCCTGAGGAGGGCCTGGTTGGTTATGTTCACTGTTCCCATGACAAAAGAAAATAATCACCATTCACTGGGCCCCTTCTATGCATCAGCCCAATGCTAGACCCTTAGTCCTGGTGTTTAATAATCCTGCAAAGGAAGGGATCATCCTCCCCGTTTACATCTGAGAAAAGAAGAGTCCCTGTTATCCATGCCCCAGGGTTAGCTGCATCTGTGAAGAGAAACTGTCTCTTTGAGATTAAGGCAAATGATTAATCTCAGCATCCCTGAGGAAAAGCTTGTCACAAGTGATCTTTTCAGATAAACAGAGCCCATTGTCTCAGGTTTCAGAACGTTTAAAACTAACCTCTTCCAGGTCACACAAGTAGGTGACAAAGTTAGGAGGGAGCCTGGTCACCTGACTCCCAGTGCAGGGCTTTCTCCATCAAACCATGTGCTTCACCCCCCATTAATCTTCTCTTCCCACCTCCAGGAGCTTAGTAGAGGCCCTCATGCCTCATCTAGAATGCAAAGTCTCCTACGTGATTTTCTTACCATCAGCCTCACCCCCTATAAATCCATCTTCTCCCTGCAGCCACAGTGCTCTTTCTAACCCAAAAACACATGTCTCTGCTGAAATCCATTCAAGGATGCCTCACTACCTAATAAATAAGGTTTGTAGTTGAGCCTGACCCCTGACTACATATCAGCCTCCTTACTTGCTTCTATGCCCCTGATGTCTTTTGATCCAGAAATCCTGAACAACCCTTGTTCTCCTAAAAACATAACATTCCTTTCAAGATGGTGTTCTTTCTACTTGGGGTATCTATTTCATTACTCTTCTTCTGTCTTCTTATAGAACACCTCCGTCCAGCCCTCTCTGAAATCATCAGTTCAACTGACTAACCTCCTCCAATGTAATCTGTATTTTATGAACCTCTATAATTACTACTTAACCCAAGCATTACAAAATAATTATTGTACAAATCTGCTTTTCCTCTTACTAGGCTGTATATTGGTTATTACCCTTTGAATTCTCAACAGTTAGCACGGTGCCAAGCAAAGAGCAGGAACCCAGAAAATGCAGGTTGATTGAATTCTTCCAATATGTCAAGCAAAAGGAGACTGAGCACAAGTGAAGACAGAGGGTCTCTTGTGGATATAATATATAGAATATCATTTAGATGAATGGGTCTTTTCTGCTTGCTGTCTTGATTCATTTCAATCTAAGTGATCCAGATAAATGAATTTTTCCTGTTTTCTGTATTACTACAAAACGTTCAAAGAACACCGGGAGTGGGGAGGAATGACAGTAACTATGCAATAATAATTAAAATGAAAAGCTAAAAAGAAAATTTCAAAAAATTAATCTACTGGCATGACAGCTTAAAGCTGGTAAAGAAAAATTAATTATCTGCCATTTCAGATTTTTTATTAATCCTATTGACTGCACTGATCAAAATTACTCGAGTTTTATTTTCAATATACCCAGAACAGTCCTTTATTCAAGGAATTCCTTTTTCTGGAGATCTTTAAAAACAATATTTCTACTGTGTATGTATAGAGGAAGTGGTATATGAGAATTCGGTACTTTCTGCATGATTTTTCTCTAAACCCAAAACAGTTCTAATAAAAAAAAATTTTTTTAACTAAATGAAAAAAAAAAGTTTCTGCTCAGAACTCCCTTTTAAGCCAAAGCAATAACATAAGATTTCAGATTTGCTACTCATACAATTGAACAGTCATAGTACTAGCCCTATTAAAGGGAGCTTTGGCTACACTGAAGGAATGCTAGAGGACACGTGATGTAGTACAAAGACCACAGTCTTTAACTCAAAGACAGGTTTTAATTCTGGCTTGGTCACTCAACCTACTTTGCAATTGTGGCCCACATGCTTAACTTCTAAGCCTCATGTACCTGCTCTGCCCCTATCCACATTCCCAGCTATAAAATGGAGATATCAGCTACCAATCGCCAAGAGGTACTGTGAAGAAAAAATTGAAATAAAATTAAAAGTACCCAGCACCATAAGTGGGACATAGTAAAGGTTCCCAAATGTTTGTTCCTTTTCCCCTTTGTCAAAACAAAGCACCTGTCAGTTCTCTTTATCATAGATAACTGAACAATTTCCACCTTACTCTTTGAAATATTAAAATGGTTAGGGGACTTCCACTATTATCTTCATGGACTCCAAGGCTTCCAGAAGCCTCCAGATGGGAACCCCTGCCATGTGGCATGGGCCCTCCTGTCATCAGGGTACCCAAAGCCACTCTGGACCATGGGGAAAGTCATGGAGACATGGACGGAGCAGACTATCAGACTACACTGCTTCACCATCTTCTGATATTTGATATGAATGAAGCCCAAAGAGTATTTTTCACTGCTGATGCCAATCTCAAATACTCAGTACCCATGGCCTGAACCAGACATCTGTTTTAAAGGACATAAGAATTGGACCACACTGAATTCCACATTCCTTAGGAGAACATTCCAGATGAAGCAACATAGCAAAATAGCTGATTTTTAATATCCACTTCCAAGGATTACGGTAGCTTTCCACTCCCATCTCATGCCTTTGGTCAAACGGTGGCCTAAACTGGGATCATTGCAAACAGCACAGTCATACTAGTGTTAAGTTCATGCTTTCTTCTCAACTGTTGTTTTTACTCCAAGGAGTAGATTGCCTACTATATTTGTGCTTGCCTCATGCCTCCTGTTAACATTCTACCATCTACTGTGTCTTGAATGGAGGTAAGCAGTGGTTTCTTATTGGGCCTGATAGTAAATATTTTAGGTGTTGCAGGCCGTAAGGTCTCTGTTAGTAGCAACTACTCGACTCTGCTGTTGTAGCACAAAGCAACCATAGACAATATGGAAACGAATGAGTGTGGTTGTGTTCAAAAAAAACTTTATTTACCAAAACAGGTGGCCGGCCCATGGGCTGTGGTTTGTTGCAGTTTGTGAGTATGGCCTTGCCTGTGGAGAAATGAAGAACTAGTTCATTTATTCAAATGAGAATAACCCAACTTTACCTGAAATCATGAGATACTAGACACTCAAGTCAGGGGTGATTTGGTTGAGAGCTGAAAGAACACAGGAGGCAAATCAAAAGGAGAGAACCAAAGCACAGGCTCTGTCACCTCTTCATCTTAATTACGAGTTTTCGAAATAGGTGATCTTTAATGTTCTACACTCCTGCGATTCTAAAACCTATGACTATATTTGATTATCATGAAGAAAAAAGATTCTAAAACCCTAGTTGTAACTTTTAAAAATCTGAGTAAAAAAAATAACATATGCTCATTGTAAAATTTAAACTAGACCAAAAATATGAAGAAGAAAGTTAAAATTCAACCTGAAATCCTACCACCCAGAGATAACCAATGTGGGCATTTTGGTAAACAGTCTTCCCAATATCTCTGAAAAGGGATACACAAAAGTTTACATA
The DNA here is from genome assembly GCF_030445035.2 of Dasypus novemcinctus. Taxonomy (NCBI): domain Eukaryota; kingdom Metazoa; phylum Chordata; class Mammalia; order Cingulata; family Dasypodidae; genus Dasypus; species Dasypus novemcinctus. The sequence goes on along the minus strand of NC_080689.1, from coordinate 15,434,160 downwards.
CTACACATGCTGCTGTCATACAACAATCAGTCATGAATAGTTTTCCACAATAATAATTACATGCATATCCAAGTAATTATTTTGAACTTGCATATTGTTTTTGGAAAGAAATACTAGACAACTAAAACATTCCTCTTCTATAATATATACCAAATGAGGTTAAATCCTGGGACTAGAAAACTAATGAGACCATTTCTAGAATCCACACATGGTTGTGTTTCTTCGTCACTACAAAACATCCAGCCTGCCAGACCAGAAGTTTCCCTGTGTAGGTGTGCCTCCCACTTTCAGGTAATAGGAAGGTAAATGAACAGCCCTAATAGAGAAGGTGGCTACATCGGCCTGCCCAATAACTGCTGCCTCATCCCTGGGTGCTAGCAACTAGTGCAGCTGATTAAAAACACCAAGATGAGTGATTAGGCAAAGCCATAAACCAACTGACATTATTTGGAATAACACAGTGGGGTATTTTTTGTTGCTGTTGTTGTTTAAAAAAAAAAGAAAGAAAACACAATTATGCAATTAAAGGGTCTTTTTCATTCCTAACACTAAGGGGATAAAAGTTTGATATCTCAATAGCATTAATTTTTTTTTTAAATTACACACATAGCCACAGGAAAGGGGAGACCACCACAGACCGGGAGAATGGACAGTGAAGATTAGTGCATGCTAAAGAGCTCTGACCCATTGGTTTACTTCAAACACGAAGGAAACCTGCAAGCACTTTTCAGGAATGTGCGGGTCCAAAGCTGAAGAGTGTGGTGCACATGGCTCTCTCCCACAGATGACACGCTTGGTGACCCCATGCATCAGAACCGCATTCAGGCAACTTGGATGCCTACGAATCCTGACACTTGGAGCTAACTGACAGCTTACTCATCACCGCACTCCAGATGGCTGTGGTAGAAAGGAAAGCTCTCCATCCAGCTCTGCCTTTGGGTCACTTCTTAGAATTTGAAAATGACATGCATATCAGGTTTTCCCTTATGCTCCAAACCAAGCAACCAAACAGGCACTAATGAAACCCCACAGTCCTGGATGCTGCCTTTTATTGGGAAACAGGGGCAACTCAGCTAAAAATCATGCTAAAAATGAAGTTTTACCACAGCCAAAGGAAGGAGTTATGATTCACTTCTCTGCACATTCATGTATTTTATGGGAACACAAAATGAGATTTTCAAACATGGGTCCATAAAAAACAAAAATATAATACCTTCATTCTTTGAAAGAGATGCCAGCTTGAAGCCAGCCATTCACTCATGCCAATCTGGTGTGTTCAGGCTGCCGGCAGGCCCTGAAGGGCCCTCTGAGGGGCAGGGGCCTGAAGCTGGAGGGGAACTCTACAAGGTGGTCGCAGGCCCACCGGGCAATGGCACAGGTGAGGGGCAATTGGAGGTTGAGCTTCTAGAAGGCATCAACCACACCAAACTCCCAAAGTCCCAGACTAGACAACCCTGCAGAACCACCCATTTCACTCCCCGACAGGAAACTTTTCAGGTGCAGTTCTGCACAGATAATATACAGTGAGAAGGAAATGACACTCAGGTGTTCTGTGTTCTAATGCATTTTATTGTCTACAAGAATTCTAACGGTCCCTGTGAGCCCAGGGAATTGTTCTTTGAGCGTCTCTATAAATATAAAAGAAAGAAAAGCTTGGAGGATAAGGAAAGATCTTGAGTAAAGAAGAGTATTTCAAATCAACATACATCTAATTTTTCCTGAACATGCAGAGTAATCACAAATCACCATCCTTTGGTTCAAAGAAGACAGAAACTGTGAGTCCTTAACAAACTGTAGATAAGGCAGAAGATGCAGCAAGTAGATAAAAAGGACATTGAACAAGACAAATACACGCAACTAAAAAAAATCTAATGAACTGTGAAAATCCGTAAACACTTAGGGAAAGATAAGTTGAATAGCAAGGGGACTACATAAAAATCAGGGCCTAAATGAACCAAACCAGGATTTATCCTCCCTCCTTCCCCACAGCCCTGGACACTTCTGTCGCAGCACTCACCCCAAAGTGTCAGTTCATCTATGTACAGATCCATGCCTCCCACTTGGCTAAATGCTCTGGGAAAACACATCCTCTTTACCCCTGAGCCTTTAAACACCGAGGCCAGTGTGGGGTACCGGTAGGTCTGTGTTGCTCTTTGATGAGGGAATGCGTCATTCACTTTCTTTGAACTTAGGAAGGTGACCCAATGCAGCCTGCTGAGGGGAAGAATGTGCCATTTCTCTGTCCCCTCGGAAATTGTGCCTTGTGTCAAAGAAGGAATGTGACCCTCCCAAGAGTGGTCTTATTCACTGCTTTATTCCCAGCCTGGCCCATAGTTGGTGCTCAATAAATAAGTATTTAATGAATGAATAACTATCTCAGATTTTTGGAGCAAGAAATATCACCCCATTCATCTACAGATGTGGAAATAAGAGGCAATGGTGGTAAATGGTTTACATAAAATTAGAAAGTTTGTTAATGGCAAACCCAGGCCCAGAATCCAGGTATTCTGAATTGAATCCTTTCTGCTTTACTACACTGTCATTTCTGAACAACCCTCTAAAACACCTTACAGCCTAAGGAAGCTTGTGAAATGTAGTTTCTGTTAAAGTATTTTGGTCAAAATACCATGGTTATTAGAACTTTAACAGACTATTGAATCATAGCTAGGAGCTATCCGAAGATGAAGCTGTAAGTTCAGAATTGGTCAGTGATGCAAGCTATGACATTTCTTTCATTGATAGTTAATAAATTAAGGTCCCTTTATTGAAACAATACTAGAGTCACATTTTTGCCACATACATATCAAGTCACACCAGCAATTAGATACCTACTATGTTCAAATACATTGATCGCCCATCTCTCTACTTACAGAGAGCCATTCTAGTTGCTAATAGTTGGTAAGTATGTTCAGCATAAAGTAGTTTCATTCCTGCATTCTGGACCCCAAAAAGGAAGCAGAAAAGATAATGGAATGGTGAATAAGATAGCACACAGTAAAGACAAGAAACCATCTACATTTTCTTTCCCTATGACTGTAACATCCCTCCTCCATTTTGAGGAGCTGGGTTGCCTTGTTCTTTTATTAGCACCATCATCCTCATCCTCATCATCCTCCTCATCATAGCATAGAGCAAGGGAACCCTTTGTGAAATTTTATAAGCTCAGAATTTAATTTCCTGCCACTAATGGAGGGTATTATTAATTTCAAAAAGACACTATACCTACTTCCCAGTAAGTACAAACACATTCTGAATGCTTTTCACTATTTTCTTAAAGAAAACAACCACCTCTGAAACCACTCTGCCTGCAATTAGAGTTCAGAGAATTTTAATGACCAAGACAAGCACAGATGTGCAAGTCACTACCACCCATGCCCAGGTCATGCAACATTATCCAAGGTAGCAATGCCACCACCTGGGACTCTTCTGAACTCATCTCAATCCACTTGTACTACACTGTCAAAGAAGACTGTGTAAAAAAGTCATGTAGAGGGAAGCGGACTTGGCCCAGTGGTTAGGGCGTCCATCTACCACATGGGAGGTCTGCAGTTCAAACCCCAGGCCTCCTTGACCTGTGTGGAGCTGGCCCATGCACAGTGCTGATGTGCGCAAGGAATGCCCAGCCACACAGGGGTGTTCCCATGTAGGGGAGCCCCACGCGCAAGGAGTGTGCCCCGTAAGGAGAGCTGCCCAGCGCGAGAAAAGTGCAGCCTGCCCAGGAGTGGTGCTGCACACATGGAGAGCTGACGCAGCCAGATGATGAAATAAAAAGAGACAGATTCCCAGTGCCACTGACAAGAATACAAGCGGACACAGAAGAACACTACAGCAAATGGACACAGAGAACAGACAACTGGGGGTGGGGAAGGGGAGAGAAATAAATAAAAAATAAATCTTAAAAAAAAAATGATGCAACAAACGGAGACAAGCAGACACAGAAGAATGCACAGCGAATGGACACAGAGAGCAGACAGCAAACAAGCCACAAAGGGGGGAATTTAAAAAAATCTTTAAAAAAAAAAGTCACGTAGAGATCCTTGCAACTAATTCTTCTACTAATGAGGATGCTCCATAGAAAACAATGGCTCTGTCACATTCTGCTTCAGGCTTGGGTACCGCTCCTCAGATGCATGGTGAATCTGGCCTACTATCAGTCCAAGGGCATCAGATTCCACAGCAGTTTCACAATCAGCTGTGGACAGCAAAACTCAACAGAAGTTGGGAGTAGGCGAATGTCAAGGGTAAGGATTTATTTGGGAGTGGCTCTCCTCTGAACAGGGAACCACCACTCTTTCTCCATTCAAGAGCCCATCTCCCAAGCCCTGGTGTCCAGGTAGCAGAAACAAAGCACCTGAGGTCATCATATTTTCCCATTCACTTCACTCGCCATAACTGGGCTCGAAACAAAGGCAGGACAACCCCTGACTACCTCTTCCCAGTTCTGCTTGCTCTGATAGCAACCACCAAATGGACAGAATTAAAGTATGAAGAGGAATGTCATTTCCCAACAGTCAAACCCTCCGGCAGAAGGTGAAAACATGCAGTTTTGATCCAATGAGACAGGTTCTAAGTTTGTAACCCAGTGATGAAAAGTTTGCTAATTAGAGTATTTGTCACTTTTTTGGCTCTCTGAAGGCAGACATTTTAAACCTAACAAGGAGGTTCTTTAAGCATAGTAAAAGGTCTTTCTTTTTGGGTTTGTAGGATTATTTCATTTTATCAAATAAAAGCTTCACAGAGTGCTTCTACATAACAGGTTTTTCTCCAAAAGTCACACTGAAAAGGAATCACCTTGTATTACATGTTCACCCATTAAAAATTTTTTTTCTAAGCCCCCATGTTATGTGCTAGACATGTGCAATATAAGAATAAGCAACAATATACTTCCTTACCTCACAAAGCTTCCCATCAAGTAGGGAATTCAGACACTGAGCAATACAGATGTATGATGAAGGCACCATGCAAAGTTTGGGGTATAGTGGTAGGAAATAAATAAATAAATATGGAATAAGAAGGGGAGCACCTTATTTGTGGAGATTATAACCACTGAGCATTACTTCTTATCAGATGACAAATCAAGTTTCCCTGATACTCTTAAATTGAATATTAAAGATAGTTAACTATTCAAGTCATGTTATTTGGCTGCAAATGGTGAGAAGCCATCTTGTTTTAACAGTTCTACCACAATCTCCTGCTCCCGTGATTTCTATTAAGTACCTAAATAAATTGGCAGCCATGTTTTGGCCTAAAAATGGTACTTCCTTCCCTTTTTTATTTAATTGGGGCTACAGTCGTTCTGCAAAAAAAAATGCAGAATAGAACCTCTTGTGCCAAGAATCATATCATAAGTATCATAAAGGAATACTTATTACAACTACCATGAGCCAATTCTGCTATTAAATTCAACTTCTGGATTCCCACTAGCCTCCATGTGCTGCCCATGGGAAGCCAACAAGTTCATCCTCATCATATTTTTAGCCCTGTCTGTGCTGCCTCAGCTTGCTGGAGGCTGGGTGGAGGAAACCAGCATTTTACAAGAAGGCAGATTCAGGGATACATCCCTGACTACCCGTAAACATAGTAATGGGTTTGTGTGTAAAGTTGTAAGTCCTAAGCCTAAATTAGAGCTAAAAATAATCTTTGAAAAGTCATATATGGCAGGACTGCTACAAACTGAAGCTCGAGTCTTATACAAGGCTGAATCCATGGCGATTTCCAGGAAGATGGGGGGGGGGGACATTCCATATCTCTTTGAAGAAAAACGTAAGGTCTTTTCTTTATTTCCTATCCCTAACTTCTTTTCCCTTAGATTCCTCCCACTAGAATTCCCTCAAAAAACTATTTTGAACATTTTTTTTCCTAATTAATCTTTTCTTACTGACTCTTCCATGACCCGGCACAGGTGACACTGTCTCAGCAGATATGTCACTTCACAAATGACCTTAACAGGTAAAGGGCATATCTTCCCTTAGGACAAAGACCATCTTAGTAAGGAGTTTATGCCATTCCTTTGTGCCTGGCCCTTTACCAAACTCTGCCCCTGTCAGTAAGAGGGGGCAGACTCTCCGTCTTTGCTCTCCAAGGACCCTCCTCCTTGTCTGTACAGCTTCTGGAGTGTATTTATCTCCAGAGTTAACAGGAAATTGTAGAAAATGGACGAGGACTAAGCCAATAGTGGGAAAAAAGAGGAAGTGCAAGCAAAGTCAAAGTCAAACACATAAAAACGTAAAATTAATAACTGTCCATTTCTCAAAGTGACCGCAAGAAGGCACCCGTGAAAACAGTTAACATCCAAGTTGAGTCACAGAAACACTTAAATGTGCTAAAATAAACTTTGTATCCCACCTATGCCAAGTGATGATTCTTGAATACCTAGGGAGAGGGAGAGAGGACAGACAGAGGGCAGGGCTGAAGCAGGGAAAGTTACCGTGTCCCAACCTGAGGTGTCATCAGGCCATGAGACCCGTGCTCGGTTAGACGAGCTTTAAGTGTCAAATTTTTCACCTGGTATTCTGTATAATCTGCAGAACAAATGCTTTAAGGCAGGGGTCTTCAAACTTTTTCTGTGAAGGGTCAGAGAGTAGATATCGTAGGCTTCGGAGGCCAGAAGATCTGTCACAAGTTGTCAACTCTTGGTTGTAGAGGGACAGCAGCCAGGGGCAATATGTAAAAGAGTGGGTGTAGCTGTGTTCCAGCCACCTTTGGCCCCAGTTGGTTGACCCCTGCTTTAAGGCGTTAAGGCTTTTTTTTTTTGTTTCCTCAAAAGAATCTATTTATTTAAAATTTTGAAAAGCCGCTGAGTAACAGCTACTTTCAAGCTGTGTGAGCCATAAAAAGGGTTTTTCTTTACTTTTCCAGAAATCTTGTGTATACAGCACAAAGCAAAGAGGTCATTTTTTTCCACTTAAAACACTACCATTGGCATCACAATAGCAGATACACAACTTTGAGCTGCCATTTTATTAAAATGTACAAATATTAAACAGAGTAGCTTTCTTCCATCAAGAGGCCCATGTAAACTCCACATAGGCCACAACTTCTCTTCATAAGGTCCATTAGAACTTAGAATTCCATATCTTCATCTGCTTTAAGGCTTTTTCTTATGCCCCTTCCACCCAAACCTTGCTTTTCTTCTAGCAGTGGGGATGGGATGCGCTCAGCCAACCATGCTCATTTCTCCAGCTACCTCGTCAAGCAGCAGATTCAGCCAACGTTTCCTACTTAAGGCAGGAAGGAAGCAGAAGGATGTGTGGAAATGCTGGTGGTGGCCCAAGACAAGCAGCCCCCAGGCCAGCAGTTACTCTTTCCTTCAAGGTGAAAATAAAGTTCCTTCATACATGTGCTAAAGATCTGGTCTCCCCCCTGCTTTTGTGGTTCGGGGCTTTATTTTGTTTTGGCAGGGAGTGGATAACATAAAATTAGGTTGCCTTTGTCAAAGAAGAGGTCGGTGAAATTCAGAGAAACTAGCTCTAGGAGTGAGAGGACAAAATTCTGTCAAAGAAAATGTTTCCTGGACGGAACTGGCCTCCCTTGATTTATATTCAAATGAAGATTGTGGCTAAAGGCTTTTCAAAGAAAAACAATTACAACCTCCCCATTGTTTGAAATTTTTATTCTCAAGGGTGTGGTTCCTAGAAGAAACCATAAGTAAACTCCTTTGAAAAATCTTAGAGGAATTTGCAGCTTTGGTTAGAAACAGCTGGGGAAAGAGGGGAACTGCGAAGTCTGTGTCCTGGCCTGGTGGTGTGCTGGCCCAGCTAGTACACTGTGAGGGCTGATTACCACAGGACTGTCGGAAATTTGGCACACCAGTCGCCATCCCATTGGTAGCTGGGAATCCATCTGCCAAGGTGGAATCTTTGCCCCTGGAAAACTGGCAAATGCTACAAATCAGGGCACTTCTCCCCCTCCCCGTCATCCCCAGGGATCTCCCATCATTAAACGTTTACCAGCACACCACTTCCTAGCAGAGTCTTGGAAAAGGAACCTGGCTGCCAGGGGGGTGGGTACTAGCAGTAAACTGGTAAACAGGAAGGCTGGGCCATCGGGGCTTCGGAAAAACTTAAGATGAAACCAGATAAGGAGGGACATGAGAGTTGGCCCAGACCAAGAAAAACTCCTGGAGGATTTAACACCAGGGCCCAGAAGAGTGAGTCCCTCATCCCCCCACAACAGCTAGGGCTCACCTTAGAGGCAGAGATACCATAAACACAAAGATCATGTAGAATATCACTGAATCCAATGAATTAAAGCATCGGGGAGGGTGCAGGGGGAAGGGCACAACATTAAGAAGAAAACAAGATATCAAAATCAGGAAACCACAATCAGGCTTAGCCTGTCTATCAAACTTTAAGAGCATTCTTTCCTTCAAACTTGGTCCAATCACAGATTCTTGGGCATAGAGCTGAGAAACCATGGAAATAGTTTATTTGGGGGCTGGGGGTGGTGAAGCAGAACAATTACTAAGATGTTTCATTCTTTCACTAAGCTGCTGCCTCCATCAGTTACTAACAATGGGTCATAAAATTTCCAGTCTTAAGAATGTCACTTCCTAATGAACCCGATTTCTATTTTTAAAAACAACCTTAAGAACGCCATCCACTCTGTTCTTTGATGACCCTTGAAAGTTCACTTATAACTTGTTTTCTTCCAAAATTGCAATCACCTGTTTTATTATGAGGCAACCTAAGCATGCTACAGGCAATACACTACATGCCAAAAAATAAAATTGTGTTTGAATCTAAGCTTCCCATAAGTTCTTATTCCTGTTTCCAGGGTAAAACTCAGCTTTCAGACTCTTTGGGATCTCTTTGCTCAGGTCCTGCAATACCACTGACAAAGAGGGCACAAACTGGCTTAGCGGAGACTGCCAAGTTAAATAAAGGCCTCGCCGCTATTAATCCAGTACTCAACAGCAGCCCCCTACTTGGCTGAACCTGTAAGGCAAGCCCTTGCTATCATTATAAATACTCTGGGCTTTTCTCCCTCCAAATCAAAGTAGGCTCCAAGCCAGAAAGCGCCTGTAAAGCTCTAAGATAGGTGACAACTTCAAGCATCTTAAGAGGCTGTGGCCCAGGGGCTCTTACAACCACAGAATGTTAGGTTGCTGTTCCTGGCATTGTGCGCAGTCTCTGACCCTGTGGTACTATGATGAAAAGAGAAACCCAAGCAAGGAACCCACCAGTCCTCTCATGCTAAAAGGTTTGAGATAAAAATTAATGATTGATAAATCAGACTGTATTAATATTAAGAAAATTAATTTTAATTTCTTAATTAAGACACCATTAAGAGAGTGAAAAGGCAAGCCACAGACTGGAAGAAATATTATTTGCAATACACATATCCAGTAAAGGTCTCATATCCAGAATATATAAAGAACCTTTACAAAAACATAATAAGTAAATGACAGATAACCCAATAATTAAATGTGCAAGAGACTTAATTAAACAAGGCACTTCACAAAAGAAGACACGCAAAATGGCCATTAAGCCTATGCACATTTCAGAAGCTTATTGCAAATTAAAAGCACAAATGAGATATCACTACACAGCCATAAACATGGTGAAAATTGGAACGACTGATAATACCAAATATTGGCAAGTTTGTGGAGCAATATTCTGGTGAGAATAAATTGATACCATTTTGAAAAACTGTTTGGCTATAGCTATTAAAGGTAAACCCAAGCCTACCTGCTGACCAGGAAATTCTCTGTGTAGATATGTAAGAAAAATGAGAGCTTATGTCCACAAACAGAAATGTACAAGGACTTTCATAGCAGTGTTATTCACTCACAGTCACCAAAAAGTGAAAACAATCCAAGGGCCAACCAACAGAAGAAAGGAGAAATAAACTGTGATCAGGAAAGGAAAAAAGGAGACCATAAGAGGGAAAAATAAATGAAAGAAGACAAAGCTTTTATGATTGCTTACTTTTCAGCAAAACAAACATCTTGCAGTAGTTCTATTTACACCAGCACCTCCCGGGAATTTTAGTAGTCACGCGGAGATTTTCCACAATCACCCAAGCAAGTCTTCAGTGAGACTTTCTGTCTGAGGTGGTCGTTAGGTACACACCCCAGAAGGAGGTCCGCGGAACTTGTCCTAAGGATCTTTGCATGGTCCGCTTTAGAGCCAGCGGCATTTGAAGAGGAAAACAAGCAGGTGAAGCTCTTCCACTCCTAGCTCTGGCCAACTGACACCAACATACGTCCTCTGAGTCTTGAGGTGACATCTGAAGAAGAAGGCTGGGAACAGAAGAGCAGTACCTTCCATGTACATTGTATGCCCGAAGCACCTTGTGATCCACAGTCCATGTTACCTAATACTCATCACCACCCTAGAAAGCATCACATCCCCTTAGTAATGAATGGAAATGAAGGCTCAGAGAGGTTCCATATCCCTCCCAAGGCCACACGACCAGTGGGTGGGAAAGATGAGCTTGAAGTGGGGGTCTGGCTCCAAATGCCTGTAGGCCCTCCCCACCATGCTCCTAACTCCTGCAGAGCCATGTCATTCTGCCCAGAGGCCAAAACTCACCTAAACTAAGCACTGTGGGCTCATATCTCACAAAGGAAGAATAACTCAAAAGTAAGAATTTCACATGCCTTTAAACTGCCCACATGATTTTAACTGGCTGCTCTGCTGCCAGAAGAACCAGTCTTGTGGATATTGAAGTGGTATCTAAAACCTGTCTCTCTTCCACCCCCCTCTCACAGTCCTTGTCCCACCCCACCCTACCCCACCCCCCACTACATTATCTAAACTGGACACCTGGAGACAGTTTTCTCTGCTAACCCTCACATCCAAGCTGGCAAGTGTCACCAGCTTAAATCTCTCCAGACCTATCTCCTGTCCTTGCCCTCTGCTGCCACTCCCTTAGCTGAGGCTCTCATCACCTTTCACGTAGGCCACTGCCCCATGTGGCCTATCTCCAGCTCTGCCTGCCTCCCACCCAGTCACCTCCCCACTACCCATATGGCCATGAGAATGGGCATCTCGCCATGTCAACACATCAGTGATTCCTCCCAGCAGAAGGAGGACATTCAAACTTCTCAGCCAGCCCTCAAGGCCCCTCCAGATCTGGCTTCCAGGTGAGGATGGGGTTGGCACAGTGAGGAGAGTTCAGCCTCTGGAGTCAAAGGAACTTGAGTGTGGACCCTAGCTCCACCGTTTTTGAGTTGTAGGACTTACGTGAGCCTCCATTTCTTTTTAAACGGAAAACTAGGTTTCATAGCTATGCTTACCATAGATATACTTGACAAATTCTCCTGGTGATGAAGACCTTTCTAGCTTTGTCCCCTCCAGGCTGAGTGCCCAGCCCTGGCCATACTGGCCACTTGTTTGTCCCTGAAGGTACAACACTGTTTCAAGCCCCTGCTCTTTCGTTTCCATTTCTAACCTTAATTAAAGCCCTTTTCCCTACCACCATCCCCTTCTGGAAGTACACAAGTCTGGTTAACTCCCACTCATCCAGAAAAGCTCAATGTCACCGCCTCCAGAAAGCCTTCTCTGACCCACTAGTTGGATTTAGAAGTTTCTCTTTCCATGCTACAGTAGCAACCCATGTTTTTCACCCATTGCACTTACCACTCTGGTGGTAACTTAGCTGCTCATCCACCAAAGACCCCCAGCTCCTCAGAGCAGGACTGTGACTTCCAGGTGGTGCCATGGTAGGCACAAATACCTTTGACAAGGTGGGTCTCCAAATCAATTGATAACTTTATAAATAACAACCAAATTTCTTCATAATTTTAAATGCATGGTTGTCAATTTCCTAGGGCTATCACAACAGAGTGCCGCAAAGCCTTAACACAACAGAAATTTATTCTCTCACATTCTGGAGGCCAGAAATCTGAAATCAAGATGTCAGCAGAGCCCTCTTCTTTCTGAAGGTTCTAGGAAAAAATCTCTCCTTGTTTCCTCTGAGCTTCTAGTGGTTACTGGCAATCCTTAGCATTCCTTGGCTTGTGGCACCATAACTCCAATCTCTGGCTCTGTCTTCACCTGGACTTCTTCCCTCAGTGTTTGCTCTGTGTCCAAATTTCCTTCTTCTTAAAAGGACACCAGTCATATTAAATAAAGGGCCCAGTCACACTTCATCTTAACTTGGTCACACTTGCAAAGACCCTATTTCCAAGTAAGGTCACATTTCCATACACTGGGGCAAGAGGGCAAGAACATATCTTTTCGTTGGTGGGACATGATTCAATCTACAACAATGGGCTACAAACCACTCATAATAATCCTATGTTAACAAAGAAAAAGAATTAATAGCAAGCCAGCCAATTCTTCACCTGCTGAAATCCACAGTATTAGAGGCACAGAACATGTAAGAAATGCCACCGCCCTGTACTCTCGCATCGCTTCACCCCTCCTGGTTTCTAAAGCCCTCTCACATACCTGTGCCTGCTGGCTGACTGAGCACATAACACACCACCCACTCTTAGGAAGAGGACCCGGAGGTTCCAAGAGGCTAAGAGACTCCACAGTAAGGATCAGAAGGATAGCAAGAGCTGCTGGCTGAGGCCTGAGAAAGGCCTGTTCTAGAACGGAAGCCACCGGGCATGCTGGGAAACCAAACGGCATCAGACAAATCTGGCCCCAATCCTGGCTCTGCTTCTGAGGAGTTGGGCCTCGGAGCTGGGCCTAGCTCCTTCACCAGCTGCCCCAGGTACCAAAACAGGTCTGATAAGAGCGCTGCCCTCAGCTAGCTGGGGGGTTATCAGGACTAACTGGCTAATACACGTAAAGTACTGTACACAGTACCCGACTCAGAGAGAGCACTCCATAAATATCAGCCGTTATTATTACCAAAGACAGCTGCAATGAGCGCAGGCTAGTGAGTCATCCTCTAAATGCCGGTCACATGACCCCGGGATCCCTGGTTACCGCCAGTGGTAGAATATGGAAGATAAATTAACCTACATCAGCAGCACAGAGGGCATGGAAAGAAGATTCCCGCCCCCACACACACTTCAGTCCAGCCTCTCTCCTTATCCTCAGGCTATGAAGCAGAGGTAGAAGAGTTTGTAGAGGCAGAGAAAAAAAAGGTATTGGAAGAATACAATGTCCTTTGACCATTAAGAAGAAAGAAGCACCCCCAAAGCCTTTTGAGGTACAGCAGCATTCCCAAAACAAGTCCACATCCTCCCAAGGCCCACTTGAAAGAAAATACTTGGAAACTTACAGAATGTCTGTTCGACGGTGCCACGTAAGAGTCACATCTGGTTCACAGAAATCCTCAAAAGGGACTGATCAAAGGTGAGAGGAATCTCTGATGACAGCCTCACAGTTCTTCATCTCTGTCCTTACGCGGGAGAAGCAGACCCTCCGTTCTGCAAACCAAACAGCCCTGGGTGCCTCTGACTCTGATCCCTTCAGGTCAAACAGCAGAGTCTTGTGGGGAGTGTGGAGAAACGAGTGGCTGAAATCACCTCCCACACTCGCACATGCCATATAGAGCGTGCCATGGACACGCCTGTAATTTAAAGGCTGTGGGGTGAGGGGAGAGCAATGCTCAAGGCCTGATGACGTCACTGGCGCCAAAGCCCTTATTACGTCACATACAGGAGAAAGAGTTGTAATGGGAGGCCTGAGGAGAGCCTGGCTTTGCTAATTAAAGTCACCCAGGAGGCTCAGGGAAAGACACTCTCTCCCCAAGCTTCAGTTTCCCAATGACAAGCAGAGTAGTGGGAACCTGTGTGGGTTTTGGAGTCCAACAGCCGTAGGTTCGAAATCTCTTTCTACTTCTTACAGGTTTTTTTAGCTTGTCAGGGCTGCTATAACAAAGTACCGCCGGCTGGCTGACTCCACAGAAATGCACCCTCTCACAGTTCTGCAAGCTAGAAGTCTGAAATCATGGCGCTCCCTCGTGAAGGGGAGAATCAATTCCCATGCCTCCCCCCGCCTCTGGCGGCTCACCAGCAATCCGTGGCCCGCCCTGGCCTGTGGCAGCACAACTCAATCGACGCCTCCAGCACATGGCTGTGTCTCTCTGCCTCTCTTTCTCTGTGGCCAATTTCCTGTTTATGAGGACACCAATCATATTTTCTCATCTTTTGGTCTCATTTTAACTAATAACATCTTCAATGATCCTAAATCCAAAGAGGGCAACATTCCTGGGACTGAGGGTTAGGATATAGACATGTCTTTTGGGGGGCACAATCCAATCCACAGCACTAGCTGGGGAATCTCAGCAAATCACGTTGCTCGTCCACCGCTGCCTGCTCATCTGTGAGATGGGCACAGTGCCTCTTTCTTGGCAGCGTTGTTGAGTGATAAGGTGAGATGTGTAGCTGCAGACCCAGCCAGAACCCAGAGCACACCTCAGATTCAGGAAGGGCCAGGCATTCATACGATGATTCCCTCAGCCCTAAATGATGAATGTGAATTAAAAGCCTATAAAAGAAAACGTCAAGAGATGCCAAAGAGAAAGTCATGGCGAGCAAGGCCACGCACGGCACGTGCCCTGGAATGCTTCCCTCAGAAGGCTGCGGTGGCCCCTCATCTCCTTAGAAACGCTTTTTAATCATTCCCCCAAGAAGCTCCCCTAATAGGGTCCTGATTAAGATGTCCTTTTATCTTCTGAATTATCATGGAAAAGTCCACATGGATGAAAATGAGAACTTTGTTTGGTGCCCCGTGATAATATATTACATTAAATACAATTTCAGATGATAAAATAGGGCAGCTTAATAACCAGCTGGATCACATCTCCTGGACCACTTCCAGGTGACTGTGAAGCAAAAGGAGTACTAGACCAGCACTCAGAAGATCTGAGTTTGGATTTTGCCTCTTCTAACAACCAGGCGAAACCATGGGTGGTCTAAAGCTTCTCATCTTCCTCATTTGTTCATGAATTCCAACTGAGATTCTGTTGGAGCCCATTTCAGACCTATATGGTGTCCAGAAAGTCAGGAAACATAGATAATATTATTTTATTATTTTTACAGATCAACAAAATATCCTTGGTAACATAACAGGTATGTGCACTTTTTTTATTTTATGGATGGTGTGTAGAATAGGAGTTTACAAAATAAAATGAATATTTTAACAAAAGATGTAAATGACATCAGTCAATGACAACCTCCTCTTATAACCTTATAATAATCTGGGAAATCAGATCCAAGAGACACCTTCCAACTCATATGAACCTCCTCAGGGATGTGACAGGCCGTTAACACAAAGTGCACCTGTATTTGCCAAAGAGAAGATCTGAAGCCCAGGGTAAGAAGTTAAGGAAACTTTCTATTTGGAAAAAACAAGCTGGAGTAATATGTAATTTATGGGTGATTTCTGAGAGAAATAAAATCATTATTTTTCTTTAAACAAGAGATAATATTTGAACGGGAAAGAAAGAATTAGCTGCCTCCTTCAGCTATTAGAAATAAATGAGGAACTATTTAGTCCACCCGCTCAGCTCTACTCATAATCAGGTAAGTGGATAGGTTGCAATAACATCTCTTATGACGCTCTTGGCATCTCTTTTTTTTTAAAAGACAACTTAAATAAATTCATACCTTAGCATTTCCTCTTCCCTGAATCAAATGTTGTAGTGGACATTCCTTTCCTTCTACAAGGTCTTTACCTGGGATAGAAAGTCCCAACAAGCCAGGGCACGAAGAAATATGAATAACTGAGACCACTAACACATACGCTATCAACATGATGACGGGGAGATTATATATGAGCAAAGGCAGTCACTGCAGCCCTTCCATTTATAACTAATTAATTTAATTTTGTGCCCAAGGCTAGGGTCACTGATTTAACAAGCTTAGTTTCGATGTGCTAAAGTGGACTGCAAATTAGAGAGTGTAGAAATTGGAAGGAAAGGTAGAAGGCAGCATGCGGAAAAGTGACAGCAAAGGAGGAGAGAAGAACCAGAGGTTTTAAGCAATACGGAGTCGTTTCGTGTAGGCGCTTGAAGACACTGCTGAATTACAGAAAGTGAAATCAGAAAGTGACAGGCAGAATGAACCTGTGTCACCAAGAAACCCTAATCAAGATACCTGTTACCATAATATAATGATTTTAGAAAGATTTTGAACAAAATAGTCAAAAATAAACGTTTGGCACTTGGAGAGTAAGCATCTACTTTTCACATACCCCTCCATTTTATATTTATACACACAAGCATGTGTGCTCTTAAACATGCTGGCAGTACTCGCTTCTTGTTATAAAGTATTGCTGGAAGCCATACCAGAGTTCCCATGGGAACAATGTTATAATTCAGGACTGAATTACAGGCCAGACGCTCTGCTTGAAATAAATCATGAATACCCCAAAATGTGTCGCAAAAGCAAAGATACAAGTTCAATACTCTATAATCATTTGAAATAGAAAATTATACCACAAGTACCACAAAGTAGGCATAAACGTAAGACACACACCGACTATAACACGCCCTAGCATTAGGATAGCAATTTACAGCTTATAAAAACACCTTTACATAAACTTCATTCAACTCTCACCATAAGCCCCTGTGGGGAGCAGGGGCTCCAATGTTCCATAAAGTGCCCATGAAAAATACTCTATTCTGTTTTATAAATCCAACAGAAAAACAGCTACTATTAAAGTATCAATCCTTACTTGTCTTGGAATTGAGAAAGGCTTCTATTTACAAATCATGATTTGGAGAACCAACTCTCTTCCAAGGCTACCTTAGGAAGCTGGAGCTGATTCTTCTCCTGAAGAATTTCCTTATGGCAATCCAGGGGCAATGGTGGGAAGTGCAAGTTCAAACACAATTCGGGCCTGAAGACTGTGCTCTAAAAATAGCTCATTTCCTATTTTTTTTGTCTTAATGCAGTAGGCTTGAGTGATTCAGGGTGACAAACTGAAATAGTAAGTTCAAAGTCATCTTCTGGGGGAGAAGGAGAACTCCCACAGCCCAAAGAAGGCAACACAGCCTCCCAAAACATACATGCCTGCGACTTCTAAACCAGGCCCCAAACCCATTTGCCCTCAGGCCAACCTGTCCAAACCCTGGCCGGCTCATCCCACCAGGCCAAAAATATTCATTTGGAGGCTGGGAGAGCTAGGAAAGAGAGAGAAGTGTATGCCCTGGAGAGTGCTACCGTTACCTAGGTTGTCTGGCCAATTCCAATGTAAAGAGTGTGGCTTCCCCAGCAATGGTGGAGGAATTCAAGACGGCTGGGGGCGCCTTTGAGGCCCCCTCCTTCTCCCTTCTTCTGGCTGATGGTCTCCTCAGGAGCCCTGTCCAGCAATCCTTCTTCTCCTTCAATGTCAGTGGACAAAAGAAGCAGCACTGGAGGAAGAGGGAATACTTTCCATTGTATCTAAACCACCAACCCTGAACTATCCCCAAAAGCCACTTCCACTGCAACAACGTGCAATTACCTCCTTCGGTTGGAAAAGTTGGGAGGAGGGATGTGACACCCTTCCCTTATCGCTTCTAATACTCTGCGTCCATCCAACCTAATTACCCAAGTGACAACAGCAACAGCAAAATACCGAGGGCATCCCACCACGTCCCACTCCGGCAAGTACCCCAGGCCCTGCTAGGTCAAACGGCTAACCCCCGTGCAAGGCTGAACTCTATCCAAAACAGAAGCTCTGGTTGCCATTTTTACACAAGTGAAATAAAAACTGGGGAACCATGACATATTGGCAGTGTCCATACTTTGCTACAGAAAGCATCAAGTCTTCAGGAACCCACCCACCAACCAGAGTCATCGACAGGGTCAGCTTCATGAGTGTGCAAGCTGTCCAGGCTCCCAGGGCCCTGGGCCGGCGTTAAAGCTCTGCTGTCACCATCCTGATACGCTAAATGATTCTGAACAAGGAGCCCCACGTTTCACTGTGCATGGGGCCCCGCAAATCGCGTATCTAATCCTAATTGCAAATGTCCTGGGAGAGGAATGCCCTGAAGAAACAGGTTTGAGGAAAATCCTAGATTTAGTCCAGGTCTGATATATGTTAAGTAGAGGAGTTAATGTGGGTTTGAATCAAAATGCCTGAGAATCCAACTCGGAACAAAATATATACCAGAAAAGTACATCCTCTACAGGACTAAATCAAAATCCGTTCCCAATATGTCAAAAATAAAGTTATTTGGGTAATTTTTAAAAGACCATGACTTCTACTGTAGCAGCTTCCACACCCACAGAAATATCACCCTGCTGGTCCAGTCACATGGGTAATTAAGTATACCAAGACGGCACTGAGAGTGGAGTTTAAAATGCTCCTCCCACTCCACGGTGGGGGTGGGGACAAGAGCAGGACTGGCATGTGCATGACCTTAATATTTCTCCCAGCAAATCACAGGAAATACCTTCATTATTTCCTTCTCAACAGAGCCAATCTCTCCAAATTTCTGGCACAATCAGCACAATTGCCTTTCCAAACCTCAACGAATACAATTTTTTTTATTAAATCACCAAGTGGGTAGAGAAAAAAAATACAATTCCAGCCTTTTCTAGGTAATAGGTTTTCTGTTACTTCTCAGATGCCCACATCTGAGTGAGGATCAATTTAATTTCTTTTATCAGGAACAAATGTGCTCATTCCGGCCTCACCGCAAATGCGGAAAGCACCACAGTGCATGTTTTCAGACGTTTGCTTTGCTCTTTTGAAATATTTGTCTCACCTGCTAGATTCTACTGTACTGGGAACAGGCTTTCAGACAAAAGTTTTGCGCTTAATTTCTGCCCATCAAAACCTGCTTCCAAGAAGGGCTCAAACTCAGTCCCCTAACATCAGTGACTTTCTGCTCTAAATGATACTTTTACCACCAGGGCAGTTTTCATCCCAGAGCTAAAAAATGTAAACTGACAGGGCCCAAGCCATCTGTTTGTCTGATTTTGAGGGGAGGGGAGTGTATGCTAAAATCTACTCTTCCAGTTTGCAAGACAAAGTGATATTTTCTATAAGTAACGCAAAACTTGAGAGGCACCCATTTAGAAGACTGTGATGAAAGACTCCTCCCACCAGGCACAGAGAGAACAATAGACTACACCTCCAGAAGAACCCCTCAAGCATGCCCACTCCAGCTGCAACCAGTTAATTGAATTTCCAGTGATGAGCTGGGCTCCCCACTCTCAAAATCCTGAGATTGCTAACTCTTTATTAAATAAGGTCATTTAAAGAAAATGATAATCCCCACAGCCTTAAATATAACCTGATAATGCACAATGTAAATAATAAAAGGCAAAAATCCACTCTCCACGCAGCGAACTCTCACTCGGCTGTTTCCACTAAATTAGCTTTCGTTCTGAGTGTGGCAACGCCGCTGTAGGCACGTCAGGCCCCTGTAACATAGTTATCATCCCCTCGTTCTTCACTTGAGATATGAGCCCAGAATTACTTATTCAATTCACTTTGCATGTCAAAGAACAAAAAGCATTGGATAAAGGATCTGCCAAACGCATGAGGCAAAGAGAGAGGCTCCCCACGCACATTTCCCAAAACTATTATGACGTAACCCAGCGACAAAGACGGGGAGACTATCCAGTTCCCATATGTCCCCTCTGAAAATGGACAACATGGCAGATGGCAATTTCATAATCACATGATACTAAGACACTCAATACTTTTCCCGGAAAGGAATACAAATGCAAACACTGAATGGCACTCCCTCCAATAAAGGACGAAGAGAAAAAATTAACTCCAGGCCCATCTAGGCCACTGACTAGAGCTTGCTGATGAGACTTACCAAAGAAGTAATAACTTCCCGTTGGGAAATTTAAATAATCAACTGGGTATGAAAAAAAGATGCTCATTCTGGGTTTCAGACCAATTTCTCAGCATGCCTTTTATAAGCCCTTCAGGCTGTCATTACATTAAGTTCAAAACAAAAAATTCCTGCTGTTGTTTGCAGGTTCTATCACGATGACAATTCAGCAATCAGAAGAAACTTCATGTTGTGGCTTGTAAGCCTTCTAGGGGGCGTTATTTTGATACAAACTAGAAGAGCTGGGAAGAGAAGGACCTTAGCATCAGCACCTCTCTGACCAGATCTGAGTGGTCTGAAACCTAAGACTGACACAGTCCAATTGGGGTGCCACTGACTTGAATGGGGCTAGTCTGAATTGAGATGCGCTGGAAATGTAAAATTCACACCAGATTTCGGACTCTGTATGGAAAAAGAATGCAAAACATCCTGTTAATCAGCTTTTGTAGTAGTTACATGTTGACACGATAATATTTTAGATATAGCGGTAACCCAAGTATATTATTAAAATTAATTCCACCAGTTTCTTTTTGCCTTTTTTAATGTGGCTGCTACAAAATTTAAAACTCCATGTGGCTCACATTATATTTCTCTTGGACAGTGCCGCTTTAGAGTATGAAATTAAAAACTCAAACCATCAAAGGCCATTATTTGAAAACATGTTGTACAGCTTTCTGTAAAAGCTTTTGAGACATGTCAGCACAGTTATTCAGGGAGGAAACAAAGTCTCTATCTAGTCTGCCTCCATGGCCATAAACGTGGAGCCCGCAAACATCGTAGGTTGATTTAATAACTCAATCCAGAAGGAAGGAGGCCAGGGAGAGGTTAGCAATGAAGAAGACTTTGAACAAAAAGACGTCATCAGCCTTTCTGGGTAGCCCAGGTCACTCTGCACACACACATTGTCCCTCAAGACCATTGTACCGTGCAGTCAAGAAACCTCCAACAGAAGCAAAAATCCAAGGACTCCACACGTGTGTTCTACTGGCCTCTGCCTAGTGATGCAAGGCAGTCTTCGAAAGTGCACCCATTGCGCCCCACGAACAGGGTCAGCCATTTCCTTTCAGGACTTCAGAAATGGAAGAGGGAGAATCTTCCTTTTCCCATCTCTTCCCTATCAGCTGCCTGAAATAAATCTCTTTATATGTTCTTTATGTTCAGTCAGGAAACTCTCTCACTGACATGCATCTTCCTACACGTACCTTTTTTTTTTTTTTTACATTTATAATATGGTAAAAGAGCAGAATATTTTAATTTCCCCCCAGGTTTGGGCAGCTTGGTAAAGAAAAATAACACAAGCTTTGAGGTGCTCAGGATTGAATTCTACTCCCAACTCACCTCTCAGTTTCTTCTCTGTCAAATGAGGCTAACAGCACTAATCCCACAGAAATACAGAACAGAGATCACAAGCACAGATATAAGGCCAGAGTCTCCCAGGGTTCAAATCCCACTTCCACCACCTACTAGATGTGTGACAAGCTACTTTCCCAGGGCCTCTCATTTCCCATCTGTAAAATGGGGATAATCATGGTACCTACATTTACCTGTTTAATTGAATTGTTATAAGGACTAAGTGAAGTGATGAGTTCAATTAATCGTGTTTGTAAGGATTAAGTGAGCTAATGGGCAGAACAATAAAATTAGCCTAATTGCCATTAGGCTTAGGGAATAAAATCCCTAGCATGGTCTTGCACCACCTGCCTCCACCTTCCTCTCCAGCCTCCTCTCCAGCTGGCCTCACCATCCCTTCCTCTTGGCTCCTCATTTGCTCTAGGCACCTTAGGGGTCCAGGCTTTCATATACCTGCCATTCCCTTGCCTGGAACACTCTCTTCCTCCCTTTTCACCTGACCAAGTCCTACTTATTCTTCCAGTGGCAAATTTGGCAAGGTTCTCCAGGTGCTTGCTCTCACAGCCCCTTACACTTCTTTGTAAGTTGGGAATGGGCTCCCAGGAAAAGTTTTCTCTGCTTCACCAATTTTCCTGGGCCTTATATGATTTAGGTCAATGCTGCTCAGCCCTGGCCTTAACATCAGCTGGAACCCTTTGAAAATCCCAGTGCCCAGGCTGCACCCAGATCAATCTCATCAGGACCAGGCATCCGAACTTGTTAAAGTTCCCCCACATGATTTCAGCATGCAGCCAAAGCTGAGAATCACTGGTGTAATAAAGGAATGAAGCTGCAATATTTTAGTCTTCCAACAAGATTTTAAGAAATCACCTGCAGATTGCAAAGAGAACACACTGATCTTTTTTATCTAAATTAAGTCCAATTAGACTACAGAAAACTTACATGCATTACAGAGCATCTCTACTGTATCTAAAAGTTTCATCAATTGCCATTCCACTCGTGGTCTCTTGATAGAGCCCCCGCAGTACCAACTAGAATGTAAGCTCCACTAGGTCCGCAGCTTTCTCTAGCTCTCTTTGCTCTCACTAGTGCCTAGAGGAGAGCCTGGCACACAGTAGGTGCTGAGTGACCGGCTGATGGTGTGCTAGCCTCCCACTAGAGTGGCAGGAGGGCAAGGCCAGGAGGAAGTCGCTCATCAAGCACAGACCCAGGCACAAGCTTCAGGAGCACTTGCCAAGTTGAACAAATGTATTCTCCCCTGGGCTTCTCTCTCTGCTTCTACCTCTTTCTGTGCCTGGAAGACTGGCTGCCCTCTACTCTCACTCTGAGAGAGAATCCTGCCGCTTCGTGGGAAGCCATGGCCCTGTGGTTTGTGAACAGCTGCAGTAACCTCTGAGATGCAGACAGGTTCAGAAGTGTGAATGACTGTCAAAAGGAATATTAATGGCAACATCATTAATAGCATGAAGTTGTTTCTGCCAGACACTTGACTCTTGATTAAAAGGAGTGAAGTGGCTCAGCAACCCAAGAGCTTTAGCCAAACCAAAGAGACTTTTCAGTTGATCTACTAAAGAACAGGTCACAGCAGGGGCAGAGAAGCTCCTAAATGCCTGACAAGAGCCATGTGAATCTGAATAAAACCAGATGAGTGACATGACACAGGCCAAGGACAGCAGGCTCCCACATCCCCCATTCTCCCTAAGGTCACCACTTACAACTCATTTTCTGTTCTCTAGAATGTAAGCGCCATGTGGGCAGGGTCTACACTTGGTGACTGCTCTTTACCCAGAGCCTAGAACAGCATCTGACCTGCATGAGGTGCCAGTCAAAGTTTTCTGAATGAATGAAGGAACGAATGAATAAATGTCAGAAGGGAGTGGGGGGACAGGAGGGAGGGATTTGGACGTGAACACTCGAAAGTACAAACAAGGAACTCCTAAAACTTGCCTGGGCTCTGCCTACTCCACCAAGAATAAAAAATAGTACTTCTTTTTTAGTCAAATTACCAATCAGAAATGTTCCACAAGCTGTGAATTCACCTACAATATTCTTTTTTTTAACCACTATGGTTGCTGTCACTACAAATATTTGAGACTTAAAAGGACACCAGCTGTCCTACCAAGCAAGCAGTCTGTCTATAAACCAAGTCTTAGTAACTTCATGATTCAAATATATTATTTTCTGCTCCTTAAGGCATGAGTTTCAGCATTCAAAACGATCCTTTTCACATTTTTCAATGCTGTGGTTTCTGCCTGACTAATGCCATCCTTAATTATACATAATCGAGTATTTCACTGTGATCTAATGGGGGCCTATTACTCATCAAAATGGCACCAGTCAGCAATAATATTCCCCAGAGTCAATTGCACAACCCTTCTTTCATCCTTCAAAAGTACCAGCTTGCATGTGCACGAATTCGTACACAGTTTGAGCTATAACATCTTACCAATTTGTCCACAAAGAAAAAACCTAGCTTTAAGCAACCCTCATCATCGCAGCTTTCTAGTGAGCTGCTGAAGAGCGACAATCACGCCGATGATGGAGCTCTGAGCCTCTGCCGGGTGCAGTGCACGTGTGCCTGCTGAAACCACCACATGCTTTGCCCAGTCAGATTTATTAGGGCACATCACAGAAAAGAAAAAGGATACTCTGGAAGGGAA
Source organism: Dasypus novemcinctus (assembly GCF_030445035.2). Lineage (NCBI taxonomy): Eukaryota > Metazoa > Chordata > Mammalia > Cingulata > Dasypodidae > Dasypus > Dasypus novemcinctus. Next base: position 15,410,461 of record NC_080689.1, on the reverse strand, counting down.
GCAATTTGCTCAAGTCCTACAGTGGGCAGGTGGAAGCACTGGAATTCCAACCTGAATGTGCCTAGAGGCCTGTACTCTTTCCATGACTACATGCTGCTTCCCCAGTGACGTGAAACCAGAAGATGCACATGAAAGTTGGCTAGGATGTGATAGACAGCTCAGCCTAGGACTTGAGTCCTGTGGTCACTGCATGACAATCCACCTAGATGACCTTTTATCCTTATAGGATAAAGTTTGAGGGGAAGAGTGATTTTAAACAAATCTAAAGATCAGCAGAAGTCCACTAGTGCCCAAAACTTTAATTCAAAGAGATGACCTTCCAATGTAATTAATAATTATAACTGTGTTGATACCTGAGCACAAAACATAGGAGGTACTGAGTGAAAGATGAAGGGGTCAAGTGGGTGATTCTAGGCTCAAACTAGGGCATTTTACCTACACAAACTGCTCATTAACTTCTGAGTACTTACAAGAAAAACTCAAATTAATAAACCAAGTTCCCCCAGACCTAGAAGCAGAAAATAAAAACGAGTTAGGTCACCTGATAGGCAATTAACAAATAAATCATTTTTGAAAGAACTAGGAATCAACGACCAGCTATGAGACCTGGATACGTCACTCTTGAATAATTTACAAGGCATCTTTTGTTGGACCATTTACAGTACTATGTTTAGTATTCCATTTAGTGCTGCAAGATAATTCACTCAAGTGTTGGCTTCATATCAGATCTGTTGACCGAGCAGCAGATGGAAAATAATATATACACACAGATATAGTGTTTCTTTATTGTACAAACAGTGCACTGAAGTTACTATTCAACAACTCTCCTTCATTTGGCCCTAGTTATAGCAAGGCTCCTTGTCAACACACAGATCCAATGCTTATACATAAAAGCTTCCAAAGGTTTTGCCAATGTGTTCTCTGATAGACTGTGGCAATGCAGCCCCCCCCACCCTCCCCACACAGTGTATTATTTCTTACGAGCAAGCCTCTCATCAGCAATTAATGACCATAATTCTAAGAAATACACATTTTGACTGTTTCTTCCAGGCACCTCTAGGAAGTTGCCAGACCACACATCTCCATTTTGGATCAAAGAGAAAACCCATTCTTTGACTCACACCAGGGTCAACTGAGAGGGAAAAAAAAGAAACAGAGATGAAACAGGGAGGCAAAAGAACTTACTTGAGTAGATTAAACCAGAGAGGCTCTGAGAGAGGCAAGGGCCTTTGCTAAGGCAAAAGGGTTGAGAGACCACTTGGGCTGGAAGCTTTGGTCCCAGAGAAGGCTCTAGAAGAAAAGAGTTTACTAGGAGGACTTTGAGAACAGGACAGAATGGCGTGCAAGGGTAGAAGAGGAGCAGTGACCAGAGAAAAGTGCTCCTGTGAGCACCACGGCAGGGGCCCAGGGGGACCCTGGCCAGTGGGGGTGTCACAGGACTTTCAAGTACAAAGCTGTGGATACCTATGACATAGCCAGCTATCCTGACACTTGAAGCCCCCTTACTGCTTCTAAACCTCCGCAAAGGTCAATGGATTTTTGAGGGTTATTGTCATAGCGTCCATTGGGGCAGCAAGTATTAAACAAATTCCATGGCAGCAGAGACACTGAACCATTGGGGCTGGGGAAACAATGGGATGGTCCCCAAGAACTCCCTGAGAGCCTGGGCAAAGAGAATGCTGGGTCTCCCACTGCACTAGGAAGGGCTACCAGCCAATTTCAGTTGACTCTCAAAAGGACAGGGAACCCAACTGAAACTTGGCTTACACAACAAAGCTCCTGTCAAGAGACACATGGTCTGTCTGGGTCCTCAGGACCGAGTTTATTGGCCTAAGCACAAAAGCAGGTGGGCACCCCAGAGAACACTGTGCCTTCTCTGACCTCCCCTCTCCTTTCCCCACCTCCGAGCTGGCAACTTCTGGCTGAGAATGGCATGGGCTTGCCTCCGGGTCAGTGTGGCCTCTTCCAGTTTCCCCCTTTTACCGGGCCTGGTGAATATGGGTGTTTGGGGATGGTGGGGGTGGGAATGCAAAAGGTGAACTAGACCAAAGGAACAACCAGAATTTATTTACAGATCCTACCAGACCTAACACAAATACCGTGAAATGTTTGGACACTGGTACTATATAAAAAGTATATGCACAATCTTGAAAAGAAAGAATCAGAAAAACACAACAAAGAAACAGATGTGGACCTTGATGAGTTCCCATCCTTGCCCTCCCCTTCTTTCCTTGTGGTCACAGCTCCGACTTTGTTGGGGGGTCCCCCACTGTGAGCAGCCACGTGCTGAAGGAGGTTCTTAGTCTGCTGATCCAGGTGCTGCAACTCCCCTCGCGGGTGAGGGCACTGGCCCAGGAGCCCGTGTGCAGTGGTGAGGGCTGGCCAGTGGGAGGGAGAGGGCCTTCAGAGGGAGGTTTCTTGGCTCCAGAAAAGAGACAAAAAAGTGATAGACCCTTTCTTCTGCCACTGGATGTTGGTGGGAACCGAGGCGCTTGTCCACTTCACCAGCTACGTCTTGGCGTGAGATCAATGCAAAAATACAAAAACACTCTACAGAAATAGGTTGGCAGTACTAGGGAGGGATTTTTCATTATTTTTTTCCCTACTTTTGCCAGTTCATTCCAGCGATACTTCAGGGCCCATTACTGATTGATGCCCTCTGGCCTGACCCTCCCAAGGCAGCCAACACAAAGTGCCCAATAAATCCTAGCCCTCAGAATAATAGTCATTATTATTATTATGCCATTATACTTATTATTATTATGAAAAAACAAGGCTCAAGATTAATAAAAGTAATAATAGCTCATATTTGTTAAATGCTTACTAAGCACTCTTTCTTACATATTAACTCATTCACCCTCACAGTACTTTGAGGTAGATAGTATTCTGAAGCCAGACCACATCTCTCCACTTTGGACCAAAGAGAAAACCCATTCTTTGACTCATACCAGGGTGAACAGATGAGAAGTTTGACACACAGAGGTTAAAGAGCTGAGCCCAATGGTCGGACAGACTTTCAGTCCACGGAGAAGAAGGTGATGGCATCATATAAGCAAATATAAGCAAAGACAGCAGAAGGAACGAACAGTCTGTACAGGAAGGCAAGAGCAGGCATAGTTCAAAAGGACACAAGGCCCCTGGGTAAGGTGAGCAAACCTGGCCTGAAAGGAGGGGTAAGGGGGGCTACAACACACCTGGGCCTCAGCAAGCAAGGGGCCCTGGAGAAGAAAGGCGTCACCCCAAGGCAGGGAGATCGGCCAAGGGGGTGTCAGAGAACCCAGCGATGGCAGAACAGGCCTGAGCTCCGGTGCTGTCGAGAAGAAGCAGAGTCTAAGGAACTAACTTTCCCTTTCAAGAGAAAGAAAGGATAAAACTTGGTGACAGTGACAGCCGATGAGGGAAAATCAAAGATGATGCCAAGCCCCATAAAATGTCAGTCCCGGGTCCCGCTATCAGCTCATCCAGGTGGCCTGCCCCTGACCCCAACACCTGCCCTTGGCGTCTTCCAGAACATGGGTTAAAGCCCGGGCACTGGCGTGTGGAAGCAGCCGCTGCAGTGGAGAGTGACCCTGGAAGGCTGCCCGGCCCCGGCGGTCACCCAGCCTGGCCTGCCCAGGAGATGTGGGCGTGGCACGGCACAAGCCACAGTGCGGTTCCAGCAGCTAAGATACAGGGGCTGAGGAGAGAAACGCGGACACGCCGCGGGGAAAACCAAGTTCGTTTCTTCTATGACTTAGGGCAGTTTTTCTCCCACACTAGTCATGTATGACTCAATTTTCACAATATTTACTTAATGAGTTTCTTTAAATTGAGTCACTTTTTCTTTAAATTGGTTTCCAAATGAAACTTCATTTTTAATGCCATGATTTTTTTAAAGCAACACAAACTGAAGGGGCCATTAATATAAATGGAAACATCGACTTGAACCATGGTGACCCAGGCATGCCTGGACCCACCTCGGGACGGTCTCGGCGCCCCCACACTTGGGTTAATGATCCCCACCAGGAACGTCCGCAGCCCACCCCCATACCCTTGGGGCAGCCAGGAGGCCACCCCCCCCCCCGAGTCCCCGACACTTCACTGTAACAGGCTCACACCACGTCTGTCAGCGTTACAACTGCCACTAGAAAAACTGACATTCCTGAACATTTCTCAACCCGACAGAATTTTCCCCGCTTAAGTTTAGAGAGCAAAAGCATTCCCCAGATGACAGCCCCCTTTTCCCGTATTTACTGACAAATGCACATTTCCTTCACTCAAACAGCAATGGTCAATTATCTGCCAAGTAAGGCCAAATGCCACCTATCAGAAAATAAACCTCAGAGTGACATGCACTCCACTAATCAGGACAACTCCAAAATAAATAGCCGTTTGGGGGTAGCGGAGGCAGAGGCAGTTCTTAATCTCCAGAGAACAGAAACGCTTCTGATACTGCGACCAGCCCACTGATAAAGTCACATCTGAAAATCGTCCTTCAGGGACCTTCGCTGTTCAGTTACAGGGAGATTGCTAAGTTCATCTTCAAAGAAGCAGGCAGTGAGCCTGCCCTGGCTTGCTGCTGGGACCTAACAGGCATGATTACTACCAGATTCCACACTTTGCAAAATGGTAGCTCAGCCTTCTGCCACTGTGACTTGCAGGCTGGAGCACAAGCGAGGGATGCCCAGGCCAGGGCCTGGGCGGCGTGACACAAACATTTTTTTCCAAGTTTGAGGAAATGATCCACAGCCTTTATATTCAAATCAACAGAGGAAGCAGGTTCTAGAGTAGAATATTAATTTTCCCATGAACTTGTAAGAAAATACTACCTCAAGCGCCTGTTCCTTAGAGGGAAGGGTCTGGGGTGGGGAGGGGACAACTGACACAGAAACATGAATGGACGGGTTCCTCCAGTCACAAAGTGTCCCAGAGTTGGAGGGGACTCGGGGCACGGCTCTAGGTCAGTGGGGGCCCTGGGGAATCAGCAGTCTTGGCTCCTGAAGGTTGTCTGCTTTGACGCATGTTGGAAAAGACCACCCCTGGCAGGGCACCGGCTATCCCACCAAGGGGACTGGGGGCAGCTGGGGACACCCTCAAGTGGCAGCCAACGGGATCGGGCTCCTGGGGACACAGGCGTGAGAATGGAGCAAAAGATCCAAGGCACTCGCTGTTCTGGAGCATGTGTGAGACACCCCAGGAGAGCGACATGGCAGGGGCTGGGCACGAGGAAGGGCCGAGGCTCCATGCGGTGTCCTCCGGTGGACCCAGGAGGAACGGGGTCCTCCTGAGGGGCACTGCTCGAGGGCAGGCAGCCAGCCTCTCCTGCTGGCATGACCTCGGTGGGAGGAAGAGCTCCCAGCCATGGAGACCAGAGGCTGGGACTTGTCCATTCACCCAACGGTGAAAACTGTGCCAATGAAAACAACACACAGCCGGTGGGAAGCCAGAAAGAGAACGTACTAATCCACGGATGGAAGGGCTCCCCCACCCCACCATGCCCCGACCACCCTGCGAGCCAGAAACGCCAGTCACCGGCGGCCAGCACTGAGCCAGGTGCGCACAGCCCGCCACCTCGGGGCATGCTTTCACCAGGGCCTGCCGAGGCCCGATTTACCCACCCGCGCAGCGCCCCTCCACCGCATTGGCCCTCGACGCCCTGCTTTCCTATCCAGGTACTGCCACCAGGGAGCCCCTGCATCAGCTCCTGAGCTACTGGCATGTCCCCTGAACCTAGGAAAGGAATGGTTTGCCTTCTTCCACGAGATGCTCACTACGAAACTTAATTCTCTCAGGCTTCACTGTTTCCCCAACTATTGCCCACCCTTCCTGGGTGCCCTAAATGGACAGCAGATTCCATGAAATAGAAGCTTATGGTCTGATTTGAGCCTGAGGCTGCATCTGTGATGAAACGGCCAGGCAGGTCATGGTGGGCCTGGCACCTGGGGAAGGGGACACGGGCAGGCGTCGCCGAAGCTCGCACGTCCCTTCTTTGGGCACATGTTCACTCCACGAGGTGAGGGAGGGAGAGCCCAGCGTGTGTGGAGCTGAACAATTTTAACCACTAGAAAAGGGAGCACACAAGGAGGAGGGACTGAGGCAAGATGACGGTTGCCTCCGAGAAGCCAGCTGATCCAAACTTCAAAGGGGCAACAAAGCAGTAATTGTCAGGAAAACACGCAGCTCACAGAAGGGAATATTGAAGAAAGAACACTGAAAACAGCTTGAGGCAATAAAAATGGAATCAGAAACTACACAAAAGAAAGGGCTGGGCAAAGACTCAGGTTTAGGTGGGATGGGATTTTGACTGACAACTTTTCATCCCGTTAAAATCTGTTGAGACATGGATCACAAAATTTGGTTCTGGGGTAGCACCAATCCCTTCAACATGGACAATACACACTGACCCACACCACCCAGAAGCCACCCAACTTCCCAAGGAGCCCTCTCAAGGCACGGGGGGAGGGGGGCATTTGAAGTCCCCTTGCCACCCAGAGCCACCCACAGTAGGCCTGGCTGTCGGGGCTTGTTCAGTTCCTAAAAGCCTCGGAAAGCCAGCCTGAGGTTACAGAAGTAAGGGTTTCTAAGCCTGTGCGGTTGTTTACGACAATTAAAGCATTAAGCGGCAAACGGGTACACCAGGGGCCAGACCGCCGGGTGGGTGCTGGATGCTTAAAGCTGACATGTCCATTAGTTTGGGGACACAGAGGAAATGTTATAATTAATACCAGCCACATTTCACAGGCTGCCTGCTGACCCTGTGTAGCGTGCATATGCCTTTTGCTGAAAGGGAAAAAAAAAAGAAAATTCTATTTCAGATCACACCTAAATAAAACAAGGCAAGAAATTGCTGAAGTTTGGGGAAAAGAGAAAATGAACATAGCCTGTAAAGGCACCATAAGCAGAATTATGGTTCACAAAGGACAAATGAAATAAGGGAAAGTGACTGAACGCTGCTGTGCTCAGTGGCAGAGGGAAGTGCAGCCACATGTATCAACTTGCAGCTTTGGAAAGGCAGCGCCAATGATGAGGCTGGAGGCGACAGTGGCAGGAAGGACACCTTCCCTGGGCTTAAATGGAAAACCCGCTGCTGGGTTGTACTCCTCACCCAAACCTTGTCATCATTTGAGTTATGTGGGCACAGCTTCTATATTTTATGAGTCACTGTCCCTGGTCCATAAAGCACTCACTTTCCTTACAGCAGCTATAGCTTAGACAAACAGCTTCCACCTGCCTGCGAATGCCAGTCCACAGCCAGTAAATACCAATGCTGCATCCCTTTAGATCCCTTTAGATCCTGGTCCCTCCAGAGACATCAAACTGCCAGGAGAATTGGCACACTGGTCTTTGACAAATGAATAACTGGGGAGTTTAAGAATTGCAATCTTTTGTTTATCAGGCTACTTTGGTATTCACGCGGTGCCATTCACCACCATTAGGTTCGATTGAGTGGTGTGGAACATTGCAGAATCCATGGATGTGACCCCAGTTGGGATATCAGTGGCGACAACTCCAGGAGCACTGCTATTGTAGTGCATTTGCCAAAGTTTAATTTGCAGACCTCTGACACTGGGTAAACTGTGGGTGATTTGACAGAATTCAGAAGAGGTTACTAGCCATTCCCAAATCCAAGAATATCTTATTTTTAAGATTGATGAAGAAACCCAACTTTGACATAGGAAGGGTTTTCCCCTGCTACGGTCAGCACTACAAATTCAGCCATCTAAGACACAAGAGAACAGCTCCTCAACTCTATTAGAGAGGTGTCCTTCCTGTAGGAGGGTGATGATTAGTCAATGAATACTATTCATTCTGTATGTGTTTAAAGTGCAAACTCAGTCCAGATACTCATTGCTACTGACAAAATTAACCTGTGATCATCATGAATGTTGTAGAAAAAGGTTAGTCTCGTTGTTCCTCTTGTAATTTAGCACAAGCTATGTGCTTGGCACCAATCTTGATGTTCTGCATGCATTATTTCTTACAAAAGCATCTCACTTTAATTACTCAAGCAATCCCTTTGGCTGTACTTGTGAAGGGGGAAAAACAAGTTACAGTTTTTAAGTTTTGTCGAAATTGGAGTATGATTATAAAGGGTTAAGGACCCAATGGTTTATCCATAAATAGGAACCATATGGGTACATTTAGATAAATTATATAAGCTGGCCTAGCCAAATCAAGAGTAACCCTGACTGCAGGAGGCCTGGAGTGTTTCATTCTATCACTCTGCTCAGACTCATTGTTTTCACATCACTTTTTACATGTCAGGACATATTTATCGGTTTTTTCATTATAGTGTCCCAGAGTTGCAAGCTCCAGAAAGACAAGGATCACCTCATTTTTTTCACCCAGTGTACATGCCAGGACCCGGCACAGTACCTGGAAGATGGTGGGCAGTCAATAAACATTCATGGACTGAATCCATTATTAACATCACTCACTACAGACCAGACTTCAAAAGCAGCACTGTGACACCTCCATAGCCCTAGCACCCCGAGGACCATTATTCTTTCTGCATTTTTTATGGTAGGATCTTCAATCCAGGGCTTGTGAGCTCTGAGGAGGACAGGGGCCAGGGGCCTCACTGGAGAATGAGGAAATTACAGATATAGAAAGGAGCAGACTAGAATAAAAACCACAGCAATGGATTTACCCAAATGCTGCACATTGATCCCTCTCTCAAAAAGTACCAGTTCAATGATGGGGGGTGTCATTGATGGCTGATGCATGGGTGGGAGGGATTTCTCCATTGCATGCATATAGGGTATATAGATATGTTCGGATGTTCATCGGGTATTGACAAAGGGGGTATAGTTACACACGACAACTGAGGGAGTGCTGAGTTCCCATTCCAAGAAACTCTGTCGCACTCCCGAATGGAGCAGCAACAATCCCCCAAGTACAAGGACAAAGACAAGGGAAGAAGGATGGTCCAATGATGGGCCCTTGATACTGATGACTATGCTTACAACCCTGTGCGCTTGAAATTTCAACTAGGCCTAGAGCTGTAGGGTGCCTAAAAGTTACCTCCTGAGAGCCTCCATGTTGCTCAAATGTGGCCTCTCTCTAAGCCAAACTCAGCATGTAAATGCATTACCTTCCCTACAGCATGGGACATGACTCCCAGAGTTGAGCCTCCCTGGTGCAGAGGGATTACTACCAAGCACCAAATGGTGATGCAACTAGAAAAGGACTTTGAATAAAAGGGAGAAATGGTAAAGACAAATGAGTTTGTATGGCTAAGAGACTTCAAAATGAATCAGGCAGTCATCAGAAGGGTCACACTTATGCACATCTCAGCAGGATCTCAGAGCTAGCCAAAGTAGATACAATCCCTGGCAGTGGTGCTTCTAGGGCTACGGAGACACCCAGATCCTATGGTCATGATAGATGGCTCTGGAGTTCAGTGCCTTACCAGTGGGCCCTACTTTGGAATTTGTGCTCCTAAGTGTGATGGAGTTGGACTCAGATGTGACCTCTTTATGCATGCCTCTGCTGTCACTTCTACTGAACCTGTGGTTGGTGCTGGGGTTGATGTATATGGTCAGGCAACTTGAATCTCTGGACTGTCTATTTGCCAGCTGGGCCCTGAGTCTCAGCTGAGTTGCAACACCTACTCTCCAGTTAGCTGGACTTACCCAGGTCAGCTAACAGGGAGGTGAGGATGGTGGTCAACCACCACACCGGGAACTGAAAGAGTCTACAGCTGCAAGCTGGAGAATTCCATCCATCAGTTATGTGGAATCTAAGCCCCCTCTTCATTTAGAGGTGGAGTGAACATTGCCATCCCAGGGTCCTCAGGATGGAGGAATAAAATATGGATTAGAGTGGACTTACTGGTATTCTGCTATAGAATAATTGTGACTCTAGCAATGGAGGAAATCATATCATTGGTGTGGAGACAGGGCCATGGGAGTTGCTGAAGGCAGGGAGAGGGAAAAAGAGGTGTGATATTGGGGCATTTTCAGGACTTGGGGTTATCCTGCCATAACCCACTGAGTGGACTGGGAGAGAGTGTAAACTACAACATAAACTATAATCCATGTTGTAGGGCAATGCTTCAAAATGTACTCATCAAATGCAATGAGTATACCACACTAATGAAGGAGGTTGTCAATATGGGAGGAGTGGTGGGTATGGCGAGTGGGGTAAATGGGAACCTCTTATATTTTTTAAGGTAACATTTTGTGTGATCTATGTATCTTTTAAAAAAAAAAGATAATAAGAAACAATAACAACAAAAAAGTACCAGCTCAATACAATACATTAACTCCTAAATAATACTCAAAGTTTGCTCACAACCTTGCCCAGCAGATGAAGCAACGTAGCTTTTTAAAAGAGCATTGAGGTCCCAGGAACAGCAGCAACTATGCATCCTTTGACGAGCCAAGCTCTCAAGCCTTCATTTTTACCACACACAAAACTGAACTACCACTACCTTCTCCCTACATATTTTTTTAGAAATTATTATATGAGAAATAAATATATGTGTAAGCCCTTTGCATTCATCAGTGCAAAGGAGCTCCATACACACAAGACACGGAGAAGAGGAAAGTGTCCATCAAGTCGGCCTGTGGATATCACGTCTTGCCAATGTGGCCCCTCCAGAGATTTTCTCAACTTAGTAAGACTAAATGTGTGAGCACAGCAAGCTTTCAAGGAATTGTTTGCAGAATTCTATGACCCTTCAGATCAGACATTGGAAGGTAAAGCCGCACAAGATTAACCAATTAGTCTTGGAAAGAAAAAGACATTTTTGATTAAGGCTTAACATCCAACCATTTATTGAAATATATCTAAGCTCCCCCTTCCTTCTCTCAGATATCTCTGTGCTCAGCATACAGGAACAAATAACATCTAATCTTTTGTTAATATATCTTAGATCTTAAATGACAAATACAAATAATTTTCACAAAGGTGGAAGGTGATGCTGGGTGACAATATCTAAACATCAAAAGAAGTATAAAAAAAGACAGATACAGGACATTATATATCCTGCCATAACCTACATAATGGAGTGGGAGAGAGTGTAAACTACAATGTAAACTATAATCCATAATGTGTGGCAATGCTCCAAAATGTGTTCATCAATTGCAATGAATGTACCATACTAAAGAAAGAAGTTGTTAATGTGGGGAAAAGTGGGAGGTGTGGGGACTGGGGCAAATGGGAATCCCTTATATATCTTTTTTAAGATTTATTTTTTATTTATTTCTCTCCCCTTCCCCCCTCCCCCCAGTTGTCTGCTCTCTGTGTCCATTCGCTGTGTGTTCTTCTGTGACTGCTTCTATCCTTATCAGCGGCACCGGGAATCTGTGTTTCTTTTTGTTGTGTCATCTTGTGTCAGCTCTCCGTGTGTGCAGCACCATTCCTGGGCAGGCTGTACTTTCTTTCGCATTGGGTGGCTGTCCTTACAGGGTGCACTCCTTGTGCGTGGGGCTTCTCACGCAGGGGACACCCCTGCATGGCAGGCACTCCTTACACGCATCAGCACTGCGCATGAGCCAGCTCCACACAGGTCAAGGAGGCCCGGGGTTTGAAGAGCGGACCTCCCCTGTGGTAGGTGGACGCCCTATCCATTGGGCCAAGTCCGCTTCCCCCTTAGTTTTTTATGTAACATTTCATGTAATCTAAGTATATCTTTTTTAAAAAAGAGCATAAAAAATGTGACCTCCATTGCATCTAACTACAAAAGTAAAACCTCTCTGTTTCCCGATGAACTGGCCCTTAGGGACCCTCCACTCAAGAGCTAGAAGAGGACAGACGCCTTCACTGAAAGATGCTATCCATTCCTGCAAGGCCAAGCATCCAAGGAAACTGAAAATTAGGGATAAGTTTTATATGGAAGCATCCAACCATTGAAGAGACATTACCCATCATTTTCATTCTCCACCACTAAGTATGAAAGAACTAAAAAGCAGAAGTGAGAAGTCCTCATTTGGCAAATCAAGACAATGGGAGAAGCCACTGGAAGATGTGAGAAACTCCTCCAAGCCACTGAGCCCCAAAATCATTTTGATACCACTGTATCTCATTAGAAACTCCTAGAAGATAAGCATAGAAATAAAAAGATAGATACATATATATCTGTTTTTCTCTACAGCACATCTGATCGCTTAAAGGGGAAAATTATATTTTCTTATAAAGACCTAGATAATTTTATCCCAAGTATCCCAGTAGCTATTTTAGTGCCTGGTAAAGAATGGGCACTCAACACAAATACTTGATTAATAAAGCAGGAGAATGAAATGCCTACATATCCTATTTCTTGAATTTTTATATTTTAAATATCTCACGCCAAGGTCCTGGTGTTTCCTGGATGTGTCCTTCCCATCAGAACAGTTTGAGAGTTCCCTCTCTCATTCTCCATGCTCCAGCTCCAGTGCATTTACATCTGCTCCTGACACTGGCCTGTTTTTAAATTCTCTCATCGCTCTTATTACCTGACCTCCTACGGCTCATCTCAATTCACATAAACTCACATGTTCACGTGAGCATCACACACACATTCCATTAAGGAGAAATTCAAACAGTACAACATCTTCCTGTTTGCAGAGAACCCTCGTATCAGGTAACAATGTAAACACATGTGGCAGAAGAGAGAAATAACCAATGGAAGCAACTCCTCTCAGACACTCTTCTAAGACTCCCAAAGGACTGCTGCATCTAAATATTCATAAGCCGTCGAGGGCTAAATTTGAGCATAAGGAAGAAGGCAACAACTTGTGGGTAGAATTCAAATTGTGCTACTACTTTATACACTTTTTTATTTTAATTTCACTCCATGGGAAAAGGGAGCCCCATATTATGGTTGGGTGGTATGATTTGTAAACCATTCACTGCTACCCACACCTCAGCTTGACACACTATTCTTTTAAGCTTAATTAAAATTCCAATAGGATGCACATCAAGCGTGCATTTCTAATTCATCAAATCTGAAGATCTCCCAAGCAATGCCAAGCTGATAAAAGGTGACCTTGGCCTTTTCCAGTGGTACTATAAAGAGTCTTTTCCCCCTAAGCATATCCTTGCTGATGTGTTGCTTCAAAAATGGACCTCTAAAATGATCACGTTAGCTGAAAAAAATAGAGATTAAATACAGATTGCACTTACATACACATGAAACAACTGGATAATTAAGACCTAATTTTGTCATGCTCCAGCAAGCAAGTGGAGCTCTCAAAAGCCAAATGAAGAAACAATTGGATATAATTCTGCTCAGTTCAATCACACCACGAGGAGCCTAAATCTCGGCAGTTGTAGACAAGCTATTGCGTCATACAGATTAAGGCGATATGTTTAGTTTTCAGGAAAGCTTGTCAATCAGCTATATCAGCAACTGGGCAGGATTATTCTCCCTTCCTGCCTGTTTTAAAGAAGATTAACGTTTAGGCCTTTTTTTACTTTAATGAAGCTTATGAGGTCCAGGAACACTGTTTCTGATAGCTAAGATAAAACTTGGAAGCAATTTAAGAGGTGAAACAGACTCAAGCAACCACTTATCTTAGATGCCCGGTAGTACTCAATAATTCTACCACTACATCATAGGCAGACTTGAATCTAAAGCAAAGCATGGCATAACACTCACACAAACACGCACATCTATCCACACGCATATCTGTAATTGAGGGCATTGTGTACAGTAATTCACCAATGATAAGGTGGGCTCTGTGAGGGGTGATCAGAGATTATGGATCAATGATAGGCACGGAAGCAGTAAGCAATTTGTGCCAGGCACCGTAGGCATAGGTGCTTTATCTCATTCATCCCATAAAGCAGATATGATCCCTAACTCACTGATAGGAAGGCTCAGAAAAGTGAAACCATTAGCCCCTGGGCACCTGATGCAGATGTGAGGAGGAGAGAAAGTGTGCCTTGGTGCCCAGCCCCCAGTGACACCCTGGGCCATCCACCAGAGGTCCACCTTGTCTCTCGGGAAGTAGGCAGAGCCTCAGCCCGGCGTGAGGAAGACCATCCCATGTCCTGAGACCCATGCCCACGGCCCGGCCACCAGTGGTTCAGACATGAGCGTGTGACTCAATGCAGGCCCATGAGGGGTGTGAGCTGGAGGGTGGCCCCAGTTGAGGTTTGTCCACCAACTTGGGGAGAAAGAGCCATGGGAAGAAACCCTCCTTTCTCTGCTTCTGGGTGTTGCCGTGGAAATGTGATGCCTGAAGCCTCTCTCTTGAAACCAAGTGGGTGAAACTGAGGAGGAGACCAACACAGGGGCGGAGCAGAAAGAGGAGCCTAACGTGGTTCCCTGATGACAAAATGGAGACCCTGAATTAGTAGCCATCCTGGGGCCACTCTAACTCCAAGCTGCACACATTGACATAATTCTCCCCTGATGGCTTCCATCATTTGGACAGGGCTTGCTGTCACTTGCCATCAAAGATATAACTGGCATTGGTTCTCTTTCGTCTGGACTGCACCTCTCTCCACAGTGCCTGCCCATCACCTAGGAATCAACATCATAGATTTACAAGATGGCAGCCTCGAATGAGGAATGCAAAGCTTATGGGATGCAGTGAATCTAAGGGGTCAGGGCTGCTTCTGTTCGGGACCTTGGTTTCTAATTAACTGAGTTCCTCGTAGAGTAAGAGGTCTCCTCTAGCCCTGAAGCCAGGTAACCCATCAGTCCAAAGGTCAACTTTCAAAACCACTCTTATTAATTGTGTGCCCTGGAGCAAGGACATCTCCCAGACCTCAGCTTCCACCTCTGTAGCTATTTACCTCAATAAACTGAAGTAAAGAACGAATGAAATATATTTAAATCAGCTGACTCAACACCTAGCATATAGTAGCCACTTAATAAGTGATAACATTAGATTATTCACTAACTGGTTACAAACTGAAATTGAAGATTGCTGTTAAGTCTCCAAGGTTCTATTTCCACATCCAGCCTACTGAAATCCAGTCCATTGAAAAGGACTTCACTGTGACTCATCTGTCACCCAAAGGCTAGTGTTTGAGCCTTGTCGTCACCTTTACCACCAATCAGCCAGTTGCCTGCCATCTTGGGAGCTGCCTGGTTTTCTGGGAGGCCCTTCAGGCTCTGAAACTTCCTTTGGAGTCCTTATTACATCCAAGACCAAACAACAACAAGAAAATCCCAATTACACAGCCAAGCAGAAGAGAAAGGCCAGAAAAATAGAGTCTGAGGATGTACCCTCACTTCCTAGCTGTCTGACTTTGCACATACTGGACATCAGTTTCTCAAGATCTCAAAATAGCAATTACTCCACTCTCTTCACAGGTGTATTGTAAACTTTTCATAAGGCAATATATGTCAAAGTGCCTACCCAGCAATGGTAGGCATACCTTAACTGTCAAGTGGAAAACCCCAGGTACATGCCGTTCAACTGTCGATGGCTAAAGAACACATGAATTTGCAGCCAGATAACACGGGCCCTCTCTAAACTGGCCTCCACCTAAGTGGTCACCTGGGCCCATCAACATTGCATTTCCTCTGTAAGAGTCCAAGCCCCTACCCCCATCCCAACACACACACTGCTCGAGGCTGGCAGGCTACTGCCTAGAATGTACACTCAAGTCACATGAATCCTATGCTGTCCAGGAATTAGTTGTTTTTATTCCCAACCATGTTATGTGAGTTAAGGCTAAATATATCATTTAACTAAATATTATGTAAACCAAAGAAATGAGAGTGCAAAAAATGTTACTCCTTGGAAAACCAAGGTGACTGCTTTTAGAAAGGCTCAATAAAGGCAGATTGCTTTAAAACTGTCAAATTAGGTAGGAACAAGAATGTAAAGCTTTGGGGAAATTATTTAAAATCTAGGAGGAGGCACCACTCTGAATTCTTTTTTCGAGTCTCTTAGTTTTCACTCCACTGAAAGAAGCAAATAGAAAATCATAATTTATGGCTGTGGTTAAGTTAGAAAGACAATTTGGAACTTCACCCAGCAGACCCATCCTCAAGAAAGTCTTTAGCCCTATATGAAAAATCAGTGAAAGAATAAATATACATGAGTGTTTGTAAAATAAAATATTTAACATAGACATCATTTTTATGATACTCCACTTTATTCTACTTTTTCCATGACTGGATCCCAGTCACACTGGCTAAGAGATACAGAAGAGATTTCAAGTGGATCCAACTTAAAATATATCTTGCAGTACTTCAGGGTATACAACAATAACATACTACTTAGGCTGTAATGCCTAAGTTTTATATCATCAAAGGCATTGCCCAAGATTTCTACAGTATTTTTAATTTGGGAAAATATCTTTCCTCTTAACTTCGCCGAGTTCTGGATTTACACCAATAGGTCCCCACAGACCCATCCTGCGAGCAGAGTTGAAAAGTACCAAGAGGTGAGAATACCTTCCTTCGCCACCATGCCAGCTCCATGCCCATCTGTCTTTTCACCTACAATGGTGCCTGGCACAGTGTAGGTTCATAATAAATACTGGACATGCCCAAATACAAGAAAAAGTAGTTTCAAAAAAAATAACTCAGATAAAAACTGGAATTGTCTTGTGTTTGAGTCTACATTTAATCTCTCATACTAAAAAACCACACTTCCACTTACTCAATTTGCAACCACAAAACTCTTTTTTTGAAAAACACATTGCCTTGATTCGTGCTAGTTTGGGGTGTTTGTAGGGGTCACTCCGCAAAACTGTAAAAACAAAACAAAAGACAAGCAAATCTTACTAAGAAATTTAACACTCATTCCGCATTCTTAAGGTATGGCCTCACAATTTCAATTGTTGGACATTTTAACATAGGACTTTTCAAAGATTGCTTTAACGAGCCACAAATCAGGAGAGAGTATAAACTACAATGTAAACTACAATCCTGCTTAGTGGCAATGCTCCAAAACGTGTTCATCAACTGTAACAAATGTACCACACTGATGAAGGATGTTGTTAATGTGGGAAAATGTGGGAGGAGTAGGGAACGGGGCCTATGAGAACACCCTATATTTTTTCGTAACATTTATGTAATCTAAGTATCTTTTAAAAAAATAAAAATTAAAAAGTATATGTATGAAAAAAAGAAGCTGCACATAATGACAAGTATTTGCCAAGAGGGCAAATGAAAAGACCAATAGTCCTAATAATGGGCAGTGGTACTTGTAACGGTATAAAATTTCATAAACTGGTTGAAAAAAATGTCTTATCTCAAATGGCTCAAGTGGAAGTAAAGCTGAGACCCTTCCAACCAGGCTGGGTCACTCCAAGTGACTCTGGTGATAACCAAAACCCTTGTGAAAAAAGAAGCAAGTGAAGAGTTTGGGAAAAAAGTGTTTCAAGAACTACAATTAGAAATAAACAAGAATTAACACCTTTTATACAAGATGCATTCCAAAGTCTAAGTACCAGTAAATTAATAAAGTAAACAATTGAAGCAGCTATTTTCTACACACCCAATTCTACACATATCCACATCGGGAGTCTCCGACACGGCTAAGTCCAGACCAACCTATGCTACCGAAGGGCCCACCAGATGACACACTGGCCCCAAAGAAAGTTTGAGAAGCTTCTCCTTGGGAAAACAGGGGACTGTATTATAATTAAGGTTGCTTGATATTCAGGTACATACAGCATTTTGCTGAAAGATTAAACAAATGCTCACTTATTAAACAATATCTAACAACTGTCAGCTTTCCTACAGGAATCCAAGCAATTTCAACGTACAGGAGAGTATCAAATGCCTGTTTGGAAGTAATTTGCAGCTGAAGTTTATGCCCGCCAAACTCATAGGCTGCTTAATGATCAACACTCTATTCCAACCCCTCCCACCCACCTCCTGGAAGGAAGATGCACTAGGAACCCAAATGCCATTTTACCCCTGAGTGACAGAGAAGACTTCCACTGACCATTAAAAACTAGTGGATGAAAATCCAGATGGTATTGCAAACATCACCTCTGCCACATCTTCCTGCCCACAAATGACCAAATAAAACTGGATTAATTCAGACTCATCCTAGATCACAAACCCTTTTAGGCGGGTTTGTGAAGAAAGGACTGAGGGTTACACTTACTTAACTCTCAACAACAGAAAAAGAAATAAAATGTGTTCTCAATGTTCCCTGAAGCCCAGAACGCCATGAACACAGCCTAACTACGTGTGCCCGTAAAGAAGGTCAAACAAAACTTACAAAATCTAGCCAACGAAAAATTAATTTTCTGCTGCAAAATACCATGACTAAAAGTTAGGAGCTTTAACACCTTTGACAAGTTCTGAAGAGTGCTATAAATGCCACCAAATTCCATAGCTGCCTCAAGACGGCGGCCTTTTCCATTCCAGAGGGTTACCTTCTAATCTCTCGGTCAAACACAGATCACATCAGGTGACCTGCGATGACATCTGTAAAGATAATGACAACAAAATGTGCCAGCATCAAAAATCATATAATTCTGTGCTTTAGTAGACCATTAATTACAATATCTTATATAAACATAGCAGGGACAGGAAGGAAAAGCTTGAAAATCTGCGACAAGAGTACATGACAGAATTACAATTTAAAACCAAAGAAAAATGACTTAACTCTCCTTGAGCAGTGGTCTCAAGCATGAATAGTCCTTGACTGCACCTACCGCCCATTCTTCCTGATCCATGAGGAAACTGAGTTTGGCAAAGTATGATATTTAACTCTGAACCCCAACCTCCAAGGGCTTATGTTAGGGACGTAACAGATTTTGCAGTTCTGAGTAAATCAGACGCTAACATTTTCCCAGCAGTTCATTATTACACATACTGTTTTATGCACCATCAGCTCCTTCAATGGTCAAAAACTGAGGGACAAGGTAGTGTTTCTAAAATAAATAATAATTTCAGCATATTGTCGATGTATTTTTTAAGCCCTTAAATGGGCACTTATCCACATAAAGAAAGTACAAAACAGAGGTACCTTGTTTCTCATTTAAAAAGCATCCCGTGGGCTAAACCCCCTCGTCCCCATCATGTCCCCAGGGTGGCAGGAGGTGCCTAAAGACAAGTTCTAAGAAGTTTTGAAACCAAATCACCGAAGCCCTCAAGAGAAGCTCTTCTGATTAAAACAGAAGCAGTGAACTCTGTACAACGTAGTTGCACAAAAGGAATACCCAAACTAACAACCCAAGTGGGAATGCACCCCCTGCCCCGCTAGGCGCCAAGGAGAGGACCCTGGCTTCCTGGCAGATGCTGTCAAGTCCTCGAGAAGGGCTCGGCCAAAACTCTCCCCGGGCCCGGGGACTCCTTTCCTCCCTCTAAACGGAGTTTGCAGGTTGCTTTCTTCAACCGCCAGCCACACACTTCACTCTGCCCTCCTTCGTCAAACACACGCACGCGGGAGTCCCGTGGGCTGTCCCGCCGCCACCAGCTTGGAAACACTAAGCAGCAGCTTTACCCCTAGGCGGGCCAAGGAACCACCCCGAGGGTGTGCAGTCTGGGAGTCCGGGTTAAGCCTGCAGTTCGAGAGGCGATGGAAGGGAGGGGCAAAATTAAAGGGGCGGGGTGAAAAGGCAGAGCCCGGGAAGGAGGCTGAGCCGCCGACGGGAAGACGCGGCCGCCCCCGCGGGAGGACGGGAGGCTGGCACGCACCTGTGCCGAGGGGCCCTGGGACCAGATGCCAGTACAAAGCGAGTGCAGGTGGTGGGAGAAGGGATTCCAGGGCGGGAGGAGGGTGGGAGGGGGCGGACAGCGGGTGCTGAGAGCCAGAAGTTCAGCAGTGATGGGGCAGTAGAGGGAAGGCGGGTGGAACAGTGTCCCAGAGTTGGGAAGTAGGACTAGAACGGGAACACTCGCGGAATCGGGGCAGTGAAACGAAGTTGGAAAAGGGAAAAGGAGAAGGAGCCAAGGTGAAAGGCATCTTCCGGTCTCCCCTGTCCCTCATCACTGCCCCCACACCCGCCCCCGCGCGCGTGGACACACACACACATACACACGCGCGCGCGCGCACACACACACCATGGTGCTGCGCCACGGGGCAGATACCCACCTTTGCCAGAGGCGCGTTCCTGTTGGCAGCCGCCAGTTCCCTCAGGCTGGCGGTGGCGGTGCCCACCGCCGCGCCGGTGCCCACCGCGGCCGCGGGGAGGAAGACGGGGGAGCCCGGGGCACTGCCGGCCGCGCCGCCGCCACCGCCCCCTAGCGCTGGGGCCGCGCCGGGGCCCGGGCGCGCGGTCGGGCTGCCGCCGTTGCTGCTGCTGCCGCTGCCCGCGCCGCTGCCGCTGCCGCTGCCGCCCGCCCGCGGCCTCTGGCGGATGCCGTCCAGCAGGCGCACCAGCAGGATGTTGGCGGGCAGCTCGTCCACGCCGCAGCCCACCAGGATGCGACACTCGGGGCAGCGGAGCTCGTGGCGCGAGCACACGATGCTCTCCAGGCAGCGGCGGCAGAAGGTGTGCTGGCACGGCAGCACCTTGGCCGTGGTGTCCAGGCGCTCCAGGCACACGGAGCACTCCAGCAGGTCCAGCAGCGACGACTCGTCCATCTCCTCGCCCGCCGCGGCCGTGGCCGCCGCCCGCCGCCGCCGCCGCTCGCTCGGCCTCTCGTCGTCGCCCTCGCTCTGCGCAGCAGCTGCGGCCGCCTTGGACGCGCACAGCCAGGACGCTCCGAGAAGCATGGAGAAGGCGCCGCCGCCGGCGGCCGCGCGCGCGGCTCTCCTAGGTCTTGGGGCCCAGGCAGGGCCTGCGGCGGGCAGCAGACATCAGGACCGCGGCCCGGGCGGCCGCCGAGGAGCCGAGCTCCGCCGCAAATTCATTCACCGCCCGCGGCCGCCGCGGAGTCGGAAAGAGCGGGTCGCGAGAGGGGCGGAGGCTGCGGGGAAGCGGGGGACTGGCCCAGCTGCGCCCCCGAGCCGCCGGCGCGACGACCCCGCGCGATCTTCCCAGCCCGGCTGGGCGGTGAAAAAGTGGCGCACCGACCCGCCCGCCTCGCGAGGAGCCGGAGCTCCGCGCTCTTCCGAGCCAACTCCCGCCCAGCCCCGAGCGCCAGGGGCCCTTCTGAGCGGGCGGCCCGCGGGGCTGCCCGCTACACCTGTCCCGCCCCGCGCGTCTGTCCCGCGCCGGTGGCCGAGGAGTCGGCGGGGCACGTCTCCTTGCAGGCTCTGGACTCCAAGCTGCCTCCCGCGGCGGGGAGCCCCGCGGAGGGAGTGGGGAGAGCGGCCGGCCGGGTCCCAGGGGAGGCTCGGACGCGTCGCGCGCGCTCCTTCGCGGCGCTGGTCAACCGCACCGCCCCCGCGGCGCCTCCGTACGCCCCAGGGCCACTGCCCGCCAGACGCTGCACCCGCGCCGTGTTCAGCCAGACCCTTCCTCTTCTTCGGCCGCCGGCGAGCGCGCGAAGAGCGCGCAGCTCATCAGGGCGGCGTGGAGGTCACCATCACTGCGGGAGGCCCGGGACGTGGGTGGGGGGTGGGGCAGGGTGGGCGCTGAGGAAGGAGGCGCCGCACCCGCCCGAACTCCTGTCGCCTCGGCCCGATGCAAGCGACTGGCCTGCCCCTTAGATAATCCTCCAGGGGTCCTGGGCAAAGGTGGCCTCGAAACTCTGATCGCTCCCTTCCTGCACGGGCGCTGCCCTCGTCCCCTCCGGGCGCCCCTTGTCTTTCCCGCAGTTTTCACCAAGCCTCAGGGAGAGCTATGTTCCCCGCGCTGTGGCCACGGAGGAAAGTTTGGCTGCCTTCTCCCCATTCTCTTCCTCGCCAGCACGGGAGAGCAGTTTAGGGGCAAAGCCCCTGCCCGGGCATCCCGCCCCGACTACTCCCTGGAGCGCTCTAAATCTCTCCTTTTTCACCCGACGCGCAGAAATGACAGTCCCGGAGATGAGCTCGTTGTGGCGGAGACGCCGCCAGGCGAGGCAGGAAGGGAAAGGCGCCCGAAGTACGCGGGGGCGGTGCAGCGGTGGGCGCCCGCGGGGCCAGCCCCGACTCCTCCGGGCGGCAGTCTAGCGGTTCCCGGGGGGATCACCGGTCCGAGGGTGGCACCAAACAGAACACCGTCTCGCCCTCCGCCGTTGCCGCGGCACTCTGCCCCGCGCAGGGGCGAGGGTCTCCAGCGCCCACTCCGTGCTCTGCAGCGTAGTCTCTTCAACCCCACTCCAGCTTTTCCTCAGGAGTCGCCGCAGAGGGGATACGGTGCTCTCCTTCCCGACCCCCAGGTTTCTGAGAGCGTCAGAGCAACGGAAATACGCACAAGAGGAACTCAAGGCAGGGAAGTTTGGGCGGTTGGCTGGGCGCGACAGCGGAGAGATTCCCTGCAGTGCGCTGCCCTCTCGTGGCCGCTTTCGTCTTCCCGTCGCGACAGAGCTGTTCCCACACCGGGTCCCGCAGACACTCTGGTCCACCCAGACCTGGCGCACGGCAGGATTCTTCCAGGGCTAATATTCAAAGGAGCACAGAGTCCGCCTCCGGGTCCGGCTATCCTGTGGTTTGGGTGGTTAAGCGTAAACGTTTTTGATTTTTCAGGGAGAAAGTCATACTTGCTATCAAATGCCTTACTTTATTTAATGCCTTATTTCATTTAATCCTCAAAACCGCCGTGGAAGATAGTTCTATGTCAACCTCATTTTACAAATGAGGAGAACGAGGTCCCTAGTTCTGTAATAATTGGGTCTGAATTTTGTTACTTGTTGGAAGGGACCACATTCCATTAGAATATAAGCTCCATAAGGGCTTGCTTTTATACTGTCCTTTCTCCAGTGCCTGTCACATCGTAGGTAACAATAAATATTTGTTGGATGAATGAAAGAAGGTCTCAATCTCACTGCCAACTGGCGATTTGAACCCAGATCTTAGTACATCAATTCCAGGTATCCTGAGTGCAAATCAGACCACCAGTCCCTGGAAACTTGGCAGCAAGATGCTTTCCCAATCTGCTCTGTGAACAACTCTCCGTGGTGCAGATTTCCACACGTGTGAGCCCCATCAGGACAGGCAGAGCTGCCAGGGCTCCCTGTGACAGGGTCAGGCAGAAGGCGTTCCTGAGCTGCTGGGCTTCTTGGAACCTGGGAGCAGGTGTCCCATGAAGGCCACGTCACAGTGCACAGAAGCATGTTCCCATTACTCACCTTTTTCTCTTTGACCCTTGCTCAGCAACACCAAGGGGATTTTTTGGGAGGACCCAGAATGATCCAAAAGCAGGTCATTATGTTTTGTCAAAGCCTATAAAATCGTGCAGGGCAGAGTATAAACTGTAATGTAAACTATAGTCCAGGGTTAGTAGCAATGCTTCAATATGTGTTCGCCAATTGTAACAAATGTGCCACACTAGTGAAAGATGTTGTTAATGTGGGAAATGTGGGGGGATGGGTGGGACATGTGAGAATCCCCTATATTTTTTGATGTAACATCTATGTAATCTAAAGCTTCTTTAAAAATGAAAAAAAATTTTTTTCAAAAAAATAAATGAGAAAAAAAAGGAGGTGACATGGACACAGGACACAATGGGGAGAGGGAGGAGGAGACCCCTCCAGCTTAGAGAGCAGGAATTTCCTGTAATGAAATGCCCTGGGTGCTTTTGGTGGTGAGCAACAGAACCAACTCTAGCTAGGTTTTGTAAAGAGCAAAATATGTTATAAGAAGAAGGAGCATCTCAGGAATAAGCTAAGATAAAATTCTGGCCAGATTAGTGCAGGTGGGATCCGCAGTGTGTCTTGCTCTCCATTCTGCTCTCTTTGATGACTTTATCCCTCCATCTTTTGTACTAGCTGCCTCTGCTTCTCCAACCCATATGGTAGGAAACACGGTCAAAAGCCCCATGAACTTTTCATCCAGCAGGTTCAGTCACTGGCAATACACTTATCTGATGCCATTGCTGGCTGGAAGTTTTAAAAAGCCCTGACTCAGCTTTGATGAGATGGTGACTCTCTGGATCAATATATGTTGGCCACGGGAATAGGGTCATCTGAAACCTGGCAGCACCCTTAGGAATCACACAGAAGGAGAGGTGAGAGTTTCCAGAAGAAGTGGCATGCTAGGCAGATAGGAACCCCAAACCACATTTCCCCCTCAGGTTTCCTTTTTTATGCACACCAGGCAAAATAAGAGAGTGCTCTTTTTAGCAAACATAGAGTCACTGAAGCTGACCTTTATCAGATTTCTTCCCCTTCTATTCTACCTCTTGAATCCCTACCTTAGCCAATCCCCACAGTACAGGCAGGCTGCAAGCTCAAGTGTAAGGCAAGAGAGCATGGTAGGGACTGTGGTGAACTATACCTGCTCCTTCCAAAGGGGGCAGGTGCTAGTCAGCTCCAGCCTCTCATTGATTGCCTTGAGGAAATGTATTGCCAGGTCTTTCTTTTTCAAGAGAAATTGGAAATCCTGCTTTTTATGTGAGATCTGATATTCAGCAGTTGGCAACTAAATCAGTTCTCAAAGAAAGCACCATACTAGCCAAACAAAATAAATATGCGTCCAAATTGGCCACCAGTTTACAATTTCTGGTTGAAGAAGCCAAGTAAAATGTACTACAGTGTAAAGGAATTTAGGGGTGTTAACTAAATAGTTGAAGTATTACAAATATGGTTTTATATTACCCAGTTAAATTTGCACATGTTCAATAAGTCAATTATATAAGTAAATGATTGAGAGGACCTGGCTTAGCAGCCATTCATATGGAAAGACCTGGGGAATTTAGTTGACCACAAGCATAAGCTGAGCCAACATGAGTCATCAATATAGCATGGCTGCCTAGCAAATAATGAAATCTTACAATGTATTAATGGAAGTTAAGGGATCTTGATAAGGGAATAAATAATCCCATTGTACCTCAGGCTGTCAGACCTCATTTGGAGGATTACTTTCAATTCTGAATGCCAAAAATTAATGGCAGGGTAATAAGGCATCTGGAGGTCTTGTCCGTAAATTTAGGATGAAGGAACAGAGGGTGTTTGTCAAGAGAAGAGAAAGCTCAGAGGAAACAGAACGGTGAGGTTGTTTGTCAGGTTTTTGGCTGCCCAAAATCTGAACTCCTTAGATTTGGGAGATACTCTGTTTTTTGATAGTCAAGAAATTCATTTTTCCAGTTAGGGTTTGAGGATGCGACCCAGGTTCAGCCAATCCAAGAGCTGGAGGGAGGGTGGAGGACGGAGCACCACTGAGCTTCCAGCAGCAGCAGTGGTACCCAGTGTCTGGTAACAGCCAGGTTGGCAGCGCAGCCTGTGGGATATCAGAGGTGAGCAGTACAGACTATCATCACCAGGTAAGCTCCAGGCATGATTTGGGGTGTTGAGCATGGACTGTGGCCTCCATCGCTTTACCAGCCTTCCTGGTGATTCTACAAGTTTCCCAATATTATTTAATGTGTTCCTTTTTTGTTAAATCAGCCAGAACTTGTTTCTGTTAGTTGGAACTACAAACCCTAGTTCCCCTTCATTATTTATTATGGATCAGAGACCAGTGAAGGCCCTCGATATGACACAACTGAGCAGCAATTCCCCTTAGTCTTCATGCTGGTAAACTAGCAAAGTGAGCCCCTGGGAGCACACGATTCGTTCATTCAGCAGTTACCCTGTCAGGCACTGGATGAGCGCTGAGCTGTGTAGAAAGACGGGCAGCGTGGGGTAGCTTGTAGACTGTCACTGGAGTGCAAAACCCCAGCTAGACTAACTCAGCCAAATTGCACAACTTCTCTGAACTTCAATTACATCTTCTGAAAAATGGAAGATGAAAATATTTCACCTCCTTAAAGATTTGAGGCCCTTGTAATCTCTAAGGGGGAAAAAAATATTGGAAGTGAATATTTGTTTTGCCTTGTTGTTGGGGGGTGGAAACTAAAATGAATGAAAGTCACAGGGATGAACGTTTCAGCCAAACATAGTGACTGTAAGGAATGTTGTGAGAGAGAGCAATTCTGATGTCTTCTAGCCTTCCCAAAAGGCATCTTTGCAATGAGCATGTGGTGTCTGTCTGGCCAGCGTTCCTTCCTTTATGGAACCTTCCCTTTCTCAGTCCCTGTGGTCCTTACAGGACTGTCAATCACAATGCCTATACGTTTAAGCCGCAACAGAGAAGGTCATATGACCTAGACTGGCCAAACAGCAGAGTTCACCCCGTGAGATGATTAGTCCCAGGGCAGGTATATTGCCAAACAGCACCCATAAGCTTCTCCCCTAGGATTTGATATCCAGATGCTGGTGTGGCAGGAGAGAGTCCTCTCTTCCTTTTTGATTCTGAGCATCCAAGATGTAGGCTCCGAGCTTTCAGTAGCAGCCCTCTTTTCTGCCATGAGGTTCTGTGCTATAAAAGAGCCTACATGAGAAAAGGAAAAGAGAGAGAGAGAGAGAGAGAGAGAGAGAGAGAGGACATCTGATGGCATCAGTAAACCATTTGTGTCCATGGGTGAAGCTGTGCCTGATACGTAATCCATCATAATCCACTTTTGCTTAAGCTAGTTTGAGTTGCACTTCTGTCACTAGCAACCAAAGGAATTTCAACTAAAACACTTTCCCATGGCTTCCCATCATATTTACCTAGACACTCAGGTTTAAAATAGAAGCTCTTTATTATCCACCCTCCCTCAGTCCCTCATATATACCTAGTTGTTGACTTTCTGTAGCTTTCTGCCATCATGATAGAGTTGCATCTCCTAATTGACTCATTTCCATCATCACCCACCAATTTTGTGTTCTCTGACTAGACTATGGATTGTCTTTGGCCTCCTCCCACCCTCCATCCAACACTGCAGTGCTAGATTGGCCCCCTAAAACACAGTTCCCTTCCTTTCCCTTCCAGTCCCTTCCCTTCCCTTCTCTCTTCTCACCCTCTCTCTCTCAATCACGGGTGACTTCACCCCATCTCCCACACTCTTTGCCAAACCCGCCCCAGAATTGCCCGCCTCTGTGTATAAACTCATGCTGCATCTTTCCATTCCTTGTTTCTGCCTGATGAAGCCTGTTGAACCCCTATCTATCTCACACACCATCTCCTCCCTGAAGTCTTTCCTTATTCCCCTCTTTTGAATCCACGTAGCTCTCTTTTCCTGGATCTTTCATAATGGACCTTACTTCATATGTATTTTTGCAAAAAAATCTTATAGCCCCTACTGACTCACAAACTCATTAAGTGTTTTATATGTTCTTAAAACCTCTCAAGAAATGCCCTGACACAGTAGATGTTTAATAAACATCTGCAGCCTTGGATTAAGTTGAATTTGAAAACAGGCTGAACCAGTTGACCTCTAAATTCCCTTTAACTTCAAGACGGTGTGAGATCATAATAAATCCTTCTAAGCATTTTAGATCTGGACTTTCTATTGCATTTTCTTTTATAAAAAGGAATGAAGCACTCAAAATCAATTTCATGTAGTATGTGTCGTGCATGCTGGGATGAGGTAATAATAGCCTGGCTGTCAGCTAGGAAGGTCACAGATTCCAGTGTGCACCTCTAACGCAAGTAGAGAAGGCAGGGCCTGGGAGCCCCTCACAGCAAATGTGTTACTTTTGAAATCAGCCCTTTCTCCTTTACACAAGTGCAGGGACCTCTCTCCCACTGAAATCTGGTCCCACCGCATCCTTTCCCAGTCGTTCAGCTCTCTGTAAGCAAGCCCCCATGGCATAATTGGCCTTTCAGATCCATTATCCTTCTGGGTAAGCACCCATTCCGCTTGTGGGGCACTGTCCTAGGAACCAGAGCATCTGCAGAGAAAAGGTGAAACACCCATCTTCAGAAGATTTACAGTTTTGGGGGAAGTCAGGACAGCTACTGGAATAGGTAAGCATGAAGGGCGAAGTGCATGGTGCAGCTGGGATTGCTCCAGGGAGGAGGCAGAGGAACCAGATGGTTGCACTGGACCAACCTGGGCTAGAAGGAGGGGAGAGGACCCTTCGGAAAAGGGGGGTGGCATGAGGAAGGTCAAAGGGGCAGCCTGAAGGGAAAGATAAGACCAGCTTGCCAGGAGAACTAGTTGCTATGAGTTTGGAGAGTAAGTCCAAGCCTTGGAAAGGTGAGCTTAAGTGGTTTGGCTGTGTCCTGGAGGCCCTGCAGAAGCATGGATGGTTTCTAACTGGGCTTTGCATGTGCTGTGTTTTAGGGAGGTTTAGTCCAGAGCCCTGTATGCAGTCCTTTGGAGCAAGGAGAAATCCGATGCAGGGAGACACCTGATTGCATTCATTGGTTAAAACATTCATAGGGGAGCAGATGTGGCTCAAGTGGTTGAGCTCCTGCATCTCACATGGAAGGTCCTGGATTCAGTTTCTGGTGCCTCCTGAAAAATCAAAAACAACAAGCAAAACGAATGAAAAAGCCAGCTTTTCATTCAAAAGGGAAGCTGATGTGGCTCAATGGTTAAATGCCAGCTTCCCACATGCGAACTCCCAGGTTCAATACCCAGCCCTGGGTACCTAAAAAAAAAAAAAAAAGTAACATGGAGGGTGCAAAGGATCTTGGTTTGAGTAATGCCGATGGAAATTCATTCAGCATCAGCTGCATACCAGCACAGGTCATAGTCCCTTCCTTTAAAATGTTGGCATTCTAGAAAGGCAGGAAAGGAACCAGAAAGAGAACAAAATGTTTTGTTTTAGACACTTTAAAAGGGATGGCATCCCTTCAGAGGGCTATTGGAAAACTCAGGAACAAAATTGGTATGATTGTAGAGTAAGTGCTACATGGCAGGCACAGCCCTACCCTCTCTATACATACCATCTCATTACATTCTCAACACAAACCCATGAGGGAGGTATTACTTTATTACCTCCATCTTATAGGGGGGGAAACTGAGGCAGAGAGAGCATCAGTAACTCGCCCAAAGTCACATAGCTATTCAGTAGAATAGTCAAGATTTGCATCCAAAGAATCGGGCTCCAGAGTCGACCTCCTATTCACACAACACCTAGAGTTCATGAATAAGGACAGAGTGCTATCTGCTGACATCTTGGACTTCTGTCTTCCAGAACTGTGAGAGTTCTGTTGTTTTTAGCCATCTAGTTTGTATTCATTTGTTACAGCAGCCAATCCCTGGAAAAGTAATAAAATATGTGACACACATAAAACCCATCAATAGTTAGGATGCCATGTATACAAAGAATGCCTATTAAGCAACAAATAAATGCAAGCAACTAAAAAGAAAAATGGGCAAAAAATGTGAACAGGATTTTCACAGAAGAAACACAAAGAAGCCATTATATATATGAAAAGATGCTTTGCCTCCTTTATAATTAGGAAATAAGGAAGCACAAATTAAAACCATAATAGGTTTCAATTTTATACCTACTTGATTGACAAAAATTAAGCATTCTGGTAGTTTCTAGTTGTTTAGGGTATGGCACAAATGAAACTCTTATATATTACCATGGTACCATAAACTGATACAACTTCTCTAGACTATGATTTTGAATTAATATCAAAGAAATTACTCAGTGATTTTATTTCTAAGGCATTTCCCCTAGAAAACTCTTGCATTTGCTTACCGGAAGACTTATATAAATATTCATAGCAGAACTAATAGTCAGAGCAAAGAACTGGAAACACCCAAACATCCATCAAGAGAATAATGGGCAAATAACTCATGGTTTATTCCTGCACAAAGAAATTACACACTTGAAAAACAGCAGCTTCTAGGTAATAGGGAGACCCATAGGTGGAGATGCTTTCTTCCACTGAGAACAAGTAAGAGGAGAGGAGAGAAAGCTTACTTAGGGCAGAGCCGCAGGGAATGCTATGCTTCAGAGAAGGGGTAGGAAAGGAAAGAGTGAGATGCAGCAGTCATGGAGGGAGAAAAAGAACTAAAGGATGTAGTGAGAACTTGGGAGGGGGGCCGGGTAACAAGTCAGCTCATGAAGGAAAGCTGGACCTGAGAGAGAATATGTTACTAGCTCTGAGCCTACTGATATGTGGACTTTTGACGGGCAAGTCTTAGGAGATCACTCACATCCAGGGTCGCCTCCTCCTTGAAGTCTTCTGTGATCTTCCAACTGAGTAATGTCGAGGCAAGTTCACGGGCTACGGAGTCAACCAAGCGTGTGTTGAAACCTGTTTCTCCGATTGACATTGTGAAAGTTATCCAGGCTGAGACTTCGATTTAAAGTGAGAAAAATTAAACTGACCTTACAGGGTTGCTACGAGGCTTACACGAGGCCACGTACATGTAGCAGAGGCCATGCAAGCCCCGCTCACGGCCCTTCAGCCCTCTCTCCACGCCCACTGGCCCCATGTCCCACTCCCAGACTGGTGGGACTTGCCTCTGGCTGCCTGCTCCAGGGCACACAGCAGGCTCCAAACACCAGGGGCCACCCTCAGCGATGAGGGGTGACAGCTCTCTCACCCCCAAAGTGGGCTGACTCTGAGGTGTGCGTTCTCCCTGGGTCCCCAGAGTCTCCCAGCGGGGGCCTTGCCCACAGTAACACTCTTCATTGGCTGAATTCCCCTCTCCGTCCCACTTTCTCCCACCTCTGCTGGGTATTTCTAGGCTCCCCTCTTTCCTTCTCTCGGGTTCTGTTCCTGGGCAAACCCAGACTAGAGCAGCATGTAATATAGAGAGCAAGGAGTAGGTGCTCAATCACTGTAAGTTCCCCTCCTGATCCCCCTCCAAAGCTGCGTCTGTTTTTCATATTGATTTCACCCATCTTTCTCATGTAACATAGTTGCTTTATCTCCCTTTGGTGAATCTAAACTCCTCCAGAACTTTGTTCAAGTTTGCAGTCCTCCCCACTAGCAAGCACCGTGCTTTAGACACAGCAGGTACTCAACAAAATACTTGTTGAATTCACAAACGAGAAAAGAAAAGCCTCTGCCATTGACTAGATATGAGAGGAAAGAGAGAATAATGATCATTTCTGCCAAGGAATAATGGTACCCTCGGCAGAAAAGGTGGGCCCGGAGGGGCTGGTTTAAGGGGCCAGATATAAGTTTTATCTTAGACACATGAGCTGGAGATGCTGGCAGGCCATGGAGGTGCAGATGTCTGGCAGTTGGGGATGTTTCAACCAGAGCACAGGAGGGAGGTCAAGGTCGGGGATGGAGATCTGGGAGTCATTTTCCTGGAGGTGATGGATGAGGCCATGAGTGAGAGGAATACGCACTGTTTTTTCACTTGGAACCTACAGGGAAAAAGAGTCTTTTCAGCTTCCTATGCAGAGGATAGGCGAGGAGCATGCAGCAAGGGGTCTAATCAGTCACACTTAGTTATTTATAACACTTACCATCTGCAGGTTGCAAAATGCTTCACAGATGTGATTTAGTGCTACCCAAATGTTGTCATTCCCATTACAGAGATGGTGACAGAGGAAAGTTCTCAAGCTTGTAAAATATGTCATGTGTTCATTTCACTTTTTCCAGTGGTGGTTCTAGGTAATGGCAGTATAAATATCATTATTAGAAGTTCAGGATATTTTATTGCTCTACAGAAGCTCATCTTTTTAAAATGTTGATATAATTGTACACCCAGTTAGGGAGAATTTTTATTATTATTACTGTTATTATTATTCCCACCCTGTGTGAGTTGGTCACCCTCTACTGTACAGATGAGACCTCAAATCAACATTGGAGTAGAGCTTCTCTGTGCCGAGAAGAAATAATTAAGTGTTCCCTTTGGTTATGGGCACACAAGACAAGCGGGTACCTGCCGCCCTGTGGAAAGTCAATAGGACCATCTTTAGTGACTTGACAAAAGTCACCCCTCCCTGTACTTCTCGATACACAAAGCCCAGCAGCTTGGGAGTCCGTTTCCATAGCCTCCTCAGCCCTTCGCTAAGATGTTTTTGACTGAGGTCTATTAGAAGGAAAGGTCACTCAGAGCACAAAGGGGCCATTCAGCAGAAAAGAAGGGAGAGTTGCCTGATGACGCAAGCTGGGTACCAGAATTTGGTGGCCATGGGACCACCCAACCAGCCTAAGTACGTGGCTGAGGCTGCAGGGCCTTCCCTACCCAACTGCCCCAGGGACAAAGGCTGAGTGTGCGAGGGTAATTCAAGAGATGCCAGCTGGGGAACCCCCTTGACTGAAGATGGCCCCTGGCAGAGCCCTGTGCTTGTCTGCCATGGCCAAGGTTGTTAAAGAGAGTGAGCCCAGACTCCTGGAAGGAAGGGCACTCCAGGTGAGCATGCAGTGAGGGAGAAACTTCTCTCCTTCCAGCCCTAGCAACTGAGAAGACGTAGAGAGATAAGCACGGTGGGGGGCCTCTGATGGGTGGTCCCATCCTCCTGGTCTCTCTCTCCATGGTGTTTGGAAACAGAAGTAGTCCCTTGAGACTGAGTAACTCCCCAGAATTCTTGGACAATTCAGACGGAGGTCCTAAGACAAATATCTGGACTTCTGATCAGGTGGGGACTTGAGTGATTACTGGGAAGGTTAAAAACATTTTGAACATTAACTTGTTCAAACCTATAGAACACATCATGCCAATTATATCTCTTTTAGGTCACAAAGATCTTAATAAATAATTGTGATTTACTCAACTCTAACGCAGCAAACATTTTACTATGATGAGGTATCTCCTCCTTACTGACTGCAGTTTCCATACCACTGTAACAAAAATATCTCAAATTCTTTCAGGGTATTAAAAATAATCCTGCAGTTGTCTATGTTTTCTTTCACAGTCTTCAAAAGAATTACAATAAATTCTCTCCTCCAATTTGAGAACATAACACACCTTATTTTTGTTTGGCTCAAGATCTTGGAAAATATAATACTTAAACTTATATGCACAGTACAGGTATTAAGCTAAAGCACTGCACTGATAATACATTTCTCAAGATAAAAAAAAAAACTTATTTCAATTACAGTCATAAGCTGAATGAATGAAAATTGAATATAGAAAAGAGTTTCCAGAATAATCCCAGCATAATTGACATTGAATAATATTTAATATCTGAATTCAGGTCTTGGCAGAAGTATATGCTAAATCATCTAAGGGGAGTTTGTCAGTTATAAATAATACTAATGTGTTTTCTAGAAAAATGCAAAATCCTTTCTGAAGTATATGGAACTAAAGTAGAATAATCAATCTCATGAGAAAGAGTAATGGAATCTTTTCAGAAACAAGACACTATTCGCCTACTTCCAAGGAAAGATTAGAATTGTGAATCTGCCAACAGTTGTTTTCATTCTGGGCTGTGGTTAGAAAGACATTTCTAGAATAAAATACATTTTTAAGGTTTGTGTTTTAATGTACATCAAATCTAGGGACAACAGGCTTTTAAGGCCATTCTCGGCATTTGCTCAGAGTTACCATTGTAAGGAGGATCTAAGATACTTCCTGAAAATCCGGAGTCTCATCTGTACCTAGGATGATGCTTTGCCAGAAAAGCTTCATGAAGACAGCCAAGGTGATTTAATTATAAAATTACAGGCTCAAATTCTGAAAGTCCCCTCTTTTGACCCTCAATCTTCACACAATTACTCCTGCAGAGAGAGGTGGCTGGCAAACTCAGCCTGAATATGGCCAGTGACAGGCAATTGCCAGTCTCACCCCAGATGACAGTCTGGTGTATTATCAGATACCACAAATTGTTAGAAAGTCTTTCCATATGCTGAGTCTATGTCTGCCTGCCTGTAACTTACCTACTCGCTCTTCTCTAAGCAAGCTGAAAAGAATCTGATCCCTTTACATCATAGCTCTGAAAATATTTGAGAACATAATTTTGCTAAGGAAAATGCCCCATTCCCTCCTGCTTCAAGAAAATCCTTGAGTAATTCCTTTGCCTCCAATGTGCCCTCTAGCTTCTTTCTTTCATCCTCAGTCAAACAGCCAGAGCTTGCTCTTTTCCACCTCAACCAAAATCCCACCACTAATGAGGCACCAGCTTAAATGGGAACACCAGAGTGGAGTTGGCCAAGATTTGCCCAAGCTGAGATTATCTGACCCTTTTCTGCACTCCCAAAGCATTTTATGTTAGCTTATTGAGTTATAATTTACAGGCAGTAAAACACACAAATCTTAGATGCATTTTTATTTAAGTCCCACACCATTTTGCTTAGACTTTCCCAATAGCTTCTATCATGTTTATATTTGTGACCATCTTACACTTCCTCTGAGATCCTAAGTTTCTTGTAGACAAGGATCCCATGTAAATTTCCCTCTTATAATACTAAACTCAGTGCCTTGTACAAGATTAGTGCTATATACATGTTTGTTGAATGAATAGAAAAATGGCTTCCAGATTTCATCCCTTGGTCTACTCTTTGGACATGGGCTAAATTGTCAGAAGCTCTCCTCCTCTCCTCATAGCTGAACACAACCTTTCTCCAGAGGAGGGGATTGCTCTCATCCCATGGCACCTAGCTACTCCTTTAGGCTAGTTTTTCCCAAGCCTGGTCTTGCAACGCCTCAGAAAGTGTCTCCAGTTATCTCAAAGAATTCTGTAACAGTTACCTAAGAGTTTTTAAATGACACTAGCTTTACTCATTTTTATTTAAAGGGATATAATCTAGGGTTTTCTCCAAAAAAAAGTTTTTAAGAACTTTACAGGAAAGCGGATTTGGCTCAACTGATTGAGCGTCCGTCTACCACATGGGAGGTCCCGGGTTCAAACCCAGGGCCTGCTGACCCATGTGGTGAGCTGGCCCACGTGCAGTACTGATGCACACAAGGAGAGCAGTGCCACACAGGGCTGTCCCCCATGTAGGGGAGCCCTACACGCAAGGCGTGTGCCTCACAAGGAGAGCTGCCCCATGTGAAAAAAGCACAGCCTGCCCAGGAGTGGTACGCACACATGGAGAGCTGACACAACAAGATGACACAACAAAAAGAGACACAGATTCCCAAGGCTGCTGACAAGAATGCAAGTGGACAAAGAAGAACACACAGTGAACGGACACAGAGAGCAGACAACGGTGGGGCAGGGGGGTGGGGGGGCGGGGGAGGGAGAGAAATTCTTAGAAAAAGAACATTATATATTTAACCAAAAAAATCTTTGATTCTGAGTTCTAGAAGGGACCTAGAATCAAAGAATATTATAATGAAAAGGAGTGCTGGAGACCTTCCACCTAACATTCTAAGCTTATAATGATGTTTTTATCATTTGGATGAAGTTTTTGTTGTTGTTTTGTTCTGGAGGTACTAGGGATTGAACCCAGGACCTTGTATGTGGGAAACAGGTGCTCAACTACTTAAGCTATATCTGGTTCCCTGGATGAAGTTTTAATGGATGTGTACTACGTATGCTCAATTTTATCTATGGTATTCAATTTTATTATTTTCTTATATTCTTTAAATAATTTTTCTTTATTTAAATTCTTCAAATCATTTCTCATCTGGAGTCTTTCCATATGTAAAGGTTTAGAAATCTCTCTGTTGGGAGAATATGGCAATATTTCTAGAAGCAGCGTCACAATGGTTAACCCTGTAAAATCCCAAGTTTAATGTAAACTTTATTTGTTGGTGGTGGGGTTGCTGGGGGAAAATGACATTTGGAAAATACTGTTTTACTACTGAACTTTGAAGTCTGTAATTATCTCGGGCACTGGGCTCCACACCCTTGTATTCCATGCCAGCTATTTAGTCAACAGCTATGTACTACGTCCGCACTCTGTGTAGGCACTACAGGGTTCAATAAGTAGACTCCTTGCTGGCCCAGAATCTTGATCAAGCTCGCGAGTGGTCCACAAGAAGGAGCCTAAATGGAGCAGAGAGTGTGTGATAACAGTGTGAAACTCAAGTGCGGGTAAGAAAGGCAAAACCCACAGACTGCTTTCACAGGAAGCAGTGTCCTCTGCCCAGGTCTGCTTGAAGAGAACCATCCTTTTAAGAAGTCCTTCCTTTGCTTTGCTAAAAAACAACTCTTGCACCTCGTGTGAACTCTGGTGCTATCCTGCTCATGCACACCCAGAACCCAGTGCCACAGGAGCAATATTTTTAGGCTTGGTGGTAGGGTGTCAGTAGTGAAGGGTTCTGGTTATCTATTGTTATGTTTAAAAACAAACAAAAACACCCTGAAACTTAGTGGCTTAAAACAATGACAATATTTATTTTATTCATGAATCTGTAACTCAGGAAGGATTCAGTGGGAATAGCTTGTCTCTTCTCCATTCAGCTTCAATGGGGAGGCTCGAAGGCTGGGAACTGGAATCACCGAAGAGTTAGTCCCTCACCTGCCAGGCGGTCGATGCTGGCTGTCAGTTGGAGCACCTACATGCGGTTGTCCAAGTGACCTGAGCTTCCTTAAAACATGGTGGCTGGACTCCAAGGGTTAGTGTCCTGAGTGTCCAAGCCAGGTGGGAGCCGTATCACCTTTTACCGCCTAGCCTCAGCACCATCCAGCATTGCTTCCTCTACATTCCATTAATGTAGGCAGTCACAGCCTGCCAGAGCTCCAGAGCTGGGGAAACAGATGCCACCTCTTGATGGGGGAGTGAGAAGTGTTTAAAAGAACACATGGGATCAGAAACATTGCTGTGGACTTTTTTGGAAAGTACTGTCTCCCAAATACAGTGAGATGCAATCTCATTATAGAGGTGAACACAATATGGGCTTACTCTGAAATGCTAAAGATGAGAGGTTCAGTGTGAAAGAAGCAGGTAACAGTTTATATTTGGATTTGTGTATTTTACTGTTCAGAGTTACAATTATTTTCCCATTGGTTTCAACCACAAGCTTTCTCTAGTCACAACTTGATATTCAAATACTCAGTGATATAATTGGTGTATAAGAGCATTTCCAGTCCTTTATCATTCCCACAACAGGATTGCTTTTTAAGTATCAATAAAAAATTAAAAAATTAAAATGTAGATCTGCGTGCAAATACTGGGGTTTGAATTAATGTGTTGCAGAGCTGAGACCAGTATGTGGAAGGTGGAAGGAAGGGGAATTTCAATTCGCAATAGAGAACAATGGTCTGTTAATACAGAAATAGAGCAAGCTAGCTTGTAAAGCCATGAGTTTCTGATCATAAAATTATTCAAGTAATAACGGGGTGAACATCTGTGCACTGGCAAGGGAATGCTAGTTGCTGTAATAAACAAATGCCCAATGTTCAGTGCTTTAACCCTGAAATGCACTTTGTGCTTTAAACTAATAAGAGTTTATTTCTGACTCATGGTCACAGGGCATCATGGTTAGCAGGTGGCTATTCTAGAGGTGATGGTTCAGGAACCCAAACATCTTCCCTCTTGTTTTCTACCCCAGAGTCCCCTGCATCTAGCTGGAGGACTGTGCTCAAGGAACACTTGTTCCTTAAGTCAAGCCTGAGTGACACATGCAACTTTACTCTCATTCCACTGATATGAACTAGGCACCTGCTCTCACCTGGATGTAAGGACTGGACAGCCTTCTCCCCAAGGCAATTCCACACCATGGAAGAAGCAGCAAGAATTTTTAGTGGCCAGCTGGCTGGCTTTGCCACAGATTGCAGATGGAATTCTTGCACTGGCCAAGAGATTGGGCAAATTATAGGTAAGGTCCTCACAACTCTAGGATTCTATAATTCTATGAATCTAACAATAGAATATTTACCTTTTCAGTATTGACAAGGCGGGGGAGGGGAGGGTGTTATTCTGAAGGATAGTGATACCCCTTTGCCTTGTCTTTCTGGGAGTGTGGCTTGAAAGAGAGCCCCAAATGTCCCAACCACCTCTAACACTCACGAATAAGTGATAAGATTAAGGTCAGAGATATCTTTGAAATCTGCCAAGTTCAAATGATGGTAAATGCCATCTGCCTGTGTTTGTGGTTCAGAGTCAATCAGGCCTCCATCTAGTTTCCAAACTGCTACTTTGCCTCCAGAGCAGCCCCACCCACTCACAAAGTTATTGCTACTTGGCAGGATTGTGAGCAACAAATCCTGTTTATGAGGAGCCCCAGTGATGAGATGCTGGACACCCAGGCATTTGGGGCACCTAGGATTTCATTTACAATCCGCTTTCTTCCTGTTGTCCAAAAATGTGTGTGTGTGTTTTAGATTCAAGCATCTCTACTTCGACCTTCCAGCACTTTGTCTCAAACAAGACTAAGAGAGAGAACGGAGACACATAAAGGTACCTCTTCAATCGCTGTGTGGAGAGATAACATGTGGCTCATCAGAAGTGCTTGGCATAGTCAGGGAGAGGTAGGCTGTGGGATTTGTATGTTCAATTTCCCATTTGTGGTACAGAATTTACAATCAAAGCCTCTTTTTTTTTACAATGATAAGGACATACGAACCACAGGAAAAAAAATCTTTCCAAGACTATTCTCTTCAGGAAAAGAAAACTGACTCAATGTCCTTTTAAATTCACCTAATTGCAACAGGGTTAGTGCAGTTGAATCTCTCATCTATTGGTATAAACGAAATATAATTTGCACCCACATTTATGAAGTCTTCTTTTGCTTTTCGAGTATGATCGTATAATAAGTATTCCTATCATGTAAATAGAAAGCATATTTTTATTAATCAGCAATGAGTTGCATTCAAAGGAAGCAATTTAATTAAACTTCCAATACAATAAATAACTGGTCATTAAAAACCTATTAGTGTTCTTGGATTTCCTGGGTCTGTCTGCCGCTAAGCAATCGCTTGCTTATACTTACCTAGGTTATCTATAATTAATTACAAAAGCCGTTTAAAAATGCCATTAAGGTCCTGAATTAAATTCACATTAGCAGTGAAAGTCAGAGTCCGAGCCCCCTTTCTTCCACATCTCCTCCAGGTGGGCCTCTGCTCTGTCCTGTACCCCCTGGTGAGCATGATGACAGGTCAGAAACGGCATCAGCTTTGATTGTTTGCCCTGAAGTAAAAGTTTCAGATCAATTCTCCTCATTTTCCACTGACAAAACAAAGACTCTCTTTGGAAAGTTGCCCCTACTTTTCAAGCCCTCCATTATGTTTATTTTTTCATTCATTCATTTGTTCACTATTCATTCATCCATTCATACATTCATTCATTCAAGAGGCATAGTGGGGACCCTCTTTCGGGCACTCCTCTGAGATATGGATACGAATAAGATGTGATCCCTCCTCTCGAGGAGCCTAGCTTCTAGTACAGGAAGCACGTGGGAGCAAATCCTTGTGATCCAGCTTCCAGAACGATGCCCAGTGGAGAAGGTCCCACATGAATACTCATTAAATAAATGCAGCAATAAGGAGGCAGAAGTTTAAACAGAAGCAACAGGTAATAAGAACTGGGCAGCACCGATGGCATGCCCAACAATATTTTGAATTGTCCACTTACAATGGAGGGATGGACATCGCTCTCACCTGGCCCCTTCCAGCCTTTTGCCTTCACCCTGACCCCTAGAGAGTAGTTCGGGCTCCACACCCTCTGTTCCCTCGCAGACAAGATTTTCCAGACTAGTCCTTTGGGCTTTGCAATGCAGAAGAGAGAGGAAGGGGAGGCAGGAAAAGCGAAGGACCAGAGGTAGGTGGACACAGATTGAGAGAGGAGTCACTGCAGGTTAAGAGAAGGAGATGCAGGGTATGAGAGGAAGGACACTCAGCCCAGTATATCAAGCTGTGTGGACCATTCCATGGCTTTGCACTGTGTCAGCTTAGCTAAGCAGGAACAGTGTTACCCAGAATTCCCTTTCCTGAAGGATTCCAGGTTAGCGTTGGCACAAGAGCAATTTGTGCAACATTTGGGAGACAGAAGGTTATGCTGGGAAGGTTGGTAGCAGGCCAGGCATGGCTGCAAGCTGACCTTGACCTGCTGGCTCGTGGTGGGCTCATCTGGTGGTGGGGGACAGCAGCCTGATCCTGCACTACTCCAGCACCTCTGCGCCCCAGGCCAGGAGCCCGTGCAGCACCGCGGTAGAAAGCACCTGCTTCTGCAGGTCAGTCCCGTGGCCGAGGTTGGAGGCAGGTGAAACAGATGCAGGCTCCAGTGTGTCATGGCTCCCTCCTGGCTGGACATCCAGCTTCCCCTCCCAACTGCTGGTCCTGTTGCCAGCAAGCCCCAAACCAGAGAGAGGCAACAGGCTGGCACGGACTTCTTAGTCGGCTCCCGCCACCGAACAAGGTCTGCTTCTCATAAGAAATCCCTCCTACTGGTTCTGCTCTGCAACCCAACCCTGACTGATGCAATTGTCTCAGCACGATGAGGAACAGTTCTTCCCTTTGCTCTCACAAGCATCCTAGCTCAAATGATTCATTTTATGTTCACTGAAATACGAATGGATGGGAATAAAGGGGGGCTTTAAGAAAGGTTCCTGGGAATTAAATAGCCTGCAAGTAAAGAACTTATTTTGAATTTTCTCTTTTGCTGCTGGGCCGAGTTTCTAGGATCCTGAGACAGGGCAGGGAGGTTCATGGCTTTGTCAGCCTAAGCAACGCAGAGGTTAGAAGGATGGTGAGTGATATTTGAATGCAGGTGAATGAGAGAAACAGAATTGGTCAGTTCCAGGGGAAGAAAACTACGCATCCGAGATGCACTGTGAAAATGTGCAGTAATGCTAGAACCCAAAGCCTGGAGACCAGGTTCTAGTCCTGGTTCCATTCAGAAAAACCCAGGACAGTGCACAGGTAGAGCCATTTTGCTTACTCTGCTTGGCTTTGTTTCTATTCACTTTGCCCACCCTCCCCAGTTTCAGCCCCAAGGTCTGGACCAGGTATTTATTCCCGAGGGTGCTGGTCTAGTCTACCACCCTCGGTCATCTTTCCTCAATTGTTCCTGAAGCCTTTTTTTTTTTTTTTAAGATTTACTTATTTATTTATTTCTCTTCCCTTCCCCCCCACCCCAGTTGTCTGCTCTCTGTGTCTATTTGCTGCATCTTCTTTGTCTGCTTCTGTTGTTGTCAGCGGCACGGGAATCTGTGTTTCTTTTTGTTGCGTCATCTTGTTGTATCAGCTCTCCGTGTGTGCGGTGCCATTCCTGGGCAGGCTGCACTTTTTTTCACACTGGGCGGCTCTCCTTACGGGGCGCACTCCTTGTGCATGTGGTTCCCCTATGTGGGGGACACCCCTGTGTAGCAGGGCACTCCTTGCGCGCATCAGCACTGCACGTGGGCCAGCTCCACACGGGTCAAGGAGGCCCGGGGTTTGAACCGCGGACCTCCCATGTGGTAGGCAGACGCCCTAACCACTGGGCCAAGTCCGCTTCCCCCTGAAGCCTTTTTGAACTCTAAAAGTCTTCAGCAGCTAAGGGACAATAGAAAAGATTCACAGAACATCACCTATAAACAGATGCACTGGGAAAAGACCTAAAGGACCAGTAGGATTTTTCCTGAAATAGTGGATAATTTTGAAGGCTATTGTAGTTATCAGATAAAAGATGCTCCCCAAATAGGTAGTTATGAGTTCCCAAGTGGGCTATTCTGTTCGAGAGGTTTGCTTAGATAGTTTGCAATCCACAAGGGTTATTGTGCACAAGATTATATCTTATACAAAGTCTCAGTTCATTTATTGAACCAAATAAAGTGGCTTGTTTATATTCATAGCTGATAATTTACAGCTTCTTCATCTGTGAAATGGGGTAATTATAGTACCTCCCTCATGCACTTGTTGCAAGGACTAAATGAGTTAATGCGTGTAAAGCACTTAGTATCTGGTGAATAATAAGCATTCAATACACGTAACCATTATATTTACTATTATCTTCATGATTATTATTTTAGGGGCGGAACTGAGGCTAAAACACACGTCCCCCCCACTTTATCTTCAGGAACAGATGGTTCAGTTGCTGATACAAACAGCCCAGCCCAGCACCCTCATGCAGTTGGTGCTCAATAAATGTGGAGTCCCCTTCTTTCACTGGTCACGATTCAATGCAGTGGGTTTTTTCAAAACTGTGTCCTGCAGTATGGATCACTCCTTTTCCTTAATAAGAAGAGCTGAGTATTTTATGAGACTCTTTGCTCATTTTCAGTCAGTTTCCCCTTATCCCTTCAACCCCTCTTTCCAAATCCCTTTTCTTAGTACAAAGCGATTCATTAAATAATTTACTGGAACACTTTTGTTCTCTCAGCAGGTTCTTAGTAGCTCCCATTATTCTTTGTTACTTATCACGTCTTCTGAAATTTCAAGTTCTTAAACAGCTAAGAGAGAAGGAACGCCTTGTACTTATTTAGATGACAGTCTAAGGGACTCTCATGTCCTCACCCTCTCACCCCTGCACAGCTCTGCAGATGCATTTTGACAGGTGATGGGATTTTGAGAAAATAGCTCCAGATCTTTGAGATTATTATTTCTAACTACTGAAGAGTTATGTCAAGCGAGAAAAAAAATTTAAGTGCTGTTCTCTCCTCACGAAATTATCTAAGTATTTAGAGATTAAAGGTTAAGGAGAACTTGGCAGAGTTTGTGCTTTTAAGACACATTGAGACACTTATTTTCAATTTTTGTCTGAGTTTTTTTTTCTTTTCTATTTTTTTTTTTGAAGGGGGATTCTTTTTTGTAAATATAATTGTTCCATCCCTGACTCTTTGGGGCTACTCTATACATACTTGAGATTTGAGTTACGAACTTTAAACTTTAGTCCGCAGACCTTGGCCTGGTCAACAGACCGGTCACCTGTGGGTTGTCAGGCAACCAGCTGGAGGCTGTGGGACAGGCCATCCAGAAGTTCAGGCCTTTGATCCCTGAAAGCAGGTGTTCATCTCCTTGTTTTGTTTGTTTCTTTTTGTTTTTCTTTTCTTTTCTTTTTTAATTACCTTTTTTTTACGTTACTAGAGCATATAAAATGTTACATTAAATAGCATAAGAGGTTCCCATATACCCCACCCCATCAGTTTTTTAATTGTATTTTTTTGAAGATACATAGATCATAAAAAAATGTTACATTCAAAACATATAAGAGGTTCCCATATATCCCCCATACCTCCTCACCCCACTCCTCCCACATCAACAACCTCTTTCATCAGTGTGGCACATTCATTGCATTTGGTGAATACATTTTGGAGCACTGCTGCACCACATGGATAATAATTTATATTGAAGTTTACACTCTCCCCCAGTACATTCAGTGAGTTATGGCAGGGTATATAATGT
Source organism: Dasypus novemcinctus (assembly GCF_030445035.2). Lineage (NCBI taxonomy): Eukaryota > Metazoa > Chordata > Mammalia > Cingulata > Dasypodidae > Dasypus > Dasypus novemcinctus. The sequence continues at coordinate 15,367,713 of NC_080689.1, read as the reverse complement.
CCAGCATCTGTCCCTGCAATATCATTTAGGACAACTCCAAGTCCCAAAAAGACCCTCACATCACATCCCTTCTTCCTTCTCCCTGCCCTCAGCAACTACTGTTGCCACTTTCTCCACATCAGTGCTATAATTTCTTCCATTTCTTCTCCTTTTGAACATAAAACCTGGCTCCGCAGAGCCCAAAACTGTCAAAAGCAGCATTATCCCTAAATTTGTGGCAATTTCATCCTCCTGTACCACCTTCAGTCTCCTTTTTTCATTCTAAGAGGTTGGTAGAATGTGTCTCTGCTCATTTGATTCGTTCTTTTTCTTATCCCCTTGACCCTGTTTTCAAAACAAATCTCTCCTTTGTCCTCTGATTTTCACTATATCCACTTGTTTCTTGATTTTTTATCTTTCTAATTTTGGGTAATGTACAGTCACTATTAAATATTGTTGAATTACCCAGTGTATGGTACTTTTAAATTTTTATTTTTATCAGAGTAATACATGTACATGGTATAACCAAGGGTTAAGAATTAACAGATAACTATGATTACTGAATCATTACATAGATGCCTTTTCCTTCCAGTATATTATAAAATAGCCAAAGGTTAATACCTGAAATTACTGAAACTGGCTAGACTGACCTGACCCTTTGCATATGGTCATCTCCAACTAAAAACCTGCCATTGTGAGGATTAGTCCAGAAGGATCTTACCTTTGTACATTGTCATTTCTAATTAAGACCTGCTATTATGACGATTATGCCAAATGATTGTACCTTTGTATATGAACATTTCTGTTGAAATGATAACCACTCCACCCTCCCACTTGAAATCCATTTAAAAACCTTTTAATAGACCCGTTCTGTAGCCCTCTTAACCCCACGTGCCTTGATCTCTGATAATGACTGTCTTGTGATTGTAATAACTTCGTAACTCACCCCCATTCTGAAGTTTTGTACCCACCTGTCTATCCTGTTTAGCCCCTTAATGTTTATTAGTGAAGGAACCTGAGACAGCTCCCCTCCCCAATTACTCATTAGCATAAACTACTAAGCCTGGATATTTTAAGACCATCAAGAAGACTGCAGTTCTGGGAGGCAGTTTTTGGGCCATTAGGCCTCTGTCCTCCTCTACTAAGCACAAGCAAATAAACTCTTTAAGACCCCAGTGTCTCAGGAATTGGTCATTAATGAAGCTCATGGAGCAAGAACCCACTTTTGCTAGGTATCACATGGTAATGAACAAGCCCGTATAGAAGGGTTTAGCATGGAAAGCGGCAGTCTCCAGCACTTTCCTTCCTCATCTTTGCCCCTCCCCACCCCCAGACACACAGTTTTACGGCTCATTTCTCCCTAAGTCTAGCTCACATACTTACCTCTATGCCTGGATTGTAAACCCTGAGCAGTTCTGTGAAATAACAAGGATTTAACCCCTGCTTCCACTACACCTCACCCTCCCTTCTCCCATATTTAATATTATTATGTTTTAGTTGTTCTATTACTTAAATCTCTATTTGCTTTCCCAACAACAATGACAACACACCCGGATTCCATGCTGCATAAGCTGAGCGTGTCAGCAGTCTTAACTTTTTCTTCTCTTTTCTTTGTACCATGAGTTTTGGGTTTGGTTTTTTACTTTCATTTTTGTGTGTCTTTTTTGGAATTCCTTATTATCTCCCTTTTTCTCGCATTATTTGCTTTTATCCTAATTTCAATTCTCTTTCGAGCACTATATCAAAAATTGTATTCTTCTGACTTCCTCCCTGTGCCATGGAGACCCCCTCATGGAGCTCTCCCATCTCCTGCTGCACTGAGGCTGGGTTTCTTTTAGGCCAGTTCCACTGCTGTCATCCTTGGACATTTGATGTTCTTCTGCTTCAAATCTTTCCTCTTGCTTGGTTTATTTCTTCATTTGGCTGGAGTACATCCTCAAGAATTCCCAAAAAGGAATGCGTGAGATGTAAGCTAGTGAAGCTCTTGAAAATGTAAGTAATCATCCCTCACACTTGATAAATGGAAAATGATTTTCCAAGGCATCTAGGTTCTGCAATACGTATACTTACTTTCTCTGAAAATCTTCTTCCTATACAGTTCTAGAAAATCTGGATAAAATATAATAAACATTCTGTTTCAAAGGTAAATTGTAAACTGAAAGAGTGGTAAGTATATGACCTGACCCTGCAGCTACTGAGGGGAGAGAGTAACAGGCTTAAAAACCCAGGCACGGAGTTTTAAAAATCACACGAAGACAGCAGGATTAGAAGTGCAAACACTTCAGATATGACAAACTGAAAGAGAATATGAAATAACTATGCTTAGAGACACAAAAATGGTTATTAAAACCTAAGGAAGAAAAAAACTAGGCAAATGGGATATGGACTATGGGTTTCCACTTGGGATGTAGAAAGTGTCAGCCGAGAAATAACCAAGCTGCAAGGCAATTAAGGTACTTATTTGGGGTCTTAAAATTGCAATTTGGGGAACACAGATTCAAATAGCAACTTAAATCGTGTCCTGTCTTGGCAAAGATTGGACAAGTCTGGGGTTGGTGGATATTTGAGGTACTCTAATTGTCCTTAAGGATAGATAACTTACTGAAGTTATTTATCCTGTGGTTTTTTTATGGTGCCCGGATGTCCTCAGGGTTTTGAGGAACATTGTTGCTTGAGGCTGTGCATATTTGTGAGATCTGATTGAGACCTACATAAGAGTAACCTCCAGAATGCCCTCCCAACTCTGTTTTAAACCTCTTAGCCATAGAAACTCTGCATTGTTTTATTTCTTTTAAATAAAGCTGGAAAGAGCATAGCTATCATCCTTACATTAACAACAATAACAAGTGCTGGACAATCTACAGATTCACAACTTTTCTTGAACCCATCAGAGGTTTGAGGTTGCAGGGCAGCCAGCTATCCTAAAATCCAATGAGGAAAGACAGTGACTTCCCAAGCGAGGCAGGACACAAGCACTTGCCTACCTCAGGCAGATACCACCAGACGGGCAAGAAGAATTCAGCTGAAGCTTTTAATGACTTGCTAAAAGCTAGTTATGGGCTGGCAGAGAATACAGAACACCCGGGGTCTGCAGATTTAGGGGACATTTGCTCCTACTTGAAGACTCTTCTCCAGAGACTTCACTGGGTACTTATACTATGACCACAGAGAGTCCTGAGAAAAGCATCCTTTGTGAGGCAGGTCTCAGAGAAGGGACAGCAGCACTTTGGGAAAGACAAATCCTTCTCCCCTATTCCCTGTACATTACAAAAGTGCTAAATTGCTGGGGGAAGGGCAACAAACTCTGGTGCCCTTAGGGCACTGGTAAACCCCAAAACAGCTGGACAAGGGAACATTAAAAAATCCTCTGTGCCTGGTGGAGAGCAGGAGTATATGCTGGCCCAGAACTGCAGCTGGAGTGAGGCAGAATCACTGAGAAGGCCATCACAACCACAGAGAATGCCCTCTTCCCACATCTACCACTAAGATAACAAGCACTGAGTAACAAGTAAGAGCTACTGCCCGGACAGGGGCCAGACTGTGGAGAAAGACTCTCTCTGAGGCACGGTTACAGGAAAGACCTAAAGCTGAAGATGGAGCAAACATAAAGAAAACCCCTTGGCAAACCAGCTCCTATCCTAAACTCAAGATAGCAAAGGGAATAGAAGCCTGTGGTGCACAGAAAGTAACCACAGCACAAACAAATCCCAAACATACCTCAAGTCCTGACAAGAACGACCCCAACTTTCACACTGAAGGCTTAGCAGAAAGAAAGACATGTCTATTTTAAGGCATAAAATCTATTTACCTCAGTCTCTACTGTCCCACAAAAGATGACAGACTTTCAACAAAATATTACAAGGCATATAAAAAAGCAAGGAAAAAAATCCAAAGTCAAGAGACAGAGGAATCAATAGATAAGACAGATTGTGGAACTGCGAGACAAATAGCTATGATAACTATGACTGATATGTTAAAGAACCTAATTGAAAAGTTGGAATATGTAATATCCATGGGATGGGGGATTATAATTGCAGCAGAGAGATAGAAACTGTAAGAAGGAATCAAATGGAAATCTTAGAAATGAAAGACACAGTAACAGAGATGGAGGCTACCTTTAAGAATTTCATCAATAGACTTAACAGAAGAAAACAATCAGCAAACTTGTAGATGCTCAAAGGAAATTACACAAACTCAAACACAATGAGAAAAATAAAATGGGGGAACAATAACAAAGCAGAAAATCTAAGAGCTATAGGACAGTATCAAATGGGCTGACAAATGTTATTGGAATCCAGAAGGAAAGGAGAGCAATGAGGCAGAAGAAATTATTTGAAAAAAGAAAATGGCTGAGAATTTTCCAAAATGAATGAGAAACACCAAACCAGAGATCTAAGAAGCTCAGAAACATCAAGCAGGATAAATACAACAACACATGCACACACACACATGCACACAACCCCATCTAGACATATCATATCCAAACTTCTAAAAATCAAAGACAAAGAGAAAATCTTGAAGGCAACCAGAGAAAAAAGACACACTGTATACAGCACAACAAAGATTACAATGGACTTCTTGTCAGAAACTACACAAGTCAAAAGATAATGAAATGACACCTATAAAGCACTGAAAGAAAATAAACTGTCACACTACCCATGAAATAAATTCCAGGTGGATTATAATTCTCAATATGAAAAATGAACAATAAAGTTTCTAAAAGAAAACATGAAAGAATATCTTTTAGACCTTGAAGTAAATAAAGATCTCTTAAACATGATACAAAAAGTGCCAAAAGCAAAGGGCAAATCAATAAAAAGCAATTAAAATGAGAAGCTTCTATTCAGTGCTAGGACTCATTGCCACTTATCTCAGGCACAAAATTTAAGGAGATACCAAAATATGCAATAATCTGGATGAATAATATTTTAGTGCAATATTCTTAAAACCTCAAATTAATGCAAAAATCCATGATGAATAAATTGTCAGCATTTAAAATAAGACAGGATCTGACAGGCCGAGATGAGAGTGAAGCAATGGAGGTGAAGCATCCAAGTACAGGGCCTCAACATGTAAGGAACAAAAAAGTATTGTCCTTGAGAAGTTTGAAAATATTGCTTCACTGCATCCTAGCATATAATATGCCAGTCTGGTTCTCATTCCTTTGTAGATGACTTGTTTTTGTTTTGTTTTTTTAAAGATTTATTTTTTATTTATTTCTCTCCCCTACCTCCCCCCAGTTGTCTGCTCTCTGTGTCCATTCGCTGTGTGTTCTTCTGTGTCTGCTTGTATTCTTGTCAGCGGCACCTGGAATCTGTGTCTCTTTTTGTTGTGTCATCTTGCTGTGTCAGCTCTCTGTGTGTGCAGCACCATTCCTGGGCAGGCTGCACTTTTTTCACACTGGGTGGCTCTCCTAAAGGGGTGCACTCCTTGCGTGTGGGGCTCTCCTATGCAGGGGACACCCCTGCGTGGCACAGTACTCCTTGTGCGCATCAGCACTGCGCGTGGGCCAGCTCATCACACAGGTCAGGAAGCCCTGGGTTTGAACTTTGGACCTCCCATGTGGTAGGTGGACGCCCTATCCTTTGGGCCAAACCTGCTTCTCTGTTTTTGTTAATTTGTTTGGATTTAATTTAATCTTATTTTTGCTCTCTTTCACACTGGACACTTTCTATAACTTATTTGTCTTTAATGCTCTGAAAATTCCACAGCGGTGTGTGTGTGTGTATGTGTGTGTATGAGCGTATCCTACAACCCCATAATTCCACTTCTAGGCATTAAACCTAGAAATGTGCACTAAGACATGTATAATAATGGCATGACATTTGTAACAACCAGTCACTCTGCTGGCATTTCAGGGTGAAGATTCATGTCTGGAAAATTCCCACGTGTAATTTCTGTGTTCATTTCCTCTCCTCAATTAGTTCAGTTCTCTTTCTGGGGTACCCATTAGTCAGATGTTAGACTTATCATTTCTGCCTCTTATTTTGAGAGAGCAGCAGTTTAGAGAAACCCTAAGTATATTACTGATAAAGGGTTGATAGACATTTGAAGGCAGAAGATATGGGAATCAACATAGTTATGTGTAGGGTCTATTTGTATCTGGTGGAATGAGCCGTGCTTCATTATCCAGCACACAAGTGGAATGCTCCTTTCTCCTAGGTTATGTTCTTCCACCCTGACTGTGCTTGTTGATTACTCGCATTTGGTATGTCTGTTTGCTCTGTCCTAGGGTACATCATCCTTCCCACTTCCAAATACCATCCTCTTTCTTCCATGCTCTCTCTGTCTTCAACATTATACAATTCCATTTTGGCATCATATTCTATTTGATTTCTCCTCTTATGTTTCATTACCATGTCTTTATGGTCCTTCAGATTTCAGCCATTTATGCCCATCATAGAGTTTTTAAACCTTAAACAATCAAACACATAGAAATATCTGGTCAAGCTAAATGCTCAGAAACATATACAGGAAGATCCAAGATGGCGGAGAAGGGAACAGCAGGCTGCACTCTTCCTCTAGAAACTGGGAAGGTAGTCAGGCTTGCCGGGCATAAGGGAAACTGGAGTGTTGCAGGGGCAATAGGAGAGCGTGGCTGGAGAGGGAGGAGTCCCAGCTGGGCACCAAGGACATGGGGAGCCACCCAGCAGGCCCCAGGAAGAAAGGAGCATATCAGCCACAGGAGAGGAGATCCACCCAGCCAGCCCTGAGGGAGGGAGAGGAAAGCAGTGGGTGGGCCTGTGCCAAGTCTGCTAAGGGGAAGGTAGAACCAGGCAGCCAGGGGCAGCCCTAAGGGAACTTAAACAGAGGGGCTTTTTTCCTCTTTTTTCCCTGTTTCCTTTTTCCCCCTTCATCTGGGTACTGATGAAGAGGTGGGCTGTGGTATGATTTATTGGCTGGTATAAGCAGCTGGAGATGAGTAGACTAGTAAGTCACAGGTGGCCTGAGAGAGGTTTCTTTTTTTGTTTGTTTGCTTTAATTTTTTGTTTTTCCTCTCTCTCTTTCCACCCCAATACCTGCAGAGTGGGATTTGTGGGGTGATTAATTGGCCAATCAAACAATCTCCTCCTGAGAGAAGGAGCCTAGCCAGTACTGGTGGTATGAGAGGGAGAGCCAGATTTTTGTTTCCTTTTGTTTTGTTTTGTTTTGCTTGCTTTGCTTGTTTTTTCTTCTCCTCTTCATTTTCACTCCTTCCCGTTTCTTTATTTTCTTCTCTTCCCACTTTTCTTGTTTTTATTTCTCCTTTTTTTCTTTTCTTTTTCTTTCCTTTTAATCTTATTTTACCCTCATTTTTCTATTTTTTATTCCTTCCTCTTATTTTTTATTTCTTTTTTCTTTCTTTCATTTTTTACCTCTTCTTTTCTTCCTTCCTTTCTGCCTTTCTCTGTTTTGTCTTTCTTTCTTCTCTTCTCGCTTATGGGGCCTTTTATTATATTTTATGTTTTCTGTTTCATTTTTTACCTTTTTAAACTTTTATTCCTGTTTACTATTTTCCCCTCTTCTTATTTATTTTTTCTGCCTAACTTTTTTTTGTTCTTTTGCCTTCTTTCTTTTTTATTTTATTCTTTTCTTTTTCTTGTTTCTCTTCTTCCTTTCCTTTTTTATGGATCCAATGTTTTTCTCTTGAATACAGGCAAATACAAGGATATAGAAAAAGTGGAACCAAGTGATAAAGAAGACTCATAACACAAAATCAAACAAAAATAAAACCCTACACTAGAAAGAGAAACAAACCAACTGCATAAGCCCATCAAGATAAACAAATGCCTAGACATCAGAAACAAATTACACGCCATACTAAGAAACAGGAAGTCATGGACCAGCCAAAGAACAAAACTAAGAAGCAGGAGGAGACACGCAACATGGTACAACTTATCAAGGATGTTAAACAAAAATATCCTTAATCAACTCAATGAAATGAAGAAAGAGATAAAGGATATCAAGACGACACTGGGGGAACATTCAGAAAAAATTGCAAACATACAGAAAAAGATAACAGATTTTATGGTGATGAAAGGTGCAATGTAAGAAATTAAAAATACACTAGAAGCACATAACCACAGATTTGAACAGGCAAAGGAATTAGTGATGTTGAAGACAAGACATCCACAATCACACAAATAGAACAGACAAAAAAAATGGGACAAAGTTCAGCAGAGATGCAGGGAATTGAATAACAACATGAAACACACAAACATATGCATTATTGGCATCCCAGAAGGAGAAGAGAAGGGAAAGGGGCAGTAGGAGTGTTTGAGGAAATAATGGCTCAAAAATTCCCAACTCTTATGAGCGACACGGGTATTCATATCCAGGATGTGCAGCATACTCCAAGTACAATAAATCTTGGCATATCTTTCCTGAGACACATACTTATAAGATTGTCAAAAGCTCAAGACAAAGACAGAATCTTGAAAGCAGCAAGAGAAAAGAGACCCCTCACATATAAAGGAAACTTGAAAAGATGAAGTGCTGCTTTTTCATCTGAAACCATGATGGCAAAAAGGCAGTGGTGTGATGGAATTAAGGTGCTGAAAAGAAAAATGGCTAAAGTAAGTACTGCCTTTGTAGTAATAACATTGAATGTCAATGGATTAAACTCTCGAATCAAAAGACACATATTAGCAGAATGGATCCCAATCCATTATATGACCCATCTATATGTTGTCTACAAGAAACTGATCTTAGACCCAGGGACACAAACAGATTGCAAGTGAAAGGTTGGAAAACGATTTTACATGCAAACAGTAACCAAAAAAGGGCAGGGGTAGCTATACTAATATCAGACAAAATAGGCTTTGAGTGCACAACTGTTGTAAAAGCCAAAGAAGGACAGTATTTATTAATAAAAGGGGTATTCTACCAAGAAGAAAGAACAATCATAAATATTATACACCTAACCAGAGAGCAACAAAACACTTGATGCAAATACTGGCAAAACTAAGGGGAGAAATAGACACCTCTACAATCATACTGGGGGACTTCAATACACCAGCATCACCATTAGACAGAACATCTCAAAAGAAACAGAAGGAAGTGGATGTGGCTCAAGCGATTGGGATCCCATCTACCATATGGGAGATCCAGTGTTCAATTCCCAGGGCCTCCTGGTGAAGGCAATCTTGCCCATATGGCAAGCTGGCCTGAGCAGAGAGCAGGCCCATGCAGAATGCTGGCCAGCATGGTGAGTTGGCCCACTCAGAGTCCTGGCCCAAGCAGAGTGCTGCCGTGCACAGGAGTGCTGGCCCATGCAGGAGTGCTGGCCCAGCATCAAGCTGGCCTGAGCAGAGAACTGGCACAGCAAGATGATCCTACGAAAAAAGACACAGAGGAGAGATAATAAGAGATGCAGCAGACCAGGGAGCTGAGGTGGTGCAAGAGAATGAGCACCTCTCTCCCAATCCGGGAGGTCCCAGGATTGGTTCCTGGTGCCATCTAAATAGAAGACAAGCAGACACAGAAGAATGCACAGCAAATGGACACAGAGAGCAGACAATGATGGGATGCAGGGGAGGGAAATAAATAAATAGATAGATAGATAGATAGATAGATAGATAGATAGATAGATAGATAAATCTTGAGAAAAAGAGAGAGAGACTTGGAATAATACATTAGAGGAACTAGACCTTATGGACTTCTACAGAATATTACACCCAAAAGCAGTAGGATATATATTCTTCCAAGTGCTCTAACTTCTCCAGGTTAGACCACATGCTATGTCATAGAACAAGTCTCAACAAATTTAGAAAGATTGAAATTATAAATTATACAAAGTACTTTGACCACAACAGAATGAAACTAGAAATCAATAAAAGATGGAAAACTTGAAATAGGCACAAATATATGGAAGTTAAACAACACAATCTTAAACAATCAGTGGGTCAAGGAGGAAATTATCAGAGAACTCAGTAACTACCTCAAAGAGAATGAAAATTAGAATACAACATACCAAAATTTATGGGATGCAGCTAAATCAGTGTTGAGAGGGAAATTTATAGCCCTAAATGCCTACTTTAAAAAAGAAGAAAGAACTAAAATCAAAGACCTAACTGCACATGTGGAGGAACTAGAAAAAAGAACAACAAACTAATTCCAAAGCAAGCAGAAGGAAGGAAATAACAAAGATTAGAGCAGAACTAAATGAAATTGAAAATTTAAAAAAACATTAGACAGAATTAACAAAATCAAAAGCTGGTTCTTTCAGAGGGTTAATAAAATTGACAAACCCTTAGCTAGACAAAGAAAAAAAGAGAGAAGATGCATCAGAAAGGAGAGAGGGGATATCACCACTGACTCTGAAGAAATAAAGAGAATCATGAGAAGTTACTTTGAATGGCTTCTTGGCCTTTTGGCTAAGATCAAATGTAGTATAAGAGGTTACTTTTAAAAATCGTGTGCCAACAAGATGGACAATTTAGAAGAAATGGACATATTTCTAGAAACACACAAGCAACCTACGTTGATGAAAAAGAAGAAATAGAAGAACTCAAGAAGTAAGATTGAACTAGTCATCAAAAACCTCCAAAGAGGGAAGCAGACTTGGCCCAGTGGATAGGGCATCCATCTACCACATGGGAGGTCCGTGGTTCAAATCCCAGGCCTCCTTGACCCATGTGGAGCTGGCCTACACACAGTGCTGATGCGTGCAAGGAGTGCCATGTCACGCAGGGGTGTCCGCCGTGTAGGGGAGCCCCACACACAAAGAGTGCGCCCCATAAGGAGAGCCACCCAGTGCGAAAGAAAGTGCAGCCTGTCCAAGAATGGCACCTCACACACGGAGAGCTGACTCAACAAGATGACACAACAAAAAGAAACACAGATTCCCATGCCACTGACGACAACAGAAGTGGACAAAAGAAGAACACTCAGCAAATGGACACAGAGAACAGACAACTGGGCCAGGAGGGGTGGGGAAGGGAGAGAAAACAAAAAACAAAAAAACCTCCAAACAAAGAAAAATCCAGGACCAGATGACTACACAGGTGAATTCTACCAGTCATTACAGAAAGAACTAATACCAATCCTGCTCAAACTCTTCCAAAAAATTGAAGAGGAGAGAACATTACCTAACTCATTGTATGATGTCAACATCACCCTAATACAAAGTCACATGAAGACACTAGAAGAAGAGAAAACTCTAGGCCAATTTCTAATGAACTTAGATGGAAAAATCCTCAACAAAATACTTTCTAATTGAATCCAACATCAATTGAATTATACACCATGATCAAGTGGGTTTTATCCCAGATATGCAAGGATGGTTCAACATAAGACAATTAATTAATATAGTACACCACATTAACAGATTGAAAGAAAAAAAATCACATGGTCATCTCTATCGATGCAGAAAAGGCATTTGAAAAAATATGCATCATTTCTTGATTAAAAAAATAACACTTCAAAAGATAGGATTAGAAGGAAACTTGCTCAATATGATAAAAAGCAGATATGAAAAACCCACTGTTAGCATCATGCTCAATGGTGAAAGGCGACTTTCCCTCTAAGATCTGGAACAACAACAATGGCAGCAGAGGAATACTGGTATAGGATGTTATTGACAGGTGATATATGGTTGACAGGGAGTTATACAGGGCATATGTCCAGGGTGCATGGTAATGTTTGGATATACTCATAGTGGCAACAATTAAAAACTATAGCTGGGGGGGTACTGGGTTACTGGCCGGGGTTGCTCTGTCATGGTCCCGAGGGGAGCAGCGGCAGTCCCCCAGGTGCAACGGTAAGGACCAGGTAGGAATGAGGGTCCAACAGTAAGCCCCTGATACTAATGACTATGCTTGTGAGCCTATGTGACTGAAATAAGAACAAGGCGTAGAGCAATACTGTGCCTAGGTGTTTCCTCCTGACAGCCTTCATGTTACTCAAATGTGGCCAGTCTCGAAGCCAAACTCAGCATGTAAATGCAATGCCTTCCCCCCAGCGTGGGACATGACACCCGGGGATGAGTCTCCCTGGCACCGAGGGATCACTACCAAGTACCAACTGATGATGCAACTAGAAAATTACCTTGAATTAAAGGTTCAACGTGGACCAGCAGAATATCCCTGTCTACATACAATAACAAGAGTTAAAAATGCTGTTTGGCCTAAATTAAGGGGGAAATGGAAAGGACAAATGAGTTTATATGGCTATGAGTTTCTGAAAAAGAGTCTGGAGGATGTCAGAAGGATTGCCCTTATGCACTCCTGAGCAGAGTCTCAGAGTCAGATAAAGTCGATACAACCCCAGGTATTGGTTCTTTTGAGGGCTAAAGAGACCCACAGGTTCTATGGTCATGGCAGATGGGGTTCACTGCCTTGTCAGTTGGCCCTTCTTTGGAGCTGGTGTTTCTGTGTAATGGAGGTGGACACAGATGGGATCTCTTTTCACAAGGCTTTCATGCTACTTTACTGGAATTGTAGTTGGTGCTGGGGCTTAAGATATATCTAGGGGATTTGAATCTCTGGACTGACAATATGATAGCCAGGCCCTGAGCCTCAACAGACTTCAACTCCTACACTCTGATTTATTGGACTTACCCCACTCAGCTAACATGGAGTTGAAGAATGTCAACCACCACACCATGGAGCCTAGAGTGCCTACAACTGAAAGCAGGAGGATTGCATCCAGTATCCATGTGGAATCTAAGCCTCCTCTTGATATAGATGTGCAATGGACACAACCAATCCAAGGTCCACAGAGAAAATGTGGCATTGGTGTGGGAAAAGTGGCCATGGTGGCTGATAGGTGCAGGGAATGGGAAGAAGAGATGAGATGTGGAGGTGTTTTCGGGACTTGGAGTTGTCCTGGGTGGTGCTTCAGGGACAATTACCGGACATTGTAGATCCTCCCAGGGCCCACTGGATGGAACATGGGAGAGTATGGGCTATGATGTGGACCATTGACCATGAGGTGCAGCGATGCCCAGAGATATACTTACCAAATGCAATGGATGTGTCATGATGATGGGAGAGAGTGTTGCTGGGGGGGGGAGTGGTGGGGTGGGGGTGGTGGGGTTGAATGGGACCTCATAATTTTTGAATGTAATATTTCTATAAAATGAATTTTTAAAATTAAAAAAAAAAGATCTGGAACAAGACAAGGATATCCACTGTCACCACTCTTATTTAATATTGTATTAGAAGTACTTGCTCAAGCACTTAGGCAAGGAAAAGAAATAAAAGGCATCCAAATTGGAAAGGAAGAAGTAAAACTTCCACTATTTGCAGATGATCCTATAAGTAGAAAGTCCTGAAAAGTCTACAACAAAACTTCTGGAGCTAATAAACAAATTCAGTAAAGTGGTGGGATATAAGATCAACAAGCAAAAATCAGTAGCATTTCTGTACACTAAAAATAAGCAATCTGAGGAGGAAATCAAGAAAAACTCCATTTAAAATAGTGACAGAGTCAAATATCTAGGAATAAACTTAACCTAAGGATGTAAAGGACTTGCACACAGAAAATCACACAACATTGCTAAAGGACATCAAAGATGACCTAAATAAATGGAAGAATATTCCATGTTCATGCTTTGGAAGACTAAATATCATTAAGATGTCTAACCTACCCAAATTGATTTACAGATTCAATGCAATCCCAATAAAATTTCCAACAGCGTGTCTTACTGAACTGGAAAAGCCAATTATCAAATTTATTTGGAATGGTAAGAGGCCCTGAATAGCCAAAAACATCTTGAAAAGGATAAATGAGATCAGAGGAATCACGCTACCTGACTTTAAAGCACACTACAAAACTACATTGGTCAAAACTGCATGGTATTAGCACAGGTAGAGACATACTGACCAATGGAACCAAATTGAGAGTTCAGATATAGGTCCATGCATATTTGGCCAACTGATACCCAACAAGACCACCAAGCCCACTCAACTGAGACAAAAATAGTCTCTTCAACAAATGGTGCTTGGAGAACTGGATATCCATATCCAAAAGAATGAAAGTGGATCACCATCTCAAGCCCTACACAAAAATTAACTCAAGATGAATCAAAGGCCTAAATGTAAGAGCCAAGAACAAAAAGCTCCCAGAAGATAATATAGGAAAACATCTGAGACATGATAGTAGGAGATGATTTCATAAACTTTACACCCAAAGCACAAGCAATGAAATAAAAAATAGATAAATGGAACCTCCTCAAAATTAAAAACTTTTGTGCTTCAAAGGAGTTTGTCAAGAAAATGAAAAGGAAGCATACTCAATGGAAGAAGATATTTAGGAAACACCTATCTAATAAGGGCCTTATATCCAGCATATATAAAGAAAACTTACATCTCAAAAATAAAAAGACAAACAACACATTTTAAAAATGGGCAACTGATTTGAATAGATGCTTCTCCAAAGAAGAAATACAAATAGCTCAAAATCACTAGCTATTAAGGAAATGCAAATCAAAACTACAATGAGATATCATCTTACACCTATTAGACTGGTGACTATTAAAAAAACAGAGGACTACAAGTGTTGAAGAAGATGTGGAGGAATAGGAACACTCATCCACTGCTAATGGGAATGCAAAATGGTGCAGCCATTGTGGAGAATAGTTTGGCAGTTCCTCATGAAGCTAAGTATAGAATTGCCATACGATCCAGCAATCCCACTACTAGGACTATACCCAGAAGAACTGAAGGCAGGGACATGAACAGATATATACACACCAATGTTTATTGTGGCCAAAAAGATTGCTAAAAGTTGGAAGCAACCCTAGTGTCCATCAATGGATGAGTGTCTCTGAGACACAGATAAGCACCATCACATCACCTGGTTTCTTCCCATTATAAATTCTGAAATTACACCATTTATTGGTTTGCTCTTTCATTTACTGTTTCTTATTATGTTTCATGAGGTCACGGTGCTTGTCCATTTTCTGCAAAATTCTTGGGACTTAGGACAAGTCCTAAGCACACGTAAGAATTCAATAAATAAGGAGGAGGAAAAAAAAACAGGAGAAGAAGCTGTGAATTATGTTGCTAGGTAAATAATATTTATATTCAACAACCTCTCCCAGGTTTAATCTCCACTGAGTCAGAAAGATGAAACTGTAAAGCATGCTTCTGGAACAAAATACATTGTATCAGGTGGTTACCAGGCCACTCTTTGATGTTCTAGATCTTCAGTCAAAGGCCTTTTGGTGATCTGTTATGAGTGGTTATTCATTGTCAGTGAGGCGAAATATACTCCCTCGAGCTTTGCTTCTAACAGCCTCTTGAATGCAGGGGCTATTTCTTCTCTCCCAGGACACGTTTGCCAACACTCTTGCATGCTGGCATCTATGGCTCGGTGCCTTTTGATGTTTCATTCCTAACAAGAAAGCGTGTGTCCGAATCAAACACCTGGGATCTTTTCACTCACAGGCAACCATGAATATACCTAAGAGTCCAGGCCTTTGACTTAAAATCCCCCCATCCCCCCTTTTTTTACCATCCCTATTTTATTAGGTTTTTCTCTAATTATTTTCTCAGTGTATGTCTGAGAAGCAAATTTATTGGTACAATTTTAAGCATATTATCTGAATTTTTAAATGCAAAACTGTTCAGCGGAATATACTTGATATGTGCAATGTATTTTAAAGGGATGTCTGCTCCTTTGTTTCTCTCATGATACCTGTGTAAGGAAGGAATGCCAGATGGGCAGAAACAGAAGCCCAGACAAATTAGGGAAAAGAGGCCTCAAACAGTAGGATCCGCAAAACCAGTGTAAGATTGTCAGTCACAGCAAAATCAATGTGGTTTTTTTTCCATTGTGCAGTTGACACCACATAATGACAATAATTTAATGTGTTTAGTGTTTATAAGCTCTTCAACATATTATCATATTGGCTCATCCCATCAGCTTGCCAGATGAAAAGGAAAACAAATTTCATTGCAACCCAAAGGATAAGGAAACTAAATCTCAGAGAGGTTAAGTGACTTGCCAGGCACACACAGCAAATAATGGCAGAGCGGGAGCTCAGACACGGGTCTTTTGAATCCAAGTGCAACACTCTTCCTGCTCTAATACACTGTCTTATGGGAAGGGCCAAAACCTTTCTGAAAACTTATGGCATGGAAAGTATATAAGCCCATAAGAAATAGTAACAATAGCAACTAATATTTTCTGAGGGCTGATTCTGTGTCAGGCACTGTTCATTTTACAAGATTTACTGAGCATCTCTTATCACAGCCCTGTTCTATGTGCTGGAGGTACAGCAGAGAACAAAATGGGAAAAGAGTTTCTGCCCTCCTGGAACTTACATTCCAGCTTACACTCTTTATCCTGTTGACATTTGGGGAGGATAATTCTTTATTCTGGGGGGTGGTCCTGTGCAAATATAGGAAGTTGAGTAATTTCCCTCACCCTTCTCCTAGTTGTGACAACCAAAAACATCTCCAGACATGGCCAAATGCCCCTTGGTTGAGAACCATTGTTCTAGAAGGAAGGGTCAACGAAAACTTGAAAAAGTAAACTACATAGTGTTAGAGGCTAATAAAGGCGACAGATAAAAATGCATCAGGATAGCTAGTGCGTGGGTGATGTGCGTGGCGATGGCAAAGTTTGGCCTAGCCGAGCAGGTCATGGTGGAGCAAGGCACAGCGGGAAGAGAGTGTGAACCTCAGTGTAGCGATCAGAGGAAAGAGCATTCCAGGCAGAAATGGCAAGCGCAGAGACCCAAAAGTAGGAGCCAACTGGCCTTTGCAAGCACTGAGGAGGCCCACAGCCGGGGTGGAGTGAGGGAAGAACACGGAAACAGATGAGGGAGCAGAGAGGATGGGGGCCCAGACGACCACTGCAAGGAGGCCGGCTTCTACTGATGGTGGGAAAACACCTCAGGGTGTTGGCAGAGGAACGACTCAATCTAGCATGTTCTTAAAGGATTGCTCTGATGGTTTGATTGGGAAAACTGTAGGGAGACAAGGATGAAAGGAGGGGGACTGTTGGGAGACTATGGCAATAATCTAGACAGGAGGTGACGGTGGGTCAAGCCACAGTGGTAGAGATGGAGGTACCAAGAAGTGGTAGATTCTGGGGATATTTTGAAGGTAGAGCCACTGGAATACGCTGACAGATTGGATGTGGACCAGGAGAAGCAAAGAGGAATCAAAGATGCCTCTGAGAATTTTGGCCTGAACAAGTGAAGGATTGTGCTGGGGAAGCCAGGAGAGGAAAAGGTTTAGGAGGGAAGGAGAGGTGCTGGTTCATAGGAAGCTGCAGGTGTCTGTTAGATAGCCACAGTGTTGTGTGTGTATATAAACTCATTTAACCTTCTCAGCGACCCTAGAAGACTGTTCCTACCTCCAGCCTGCAATTAAACGAAGAAACCAAGGCTCGGGGAGGTTAAGTGACTTGCCGGAATGCCGGAAGTCTGCGGAGCTGGTAGACACGTCCCAGGAGTCTGGCTCCTGAGCCCATGCCACCGATGGTGAGGACTACGATGGAACAGCCCCTGGGCCAAGGCTGCCTCTCCCATGAAAGCCACTCTCAGCAAAAGAGGGACTCGGGGGAACAGCTAAAACCTCGTGCATTGACTGATCTTGATCTTTGCACAGTGAAAGAGGGTATGGTGCAAATGGGAGGTGTTGACACCCCAGGTGGATTTAGGACAAACGATTGCTTAATCCTTCAATGCAGCAAGATAACATTGGCTGACTTTTTCTGATTCCTATCATGGTGGTCATCTCCTGATGAAAGCACAGCCAGGACCTACTCAAGCCTCAAGAGTCTGTGTCTCCTTGGCTGTTTGCCCTTTGCTGAGCGAGCCGCCCAATGCCAGCCTATCCTGCTGCCTTTGCATTCTCTCTTTTCAATGTCGGTGTATACTTTTTTCTTGCTGTATTCCTTTTTGTTTCACCTCTCTGAATGTTGTTTTCTACTGAGAAAAAGTTCAAAGGCTATGCCCTGGGAAGAAACATCTGCATCTTGATCACTTTGGAGAAGATGGGCCATATATGTGTTAAAATGAAATGCAGTGCCTTCCACCTAGGATGCTGCGATTGTCAGAGTGCCCTGGTAGTCTTTCTGATTCAGAGAAGTGGGGCCCATTGAGGTGATCTCAGAGCCTCAGGGAACAGGTTTTTCTCCTCTTGTCATCTGGTGAACTCTACTCCTTCAAGGGCCATCTCCTTTGCAGCTCAGGCAGACCTAGGCATAGCTTCCCACCCCCTGAGATTCCCAAACCCCCAGTTCAGACATTCACCCTCTGCACCGAGATCACCTCCCCCGCCAGGCTGACCCGCAGCCGGGGAGGGATGGTACCTGCAGGATCGGGTCTGAAAGGAAGGCTGGAATCAGATCGTAGAAGGCCTAGCATTTCCCCAAAGGAACTGGAGCTTGAACCTGTACAGCAGAATTGTCTGCCCTTTTAAGAGACAGAAGAAGAGTTTGAGAGAGCAGTTCCCACAACACCAAAGGGCGGGTCGTGGGGGTGGGAGAGATGGGAGGAGGGAGGACAGTCCGACACTATTTCAGGAGTCCCTCTGGTTGCTGATGACGGTCTGCCTGATTCAGTGGGGATGCAGAGGAGGGGATTTTTAAAAAGGCAGGCCTTTTTAAAAATAATCAGTAAGAACCGGCAACAGAAGCTGAAGACTAGCCTGGAGAGAACAATCGTTGTCTTAGGGATGGGAAAGGACCTTGGGTCACCTTATCTCTCCCACTAGCCAGGGCAGATGTCAGGAAGCCTCTGCTCAAACATGTTGTGAGATGATGAGGCCACCACCACATCGGATAGGCCCTGCACTTTCTGCATAGGATTGCCTGGCACAGAGCCCACATCGATGTCCTCTTTTATCTTTGCAACTATGCAAGTGTCAGACCATCACAGTGTGTAAGCAGCCATCGCTTATCCGCTAGATCTCCTTGATTCCAGGCCAAGTACCATCAATTTCCGACCCTCCCCAGGCTTGCTCACCTCCACCTAGCCGCCAGCGTGTGGGGCAGCCCGGGATGGGGCAGATGTGGCCTCACTGGGTGCTGAAGGCACAGCCGACAGCCATGAATTAAATGTAATTAAATATAATTCTGCAAAAATGGTGAAGCAAGGGCTCCTGCCTCCACAGAAGCCCTGAAAAAAAAAAAAAAAAAAAACGAGCAAAAAAACTATCAGAACCAACTTTGCTGGAACTCTGGAGAGTGTTCAAAGGTTTAGGGCAACAAGTAAATGCTGAATCAAGATAAAGGTGCCTTAACGAGGCATTAAGGAAGTGTCTGTCCAACCACTAACGGACTACAAACTAAAGGGACAGAGACATCAAAAGAATACAAAGACGCAGTCTTTCAATGTGACACTGACTGATGGAGGCTATGTATTTGGCTTGTGCCCAGCCATGTCCTTTGCCTGTGACAACAATAAGCCAGCACTTCCGAATCCATACATCTAAAGTTCATTGTTTGAATCTGTTGGACATTATATGACTCCCTATTATACCCCATTTTATTTATTTAAGCCCAAGGCTCCTGTCCATCAAAATCTTTTGAATTTCTTATTTTATTATCCGGCTTATAGATACCCCTTCCAGATTTGTCTTTTCTGTGATTTTAAAGCACAGATGTCTTCCTCAAATTTTTGACTAAAAAGTGTCAAACAGAATTGGATCAATATAGAGCCCCAGGCACATCACTAGAAGTCTCCATTCCAATAATCCTTTTTCTAGAAGTACATTTATCCATCAACTACAACCTCTACAAAGTCTAATACCCCAGACGGCTGTACTCAGAAAGGAAAATTAGTTTAATTTGGCTCGATTTGCCTGTTCAAAAAGCTCCTTTAAAATTTTGCTGAAAATTGGCCTTGCTCTAAGAGGCTTTTAGTTTCCTCACTCTTTCTCCTTCCCCTTTTAGAAAACCTCACTAGTGTCAGTCTCTCTCCAGCCCTCCTGGCCCTCTCTCCTCTGTGATTTCTCAGGCACTGGGCAGCACTTCTGCAATCACAACCCCAGCTCTTCTAAGACCCCAAGGTGCAATTCGCTGCAGCCTGGAGACAGGGTCACTCTAGAGCAGGGAGGCGCTTCTCTTAGCCTCCCTCCTCCAAGGCCTCAAGCCATTCTCCTGGATAGGAAGCCAAACGGGGAGTGGAATGTCCATCTCTCCTTCTGTGCGGGCCTCAATCACACCCACTCACCACCTCCTCACTCATTTCTCCAGGCTGAAGGAAGCTCTCTCTCTTTTAAGAACTTCCATAGCACTTACTCTGTATTTCTATTATCTTTTCAACTCTCTGCTTTGTGTTGGAGTCTGAAGACTGTCAACATTTAAAGGTGAAGACTTTGCACCAAAAAAATGGGCTCACATCCAAGGTTTCCTGCGGTCACCCCTCGGGCTGAAGTGTGGTTTGCTGGCCCGGCGGGGGAGCGGCCGCGGCAGGCCAAGCCGCTGCCCCCATAATAGGGTGGCTGGTCGGACTCACTGCCACCCCTGAAGGGAGCTCGGCATGGGCGCAGAGTGCCCTCGGGTCTCCCCTTCTCGGCAGCCATGCTTCCGCGGCCGCCCCTCCTCCCGGATGGCGCCACACGATGCCTGTGGGGCAGCACCCTTCTTCTTCTTTCTCCCTGCGCAGGCGCAGGGCGGAAAATTCCAGTCTGCCCTTTTCCCCTCCGCGGACAGCAGCAACAGCCAGGCGTGGCGGAAAAATCCAGCCCACCCTTTTCCCTTCCCCCGACAGCAGCAACAGCCAGGCGTGGGCGGGAAACTCAAGTCTGCCCTCCACCCCAGCAACAGCAGCCACCAATCCCTAAACCCTGCCCCTTCCCCCAGCAACAGCGACAGCCAATCCCTAACCACCACCCCTCCCCCGTCCAGTACCGCCCACTGACCTTTTGCTGGCAACCAATCAGAACAGGGCGTGGCTTCGACCAATCAGCCTTCCCCAGCCCCTATAAAACTGTTGCCTCTCCCTCAATAAAGTGGACTTCCGTGTTTACCTTGTCTCCGCGGTAGTTCTTCTGCCGTGCGCCCTCCAGTCCTGAGAGCCCCCGACAAGGGCCTGGCCTCCCTTGTCCCCAGTTCGTCGCCTGCTTCTCCGGGCGACCCCTTCGTCGCCGGCTTCGCCGGGCGACCCCGTCAGCCAAACCGCGCAACCCCTTGTGAGACCGATCCCTCGTCTGCTGCCGGACCGAACCCTCGTCCCAAGCGGGACCGACCCCTCGTCCAGAGCTGGACCGACCCCTCGTCTGCAGCCAGACCCCACCTCTACCGACCGAGCAAGCCGCCGCAGTTTCCCACATACCATTTATGTGATAGGGGCAAGTTCTTCATCTCCCTAAACTTCAGTTTCTCCATGTCTAAAATGGAAATAACATGAGTAGAGTTACCATAGGATTAGGTGAGACAATCCTTGTAAGCCCAGTGCTTGGCACTTAGAAGTCATGGTATCTCTTCTCCATAAACTCACTGAGGCCCATCAAGAACCCAACCCCAACCACCTTGAATGGTTATGATGGCAGGATCTGGGACAGCCATTTTATAGCCATGCAGCAGCAAGCATGCAATAAGACCAAAAGATAGTCACAGTCAACAGTTGTCACTGAGCCCCTGAGCCAAAGCCACAGCTTATCATAATGTGAATATCTATTTGTTAAAGATATTAAGCCAGTCTTTCTCTTACTTGCAATTATCCCTTGGGTCCAGAATGCTTAATTTAAGCCACTAATTAGATATTTTTTGTCATAAAGTACATCTCCACTTATGGAAGGAAGTTAACTAGGAGTATAGTGCATTTGTGAGTATGTCTTCTGTGTGTTTGTACGTGTGTGTGTACGTCTTCTGCATGTGTATGTGCGCATGTGCATATATCCTCTGCATGTGTGTGTCTATGTCTTCTGCATGTGTGTGCCTGTGTATATGTCTTCTGTGTGTATATATGTCTTCATGTGTATATGTGTGTATATGTCTTCTGCATCTGTATGTGTGTATATGTCTTCTATGTGTGTGTACGTGTGTGTCTTCTGTATGTCCATGTGTGTATATGTCTTCTGCATGTGTGTATATCTTCTGTATGTGTATATGTGCATGTGTATATATATGCCTTCATATGTGTATGTGTGTGTATGTCTTCTACATGCATGTGTATGTAAGTGTATACGTCTTCTGTGTGTATATGTGTATGTCTTCTGTGTGTATGTTTGCGCATGTGTGTATATATGCCTTCTGCATGTGTGTCTGTCTTCTTGTGTATATATGCATGTGTCTGTCTTCAGGTGTGTATGTGTGTGTCTTCTACATGTGTGTACATGTGTATATGTCTTCTGTGTGTATGTGTCTTCTGCGTGTGTGTTTGTGCATGTGTGTATATATGTCTTCTGCATGTATATATGTGTGCATGTCTCCTGCATGTGTGTATGTCTTCGGTGTGTATATATGTGCATGTGTATTTATCTTCTGCATGTGTGTGCGTGTGTGTACTCAGGTGCCTGCAGGAACCTTCTTGCTGTCTGTTCACAAGCCAGTTCTCTAATTATTGGGCAAGATAACTCCAGGGTTTCTCCCTTGCACATATGGAGAGAAGGGGAATCAGGGGCCCCTGGCATATCTGTGCTTTGGGGGTCCCTCTACCTCTGCCTTCCACACATGTATTTCCCAGGCTGAAGAGAAGCTTCTGGCTGGCTGGAGGAGAGGCCTCAGCAGAGGCGGGGTTGCTGGTGTGGGCCCCACCACTTCAAGATGCCCCGGGGCCCCTAACGAGGGGGAAGGAATCCCCTGGTACAGGGCAGTTAGTGAGGGAGGGAGCCAGGAAATATTCAAAGGTTCAACCTGTAATTTGAAGCAAGATCAAAAGCTGGAGTAGTGGGTGGCTCACTCTTGCCTTCCCCAGCCCCCGGAGACGTACAAGCAGAGTTGGAAAGCCTCCAGGTCTAACTCAGAGCCCCGGTGACCAAACAAGCACATGGCAGAGGGGAGGGATGGGGCTGCGAGTGCAAGGCTCCCGGGGAACAGGGGCACCTCCTGCGGGTCTCAGGCTGGCAGGTGGGGGTGGGGGCTGCACACCCCCAGGTGGCCAACGGGGTTGGGGAAAGGGACTGTAGGTAAAGAAGGGGGAAAGGAAGGCGGCTCCTGGCCTGAGAGCCCAGGCCCTTGGCTCTCCAGAACTGCAGGAGCTGGACACCTTGGCCTCCCCCCACCCGGCGTGCAGCCTGGCACCCGCACAGCTGTGGGCGTGCTGGCCCGGGGCTGGCAGCAGCTCTGTCTGCGCAGGTGGTCGCCCTGAGGCAGACTAACGCGAGAGGCTGCCAAAGCCCTCGCCCGCACCAGCCCAGCACCCCCAGGATCCAGAGGTTTCCGGATTCTCTTTTCTGGGATCCAAGAGAAGTCTTGCACTGTGCTCAGTCACACAAGAGAGGGCGGTGTAAGTAAGGATTTGATCAGGGGGCACGCGGGAGCCCAGAGCACCCAGCCCTAGCCGCAGAGAATTTTGGGCAGGAAAGATCCGGCACAGATCTCGCCTTCTCCAAGCCTCGATTCCCTCATTTGTAAATGGGTAAAACGTGTGCACCTGAGCAGAGGCTGTGCTGCCGGGGAATGGAAGGCTGCTGACCTGGAAGGGGGCTTCCAGGGTGCAGGCAAGCTTTTGTTTTGATCTGTGTGGTGACTACCAGGGTGCACGCTTACATAAAAATTCACCCAGCTCTACACTTATATTTTATGAATTGGGCAAACAAGGGAGAGAGGCAGCCTCTGACGTGGAATGGTTTCAGGGCCAGTCTGCCTTCCAGAACACACTCATCCCACGCCCTATGCCACTGACACTCGACATTCTGCTATACAAGTGCACGCCTCGAGCTTAGAGTTTTGCCTCCAGTTGGTAAGGAGGAAGAGTAACTCGTTTCCTTAGGTCACCGGCTCCTCAGCGTCTCAGATAGAGGGTGAGGACAGCAGGCACTGAGGATAAAGTTTTTCCACGTCTTAACTTTGCCCAATGCAGAGGATAAATATGTGTGTAGGGAGAGTTTTGCTCATCGCTCCGGGAGAGGGAAAGGAACAGATGGAGATGAGTCAAGAGTCCCCTGCCTGGTCCTGACCAGCCCCTTTGCCCCCCTGACAAGCCGGGATCCCAGACGGGGGGCAGTTTGGGAGGGCCCAGGGGCCGTGAGGATGAGCTTGGGCTCGGGGTTCTGGGGCGGCCACGAGGGAAGGGGCCGGCCAGGGACAGCAGCGCCCACCTGACAGCCCCGCGGCCAACCTGGCACCTGCTGCTGGGGCTGTGGACTTCACCTAGCCCGCTGCTGCCCTCGCTGGCATCGCCTCTGTTTTCATCAACCAAAGCATAACCCTCCAAGCGGCAAACCGCTGGGCTCGGGGGTAACTCGGTCACCTGCAATTGGGGATTGGCTACTTTTTCCTCCCAAGAGTCTACCCTCCGTCCTGACCCCCGTGTGATGAAAGTTGTACCTTCAGTCGAAATTTCACAATATCCAAAGCTAATATAAAGTGAGGCATATTGCATTTTTAAATCAGGACAGTAGCGACAAACGTGTGAGGCAAATGGTGTGGGCAGAGGCCCCCCGCCAGTGCCTCCTGCTCTCGCCCTGAAGCCCTCCCGGTCTCCACGGCGGCCTGAGGACTGGCGGTGCCCGAGAGTCAGGAGCAGGCTTGGCCCGCACCTTGCCACACGCAGAGCCAACGAGCGGAGGAAATCTAACAGGCAGGGGAGGGAGGTCCACAAAGACAAAGGAAGCCCAGCAACTCCCGGTGCTGGCTTTCCCTAGTTTTAAAAACATACCTCGAATTTCCAGAAATGTTGTTTCAAGAAGGAAATCAGCCTAGACCTGGAGTGTATGTGTGCACAGGTGTGCAGACCTGTACACACCCACAAACCACGCTCCTCAAGAATCACCGAGATCACCAACTCCCACGTGGCCCGGGAGGAGGTCTCCTGGGAATTTAATTTACATCCTCTCTTTAAGAAAGAGATCCTCTCTTAAGAGAGGGCACAGGGGTTACATCTGAAAACGCGGAGGCAAAATGACCCAGCATCCTGCAAGCTCGGACCAAGACCAGCCCTCACCAGGTCTGCTTAGTGGAGCCTGGTGACCGGCGCTGGGTTCTCGTGCCCTGGGCCCGGGCTGCCAGCTTGGCAGGCCTCCGTTTTTCATCTGTGATGTGAGGCCGTGGAGCGGGGGTGCCTCTGAGATCACTGAGGGGCCCTGCTGTTGGGAAGGTGGTAGGAAGAGCCCTCAGCAAGGTTCCCAGGGCTCCGAGGAAATGAGGAAACCCCAGAAGTGGTAAGAATAAAGCTCAGGCAAGAGGCGTGCTGATAACTGACCGCACTCGGTATTCGCCCTCATCCCAGCAGGGCGGACTGCCAGGTTTTAAACCAGCAGGAAAGCAGCAGGCCCGGGACAAGGCTGCCGAGCGAGCAGGCTTCAGGTCAGGACGTCCGTGGGCGCTGGACGGTGGTGAGCACCAGCAGCCATGCCGCACCTGCAAAGGAAGCCTGCCTGAGCGGGGGGATGTATATAATATAGATTTATATAGGAAGTAATTGCCAATGGGGGGTTAATGTTTAATTGGTACAGAGTTTCTTTTGGGGTACTGGAAGAGTTTTGGCAGTGGATGATGGTGATGGAGGCACGATTTCGTGAATATAATTAACACCACCAAATTGTATTTTTGAAAAGGGAAACTTTAGGTTGTTAGTATATTAACCACACACACATACACAACATAGAGCTGCACGATACAGAGAGAGAACCCTAATGTTAACAGTGTGCTAAAGTTGGTAGCATAATTATAAGATTGTTTCATCAATTGCAACAAGCATACCACACTGTGTGTGAGAGGAGGTATATGAGAACTCTGTATGATTTTTCTGTAAACCCACAACTGCTCTAAGGAAAAAAAGTAACTGCTATTTGAACAAATGTCTTTACATCTAGGTCTTCATGGAAATGGAGCAAGTTTGAAGAGCTTCATTACTAGAAATAAATCCTCTAACCCAAAAATCAATATTGGCTTCCCTTGGATACTGAGACTATGAATAATTTTTTCCTGCCTTTTTTTTCTTAGCATTTTCCAAATTTTCTATAAAGAACATACAAATTTACTGTGGATGCATATACTACAGTTATAATGGAATTTTTAATGTCAGAGAAATTCATAAAATTTGAGAAGGTTGTTAAAGGTCCAATAGGAAAACCATCACCTTGTGACACATGGGGAAACTGAGGCCCAGAGTGGCAGATGAGTCCTCCTGTCCCTGATGATCCTTTGTCTAGGCATGCTTGCTCCAGGAAGCTGCCCTACCCTAGGGCATGAGCTTTCACTCAGGAGATGAGTCTCACTTTACCATTTTCTGGCACCGAGACTAAGTTTACGATATCTTTATAATTCAGAAAATTGAGTCTGGTATAGTCATAAAACTCCTAAAAGGCTGTGGAGAGCTGCAAGCAAAGGTGAGAGAAAAGACTGGGAGGTGGGAGAGAGGAAGGTGGCCATGCCTGACCTATGGCTCTCCCTGCAGGACCCTCCCTGCTTAGTGAAATGAGGAAACAGTGGTACATGAAAGTGTGGTCAGTTTTCAGTTGAGTTCTTTGCTATTCTAAAGGTGCTTGCCTCCAACAGGTAACCCAAAGCTAGTTATTCAGTAACCGTGTACAGTAATCCTTCCCTGCCTGCTATGGAACTAGATAGATAGATGGCTGCAGGAAACAGGGCTGAGGAGGCATGTGTATTCAGTTACTAATGGCTCAGTTCCTTATGTTTCCACATTTTTCGGCTTTTAAATAGATGCATTAAATTCTCCCTTTTTAATCAGCTGTAACTGCAACATATTGTAAGGATTTACTCAGCCTGCTCCCCAAAAGAC
This sequence comes from Dasypus novemcinctus, assembly GCF_030445035.2. Classification (NCBI taxonomy): domain Eukaryota; kingdom Metazoa; phylum Chordata; class Mammalia; order Cingulata; family Dasypodidae; genus Dasypus; species Dasypus novemcinctus. Next base: position 15,340,943 of record NC_080689.1, on the reverse strand, counting down.
ACGTTATCAAAATGTTTACTCCAGGGTGGACATCTGGTTCTCATCAGCTTAGGTGACTCCAGAGGCCACGGACTGGGAAGGCACGATCTGGGAGGGAGCAGGACCCAGAGCAGTCCCAAGAACCAGGAGCCTGGGACACAATGGATGGACAGACACAGGCTGTGGGGCAGCAGGATGCCCCCGTATCACCCAGTCCTTGGTGGGGAGCACTGGCGATTGCCACTGCACTCCTCCCCTTCTCGACACCTCTTAACTGTGCTGCAGGGACTTGACGGTCACATGGCGCCTTTCCCAGACTCCGCTGTCCGAGGGTTCTTGTTAGGTTCCGCCAACAAGACACATGTCATGTTTGGATTGCACAAGCGGGGCAAAGGCCTTCTTCCTGCAGCTGTGGTGGCGGGCAAGCACGTTCCAGCAGACTGATGTTGACAGTGGCTGGAGATCACATTCCAGAGCTGGGCCACAAACCCCATGGGCATCAAGAGGCAGATGCGGTGATGGTGCTGGTGGAAGCAGGAGCAGCAGCAGCTTCCTGATCTCCGAGTGACACCCATGTGCTTTGACCTTGACAATGTAGTTAAGAGTGGCTGCTAACTTCTGCTTCTCTAGGCCGCACAGTGACTTTGTGAACTCCCAGTCCCCTGGAATAGCTAGAGTGATTTTTTATTTCTGCCTCTTAAACTAAATCTTGACTGAAATCCTCTCAAAGGGGAAAACTGTGGGCGAGGATCCTCTAACCCTCCTTTCCCGATACCCACCTTTTGAAACGATTTCGGCCAGTAGATTGGCAGCTCCTTTTCCTGCATTGCCTGTTTCTCCACTGTTTTCTCTGTCCCCGCCTACCACCCTGTACACCCCCCTCTCTCATTTCTTGAAGTCCTCTTCTGCTTTGTCTTTCTCCCTCTTCTACCTTTCTACTGGGAGAGTGGAATTCTGTCTTCCCACTGCATGTGTCCACTGTAGTCGTGATCAAGGAGAAAGTGACCCCAAATAAGACTGCACTTTCTGGGGCTCCCTACTCCAACTTGCTGCCCTCCCCCATTGATTGTGTCCTTGACCACTTCCTGTTCACCATGTGGGTGAGGGAGGAGCCCCTAAGCTGTATGAGATGGCTGACCAGGTGACATCTGAGATGAACAGTGGCTTGTTAATCACATAGATGCACAGCGTAGGGGAAGAGGACACCACACACCATGCAAGGCCACTTGGGGACTTGTGCTCGGGGGCAGAGAGAACCGTCAGGGACTGCGGGAGGCAGGCAGACTGTGGGAGACACCTGGCTCCTGCGGAAGGATATGACTGGCTTGTTTAAATAATTCCATGGGCTGGCAGAGAGGTAGAGGACCAAGTGGGGGAAATTGGGGCACACCTGGCCTGGCTAATCAGGGAATTAGCTGGGTGGGGAGCTTTCCTGCTGGGTTGGGGGCATATCTGGCAAGAGCAGGGCATTTGGGGCCCTGCGACGCTCAAAGATGTCAAGGCAGCACAGGGAATTTCAGGCCTCCCAACACAGCTTCCCATGACGCCACCCTTGCACCCTCACCCAGGATGCCGCCCTTCGGGGATTTGCTCTACTTTCTATTCCCTCTTCCCTCTCCTCCCTCGGTCCCAATCAATTCCTCTCTTCTGACACCACGGAGGTCAAGATGTCCATCATAATTACCATCTATAAAAATGGTCCTCCCTAAAGCCTTCTGGAACGTGGTCTGTTCTGGCAGGTCAGTCACCGCAGCAGCACCCTGGCACAACTCCACGGGTGAGAATTGTCGCTGAAAGCACCACATCACAAAAACAGTGAGATAAGTGTGAAATAATGGAGGACCTCTGAGAAAGCAGGGTAAAGGTGACTGCCTGGGACAAAATAGTTCAATAAGTCCCACATTTACACAAACACCACAGGCCGGTGGCTTAATATCCTCTTTGCATTCAAAGTGCCCACAGATATCTCAGGAAAGAGCAGAGACAAGAACTCCAGGATGCCTTTCCCAGGGCTGCTGCCATTGATAAGCACTGGCGAGGGTTGCTTTGGAGGAGAATCCATTTACTGCTCCATGGAGGGGCAATGGCAAGGGAAGGCAGGGGAAGCAGGGTGGTCTGCCAGACACTACAACAACAACGTGGGTTTTTAAAATCCCGGGTTCACACCTGATGTGACCATGGGACAACCATGGAAGCTGTTCGTAGGGCCAGGAACCTCTTCATTCCACAGCCAACTGGGTGAACGTAGCATGGCACACCCAGGGAGAAGGGGCTGGCACTAAAAACTGCGCCACCTCCCAAATGCGGGTCACCAGGTGACCGGCGTCCACCCCCAGTCTCCTCCTGCCAGGGACGGTGGGAGCCCGTGGACTACCTGCACACAGGACTGGGGCCTCCCTGGGCTCCATCACTGGGCACCCAGGTGAGCCATGGCTTCCCTGTCACCTGGCGGCCTCGGGGCCCCCACCCCAGTGGCCCTCAAGCCTACCCAGCCCCAAAGCATCCCGACTTTAAGCTTAGGTAGAAGAGTCTCTTCTTGGCATGGTACAGCCTCTTCCACAGTTGCAAAGGCCTGTCCTCACCATATAAACACTTAATAAACATAATGAGTAACTATTGAAGTAGATCATTATCATCTTCCGTGAAAAGCCATTAAGGGCCTAGTGAGAAGTGCAGTGGTGCTGGGGCTGTACCGGGAATGACAGACACAGCAGTCCCTGCTCCCTGGGGCGGCAGAACAACCCAAACCAGAGAAGACAGAAGAGGATGCAGCAATCACAAAAAGGCAACACAGAGGTAGTCAGAGATTTATTCCCACGTGTGTGTCAGGGCTAAGCTGGACCTGGGGGCGCACTGTTCACCCATCAAAGGACCATCCACCAAGTCCCCCCAGCCAATGCCTCTGCCCCCACCATTGGATGCATTCCACTGAGAAAGCAAAAGCCAGCTAATATGTGACTGAGAAAGGACAGGAGGTCTGATTTCATCTTAACTCCTTTCATGGTTGAGCAGCCCCTGAATAGCCAGCATTTCACCACAGAAAATGACTTCACCACAAAGTTCAAGTGAAAGCGATAAGCCCTGCAGGACTCTGAAGATGGCTTTAACCTTCAACTCTGCAGTCTGCTCACTGCTCTCAAGGTACATAATATTTATTATATGGAAACGATCCTGCTGTAAATGTCAAGCAGAGTCAAGGACAGGACTGTAATCTGTTGCTAAGACCCCTTAGAAAGAATGTGAGGTGTCATATTATCATTTAAGTTGCTGAAAATATGGAAATCCAAGTTTCTCTTTACATAATTCACGTGGTCCCATAGATCAAGATAATAAACATGCTGACCCCTTTCTTGAAAAAATAAATGGCTCTAGTTTAAAGTGACTGGATTTGTGGAAGACACTGAAGATTTATTTAAGAAGACTAAATAGCTCTTATTATGCATAATGATAGTCTTTCAAAGGAAGATTGCAGGAGCAGAAATTGACAGCAGCAAATGCCCTGTATCTGAAAACCCGAGGTATTCAAAATCTCATTTCAAAGACACCTAGGTGAAATCGTAGACACATGGGGAAATGCTTGATTTTCTAATCAAAGATTAGAAATAGATTAAACCCAAGAGACTGAAAGACAGGAATACAGCAATTTTCTCTCTTCTGCTGATTTTTCCTTCCTACAAGCAACTTTCAGAGATAATATTTAATTCTGTTAACCATTTTACAACCTGATTGTGAGTCTTTCCTTTGCACTTGGGAGGGCAACACCCAAGTGCTTCTTGGGAATATTCATTCATTTCATGCAAGGGATATTAATTAAGCACCTACTATGTGCCAGGCATTGTGTCTGACACATAGTAGGAACCTTGCTTTCCATAGCGCTTGGAGACCAAAAAAATACATGAATTTTTGAGAACCAATTATTTTTTTGAGGTCCAAGGGGGCCAGGGATTGAAACTGGGACCTTGTATGTGGGAAGGCAGCGCTCAACCACTGAGCGACATCTGCTCCCCAGAGCTGATATTTTTGTTTGTTTTGCTTATTGTCTGTTTTTCGTTGTTGTTGTTTAGGAGGAACTGGGAACTGAACCCCAGACCCCTCATGTGGGAAGCAGGCATCCAACTGCTTGAGTCACATCTGCTCCCAAGAACCAATTCCTTTATAATGCTGTACTTAACAATGGAGGGTCCTAAACCCTTACAAAGTCAGCTTATCACTGAATAGGAAACAGAGTAAAACTCTCTTGACTTGGCTACAGAAGTTGGTACAGAAGGCAATCCATCAAACAGGTACTATCCATCAGGAGCATGTTTTAGGCTCTATCCATGGGGTGGAAAGAAGTAATATAAAGGGTAGAGGCTGGAGTCCCAGGTTCAAGGAGTCTACAGCTGAGTAAATTTTGAGCAATACTATAAGAATTAAATAATCATAAAAGGTAACACTAGAGCTGTCACGAGAATTACTGAATGACAGAAAGAAGACTCTAGGAAGACACTTAAAATGAAAAGGCAGGGCTCAGCTGGAAAAAAAATACTAGTGATACATACATCCAACAAAGAACTGCCCTCATCTCCATAATAATAAAATAAGCAACCCCATTCTTAAAAATGGGAATAGACTTGAATAGGCACTTCACAAAAGAAAATATATGACTAATAAGCACGTGAAAAGATACTAACGTCATTAGTTATTGTGGAAATACAAATTAGAACCACCACGAGGTACCACTCCGTGCCCACTGAAATGACTCCCGCTAAAAAGATGTGCTATACCAAGGGTGGGTAAGGATGTGGAACAATGGGATCATCAGACATTGCTGGTGAAAATGCAAAATGGTACAATTACTTTGAAAACGAGTTCAGCAGATTCTCATTCAAAACTCTCGAAACCAGCAATTCCACTTGCATTTACCCAATAGAAATGAAAAAATATGTCCACTCAAAGACTAATAGAATAATGTTCGTAGCAGCTTTATTCAAAAGAGCAAAAAACTGGAAATAATCCAGAAGTCCATCAACAGGTGAATGGATAAATAAATCAAGGCATAAACACAACAGAATACTACTTAACAGTAAGTACTGAAGCACAAATCAACACGGGTGAATCTCAAGAGAGCACGCCATGTGATTCTGTGTATATGATGTTCTAGAGTCGGCAAAACTAGGCTGTGACCCTGGGAACTGAGCAGTGGCTGCCTCAAATCCTTAAGACCTGTGTGTTTTATGTAAATTATACTCCAATTAAAATTTTAAAAGACATTAGGCAGAGAGTGGGCAAATTGCATAGGAGACCCAGATCCAGCCGGGAGAGCAGGGATAGGGCCCTCCTTCCCTTTTGAAGTTCATCCTGAGTAGAACAGCTCTGTAACTAGTCTCAAGAGCAATGCGGGGAAGAGGATTTGGCTCAATGGATAGAGTATCCACCTACCATATGCAAGGCCCAGGGTTCAAATCCAGGGCCTCCTAACCCATGTGGTGAGCTGGCCCATGCGCAGTGAAGATGTACATAAGGAGTGCCGTGCCACACAGGGGTGTCCCCCACATAGGGGAGCCCCATGCGCAAGAATTGCGCCCTGCAAAGAGAGTCACCCTGCGCTAAAAAAGCGCAGCCTGCCCAGGAGTGGTGCCGCACACACAGAGAGGTGATGCAGCAAGATGACACAACAAAAAGAGACACAGATTCCTGGTGCCACTGGCAAGAAAGCAAGCGAACACAGAAGAACACATTGTGAATGGACACAGAGAGCAGGCAGGGGGCGGGGCGGGGGAAAGAAATAAATTTTTGAAAAAAGGAGCAATGGGCAGGTAAAGGATATTTGCTCAAAGGGAAGGGGGTGTTTGGACGGTGATCCCAGCTCAGCCCCAGACTCTGACAGGAGGAGGGCCTTATTTGGGGCGCAGCACATAGGTTTTGGCTCTGAGCACAAGCACAAAATGAGGATCAGCAAGGCTGGGTATGTGGAGACCCAGCTCCAAACACACCTTGCAAAGCTGCCCAGGGAGCAGCAGTGCCCTCGGCTTCAGCCCTGTGGCCACCAGAGGTGCTCTGCCTGATGCCTCCCAGTGGGTGCCGATTCCTCGTTTCTCCCCTAGAATCGGCTCTGGGAACCCAGAAGCGTCCCATGGACAGCGCCCACAGGTGCCTTCTGGTCTGGAATGGCCACGGGGGTAGGTGGGGGCCTATGAATGGGCACTGTGCAGATGTGTTATCCTCAGAACGGGGAGCGGGTGGGAAGGGAGGGTGGACGTGGTCACAGTGAGAACGTGGGCTCTTTTGACCTCACACTGGCCAACTGCTCATGCCCCTTTGAATGTCACCTTTGTCCTTCAAATGCCTTATGGCAGAGCGCTCCTCCTTCGGCAAGATGGACTTTTCAGTCCCTCTTTGCCCCCTGCTTCTTCCTTTCAGGCCTCCTCTCAGGGAAAAGGGTCTTTTAGCATAGCAGCCCCTGGAAATGCAGCAACAGTGTGGGAGGAAGGCCTGTGCATTCGGAGGTGCGCCGGTCTGCAGAATCGGCATGGGCCTATGCCCGTGGAGGTTTTGGGGGAATTACTGAAGCAAGGACAGAGCACTCCCTTTCAGGGGAAGTCCTCACCCAAACAGGGCTCTGCTGGGTGAAACCTGGAAACCAGGGCAGAGAGGGCGGCAGTGGAGACACCCAAAAGGGGAAGCAACTCCCAAACACCTGTCTGAAGTTGATTCTGAAATACAGAAATTTGACTCAATGAGAAAAATTAATGTTTTTTAAATTCTTTTATTTTTCAGGTACTGGGGTCAGGGATTGAACCCAGGACCTCATAGGTAGGTGGGAAGCTGGCACTCAACCACTGAGCCACATGAGCTCCGCTGAGTTGGTTTTTTCATTTATTTGTTTTGTTTTTAAGAGGTACTGGGGATCGAACCTGGGACCTCGTACATGGGAAGCAGGCACTCAGCCACTTGAGCTACATCTGCTCCCCAATAAATACTTCTTGCAACCTAGGAAGTAATAGAAGATCTTCCTTCTCATAATAACCTCCCTTCCAAATGGATTCTTGCATTCAACAACATTTTCCTGAGCATCTGCTCTGTGTCAGGCACATGCTGGGTACTGGGATTCAGCAGAAAACATAAGAGGTAAACTTCCATCACTCATGCGTCTTCTGGCAATTGGGGGATAAACATCTAAATTGTGAAGTGGAGATAAGGGACATAGAAGAAAGTAAAGCAACATAAAAGGGAGAATGATGGATTGGAGGGCTGGTGTGGGGAGGGTCTAGTTTACAAAGCCTGCAGGGAAACTTCACTCCTAAGGTGACATTTGTACTGAAATGTGAAGGAAGTTGGGGGCAGGGGGGTGGAATTCCAGGTACAAGGAACATAAAAGCACAAGCCCTGAGGTGAGCACATGCTGGTCATGTGTAAGGAGCAGCAAAGTGGCTTATGTCCCAGAGTATGATGAGAAAAACCACAGCACAGCAAGAGGGCTGACGTGGGGGTGGCAGACTATTTAGGGCTTGTAGGCCAGTTTAAGGACTTGAGAATTCCCTCCGAGTGCCATGGGAAGCCGTTAGAAGGTTTTGAGTCAAGGAATGACTAAAATATATGTGTCCCAGCTGCTATTTGGAGAGTAGATGGTAGGAAAGTAGGGCCTCCTCTCCATTTTTGGAAATTGTAACAGGCTGTTTGCCTTTCAGCAGCAAGCTGTTCCCCCAGAGGCAACAGAGCAAGGAGGATGTGGTTATTTTACCTGAAACCTGTTGCTCTCCTTTAAGGGTTGACCTGTGTTAGTAATTTGTAGCTAGCTAGCTACTTACAGGTAGACAATGAAGGGCAGGCACTGATACCCTCCTCAGGCAGGCTCTCCCCACCTGGTTCACAGTGAGAACGGACGCAGGCCCTCGGTGACTGCTGAGGTGACGAAGCCTCGCAGGCTGGGCTGCGGTTCTGTCCCCGGAATCTCCACCGCTTCCTCACAGAAGCTCATATTTGAGCTCTAGAACAGATTCCAGCTTCCAGCAGCTACTTTTGATCAAATCGATGGATGAGAATGGAATGTGCCCCAGACATGGGCAGCTCCTACTGCGCAACCGCATTTTTCTGAGGCAGGGCAGCAGCCAGGCCCCCCAGCCAGAGCAACTGCCTGCCCAGCCAGAAACCGCCGGAACTGCCCGAGATGCTCGGGGCCTGGGACACCAGAATGCTGATGCCAGGCGTCCTGCAGGGACCTGGCTGGGTTGTGCCCAGGACCACCAGCGCCCACAGAGGAGTGAGCAGGGCCTTAGCCAACGGCGCTCTCTGATACAGAAAGTTCTAATGCGCTTGTCTGGCTTTGCTTTCTGGGACTTTAGAACAAGCATGAAATGAAACATTTTAACAAGGAACCATTTGCTTCTTTGCCAGGACAAAGCCTGGCTGCACCTGGCATTCTAAGACCATCAGCTGACTGCTAACGAAAGAACAAAGGTGCATCATTCCAGTGAGCCCTGCTTGCCGGGGCCAGGGGCCCCAGTCTGTGAACCCTTCATCCCTGGTCCTACCCCATTCCCTGGTTGGTTAGTACATTTAGAGATAAACACAGGTGGGAAGAACACTCTAATTGTCAACTTTGTTGTTCTGGACAGCAGAAGCTATGTAGAAGCTAAAATGAACACATTGAAATGTCTCTCAATTCCATTTTGGGGATGTTTGCATTTTACCATTTTTACCCCAGAGAACATTGAGAATTAAGGATTTGTTCGTTCACTGCTATGTTAAGTCAAACTTACTCCAAAAAGAAAAATTATTATTTTCCAAAAGCATAAATATTTTAATATGTTAAGCCCATTCTGAAGGCACTGCTAAAACTAATGGTGCTATAAAGAAATAATGTAGTAATATCCCCCTTTTCTATAGATTATGCAATCTGTGTTTATTTTTGTTGAAATGAATTAAACATAAATTTGAAGGACTTTCTGGCATCTCTTAGGCTAGTTGGGAAAATCCTGGAACATCCAAAAACCATGTTAGTAATTTCTGGTCATGTCTAACATAGGAAAAGTGCAAACCTGAAGGGAACGAGAAGTGAATAAATACAGCTTTTTCATCCAATTATTTACGTATTTGACAACCATTTATTAAGCACCCCAAACCTTTTTAAAAGAGCAAGGTGCTACATAATCTGTTAGAACGTGGTTTGGACTAGAGATTAGCCCTTTCCCATACCAGCAATAGAATCCTGACCCCAAGTGCAATCTCCATGGAACTCCTTAGAGGAAAAACCAGCTCCACCTTAGCCAGCTTGGTTTAATGAGGACAAATCACAAAGCATATTCCCTTGAAGTTTGTCTCTACCTTCTTGAACTATCCAGAAATAATCCATTTCATGTATACCCTCAACCAGAAAAACCAATTCCAAAAAAAATTAGAAAATACTATAAACCTTGTTTTCTCAATATATAAGACTGCAAGCAATTATAATTAAAGCAGAACAATGCGTTCTTATTCAGCCAAAAGTCTCCCTATCCTCACCTTTTGTTTAATTTTTAAAAACACACCGTTTCATATACCTTACTCCATGTCCCCCTGCCATTATTTTATGTTAAGATATATCAAATATTGGTTTGACCCAAGAAAGTATTTTATGACATTTTGCTATACTTTCTGTATATTGTGGAATACTCTAATATTGTTTGAACACAGGAGGGACTTATGACGCCTCTTCAAGCAAGTATAAGAAAGTGGAGAGATTCTCCTCTAGAAAGAGAACTGTTTTTATTGGATGAATATTTTGATAAACTGCTTGGAGCCAGTGAAGCGAAGTAGATGTTTAATAGTGACACACAGAGAAGGTCTTCAGAGTCCAAGTTTTTCTGTACAAATTGAGGAGCCATTATCCTTTTGAACTCTATCTGGGACACCAAAGCCAGGAAGGGGTATGAAACTTACAAGTCGGCAGCTCAGGGTGACAAGAAAGATGCTAAACAGAGAATGGCAGCCAGTTTTTGGCAAAGTGTAGTGCTCAGAGCAGAGAACCAAGCCACACACCAAGCAAATCACAAGACGCCGTCCCCAAGCAGGCACTCTGCAGAGAGCAGGGTAGGCAGTGTTGCTCTCCTTAAGGTGGGAGCAGCTGGAAACAGTGAGAGTTGTAGACGTTCTATTTAAACGCTGCTATTGAGCAACTGCAGATACAGAGACTGAGCACTATCTCTGCAATTGGTACTGAAAGTCTTTATATAAGGAAGCAAGCATCCCCAAGCAGAATGATGTGGGATAAAAACAGTGTGGACACATGAGGCAAGAGGGCAGAACGAACAAGACAGAGAATTCGTGTTTCTCACGCCTGTTGAAAGTGTGCGATGCCTAGCAAGGAGGGAAGGGAATACCAGAAGTAAGCTACATGTCATTTGTCCTAAGTATATGTTTATATGTATTACACATATTCTAAATATGCGATAAGCAGTAAATGCTCTCTTTTTGTGGTGTGGATTCAATTATTTACAGTTCATACTTTTGTTATCTTTTCAAGAATATTGAAATAACATTTTCTGGTAATGTAATAAACCATGCTGGACTATTATGCCTCCAATGAGAATAACAGTCAAACGTTAGGTGCCTTGAGAGAGAATATCAGATATGAACTCCTTTAAAATCTTGGGTTTTAGGCAGGTTTACTATTGCCTGGGCATATCAGTGCTCTCCAAGACAAGTGTGAGCCACATGTGTAATTTTAAGTTCTCTAGTAACCACATTAAAAGATAAAAAGAAATAGGTAAAATTCATTTTAGTAATATTTTATTTTAACTAATATGTCCAAAATATTATTTTGACATGAATCAATTGTAAAAAAAAAATTAATGATATTTCTTACAATTATTTTGTATTTAGTCTTCAAAATCCAGTGTGTATTTTATAAGTAGAGCACATCTGATTTTAGACTAGTGGTATCTCATGTGCTCAACAGCCACAGTAACCAGTGGCTAGGAACTGACTGCACAGGCCTGTGATATGCACTTACACACAAAAACATGCCTATGCACATGTGTGGGAACATGGTGAAAAGCTGAATAGAGCACAGAGGAGAAAAACACTCATTGTGACCCAAAATGTGTTTGTCAGCACTGATGTTCTTGGCTTTGTTCATTTATTCTGAGCAAATAAAGAATAGCTCCAAAGAGGGAAAAGCTGGAGTTCCAATGACGCATTTCTGACAACATTTTTGCACCAGTATGATCCGAAGATTTTATATAAAAGCTTCATAAATTCCAGTCTTCCATAAAAGCTTGACAGATAAGGGAGGCAATTTCTCAAAAGTGAGGGGCCCCCTTGAGTGCCAGGATAATGAAAGTCCGATGACATTAATAGAAACAAATATGAACAGCAATTTAATCAGAACACATAGTGCTTATTAAATCAAGAAGGAAGATGGTCTCAGCCATATATCTGTTCGCAGATACCAAGAGAAATATCAGTCTAAAATAAATCTGGCCTGCACGTGTTCCTCAGGACAATCAAACCCAAGTGGAATTTGTTCAGAGGGGGCAAGGAAGGATGTCTTTGAAAGGTTTCCCTGAACAGGGCAAACAAAAATGCTCACTCTAAACCTCCTCTGAACCCAACCAAGAAAACTGCCTGCTCTAAGAAAAACGTACACTAAAAATACACATAGGTATACCTCCCAAAGGCATTTTCGGCAAAATAGGGCTAGGGAGAGAAGAGGAGAGGAAGGAAAAGAAGGCAAGACAGAGAAAGAAGGTTAGATTTCAGAACTAAAGAGCGGCTTCCTCCCTTGACCTTCTGTTAATTAAAACGTACCACTTCCAGGGCTTGGGCCAGTAGGAGCCAGGGCTAAGGATGAAACGTGAGCGCCTTTCATCTGTCTACTGCAGGACAACCACATAATTAGCTCAGCGGGAAAAGATTTCCCCCCTATGGTCTCATAGGATATCTTTAGTTAAAAATAGCTTTGTTTGAAATCCTTGCCTTCTGGATAACTTTGGAATAACTGTTTTCTTTTGTACCCGTGCTACATCCACAGAGAACACATTTAATATTGTACACATAAAGGTTCTTTAAAAAGAAAACAGGAAATTGTGAATAGTCCAAAATGAGAACTATCATACCAATGTGGTAATTATTTTTTCTAAGACTGACGAAACAAAATGCTCATTTTCCAGGTTCATGAACTCTCTTAGGTATGTTTCCTTAGTCCAGATACACTGATAGATACTTTATGAGATGGACCTCCATCTCCAACCTATATGACAAGTGAAGGTGTGGATTATTGCAGGAGGAAGATGGCAGGGGCTATTTGAATGTCTATAGAATATATAAAACAGCAGCCTCTAAAGGTTCTTGTTCGAAAAAAAAGATGGATTTTGCTTTTTAAAATAATTAAAAAGAAAAATGGAAAAAGAATGTGAGTGGTCTCCAAAGAGCAGACACTGAGGAATAGATTTTGGCACCTTCATGCAAATTCTCCGCAATTCCATCACCATGACGTAGACCAGTCCAGAATGTATTGTTACTATACTCTTGAGGAGGACAGTAAACTGCCTCACAGGGTCTAGGTTATTGTTTTATCACAAATAAAAGATAAAGACTTGGAAGTCCACAAGTTTGTAGCTGGTTTAAGCTAATTTTCCAGAATACTAGCATATGATTACCAGAGTTGAAAGATGATTAAATTTAATGTCCCCCTGACATTACAGGCTATGTCTTTGGGGAGGCAGGCTGAGCCCAAAATTTATTGCCAAAGATATGATTAAACCCTGAAAAGTATATAAATAAATCATGCCTAACAAGAATGAGCAAAAATACTCAGCTGCAGTCATTACATTTATGGACAAAATTAATGACCCAAATGCTTAAAAAATAGATTACAAAGAATTCCGAAGTATTTTATCATATTAGTTTTGCTCCATTCTAGTTATCAAACATTCAGATATCTATAAAATTCTGTTGCACTTCAGTGGCTATTAACTATTGATTGGGATGCTGATGTGCCCTCAGCTGTAATGGTAGGAAAGGGGTGGGTGTATGTGGCTGTGCTGCTCCATCATTGGTTATCTCCCACCTCTACTTCAGGATTAGGTTAGTGGGGGACAGAACAGACCAGCCTGGTTTGCTTTCAGGGGAGCCGATGAGCAATTCCACCCTTCAGTGTCATGGAAAAGGGTTTAGAAAACTTGGAAGCCAGTTGTAGCCCTGCCACATACTAGCTGTGTGGCTTGGGGCAACTGTTTTTGTTTGTTCTTGTTTTGATTTTTCTTTTAGCACTCAAAAGCCTCAGTTCCTTATTTGTAATATGGGGACAGTAATACCCATTTACAAGGTTCCTGTGGCAGGTCTCCATTGGTGGAAAGTGGATAGCAGAGTGCATGGCATTTAGATCTTCAAAATATGTTGATTTCTTTTACCTCCCTGAGTCATCAGGAGCCCCTCTAAAACAGAAAAAAAGTCTCCTAAGTAGGTCATCGAGTGGTTGAACATTATGTAATCACCAGCTATTGCCCCTGAGCGTGAATTGATTCCTCAGAATAGCCAGTTCCCCAGCACAGAGTTGAGGGAATAGGTCAAGAACTGGTGGGAGACGCGTAGGGGAGCCCCACGGGCAAGGAGTGCACCCCGTAAGGAGAGCCACCCAGCCCAAATGAAAGTGCAGCCTGCCCAGGAATGGTGCCCACACGGAGAGCTGACACAACAAGATGACACAACAAAAAGAAACAGATTCCCATGCCGCTGACAACAACAGAAGCGGACAAAGAAGATGCAGCAAATAGACACAGAGAACAGACAATTGGGCGGGGGGGGGGGGGGGGGAGAGGAAGAAGGGGAGAGAAATAAATAAGTAAATACATCTTAAAAAAAAAAAAAGAATTGGTGAGAGTGATGGGAGAAGGGCTATGTGCTGTGAGTGAGCAAGATGTGCTGCTGAGAAGGGCAGGCCTGGCGTGAGGATCCAAAAGTGGGGGTGTGACACTGGGCAGAGCTGTAGACGGGGGCAAGAGCGTGGGCCTGTGCAGGAGCAAGGATTATCTTGCCAGCGAAAGCCAAAGTTGGAGATAGAGCACAGGGCATTCAGTGGAGGAATTCCCATCTGCCATGTGTCAAGTGGGATAAGTGGATCTGGAAGAATGTACCGGAACTGCTGGTACAGGTGACAGGTTTACTCCCACCCAGCCTGCCAAGGTGGCTCTGCCTTCCCTCTCATCCTCCACCTTCTCAATTGTCTGGCTGCGGCTCCCAGACCCCAGCTCATGCCAGCTTGGTCCAGACACGACACTGGACCTGGGACCCAGAAAAGGTACCTGCAGGCATGGTGTGGAAGGGTGACAGGAAGGATTCCTTTTCTCCCTTTTATTTGTCTAGGAAATAGCCTTGTAGTTTGGGTTTTTATATATAATAAAGGCTACACATGTTCATTGTAAAACTTTCATGTAATCTTAAAACTAATAAGGAAAAAAGGTTTTTAAAAAATCACCCATGGTCCCACCACCAAAACCAAAGAGCTTTTGGATTTTTTTTCCCATAGAAATGAATACATACACATTTACAGACTGAGACCTACAAGGCATCTAGATCCTTTTATTTCCTATAACTTTTCTCATCTTGTCTGGAATCCCCAGTCTTGTTGAAGGCAGAGGTAGGGTGGAAGGGGATACTTAAAAGTTTCCACTAGAAATAGTATGCTCAATTTTTTCTTAAAACAGTCTGTTTCAGATTAACTCAGTGTCTTAAGTAGCAATTAATGTGTTCAATCTCTCAGGCTAAAAAGTTAAAAATAAAATTTTAGAAACTTTATTCTCATTAGTGACAGTACTGTTTTCCGTCACCTATAGTTAAGCATAATATTAAGTGACACAGGGAAGGGAAGGAACAGCCCAAGTGATCTTAGGTTCTCCTCACACTTTTCTGGAGTTTCCATCAGTCCCTATTTTCTCGAACCTCCTTTCTATGGGATTATCTGTATATTCTCTTTCCCAAGAAGTAGCCACTATGCTCACATCTTACCTTGGTCCCCTTCAGCTCTCCCACTTCACTTCCTATTGGGCAGGTCTCCCCATGTCATAACCTGCTGTGTCTCTTCACTATGGCTTAGAGAAAACTCTTTGTTCAGCAGCCCCCAAACTTTGATTCTGCTTCATAAAGGCTCTTCCTCCCCTGGGGTGAGAATTCTCCTGGTTTGACCCTAATAGTAAAAAGAGTTATAGAGGAACAATGAATACTACATTGATTTAACGTTTTCAAAATATGATTCCTGTTATTTGTGAAACATACTAATTAACAACCTTTCTTTATTTTAACAATATACTTGGGACATCTTGAACAGATACTGCTCCAACTAACTTCTCCAGCCTACCCTCTCCCTCTTCATTCCCGACTACCTTTCTTCATCCCTTCTTCAATTCCTTAAACTCTTCCACATATTTATCTGTATACTCTCCTTCTTAACCCTTCCCCAGCCTCCTCCGGTATGACTGAACTTATAATATGACTATGAGTTCATTGATATGATCATAAATCAGAGCTTCAGTTAAATGAATTCCTCCAACTGCCCCTTACAATTTCTGCTGGCCCTTGCCTCAAGGAATACCATCAGAGAATATTAAGTCACAGACCAGAGAAATTTGGGGAATAAAAACCCAGAAAGAATTATTCCCATAGTTTACTCGTATCTAATACAGTCAACCCTTTTCATATGAAGACTTTAAAAAGTCAATTATTTGTATAATAGAAATCAACACTTTATAGGACAGAAATATTCTAGGGGTGCTTTTCATTAAAATATAAAAGGTCTGTTTTGGTTTTTTTTTTTCAGATAAAGAATGTATCTTAATTGTACAAAAAATTCACAAAGATAAATGAAGTAGACATAAAGTCAAATATGCCTCTTTTTCCCAGTTTCCCTGCCTTCCTTCTCTTACTGCCTGCCACACAGTTATTTAAAAGCAGGATTTGAATGGAAAAGTCTGTGCAATAAACCTTCCTTGATTTAGATTCTATCATTTTATAGTTTTGTGATATTGTAAGACTTCATTTTAACAGAATGAGTTAGGATAAACATTACTCCTTAAATACAGGACTTACTGAAATTGCTAATTTACCTTATTAATTTTATTTTTTTTAGAATTCTATTCTAATTAAACAATTAGACATCATGTTTTTCCTCTCTATAACCATTTATTTAGGAATAAAAGAACTCTATTTTTTAAATTATATAAATGTCCTTTAAGCATAATTCAAATTTTCTTTACTACTGGAGCTAAAATCTATTTTTCATTTCTCCCCCTTGATTATTCCTCCAACTAATTAGTCAGCAAACTCTACAGACATCCTGCCTCTGACATGCATTACCATTCTCCACCTCAGTCTTGCTTCTCCATCCCTGCTACCCCTGGCCCAGTAAAACCTGCACCACCTCTGCACTGCATGATGGTAATGGCCTCCTAACCAGTTGTCCCTGCTCCACACCATTTCATCTTCCCAATTATACTTCAAAACATTCCTTAGCTTAAACATTAACTATAGGATAAAATCCAACTTCTGGATTATGATCTTCTGACTCTATCAAGGGCTCATTCATTTCAGTCTTCTAATGTCTGTATTCCAATGCCTGGCTTTAGATGGCATTCAAATAACCGTGCCTGTAGTTTGTTTATAAAACATGTTCATGTCATATAATCACCATTTCTACTAAATACTCTGATACAAACATGGAATTTTATTGTAATATTTAAAGGTAATCTGTAGCAAAGTTGACTCCTGTCTTAACTCTTATAAAAAAAAATTAGCCAAGCAAATTAACACTATAAATAAAATTTCAAGAAATAATCTCTTAAATGAATAAATATCAAAATAATTTAGAAACCCAAATTTATATACAGATGACTCACTAATTATAAGTCATTCTTGACTATTCGCTAATTCAGGAAGCTTCCCTTTGTCCCCAAATGATTAGGCAACTCATTTCTAGGCCTCCTGCTGATCCTTGTGGGCAGAACTTTGCCTTATAAAATTGTCTTGGTTTGCTAAGGCTGCTATGACCAAACACCACACAACAGGTTGGCTTATACAACAAAAATCTATTAGCTCACACTCTGAAGACTACAAGTACAAAATCAAGATCTTGGCAAGGCCATGCCTTCTGGGATCTGGTGATGGCAGTCCTCGATCACATGATGATCTCTCTCTCCTTTTTGGCTTCTTCTGACTTCTGGCTTCTTCTTCTTCTGACTACATGCAAATTTCCTCTCTTTATAAGGCCTCTGGTCATAGAGATTAAGGCCCCCCCTTGATTCAATTTAGCCATACCTTAACTAATAATAACATCCTCAGGCGGTCCTATTTACAAAAGGATTCACACCCACAGGAACAAAGATTATGATTTGAACATGTGCTTTTTGGGACACATGATTCAATCTCCAACATTACTTTTAAATGCTTTTCCTAGCCAGGCCACTATTAGCCTTCTTACAGATTAGAAGAAGGTACTGGGAAGCAGACTTGGCCCAATAGATAGGGTATCCACCTACCACATGGGAAGTCCGCTGTTCAAACACTGGGCCTCCTTGACCCATGTGGAGCTGGCCCATGTGCAGTGCTGATGCATGCAAGGAGTGCCCTGCCACGCAGGGCAGGAGCCCCATGTGCAAGGAGTGTGCACCGTAAGGAGAACCACCCAGGATGAAAGAAAGTGCAGCCTGCCCAAGAATAGCATCACATACATGGAGAGCTGACACAAGAAGATGACGCAACGAAGGGAGACACAGATTCCCAGTGTGGCTGATAAGGATGGGAGCAGTCACAGAGGAACACACACCGAATGGACACAGAGAGCAGACAACCGGGGGGGGGGGGGGAGAAGGGGAGAGGAGTAAATAAAAATATATCTTTAAAAAAAAAGAAAAAGGCACCCCCATGTGATTAGATAAAGTCCTGTGGAGGCAGTTTGGACAAGTGAGCATGACTCAGTTTCAGAGCTGGGAAAAGAAAGAATCAGTGAACTCAAAGACAAGACAAATGAAATGATTCCGACTAAGGAGGAGACAGAAAAAAAGAATGAAGAAAAAAGTGAACAGAGCCAAAGGGACCTCTGGGACACCATCAAACATACCAATATAGGCATTATGGGAGAAGAGAGAGAGAACAGGACAGAAGAAATCTTCAAAGAAATGATGGCAGAAAACTTTCCCAATTTAATTAAAGACATGAATATGCACATTCAAGAAGCCCAATGAACTCCAAACAGGATAAACTTGAAGAGAACCAAGCCCAGACACATAGTAGTTAAACTGTTAAATATCAAGGACAAGGAGAGAGTTCTGAAAGCAACAAGAGAAAAGCAATGTGTTATGTACGAGGGATTAAGGACTCACCAGAACCCATGAAGGTAAGAAGACAGTGGACAAAATACATAGAGTGCTGAAAGAAAATAATTGCCAAGCAAGAATTTTCTATGTTATGAGACTGTGTTTCAAAAATGAGGGGGAGATTAAGACATTCCCAGGTAAACAAAAGCTGAGGGAGTTTGTCACTAATAGACCTACCCTACAAGCAATGCTAAAGGGAATTCTTCAATCTGAGAGGAAAAAAATACTAAACATTAGATAGATGCAGCATAAGGAAATAAAGACCTCCAGTAAAGGTAACTATATGGATAATTAAAATGCCAATACTATTTTACTGTATTTTTGGTATTTTTCACTTCTTAGAGTATCTAAAATGCAAGTGCTTAAAAAGTAATGATATAGTTGTGTTTTTTACATATAATGCATAAGAATATAATGTATGAAAAGAAGAAAATGGTTGTTAGCTTCACTTTTGAATAAATTTTGGATCACGGAAGGGTTAAAACTGTGGCAGGGGAGGATCACTGGTGCAGGGTATCAGAGATGGGGGATACATGGGATGAGGTTCACCTGGGGCATCCCTATAAGACATGTGAACATGTAAAAGTGTTCATGGGGCATAGTCATGGTGGATGGAGATTCACACAATAACCAAAAGAATATTGAATTCCCATCCTGGGGAGCTCTGCCACATTCTCTAATGGGACAATAAGAATTGCCTAAGTACAGAGGCATTGGCTAGTGAAGGAGGATGGACCACTGACAGGCCCTTAATAGTAATGACTGTACTTATGAATCTTTACTTTTGAAATTGAAACTTAATCTAGTATTACAGGGTGCCTAAGAGTTACCTCCTGGGCGCCTCCTTTTGCTCAAATGTGGCCTCTCTCTAAGCCAAACTCAGCATATAAATGCATTAGCTTCCCTCCCAGTGTGGGACATGACTCCTGGGGATGAGCCTCCCTGGCACAAGGGATTACTACCAAGCATCAACTAGCAATGCAACTGGAAAAAGACCTTGACCAAAAGGGGGAAAAGGTAAAGACAAATGAGTTTGTATGGCTAAAAGACTTCAAAGTGAGTGGGGAGGTCATTCCAGAAGTTACGCTTACACATGTCTCAGTAGGATCTCATTGAGTGCCAAAGTAAACATTGCCTCAAATAATGGGACTCCTGAGGGCTCTGGAGATATCCAGACACTATGGGCAGGACAGATGGCTCAGGAGTTTGGCACCCTGCCAGTGGACCCTACTTTGGAATTTATGCTCCCCAGAATGACAGAGTTGGACTCAGTCATGGTTTTCCTACACTTGACTCTTCTGCCCTGTCTATTTGAACCTATAGTTAGAACTGAGTTTATAGGTGTATATCAAAGAGACTTAAATGTTTGGCCTGTCCATATACCAGTTGGGCCCTGAATCTCAACAGATTTGCACACCTACTCTCCAGTTCATTGGACTCACCCAGGGCTACTAACAAGGAGATGATGATGGACAACAACCATCTCAAGAAAGGAGAGAGAGTCTGCAACTGCAAGCAAGATAGTCCCATTCATCTGCCCCATGAGATCTAAGCCCCCTCTCAGTTAGAGATGGAATGGGCATCACCATCCCAGAATCCTCAGGATTGGGGAATGAACAATAGACTAGAGCAGACTTACTATTATTCCACTGTAGATTTATTGTGATTCTAGCAATGGAAGAGCTTTTATGATTGATGTGGAAGAAGTGGCTACTGGAGGCTCTGAGGGGAGAAGGAGGGAAAAATAGGTGTAATTTGGCGGCATTTTCAGGACTTGGAAATTGTCATGAATGAGATTGCAATGACAGAGGCAGCTCCATTATATATCTTGTAATAACTTATAAAAATGTATGGGAGAGAGTATAAACTACAATGTAAACTACAATCCATGCTTAGAGGCAATGCTCCAAAATGTGTTCATCAATTGTAACAAATGTAGCACACTAAGAAGGAAGTTGCTAATGTGGGAAAATGTGGGAGGGTCAGGGAGCAGGGCATACATATAGGAATCCCCTATATTCTTTATGAAACATTTATGTAATCTAAGTACCTTTTTTAAAAAATAAAAAAGTATATCTATATTAAAAAAAAGACCAAAATGGTGTTGGGACAGATGGGTTTAGGAGTATAATTTGTGTATGCTATTGAAATTAATTTGGTATCAGATCAAACAAGATTGTTTTAGATTTAGGTTGTTAAATTTAAGTCCTACTGTAACCAGAAAAAAATCTGAAAAAAATATATAAAAAAGAAAATGAGAAGGGACCCAATATGGTATACTACAAAACATCAAATAAATACAAAATTAGAGAGTAATGAAAGAATTAGGGATAAAAAAAAGGTATAAAACTCACAAAATCCAAACAACAAAGGCAGAAGAAAGTCCTCAGAGCAGTCACTTTAATTGTAAATGGACAAACTTCCCAGTCAAAAGGCAATTTAGGGAAGCAGATGTGGCTCAACTAGTTGGGGACCCACCTACCACATGGGAGGTCCTGGGTTTGGGTCCTGATGCCTCCAAAGAGAAAATGAGCAGACACTGCCCCTGCTGCAATAAGCTAGATGCTGCCCTTGCTTCAAAAAACAAATGCCACAAGCCAGCAGATGCTACAGCCCACAGGAAGCAGATGTGGCTCAGGCCGTTGGGCACTCACCTCTCACGTGGGAGGTCCTAGGTTTGGTTCTCAGTGCCTCCAGGAGAAGGTGAGCAAACAATGAACAGACAGATGAGAGAACCATGGGGAGTGGGGATAAAAAAAAGAAGGCAGAGATTAACAGAATGGATATAAAAGCATGACCCAACTATATGCTGTTGACAAGAGACTTGCACTAAATTCAAAGACACAAGTAGGCTGAAAGTGAAAGGATGGATGAAATTATTCCATACACATAGCAAGCAAAGGAGAGTTTGGGGAGGTTATAGTAATATCAGATAAAATAGACTTTAATTAAAAAATTGTTATTAGAGACAAAGAAGGACACTATGTGCTGATAACGGAATCAATTTAACAGAGGATATAACAATTATAATTATGTATGCATCTCACAAAGAGTCCCAAAATATATGAAGCAAATATTGATAGATTTGAAGGGAAAAAATCATTCTACATTAATAGTAGGACACTTCAAAACCACATCGTATAACAGAACATCTAGACAGAAGATAAAGAAGGAAAGAGAAGGCTTGAATGATACTGTAAACCAACTAGACCTAACAAGCAGAAACAGAACAGGTCACCCAAAAACAGCAAAATACATATTCTTCTCTACTTCACATGGATCATTCTCTAGTATAGAACATATGTGAGATCACATAACAAGTCTCAGCAAATTAAAAAATATTGAAATCATACAATGTATCTTCTTCAACCACACTGGAATGAAGCTAGAAATTACTAACAGAAGGAAAACCAGAAAATTCACAAATATGTAGAAATTAGACAACACACTCTTAAACAACCAACAGGTCAAAGGAGAAATCACAAGGGAAATCAGGAAATACCTTGAGATTGATGAAAATGAAAATACAATATGCCAAAACTTAAGGGATGCAGCAAATGCAGTGCGGAGAGGGAAATTGATAGTTCTAAACCAAAATTTCATTCTTTGACAAAAGACTGAATGCTTTCCCACTAAGAGCAGGAACATGATAAGTAGCCCACTGTCACCACTATGATTCAACATTGTCCTGGAAGTTCTAGCCAGAGCATAGGTAAGAAATAGAGAAATAAAAGGCATTTACACTGGAAAGAAAGAAGTAAAACTGTCCCTATTTTCAGATGACATGCTCCAATATATTAAAAATCCTGAAAAGTCTACAGTTAAGTGCTAGACCTAATAAACAGATTGTATTCAGAAAGTGAAGGGCTATAAGTTCAACATCAAAAAATTCAGTGAAGTTTCCATATGCTAGTAATGAACAATCTGAAGAGGAAATGAATTAAAAATTCCATTTACAATAGCAACTAAAAAATCAAGTATCATAAGAATAAATTTAGCCAAAGATTTAAAGAACATGTACAAGGAAAACTACAAAACAATGCTGAAGGAAATTAAAGAGGACCTAAATAAATGGAAGGCTATTCCATGTTCATGGATTAGAAGACTAAATATTATTACAGTGTCAATTCTACCCAAAGCAATTTACAGACCCAATACAATCCCAACCAATATTCTAACAGCCTTCTTTGAAGAAATGGAAAAGCCAACCATCAAATTTACATGGAATGATAAAAGGCCCCAAATAGACGAAAGCATCTTGAAAAAGAAGAATGAAGTTGGAGAACTCACATTTGCCAATTTTAAAACTTATTACAAAGCTACAATAATCAAAACAGTGTGGTACTGGCATGAGGATCAACAAATAAAACCAAAATGATCTAATTGAGAGGTCAGAAATAAACTCTCACATCTATAGACAATTGGGTTTTTTGTTTTGTTTTGATTTTTGTTAGGGGATATCGTTTTATTTATTTTTTTAGGCACCTGTGCTGGGGATTGAACCCAGGACCTTGTATGTGAGAAACCAGCACTGAACCACTGAGCCACATTGGCTTCTCTAAGATGTTTTTTTGTTTGTTTGTTTGTTTGTTTTGCTTGTTGTGTGTTTTTTTTTGTTTACAGGTAGCAGCGGGAACTGAACCAGGGACTATGGGAGGCTGGTGCTCAACTGCTTGAGCCACATCCACTCCCTTATATCTTAATTTTTATTTAACAGGCAGGAGGAAAGAGGTGGGGCTACAATTGTATGGCCAAATGATTTTTGACAAGGAGACTAAATCCATTCACTTGGTAAAGAATGGTCTCTTCAACAAATGGTGCTAGGGAAACTGGGTAATTATGCGTAAAATAATGAAGGTGAACCCTCTACCTCACACCATATACAAACATTAACTCAAAGTGGACCTAAGACCTAAATATAAGAACCAAAACTATAAAATTCTTAGAGGAAACATCTTCAGGACCTTATGTTAAATAATAGTCTCTTAGACTTTATTCCAAAAGCACGAGGAACAAAAAGAAAAAAGAGATAAATGAGATTTCATCAAAATTAAAAGCCTTTGTACATCAAAGGCCTTTATCACGAAAGTAAAAAGACAAGCTACAGAATGGGTGAACATATTCAGAAATTACATACCTGATAAAGGTTTAATATCCAGAATACATAAAGAAATCCTACAACTCAGTAACAAAATGACAGGACAATTTAAAAATGGGTGAAAGACTTGAATAGACATTTCTCCAAAGAAGATACACAAATTTCCCTAAGTATCTATCTGTAAAGATGCTCAGCATTGTAAACCAATAGGTAAATACATATCCATACTACAATGTGATACCATTTCACACCCACTAGAAAGGTTACTATTTTAAAAAATGGAAAATAAGTGTTGGAGAGGATATGGAAAAATAGGAACACTCATTCATTGATGGTGGGAATGAAAAATGATACAAATACTGTGGAACACAGTAAATATATAGTACCATATGACTTGGCAATTACAATTCTAGGTATGTTCCCAAAAGAATTGAAACAAGGACCTCAGACACATATTTGCACACCAAGGCTCATAGCAACATTATTCAAAATTGTCAAAAGATGGAAGCAACCCAATTGCCCATCAGCAGATGAATGGAAAAATTAAATGTGATATATACATACAATGGGATATCATTTCGCCCTAAAAAGGAATGAGGTTCTTGATGCATGCTACAATAAGGATGCCCCTTGAAGACATCATGAAATAAGTCAGACACAAAAGGATAAATATGGTACAATTTCACTTGGGTGACATAATTAGAAAATGCAAATTTATAGAGTCAAAAACTCGAAACAGGTTCTCAGAGGCTGGGGCAGAAGAAGGTAATGGGGAGTTAATGCTGAATTGTCACAGAGCTTGTGATGGGGTGATGGAAAAGTTCTGGTAATGGATGGTGGTGATGGTAGCACAGCATTGTGAAAGCAATTAACATTATTCAATTGTGTATTTCAAAATGCTCAAAATGGGAAACAGAAGTTGTATGTTACCAGAATAAAAATTGTTTAAAAATAGAACTATACAACACAATATACCTAATATAATTGTAACAAAGGTACCACATTAATACAAAAAGTTAACAATTGGGAAAACTGCGAGTGTGAACAGGGGCTATGTGAACTCTGTGCTTTCTGCAAGATCTTCTGTAAACTTGCAACTTCTCATTTTAAAAGAAGAGACAAAAACAAAGGGAAAGAAACAAATTTTTAAAAAACAACAATTGCGTTTAGTACAAATAACAAATGTTTGCCAATCCAAACTCACCCCTAGGGGGAAGTCTGATTTAGAAAAGATTGGTTTATTAAGAAAATAACTTCTCATTTACCCAGTATAGCTCTCCAACATCGGATCATTTGCCTGACAGCCTTTGCCAAATTTCCAACCAACCTAAACTGCATTCTTGCCCTGTTGTCTTTTTTATTTACATGTGATCCTTCATGTTTCTGTAATTCTTCCTGTGCCCTTTTCCTACTCTCTCCTGGGGGGCAGGAAGGGGCACTGGGCGGGGAAGGCAGGGATACTTCTAAGTAATGATTAACCATTACTGTTTATTAACACCATGTTTTTTACAAAGCAGAGGTTTAGCCTAAGCCCCTGTTGTTTTTTAGGAAAAAGAGCTGCTTAAGATGGACTAAGTCCACTCTAATCCATATTTTATTTCTCCATCCTGCATGATATGGGGGCATTTTCGGACTTGGAGTTGTCCTGAATGATATTGCAGGGACAGATGCAGGACATTATATATCCTGCCATAACCCACTGAATGGACTGGGGGAGAGTATAGACTGCAGCGTAAACTATAATCCATGTGGTGCAGCAGTGTTCCAAAATGTATTCATCAAATGCAATGAATCTGCCACACTGATGAAAGAGGTTGTTGAAGTGGGAGAAGTGGGGGGGCGGGGAATGGGATATATGGGAACCTCTTATATTTTTTAATGTAACATTTTTTGTCATCTAATAAAAAATTTTTGCTAAAAAAGATGGGCTAAGTATGAGTTCACCTAGCCAGCCCCAATGGAGCAGCCCAGAAGCCCTCAGCTTTGATGGAGCTGCTTACAAGATGTCTGGGAGTCAACCACCACGCCATGGAGCCTAGAGTGCCTACAACTGAAAGCAGAAGGATTGCATCCAGTATCCATGTGGAATCTAAGCCCCCTCTTGACATAGATGTGCAATGGACACAACCAATCCAATGTCCACAGAGAAAATGTGGCATTGGTGTGGGAAGGGTGGCCATGGTAGCTGCTGGGTGTGGGGAATGGGAGGAAGAGATGAGATGTGGAGGCGTTTTCGGGACTTGGAGTTGTCCTGGGTGGTGCTTCACGGACAATTACGGGACACTGTAGATCCCCCCAGGGCCCACTGGATGGAACGTGGGAGAGTGTGGGCTATGATGTGGACCATTAACTATGAGGTGCAGCGATGCCCAGAGATGTACTTACCAAATGCAATGGATGTGTCATGATGATGGGAGAGAGTGTTGCTGTGGGGGGAGTGGAGAGTGGGGACGGTGGGGTGAATGGGACTTCATATTTTTTTGAATGTAATATTTTTTTTAAAATGAATAAAAAAATAATTACTATAAAAAAAAAAAAAGATGTCTGGGAGTATGTTACATGCTGTGGGTAGCACCTGGTGTCCTCGTCCATGTCTTTGAGAGCCTGACCCTAGCTCAGTGGAATGCACTGAGCCAGGCACAAAAGGAACACGGAGAGGCTGTTCAGTGAACAGCGAGCTGTCCTCACTCTGTCTGCCACCTCGCTGCTCTCACCCTCGCTCTTTCCAGACCCTCTTTCGGACCCCTCCGGCTTGGCACATCAATTGCCCAAGCTCCCTCCTGCCTTTGTTACCTGCACCCCATTCCTCCTCCTCTCTGGTCCGCCACCTCCAGAGACAGGTGAACAGGAAACAGCTTCCCATTTAGCATAGCCCCGGGGCCTCCCGCACCTGCATCTGCCTGCCAGGGCAGGCCCAAACTGGAGGTGGCTGAGGAATTCAACCCAATGGCTCCATTCTGCAAGGAGAGTGTCAGAAACGAGAAGAACCAATATCCTGGCTTACAGACGTGAGACAGGCTGAGTTAAAATAATTAAAATGGACAGGTGCTATCCCCAGCCTGAACGAGGCTGCTTTACTCCATTCTAAGGAAGCCACCGTCTCAAGGAAGCGTCTGTTGGCTGAATGATGAAATGCGGAAATCACTGTTGTCCTCAAGGTACAGATCAAACTGAAACTTAACAGTCAATCCGAAGGAAGCTATTTCTCACCGTGTATGTCACAACTCTCAGCCTCTAATAACTCAGGAGGGATTTACATTTGCTCCTTCTAAGGAACGGGCCAAATGGAAAGCCTTTATTCAGATGCTGGTTCCATTAGCTCCTAGTCACATAGGCTGCAATTGTTGGCTCCTAATGGCCGGCGTGGAGATCCCCCCATAAGCCCACAGAATTAGCAAACTCTATTGTGGAATTAGGTGGTTGCTCATTAGCAGTTGCACCTGCAACCTGAGGAAACTTAATTTTCCCTTCTGACCTGTGAGTTCCAATCAAGGTTAGCTTTAATCAAATGCTCTATGAGCCGCCATTTGAGTTGCATTTAAACCAGACACCTGAGCCAGAGGTGAGAGGTAGCCCAAGTGTGATAGCCCAGGAGACAGGTCCAGTGTGCCAAGGCCTCTGGTCTCAACTGGAGGAAACGGGCATCCAATGGGGGAGGGACAGCTCGTTAACAGAGAGCAGTCCATTAGTGGGATGGGGAAAGAAAAGACTGCGCTTTGACGGTATAGAAATCATGACATCTCTGGAGGCTTTACATACATGCAATTGATTTCACCACAAATGGCAGTTTTACAAGACAGGGAGTGGCTGATGGCAGGCATGTCATCAGTTTGCAGACACAATGCTTGAGGATGTAAGGGTAAGTGCTGAGGTTCTAATCCCTTCCTCCTGTCCTTTACCTCCTTCCTGTGAAAGCTAAAGATGTGTGTGTCGAGGGCAGGGGGTGGAAACAGCTACACAGAAGCTTTCTCAGGAAAATGCCTTGAAAGAGAATCAACAAGATTGATGTGCAGGCAGACAGGTAATAACTTTAAGAGTGCACTAAATCTCGGAAGATCTATAGCATTTTAAACAAAGTATGGGAAGGTGGGCAGCACTCAAAGAGAAACGGTGGTAATTACACCCAGAGGAAGTCCCTAATGAACCTGAAAACAAAGCTCTGAAGAAAGAGAAAAAAAGAAGATAAATTCAAAGTGCTGTTTATGTAACCTTAGGGGATTTGAACACCAAGAGCTCACAGTGACTAGAGCAGAGTGAGGAAATGAGATGGAGCGGCGGCTGAGCATTAAGAAACTGAGTTTTTGGCAGAAGGTCAAAGAGAATGAACGGATGTGGTGGGGGCTGGGAGAAGAGGGAGGAATATGGGGGTGGGCCCAGCTTTCATGTTAAAAGAAACTTAGCAAAAAGAAAAGCTTTGGGGCTGAAGAAAACAGTGAGAGGGGAGGAGGGCTCTTTTAACTGGGAAGTAAAGAAAGGCAGCTTTATCCAACAGGTGGAGCAGGCGCCGGGACTGCGTGGGCCGAGCAACACAGCTGTCAGCGGGGCTGCCCGCAGCCCATCCAGAGGCCTGGAGCGGCCCACGAGGCCAACTATGTTGAAATAATGTTTCTTTTTCAACCACCTCATTTGGCTGAGTGGATACCATAGAAAATGCCAGGGAACTAAGGACATGGCGGTCAGGGGACTGCGCATTTACGCTGCCATATTGAGTGCTCAAATGGTACCAGATGACGGACGTGCCAGGCACTGGAGATGTGTACGTGAGTAAAACTGGGGTGATGTTTGGCCTCATGAAATTCAGAGTCAAATCGAATGAAGCAGAGGGAAGTCCCTGGGGACTGACAATTTTTATTATTGAATAATAATAATAATTTAGACTTGTACATCTTCACAAAGAGATTCCCCATTCGGTGGCTCAGAGACCATACAGTCATTTTACAATGGAGAAAAGCAAGTCTTGAGAAGGTTTTAATAACTGTCGAGGGGCAGTAGCTGTCTCTGTAACAGTAATGACAGTAGTCTGGCCATAAGTCTCGTTTTGGAGGGGGAATGAGGTAAGGCCTAAATAAATAAAACAGTCACAGCCCGAGTCATGATAAACAAATGATTTCACATATTTACTCTCTGTTGACCCTCACAACAGGCTCAGGAGCCACAGTGAGATCTCTGGGACCCCGTGACCCCTTTGGGTGAGAAGATCAAAGGCTGGGCCAGATGACCTCTTAAGGTCTGCCTCAACACTTGGTTTTCTGACTCTATGCCCACAGTCAAAGACTGCATGAGTGTATATGGGGGGGCGGGGGTAGCAAGAATTAAAACTTTAACTTTAGCTAGTCATTGGAAAGTGTTGTCAGTGAGCCTTTCCAATGCCTGTGGAATATAGTTTTGAGAGCTTCTTTAAGTAAGTTCAGTTGGGATCAAAATGCTTGGGAGACATCACAGGAAATGGAAAGGGGGCCCAGGAATAGGCAGTGTTAATTCAAAGCCCTCACCCCTCAGTTACAGCATGCCAGCCACACACAAGCCACTGGGCAGCAGCACAGGAGTGTGAAGTGTGGAGACTCACCATCCACCAACCGGGAGAAAAGATGCCAGGTGGGGAGGACACCTGTTTGGTACTGTGCTAGAACTGGCCAGCAAAATTCAGTAGAAGCTGCTTTATATCAGCCACGAGGCTTGGGTATCGACTCTAATTTATAAGTCAAAATTCAACAACAAATTTTGCAAATGTCACCAGGAAAGTGTTGAACTCAGACTTCCTTTGCTTTTCCTTGCAGCAGCAGGCACATAGTTCTAAGTTGCCACGAAGAGAACCCACAACTTCATTAAGGGGGTTCTGCGTGTGGCAGCTCTAATGGGCAGAGGTAGGCAAGGCAGGCAGGGAAATGAAGGCTGGGGAGAGGGAGGTGGTGAATGGCAGAGATGGGCGTGGAGGGGGCAGGGCCAGCCTCACCTATGGGGCTCCTCTCCTGGGACCAGAGGCCCTCCTCACTCCAAGCCTTGTTCCTGGCCAACTGGTGGTCAAGTCTGCCCCAAGTCCTGCTTCTGATTCTCCAAAGTAATAATAGCATTTGCCCAGCACTGTTCATTCCAGAAGCTTATCTACGTCAGTCCCCCTTAATAACCCTGTGAGGTTCATTTTACAGGCTAGAGAACCAAAGCTCAGGGAAGTTAAGTGACATGACGAGGGGGAAGACGAATCCTCCTGGGAGCCCCTTTTACGCTGCCTTTGGGACTCCACAGGCTTCCTCAGTTTCATGCTGGCTTCAAAGGAGGAAAATTGCCTTTGTCTTCAAAGTCGAATCTTTCCTTGTGGCTTCGCGTCTCTTCCCTTGAAGCCCCTGCAAAGAAACTGGGCCTCTGAGTTCTCGTACAAGTCCAGTAGCGCCCAGCAAAGCCACGAAGGTGAAGCTAGTCCAGCAGCTGTGGGGAAGCTCACCCTGTGTCCCAGGTAAAACGTCTTTAAAAAAGTCTTGACGGGCAGCGGACTTGGCCCAGTGGTTAGGGCGTCCGTCTACCACATGGGAGGTCCAAGGTTCAAACCCCAGGGCCTCCTTGACCCGTGTGGAGCTGGCCCATGCGCAGTGCTGATGCGCGCAAGGAGTGCCCTGCCACGTAGGGTGTCCCCCACGTAGGGGAGCCCCACGCACAAGGAGTGCACCCCATAGGGAGAGCCTCCCAGCACAAAAGAAAGTACAGCCTACCCAGGAATGGTGCCGCACACAGGGAGAGCTGACGCAGCAAGATGACGCAACAAAAAGAAACAGATTCCCGTGCTGCTGTCAACAGAAGCAGACAAAGAAGACGCAGCAAATAGACACAGAGAACAGAGAACCGGGGTGGGGGGGAAGGGAAGATAAATAAATAAATCTTTAAAAAAATAAAAAAATTAAAAAGGTCTTGATGTCCAGTACCATAGAGTGATTAAATATGGTATAGTAACAGAATGGAACATTATAAATTATGTAGCCATTTAAACTCACAAATACAGAGAAAATGGAAAACTATTCAAAAGTAATGTTAAGTAAAAAATTGCAACTACAGAAAGCATGCATACAGACAAAAATGGACGTAGAAACAAAAATACATGTGGTTTGCTATGACTGGGTGATAGAGCTACAGTTCTAGTTATTTTATCTTGACATAGGATTTTTTAAAAGATTTATTTACTTTTTTTAAAGTAAAGAACCCCATGGTTCTCTCATCTGTCTGCTCATTGTTTTGCTCAACTTCTCCAGGAGGCAATGGGAACCGAACCTGGAACCTCATGGAAGGCGAGTGCCCAAGAGCCTGAGCCACATCTGCTCCCTGTGGGTTGTGGCGTCTGCTGGCTTGTGGCATCTGCTCATTTAGGCATCTGCTTGTTTCTGCGGGTGCAGTGTCTAGCTCGTTGTGGTGGGTACAGTGTCTGCTCGTCTTCTTCAGGAGGCACCAGGACCTGAACCCAGGACCTTCGATGTGATAGGTGGGCACCCAACTGGTTAAGCCATATCTTCTTCCCAGGATTGTTTTTTTAGTTATTTTTTAAAGTATTTGGCAATTCTGAACCATTAATTATTGTGAAATATGATAAAGAGGAGTGATTGTATCTAGAATGTTGACCTTCTTCCCAGCCTAAAGCATACTGAGTTTTAAGAATATAAATAATACAATTTTGGCTGCTTTCCCTTCCTGAATACATTATTTATCCAAAGACATTCCATCATTTCCACAGAGCTGGAAGTTCATAATTGCATGGTCAGTCAGCTTCCCATTGCTTGAGAGGTAATAAGGGACAAGTGGT
Organism: Dasypus novemcinctus; assembly: GCF_030445035.2. Taxonomy (NCBI): domain Eukaryota; kingdom Metazoa; phylum Chordata; class Mammalia; order Cingulata; family Dasypodidae; genus Dasypus; species Dasypus novemcinctus. The sequence continues at coordinate 15,309,757 of NC_080689.1, read as the reverse complement.
TCAGTAAATAGCACAGACACACTTTTTAAAGGTAAAAAAAAATTGGCTTTTTTATTTTTAATATACTATCTTCCATTCAGTGATTTCTTTTGAGGTTTTTTTTTCAGGTGTGATGATGGACTTGTGCTGACTCATTTCACTCTCTTCCAGATCCCTCCTGACTAACATACATTTGTGAGCCTCTTAGCTACAACCTGAGTGAGGTATGAGGCTAGGAAATGGATCATCAAGGCCTTTTTGAGGATGAAAGGGACACTGTTAATACTTATGCCAGGACAAGAGACATAAACTGGGACTGGCCCAAGCAAACTGGAACATGCACTCCCCAAATCTCTCAGGAAAGCTAGAAATCTGGTAATTAGCCACGTGACCACAGGAGATTCAGCATGAAGCTCTAACCTGGTGGTTTCCAAATGTTCTCGATAATGTACCTCTCAGGAAATATTTTCAGCTCCCCAGAATATGTATATCAATTTATAAACTATATCTGTATTACTCTGCTAATATAGTATATATACTATATAATACAAATGCAAATGTTTTAAAAGATTAAAAACAGAAATTTGAAGTATTTTAAGGTAAAGAATGACCATAAATTGAACCTTCTTCTCACATCCCAATGGATGGGTGCTCCCAGTTGCACACCTGAGGCTGGAGCCCACTGACCTAACCAGCTGAGCTGACCCTCCTCACTTGCTGCCCGTCCCCTGGAAGGATACAGGGTGAACTGAAACACCCCAAGGTCAACGTGGTGATTTCCACCAATGACCCAGGGAGCTCGTCACCAGCCTCTGTAAACGCCTCCTTCGTGGTAGGCACACATGAGCCTGGAACCGCCTCTCGCATCCAGACTTCTGTGTCTGTCTGCAGCTCTGATGACGAACACGGTGCACCAGGAGTTAGAAGGAGTGTGCTCCCCGCTTCGGGGCTCCTGACGAGGTGTCCCGTCAGGATTGTGTCTCTTTCTTTGCCTTCTGGTTAATTTAGTAAACTTGGGCTACTTCTCAGACCACGTGTAGCTGCTGGGTCTGCCGTGACTTCTCTCCCAGACGGGGCTTGCGCGTGCTTCCGCCCTTCCTCTTCCTCAGGGTTGGTGGGCCTTTCTTCTCCCCCACGCCTGACCCTGGTGTCAAGGGGAAGAAGGGGCTGGCTGCTCTCCCAGTGTGACCAGCTCCAGCGCCATGACACCTTCTAGGTGAAGAGAGCAGGCCCTTCTCCGGGGCCTGTGTTAAGGTGAAGAAATGAGGAAAAGGACAGATTTCTACAGTCTGAAGTGGGCTGGACCTTGAAGTAATGACTCAGGTAAGCCGGCCACCTTCTAATTTTAGAATCTACCTGTAGAGTTCTGAGAACAGCTATGAAAAGGTTTAAACATACTGAGGACTATTTGCAAGTTTTCACTAGCTTCTTCTAGATTTAAACTGATATTTTGTGTAAAGTGTGGTTTATAAATTGCCCCCAATTTATCTTTTTATTTAGCAGGGGTATAGAGGAAGACTCTGAACATTCATGATAATATTAATCTTATCTTCTTGAAACCAGAGACACCAATTTACCCAGAAATCAAATCAGGTACCACAAAGCACAGGTATTTTACCTTCAAGGAGAGATGAGGACTATTGCTTGAAACTAAGAGAGGAGATTTTTAACAGTAGTACCTGCAAATATCAGCCAAAAAAAAATTTAAAAGTGACAGTGAACAGCCAGTAGCAAAATACTACTTTTAATCTCATTTCAGTCATTTTCAGTTTTTAAACTATTTTAAAATTATTCAACAATGAACATGTATTACTTTTGCAATTAGAATAAGAACAAATTTTTAAAACTCTCTACTTCTGTTTTCTAGGGTTTGGGGGAGCATGAGGTTTGACATCATTCATTGTAGGGGGACAACAGGTCTATAAACCCTGCGAGGCCTCAGAGCACCACTGTAATTTCACCTAGCACAGTGAGTGATGTTCATGATGATATTCCTGAGTCATCAAGAAAAGGCGAATTATGTCCATATATTTTGCTTAATAAACACAAACATTTGTATATATTATACAGATTTTCATAAAAATTAGTAATAGTTATTTTTAAAGTACACTTAGTACTTTCTAGTTAAAGTGTCTTTTAAAATAGTTGTTTTTAAAGACACTTCAAGAAAAAAATGTCAGTGGTCTGGAAAACTCACCTTTTCTGAGGACCACATTCTCCAGGGATGCCTGATTAAATGAGGCACTATTGTACATTGTACACAGTTGGACAGTCTGCATAATTTTTATGATGTCCAAACACAAAAACATTTTTCTCCCCAGAGAATGATGAGGGACAAAGCAGTACATACATCTGTTTTAAACAGTTGACACATCCCAAACAAACAACAAAAATCACTCAACACCGTGGGAATGGGAGAGGAATGACCCGTGTTGTTTATTAAGTTGTTCCGTGTTGGAAAAGAAAGCCTCGCTCTCGGACCGGCAGGGTTGGTGTGGCTGAGGAGCAAGCCCTGACTGCGTCCCCCTGCCTCACCAAGCACCGTGACTGGTGTTCTGCGGCTTGTCCTCATGTGACGCCCACATCACCACCACCACCCATCAAGGCTGAGGAGCGGTGGGCATTAAGGTGTAACGCGAGCTGGCTGGAGCGTGGGCAGGGGGTCCTCAACGAGCTCCCAGGTACTGAAACACTGCGTCCCCGACACAAACCTGGTGCTGGCAAAAGACGCCAAGTGCATGCTGCCCTCATAACTTGGAGAGAACTGCACCTCAGTGCCTCTATGTGCCAGACATAACAAACAAGCCGGGGCAGATGGCTCTGTGGCATATTTTCCAGAAGGCTTTAAAAATATGTAAGTCTCTGTGCCAGGCAAAGGGACGTTTGTGTAAGAGCCATGTGTCACGGTCAGTTGTTTGGATTTCCAAACATCTGTTTGTCTGCTCCAGCAATCTACTTTTTAATGGACCTTGGGGTGGTGCCCAAAAGTGAGTTAAAGGCTACAAGCCCGTAGCTGGTCTGTCTGCAAACCCTTTGTCTTCCTGGATAATTGATAGCTACTGAGATGCTGTCTGAAGGCCAGTTATCCTCACCTGGGCTTTCTTTCCCTAAATCTCTTTAACATTCTCCTGTTGCTTCTCCTTTCATTTCGCTTCTCCCCTAAATCCTCAGTTCTTATAAAGATCTGTCTCAAGCCAGCATTCAATCAGTAGGCACAGTCCTTCTTTGGCGCCGTTTCCCACACAGAGGCACTATGATGATTAAGGTTGCTTATTTGGTTAGCGCCAACCAAATTGCCATCAGCCTTAAACAACCCACCAGCAACCCTCCTATTCCATCTTCCCCAGGAGTTGCCAAGGTCTTCATGCCTGTGCTATAATCTCCACCTCAAGAAAAGTCTCCAGCAGTTCCCATCCTTTCCCTTTCACTAGAGAATGTATTTGAAATGGTTTCTGCTCTTAGAGGCAGGACATGTTGCCCACTTGGCTTTTTAGGAGGCCTTTGGAGATTAGGAGGGAGGCCTGGGGGTGTAGCTCCTCCTGCTGGAATCCAGCTACCTGAACAGGTGCTCAGGGATCTCCAGCCTCAGTTTGGACATTTCTGCCACCATGTTCTCCCCTGAAAGCCGTGTCCCTTTTTATGCCTACATTTCCCACTTTGTGAAATTATTCTGACTGTAGTCTTCTAACACTCACCCTAACTATAAAAACGAGCAAGGCTCACTGCTGTGGTTATTTACATTAACCATAGTCACTCTCATTTAAATACTTGCATGCACTCCGCCAGGCTCCCTCACCTCCGGTGTTACGCTCCATTCAGGGATTCCTGTTAGGTCACCGTTAAGATCATTGTCGGGTTTCTTTGTCCTATCTGGGTCTAGTCAAATTACTAAATTGTGGAACTCTCTTTCGGCCTTTTGTAGCAGAGGTCATCTAATAACTGGATCATTCACATTGAAATCTACGACTCCTAAGGGTGTTTCCTCTTTGCTTCCACTAAAAATAGCCCTAATCCCTTTAACCATCATCTGATTTCCTCTACCGGAACCCAAATGTAGAAGCTGTTATAGGTGACTCCCGCCCTGACCTCCTTTGTTTGGTGTCCGCCTGTCTTATAAACGAGGGGAAGGGTTATCATAAGTTCCTGTGATGGCTTGCCTGTGACACTCTCTTTAATGGCCGATCTTTTAACAGCGCTGGCATCTTTCTCTGCTGTTTACCCTCCCTGTGTTCACTGCTCACAGTCTTCTTTGTTGTTTTTGCAAATGGTCCTTTGTATGTTTCCACATCTTTCTAACATGCCATGCCTGCCTTCAGAATCCCCCTTCCCAGTGTTAACAGTGAAGACTTTATGAAAGAAGATGAACAAATCAGAAGAAGAGTAGCGCAAAAACATGCCCAAAGGGTCCCCTGTTCAAACACAGTAGTTCTATTGAATACGCTGCCCCCAACCTTGACCCCACTTTTGTTTTTCTCACCACCTGTTTTCCCCTGTGCTCTGTAACTCTGTATGTTTAGAACAGGTTCTCCCCGGAGCTCTGTTACCATCTGCACTGATTTAGATTATTTCTGATCAAGAACCACTTGAATAGGGATCCAAACTCAATAACAAAATGCAGGATCCCAGAATGGACTAATCCCTAATGGTACTTTCCTTTTACTATAATACAGACTGTTTAGTTTGTGTTCCAAATATTTAGAAAGATTATATTTTTCTAAGTCAATATGAACCTGAATAAGATTTGCATATTGGCCAAAACCAAGAAGCCAAAAATTAAACCAGAAGGACATCATAGTTCTCTTTCCAAACTGAGCTAAGCTAAGCTGTTATTTGACTGGGTCTGACTATAGAAAAGACTTTCCCAGGATAACCTGGTGATGTTGCATTTTCTCCCTGAGGAAGGAGGCAAACGCAGTGGCGGCCTCCCTGGAGAAGCGCTTCACGGCCTGCTGGCTGGCTGGGGCCGCCTGTCTTAGCACCTTTCTAAGACCCATAATGTTAGAAAGCTCAGAGACACTTTACTTACAGCAAGGGTATAAGCAAATACAACTCCCCCAACCTTTTTTCTTTGTAACAACAAAGCTGATCCATTCCATTCAAAACTTAGATGTGGTACAAGAGCAGCAAAAATGATGAGCACTTACTAGGAACACCAAGCTAATGGCTTTATAAGGATATCTAATTCAAAACTCAAACCTGAATTATGTACTGCCATTCCCATTTTCAGACAGGGAAACCAAGGCAATTTCCCCTCGGAGCAGTTGCATAATTTGCCAAAAAGTTTGCAACCGGGAAGTTACAGGGAAGGAATTTAAAGCAGGCGGTCCAGTTTCATGGATCGTGCCCTTAACTGGTATGCCACACTGCCTCCCTGCAAGAAACAAATTGAGTGATCTGATCTAATCTAGAACATACGCTTCTGGGACAGCAATCACACATTCTACGTGCACTTTCTAGCTAACCTCCCTGTTCCATGTCTTCTACAGATGTTTACCAAGGACAAGCAAAGTGCCAACACTGTTCTAGTGCTGGGGACACAATCGATGATGAGCAAGAGCCTACCACTCTCATTGAGCCTAGGGTTTCCTGAGAGAACTTCAATTGTGTCACCACATCTCTGAGTGGTGATGTGCATGCTGTCACCTGGGGATCTGTCTGGAGGGTCTGGGACAGCTTCTCTAAGGAAATAACATGAGAACGAAGCCTCTGCCTAAGGATGCATTGCAGTTAATCATTGAAAGGGAGTGGAGAAGTAGAGTGGAGAGCCTACTGAGGCCATGTGGAGGTGGGAGCAGAGCTGGAGGGCATGGCTAGAGTAGAAGAATGGTGTAGAGGAGGGGGAGCAGAGGGCAGGGGCCAGATTGTGTGGGACTTTGAAGGCTCAGGGAAGGATGAGGTTCCAGGGGCAACGGTTGCCTTTGAAGGAATTTAACTGGGAGGTTGGCTGGGGAGTAAGGATGACACAGTCCCATTTGGGTTGAAGGAAGATCTCTCTGGCTGCAGGATAGAGCAGGCATTTGCAGGGATGGAGTCACGGTGTTTGTGGGGAAGCAGATTAGGAGGTGGATGGAGCAGTCCAGGCTGCTGCTGCCAGGAGATAAGGTCTCAGGTGTTTTTGCAGATAGTTTTGCTCCTAATTCCTTGCATCCTGCTGTAAGGATCTCAAGTTGTGGGTCTGAGTGCAAATCCAAGTTACTTTCTACCTTTTGAGAGAAGCTAGTTCCTTATCATCTCTGTAATAGAAATCTCCAAGCTGAGCTTATATGTGGCAACATTTCACTTAAAGTCATTATTGATGGGATGGCTTAGTCTGCCTAATTCTGCCCTTGTGTTGAGGACAGAATTCTGAAGAAATGGTTAATAACACAAAAGCTATTTTCCTAAACAATGAGCATCGTTGCCTTCACTGATGAGGTGTCTGTGAGATGGTGGGAGTCAGACTTATATCTCCTACCATTGTAACTACAATTCTCCGCATTGCCACTGCTCTTATTTTGACATTTTCCTACCACCTCCATCAAAAGTCCAGCGTGATTTTTAAAGGAAAAGATGAATTCAAAACCCAATAATGTGTTGGGAAGCGGACTTGACCCAATGGAAAGGATGTCCGCCTACCACATGGGAGGTCCGCGGTTCAAACCCCAGCCTCCTTGACCCGTGTGGAGGTGCCCCATGCACAACACTGATGCGTGCAAGGAGTGCCCTGCCACGCACACAGGGGTGCCCCCGTGTAGAGGAACCCCATGCGCAAGGAGTGCGCCCCGCAAGGAGAGCTGTCCAGTGCAAAAGAAAGTGCAACCTGCCCAAGAATGGTGCTGCACACACGGAGAGCTGACACAAGATGATGCAACAAAAAGAGACACAGATTCCCAGTGCTGCTGATGAGAATAGAAGTGGTCACAGAGGAATGTTCAGAGAATGCACACAGAGAGCAGACAACTGGGGGCGGGGGGAGAGAAATAAATAATAAATTCATTTTTAAAAAAACAAAACCAATATTGTGAATTGCCATGCTTGGTACTAACAAGGGATGAACTTGTATTGGTATCTTGACCTCCTCCCAGCCTAAGTATGGCTCTGCTCCTAAGAAATTATTAAGGTGGCATGGGCTGGTTTGTCCCACCTCACAGCTGGGCTGAATGTATTATGCATTCCAAGGGTTAATTTGTCCATTACAGATGACACAATAATGTACTAATATCCATGATTTCACAATCCAGCTCTGTCCAATAACATAAATACACTGCCTCAAAAAAGGGATGGGAAAAGGAGCAACTCAAAATAAATAAGTCCCAATCAAACTGGGAAAGTGTTTCATGTAAAGCAAGACATTCTTTAAATGTGCCCAAGATTGCCGAGGAAAGAAACAGGAAGTCCACAGAGCCAAGGTCAGTCAGCAGCAGTACAAGGACCCATCATCCACCACTATCCTGGGATTTCCAAAGTCACCAGTTGCTTCCATTGCTCTCTCTCTCACTTGCTATCTCAGAAGCTATGATTCTGTGGTGCCTCAGGATTATATCAGAGGTTTAAATCACTCTGCTGTCTCCAAAGCTTTAGAAATATATTGACATACTGGGTAGGAATGAAGAGACACAGCACTTACAGGGGCTGAATTCTGAGCTATCGTTTGTAGTAAAAGCCTGTGGCAGCCGGACGGATCAGGGTTTCTACCGGGTGTGAATCAACAGGAAGGCCTTTTCTATTCTGATAAGAGAAAGAATTAGAAAATATGATCAAAATAAGTAAATGTTGCAGGAACTGAGTACCTTTTTTTGTAGTGATCAATTGATTTTTTTTAACTTTTCATTTTGAAATAATTTCACTTATAGGATGTTTGCAAAAATAATACAAACCCCATACAGAGAACTCCAACATAACCCCACCTGCCCAGATACCCAGATCCACATATTTTAACATTTCCCAATCTTTGCCACATCATTCTATTTATCATATATTTATCTAGGTGTCTATTTTCTGAACATTTGAGAGCACATGCACACATACTCCTTGAGCACATAATACTTTCATGTACATTTCCTAATCACCTTAAGTGCAGTTACCAAGTTCAAGAAATTTAACATGGGGAAACGGACTTTGGCCCAGTGGTTAGGGCGTCCGTCTACCACATGGGAGGTCCGCGGTTCAAGCCCCGGGCCTCCTTGACCCGTGTGGAGCTGGCCCATGCGCAGTGCTGATGCGCACAAGGAGTGCCGTGCTACACAGGGGTGTCCCCCGCGTAGGGGAGCCCCACGCGCAAGGAGTGCACCCCTAAGGAGAGCCGCCCAGTGCGAAGGAGGGGAGCAGCCTGCCGAGGAATGGCGCCGCCCACACTTCCCGTGCCTCTGACAACAACAGAAGCGGACAAAAGAAAACAAGATGCAGCAAAAAGACACAGAAAACAGACAACCAGGGAAGGGGAGGGGAATTAAATAAATAAAAATAAATCTTTAAAAAAAAAAAAAAGAAATTTAACATGGATATAAATCTTACATTTTATATTTTAATTTTTTCTTATGTCCTGATAATAATACCTTGTTGAGCCTTTTTCCTCCATGCATAGATCCGATCCAGTATCATGTATTGCATTTAATTGTCATCTCATTGGATTCTCTTTCCTTTTTCTTTTTAATTTTAGAAACATGTATATATCCCAACCCCTCCAAAGCATACTTTTCAGTGGGATTAATCAAATTCACAGTGTTAGAGTACCCTCACTACCATCCATTACTAGAATGTTCCCTTCACCCCAAACAGAAACCTTACATTGATTTTGCATTAACTCCCCATTGCCCCTGTCAGCCAACCATTGTAACCTGTATTCTAGTTTCTGTCTCTATGAGTTTGCATATCTCTGCTATTTTCTTTGTAATTACCATGGGCTTAAATGTACCATCCTAAATCTATAAAAATCACATTTGATTTAATAACAACCTGACTTCAATAACTTACACAAACTATGCTCCTATACCCCTGACCCTACCTTTATATAGTTTTGTCACAATTTTCATATTTATGTGAGTCCAAAACCATTGATTTATTTTGACATTTTATGCATTTGCCTTGTAGACCTTTTGGGAGGAAAAAGTGGATATACAAGCCCAAAATAAAATAGTACTGCTATTTATATTTAACATGTCATTATCTTTAGTGGAGATCTTTATTTCTTCATGTGACTCCATCAGTTGACCCGTGTCCTTTTCTTTCAACCTCCAGAACTCCCTTTAGCATTTCTTGTAGGGCCCATCTCATGGGAACAAAGTCCCTCAGCTTTTGTTTATCTGAGAATGTCTTAATTCCTCTTTTATTTTTGAAAGACAGTTTTACCTATAGTATTCTTGGTTGGCAATGTTTTGCTTTCAGCACTTTAAATATGTCTTTCCACTGCCTTCTTGCCTCTGTGTATGACACTTTGCTTCCCTTTTACAGTTTTAATAATTCTCTATCTTTGACATTTGACAGTTTGATTATAACATAGTACAGTGCTGGTCTAATTAGACGTATCCTGTTTAAAGTTCATTGAGCATCTTGGAAGTGTATATTCAAGTCTTTTGTTAAATTTGGAAAGTTTACAGCCATTATTTCTTTGAATCTGTTCCTTTCTCTCTTTCTTCTTCTTCTGAGACTCCCAAAATGCAGAGATAGATGTGCTGATGGTGTCCCATAGTTTCCTCAGGCTCTGTTCACTTTTCTTCATTCTTTCCTGTTTCTGCTCCTCAGATTGGATGATTTTAATCGTCTTGTCTTCAAGTTCACTGATTCTTTCTTCTGCCAGCTTCATTCTGAGTACCTTTTTTAAAAAATGAAGCTAAATTCTCAACAGGTTCTCAGCAGCTGGGTGTTCATGGTAACAGGTTTTATAGCGGGTGTCGGGGGTAGATTTTCTTCTCAGGTCTGCTACCAAGCCTTGGAAAAGTCATTCAAATCTTTCATACATGAGCTTCTGCATGAAGCAAGTGGGAACTGTATCCCTTTCCTTACATGTTCCTGCCACAACACATTTAGCTAATTTTCCCTATTGCATCTGTCAGTGATTGTCACAGTTATACTGAATTAAAACACACCCAAAACTAACTGGCTTAAAATAATAATTTATTCCCACTCACACATATGCAGGTTGTCTGACAGGCAACTGGTTTGAGGTGAATTGATCTCAAGTAGGTTGACTTTACACAGGTTGAGTCCAGTTCTGCTCCACATCACTCTCATTTTCCTTTGACCAGCTGACTAGCCAAATCATGTTCTCATAAATGATAGCTGAAGCTTAGGAGTACAAGTGCAAATGTGCAATACCTCTTAAGGCTTAGGCTTGAGATTGACACAATGTCACTTCTAACCATATACCACTGGCCAAAGCAAGTCATGTGACCAAATCTGAAGTGAAGGATGAGGATGTTCCTCTCTAGTGGAAGAACTTCGAAGTCATAGGAGAAAAGGAGAGATGAAAAAATTGGAAATAATAGTCATATCTATGACACCTACGAAGAAAATAACAGTAATAGTGATGCTAATGCCTTCCCACCACAACTCTCCAAATTAGATTTTATTACTATCCCCATACAGAAGATAAGGACACTAAAATGCAGAGAGATTAAGTAACATGTTCGTGTTTGTACAACAGGATTGAGAACCCTGCAGTCTAGTTCTACCTCTTGCATTCACCTAGGCTGCACTCACCTATGCTGTACTAACATGTCTGAGAGTGGGATCAGGGAGAGGGGCTCTTACAAGTTTTGGACAGTTGCATTGTTTGTGACTCTGCATTCTGAGAACTGGCACTTGTCATGAATAAGTTACCTCTTTTTTGTCCACCGGTAAGTCGTTGGCTGTGCCTAGAATAGAAATTGGCTCAGAAACACAGTTCTGTTTTGAACATTACCCAGGTATTTGTTATGTAATGAATATTTTTCCTTTTTTTAGAGGATATGGACTATAGGTACTGGGGAAAGAGGCCCAAACCGTTAGGGAAGAAGAATCCACACTGCCCTGCTCTGGGAGTCTATGCCCAGAACATATTAAGATCAGGTTTTTCAAATTGGAGTATTACCAGAGGACCTTCAACATAACATGAGTTTCTCACCTTATATTCATTCGAAACTCATAACTTTCAATGTACATTTTTTTTTAATGTAATGGCTACTTGGGAAGACATGTTGAAAAGAAAGGTTGCCTTTTCATGGTGGTCACCTTTATTCTCTGGCAAGAGAGAATCTAGTTGATTCCAATGGGTTCTTAAGGAAAAAAATCTATTGCAGGGTTAAAAGGTTTGATTGTCTGTAAAAAACGCATATCAAATTTCAACCTGAAGATACTCAAATTCTAGTTGGCTTTTTGGATTGTATGGTAAGCTCGGAACTGGAATATTTCCCTGTTGTTCAAGAGGGGAAACAAAATAACTGCAACTTATTTTTGAACTTCAAACTTCAACTAGTAACAGGCCAGAAATGGGAGCAGGCATAAGCCATTAAGAATGAATAGAAAGCGATTACCCTGTACTTTGTAATATAAACATGTTTAAATAGACATCTGTATATGTCAAAGGACTGCTTACCACTAGGTTGCCAGACAGCACACACCCTTCTTTCTCTAATGAGGTGTTTATACATTATGAAATCATCTGTAACCCAAGTACCCTGCTATATACTATAACTTCCCATGGTGGCCAGGTGTGCGTTTAACATGAACCATCAATTTTATGTGTAAGAAAAGTGCTTCCTATGCTTCTGATATGAATGTGCTTTCATAAAATCTGCTATGAACTTGATCTCATTTTTTAAACTATTAACTTGATGATTGATAAGACATCTCTGCAGAGCTTAGTTCCCTTGAAGATATCAACTAGAGAAGGAAACAGCTGTCTTTACAGAGTTGCTGGCCCAAAGGAGGAGCCAAAAATTAATGGCATTAAATGTAGAGAAATTATGTGACTATGCCAGTGGACTGAGAAAGTTTTGTCAAAGACAGCTTTTAGGGGGAATTACGAAAATTGTGCCTAAAAGATGTTAGGCAGATACAGCCAAATCCAAGCCTAAAATCTGAAAATTAAACCTTCTTTTACACCTATTTTAAGCATGGATTTTCCCAATAAAGACTTCCTCTAAAGGGCCCTGGCAGTTTGTAGAGACTTTCCCTCCCTCCCCCAGTAAATAGGCTTGACTCTTCTGAGTCAAATTTGTAAAAACATTTGGAAAAGAGGAGGTGGTTGTCTCATGTATATTAGGGAGCAGAAAAGCAGTCAAATCAAACAAAGAACACGTCTATTAATATTGAAGATGCTTTTTAGAGCTAAGTCAGTGCCATGTATGAATCATGTTTGTGAATTTCCTAGAAATGAAGACCCATTTAATTCTTGTAAAAGGTGCACAGTGCTTGAATATATTACCTTTGCTCCCTCTCAAACCTCGCCAAAATGGAAAGGGCATTTTTCAAAAAGGCGTAAGTCCACCAGGACAAAGACAATGGAAGATTAGACAATAGTAACAAAATGTGGAAACTTTAAAGCAGGTGAACAAATGATACGTCACTTAGTAGATCCTCAAAAGCTGATTCCTAAATCAGTGGTGGGAAAAGCCAAGAGGCACCTTGATCTGTACTTCCAAATGAACTTCCAAATGATTTTAAAAATGGTAACTCTGGGTAACTGTGAAATGCGGGTGAAGGTGGGAGGTTTTTATGTGATTTTTTGTGTGCTGTTTTTGTTGTTTGTTGTTTTTCTTTTCTAAATTGTGTGCCATGTTTGAGAGACTATTGAAGAAGCATTAGATTCCCCGGTCCTCTTCCTCACTTCCAGTGCCTGAAGCACCCCTCTCCAAGAAGAGAGATGCCATTCACGCTGAGGCAAGGGTACTGTAAAGAAAGAGGAGGCCTGTAGGAAAGTTTACGTACTGAGCGTGGAGACCTCTGGCCTTTTCTCCCCCATCAGTCCTTTGAATACCAGCAGTCTCGCTTGTATCCTTGTACCACTTAAGAAGGAGGTTTGATAATCCTTCTTGAGCAAATTGTCCAGCCCGTGAGGAAAATCCCAAGTACTTTGGTAAAGAAATGACTCTACTGTATCATCATAAAATAAAGCATGCAGTTGGCAAAACTTACAGCTTCCTATCAGATTTTTAATTCTTCCATTCTTAAATATAAGCAGATAATAAAGATCACCAAATACCTAAGTAAAGTCTCCAATGTAAAATATAGAGACCAAAACACACAAATTGGAAAAAAGTATAAGAGGAAGTTTATTGCACCTAAGGAAAAAGAATAGAATAATATACATGTGCACACATACAATATTTTTAAGGAACAATTAGAAAACAAAGAGTTTTTTGGAAAAATATATATTTGTATACCAATGGTCATAACAGCATTATTTACAACAGCCAAAAGTTGGAACCTAAGCAAGTGTCCATCAGATGGTAGAATGGATAAACAAAATCTGGTATATATACTCAATGGACTATTACTCAGCCATAAAAAGGAATGAGGTTCTGATGCATGCTACAACACAAATGAAACCTGAAGACATCTTATAGTATGAAATAAGCCAGCAACAAAGAGACAAATATTGAATGATCTCCCATACATGAAACACTTAGAAGAAACAAACTCCATAAAGACAGAGTAGTTTATAGGCTACCAGAAGGGGACAGCAAGATAAAGTTCTAGCTTGATGGGTAAAGAACTTCTGTTTGAGGTGATGAAAAAGTAGGGGTAATGGCACTAGTGATGGTGACACAATATTGTGAATAAAATTAATACCACTGAATTGTGCATTTGAATGTGGTTGAATGGAAACTTTTGAGTTTTGTATTTGTTGCTACAATAAAATATTTTTTTAAAATAACACTGCTGAATGGGAAACAATGTTTTCAATAAATGATGTAGAGAGATGTCTGGTTATTCAAGTAGAGGAAAAACTGAAACTTGACCCTTTTCTTACAACATACGCAAAAATCAATTCAAGATGAACTGTAGATATAAATGTGAAATACAAAAAAAAAAACAAAAACAAAAACTCCGATTAGTTTTGAGGTTAAGCAGAGGAATTTCTCAAATAGTACTATGTCAACTTCACTGAGCTCCATCTATGCTTTCCAGAAGTCCTTTCCCTGTAAAACTGGCCAAAGGGACATTGTGCATGAGATCTGTAAGGTAAAAGTAAAGCAGGAGCCACATGCTTTTCTGCTAGGAAGGTGAGTGCAGGGCAGCAGGAGGTGTTGCAGTTCACATACATAGTCACAGACCTGCGGACTCAAGTTGTGGCAGCCAGGCATATGGCAACTCCAGCCCTGCTAGGTGTCCCCACTTTGGCCCCTTGAATCCTGGGAAGCAAAAAGATGTGCAGGAAGGGAAAAGTAATCATAGAATATCATATGCCTTAGTAGTGAATAGAATTTAGTTGCATTATAATGTAAATGCTGAATGCTGACCTCATCAAAATTAAAGATAGATGAATGGGGGGAGAGGTTAGGGATGGGAAGTGTGTGTATTGTTGGGGCTGAATAGGGGGTGGTAAGCCTTACCTTCCATGGAGTAAGTCAACAGTGCCAAAACTGAAGATTCAAGAAGTAATGATATAAGCATGTTTTTTAAAGATACGGAGGTAAATTAAATAATAATAGGCTAAAAGAGAAGAAAGTGGTTGACTCAAAGGATCAAAAAGTGGGTAAGGGAAGGAGGACAGTGGATTGCTTCTTTCATAAGCCTTAAAGGACCATTGACTCTGTAAATGATGTAAATTTGTATATTTTTAAAAGATAGGATATAGAATTTTTCCACATTAATATGTATTCTATATCTAACCTTTAAACTCATTGCTATATTCCATTTTACTATTAAGGGAACCTGGAAATACATTGGGCTTCACTTTTCAGGAAGTTTTGGATCACAGGTTCAACAATGGCAGCGGAGGAATACTGGTGTGGGATGTTATGGACAGGGGACACATGGTTGGCAGGGAGTTCAAAAGGGCATATATCCAGGGTACAAAAAAAGGTTTGGATATTTTCATAGTGGAAACAATTAAAAACAACAACTGAGGGAGAGCTGAGTTCCTAGCCAGGGGAGCTCTATCACAGTCCCTAAAGGAACAGCAACAATCCCCCAAGTGCAACGGCAAAGACCAAAAAAGAATGAAGGTCCAACAATGAGCCCCTGATATTAATGACTGTGCTTGTGAGCCTGTGCACCTGTAATAAGAACAAGGCCTAGAGCAGCAGTGTGCCTAAGAGTTACCTCCTGAGAGCCTCCATGTTGCTCAAGTGTGGCCAGTCTCGAAGCCAAACTCAGCATGTAAATGTTGCCTTCCCCCCAGCATGGGACATGACTCCCAGGGATAAGCCTCCCTGGTGCCGAGGGATTACTACCAAGTATCAGCTTATGATGTAACTAGAAAATGACCTTGAATAAAAGGTTCAACTCGGACCAGCAGAGTATCTCTGTCTACATATAATAACAGGAGTTAAAAATGCTTTTTGACCTAAATCAAGGGGGAAATGGAAAGGACGAATGAGTTTATATGGCTATGAGTCTCTAAAAAAGAGCCGGGAGGTTATCAGAGGGGTTGCCCTTATGCACACCTGAGCAGAGTCCCAGAGACAGATAAAGTCGATACAACCCCAGGTATTGGTTCTTCTGAGGGCTACAGAGACCCACAGGTTTTATGGTCATGGCAGATGGAGTTCAGTGCCATGTCCGTTGGCCCTTCTTTGGAGTTGGTGTTTCTGTGTGATGGAGCTGTACTCAGATGTGATCTCTTTTCACAAGCCTTTCCTGTTACTTTACCAGAATTGTAGTTGGTGCTGGGGTTTAATATATACCCAGGGGATCTGAATCTCTGGACTGACCATGTGATAGCCAGGCCCTGAGCCTCAACAGACTTCAGCTCCTACACTCTGGTTTATTGGACTTACCCCCTCAGCTAACATGGAGTTGAAGAAGGTCAACCACCACACCATGGAGCCAAGAGTGCCTACAACTGAAAGCAGGAGGATTACATTCAGCATCCATGTGGAATCTAAGCACCCCCCCCTCCCCGTGACATAGATGTGGAATGGACACAACCAATCCAAGGTCCACAGGATGGAGGAACAGAATATGGATTAGAGTGGACTTACTGATTCTATTCATGAACTATTGTGATTAGTAATTGAAGAAAATGTGGCATTGGTGTGGAAAAAGTGGCCATGGTAACTGCTGGGTGTGGGGAATGGGA
Source organism: Dasypus novemcinctus (assembly GCF_030445035.2). Lineage (NCBI taxonomy): Eukaryota > Metazoa > Chordata > Mammalia > Cingulata > Dasypodidae > Dasypus > Dasypus novemcinctus. Next base: position 15,293,574 of record NC_080689.1, on the reverse strand, counting down.
GGAAGAGATGAGATGTGGAGGCGTTTTCAGGACTTGGAGTTGTCCTGGATGGTGCTGCAGGGACAATTACCCTACATTGTAGGTCCTCCCATGGCCCACTGGATGGAACATGAGAGTGTGGGCTATGATGTGGACCATTGACCATGAGGTGCAGTGATACTCAGAGATGTATTCACCAAATGCAATGAATTCTCATGATGATGGAGGAGAATGTTGCTATGGGGGGAGGAGTGGGGTGAGGGGGGTGGGGGATATATGGGGACCTCATATTTTTTTAATGTAATATTTAAAAAATGAATAAAGACAAAAAAATTAAAAATAAATAAATTTTTTGAATAAAAGTATCCATTTACAATGTCCAAACTTTGAAGGATTGTTAAATAAATTACTGTACATCTAAGTGATAGAACATGAGGTAACCATTAAAATTATGTTTTGTTTGTTTGTTTGTTTGTTTTTTAAAGATTTATTTATTTATTTAATTCCCCCCCTCCCCTGGTTGTCTGTTCTTGGTGTCTATTTGCTGTGTCTTGTTTCTTTGTCGGCTTCTGTTGTCGTCAGCCGCACGGGAAGTGTGGGCGGCACCATTCCTGGGCAGGCTGCTCTTTCTTTTCATGCCGGTCGGCTTTCCTGACGGGCACACTCCTTGCGCGTGGGGCTCCCCTACGCGGGGGACACCCTTGCGTGGCACGGCACTCCTTGCACGCATCAGCACTGTGCATGGCCAGCTCCACACGGGTCAAGGAGGCCCGGGGTTTGAACCGCGGACCTCCCATATGGTAGATGGACGCCCTCACCACTGGGCCAAAGTCCGTTTCCCTAAAATTATGTTTTCAAGGAGTATATAATGGCATACAAAATGCCCAAAATATAGAATCAGGTGAAGAGAGAAAAAATAAAGGTGTATGTATAGCGTGAATCCAATTATGAAACCAAATAATGCCAAGAAAAAAAGCTGAAGTAATTCATACCAAAATGGGTGATGATATTATGAAGACTGGTTTCTGTTTTTGTTGTTCCATTTTGTCCAAATTATCTTTAATAAACCTATATCGTTCTAATACGCAGGAGAGAAAATAAGTGCTAAATTTTAATCTCTCTTATACAAAAATCCCCCACTGAAATTAAGCAGGCTATCATTTTACCTAACCAATGTGAATAGTGTTAGATACAAAAGATAGGTAATTAGGCCTGAAGTTTTCTTTTTCGTTTCTTAGCAGCTGTTCATTATCACCACATGCTGACACGGGGGCAGGGGCAGGGTCTAAGTGTCTAGGTCCTTGTCCTAGTGCCTGGTGCTGCATAGATTACAGGATGGGGACAAAACAGAATTTTTGTTAAGACACTGAATTTGTTTTTGCAGTTCAGTGCTTGGTGGGGATTGATTCCAATCAATTTGGAAGTTGATTAAAATCTGGTTTCCTTCATTTATATAATTTCCTCACCTCAACGTGATTCACTCATTCACTTATTCCGCACACATGAATTGTACATCCACCTGTGTGTATATACTCTCCTACACATTTTGTGGGGACTCAGAGGTAGATCCTGACCTCAAGCAGCTTACTTTCTAGCAATGGAAATATATGACCACATAAATAAATGACTATAATATGGAATCAGATTTGGCCATGAGAAAATACAAAGGGTTTCTGAAGGAACAGAGGGTATGAAATGTTAACTTCTAATGCTTTGTGATTGAGGATGAAACTAGTTCATAAAATACTGTCTTGTTATGTGATAGCCAGATCCTGAGCCTCAACAGACTCCAGCACCTACAATCTGATTTATTGGACTTACCACACTCAGCTAAGATGGAGGTGAAGGACAACCACCACACCATGGAGCCTAGAGTGATTACAACTGATAATGGGAGGATTGCATCCAGCATCCAGGTGGAATCTGAGCCTCCTCTTGACATAAAGGTGCAATGGACACAACCAATCCAGTGTCCACATAGAAGAGGTGGCATTGGATTGGGAAAAGTGGACATAATGGACAAAGGGTATGGGGAAAGGCAGGAAGAGATGAGAGGTGGAGGCGTCTTCGGGACATGGAGCTGCCCTGGATGGTGCTTCAGAGGTAATCACCGGACATTGTAAATCCTCACAGGGCCTACATGATGGAATAGAGGAGAGTATGGGCCATGATGTGAACCAATGTATATGAGGTGCAGAGGTGCCCAAAGATGTACTTACCAAATCCAATGGATGTGTCATGATGATGGGAACGAGTGTTGTTGGGGGAGGGGGGGAGAGGGGGGGTGGGGGGGTGGGGTTGAATGGGACCTCACATATATATTTTTAATGTAATATTATTACAAAGTCAATAAAAAATAAAAAAATTAAAAAAAAAAAAAAAAAAAAAAAAAAAAAAAAAAAAATACTGTCTTGTTGAAGGGTTGCTCATTCTCACTATGATTTATTCATACCATTTCACACACACACACACACACACACACACACCTAACCCTTTACAAGCAGTGTTTAAGCAAAGAAAAGGAAGCTACTCTGGTGTACTCAGCAGACCCTGGAATGGTCAGCTCTTGTCCCTCGGCCACTCCCCTGTCAGTCAAGCTGCTGACAGGTTTAGATTTCTCCTCTTAGTTTGGTGATATGTGAGTGTGCAGCAAGGCTGTAGTTTTACCACTTCCAATAGATAAGGGAATGGGTCTTTTTTTCCTAAGACAACATAGAGATGGCCATTTCTGCCCATCCCTATCCCAGTAAAATGTCTGTCTTAAATGGAACTTTCTCTTTCTATCCATAAGTGGGGGCTGAAAGACCCACACTCCTGAAGATTAATCCCCTTCTTTCCAATTTCTCCTTATCCCCAAAGAGCTGAGCACCTATGCTGTCACAAGGGGAACCGCCTCGGGATGTCTGCCAAACAGCCACCAGCAGCAGCCTCGGAACTCAGGGCCGCAGTACACCTCTTCTGGATTAGGTGGAGGTTGTAGAAAATGTGGGATGAATTAGTCTGTGAGTAGTCGCAGGCCTCACTTCAGAGATACTTAACGTTATAGGTACATGTTGTGTAGTCAGGAAAAGCGTTCCTGGAAATATGATTGCTAAATTAATCAGCCTTGTACAGGTTTACTTTAGCATATTCCCTCCGAGCTATGTTTCTAATATGGTATGCACTTATCTGATGGAGACAAGACCACTAACTGGTTCGTCGATCAAAAAAGTCAAAGTGGGGAATTGCACACAAAAATACATACATAACCATTTTAACTTAAAACACATACATGTCCATTTATTTACCAGTCTTTTGAATTAGGGCCAAGGCCCTTTTCTGAGTATGTATTCAGTGACGTAAGTACTTGGTGGTGGTCTCTGCAAAAGCTACATATGCAATCCATCAAATATGACTTCCAGTTTGAGCTTCTTTAAGGTGCGGTGAGAACTGAAACACACCTTGAAACAATCGAAGAGCAGAATCCTCTAGACTTTTATAGTACCTCCTACCCCATTCCCAACAGTTGTCTCACCAACATCTAATTTGACAGCCATGTTTTAACAAACTCACCTCCATCGAGTTTTTCAAGTAGTTCCATTAATTTTCATTGTTAAAAAAAGATTTTTAACTCTTATTTTCATTTTATTCATCAGTGTGTATAATATTAATTTATCTTCAGTAGTTAAAACAGCATTCAGGGGAGTAGGGTGGGAAGGGTGGGTTGGACTGTACACTGAACAGGGAGGGGGTTTGGGGGAGGGAGCCGGTGAACACTGAGGATTGGCAGGTACATGGTTGAAACTACAATGCTGGGAATGCTCTTTTGACAATATGGCAAGTGAGGGTTGCTGGTTTGGGGTATTGGATGTGGGAGGCATTTGGGACAGGGCACATCTGGAGCAGGTTTCTAGGGAATGTGTGAGGGTTCATCTTGTCATAGTGTGTTATATCAGTGGGTGGAGACCCACATTATGAGTGGCAAGGTGGTGGACTCCCAACCTGGGGAGACCCACTATATTCTCAAATAGAGGGATGGGAGTCTCTCAAGAGATGGGAAGTGCCTAATAGGGGATGACAGACCATGTGTCAAGCCCTCAGTGTTGTTGTAAGTAACTATGAATCTTGTCTTTCAAGAAGTGAAGCCTGGTGGTTGCCATGGGTCCCCAGGGGAGGAAGAGGGAGGAATAGAATAGATGGAACAGGGGACATTTTGGGGGTGATGGAAGTGTTCTACCTGATCTTGCGATGATGGATAAAGGCCATGTTGAATTGCATCAAAGTTTATAAAAGTGTATGGTCCAAAATGTAAACCATAATGTAAACCATTTACCATGGTTGGTAGCTATGTTTCAATAGTTGTAATCAGTTGTAACAAATGTACCATCCACATATAAAATGTTATTAATAAGGGAAGGGGGAAAATGGGGAGGATGTTGGGTATATGGGAGTCCCCTGTATTTGGAACATGACTTTTCTGTAACCCAAAACTTCTTTGAAGACAAAATGAAAACAATAGGACACTGGGGAAATAAACAGAAGAAAACATCACTGTACATAGAGGACAACAAACCTTACAGTGATGAAAGGTAAAATGTCAAAAAAATTTTTAATATTTTTTCATTATTTTTTATGATCCCAAATTTTTATTTTTTTAATTTTTTGTATTTCATTTCTTATTTCTAAAACTATTACTATTATTTTGATTTCTTATTAATTGTATTTGGCTATTTTATTGGCTTCATTTTTTAAGATGTTTTGGATCACAGAAGGGTTACAACTGTGGCAGGGGAAGATCATTGGTGCAGGGTATCAGTGATGAGGGATGCAAGGGAGGAAGTTCACCTAGGCATACATATAAGGTATATAAATGTGTTCAAATGTTCATGAGGCATTGTCATGGTGGGTGGGGATTCACGCAATAACCAAGAGAATATCAAATTCCCATCCTGGGGAGCTCTGCCACATTCTCTAATGGATCAGCAAGAATCCCCTGAGTAGAGGGGCAATGACTAGTGAAGAAGGATAGTCCATTGACAGGCCCTTGATATTGATGACTGTGCATATGGACCTTTACTTTTGAAACCGAAACTTAGCCTAGTATTATAGGGTGCATAAGAGTTGCCTCTGGGAGCCTCCTTGTTGCTCAAATGTGGACTCTCTCTAAACCAAACTCAGCATATAAATGCATCACCTTCCCCCCCAGCATGGGACATGACTCCCGGAGATGAGGCTCCCTGGCAAGCACCAACTAGCAATGCAACTGGAAAAAGACCTTGACCAAAAGGGGGAAAAGGTAAAGACAAATGAGTTTATATGGCTAAGTGACGTCAAAGTGAGTTGGGAGGTCATTCTAGAGGTTACACTTACATACATCTCAGCAGGATCTCTTTGACTGCCAAAATAGATACTAACCCCAAATAGTGGGACTGCTGAGGGCTCTGGAGACATCCAGACACTATAGTCAGGGAAGATAGCTCAGGAGTTTGGTGCCTTGCCAGTGGGCCCTACTTTGGAATTTATGCTTCCCAAAGTGACAGAGTTGAATTCAGTTGTGGTTTCCCTACACACAGAGCTCTTCTGTCCTTTATTTGAACCTATAATTAGTACTAGAATTAGTAGGCGTACATCCAAGAGACTTAAATCTTTGGGCTGTCCATGTGCCAGGTGGGCCCTGAATCTCAATAGAGTTGCAACACCTACCCTCCAGTTTTTGATCTCACCCAGGACAACTAACATGGAGGTGATGATGGACAACTACTGTGTTTGTCAACTAAAGGGGTACTGATGCAAAATACCTGAAATTAATTGGTTTTTATAAAGGGTATTTATTTGGCATAGAAGCTTGCAGTTACCAGGCCATAAAGCGTAAGTTATTTCCCTCACCAAAGTCTTTTGCCACATGTTGGCGCAAGATGGCTGCCAATGTCTGCCAGGGTGGAGGCTTCTGGGTTCTTCTCTTCCTAGTGTTCATTTCTGTCTAGGTTCAGCTCCTCTGTTTTCTCCACAAGGTCACCTGTAGATTATGAGGCTCTCTAGGCTTTGCCTCTCTCCACAAGGCCAACTATAGACTATTAGGCAAATGGCTTGTTTCTCTTCCCAGGGCCTTCTCTCTTTCCTCATGACCAAGCTCCTCTGTGTGCTTACTTCCTGGGGCTCCAGCTCAAGACTCCAGCATCAAAACTTCAACATCAAATCTCCAACTCTGTCCTTTGCCATGTCTTTTATCTGTAAGTCGCTACCCACCAAGGGGTGGGGACTCAGCACCCTACTGACACGGCCCAATCAAAGCCCTAATCATAATTTAATCATACCCAAGTATGGACCAGTTTACGAACATAACCCAATATCTGTTTTTGGAATTCATAAACCATATCAAACTGCTACAGCTACTAAGGAACCAAGAGAGTCTTCAACTGCAAGGGAGTCCCATCCACTGGCCCTATGGGATCACAGTCCTCTCTCGATTAGAGGTGGAGAGGACATCACCATCCCAGAATTCTCAAGATTGGGGAATGAACTATGAACTAAAGTAAATTTACTGGTATTCTACTATAGACTTATTTTGAGTCTAGCAATGGAAGAAATTATATCATTGATATGGAGGCAGTAGCCACTGGAGGTTCTGAGGGCAGGGAGAGGGAAAAATAAGTGTAATTTGAGGGCATTTTTGGGACTTGGGACTTGTCCTGAATGACATTGTAATGACAGATACAGGCCTTTATAAATCTTGCCATAACCTACAGAATTGGGTGGGAGAGAGTGTAAACTACAATATAAACTTTAATCCATGCTGAGTGGCAATGACCCAAAAGGTTTTCATCAATTTCAGGGAATGTGCCTAACTAATGAAGAATGTTGTTAATGTGGGAGGGATAGGGAGTGGGGCATATGAGATTCCCCTATATTTTTTATGTGACAATTGTATAATCTAAGGATCTTCTTTTTTTAAGATTTATTTTTATTTATTTCTCCTCCCTCCCATTTCCCGTGTTGTCTGCTCTCTCTGTCCATTTGCTGTGTGTTCTGTGTCTGCTTGTATTCTCATTAGGCAGCTCCGGGAACCAATCCTGGGACCTTCTGGAGTGGGAGAGAGGCAATTACTCTCTTGTGCCACCTCATCTCCCCTGTTCTGCTATATCTTTTCATTTTCTCTCCTCTGTGTCTCTTGTTGAGTCATCTTGCTGCACCAGCTCTCCACATCGGCTGGCACTCTTGTGCAGGGTGGCTTTTCCCATGCAAGTTGGCATTCCCATGCAGACTGGCTCTTCAGCGCGGGACCACATTCCCATGTGGGCTGGCACTTCACATGGGCCAGCTCGCTGTGTGGGCCAGCTTGCCTTCACCAGGAGGCCCTGGGAATCAAAACCTGTACCTCCTATATGGTAGGACAGGAGCCCAATTGGTTGAGCCACATCTGTTTTCCTCTAAGTATCTTTTTAAAATTAAAAAATATAGAAATAAATAAATAAAATAACATGCATAACTATCCCAAAAAGGTTCCTGAACAAGTCCAACTAATGCTTGGTAAGGATACAACTTACTTGGAGAAGAAGAGCCTGTGGTATTCTTGAAATTAGCTGCCAGCTAATTAATTAATGGTTGCATACTTTGTCCATACATCACAGTGTTTTATAGACAAAATGAAGAAAACTGTGGCAGTCAAGTGGAAGTCAAGTGTCTGCTCTCATTTATTAGCTATGATCACCATGCTTTGCGCTTTGAAATTTCTTTGTCACTGTTCTAAGGACAGACGCAGCTAGGTCAAAAGCATAATTCCATAGCCTTTCCCTCCCCCTCAAGCTGTCACAACCCATCCATGTCTTCTAACCAGTAAAATTATCCTGTACTTGTTTGGCTTTCAGAAAAGTATCACTTAAAAAAAAAAAAAAAAAAAAACTTGCTGAATGTGTCAGAGAACACCGGGGCTCACCAGATTCCAGCTCGGTCCTCTTGCTCCACAGGTCTGCCATGCACTCTGTCAGTAAGAGGGGTCACGTGACCCTGCACTGGCCAATGGAATTGGGCGGAAGCAGTCCACCAGGTCCGGCCTGACTTCTCATGTGATCTTCGCTGCTGGCGCATCTCAGCTCCACGTGTTGGAAGCGGGGATCTGACCTTTTGAAGGCCTCTAGGACCAGTAAGTGGAAGGAGCCAGGGCCACAGAATGGCTGAGCAGCAGGGCACCATCACCACAAATTGAACTGGACCATGATTCAGACAAGGAAGGAAACTGCTCTGTTGAGCCTGACTGAAATTTGGGGTTGTTTGTTCCAGCTGTCTTTGAGGGAAATAGAGACCATGGGGGAATCAGCAAAGGAATTCAGTAGAGCAGACCAGTGCTCACCAGAGGACCATTGCCTTAAGGAAACTGGGTCCATGAGGTAGAACCAATGCTGATGTAAGAGCTGTCCACATCCCTGGGGAACTTACTGTTTAATTTTGAGGATATGAAGTGCATATAAAAAGTTAATTAATGCTAAAGGTCGTATTTGCTAAGTACCTAACAAGGGGAGGAAAGAGAGACCCAGCATACAGTGATGGCCAGGAAAGCTCCCAAGAGGTGGCAAAATGCAAACAGCTTCTGAAGCATGAGCAGGAGAAAAGACAGTGTACCAGGTAGAAGGATGGGGAGAGCAGAGGCCGGGAGGTGAGAATGCCTGCAAAAGTTTGGAGAATAGCTTGAGGAGAATCAGAATGTGGGCTTGGAGAGAAAAATTATTGGGGCCAGGCTACACAAGGTTTGTGTGTAAAGCTAAGGAATTTGGACTTGACCCTCTACACAACTTGAAGACATGTTTATAGAAAACTTATGAGAAGAGTGTGAAATTCTCAGTATTTTGGGGAGATTAGTCTGGTAACAGCATGTTAACTGGATTACATAGGGGAAAGCTTGGCAGAGAAAGACTAATTTCTAGATTACTACAAAGATTCAGGAACTGAATTCTCTGAGGACAGGGACTGTGTTTATCCTCCTTTTTGTCCCAGTGGCCCTGGCACAGTGCATTTCGTGTTCTCAGTACTCAAAAAAATATTTCTTGAGTCAGATTGGGATGATGAGGGCTTGGGTTGGAATGGAGGTCATGGGTGTGGAAAAGAGGGAACAGGTACAAGATATTATATGAAAACCAACCAGACTGGGTGGTGGATCCAACATGGGAACTGTGGAAAAGGAAGGAGCCAAATTAACTACCACTCTGCTCAGGGAACTTGGTTTACAAAGTGATCTCAACAAGCTGCTATAAAAGACCCCAGTCTCCTTGGCTTGCAACCTTAGTGTCAAAATGATTTTCTGTTCATTTACAAGAATGTGCAGGCTTCAAAATTCAAGAAAAAGGAAGGCTTATCGCTCATTTTTTCTTTGTCCTCAAACCACTCCACTTCCCTCAATGGCTGCCATTGGCCTTTGATGTAAATTATCCCAAGACTAGGATGTCTTTGCCACTCTAAGGAACTTGGTAAACCTCACAGCTCTGCAGCGCAGTAAGAGATGGGCATTCCAGCTCAGGCAAATCTAGAACCAAAACAGCTACACTGGTGTTTCTTCATATAACATTGTGAGTATACCCGGATAGCTGTCTTCCAGTATCCCCTGCTAGAGCATACTTATTCCCCCCTACAGACTCGTGCTCCTTGATTATATACCTGGTACATATGCTTGCTATAAGTCTGTTCAAACTGAGAGCATTAAAGGAGGTGGCCACAACCACTTTTCATTCATTCATTCATCCTGTCAACTTTTTGTTGAAGACACCTGTGTGCCAGGTGCTGTGCCAAGCTCAATAAAACTTGTTCTTTGCCCCCCAAGGGGTTGACTGCTGGTGAAAACAGGCAGGGAATGAATATTTTCCTGACAGTTGGAACGCCTTCAATAAAGACACGACTCTCACAGGGGGTTTTGAAGCAGGAGCTTCATAGGTAAGAAGGAGCAGAGGAACCAACATGGCAAGTCCCAGAAGAGAACAGTGTGAAACAGCATTTGGCAAACTTCGAGTAAATTGCTGCGACTAGAATGAAGGATTTTTATAACACACATACACACCAAAAAAACCACTCTTAAGGGTCCGCCCTTAGGTTTAAAAGCATGATTAATGCTAGGTCCTTGAGTTTGGCGGGACCTCAGCCTGGTGGAGGGTTATGGGGAGTGGGAGAGGAATGGCTTGATGTGAGGGCAGAGAGCAGGACCAGGGTGCGGGTTGTGACGGGCTTGGTGTAACAAGGCTTAGGAACTGTTTTCGTTTCCCAGGCTGCCAAAGCAAATACCAGGAAATAGGCTGGCTTAAACAGTGGGAGTTTATTGGCTTACGGTTTTGAGGCTAAACGTCCAAATCAAGGCATCTCCCCAAAGCCTGTGGCGTTCTGGGGCTGACTGCCAGTGAGCCAGGGGTCCTTAGCTTGTCACGTGGCAAAGCACATGGTGGCATCTCCTGGTCTCTCCCTTCCTGTCTCGGTCCAGCTTCATGCCTCCTGGGGCTTTCTCTCTCTCTGTCGGAATTTCATTCTCTTATAAAGGACTCCAGTAATAGGCTTGACATCCCTCCTGACTGAGGTGGGCCACATCGGACTGATGTAACCTCATCAAAAAGGCCTACTTCAAATCAGTTCATGCCACAGGAAGAGATTAAATTTAAGAACATATTTTTGGGGGGTACATCCAGTTTCAAACCACTGCAGTAACTAGGGCATTGACATAGAACTTGATGCTGAGAACAGGGGGAGCCACTGAAGGTCTTAGGCAAGGAAGTGACGTGATCTGGAGCATATCACAGAAAGGCGAGAGGCCAATGCAGTGGTCCAAGGGAGACTCATGAGGCACCCAGAACTAGGCAGCATTCCAGAGGAAGACAGGCCTAGGACAGGCAGCCACGTTCTCATCTGGTGGCCTAGGTGGGCTGGACCTCCTCTAAGCAGCACCTGGGGGTAGGAGCAGAAAGAGTCCGGAGCCAGGGAGGGTATAATGCAGCCTCAGGATCCAAGGAGCAGAAAATGGCAGCTGCCACCTTCCTGCTCGTGGATGGAAAACTGCTCTGTTGGCTGTGTTAACAGCTTCACCTGCAAAGTACTACAAATACCTCTTCTGTCACTTTTACTAGACCTGTGGTTGGCCCTGGGATTGGTGTATACTCAGGAGACCTGAATCTCTGGACTATGTGACTGCCAGGCCGTGAGCCTCAGCAGACTTGCAGCTCCTACCCTCTGGTTCATTGGACTTACCCCGACCAGCTAACAGGAAGGTGAAGAAGGTCAACCACCACACCAGGGAGCCAAGAGTGCTTACAACTACAAGCAGGAGAATTGCATCCATCATCCATGTGGAATCTAAGCCCCCTCTTCATACAGAGGTGGAGTGGACATCACCATCTCAGGGTTCACAGGATGGAGGAATAGAGTATGGATTAGAGTGGACTTACTGATATTCTACTATGGAACTGTTGTGACTAGTAATGGAAGAAATTGTAGCATTGATGTGGAGAAAGTGGCCACAGTAGCTGCTGACGGTAGGGAGAGGGAAGAAGAGATATGATGTGAGGGCATTCTCAGGACTTGGAGTTGTCCTGGGTATTACTGCAGGGATAGATGTTGGACACTGTATGTCCTGCCATGGCCCACTGGGTGGACTGGGGAAGAGTGTAAACTACAACTACAATGTAAAGCATTATTCATGTGGTGCAGCAGTGCTCCAAAAAGTATTCACCAAATGCAATGAATGTCCCACGATGATGAAAGAGGTTGTTGGTGTGGGAGGAGTGGGGTAAGGGGGATGGGGGTATGTGGGGGCCTCTTATATTTTTTTAATGTAACATTTTTTAAAAAATAGAGGGAAAAAAGAAAATAGATAGATGGAAAGACAAACAGATGGACAAATAGAGATAAATAGATAAAAGAGAGATACAGCAAAGTGTGGCAACATGTTAGAAGTTGGTAGATCTGCTTAGCTGGGTGGGGGGTAGGTTGGAGTTCTCTGTATGGGTTTTGTATTATTTTTGCAACTGTTCTGGAAGTTTGAAATTACTTCAAAATAAAAAGTTTATTTTCAAAAAAAAAAAGGCATAAAAATAGGCCCTCTCTCCTGGATACAATAGGGTAAAAACCTGAGGGCCAATTCTGTGCCTGCCTCTTCACAAGGGAGGCCAGGAAACATGAGGGCTCTTGGTATGATGGGGGGCCGGGGATAGTGTGGCAGTAGCTGCTGCAGTGCCTGGCATGTCTGGCATGCCCTCTTTTACAGGTCCTGTGGGAGAGTTCCTCTCTCGCCCTTCTTTGCCACCCCTTCTCTCTTGCCCATTCCTTCACCACTAGCCCTGCCAAGTGGACCCTGTGCAGGACAGCCAGGCGGCGGGACCAGCCCTTCTGAGAGTCAGGCCTGGACTTGCTTCTCCCTCACCAAAGATGCCCTGGCCTTCCCTGCCTCCACCTCGATCACAGACAAGCCCTCTCCTTGGCCTGAGAGCTTACCACACAGCGAGGTAGAAGAGCCTTTCAGCCGAAGGGCTTGGTTCCTTCTGTGATTGTCTCATGGTGCCAAAGACCAAGCCCTGGAAGCTCAGTCAAGTGGTTCCTGGGCTTGCGGGGAATGTTTTTACTTTTATGCTCACGGCACAATCAGCTCCCCTGTGGATTTTTTCTTCCACAAGCCACCCATGGAGCAATGAAACTGCTAAGCACATTTACTGATAATGAGAGATTCATCAAATCCAAACAGAAAACCAGTAAAGTGAGGGTTCTCCTGATCTGTAGCTTACTTCCTCATTAGGAAAAGGATGTTGTTCTTAGAAATTCCCATCAAACAGAAAGCACAGACCCCTCTCCCGGGCTTCATGGCAGCACAAAGCAGGCATTTTTTCAGGGCTCTGATCAAAGTGTCTGGCTGTCTGGGTATGAGTCCTGGCTCTGCCACTTAATTAGCTGAGTGACTTTGGGCAAGTTACTCAACCTCTCTGTGCCTCAGTTTTCTCACCTGTAAAATGGGACTAATATATGTGATGATCTCATAGGGTTGTATGAGGATCATGTGAGTCACTCATAGCACTTAGAATAGTGCCTGGCACACAATAAATACTCAAGAATACTGGCCAATCTTGTTATTCTCTCTCCTCCAAGGCCCAACCCCACTTCCCCTTTTCCAGGAAGCTGTTCCCAGTTTCCAGATGGAAGCAATCCGCCCTACCTCATGCTTTCATAGGACTTTGTTTGCATCTCTCCTTTGGTCCTTGAACCTTCTCCCTTACAGGGTGTTATTTGCCTGCTCATCTCCTCCTTGCTGTTTACTTCCATCTCTCTCCTGCCTGGGCACTGCCTCTTCTTCCCTGATTCTATACAATTCATAACAGGTTAGGATTTTTTCTTATACAGACACTCTGGATGTAGAAATATCTCCAGTTCCTTGCCCTGCTGATACTTCACTTCTTACTCTGTAGCTTCATTTCCCAAAAGTTGCTCCTGCTAACAATTTTGGTAAAGGAAGCACATAGGTTTGTCTAAGACCTACAGAGTGCCTTTGAGGGTAGATGGGTATTTTATTAGGCACTGTGTAAGGCAGAGGCCTGAGCAGAGGAGCATAAGATGGGATTGCAATCTGCATCTACAGGGATAGAAACATTCTTCTGATGGAACTCAGGGCCAAGAAACAAACCTTCCCTTCTTGCATCCCCGAATCTTGAACTCAACCTCTTCCGATGAAAAGTCACAAAACCAAAGTAACATAATATTTCTCCATGCTCCCCACCAAATTTTGTGAAAATAAAATGGGGAATTTTGAGATTTTTTTAAAAAAATTATTCAGTCTACCTTCAAGAAGGTCTAAAATGCTTAATTACAAGGATTTCACAAATCTTCACGAAAAAGAACTGTAAAGTGTGTAACACAGCCTCTGCTTCTTGCTATCAGCTACCTAAGAATCTCCATGTGCCACTGCCATATCAAAGACTGTGACAAGTTTTTGTACTAGAAGATTAAAGTCACATTTAGTAGCCTAGTCTAGCAATAAAGCAACTACTTAAACCAGATTAGAGCCAGAATCACCTTATTCAGTTAGGTGGAAAAGTCATTACTTTGGAAAGTCTCTGAAAATGGATTGATTCCTTTAGTTTTCACCTCCCATGTTGATACTGAATCCGTAATTCACCTTATTTATAGCCAAAGGTAATTTTTTCATGTGAACTGGGTGGTTCGAAAGAGATGGTATCATTTCTAATTAATAGAAATAGTAGCTGACATTTCTTAACCCTTATGCCAAGCTGAAGTCTAAGCCCTATGTATATATTATCTCATTTAATCCTTACAACAAGCATAGGCAGTAGCTACTATGATTATCCCCATTTTACAGATGAGTAAGTCAAGGTGTAGGAAGGTTAAGCAAGCTGAGAATCTGAACTGGTAAAATACAAGTATGTCTAGCACAAGGCCTCTTGAAACAAGTATGTTTTTATGCTACTAAAACTTCTAAACCCTAAAGTCATTTGGACAATAGAACAAATTTGAACACTAAGAATAAAATGAACGAGTTTATTTGCAGAAACTCTCAAAAAAACAAAATAGCCTAAGACTATATGCTATTGATTGTTGTTGGAGTCCAAACTTCAAAGCAGGCCTAAGGGAATCATGAGGCTAAAGGGAAACCAGAGCTTTCCACCATCAGTCCAGAGGGTGTCAACAGGCTGCCTGGGGCCAGCCCCAGTCCAAAGACACATTGTTTGGACCATACAGTCTTATTAGTTGCCAACATTTAAAAATAGGGAAAAAAAAATCACATTTTTCTTAAAATCTAAACATGTTAGTTTCTCTTGAATTTCAGTGGAACCACCTTCCAAAAACATTTGGCAGGGGCTGATGTATGGATGCCTCCAAAGCACCCAGCTGTCTCCATTCATTTACTAAGGACAGTGGTGTGGGGCCCAAGATTTGAGTTTTAGATAGGACACTGTGGTGCTGGGCTGGAGAGATAAATGCACAGGCTGGAAAATCACTAGAAGGCTATTATAACCCAGATGAGATATAATTAGAGCCTAAATTGCTCCCAAACAGATGGAGTGGAATGGAGGGCGCAGGTTTGAAGAAAAAATATAGGAAGTGAAATTCGCAAGATCTGGAGGCCAAGAAAGGAAGACGCTAAGGATGATTCCATGGTCTCTACCTTTGCAGACTTGGTGGTACTCCCAGTTGAGCTAGGGAATAAGGAAGAGGAACATGTTTCCAGGAGTTTGGATTGGATGTTTAGTTTCCGGCATCTATGAGACTTCCTGTAAGATATTTTGTCCTCCGTTGGGTACAAGAATCAAAGCTCTAAGGTTGAGGTCTGGCCTGAAAATATAAATGTAACAGTTATCAGATGCATGTGCCTGTTGAAACTGTGAGACTGGACAAATGCAGAAGCCAAGTGTTGAACCTTGGGAACATCACTCTCTCAGGGTTGTCCCTGAAAGACCAAGAACAAACCATCAGAGAAAAATGTGCAGAGCCAAAGAATGCAAAGGAATCAGGTTTCACATAGGAAGTGGAGATCGATGATGTTATTGTGTAGTAAAAATAAAAGGCATCTATTGACTTTGGCAATGAGGAGATCCCTGGTGACCCAGGCAAGAACAACTTCAGAATGTTTGGAGAGCACCAGCCAAGTTCTGGTAGAGTGAAGAGTGTATACAACCATTGTTAGTGAAATTCCGTACAATCCTGTGAAAGATCATAACTGGCCATTATCATCCCTATATTCAGATGTGATCATTGAGACTTGCTGAGAAGGCATGACTTAGCCAATGTGCACATAGAATCGTGTTCAGAACAGGGTCTTTTAAAACCAGGTCTTCAGACTCCAGGGCCAGAGCTTCCTGTCAACCCCCCTGCCTCTGGATATCTTTGGTAAACAAACACCCTTGATGAAAGTGCTCTATGTTTTCTGGATGTTTTTAAACTTTAGCAGCAATAATCTTTTATATTCATATTAGGTCACCTTAATTTTTCAGATTAGCTGGCTAGAACCAGACTTGAAAGAATGGACACAAGCTGGGTATGGAGGTTAAAAAAAATAATAGAGGAAATTATCTCATGGTAGAAATTAGACACTCACAAATCCCATTTTTTCTTCTGGACACACCAGAACACCACATTTCCCAGCCTTAGATGTGGTTAGGCTGGGGACATGTGAGTAGGTTTAAGCCAATAGAAATAATATGCACCACTGCCAGGTCTAGCTCTTAAAGCATCCTATATGATCATCCAAGCACTCACTCCCCTGTCTGCCCTGGAAAGAACGTCAAGACAGTAAGGTCACAGGATGGAAGGAGCTTGGATTTCTGGGTTATTATTTGCAGAAGAACCACCCAGAAGATCTACCTGACCCGTACCAGAATGTGACATGATCTATTATTGTATTTTGTGCTGAGATTTCAGGAGTTAAGTGTTTTTGCAACATAGCTTAGCCTACACAGACTAATTTATGACTGGGAAGATTATTACATGGGAAGACCAAGACAATAATGCAGCAAAATTACAGTTAAACACACCTGGGCAGGGGAGAGGAAAAGAATGAATGGTGATCATTAATAAGAATGGAAGCAAATTTAGATTTCAAAATCTCTTCAGAAAATTGAAAAAAAAAGTTTGGCAGACTTCCTCTGTATGATTAGACCTGCTTTTTTTAAAAAAAGAATTTTTTCCTTTATTTTTAAAGGTGCTTTAGATTACATACGTGTTACATTGAAGATATAGGGGATCCCATATATCCTACTCCCACTCCCCCATTTCCCCCCATTTACATCTTTCATTAGTGTGGTACATTTGTTATAGTTAACACATATTGAAGCATTGCTACTAACCATGATTTATACTTTACGCTGTTTTACACTTGGCACCGTAGAATTTTATAGGTTTTGACAAAATGTATAATGGCTGGTATCCATCATTGTAATATGACACAGAAGTAGTCCAATGTCGAAAAACACCCCATGTTACACCTGTTGTTCCCTCTCCCTCCCCTCAGAGCCTCTGGTAACCACTGTCTTTTATCAATATTACAAGTTCTTCCATTACTAGAATAAGTCTACTTTAGTCCATAATTGCATTCTCCTGTTATGTTTGTTCATTCCTTTGTCTTGAGGATTTGGGGATGGTAAGGCCCACTTTGCTTCCAGTTGAGGGGGGCTTAGATACCATGGGGCAGATGGACAGAAGTGTCTTGCATGCAGTTGAAGGTACTCTCTGCTTCTTGGGTTGAATGTTGTCCATCATCATACTTTTGTTAGTTGTCCTGGATGAGTCTGATGAACTGGAGAGGAGATGTTGGCTACAACTCTGCTGAGACTCAGGGCTCACCCCACATATGAACAGACAGAAGACTTAAGTCTCTGGGACATACATTTAATGGGTATAGTGCTAGTTATAGGTTTAAATAAATGAGATATAAGAGCCATGTATAGGAAAACCACAAATGAGTCTAACTCTGATACACTGGAGGAGATAGGCTATCATATATTACAAGGTAAGATCCACTGATGGTATGCCAATTTCCTGGGGCTGTCTGCCCTGCCTATAGTGTCTTGATGTTTCTGGAGCCCCCAGGAGCACCCCTATTTGAGGCACTGTTTATTGTGGCAGACAGTGAGATCCTCCTGAGACATGTGTAAGCGTAACCTCTGGAGTGAACTCCTAACTCACTTTGAAATCTCTTAGCCATAAAAACTCATTTGCATTTAATATTTCCCCTTTCTTGTCTAGATCTTTCTCTAAATGCATCATTAGTTGGTGCTTGGAATTAATCCCTCAGTGTCAGGGAGGCTTATCCCTGGAAGTCATTCGCCACATGGTTAGACCTGTTTTTACCATGTAAAGGAACTTGCAAGAAGAAGCCCTAAATTAAATATAAGTAATATATTATGTATCTCTTATATTTTAGATATTTGAAACAAAAAAGTAGAATTTTCAGTATTTTCTCCTCAGCCCAGTGAATCACCTTGGTCACTTCTGGGGTGCATATTTCCCACTCTGGAGACCATTGGAGCATACAGCTAATGGACCTAATTAATGAGGCAAATATTCTAATAACTACTCAGGAGTCTTTCGTATACTTTGAGCTCCTCCAAGCAGTGTGGTTGAAAATTACGGATCCCCTTGAAAGTGCTGGGTAGAGAAGAGCCTTGTTCCATCTCTCTGCTATTCAGCCCCATTCGGAATTGTGAGAAATTGTGTTGAATGTAAACCCATATCCCTGTGCCTGGGGAATAAAGAGACCCAAACTCTATGGTTTAGGGCAGGGCCAAGACCCTGACACACAACACTACCTGGGGTCAAACATGGTCAGAACCTAGAGCTAGATATCTTTGGCTACTTATTAGCTGGATTCTCTGACCCACTGGGGGCCACACTTAGATATCAGGGTGCTTTTTCACTGCCCAATCCCCAAAGGTAAATCAGAATCGTTTCAGTTAACCAGTACCTCATTTCCTTGGGGTGCTCACATTTGAAATGTTCAGAATAATTTTATATTATGAAAGATACTCCAGGATAACTAATATGAAAGCTAAAATCATCATAAAATAGATTTTGTTACACCTTACTAGTCTAGAAAAAATAAATTGCATACCCCAATTTTTTAAAATAAGAGACTATATAAATCAATTAGGCTTCTAGTACCAGAGACCTGACCACAGTGGCTGAAAGACCCAGGGCCTCCTGACCCATATGGTGAGCTGGCCCATGCACAGTGCTGATGTGCGCAAGGAGTGCCCTGCCACACAGGGGTCACCCCCGCTTGGTGAGTCCCACGCTCGAGGAGTCCACCCCATAAGGAGAACCGCCCAGCACAAAAAAAAGTGCAGCCTGCCCAGGAATGGCGCCGCACACACAAAGAGCTGACGCAGCAAGACGACTCAACAAGACGAGACACAGATTCCTGGTGCCGCTGACACAAGTGGACACAGAAGAACACACAGCGAATGGACACAGAGAGCAGACAACTGGGGGAGGGGAAAGGGAGAGAAATAAATTAAAAATCTTAAAAAAAAAAAAAGACACTGTGATAGTTTGAGGCTTTTATGCACCCCAGAAAATTGTGTTCTTAAAGCTAATCCATTCTTGTGCGTGTGAACCTATTGTGAGTGGGATATTTTGGTTAGGTTACTTCAATTAAGGGTCTTTTGATTAGATTACTTCATTAGGGCATGATCCAGTGTGGGTCATAATCCTCTTAGTGGAGTCCTTTATAAACAGGATGAGTATGGAGATGGAGAAAGACACAAGATTAGAGAGAAAGCCAGAGGAAGCCAGAGCTGAAGGCAATGAAACCTGGAAGAGTGGGTAGGGGCCATCAGACATTGCCATGTGCCTGGCCACATAAGAGAGGAGTCCAGGATCACCAGCAGCTGGTCTTCAGGGAGAAAGCATTGCCTGACGAGACCTTAATTTGGACATTTTTCTCAGTCTCAGAGCTGTAAACTTGCAATCTATTAAAAGCCCATTGTAGAAGCCAACCCATTTCTGGTGTAATGCATTCTGGCAGCCTCGCAAACTAAAACAGACATATATCTCATAAATAGGGCAAATAATTCAGGGCTGATGTGAAAGCTCCACAAAGGGACCAAAGCTCCTTTTGTCTTTCTGTTCCACCATTTCGCACCACTCAACACATACACATTTGACAGCAGGAGAATACAACAATCTTCCTCCCAGATGGCCCTGTAAGCAGCCTCTCTGGAAATCTCCACATGCTTCTGCTTATGGCTCGCTGGCCAGTTCTAAATTATATGGCTACACCTACCTGCAAGGGAAGCCGAGAAATATAGCCTTTTAGCCAGGTGCCTTGCCCACGAAGAACGGAGACTGGACAGTGGGTAGCAAATAGGAGCCTCTGCCAGCCTCTGAATTGAATTTCCATTAAAATACTTTCTTGTCCCCATTCTGGTTTTCATTTGCTGACCTTGACTTTTGAGGTCTTTGTACAATGAGTTGCTGCTCATGTCCATGGTTCGTAAGGAGTGAGGGAATACAAAATACTCTGTAGAATTAAATTCTTCTCAAGGACACATTAGCCTTTGATGATTCTTCTGCCTACAGATAACCTGCAAAATGTTCTAATGCATGTGATAAAAATCCACTGGTCAACCTATTTCATTGCATACAGCCCAATGAACCAATAATTTTACATGTCTATACTATGGGTTTATATTCTCCTGCTGTAAGTATCCACTGAGAATAGAGTGATAATCCCATGAAATGCTAACCCCATTAGCCCAAAGTCATGAATTATGATAGAAATATGAACTTGCCTATTGGGAAATGAATTTGTTGATTTTTAAATGAAGCCATCAATATTCCATATTTCTAAACTCAGTTTTCCCCCTCTCTTAATTTTTCTGGTACAGGGCAAATTGGCTTTATAATACCCTTGCGGTTTTCTTTATTAGAAAAACATAATAATCTGTATTGTTGAGCTAAATGACAATATTACAGGTCATAAAAATGATTTAGTGTTTGAACCTTTGCACTATTCAAGCTCCCAAAGTCATTCTTGGCAGGGATCAATTTCAATTATATTTTTACTGCTTGCCTAATGGAGGAGGCTGGGGGCCCATCACAGGAACTGGTGAGGACAACAAAGAGACCTAGAGCCGCAAGGGAGGGGAAACTCTCCTTCACGCTTTACTCAGCTCCTGACCTGCAGCTTTTCCCATCGCCCGGGTTTCTTTTTCCACCCACAGAAGAGGGTTAATTACGGTACTTTCTTTACAGGACCAGAATCATTACTGACAGCTGAGCGTGCCAAATCCAGGCAACATTTTTACTAAGCGATATTCATGGTAGGAACCTTGGGCAAACAGCTAGTTAAAGGAGTCAGGCTTCCATTCCTTTAATCAGCATCAGGGAGCTGAGGTGGCAAAGTGAAAATGCAGAATATCATTCTCTGAGGGGATGAAATCAGTTGGAACGCCCTCTCGTTTACTCTGCTTTTGACCTGTCCCATCCCCACTGGAGCTCCAAGACAGATTGCCCAGGTATGTGGAAGTTTCACTTAGTACTTCATCTCGCCATGTTGAGTTTACACAAGACTATAAGTGCAAATGGTGCAAACACTCTCCCAGGCTCGGTCTCCCCTCTTCCTTGTTTTACTCAGGAAAGAGGTCTGTTTTTCTTCCAAAATAATTTTCCATCATCTTTAAATTATGATGTACTGAGAATAAAATCCAAACTCCTTTATGTAGCCCTCAAAGCTCTGTGGGATCTGGGCTCCACCCCCCACCCTACGCCTGTCTCAGATCCCTCTCAGGGCAGCTCCCTACTTTTTAGCCACATAGTTGCTCTAAGTTTCTGCAGATGCCCAGCTCTTTTCCACCTCAGGGCCTTTGCACATCACTTTTTTCTACCTAAAACCCCTCCCTTATACTCTACAAATGTTGCTCCTTTCTTCTCCTCAAGTCTCAGTTTAAAAGTCAACCTTCCTCCCCAGAGCAGCCAGTCCTAACCCTCCTTAGCAAGGCAGCAAGGAATTTGAGATAATGCTTTAAAAACAAACTCATCCATGCTCTGCGGGGTAGGGCAGGGGGGAGGCAAATTGCAGCTTTTGGTGAAAGCAGAAGCACAGGCCAGAGGAAACTGCTGTTCTCACTCACAGGCAGGGTCAGGGCACTTCCGAAAACAACTCCAGTTCTGCATCAGATTGGGACAGATTGGAAGCTGTCAATGCTATGCCATTGATAGAGCTGTGATCCTTTTATTCTGAAATGTTACTAAACAGTTCATCAAATAATCAAATGATATCTTATGCTTTGAGCAATATAATTTCCTGGAAAGAAACTCGGAGATAAACTGTAGGGGACCAAAAGTTGACTGGCTGTGGTGAGTTGTTAGGTAAAGCCAGTTAAATGTCAGGGATCGGCATCCTCCTTTCGGTGTATTTGATTTGACACCACTTTGACAGACAGTAATTAGATAGCAGGATACTGTCATCGGTGGAATATACTAATCCCTGCCCATGCACCAGGTGTCCTCCAACCCTTTGCCAGATTATCAATCCCAGAAAGTACAATTTACATTTATTTGCTACCTTATTGGTCTCTGCCCACCCCCACCCACCCCCACCCACCCCCACCCACCCCCAACTAAAATATAAGCTTTTTGAGATCAGAGATTTTGACTGTCTTTTTTATTATTGCATGTCAGCATTTTTTTTTTTTTAAGATTTATTTATTTTTATTTATTTAATTCCCCTCCCCTCCCCCGGTTGTCTGTTTTCTGTGTCTTTTTGCTGCGTCTTGTTTCTTGTTTCTTTGTCCGCTTCTGTTGTCGTCAGCGGCACTGGAAGTGTGGGCGGCACCATTCCTCGGCAGGCTGCTCCCTCCTTCGCGCTGGGCGGCTCTCCTTATGGGTGCACTCCTTGCGCGTGGGGCTCCCCTACGCGGGGGACACCTCTGCGTGGCACGGCACTCCTTGCGCGCATCAGCACTGCGCATGGCCAGCTCCACACGGGTCAAGGAGGCCCGGGGCTTGAACCGAGGGCCTCCCATGTGGTAGACGGACGCCCTAACCACTGGGCCAAAGTCCGTTTCCCAATGCATGTCAGCATTTTGAATAGTGCCTGGTTCATAGAGGTACTCAATATATATTTGTCAAATAAATGAATGAAAGAATAAATGGTGCGTGACTACATTGGTATAAAAGAATGCCATTTTGATGGACTGTGTGTGTATCAAGGGTCTTCTTCTTACCCAACATGAAATGATCAATTAAGGCTCATAATTAAATAATGATGACCAAAATATGGCTCAGTGTATTCAATGGAAACATCTGACCTGCTGGGAGAGCTCTCTGCAGGCATAGGTTCTACTGAATCTCTAAAAACACTTGAAACGTTGTGGCCAAGTGCAGCTACAAGAAGGGGCCTCCCTCTTCACCCCACCCCCACCCTGCCCCCTCCCCAGTGTGCTCTGCTTTATTCCTGGCCATGCATTTGTGCAAACTAGACGACAGGGTAGATCAGGCCAATTCACCGTAAGTTATGTGTATCCAGCATGTGTTCTAAATTACACTCCATTCTCCACTGCTCTGAAAGACCCCATTTGCCCAATAATGGTCTACAATCGTGATTCATGTTCTTCTTTAAAAGTACTCTTTATAACCCTGCGCTATTTCTGCCTCAGTCTTTTAGAAAATGCACAAAATAAAGAATCATGTATCTTCAAAGCTCTGAAGCCTTAAATTATGTAGATAAGCAATAATCTCTCCTGTTTCCCTCTTTCTCTTAATGAACTGAATTAATTTGTGTACTCATTTCATTTGGGTATGATTACCATTAAAGCCTCAAGTATAACTAGCTATGACCTTTCTTAAAGGCATAATGTAAAAAGTTACTCCTAAAATAATCTCTATCCTCAAACACATTCATCAAAATGAAAATGTCAAAGAGTCAAAATTATATGCAATAGAAAACCTATGCCCTATTTACTTCCCATTCATTTTCCCACGGTCCTGATTTCCTAATTTTATTCATTTTAATTTATCTGCCACCCTCGATATGGGCCTCAGTGCTAGCGATGTACATCACCAAACCTGAAATTTCACATTAAAATTCTCCTTTGGGGACCTACATTATCTGCATTGTCCACATGGACCAAGAAAACCAAGTAAACATGGTTCACTCAGCTTCTTTAAAGGCAGACTTCTCTTAAGTGCAGGATCTTCACCCCAGTCCCACACGATTTTCTGTTTCCTCTCTTACGGTATTTACTTTCTCATGTGTGAATTATGTTGTATGTGTCCGGAGCAGAGGGGAAAGTGGAAAAGGAGGAGTCAGCAAGCAGCCTAGAGGAACTGTTCAGTTCTTACCTTTGGGTGTATAGGTGGCCAGGGGAGGGGGGGAGTGTTTTAAAGGGCTGAGCTTTCTCTCTCTCTCTCTCTCTCTCTCTCTCTCTCTCTCCCCCCCCCCCCCCGCCCCCCTCTCTCTCATCCTCTGACTTTTGAGAAAATGGACTAATACTGAAGAGCAATGCCCTTTCCACATGTTTGTGTTTCAGCCATTTCCCTGATTATTTGGAGTTACAGGGGCACAGTGGTTGGTGGCGGAGTGGGTGCCAAGGAGGAGGAAGAGCAGTTCAAGCTTCTTGGTGACTCAAAGCCGGTGGCAGATGTGCGAGGTGAAGGGGGTTGCAGGAATGGGCGCCAACGGGTTTCAAAGCTGAACCCATGCTGCAGCACCCATGCCTGTAGCCATCTCAGTGGGAGGTCCTTCGGTGAACAGGGTTTGATTAATTATACTTGAATGCTAATTTAGCTTTTTAGCACTCCAGTGCCCAAAGGCCTTGGTTGTTCTAATAGAAGCAAAAACTCCCTCCCCGCTTCCCCACCCCCCACAACACTACAGGACTTTGACAAATCCCGGTTGGTCTCTCCAGCGGCAGGACGTCAAGGAGAGCCAGGTGTCTTAGGCTCAGACAGCAACAGGGACCGAACTTGCCAAAGCCTCTAGCATCTCCAGTGCTGGGAGAGACCTCTAGGTGGTGCAGGTGAGTTTGTAGTGAGGGAAAGCCCCTTTGCAAGGACGGAGTTTCCAAACTCACAGGACCCTGAGCAGTCAAGGAAAAGTTCCCGGGAAGCCCTCGGAAACAAAAAGAAAGCGGGGCAGCCGGCAGAGGAGGGTGCGGGGCCCGGGGAGCTCTGCCCGCCGCCGGGAAGTGGGGCTGGGCTTGGCAGAGCGCTGCAGGGCACGGCCCACCTGCGAAACCTGGTGCCCCCCAAACGGCTGCACGCCGGGGGGGTTCTTTACAGAACTGTCTTCTGCTAGCACGAGACGCTGAACCTGCCACGGGTGCCAGGTAAGCCTTGGTCCTTTCCTTGGGGTTTTCTGAGCTCTTTAGCTGTGGAAGAGACTGAGGTGTCCCAGGCTGGGGAACAGCCCGAGTGCATTTTTGAAATGCATGTCATTTTTGGGTTGCGTTTGAACAAGCTTTCCCAATTACCTTATGTCTGCGCTACCAGTTCTAAGACCTGAGATTGTGCTTTTGTTTTTGGGAAAACATCAGAAACCCAATTTTGCTTTTGGTTACGCAGTTGGTTCGTGAGCCAAACTTTGAGATCTAAGGCTTTAAGATTTGGGCTCCTAAAACATCGGGTGTCTCCAGAGAGCGGGACAGTCTGTTTCCAGGTTTGCACAGGAACCTGCCTCACCTGGGCAGGTAAGCAGTGGCTGGGACTGTTGCCGGATGCGGTACCCATGTCCAACCCACGGATATATGCGGGTTATTCTAGAGGTTGTTTGAATCAATTCTGAGACCCAACTTCATGGCCCCTGTGTGGCCAGGTGTTTTGGGGGAGAGGGTGGGTACCTCTTTCTGATAACTGAGGATGTCGTTTCCAGCCAAGAGGTTTCTCTCAATGCCTGTGACAGATGACAGTGTAGTTTGGGCTCCTCACAGAGGAGCCGGCTCAAATTCTTCCACCCCTGCAAAGCTTGAAATGTCAGGGGCAGCAGGGAGAAAGGTGCGCCGGGGTTCAAGGGCACATGGGGCAGTAAGGACAACAGGTGAGATAACTCCCAGCCTACATCACACTGGATTAAAGCAAAAGGGACAGTAGATAGATAGATAGATAGATAGATAGATAGATAGATAGATAGATAGATAGATAGATAGATAAAGGGGCTGGGAGTGAGGCCATACACTAACACAACAAAATGAATGATCCACTAGCACAACGAAATGAAGGAAATGAAGGAAAGAGGGAAGAGGGGAACAAACATAGAGCCAGGCTCCCTCCTTCCCCTGCTCTGCAGCTAGCCAGGCTCAGGGGTCCTGAAGTTGCATTTTTAAGACTTTCTAGCCAACAGTGAGACTATAGCTAATTCAAAATATTAAAAAGGTAAAAAGCCATAAGGGACTGCAGGAGAAAATGAATCAATTCAAGTCTAAGTCATAGCCCCTTAAAACCTTTAAATATACATTTTTAATGAGCCCACCAAAAAGAGAATTACTCATCAAAGTTGGGAAATCACATTTTGTCACAATGATTGCCCATTTTTATTCTTCATGTCTGGAAGAGAAGGTCGGGGGCCTCTGCGGGCCCTGGTGACAAACAGCTGGGGTCTCTGCTGTGTCCAGGATGGTGCTCTCTGCTCTCTCCCCATCCTTAAGGGAGCCAAGCTGTGCAGTGGGAATCGTAATTTGTGACAGCATATGAGGAGGGCAATCCTGGAAGGACATGTCTTTGGGCGAAAAATAGTAAGCTTTATTTTGAAATCCTTGATTTTTACTCTCCGCCACTACCTGGTTTATAAAAGTAAATAGGATTTTCGTTTTGTTAAAGATGTGTATTACAAAGCTCAGAGGCTCCGGGACTCGCTCTTCTTTCTTCAGCATTCCTGTGTCCCTGTGCCTGGCCCAGTGCATGCCACTGCATGGCAGCAGCCTAATGTTTGCCTGGGGGTGAAGGCAGATCTGGTCGTAACCCCATTCCTCAGGGAGCAAAAACCGAGTTGACTCTAAGAGATGAACAAAGTTCTCCAAGTCCTGTCAGATTTTTTAAAATATTCTGTGGAGCTTCTTCCAGTCGAAGCTTCTTAGTGCCCCAGTGGAGACCACAGACAGAAGAAGGGGTCACCTGACTCTCCTTTCTGGGTCCAGGTGAGTAATTTTCGTGGCTTCCAAAGAATGGAATTCATTCTCCAGGAAATGCACAGGACTACAGCTTCGAAGACTCTAGCAAATCCAGAATTCAAACACACTAGCTATGAACAGAGTGAGGTTTTGGACCCCAGCCTCCGTGTTGATGTCCTCCTCACCCCCCTGACCCCGATCCAGCGCTGGGCCACACACCTCTTAGCAGCTTCACTCCTGGTCTCTACTTCCTCGATTACCCCAGACTGCACCTGCGTGCTCTGTCCTTGATGCTGTTGTAGGCTCTGCCTGGTAATCCCACCCCCCAGGGGCATCGTTGATTAACTGGCATTAAGTTCACTTAGCACATCAGATTAATTAGGAAACAAAGACCCAGCCCTGCCTTTCTCCGGGCAGCCTCTTGTGACCTCAGCTGACAATCCACAAGCCTGTGACACTGTGGATCTTGACTTTATTACAGCAAGGCTTTTATTTAGTCCCTGATGAGTATTTTCCACAAAAATACAACAAAAAAAGGTAACCCGATGTCTCTCAGTTAACTTTTACCTTATAGCACTATATAAAGAAGTATTTTCATGAATATCTTCCCTATTTCCAAAAAGGAAGTTGAGCCTTAAAGAGGTTAAGTGACTTGGCCAAAGTCACAATCATGATCGTGATAACAAGAGTCACTGATGAGGCTTGAGTGCTTAAAATGGCCAACACTGGGCTGAACATTTGACTTTTAGGAAAGCTGGGACAGGAGCCTGTATCTTCTGCCTCCTCTAAGGACATGTGGACCAGCAGAGAACATACAACGATAACAACCAGTTAAAAATAAATACATGATTAGCAAATGCTCCCCTGCATATATCTCAGTTTTCCAGTATAGGGACTTTTCATGCATCTTTTCGATCCTAGACACTGTACTTGCCTCCTGCCCTCATCAGAGTCAAGGCACTCGAGAAGAAACAATCAAAGTTTTGTTCTTTTGAGCCATCCTGATAAAAGATATGGTAATAGAGGAAATGTTAGAGTGGAGCATATGAAATTACTATTTTTATAGCTCAAAAACAGACAATTCCATATGCAGTAACCCACTATAGCCTAGTGATTAAGAGGTATTTTCAAATTGCTTTTGGGATTCAGTCATCCCAACAACGCCTTCCTTGGCCCTGTTAGTATAAACAAATGAGAGTTGACTGTATTTTATTTTTTATCATTGTCCTAGGGAGATCACAAATCATTACCCAAGGATGGCTAACCTTATGCAAATCACATCTAAGGAAAAGGCTTAGCCCTGGGTCTCGGCAGAGGAGCGGGACATTCTTTAGATGGTGGAGTAGGGGTCCAGCAATTCTAGTAGCCTCCCTACCACATACTAGGCACTCCGGGAAAATATATCCAATGACTAAAGGGGATCCATTGGTCAGAGAAAGGTCACCAGTTGTTCTCCTCACACACTTGAGGGCAAGGGGCTGCCTGAACACCCAAGTAGTCTAAGTCAACAGATTTCAGTTGGCAAAGCTGGTACTCTCTGGGCTCAGGGACACCTGTTATTCCTCAAAGGTTTTAGGATACCAGGCACACTGCCTGGATGCAAGGGTGAAACAGAGGCATGCTGGCAAAGCTGGGGGACCTGCCTCTTCTCCCCACGTCCTGCTGCCTAGACACCCCCTGGAAATGCCTACAGGCTCGTGCCCATACTTCCACACGACTAGCCAGGAGACCTTTGGTTTCCACTTTGATCAGTCAGGTCACTCTGGGAAATGGATGGGTGGCCATGCTCCTTACACAGGGAGATGCCCTTGGGTTGATATGCCACAGCTGTACCACCCAGGGGGCTCATTTCATCTCAATTCTCTTTACAAGCCAGTAAATCCAAGCTCTGTCTTACAGATGGCAGGACGGTCTGTGGAGGTTATTTCACTTGTGAGTCATGAAGAAGTCAGCAACAAAGCAGTAACAACCACCATACATATTTATTACTAATAGCAGGGTGCATGAAAGCTAAGCTTTAGCGGGGATATTTCTTTGTCACTTAAGACTGACACTGCTAAATGATACTATTCAATGAGTAGGCGCAAGCAATGAAAAGGTGAGCACAAATGCTGAAATAAGATATTAGCCTCCTGAGAATAATAGAGATATGATTCTGCCAAAAGCACTTTAATCCCAAAATAAACCACTTCCTTGGGATATGAAGAAAGACACAAAAACTAGACTGCAAATGAAAAAAGGAGAGGTCACAGTTTAGAAAACCATCAGACCATGGCCAAATCTTTTCTCTTTAAAGCTCCGTGTTTTCCTACTTCCAATTCCACCTTTCTTAAATCGTATGCATAGGAGAGAGAAGAAGGGAAGACTTTCTATTTAAAGTTGATTTTAATATGTCATTATCCAGTCAATAAATCTTTAATGAGCATCTGCTATGTGCCAGGCACTGTGCTAGGGATGTGGTGGTACAGTGGGTAACAAGAGAAAGGAAAGGGCTCTGCATTCATGGAGCTTACATTGTAGTGTGGGGAGTGAAACCATAATATATAAATGCAAGTATAATTTCAGATGAAATTCAGACTGCGAAAAATCAAACAGGGCGAGAAGAGAAGTGCCTGGAGTGGGGGGACTTCCTGAGAAGAAATGTGAGTGAAAGCCTAAATGAACTGAGGAACTGAGCCAAGGCAACAGCAAGAACTAAGGCCCTGAGGTGGGAATGAACTTGAGATGTTCCTGCAACGGCCGCAAGGCCAGAGTGGCCGGAGCAGAAGAACGATGGGAAGAATGGTAGGAGGTGAGAGGGGAGGTCAGGAACCAGACCTTGTCAGGCGTTGGTCTGCTGAGGAGGCTGGGCTTTCTCCTAAGGTTAGTGGGAAGGCAGAGGAAACCCTCCGTTAACTCAGGGCTGGAACCCAGCCGGGATCGTTTCTGCTCAGTGTCTGTTCTGGAATGCTCAGTGCCCATGCCAAGCCCGCTCTGACAGTGAATATCGCTCCTTAGTGAGTTTGTTCTCCAGGTAGCCTCTTCCTGCGGGGGCTGCTTTGGCCTGGGTGGAGTGGAGGAAGCAGCAGGCAGGCAGCACGTGGAGCTGGCAGGAAAGGGGAATCAGCTCTTTCAACCAGCATCTGTTTGGCTGGCAATTGACAAATGGCAAAGGGGCCCGTTCTGAGAAAAAATTTAAAGACTCAGACTTGAAACACATGCTTGCTTTCCTTTTTTTTAAGTCCCTAAATTCTCAAGAGTCAGTTATGCGAAGAAAGAAAACACAACATTCTTGCAGAAACGAACATTGCTTTCCGCACTCTTCCAACCTTACCCCAGTCCTCCCACAGTCACCCCAGAGCCACTGGCCAGATCCACTCACTCCCCACTTCTCACTGGCTAAACGTGGAGAGACGGGAAACCTCAGGAGCTCTTCCCAGCGTGGGAGGGAGACAGAACTTGATGGGCAAAGAAGCACTGATCAAAGCACAGCTTCCCTAATTGTTTTAGTTAGGAAGCCTCCTTTTCAGGGTGTGCTATTGTGGAACTAAATTAGAGATCAGTTTAGCACCCAATTTGGCATGCTAGAACCGTACCTGTCAATTGCAGACGGTCTTTATGGAATCAGCAGAGAACCCCTGCGTCATTGGGTCCTGTCCAGCAGGTAGCTGGCCAACACTTGGCAAATTTGATTTCCCTCTATGTAAAAGGCCCACCGAGATCAATTAGGTGGCAAAGTCAACCTAGAGGAAGAGATGCTGTCTCTGAGGATCCCAGAGCAGTTGGAAGCACATGGGTGGCTCATCAGGGAAGAGCTGGAGGGTTGGCCTCACTGGTTTGGAGTCTGATCAGGGTTCTAGCATCATACAAGAAGACCCGAGTCCTGTACATAGAACTCTGAGGATGGTGCGCGATGCAAATGTTTATTGGGTTGGCTGATTTTATATGCCTGGGTAGATGTGGTCTTATGATTTAATATTTTGATTGAGGCTCTGTGTCCTTGCATAACAAACATTACCTCTGGTCTAGAAAAGTCCTAATCCTTAAAAATATCAAAATGCACTGAGCTTTCTTTAATGTACCTTAGAGAATTCTCAAGGTTCATTTTCTTTCAGATTTAGTCCTTCCTAATGGCTCAAGTTGCACTCAAATGGCTTTTCCTGAAACTTCCTGACCGTAATGAAAAAAATAAATCAGAAAGTGCGCTGTGGGATGTGGCTATTTAAACACTCCATACTCTGCTGAAAGCATGCATCTCTGAAGATCTGTGGGCACCAAGAGCTTGACAAAGAATGCCATTTGTAAACAGCACACAGTAACAGTGCATCATTAGATTTACAGTTTTGTGTTTTTTTTTTGCTGATGGATTTCTTCATCAATGATAAAGATCCCAACAAGTTTTGTTTAAATTTGACTAACCCCTTTTAAATTTTCAGTCATTCTCAGAGAAATTTGTAGAGACCCTAGAGCTAGATCCATCCCTTGAAATACATGCACATAAAACCAACCCCTGATCTACAAGGGCTGCCCCTGGCTCAGAGGTCAGCCCTCTTGTCACAACCACTGTGCCCCAAGGGAAATGTCTTGGTCCTCGTTTAGCACTCGGTTAAGTGCATTTACTCTTCGTTTTATGATGGAGGAATCCAAAGCTGGGCATTTTGGTGACTTGGGACACTTGATTTTTAGTCAACACTAAAAACCAGGAGACCAAACTTTCTCCTAAATTACTGCCAGTTGGTTTTCAACTTGAGATTTCCACATGAAAATCATTATCCAAACAGACCACACATCGCTCTGTGACTCGACTTCTGCAGTTGGAGTGTGTGAAGGAAACGCACTTGAGAATGCTACCCCGATGTTTACCACAGTTGTTGCTCTTGAAGGCAAATATTTATTCTGTGAAGATTGCAAAACTAAGGACAGTAGACTGTTGCTCCTCCTCCTTATATTTACAGAATAAACAGAATGGAGATGCTGACAAATGCATGTGCCTTGTTCTTTAAGGACCGGCTGCTTGCCTCCTGGGGGCATCAGTTAAAAGCAGGGGCCCCTGGGACTGCAGGCAGGCACGGTGGGGGCTGAACATCCTCCCGCCGGGGGAGTGCGCTGAGGACCCTGCCTGCCTTCCCTGGGCTCTAATCCTGAGGGTCCGAGGATGCGGGATTCCAAAGGTGGACAGGACGGTGGGTTGGGTGCCATCTTCCCTGTTTCCTCTGGCTGCCTGAAGAAGAACTCTTCTCCAGGGCCTTCCTGGAGATTTTCTTCATTTAATTACAGAGGACACTGCGTGTGCTGTAGGATAATGGGCTCCAAATTTTGCTCAAGACTTTTTGAGGAGATTTTGAAGAAAGGGAAGAAGACCTAGCTCCTGTTTTCATAGCTCATACTATCGAAAGAAAAACTGCAATAGCCACATATTCACAAACAAGCGAAAAGACAAACTCCTATAAGAATACAGATAAATAACATTTGCCCCATTGCATGGCGTTGTAATTGTTCTGCTCAAAGTCTCTCTCCTCCATTACCTTGAACTGGGATCTCTTTGAGAAGAGGGACATGTCTTATTCATCCTTGTATGCACTGTCACCTAGCACAGTGCCTGGCACACGGTAGGTACTCAATAAATGATCTTGACTGGGTATTTATTAGCTTCACACTGTTTTCATTTCATTTAATCTGCACAACCTTGTGAATTCCTCCTGCCAAGAGGCAGGATGTCAACCCAGATTCAAGAATTTCAACCCTACATCTTTCCCATGGGCTCCTTCAGAGATCAGATTTGGGATGATGGGCTGCTACAAATTAGATCAATGTTTAATTTCCTATTTTCACCATTTCAGTAGTGGGGGACAGATGCCTAAAACCCTAGATACCTCTGAGCTCCCAGAGATGCCTTAGCAAATATACCTGCTAGCTGTGCCCCAGAACCTACAGAGGGGTGGTCTGGAGCAGTAGAGAGCTAAGAGCTAGAGAAGAAAATGAAGCTCTTAGACTGCCCTTCTCTTTCCATTTGCTCAAAGCCAAGAGCAGAACTAGGTACATCCACTTTTCTGACTACAGCAGGAATGAGTCACCTGCCTGAGACCTAAGACAAGCCAGATCTATTATGTTTGCACCTCAGAGGTCATTCTTCTCCTCCAAAGTTGAGTTTGACATGTCTTGTTGGGGTTGGACTACAGTGGGCTGGCCAGAGTAGGCATGGACAGTCAAGGAAGGATGCTGGAAGCAGGTGGCAGTGTAGAAGAGTGGGGAAGAACATAGCATTTAGTGTCAGATGGTGTGGGTTCAAATCCCCGTTCCTTCGTTGTACCAATGGGTAACTTCTCTCAGTTACCTCATCTGTAGAAAGTGAATGATGGTATTTAACCTCATGGGATTAGTGTGAGGATTTAAATGAGATGAGGCATGCAAAGCACTTAGAACATGAGCACACAATGAGTCTTGTGAAATACTCGACATACACTCATGGACTGAACTTAATGCATTTGGTTGTCTCTGCCTATAACTCATTCACTTTGGTTTCATGAAGGTCAAGTCCATTGAAGGCATCTGTTTTTCCTCAGCAACCAGTCAACTTGGCCAGCAGATCCAGAACCCCACCAGGACTCTGGAGTTGAGGGGAAGCTACACCAACAGTGGCAAAGTAGGGTCTGCAAGCCCCACAGATCATGGTGTCTGGTTGGTCACTCTCCCACCAGTGACACTCAGGCCACACCCCTTCCTCACTCCACTCCAGTCACACTGGCCTTCTTAATGGACTTCATGCAAGCCAAGAGCTCTCTCTACATAGGGCCATTGCATCTGCTATCTTTCTGCCTAAAATACACTTCCCCAAGATCTCCATGTGGCTCTCTCCCTCATTACCATAAGGTGTCTGTTAACATGTCCCCTGATTAAAAAAACGTGCCCTAGCCACTCTATAAAATAGCATCTCCCACCTGAGAACTCCTGGCTTTATTTTTATCCACAACATTGATTATTAGACGACTTATTTTTTTATTTCTACGTATATATATATATGCATATGTATACACAATATAACATACATGTCATCATATAGGTGTGATCCTAGAACCTAGTAGGTAATCAATAAATACTTAAAAGCATGGATAGCTGGCAAGACCAAGGTAGGGCATGCCTGCCAGAACTGGAGAAGGAAATTTCCTCCTCCTTTCCTAGAGCCTCACAAGGGAGGTTTCACTCTCTCTTCCCTGCAGAGGTTTTGGGATGTGACTCCCGCAGACCTCCCAGGAGTGTTTCACTGTAGTATTGTCCGAAATCAGGGAAGCAAATAGGGAAGAGGATGAAATGACATGAGGTTAAAGAACAACCTGGGGACACTGAAACAGTTGGATTTCAGGTTAAGAATACAGTTGTGAGTGACTGTGGTCCCTGCGCCCCTGTGGAACTTAATGATAGTTGGTATTATGAAATACAAGTATGTACTTATCACTAATACTAAAAGCAACCTTGTGGGCCAGTATTGTCCTACAGATTTTCAGATGAGGCATCTGAGGCCAGGAGAGCTCAAGGCCCTCACCCAGGTCTAGTGCAAGCGTTAGAGCTGGTGTTGCCTCTCCGGCTGGCTCCTTGGCACCCCTTTGTCCTCTGGGCCACACCAGACAGGCAGGCCATGCTCTCCCCTTCTCCCTCTCTGTGCTGCCCTAGGAGAGCTCAGCGCTCATTCAAAGAAAAGAGCCAAGAGACGGTGAATCTGTCCAGGTCTCATGGGGAAACAACTCACATCAGATGGACAAAATGAAGAAACCTCATTAAAAGGACCAATTATAGAGGTGTGAGCCAAGTTAAGGGAACCACAGTTAGCAGCCCCAAACAACCCCTGTGGGTTTTTTCCCTGTTGACCATGGCTGCCCCAAATTTGGTCTTCCTTCCTTGTCCTCTATGCTTTTCCTATTTAACCTAATCCTGAGCGGGAAGGTAGGAGGGGATCTTCTTTCTCAACCCCATATCTCAGCAGCGCTGTTCAGTTTCCTCTAGCCCCACTTGCAGCTGACATCTTCCCTGTTTCATTGCCTTTCTCTTGTGCCCTTCATTCACTCAGGTCCAGGTTTTGGACAAGCAGCTCCTCTCCCAGCCAGCTGAATGGTCATGTCCCTGCCCCAGAATTCCCCAGGGAGGGTAGTCGCCCTACAGTTGCTCCCTCCATCCCCCATGGACACAGGGCAGGCAATGGGGGAGGGGGCATATAGGGTGGGGATGGTTCCTGTGTGTGTGTGAGAAGTACAACAACCCAAATAGCTTGGAACGAGGCTTTGACCAAGCTGGGAAAGGGAGAAGTGAGGGGCAGAAGGCAGCCTCTCATGGGTCCCAGCAAATGGGGATGCTGGGTTGGCAGAGGTTTGCCAGCATTGATGGGATAAATCCAACTCCTAAATTTCCACGGTTGAACGGCTCCTTTACCTCCTGAATATCTGGGGTCTAAGTGGAAGACTCCGAAGTCAGCAGCATGCTGAAAAAGGCCGTGGGAGGGAGCAAGGGAAGGAGGGAAGGCACAACTCTGGAATCGTTGAATGAATGGCTCAGCATACTTGAATTGTAGATAAATCTCGTGCTCTACAACACTGAACATTTTTGAAGCTGAAACCTCTCAGTTTACTGAGCAGACACCTGAGCCCTCATTTAAAATGTAGTGTCTATTCCTCATGCCCTGCCCACCCCTCCCCCACTCCACTGCCCCCACCCCCGCCGAAGACTCTTGTAGCTCAGTGGTTTCATGTCGGAAAGCTTTCGATTTGCACTCCTTTCCCCAGCAGGCAATGTATGTAGGCATGTAGATTATTCTCCTGTTTGGTTTAATTGAACCAAATTTGCAGCTGTGCTAACAAATTCATTGGTGGCCTGCAATGGATTTTCCTAAGTCTTTCCTGATGGACTTTCTCCAAGCCAAAGCACTCCCAGAGCTGGACATTTTCTGGCTGGTGTTCCTGTTGCTTCAAAACCCAACTTCTAGACCAAACTTCACTGCATCTCAGGTTCTGGCAAGTTAGTTCTTATATTTTAATAGTTAAAATTAATGATTTATCAAATCACTATAAAACAAGCAAACAAAAAACCTGTTTCTCCTCATTATTCTCAACCTCGGTGTTAAGGATTTGTGTGTTCCATAAAGATGAAGATCCCTTGGAGCCCTGTTCTTTAGAAATACACTAAGTCTTTTAAAAATATTGCAGATATTCAGATTAACAAAGACTCCCAGCACCTGCCAAGTTTAATCTTTCTGTGATGTTTAATAAGCTTTTTATGTTTAATTAGATTTATTGGGAGACATGACCACTTAATAAGATGACAATTACTGGGAACCACAGAGATGTGGGTGTTCTAGTACTTTTCTTCACCCACATTTGAGCCTGAGTGGTATATCTCATTCCTTCCAACTTGTTAGCATCTGCACTTTCACACTACACATATGTCCTCTGTAGATCCTCCTGTGCTTCAAAGACCAATGATGGGTTTCTATGAGATACATATGACTCTTATCCATGAAAGCAAAAGCCTAGTAGGCATTTTATTAGGCATTACAGAGGCATGATCCATGGCAGCCCATGCCACCCAGATACTCCTTTAATTTGCCTTCTTGTTTTGGGTGCTAGTTAGAGGCCCTTTGTTGGGAGAAACACATGTTGGAATGCAGCCCAGTTCTATTTGAAGTTGGTTGGAGTTGCTCTATTAGAATATACGCTTTCTGTATCCATAAATGCAGAGTCCTATCTGTATCCATAAATGCCATAAATCTTTTCTATAAATGAAGGAACAAATAGATACCATTTAGAATACCTTATATTTAAAAAAGGTTTAAAAAGTGATTTGTTTGTGTGAATGATATATTGAATAAGAGAAAGAATAAATGAATGATGGTTTACCCTGCTTGGCAGAAGGAGCTATGCTAAGGCCTCAGAAAAGCCTACTGGCCCTTTAAAACCACTGAAGTCCATTGCCACTCTCAGCTCTGAAGTCTTATATTAACCAGTGAGAGTCTTCTAGGCTTTTTCAGCAATTGAATCAACAAAGACTCTTTCAATTGGAAGGTAAAAGTGTGTCTTAAAGTTGAGAAAACAAGCGTTTGAATAGAGGACCTTTGGATGACCAAGTCCTTCATAATACCCGCAGTCATTTCTCTATTTGAAGAATATTCAGAAAGGGAAAGGTCATCAAAGAGGCAAAGGTGAAAGGCCACCAGATCTCTGAGGCAGGCTCCAGGGCCAGCAGTCATGACCCATAAAGTCAAACCTCTTGGAAAGGATTCCAGGACACTTTTGTTTCATTTTTGCTTTATCCATTCTGGAAAAATCCAAGGGTGGTCCAGTGGTGGGCTTCAGGCACCATCAATGCATCTTTGTTGACTTACTGATCATGGACAGATACCTTCATAAATGTGAGCTAGCGCCTTCCCAAACTGAGCAGTAACAGGTATTTCAGGGTACCCTCAGAAACCTCTTCATCTTAGCTTTATCTTTTAAAATGCAATATACGGGGAACCGGACTTTGGCCCAGTGGTTAGGGCGTCCGTCTACCACATGGGAGGTCCGCGGTTCAAGCCCCGGGCCTCCTTGACCCGTGTGGAGCTGGCCCATGCGCAGTGCTGATGCACGCAAGGAGTGCCGTGCCACACAGGGGTGTCCCCCGCGTAGGGGAGCCCCACGCGCAAGGAGTGCACCCGTAAGGAGAGCCGCCCAGCGCGCAGGAGGGAGCAGCCTGCCGAGGAATGGCGCCGCCCACACTTCCCATGCCGCTGACGACAACAGAAGCGGACAAAGAAACAAGACGCAGCAAATAGACACAGAAAACAGACAACCGGGGGAGGGGAATTAAATAAATAAATAAAAATAAATCTTTTAAAAAAATAAAAAATAAAAAATAAAATAAAATGCAATATACGGACTCAATGCCCCAATCTTGGTTTCTAGTAACATTCTCCAATAAAATTAACTAGAGCTCCTTGTAAAAATGGCTAATGTTAGGGCTGGGGCAGGGAACATACAAGAGGAGCCTGAAGCATCTTTAGTGCTAGAAAGTAAGAAAGTGTTCAAAAAACAAAATGATAATGGTATGCCAGAGGGACAGAGGAGTCACTGAAAGAGCTCCCAGTGGCCAAAGCTGGAACAATTTGAGCAACAAAATAATGTAATATTGGATTATAGTCCAAAGAATAAAATAAAAACCATGCATCCATACAGATATAAATAAATGATTGAGTAAATAAATAAATGGGGGTGGGGAATAGACAAGTCTCCTGTATAGAAGAATTCCAAACAATTAATGTAGATCCTGCCCCCTCCAAAGAGGTAGGCTGTAGCTCTAGACTCCTTATGTGTGGACTACCTACAATGACTTTCTTCCAAAGAGTAGAGTATGACAAGGAAAATAGAGTACCATTTCAGTGAAGAAACCTGACAAACACTATGTCAGCCAGATAATCAAGGTCAATATCTCCATTAATGAGTCATGTTGATAGTATTTGCCCTTGATATGATGGGGTCAGAGAGGACTTTTTACCTCTGTGGTCTTTGTTTGAAAAACCTATAACCCAGTCTAGTTGCTGCCAGATTTTCTCTATGTTCTTTGTACTATCTTTGCAACTTCTCTGGGAATCTAAAACTAGTCTAAAATGAAAAAGTTATTATTATTTTTTAATCCCTTGTCTAGACTCTGTTACTTCCTTCTTGTGTCTGTCCCATTTTTCACCAAAAATGGGGAGCGGGGGGGCAGTGGATATCAGCCGAACTCTGCCCTTGAACCAAACCTTCTTCCATGCTTGTTTCCTGGAACACATTCCGAGGTGGGAGTCATTGCCCTGAGTCCTTATAGAGCTCAACACTCCTGCAAACCTCCAGAAGGCAGTGCTCGCCTGGTAAGGCAGCTTGGAGAAGTGGAAAGAGTTAGAATTCCAGTTTTGCCACTTAACAGGTCAATCAAGTTCCTTCTCCCCTCTGAGTCTCAGTTTCTTTACCTGTAAAATGGCAAGCATATCTATTTTACATGGTATAAGGATAAATAATGTTTGTAAAGAATCAAACCCAGCATCTATCATACTCAATATGTGGCAGTGTTTTTTTTTATTATTATTCCTACTTGGACAATGAATGAAAAGATAGATCTTATGTCTTCTAGAGGTGGAATGTTGAGGCTCTTGTGAGCAAAGATGATGCTTACAGCTCCAGATTTAGTTGATCATGGATAAGAACTTTGTACTGAAAATGTCCTGTGGACCTGAACTTGAGTTATTTACATAAAACCAAAGGCCAGCACATTAAGAGCCTTTGAGAATTCTGATAAGATGTTTTTTCTACCATGAATGGGAGCAGAGTTAGTTTTGCCAGCCAGTTTCCGGTTTGGGGCGTGGGTGTGGCACCAGGATCGAGCTATCATTACCCCATGTGCTCTCTTGGGTTTGAGCACAGCTCTCCCCGGAAAATTCTTCCTCACCTTATCACCCAGAGACAGCCAGTACCTTGGCAGGCAAAGGTGAGAAGGACACGGTCCAAGTGCTTGGAGCTGCTGCTTTCTGGCTGCGACCGGTCCAACCCTCGCGGAGAGGGAGCTGCAGCCGCCCGCTGCCAGGGTCAGGCCCTGAAAACATGGGGGCCTGAGGCAGCCTGGCCATGGCTAGAGCTCAGACCTTGGGGTCTCCTGTAGACGTTCATCTGCTGTGCTAAGGTTGGGGGGAGTGGGGCTGGCAACACCTTTTCTAGTTCCCGCCTGCCTCTGGGCTGAATTGTTTGCACAAGATGAAGGGAGGTGGCGTTAAAATCACCTGGGAAAGCGTCTGCAGGGAAATACTTTGGACAAGCCTTGTTCTGGGCATGCACAGCTCAGAAAACTCTAGAAGAAACCTCAAGAAGGCAGGGTGAGAGAGGTGGAGCATGGATGGAGGAAGAGGCACCAACGAGAGCACCCCCACTGAGAGAGGGGCTTGCCCGAGGTCCACCCCTTCTGGGCCTCAGCTTCTCTTTTCAGGGTCCCAGATCATTGTCTGATAATTAACTAATCAGCCAGTGGGCGGGGTGTTGTTTGGCTTTCAAATCATCCAGACAAGATTCCACTCCATTGCAGGACCCGCAGAGTGTGGGGGGTGGGGAGTGGGAGTGAGGAGGGGTGTCAGCCTTGTTCAGAGGCTGGTTTTGCTGAGACTTGGCCCACAAGGCCAGGTATCCCATCTCTGAACCAGGGCCACACTCTCTTTCCCTAGGTGGTTTGATGAGACCCTGCCCTTATCACTCCCACTGCAGGAAGGGAAGGCTAGGACGGGAGGTGTTGAAATGTTGGAATGGAAGCCCCCAGAAGGGCTGGGCCAAGGTCTCAGGGATCCAGAGACTGGGGCAGGGACCACCGCAGGGCTGCGAGGGCTTGGGCTGGGTGACGGCACGCTGCCTGTGCCCTGCCTCTGTGCTTTGATTTCATTGTTATTGTCTGCTTTGACGCCTAAGCCGCTGAAGAACAGGGGTCACCCAGGTTCTTTCAGTCCTACGGAATCAACTTGGTGCCGCACGGATGTTTCACCCGGGTGTGGCTGAAATAACAAAGGACTTAGAGTGAAAAACCTGGTGTATTAGTCATCTATTGCTGCGTAATAAATTACCCCCAAACTTAGCGACTTCAAACAACAAACTTGTCTTATCTCACACGGTTGTTGAGGGTCAGGAATCAGGGAGCGGCTCAGCTGGATGACTTTGGCCCAGGGTCTTTCATGAGGTGGTCGTCAGCTGGCGCTGCAGTTGTCTTAAAGCCAAGAGGGCTCCCAACATGCCTGTTGGCCAGAAGCCCCAATTCCTCACTGTCTGGGCCTCTCCACAGGTGGCTTGAGTGTCCTCACCACATGGCAGCTGAGTGACCCAAGACAGAGCAAGAAGCTGCAATGCCTACCACGACCTTGTGCCTAAGATGTACCATCACGTCTGCTTTTGTTTATTTGTCAGAAGCGATTCGCTAAAATTCAGCCCACACTCAAGGGAGGGGAATTAGGGCCCACCTTCCGAGGGGAGCGTCAAATAATCTGTGCACATATTTTCAATCTCCATGCCTGGTTTCCAATGTTAGCTTGGGTTTACCTTCTCTGCAACCTTGGGTAAATCACCTCAGATCTCCAGGCCTCCGTTTCCTCTTCTGTAAAATGAGAGAACGGATCTGATCCCTCTCAACCCTCTCACACTATCTTTCATCCCTTTGGTTCGTTTATTTAGTACTTATCGGTTTTCATGTCTAGTTCTCTTTGAGATGTCTGGCCTCACGCTGGAATGCTTGCGTACCTTCTGGAAGATACTGGTGTGTGGGGGCCCACCACAGAAGTTCAGTTTTAATTGGTTTGAGGTGGAGCCCAGGCATCCCATAGCCTTTTTTTTTTTTTTTTTTTGTATTTATTTCTCTCCCTTCCCCCCCCCCCCCCAGTTGTCTGCTCTGTGTCAAATTGCTGTGTGTTCTTTTATGTCTGCCTCTATTCTTGTCAGTGGCATGGGAATCTGGGTCTCTTTTTGTTGCATCATCTTGCTTCATCAGCTCTCCATGTGTGCAACGCCACTCCTTGGCAGGCTGGACTTTCTTTCGCGCTAGGTGGCTCTCCTTACAGGGTGCACTTCTTGCATGTGGGGCTCCCCTACACGGGGCACACCCCTGCATGGCACGGCACTCCTTGCACGCATCAGCGCTGCACATGGGCCAGCTCCACACGGGTCAAGGAGGTCCAGGATCTGAACCACAGACCTCCCATGTGGTAGGTGGATGCCCCATCCATTGAGCCAAGTCCACTTCCCCCCATAGCCTTATAAAAACTTCCCAAATGATGCTAATGGGCAGCCAGGATTGTTCTAGAGTCATAACCCCAAACTTTTACCTGCACACAAATCACCTGGGGATCTTGTGAAAATACAGATTTCCCTCCAGTGGGCCTGGGGTGGAGCCCCAGATTCTGCATTTGTAACAAACTCCCAGGTAGTGTAATGAATTCCAAGGACCACGCTTTGAATAGCAAGTTTCTAGATGCTAGGAGATAATCCTAGCCCTTTAAGAGCAAAGAGTGTAGTTGGAGAGGGAAGACATACACATGAAAATGTAAATAGCAACCCAAGACCATAAGCATCTGATTGACTGTCCAATATGTGGCCCAGACAATTAGCACTATGACCCTGGGTTTGAGGGTGGTGATGATTTCCCAAGTAAACCACCAATTTCTGCCTGGCCTGTTATTTCACCTCCAAAGCATCATTTCCCCCCATTCTCTCATCATCACCACAGCAGAAAGGAGCAGAAAGTTCAGATCCTTCTATGATCTTTGGAAGTCTTTCATAAGTTATGTTGTTTTACTGAACAGTAGTTCTTTCCACGGGGAAAGAAAAGGAATTAGCAAATCTTTTATTTGTATTTGTTTAGTCTTGTAGTCTATTCCCAAGATTAAACTTTTACTGGTTAGTGAACTTGCTTTTATTGGCGCCACTAACAAAGTGTTTCTTCTGAACTTATTTTAATAGAGTGAAATTCTTTGTTTATGGGAACTCTAATAAAATTTCTTTTAGTGAAAGCTGCAAGGAACCACTGCCCTGGTTTTTCCTTCTTTCTCCCTTAGGCATCTCTGTTTTCTCTACTGTGTCCTCTTCCTGTCCCCGGGGTAGGGAGCAACAGGAAGCATTCCAAAAACCTCAGTTCTGACCCCCCTGCTCCTTTTGGCTCTATCTTTGCCCTTAGAACTAAATCTGTCTCTGAGGCTGGGCGCTGTCTCTGGGCTGACAGGGCTCACGTCAGCCTCCACATCCAGCCTAACCCAGACGGTTTGTCTACCCAAAGTCCTGCCCGCCCTCTTAAATGACGCCAGGATCCTCCTCATTTTGTCTCAGTCCCTGAAACAGACTCCTAATTGAACTCCTGGCTTCCAGATTCTCTCCACTCTAACTTCACATACTGGTATCAGATTAAGATTCCCAGAATATTTCCTTCACCTGTCAGTGTTTACAAACACCTCGTGGCCTAAAGAAGGGCTTTTCAGACTTCCATGTGCACAAGGAACAGCGGGGATCTTGTTTAAAGGCAGATTCTGATGCAGTAGGTCTGGGGCAGGGCCTAAGGGTTTCCGTCTCTAAAGCCCCCAGGCGATGCTGGTCCTGGAGCTCTAAGGAGAAGGGTCTAGGGATGAGCTCCAACAGCTGACCTCTCAGGGTGCTCCACCATCCGGCCATGTCCCGCCTATCAGGTCTGTCACTGTCCACCGGCAACACTCCTCTTCATATGGCCCAAATGTCCAAGGCTCAAATTTGATGCAAGGCTTTAGTTGGGCCATTATTCCCTCCATTAGGAATTCCCCTATTTTTCTTTCCCTGCGCTGAAGATGCAGCTCAAACTCTAGTTTCTCCTCGGTGCCATCTCTAAGTTCTTAGCCCCTCCTTGGATCCCTACCAGACTTTGTTCTACGCTGCTCTTTTTTTTTTTTCCTTTTAATCACATACATTGCCTTGCATTGTTAGTTCAGCTTTTTGCAAGTTTCTGACTATCTTTCCAAGTAGATAGTGAGGCCCAGGGACTGTGGCTTACCCATCTTTCACTTCTTTTATATTTCTTTCAGCACTGAAATGGTGCTGTGCATTTATTAGTCACTGAATAAATATCTTTTCTTTAGGTGACTCAAGGCCAAATTCCCATACTTAATAAACAAATTAGCTTAAGAAATAAAAGAATGACAGTGCTAGCTACATTGAAACAGAATTAGTCCCATTTTACAGCTCTCGTTGAACTATATTATTACATAATTGTGTGCTTCTATGTCAACATTCCCAGTGGACTATTAAGCCCTCAAGGGCCAATACCTACATGTCTTGGGAGCCTAGTACAGTGCCTGGCTCCATAAGCATTTGACAAATGAAATAATTCTTGCATTTGCTAACCATTCTTTTCTCACGGGAGCTGTAAGCCCTCTGTCTTTAGCCATCAACATCCTTGGGTTGTACAAATCAATAGCAGCAAAACCAGACTGAGGGGTGCGATGGGGAAGAATGTATGATTTCAAATGTCTTCTTAGAAAGAAAGGCATAGGGCAGAAGTAAAAGGAGGGAAAACTTCAAGATAATGTGGGTCTATGCATTTTCTTCTCTAATGCATCAAACCAGAGGTGGCCTTTTCTTTTCTCAAAGCAATGCCCAGTCATGCTTTACCTGTAAATGAAGAGTCATAAAGAACAGAGGCGCTGTGCTTCTGCAGGATCTCATCAAATCTAACATTCGAAGAGCTAAAAGCATGACCTTCATACAAATAGCAAATGAATACATGAATTTCCTTAACTCGTTAATGAGGGAACCCAGGAGATAATAAAGCTGCTTCCCACAGTGTCTGAGGAACTAGACATTTATAGGCATTTTTTAAAAAGTAATGTTAGGGAAACAAAAGTGCTTAAGGTCCTGCAGAGTAATAATATGACAGCCTTTGGGGTTATCTTCTTTATCAGGTAAAAGTCTATAAGCTAACATGAACCTTCACAATTACTGGCCTTCACCAAATAACACACAACAAAGTCGAACCCAGGAACATTCTGGAGCAATTATCATCAGACACACCTAAGATGCTGTAAGGACAGGCTACCCTTCCAATTCACTTTATTTCCAAGTTTTGGATGCTTCCTTTTAACAACCAACTTGGGTCAGAATTAAGTTTCAGGGCAACATAGAGGGACAAAGGGAAAAGGCCCTCTCTGCACAGCACTGTGGAAGATGTCAGCTTGTTTTTTCTGCTGTAGCTAGAAAGAAATGACAACATCATGCCTATTAGAGGAGACGTGTAGAAAGCCAGGCCCTCGTCCTGGACTGGGACTCCAAGCTCCATTGCACCTTCGCATGCTCCACTGGAGAAGACCCTCCACAGCCCACGTTTCTGACTGGGTAGGACAGAATCAGCCTCTTGCTACATTCCATACACTTCAGCTATTAACAAGCCATTTGTGGTTTTACTTGCATCGTGTGACCTCACAGTGCCTCCCAAGTATGACTGCTAAAAATAACCTTCCTATCACTAGCACTATTTTCAAAGTTTTAAGTAATCAAAGTTGCTTGCATCATTAATCAATAAATAATTCTTCTTTCTTCTTAACTCCTTGCTTGTTAATATCTGTATTTATCTATATTTATAATGTGCAAAATATATTAGTATAATAGGATACATATTTATGTGTAAATAAATATATACATACACACACCTGTGTATAATGCTTGCTTAATTTCTTAATA
The DNA here is from genome assembly GCF_030445035.2 of Dasypus novemcinctus. Lineage (NCBI taxonomy): Eukaryota > Metazoa > Chordata > Mammalia > Cingulata > Dasypodidae > Dasypus > Dasypus novemcinctus. Next base: position 15,248,852 of record NC_080689.1, on the reverse strand, counting down.
TTAGGGGTGTGCCATCAAAAAAATGCTTGGCAACCGCATGCCCCAAACCAGTATTTCTCACATTTTAATGTGCGTGTGGGAACACCTGGGACTGTAGTTAAACTACAGATTCTGATTCAGTAGATCTGCAGAGGGGCTTGGGCTTCTGGGCTTCTGACAAACTCCTGGGTGATTCTGAGTTAGCTGGTCTGGGGAGAACAGAAAAGAGCCTTCTCTGTGAAGTGCTGCTGGTGGAGCGGCCCACCTAAGAGGGTGGTTATGAGAAGGTAAGCCATGGTATCGCGAAGTGCTCACCACCCTACCTGCATTCAGATGTGAGCTGCTGCTCCTTCTTCTTATAAAACTTCTAGTTCTCCTCTACCTTAGGGCCAAGGTTCTAAAAATGCTGGGCTTTGGACAAATGCCAAAAATATCATGCTTTAAGATTAGCCACCTTGGGTTAAAATAACTGATCCATGGCTTATTAAGCTTATTATGACTTTAGATGTTAATTTCTCTGAGCTTTCCTCTGCGTAAAGTGAGCTCAGTTACTCTACCCACCTCACGGTGCGGCTATGAAAATCAAATGACAGGATCCACGTGCAGCACTTGGCACCATGCCTGGCACTCAGGTGACCAACTGCCCTGGTGGTGCCCAGGACTGAAAGGGTCCTGGGACACAGGACTTTCAGTCTTAAAACAAGGACAGGATGACTTGGCACCCTGCTTGGCCATTGGTCAGTACTTAATAACATATATATGTATGTCTTGTGTAAATATAAACTCCACCTTCATTTCTATGGTTTCATTCTCTCCTCATGTGCATAAGAAGATCACAGAAACTTCATTCTCACGTGCATAAGCTGTTTTCTATTACTGCGGCTGCTGGGAGCATGCTTTATGTTGCTACAAAGCTATATTTGACAGGCCTTAGACTTTCTAATCTCTAGGGTTTTCCACCTTTTGTCTCTGTAAAACCACTGCACTTAATGATATTGTTACATGAATCGAAATTTATCTGGGCAGGTTTTACTTTCCTTTTAAAAATATATACCTGCATGAAACCTTCAAACAAACAGAAATCCACAGTCTAGTTTTACCCTATAGCTTGTGTTATCAGGTGCTTTGAGGGAAAGGGGGAAAGAGATTGGTTTATGAAGTAAAATTAAAGCAATTAAAGGATCAAACACATTACATTTTTCTACAAAGGTACACTTTCCCATGCATGGACAGCACCCAGAGCTTTTCAAGTTTTATAGCCACCTCATTTTGGCAAAAAAAAAAAAAAAAAAAAATCAGGAAGTCACTTGTTTCACACAAGATTGTAATAAACCACTTTGATAGTAAGAAAGGATTAAAAGAAAAGTAAGAAGACCCGTAAACACTAACTTTAAAGACCTGGGAGCTGAGGCCTCCCCTTTCCTCTGCTCTTTTCTTAGCCTTCTAGCCCTCAAACCATATTTTCTACGGTGCATTCACTGCAGCCTCGGGGAGAACATGAACTATTGAAGTAAAAGAAAATTCTAGCCTTTGATATTTTTATTTTTTCTCTTGTTTCCTCTGTGAAATATGAACTCACAACTGATTATCTCAGGGATTTCATCTCAAAAATACAAGATTGGCTGGTCTTCTGGGGAAAACCTTGCTGACAGGGGCCCTGTTTTCTGCCTCCCTGTGTTCCAACCCGTATTTGCTATGAGTACATTGTTTGTTAAGTCGCTTTTCCTATTTAGCTATTTAACCAAGAACAAAGATCCACATGACACCTAAAATAAATGCCTTCCCCCCACCAAAAATAAATGTCCCCTACCCTGAGGGGGCCATCTGCCTGCCTCTGTGTGCCGCAGGGCCTACAGTCTGTTCTCAGTGAATAAAGCAGGCCTCTGTGCTTCTACCACCTTGGAACCTTGCACATAGCTCAAAAGAAGAGCAAACAGAAAATTCTATGCCCACTCCACAGGCAGTCAATAGAGTTGAAGCTCATTGTCTCAGAAACTCTATAATGAAATGCAGTAGCTGAGTTATTTCTGAAGTGAGCCGCGTTCCCAGCCTATTTGAATTAACTAGGGTACAGTAGAAGTCCATTAGAACTGGTGTCAGGGAGAAAGGTAACCTCTCTCGAGCACAATCTATCACTGAGGTCACAGGCGGCCCACTTGTCCCCTCTGCCCCCATAGAACTGCCCTGTGGTCCAGTGAGACATCCCATAATAGGCTCTCCAGCGCCAGCCCATAGGGCTCAACCTTTGAGAGACCTCCAATCACCTGGACTTGTTAACACTGTGGATCCTTCACCTATGAGTTAATTGTAAAGATCATCCAATAAAACATACCAATCATGAAAATTATAGAACTTGAGGGTCTCATAATGCTCTACGGGTACATTCTGAGATAGAAGGACAGGGTGGGGAGGCGAGGAGGGGGCCCAGGAGATGGTCACTTCCAAGTTAGTCTGATCAATACGTTGATGTGCTAATATCATTCTTAATTAAAGGTCAGGACCATAAACTGCATTAGAGCCAAGGCTGCTGTGGCCTCAGATGTGTTCGCTGTGCATATTAACTGCCCTTGTTGCAAAGTGGAGGGTGACACAGACTGGGGAGCTGGGCCTGAACTTTATAATCTGATCTGATTAGCACTGAGCTGAGGGCGATGGTGCTACCTGATTCTCCCCGTTTTTAGGAATTGTATTTTTGCCTGGGGAGGATGGGGAGGGGGCGAAGGGTGCTGAAGGAAAAAGTGGAGGGAGGGTGAATTGGGGGAGTGCTGGGGGAGGTGGGTGGTGGGACATGAAAGGCCCGGATATTGGATTTCATCTGCTGAGGTGCTGGGATAAAACCCCCGGCCTCCCTCTCTCCACCTGCCGGTGCACAGAGCAGCCACACCTCGCCTACATCAAACACTCAATTAGCATAAAGCCAAGGTGAGGCGAAGGAGACTTCTAGCTATACAGGCGCTAAAATGAGAATGAAGGAAGCACGGAGGCACCCAAAGGTAAGAGAAAAATACCCAAATCCCTCTAAAGCCTGCAGAGTTTAGGAGAAGAAAATCCATACTGGGTGAAAACCTCTCTTGTGTTTGCTATTTCTCTCACTAGAAGACTTGTATCTGGGGATGATTGGAACATCTGTGATCATTAGAAGATATTCCAATCATGACACTTTGGGGACTCAGGAGAAGACACCACCATCACCCCTGTACACACAAACACGCAATTTTCTGAAAATAGAGAAAATGTCTGGGGGAATATTAAATAGAATACATTAGGGGAAGTTAGTATAAATGAGGAAGATTGGTTTATGGAAGATAAAGGGACTTAGATTATTAAAATACCTATTTCTGATGTTAAGTTGTACTTTATAGAATTTGATTAGAATGAATGAATTGCTCCTTATTCTCAAGTAACTGTCGCTGTTTTTGTCATGCTACATGTTTTGTTGAAGATTTTCTGACCGTTAAATTACCGCGATTCTCCATGAGCTCTTCTGATTAAGAGGTCCTAGGCCTTTTAGTAGGAGCAAACCTAAAGTTGGTGCCATCATTTAATGACCAGTAACCTGAACCTAAATGATACAGTGTTAACTCTAGTGTTTTGTAAACTCTCTTACTGTTTGTTTTTTTTTTTCCCAACATTTTAACTTTCTAGAATGATTTTGTGATTGTTACTTTTTGGTCACAGGAACCTGATTCTTTAAATAGCAGTCTCTTAATTGTCAATAAATTCGTCTCATTTCAGTTATGAATTACTTTTTTTTTTTCAAAATTGCCTGATTTTATCTTTGTTGTAATATGAGCTTTTATTCCAAATAGTTTGAGTCGATCTTCAATATGTTCCTTTTAGGTAAAGGAGAAAGAGTTTGATAACTTGAATACTCTTTGTTGCAGTTCAGTGTTAGTGGGATTCTTTTTGAGACCTGGCATAAAGCCAAAAGGAAAGTGACTTTGTCTAGAAGCAGATGACCTGGGTGTGCTTCCACCATGGCTTTGCCAACAAGATTTCAAAAAAGTCCATTAATCCTTCTCAGCCTTGGTCTGTCTGGATGGTGGTTGGATAAATCAACAACATGGAAAATTTAGAGAAGCCCCAATATTGTTTAATTAGAACAATTGAGAAGTGGGAGGGATCTGATAGACCATTTCCTGTGCTGTTCAATGGGGTAGCCGCTAGTCACAGGTCCATTTTCATTTAACTCAGTTGAACTTAATTAACACCAAAAACTCATTTGGTGTATTCTCTCAGTCATGCTAGCCACATTTTGAGTGCTTACGAACTGTGTGTGGCTAGTGGCTGCCATACTGGAACCAACCGCCTCATTTTTCTGTTGAGGAAGTTGATCCCCAAAAGTGAAGCCAGCCAGGACCGGCCAGTGTTGGGGCTGGAGCGTGACTGCTCGCCTCTGAAGCCCCATTGCTCGGCTTCTGAGCAGGCTGACGTGTTTACACGAGCCAGCTCTTACTTTCCTCCTTCTGCCCAGGTTTTCAGGGGAAAGGGCAAGTTTGTAGGAAGAACTGGCTCATCACTCACAGGTTGAGGCATCCCTGCGCCAGGTGCTGCTGTGATAGCCTCATTCTGGGAGTTGCCCCCAAATTAGTCACAACATCTTGAATAGCCCCAGGTCCATTCTTCTGAAATGGCTTCTGGCTCTTGCAGATTATGAAACGTTTTGTGAGTTTTGTGAAAATGAGTGTTTAAAATTGCTCTGGTCACTATTCTGTATCTTGACTGTATCTATGTCAATATCCTGGTTGTGGTTTCATACTGTAATTTTGCGAGATGAAACCATTGTTGGAAACAGGGTACGGGGGCATGGGAGCTCTGTCTTATTTCTCACAGTGGCATGTAAATCTGTAATTATCTCAAAATTCAAAGTTCAATTTTTAAAAAGCCCTCATAGTTTATATGGTTCATTTTCTTTTTCAATTTCAGAATGTCTGATGTAGGCATCCTAGAAACAGACTGTGAATGGCATGTAAGACCAAAGTGAATTTTCTTCTCAGTTCCTATGGACTACAGTTTTACTAAATTTGGAGTTCGTGGTTATCTTTTTGCTCTCAGTGTCCATTTTACATTTGTCACAGAATCTCAAATAAGAATACATAGTGGACAACTGTGTAAAGTAGTTTTCCATAGCCCCAGTGCATCTCTATGTTGTTAGATTCACACACACATACACACACACAGAGCTGAGTTGATTTAAGTTAGAAAGTGCACAGGGAATTTTGGAGACTCCAAAGTGCCCACACATGGAATATATAAGTGACAGTGATTAATCCTGACTGACACGCAAAGCCACAGAACTCTGTTCCGTTGTGATTGATTGTTGCTGCAGAAATTACTGACAAGAGGGAAGATGCAGCCAGTGCAATCTGCAAACCCTTGCCTTGGCATCTCAGTACAATCACCTTTCTTTATCCTAGAATGAAATGAGGATTGTTCATAGATCCCGTGTTTGTAAATCCTTAACATGGCCACTGGAAAAAAAAAAAGGAAAAGGAAAAAAAATGAAACAACCACTGAAGCATGAGTACATCAGATTAATAATACTTTTAATTCAGTGTCTTTATCCTCAGACTCTTGGACAAAATGGTAATATGTTTGGCCTTGAAAAGTGCACTCACTAAAGTCATCCTGGGATGGTGAGAAACAGTGTTGGTGGACCACTGGGAAGACTTTTGACCTGGAAGTGGGAACCCTTGATTTGAGTTCCTTTTTCACTACTTACTGATAGCGTGAATTTAGACAATTAACCTAAACTCCTTACTCCTCAATTCCTTTAACTGTAAAACAAGTGCAGCAAGAGAATTAACTTTGATTAATATGTGTGAAACGCTATGAGGGTATTTAAAAAAAACCACTCATCATAGTATATAATGTACTGTTACTACCTTCATGAAAAACCTAAGGCAAGGCAGGGGGAGAAAGACTTACCCACTAGCCCTGGGTAAAGTATGTATTCCCACTAAAATATCTTTATAAATCTCACTTCTGTGATTTACAAAGTATATACAAGGGAGAAAATCTCTCTAGAATTTTATCCAAACTGTTATATTTTGTGAGAATAAACTCATGACTCATCTTACAGCTGCATGAACTCAGCTAGAGTTTTTCTTACAAATATCAACTCGGAAAAATGTGAATTAGGTTGGCCACACTTTCCATGGGTTATGCTGCTTGTTTGTTCCCAGCTTGGGGACCATTCATATGAAGCAGGGGACCCCACCCACTCAGGCCATAAGAGGTTCCTGGCAGATCAGACGACCTGACTCATGGAGCCTGATCACTTCTTACTGCCTCCAAGAAGCCTCCTAAGATTTCTCCCCACCCCACCCAAGGCTGAGCTAGGTCAAGGATCCCTTGCATAAGAATGATTTCACTTTGACCGCAGAGCTTCAGAAAGAAAATATAATTATAACACTTTCTGCCTATGAACGCTCATTTAATATAAGTAGCAGTGCTTTTCAGAACTTCATAGGCAAAAAAAGCAGGTCTGCCTTTGACATGTGAATCTGATGTTGTTCCTCCAACTCCAGGTTAAAGAAAGGGAAGCAATTGCTGTGGGAAGAGGCTGGCTTGTTCCTATTCCTGCTGGGTTCCTCCTTTGTGTATCCCAACTATAAAGTCGTTCTTACAGGAGAGACCCACGATACCATCTCCAGAAAGAGGACAGCGCCCCAGCTCTCCCGGCCAGGTCCCCAGAGCAGCTGAGTCAGTAGGCTCAGTGGAAACTCCTGGGATGTTTCCATGGAGAGGATGCCATCAGCCCACGGGGGCAGCCTGGGGCCCGAGGAGGGGGCCCAGGCCGTGAGAGGGCCAAGGGTCAGGCGGAAGAAGTGGCTGGACACAGGGACAAGGGTCAGGCGGAAGAAGTGGCTGGACACAGGGAAGCTGCGGCTTCAGACCCTGGCCCCTCCCCACCCACCACCGCGGGGTCGGAAGCTCTGGGTGCTCCAGGTGATACCTGGGAAGCACTTGCCCAGAGCCTGTGGCTCCTGCTGGCAGAGGCAGCCCACTTTGTGCTGGAGTTAGGTCGTTCCTTTTCATGAGAACTTGCCCTGACTTGTTTAACTCTTCAGAAGGGAAGGGGTGGGGGAGGGTTTCCTTTCTTGGGATTCATTTCTTCGTTTTGGTCGTCACAAATAGTGCTCGTTATTATTCTTTCTGGGCCTCCAAAATCTAGCCAGGGACTGGCAGGACTCCATAGCTGTGGCCATGGAGTGGGAGAAGTGGAGGGGGGCAGAGCTCTTGTGCGGCCCGTGCACTCATGCAACTGCTCACAAATATACATAAATGTGTAAATCTTTGACCCAACAGTTCTACTATTAGAAATTTATTCTGAGGAAATAATCAGAGATGCTCATGCTATGTGTTTTATGTACATTGTATCATTAATAACAGCACAAAACATTGACATAAACTGGAATGTTTGACTGTAGGTGATAGAACACTGTGCAACCATGTTTCTGAAGACTATGTAATGACAAAGAGAGAAGTTCCTTAAATTATTAAGGAAAAATGATACAAAACTCTATATATGATGTGATTCTCAACTTTGTTTTTATATCAATAATCTTTCTGGATGATAAGACTACAAATGGTTTTTAGTTTTCTCCTTCACACTGTTATACAGTTTGAAAACTTTCTACAATTTATATATACTGTTTTTCTAATCAGGAGAATATGAAAAAGGGGGGAAATGTCAATGTCTGAGCCAGAGCACTAGAGGTTGCTGTCCATTTTTTCTGTTTGCTTATTTGTAATCCTAAATCCCCAAAGTCTCGGTGGCTTGATGGGAACCGTGTAGCAGATACAGGAGATGGCCCTCAACATCTACTTTCCCCTTCTTGATATGCAGAGGTTTATCCCAACTTCGAGTTGCCATCCATTAGCGCATCATGACATCAGTTTGGTGAGTCAGGCTAGCATATTTTTCAGTAGAATAGCACTGTATAGCATTGTGTAGCATTGAATAGAAAATATGTGAAAAGGCTAAGTGTTGTTTTGTGAACCTTTGATCTCAGCTAGATATGTATGTGCTTGAGTGTTTTTGTGTTTTAAAAGGAGGCTCAAGTTTCTGTTTCTGAAGATGTCTTTCTAATTTTGGTCTAGTGGTTTGTGTCAAGCTGCTGAATAGCATCCAAACGTTTGGCCACCGTCAAGTGGGCATACTCTGGGAGAGGCCTTTTCCTCAGTCGTTTCTGTAAAACGGTTTCCCATCATGCTTGGGTGTCCAGAGCTGAATTCCCAGGGTGTACCCCACATGCAGGTGTTGGTTGGGGGGCCCAAGGCTCCGTGGGGCCCCTGACTCCTCCCTCAGTCCACTGGCTGCTCTGGGAATGAGGATTCCTCAGAAACCAGACCTGAGTCATTTGGGTACAGATTGTGAAGCATCACACAAAACCGAAGCATTGAGAAACAGCAATATTTTGTTCAAAAAGAATCCAGGAAGACCCCAAATTAGACCAGAGTATAGAGAACTAACTTCACACTGTAGTTTCCTCTTACCTGGAATATGACACCTTAACTTCTCCAAGCCAATGTGGGCTCATCCGACCCCTCTCACCTTATGGGATTCTTTCTCAACATTTGCTAAATGACAGTTTGGTTTTCCATTTTTTAGATTTACCTTCAGGCATCTGGCCCACTGCATCCTCTTCCTCACAAAGACTAGGAAACTCTCATTTCCTTTCCATATGTTATGATCTCTGGGAAAGCAAGTCATTACCCCCAGGTCTTCTTTTCTTCCACTTACCAGGCCATGTAAGTCACATAATTCCAGGGCCGTGAGGTTCATCAAGCATCAGCAACTCTGCCCAAACCTAGCCTTGGGACGCCTTGTTAGCTTCCCTGAAGCCTTTGCTTCCCCGTAACTCCTCACCTCACCTCATCAACCCCCCACATACACACGCGCCATTAGGTGTTCTTCCCTGACATGTTCTCAGAGTCAGGAATTCATGGGGAGACCCAGAGAACTAGGTGTCCACATTAATCTTTCTCTGACTCAAGCCCATTCTACAAGCATGACCTTGAGAGCACACCATCACATTTTCTGTAGGAGCTTGCCAATTCCCTTAGTCACCTACCACGGAGGCTGCTTGATAGGGACTTGCCAGACATGGATGGCATTTCCTTACATGCCTGTAGCTCCCAGATTATCTCATTATCTGTACCATCATCCTGCTCAGAAGCTCGTGTCTTTTCCCAGCCATTCAAAAGCCTTCCTCACTGAGCTTTCTGCTTGGCCTTAAGACCACTACATCTCAAGCAAGAGAAGCTTCCTTCCCAGGCTTTTGGGTCTCATGAGCCACCAAATATCACTGGGCTTCCAACAAAAGCCAACCTGCCTCTTAACTACAGGGGTGGGTAGTGGGGGAAGCAGAGTGTCCCGACGCTTGCTTTTGCCATTTCTCAGGCACAATAAGGTAGCTGTAAAATGCCTTCCACCTGCCCTCTCGCCTCTGTGCGTGCCCTGGGCGCTGCATGTCCAGAACCTCTCAAGCGCCTTCCTCTGCCCGCTGCCCCAAGCAAGCCCTCCGTGCGCACGCCCGCCAGCGCAGCCCTCAGCCTCCGCTGAGTGCATTGCCTTGTTTTGCTTTCCTTTTTTTTAACCTGCTGAAGGAAGGAATATTTCATGGTTATTAATGAAAGTGATAGCAATCCCTTGTGTATTTATCTTAGATTATGTGGTCGTTATAAGATGAAGTACCTCAAGCAGTCAGTCTGCGGTTGATTTGAAAACAGACGAGTCTCAACAATGAGCTTAAGGAAAGGTGTCAGGTATAAATCTTGTCTTCAAACAACCAGGGTGCATTCCAGACTTCAGAGACACTTCTTTGTATAATGCTTTTTTTTTTTCTTTTTTTTTTATCCCGCCTTTCTTTTCCTTGGGCCTGGAGGAGGATGAAAGTGCAGGGGTGTGTGCATTCGTTTAGTCTGATAATGAGGGTGAGGCTCACGGGCATGGTAATTTGGCAGCTTCGGCACTTCCTGTAACAGTTTTTAATTTTTTTTTTTTTTTTTTATCCAAAGGCTGCTTAAAGACAAACATTTTTTGTTAAACTGCTGGCGGTTCATTTTCTGCAGGAACCATGCAATTAATCTTGTTTATATTAAAGAGACAGGTTGCCTTTGTCAGCTTTCCTGAGCTGTAATTAATGAAGATCAAAAATGTTACAAAGACATAATATTTAGCTTAATGCAGATGAGGCTGGTCAACAGCTGCATCAATTAGAGGAGTAAAAGGGAAAACAAATATCCTTTCCTTTGGAATCACTTGGATATGTTCAAAAGCAAGGATCGTGAGGCATCTTCCCTCTACCAGCCTTTCCTCACAGACATGGTGAAAGATGGATTTGGGCATCAAATGGTTTGTAACGCCCCAACAATTACATTCTCAATGCACTTGGAGGCATCAAATGTCTCTCCACACTTAGGCATCCAAAGTTTATCTAGGTGTGTGGCTGTGGATCAGAGAGGCAAGAAGCCTGACGATCTCTTAATGAGGAGGACAGTGGTAGAGAAATCACTAATGGCCTGCAGAACCTGATAGAACCATCTAGCACACTTGGGGCAGGGGGAAGGCACTAAACAAACCCCAGGGCTTCTTTATTTAGAGCCCTTGGTTTAAAGGACTATCACCAGGAAAATCAAAGCAAAGAGTTGATCAGATGTACCCATGTGGGTAGCATCACCTGCCCTTCCTGTGGCTACCTAACATGGGCAACTAAGACCCTTGGCTTCCAAATAGAAGGTTAAAAGGGATCGCCTTTGCCCATATACAGAAGAGCATTGACTTTCACCAGTTTCATGAAGCTGACTGTAAATAGCCACCTTGGAGATTACCAAGAAATTTAATGGAGATACAGAGTGTGAGGAGGGCTGAACTGACTTTACTTGGCATCAAGGCCAGTCACCTCATTGATAGTTAAAGAAATCGAGGCCTGGGGAAATTGTAATAACTTGTCCAAAGTCATTCAAAGAGTCATCACCATTTCTGCTAGGCTTCACAAACCTGAGATCCCAATCACAAGAGTTCACAGCAAGGAAGAAAATGCAAAACAAATCATAAACCAAAGATTTTCAGGGAACTCTGGTGATGCAACAAGGTAGCTCAGTAGATAGAAGGAGCTTCCAATAATCAAGGTAAAATTTCTACCAGAGAAATTTTAATCCTTCTTTCAACCAACTAACCAACCGAATAGCCAAGAAGCACTGCAGGACTCCTTGCAGTGTGCTAAATTTAAGTACCATTTATAGTTTCTTTACCACCCAGAATGGACTGATTAATAGCAGAAACTTCTAATCTGAATCATTCTTGGTGGACAGATGGCATACAAACAGGCAGGGCTCATGGAATGATTTGAGGAGCATCAGGAAAGTCCAGGCTTCAAAACCAAACTCTGTTCTTACCTACAACCAAACCAAGTCATTTCTGGGTTTTAAAAGATGCCTCTACTGGTATCATTCTCATATATCAAAAGTTTTAATAATCTCATACCCTTTAACTGTTCTACTCTCAGGAATTTATAATAAGGATATTATCAGATAGACACAAAGATGTTCATTGCAACAGTATTTATAATAATGTAAGATGGGAACCAAACTGAAAGTCATATAAAGGTTAATTTTTATTTAGTTATGGTCCATCCTGGAAGCAGACTTGGCCCAGTGGTTAGGCGTCCGTCTACCACATGGGAGGTCCGCAGTTCAAACCCTGAGCCTCCTTGACCTGTGTGCAGCTGGCCCACATGCAGTGCTGATGCGCACGAGGAGTGCTGTGCCACGCAGGGATGTCCCCGTGTAGGGGAGCCCCACGCACAAGGAGTGCGCCCCGTAAGGAGAGCCGCCCAGCGCGAAAGAAAGTTCAGCCGGCCCAGGAATGGCGCCGCACACAGTGAGCTGACACAACAAGATAACGCAACAAAAAGAAACAGATTCCCGTGCCGCTGACAACAATAGAAGTGGACAAAGAAAAACATGCAGCGAATAGACACAGAGAACAGAAAACGGGGTGGCGGGGGAGGGGAAATAAATAAATAAATCTTTAAAAAAATAAAAATAAAAATAATTATAGTCCATCCATACACTGGAATACTTTAAATCCATTAAAACCATGTAGTTTAAGAATATTTAAGGCTATAGGGAATGAAAAACTATATGCCTAATTTCATTTTGAAAGATATGTATGTCTGCACAAGTAGAAGACTAAAAGAAAAGGCATCAAATAGATCCTTGATGGATCAAGATTGTGGTGTAAGATGTTCCAGGGTGTTGTTCCCCCATTAAATCTTTGAACAGCTAGCAAAACTGCTACCAGTCCCCAAAATTCTTGAAAAGTGAGTGCCAAATCAAGAAAATGTAGCTTTAAAAACCCTCAGGAGAAGTTCAAAGTGCACTAGATAGCCCCTCTCCCACCCCTTTCCCATCATGGTATAGAGCCAACTTGCATTCCCATTGTGGGTCCCTGGCCATGTTCTAGAAATTTCAGAAAAATGCCTATGTGCACACTGGGGTGCCTAGATTTCAGAGCCAATCCATCGGGTGGCAGCCTGAAAGACTAAACCAGGAAACTCATCTCTGAATCACCCACAAAGAACTTACCCTACAGGCAGAAGCAGCTTGTGCACAGCTAAGGCAGTATAAAAAAGCAGTTAAACCAGAGCAGCAAGCAGCAAAAGATTGCTGGCTTTAGGACATACAATAGAGCTCCTGGAAGAGAATAAAAGTACATTTCATAGGGAATAAAGGGAACCAAAGAGTAGAAAGAAAAAGAATGAAGAAAAATGAACAGAGCCTAAGAAACCTTTGGGACACCATCAAACATACCAACATAAACATAATGGGAGTTCCAAAAGGAAAAAAAAGGGAAAGACAGAAGAATTAGTCAAGCAAATATTGGCAAGTTTAATGAACAGTATAGCATGAATATGTCCATGTAAGCAACCCAGCAAACTCCAAACAAGATAAACTTGAAGAGAACCTTGCCCAGACATATAGTAGTCAAACTTTTGAATGCCAAGGACAAGGAAAGAGCACTGAAAGCTGCATGAGAAAAACAATGCATTACATACAAGGGATCGCCAATGAATATAAGTGGCAATTTCTCATCAGAAACCATGCAGGCAAGAAGGCAATGGGACAAAATATTTAAAGTACTAAAAGAAAACAATTGCCAACCAAAATTTTATATCTGGTGAGACTGTCTTTCCAAAATAAGGGAGAAGTTAATAAAAGTTGAGGGAGTTCATCATCACTAGGTCTGCAAGCAATGTGACAATCTCAAAGAAAAGAACTAGACAGTGGATTGAAGCAGCATAAAAAAATAAAGACTTCCAGTAAAAGTAGCCATATGGGTAATTATAAATGCCGGTCTATTGTATTGTATATTTTGGTATGTAACCACACTTTTCTTACAAGTTCTAAAATGCAAATGGATATAAAAGTAATGATAAATATGTGGTTTTGTACATATAAGGTATAAAGTTATAAGTTGTAACAAGTACAACAAAAAGGTAGAGGAACAGAGGGATATAGGAACAGTGTTTGTGTATGCTACTTAAGTTGGTATCAAATCAAAAATCAAATGTGGGAACCACTGTGGCTCAGTGGCTGAGTACCACTTCCCACATACAAGGTCCCAGGTTCAATCCCTGGCCCTAGACCCTCAAAAAAAAAAAAAAAAAAAGCAAACATGATTGTTATAGATTTAGGATGTTAAATTTAAGTGCTATGGAAACCAGAAGAAAATACCTGAAAAATATATGTGAAGGAAATGAGAAGGGACTCAAAATGGTACTCTACAATCAAATAAATATGAAAATAGGCATTAATGGAAGAATTGTGGGTCAAAAAAGGTATGACTTACAAAGACTAAATAGCAAAATGGCAGAAGAAAATCCTGCTTTATTGGTAGTTGCTTTAAATGTAATGGACTAAACTCTCCAGTAAAAAAGACAGATTGGCAGAGTGGGTTTTTAAAAAATATCCCCAGCTATATGCTGTTTACAAGAGACTCATCTTAAATTCCAAGATCCTAGTAGGTTGAAAGTGAAAGCATGGAAAATAATATTCCATGCAAAGAGTAAAAAAAGAGACCTAGGATAGTTACACTAATATCAGACAAAATACACTTCAGTCAAAAACTGTTACAAGGGACAAAGAAGGACACTATGTACTGATAAGGGGTCAATTAAACAAGAATACATAACAAGTATAAATATTTTAATGAATCTGACAGTAGAGCCCCAAAATATATGAAGCAAATATTGACAGATTTAAAGGGAAAAATAGTTCTATTTTCTATAGGACACTTCAATACACCACATTGAATAATAGAGAGAATGTCTAGACAGAAGATCCAGAAGGAAATAGAAGACTTGAACATACTATAAACCACTAAACTGAGCAGATATATATACAACACTTTACCCAACATCAACAGAATACGAAATCTTCTTTAATGCACATGGACGATTTTCCAAGGAGAGCCCATATGTTAGGTCACAAAACAAGTCTCGATAATTTAAAAATATTGAAATCATATAGTGTATCTTCTCTAACTACAATGGGATGAAGGTAGAAATCTAATTGCTAATGAGGGATAACTAGAAAATTCACAAATATGTAGAAACAAAAGAATGTACTGTTAAGCAACCAAAGGGTCAAAGAATTAGTTACAAGGGAAATTAGAAATACCTTGAGGCAAATGAAACAAAAACACAACATTCCAAAACTTGTAAAGCAAAGGTAGTATTTATAGCTCTAAATGCTTTTGTTAAAAAAGAATGATCTCAAATCAGAGAACTAACCTCCCAACTAGAGGATCTAGAAAAGAAGAGAAAACTAAACACAAAGCAAACAGAAGGGAAAAACAAAGATTCGCGTGGAGATAAATGAAATGGAAATTAAAAAATCAATAGAGAGACTCAGTGAAACCAAAACTTGCTTCTTTTAAAATATCAGTAAAACTGACAAACCTTAATCTAGCCTGACAGAGAAAACCAGGAGGCACAAATAAATCAGAAATGAAAGGGAGACATTACTAAAGACCCCACAGAAATAAAAAGGCTAATAAGAGGATGCTATGAACAACTGTATACCAACAAATTAGATAACCTGATGAAATGGACAAATTCCTAGAAACACACAAATACCTACTCTGACTCAAGAAGAACCTCACCTATTACCTTCCCACCTTAGGTCTCCATACATTGAACCTTTGGCTGAAATTCACTCTCCCACTCTAGTTCCTTAAGACAATATCAAAAGCCACTTCGTCCATGAAATTTCCCACAGTCTGCCCAACCAACAATGTGATTTCTCCATTTTGATCTCCACCCCCCAAACAAACAAATGTAAACAACAATAAAGAAAACTATGCTTGTCCTTCGTTATGGAAATATTCTTGTCTTGCCTTAATGGTCATTTGTCTGCTCTCTAATCCCTCCTAATGGACTGCAAGACCGTCAAGGGCCAGTCAACATCTTACATATCTTTATATTGTACTCAGTACCGTCAAACAACCCCTGTGAGGATAATAATGTTTGTTGAGCCAATCAGTATATGATTGTGATGTAGTAAGGCATTCCAAACTACACATTTGTTCTGACAATAGTGTTACCGAGAGCTTTCACGGCATGTCATAGATCTAACAGAACTTCATAAACTGAAGAACCTTTAGAAATTGTCTCAGATAAAACCCTCATTTTACAGTTGAAGAAACTGAAGCCTCTTAGTGAAGTATCTTACCTAAATCTTTACCCTACTTCAGTGTTCTTTCCTCTAGTCAAAACCGTATTATCTCTATCCATGTACGAGTAATTATAAACAGCGTTGTTCATAGGATTTGAAACAATGAATCCCAGACATGCATTTAAATTCTGATAAGAACAACCTGCTTCCATCAAGATATGCTTTATATTGAATTCCTTTCAATTCCCCCTATAGTTCAATACCTCTTGGTTCAACAATTACGTAAGTCATTCTGGCCATTCAGGCTGAATTCTGTACTGACCTCAGATACAGTGCTGCCCAAGTAACAACTTCAGCTCATCGTGACCATCTGTCCAATTCGGAGTTTTTCTAGTATAGGAGGGTATCTTCTTTGGAATTAGAGTCCACAAGTCTGGACAGATGCAGAAGGTGGATGTTGAAATAATTCAGCACATAACTAGTATCAGGTGACTGAACTACTATGACCTCAAACTATGACTATGAAAGAGGACCTCAGAATAGGCGCTTCTGAGGAAGAGCTTCAAGCTCCATAGAATCCTTTCAGGATGTGAGAAGCCCCAGAGTAGACAGATATCAGTCTGATGAGCAATTATGAGAAAAAGAAGTATAGTAAACCCTGGATACCCCCTTTCAAAACAGAAGCATTCTTTCTCCCAGATGCTGGGAGTGTGGGTGGCAGACAGCTTGTAGCTGAGTCCCCAGAGATGCCAACTGCTCTTAGATAAAGAAGGTTGGCTCACCCAGCGTCACACACAGCCCCTTCCTGGGGCTTCCCACCTCCAGTGCCCACTTGTTGTGGAGTAGAAAGGCCTAATCTCCTTGCTCCAATTCATAATAACTCTTTAAGTTCATTCGAGCATCCTTAAGGATTGTGTGTGCCTGCTTCACAGCCCAACCTCTCCCTCTGCTCAGTCCTGCTCCTGCACTCCCCCACAAGTGTTGATCCCCCAAACTCTCCCTGATGAATTCTTTGCACTTAAATCTCCAAATCAGCGTCTGTTTCCTGGGTGGCTCAACCAGTGAAAGGGGTGAGAGCAGGTCCCGTCAGAGGGTTGAAGAATAACTGCAACAGAGCCAAGGTGATGACAAATGGCAGTGTGTCAAGTCAGAACCACAAACTCTTACAGGCTTTGTGCTTCCGGTAGGAAAGTCACACGCTATCTCTGTGCCTTACATTGGACATGGAAGAGTAAACCGAAGAGTAAACCCACATTTCCCTGATTAATCTGACCCTGGCTGGACTCTAATGGTTGCATATTTTTCTGAGTGTGTTATGTCTCCCAGCTAGGAAGTTCTTTCCTGTAGTGCAGAAATTATGCCATATGGGCTGCCTCCCCATGGCATTATGGCTCAGGCAGAGCTCAATGAATACACACCCTTTGATTAATTCACTTGTCTAGTTTGCTGCACCCAATCTCCACAGCTGCAGAAAGACAAATTCCGCCTACTCTGAGACATACTAGTTTCTTTAAAAACCTCAGGAAATGAGGGCATTGGACTAGATGAGTTCAGAGAATCATTTCTTAGTGACATCTGCTATTGAGGCACCGCGAAGACTTAGCCTATGATAAATCATAGCATGTATACTTCATTATTTCGATTGAGTCACTCTTTGGAGTTTGGAAGAAAATGAGCACATCCGTTTTCCATATGAAATACATGGTTGGAGTGGAAGTGGGTGTGGGATGTGACCCAAATGGGGTCTCTGGCTTATGTCATTAGTTCCTGCAGTCCCACACCCGTCCTCTAATCTCAGATGATTCTTTTGTATGGTTAAGAGTAGAAAGCACATCACAAGTGTTGGGAAAAAATTGCTTCATGATCAAGTTAATCACAACTTTTGGACTGGTTTTGAGACTGGCGTCTGAGTTGCCATGGCAGTACAAAAGTAATGTTAGCATAGAGTAATCCAATGCTCAGGTAACAGCATTCTGAACTGAAGGACCACAGACCCTGGCCAAAAGACCTATTTATAAGGAAAGGATTGCGAGGCACACCGCAGCCATAATCTCCTGCTGACCAAAGAGCAAATTTATCAGATATTTTATGTTCATGTGCATGTGTGTGTGAAAATGAATGCCACTGTTTTTTTCTATTAGAAAGATTATGTTGTTGCTTTTATTAAAAATAGATTCATTTCATAGTAAAAAAAAAAAGAAAAATATTAAGAAGGAAGCAAAGAAACCTAGTTCTTCCACCCAGAAATAACCATTACTACCATTTAGTGGACATTCCATATATATTTGTGTGTGTTTGAAGTCCATTGAGTATCTCCAATAAAGAGTCCTTACACTGGTTAAAATAAAGGAATCCAGAGTACATGAAAGAGACATAATGAAGAGCTCTACTTAAAAATATATCTTTAGAGAATGATTCACTCCAGAACGATTTTACTTCTTAGTATATAAAATTTTTCTTTGGCCAGAGAGCCAGCTTTTTAAAAATTGTTGGGTACTTGAGATAATCCTGACATCAACTCCCATAATGCCATCCTAATACACAATTCAATGCAACAAATTTTAGCCAGGCCCCAAACTGTGTGCAAGGCCCTTGCTGATGCTGAATACACTTAGGTGTGTGTCCTCTCAGGTGCTTTCTCCTCTCTCCATCACAGGAGAGCTCCCTGCCCTGCAGATACTGAACTGAGTTTGAAACACATCGAAAGGGTCTCTGATATGTGAGCTTTTGCGCATGGCTTCTTTCATTTAGCGTAATGTTTTCAGGGTTCATCCATGTTAAAACATGTTTCAATACTTCTTTTAATGGCTGAATAATATTCCATCGTATGGTCACTGTGATTTTTAATATTAATTTCTGATTGAATGAGAATGATTCCATTTCAGCTAGGAATTTTTTGATTCCTTTTACTAATATCTCTAAAGAGAAGTAGAGGTCAGTGGTGTCAGGGCTGGGTAGGAGAGGGCAATGGGGAGTGATACTAACAGGTATGGAGTTTCCTTTTGGGGTGGTGAAAATGTTCTGGAACTAGATGATGGTGATGTTGCACGACACTGTGAATGGATTAAACATCAGAAATGGTCTTATGCCATGGCATTTTACCACCCACAGAGAAGCCAGAGCATCTGCTCAGGACCTGACACAGTCCATCCGCCTTTAGGAAGTAGTTTCCACTGTGTCACCTGCACTGAACTGGGCACTAGGAATACTCTCGGGCCATGCCGGCAGGTGATGATGGGACACTGGACATCATAAGAGCTTTCCCTTGATGCCTTCAATACATACATATGCATATCTTCCATCCTATCCAGGACAGGTGCAAGCCAATCAGGTTTAAGGACTATGATGACCACATATAAATAAAGTTAAATTAGCCCATGTTTCTATAGATTCCAGGGCATTTTGAAATAAATGTATCTCAATTTTAAGTTAGCTTTATTTTTATATTTCTATTTGTTTCCAGTCCTTTATCCTGGCATTTTTGGTGATTGATATTTAAAATATTGGCAGCCCACTGCCCCCCAAGAAAACATTTTATGTTCATTCTACTCAGACCTCTAATTAGTTCCCCTTAAGGTTCAGACGCATTTTCCTCTTTTAAGACTCTAGTATTTCTTTCTAATTAACAGATTTCATGAATCCAAATGTACTTTTTAAAATTTTAGTAACAGCATACTCTAGTTCCAAATACTTTGGCATCACTTTATGGTTCTTGGCATGGGAATAAATGGCATTCAAAGTTGCTAGAGAGGTGAAATTCATAATGAAACACCCAATAAAAGGTGTCTTTAAATGTTATATACTTGGATTCATTGGCAGAACATTCCTTATTGGCTTCTGGAATAAAGAGGGTGCTCTACCCAAGCAGGAGAACCTAGGGGAGGGCCAGAGAAAGAACACAACCACACAACCATTTGTCCCCAAACAGGGCCAGAGTCCCCTGATGCTGCACCCAGGCAGTGTCATGGCTTTCAGAGGACCAGAAATCTCCAAACTGTACTAATGCAAAATAGAAAGCACGGAACCACTTGTTTTTATTTTATTCATTTTTTCTTTTCTCTCTTTTTTTTCTTTTTTTTTTTAATGTTACATTCAAAAAATATGAGGTCCCCATATACCGCCCCCCCCACCCCTCTCACCCCACTCCTCCCATAACAACCTCCTCCATCATCATGGGACATTCATTGCACTTGGTGAACACATCTCTGAGCACTGCTGCACCACGTGGTCAATGGTCCACATTATAGTTTGCACTCCCCCCCAAGTTCACCCATTGGGCCATGGGAGGACATACAATGTCCAGTAACTGTCCCCACAGTACCACGCAGGACAACTCCAAGTCCTGAAAATGCCCCCACATCACATCTCTTCTTCGCATTCCCACTCTCAGCAGCTACCATGGCCACTTTCTCCGTCTCAGTGCTACATTTACTTCCATTACTAACCTCACATTAGTTCCAGAATAGAGTATCAGTAAGCCCACTCTAATCCATACTCTATTCCTCCATTCTGTGGACCCTGGGATGGTTATGTCCGCTCCACCTCTGTATCGAGAGGCTGCTTAGATTCAGAGCCATTTGTTTTAAATCGCCAAGCTGGTATAATACGGTGCTCATGGAAACGCTGGCCCTTTCTACCTCCTGAAACATCAAGGCTGTGGGTGAGAAGGGATAACATGGGAGCCGTGCTCGTGTCGGAGGACCCGCAGCTCTTTGCCGGACGGTCAGCTCCTTGTAGGCAGGGACACGTCTTCTGGCCTGCTGGTTCTGAGCCCCTGCTGTCAGGTGTCAGGCACTCTTCCTGACTCCCTGACCTCAGAAAGGCTCCTGCTCTGGGCCGTGATCTCCTCCTCTGCGATATGAGAATCTGAACAGTACCCCCCTTGCTAGGTTGCTAGAAAGCTGGAACAGTGCCTGGCACATGGAAATGCTCTGAGAGGGTGTTGTCACACTCATTCTTTGCACCCCAGCATTTAGGACAGGAGGCATTTATTAAGGTCTGTTGAACGCATGAATGTTCCCAATCCTGTCCAGCACAGGAACAAGTTTCCTTTCGAAGGAGTCCGCTCGTCAGCAAAGAGCGTGTATGACACCCGTGACTAACCAGCAGGTTAACGGCAACAGCGGGGTCGGCGCTCGGGCTCCATGGCCAACGTCACTGCAGTCCAGTCTGAAATGTTTTCTGCAAGAAAAAAGCGCCATTCCTGCTGAACAAATGAGCTTTTCCTCTCGACGGTAACGGGATGTTCACATTCCTGAGAAACCGCAGTCTTTCTGTTGGAGTACTTCCACATACACTCATCTCATTTTATCCTCGGAGAAACTGGCAGGAAGAGAGCCCTATCGCCCCAATCTCACCCGCAGTGACGAGGCACAGGAAGCACAGATGACTTATGCAAGGTCTCCAGGCTCAGAGCGCCTCATTGGCCTCTAGGAAGACTTAGTGCAGGTTAGAAAAAGTTATCCCCTGGGGCGGCCGCAAGCTGGGGCAGGGATGTGGGCTGGAGCTCAACAAGGGGGGCGGTGCAGAGCGCGAACTGGGCTGCCCTAGGACCCAGCGCCCCTGCCCCGAGTGCCTTGTCACCAAGAAAGAAGGAGTGTTCAGCTCACCCGGTTATTTCTCCCCCAAAATGGACAGTGGAGCCAGCATCCAAGAAAGACGGAGCCAAGTACGGACTTTCACTGTGATCCAACAGATCAGGCCAATGAAAATAGGCCATCGCCTTTTTCCTCTGAAAATTTCATTCAGAAATTGGGGTGAATGTGGAATCGAGCACTCCCACACCATGATGACTCTGCCCGTGCTGGGGCTGGATCAGTCAGACTAGTTGCTACCTGTCCCAGCTAAGGCAAAGCTACAACTTTCCATTTTTTAAAAAAAGTTATATTCGCAACTTTGGCAGTGACTTCAGCTCCTTCACCTTGTTAAAATGAAGCCCAGGGTAGTACAATGAACGTGGTGTAATTGCAGTATAATCCATATCACATAAACGCATAATGTAATTATATGAAGAATGAATTAAACCACTAATAAGAGGGTTTGCTCTCAAGCCCCGTGACTGCCAAGCTCTGAGGAATAAAGATCTCCATTTCTCTGATTATTCCTTCGCGTCCCTACAGCCTCAGCTATTGGAGAGTAAAGCCGGAGTAGATTCGTCTCAGATGTTCTTGCTAAACCTACGAGATGCCTTTGCTAAGTCTGTCCTCCCCAAGGCTTTCCCATTACTGTACTTGAAAAGAGAACGATGAAAAACAAATCCTCTTTCAAACCGGTAGAACGAGACCCTGAGTTTGACAGGAAGGATCCAAATTTATGAGTTACTTGTTTCGTGCTGGGACTCGAATTTAAGAAAGAAAGAAAAGAAGTCCTCTCCAAAAGGGACATTTAATGGTTATTTATAACCCTGCATCATCCCGGTCACCTGCCTGATCAAACACCACCTGTGGCTGCGTGAGTCCCACGTCTGTGAGGGCTGGAGCGCGGGAGGACGGGCTAATCCGGGATTAGGGGCCTGGAGACACTCCATCGGCTTGTGAACCAACCAACAGAGTCCTGCCCTCTCCAACTTAAAAGACTGGGGCGCATCAAGGCTCTTTTTGTTGTCGCCGTCGTCAGGTTTTCTTCATAAGCTGCCTCCTGAGGCTCTCAGGGTGTGAACCCTCACGGGAGTCCAAACTGCGCCCGTTGTGCCTGGGAGTTAAGTATCTGTGTAACTGGCTTGGTGTTGAAAGGGGGCGAGGCGCTAACATGCATCTGCTGGAAAGAAATGGTTCCAAAAGTCTTCAAAGGCTGTTGGCTGGAGAGGTGCCTGGCACGGGTTAGAGAACCCTCTGCCTCCTCAGCCCTCTGAGGGCAACAGACCCACTCTGCGAGGTCACCCTTGTTACGTTTCCTGGGAAAGGGAGGAGGACGAGGGGTGGTAGATTCTTGCCAACCCCAGGCCTTGTAAAGGCTTTCTGCATGGCACAAGTCCGCCTTGCACTGGCCCTGGCATCCCTTCCTGGTTTACCCACTTACCCTCTCCCCTCCCAGCCCTCGTCAGCCTCAGGAAGTGAGGGCCAAACACACTTCAGTGGCAAAACTGTGCCTGCATTTTTTTTTTAAGATTCATTTATTTCTCCCCCCTCCCTCCATTGTCTGCTCTCTGTGGCCATTTGCTTGTGTTCTTCTGGGTCTGTTAGTAATTCTCATTAGACAGCTCCAGGAATTGATCCTGGCACCTTCCAGAGTGGGAGAGAGGTAGTCATTCTCTTGTGCCACCTCCGCTCCCTGGTCTGCTGTGTCTCTTATTGTCTCTCCTCTGTGTCTCTTTTTGTTGTGTCATCTTGCTGCATCAGCTTTCCACATGGGCCAGCACTCCCTGCACAGGGCAGCCCTCCGGGCAGCACTCCACGTGGGCTGGCCCTCCACGTCGGCCAGCTCACTGCGTGGGGTATCGAACCCTGGACCTCCTATATGGTAGATGGGAGCCCAATTGCTTGAGCCACATCTGCTTCCCTGTGCCTGCATTTGCTTCTCTGTGACCTGTCATGCAGTTCTGTGGGCGAGCATAAGAAGCATTTTTGGACAGAAGAACGTTGCTGCTGCTGATTATTTACAATGGCAAACAGGCTGTTCTTTTCAATACACTCCAGCCGTCTTCCTGAAGTGAGTTTCTGAAAAGTATTCACTGGAGGGTTAGTGCTGAGCCAATGCTGACATTTTTCTTCCCCTTCGACTCTTCCTTTTTGGCTACACTCACAGCTGTGGGGAAGAGGCTGCTTGTTTTATTTGTGGACCCCCAGAACATGTGTGTAACATCTCCATAGCAACCACCAGCTGGGCTCAGGGTGGGTCTCAGGGAGCCATTCGAAGAGAACAATTCAAGGCAAGCACTTTGTCCCACAGGGGTGGCCTGGTGCCTTCCAAAGCATCCCGGTCACTGGAGGTGAAGGTGGCTGCCACCCGTGAATACCCTCTTCTTGGAGTGTCTAAGCAGATTTAGACCAAAACAAGGGAGCGGAAGGCGGGATCTTTGTATCACTGTGGGAAAAAGAAATGCTATGCACCTGTCCCATTTGGAACTTGACTAATATTGTAGTCATCTACCTTCAATGTAAGGTCTGGACTGACCCAGGGTCCAGGGAGCAGCCAAAAACCATTTGTGAAAAGTCATCTTAGCAAAAAGAAATCTAAGTAGGTAAACACTGTGGTTTACTAATACAGTGGGATGCTATTGAGCTATAAAACGGATGTTCAGTGTAAAAAGCCAAAAACAAAAGAATACATGCTATATAATTCCATTTACAAGGAGATCTGAAATGGGCAAAATTAATCGGTAGTGGTAGAAATTAGATCAGTGACTGCCAGGAATGGGGGTAAATTGATGGCAGAGGGGCACAAGAAAACTTTCTAGAGAGAGAGAAATGTTCTGTATCATGACTGGAGGTGCTTACGTGGGTGTGTACATTGTCAAAGTCAGTTACATTTTAAATGCGTGACTTTTACTGTGAGTCAATTATACCTCAATAAAACTGATTCTTTTTAAAAATGTAGTCTCAGCAATAAGGATATAAAAATATGCTCCAGAACAATAGCTCCAAAAGGCTCTTAGGAGGCAGGCAGGCTCTGAGAGCATTGCGTTCATCTTTTGGAACGATTTCGCCCTTGGATGTGCCTGCCCGCGTCTGGGCCATCACACCTGTTACACGTCACGTATTGTGATATGTCAAAGCAGAGCTTCCTCGTGGCCTCTTATTTTGCACGTAATTTCACAATCCCGTGGTGTGACAAGGCTACTCGATTCTTGGTACAGAAGATGGATAGAGACTCTGACTGCCTCCGGCCTCCTCCTCCCTCTCAGGCATAACCCGAGAGTGGGCTGCTTGGAGAGCCAAGAACGGGAGCCAGGCTGCACGTGGCTTCCTCTCCACACTGAGCGTCCTG
The DNA here is from genome assembly GCF_030445035.2 of Dasypus novemcinctus. Classification (NCBI taxonomy): domain Eukaryota; kingdom Metazoa; phylum Chordata; class Mammalia; order Cingulata; family Dasypodidae; genus Dasypus; species Dasypus novemcinctus. Next base: position 15,224,261 of record NC_080689.1, on the reverse strand, counting down.
CTTCCGTTTAGGGCTTGAGAGGATTTCAAAGAGAGGCGTCGAGTGATAGGGGGCCTTGGGTGGTGGGGATAGGGAGTGAGGGTGTAGGGCTTAAGGTACAGGCAAGAGGGGAGGGGAGGAAGGGAGGGTGCAGCCCTTCAGGTGTCAGGCATGGAAGACTTGCACAGCCTTTGCCTGCCTCCCACATGCCCTCGACCCGCCTTCCCTTGCAGACCAAAACCCAGAGGGGCCGACAGCTGTCTCAGGAAGCCGGCTCTGGAATGCCCGCCCCCCAGCCTCCACCACCCATGGCGGTGACCATTTAAACCCCCATAGCAACAGCTCTCCTCCAGGAGCACCTACCTCCCTGAGAGCCCTGCAGGGAGTCAGACAACAAGAGTAATAATTTTAGAGCCTCCTTGCTTCCTTGCTTGCAGCTTTGTAGGTAATTTAGAATCTATTGATCCCCATGCCAATAAATGGCTTATCTCCTTAAACTCCTTTTCCTTAAAGAATATCTTTACCATCCAATTAATGTCTTTCATTTGGCTGACAAGATTTGGAATTCTAATGGTGCGTCTTAGAGTAATTGTTTACTATGTTCTTGTTTTGGTTCTGCTATTAAGCAGGATTAATGTGATTGAGATACTTTCACACAGCAAGCCTCATAATATAGTATAAATATTTTTAGGTGCCAGTTTATTGTTCTCTAGTGGACTCCAGATGCAAGACAAATGGCTGCGTTTGGGTATGACAGGGTGGACAGAAAGTATTGCTTTTCAGTCTTCTCTGGGCTGAGGAGAGCAAAGAAACAAGGACAATGAGTCAAGGGGAAAACCAGTGCCGTACCCCCTGGGCAGAAAACAAGAGTTCTTGATTTCATCAGAACGCAATTTAGGAAATAATTCATTTTTGTCTCTGGCTAAAAGAGGGGGATAGAGCAATGATCCTGAAGTAGTCCAAATGCTCCATGCCCTACCTCTCTTAGCCCATGCACTTCTCTCTCCTGATCTCTCTACTTTTCCTTTGGGCTTCCTCTTTTCTCCCTAGATAACTCCTGGCCATCCTTCATTCTCTTTCTCTGGGACAGTTTTTCTGACCTGATTTTCCTGAAACATGACACATACCCATGTGCTCCCACCTCATCCAATACTTATTCTCCCCTTTTCTGGTACTTATCCCACTGTGTTGTGTTTGACCTTCTCATGGTCTCCACTAAACTGTGAGGCACCTCCAGGGCAGTGACAGTGTGGTTTTGTTTGGTTTTCAACCTGGTTCAGATTAGGTGCTCAATAAATAATGCATAAATGGAAGGATGGATGAAAGGATGGATGGATGGATGGATGGATGGTGGATGGAAAACATGTGAAGTCCTGGAGAAGGGTGTCTGTCATATCTCAACAAACACCCACAAATCATTTCATCTTTATATATTTATGTGTCCTAGAAAAGCTTGCATTTTGAAATTTAAAGCAATGGATTTTAGTTACAATCACCTACCTGATTTCACCCTGAAAATGCTTGCCCTCAATTTCGATAAGGCAATACAAGTAGAGATTTTTTTTCAAATCTTCTCCAGTCTCATCACTTCTACAAGATCCTTTCAGCTCTGAAGCATTAAATGACACAGAAATGGAAAGAACACATAGCTTTACACCAGTAGATTTGGATATGGATAATTGTTCTTCCTTTGAAATTTCTAGATGGATTTTTGCTAATCACGCTATTTTCACAACCAAGCCTTCCAGATAGTCATAGCATCCAAACACCACATTCTCTTCTAAATGTAGGAGAGAGCTTCCCTCCTCCTTTGGGCTCCAGCTCCAGAGTATATTATTGCACAAATGCACATGTACCTGCTTAATAATGTAATTAGTATTCTGAGAAGCCCAAACCTGGTCTGACAAACAGTAATGATAATTTTGGTGTTTAGGGCATGCTTTTATGCTAAGGCTGTCTATAGCACTTCAGAAACAATTGGGAAATAAAGACTGAGAGGAAAAATTGAAAGGTGAGATGGGAACAGAAATTCCCACATCCTCCTTTCTCTTCTACTGCCTCTATGGAGCCTGCTGCTGAAGAGCTAGCGATTCTTACAGAATTCTAAATAGTTTAACATGGTGTTTGTATTAGTAGTGAACCTTCATCGGAAATCCTAGAAGTATCAAAAGTAAATAAATATTTCATGTACTATATCTATTATATATGTGCAACTATAACTGTTTTCTTAATATTTAGATTAAGACTAGGAAATGGAACTTGGGAACTTTCTACTCAAGTCACCCAAGTCTTTCTCAGCCTGACCTCTGCTTCTCTGAGCTGGTTCCTCCTCTGTGTGACTCTGTCTGTGATTTGCTGGCAGAGCTGGTGGGTTCACTCCCATCCTGTCCACTCAGTGACTCCACAGCCAGCTCTCCGCCCACCCCTCTTGGATGTGCTCCCTGCTTCCCGCTCATCACCCCCCACCTACCCCTGCAACTCTGGGAAAATAAAAGTAGCTATGCCTAAATAAAAGTAGCTATGCCTATTTTTATTTGAGAACCCATCAAACCTCTATGCGACCAACCCTTTTAAAGCACAGCAGGTATCAAACAAAGAAGCATCTTATGGTGAAAGCCCCCAAATGCCTTTCTCCCAGTGTACGGCACCACAGGTGGTTGTAAGAAGCAAAGGCTGGAGTCCTAGAATGGTCCCGAGAATAAACTAGAGTGGGTGCTTCTGCCACCAGATATCACCTCAGCAAAACACCCTCCACATAGAAGGCGAGATCTTGGAACTTATGCATCACCCCCTGACACATACGTATATGTATAGATAGAAAGAAAGAGGGAGGGAAGGAGGGAGTGGAAAGAAGATATAACAAGATATAACATATCATGTCTTATATAATTTCAATCAAAAATATATCCTTGAGAGAATGGACGGATACCACCTGCCACCCTTGAAATGTGAATGGAAAGTCAACTTACCTGCCACAACCCTGAAATCTTTACCAGGGAGTTTCTCAGTGCAATGATAAAGGATGGAGATTGCTATTTTAAGACCTGTATGTGATGTTATTTAAAGATCTAAGATACTCCAAATATACTCACTGTCAGGCATCTCTGAAAATCCACTTGGTCTTCTTTGAGCCTTCATTTCTAGCCCCGTTGAGCCTTTTGATCTATGCAGAATTATTGTTACATATAAATATATATAGTTATAACTGGACTTTGTCAAAAAGCAAATTAAGATTAAGAATTGGAAGTTGTCATTTAAAACAGCCTTCTAATAAAGTTTCAAAGCCTCATCTGCCCCAACCAGCAGACTGGCTGGGAGCAGAACCAGCTATATAATTTGTGGGGTCCAGTGCAAAATGAAAATACGGGGCCCCTTTTCAAAACACATTAAGAATTTCAAGATGGCAGCATGAAACCAAGCGGGTCCCACCCCAGGGCTGCAAGAGACGGTCCTCCAGGAATTCCATCCCTGTTCTTCCTAGTCCTACAATGAAACAGAATTGATGAGAACAACAGTGAAAAGAGAATGGAATAATCTCTTCCCAATCTCACATTAATTAGCATCATCCTGCTGAGAATGGGGAGGCTTCCCAAGCCATAAATCACATCAAATGGAAGTACATTCAGCTGCTCTGATAATGAGCTCCACAGGCTCCCGGAGGCTGAACGAAAGTCTGTCTGTGCTGGTGGGACATCAGAGGCCTTCTGGGGAGTCCGGGGAGCCTGCTGATGTAGGGAGCAGGCCACCAGCAGCCTCCCTTCCGGGGCATCCCTCTGTGGAAGAAGGAGGGCGAGAGGCCTGGGAGGGGTTGGGCGGTCCTGGGGTGGGCATAAGTTCACGTCTGCCTCCTCCAGAGCAGAGCAGGGGCCTGAGGAACAGACGAGACCCACCACAGCCTCTTCGCCTCCCTGAAGATGAGCAGCAGCCATGTTCCTCTCGCCACTGCCAGGTCCCTGGAGATGCGGGCACCCCGAGAGCAGAGCTGTGCGCTCCCATCCCTGGTGCCCAGGGGCCTCCGTTTCCCATCGCCACAGCTGGAGCAGGCCGCAGGAGCCCAGTGAGTAGCGCGGGCTTCTGAGCGCCCCCCGGGACCAGGCCGCCACGTGGGAGGCGTGGGAAGAGGCAGCGGAAAGAGGGCGTCCAACCTCCTCATTCAGAAAGGCAACTCCAGAGCTTTACTCCTGCAAAGGCTCCCCAGAGCCACGTTGCCTCAGCCTCGTCCCGCAGGGTCGGATAGGCCAACTCTAAGGTGTAGCTTAAACCTTCCCTCCCCAGGGAGGGTAAACTTTTGAGGGAGAGGTGGCACCTTCACATTCAAGGGTGGTAAAATGGAGTCAAGGGGTGGCCTAACAGGCTGGCATATCTGGAGCCCACCGGTGGTGGACTTCCCGCTATACGAGGCGATGACTACCCCTGTTCACAGGAAACTTTCCATGGTGTAACTAGTAAGGAGGACAGCCATGCTTCCTGTGAGGAGACAAGTCGCTGTTGGTGTGCAAAACCAGCACTCTGAAGGCAAATCTGATGGTACAGCCACACCTCTGAGGGCAAAGGTCATTCCCGAAGCAACCTGTGCAGGGCAGAAAACTGGACCCAAGGGAGAGGGCCTTAGAGGTACAGGAAATGGGCCTCAACAGCTGTATAATTGTGTGCCCAATGTCTGTCTCACTGTCAGACTAAAGATCCAGTCAGGCAGGGACTTTGTCTGTCTTGTCACCATCTCAAGGGTCTATAAGGCACAGTAGCAGCTCCACAAATACTTATTGCGTAATTGATGAATGAATGAATGAATGAACAAACAAAATTGAAGGGCCTGAGATCTAGCACAGGGTACTAGCTGGGGTAACCCTGAATATGGCATTTGTTCCTTGGGAGAGGACCAGGATTTAAGGCAGGCAGGCTTTCTCATGGGGTTCACCGGTGGAATTACACAGGGCTCCCAGGCCCTAGAAAGCAAGGTGTTCCAAGGAGGTCATCTAGACCAGCACATCTCAAACAGTAATGTGCATTCAGCTCAGCTAGGATCTTGTTCAAGGGCAGAGTCTACTGCAGCAGGTCTGGGGTTCCTGAGATTCTGCCTTTCTAACAATCTTCCAGGCAATGCTAAGGCTGCTGCTCCAGAAACCACACTTAGAGTGGAAGCCTCTGCTGGTGCCGGTTCTTGCTTGGTTCATCTTCTGATTTTGCCTTTATTTCAACTTGGTCTGAATACACAGACTAATCTCAGCCTTGAGGAAAAGGTCAAGTCTGCCCTTGGCCAGTGCCTAAGGGAAAGGGAGCTGCCTCCTCTGCTCCTCCCACCCCTCCCCTCCACCCCCACCTTGGGGTCCCGTGCAAAGGGCTGTGAGCTAGAAACAACCCAAGGTTGGCTGCCACCCCTCCTCCCACTGCAAACTTTGGGGTCCTGGAGTATAATTTTCATTAAGGTATAACATCATCTACCTCAGATGTGTTTAACAGCTGTCCAAGCTCCCAAGCAAGGCTATTGCTTATAATTCCCACACATGTATGTGCAAGATTGTTCAACTCTTCAAGTGGTTAATCGATGGGTTAGAAATATCACAGGCAGCCTCCGAGAAAGCCTTTGGCAAAGCAGGGTGCAATGTCACGGGAAGACAGCTTAAGGTTGTGGTCAGAGTGGCAGGGCGTAGGGGTCCCCTGATGACGATCACGCCTAGAGCTACCAAGTTCCAATCTTGACTGTCCGGAGCCTGTGACCAATTAGAACATAGAGAGCCTAGTATCTGTCTTCACCTCCTAGGAATCAATTATAAGTAAAAATGCTTTCAAAACCGTCAAATACACTAAAAAGGGGTGATGCTATTTCTAGCCTACTAGTGTAGGTATTTTCACAGTAACTCTGATGCTGAAGAAAGCCAAACTGTCTCCTGCTGACAGCACGGCTGAGTTGCTGCCACGTGGCAATTGCCTTGACCTCTGGCTTCCTGAGGACAATGACACCTTGCAAATCCCTTGTCAACTCAGGATCTCTTTGACTCCTCACAGCACTCTCCCAGTTGGAGAGGGGACAGGAGCACACTATGGGTCTTCATAGAGGGAGTATGCCAAGCCGCCTCTCGAGAGGTGGGTGGGTCCCGGAGCAGGGTGAGAAGGCGAAAACCTCCTGACACCAACTCCAAAGGAGCCACAGCCTGAAGGTCTTTTCGTTCCCTTTGTTTTGTTGCTGTTATTTTTTAAAGGTTTTGTTTTATTTATTTCTCCCCACACACACACCCCATCCCCCCATTGTCTGCTCTCTGTCCACTTGCTGTGTGTTCTGTGTCTGCTTGTATTCTCATTAGGCTGCTTTGGGAACCAATCCTGGGACCTTCCGGAGTGGGAGAGAGGCGATTACTCTCTTGTGCCACCTCAGACCCCCTGTTCTGCTACATCTTCTTCTTTTCTCTCCTCTATATTTCTTGTTGCATCATCTTGCTGCGCCAGCTCTCAGCGTTGGCTGGCATCCTATGCGGGGCAGCTTTCCCGTGCAAGGTAGCATTCCCACACAGGGCAGTTCTGCACGGGCCGCATTCCCACATGGGCCAGCACTCCACATGGGCCAGCTTGCCTCACAGGCCATCTTGCCCTCACCAAGAGGCCCTGGGCTTCAAAGCCTGGACCTACTATGTGGTAGACGGGAGCCCAATTGCTTGAGCCACATCCATTTCCTTTTTCATTCCCTTTGAATACAATGATGTTTATTCTAAGTCCTAGGTGGCCAGGAGTTCACTCATTCAACAGACACAGTAGCAATGTGTTCAGGGCAGGCTCTGGGGCAAAATTGCATGTTGGGTTTTTTTTAATAAATTTTATTTTTTATTCCCTTCCCCTGCTTATTTTTGCTTGTGCTCACTGTCTGCTCTCTGTGTCCATTCGCTGTGTGTTCTTGTCTTCTCTTCTCGTCTCTCTCTTTAGGAGGTACCTGGAACCAATCCCTGGACCTCTGGTGTGGGAGAGAGGCACTTAATTGTTTGAGGCACCTCAGCTCCCTGGTCTACTGTGTCTCCCACTGTCTCTCCTCTGTGTCTCCCTTTGTTGAGTTATCTTGTTGTGCCAGCTCCCTGTGGCACAGGCCACCAGCTCTCTGCAGCATGGGCCGCCAGCTCTCTGCAGTGTGGGCCAGCTTGCCTTCACCAGGAGGCCCCGGGAATCGAATCTGGGGACTGCCATATGGTAGACGGGAGCCCAATTGCTCGAGCAAATCCGCTTCCCTGCATGTTTTTTTGGTTGTCATTTGTTTTGGCTTTTTTTTCAGGAGGTACCAAGGATTGAGATCTAACCCAGGGCCTCGTACACGGGAAGCAGGCGCTCACCCACTGCGCTTCCTCTGCTCCCCTGCATGGGCTTGACTCCCGGCTCTGCCACACTGGCTGTGCAACCCTGGGAGAGTAGGTAGCTTCTTGGTGCCCTGGTCCTACATGGGTAGAGTGGAGCTCTCGGAGCCCACCTCACTCAGGTGGGATGAGGATTAGATGACTTACCAAACACCAAGGTGCTTAGAGCAATACCTGGGAGATACTGAGCACTCAGGAAACGTTAGTGAGGATGAAAATGCACTGGGCACCTACCACGTACCAGGCACTGCCAACGAAATGGAGACAAAGAGGAGAAAACGTGGCTGGTGTCCTCGGGGAGAGTGTCGACCCAGGGCGGCCCACGGTGGCAGGTTAGTGCACTCCATGATATGGCGTCGGTGCGCCCCATCCAAAGCCCGGCTCCCCATTCAGACTCAGAGGCAGACTCAGTGCCACATGGACTCGGGCTGTATGTGCCTCCAAGGGCCTCCAGGTTCCAAGCCACAAGGTCCTGTGGGCAGGGACCCCAAGCAGCAGTGAATCCTCTTGCTTTGTGCAGGCGCCATGCCACATGGAGTGGATTTTAACGGATGTCTGTTGCTGCCTTGAGGCCTCAGGGAGAGCAGATTTCCTGACCGCAGGTCCAACTACATATTGTGGGCCTAGGTGTGTTTTGAATTCTTTATCCTGATTGATTCTCGATCTCTATAAACTTGAAAGAAAAGCTTTACACATTAGGAGGTGGTATGGTTCCTAGGGTGGTGGTTTGTTTGTTTTTTAAACAAATCAATTTTATTGATACATAATAATAAAGCACACAATTCATCCAAAGTGTGCCATCAGTGGCATTGGGTATAATCACGTAGCTGGGCATTCATCACCCCAATCATCATTAGAGCATGTTCATTATTTCAATAATAGTAATAATAAACAAAGAGCAAACAAACAAGAAAATTCTTCACTCTCAGTCCTCTTTGCTTCACCTGCTGTGCATAGCTGCTATTTCTGGCTATTCTTGCACAGTTATTTATTTATTAAGCAGTTTTATTGAGACATAGTCATATACCATTCCATCTATCCAAAGTATATTATCAGTGGCTTTTAGTATAATCACTATGCTATGTTTTCATCACCAGAAAAATTTTAGAACAATTTCATTACTCCAAAAAGAAAAACTCCACATCCCTTAGCAGTCCTTTCCCATCCTACATAACCACAAGTGTAGCTTCAACTTTATACATCAATTTACATTTACATTTTATATAAATGGAAACATACAATATATAGTGCTTTGTGTTTGCTTTCTTTCACTTAGCATAATGTTTTTGTCTGATATTTGCATCTTGTAGTGTTAACATATATTTATTCAATTTAAAAGAAAAACCATATAAGCAATTTTACCCATGCAGTTTTAGTGCTATACAGTTCCATGTTATATTTTTTATCTTTCCTTTTAGTAATACACATGACCTTAGATCTTTCCTTTAGACCCCTTTCATACCCACATAATAGTACTGCTAGTTAGACATTATGTTGGGCTTTTACCTTTTCTATTCATTTCCAAAGATTAACACACATCCTTCTCAGTGCCGCTATGAACTAAATATACAGTGTAAGCTCGTGGAGTTAATGACTTGAATATGGGTCATGAGAAAATAGAAAGAGGGTAGAGAAAGGAAAGCTGAGGGTTAATCTGTGCAGAATTGGGAAAAAGGACGTGTGTTCCTGGGTGGTTGAAGGCAACTCTGTCTTGCTTTTCTTCCTCAGCTCTAGCTTTGAGAGGGCTGTGGGAGGACAAGAAAGAGAGGGCCACGCACGCCCCCAGAAGCCCCTGGGGTCTGCTCTCTCCCTGGACCCAGGTTTTGAGGGTCGGACTGTTGGCTTTGGTTAATGACCTGCCCTAGAGCGATGACGGTCACCGTGCCTGAAATGGTCACTGCCAGAGGACAAGACTGGGTCTGAGAGGCTGATGCCCCAAGGAGAGGCCAAGTCTGGGGACATTCAATCCCGCCCCCCCCTTTCCAGGGACCCTTGGGCAGGGTCAGTGACACCTACTGAGATCCTAGGAAGGCACAAGAACAAAACACATCAGGAATTCTACCAGGATAAGTCTCCCCAAATGTGGCCTACGACCCCAGTCTATTGTCCCGCTGATCCTTGATTTAGAGCTAACTATAATATATAAGAAAAGAACAAAAACAAAAAAAAAAGAAAGAAATGCAGCGATTAAGAGCAAGGGCTGCCTCAAATCCTGGGCAAGTTATTTAGCCTCTTTTTTTTTTTTTTAAGATTTATTTATTTTATTTATTTCTCTCCTCTTCCCTCCCCCCCACCCCAGTTGTCTGTTCTCTGTGTCTATTTGCTGCGACTTCTTTGTCCGCTTTTGTTGTTGTCAGCGGCACGGGAATCTGTGTTTCTTTTTGTTGCGTCATCTTGTGTCAGCTCTCTATGTGTGCGGCACCATTCCTGGGCGGGCTGCACTTTTTTTGCGCTGGGTGGCTCTCCTTACGGATCGCACCCTTGTGAGTGGGGCTCCCTGCGCAGGGGACACCCCTGCGTGGCAGGGCACTCCTTGCGCGCATCAGCACTGTGCATGGCCAGCTCCACACTGGTCAGGGAGGCCCGGGGTTTGAACCGCGGACCTCCCATATGGTAGACGGACGCCCTAACCACTGGGCCAAGTCCACTTCCCTTATTTAGCCTCTCGATGCCTCAGTTTCCTTGTCTGTAAAATGAAGATACATATAGGGCCTGCCCCAGAGGGTGTGGTGAGGATTCAAGAAGCGCAGGGCCTGAGAAGCGGCCAGAGCACAGTATTCCCATCGTGTTGCTATTCGGGGTGGAAATAGTGTTGGGGCACGAAAGACCAAAGAGCAGAGAAGGGGAGAAGCAGCAGTGATCTGGAGCAGGGCTTGGGAAACGTTTCTGTAAAGGGCCAGAGAGTAAACCTCGGATGCAGCTCCTCAACTCTGCCATCATGTCAGGAGCGTGGTCATGGGCAACAGGGAAGCAAACGGGCCTGGCTCTGCCCCAAACGGCTTTATTTACAAAACCAGGTGGCATGCTGCGCGGCCTCAAGCCTCTGGCCCCGAGCCTTCCCCACGCAGGGGCCTCTGCGCAGGAAGCCGCCTTCCTGTCAGGGGACGGACAGGACATTTTGACGCCTCCCCCGTTTCCTCATCATTCTCCTAAATCCTGGGGGTTTGGGGTTCCGGGTTCAGAAGGTGCCCAGGCTGGAGAGCACATCCACTCAGCACCTTAGGAATCGCCCCCCTGGCGGGGAGGAGGCCGAACTGGATTTGCCATGGTTCTTAGCACATGCCCCATGTAAAAAGAAACATGAGGTAGTGGTTGGGAGCAAATCCTGCCCCAACTCCTCGGGGCTGAGACGGCCTCCTGGAGGCTGCAGAGCGGCAGCGCAGCCTTCCCGGCCTGCCTCGGGGCCAGAGCCGCATTTGGTGAAGGCCAGGCAGGGAAATGGAATCCAAACCAGAGAGCCAGCTGCTTCTCCCCTCGCCAGGCCCACTGACCTCCACAGAGCATGGGTCATCATAATAGCCACAAAAAAGTTTTTTTAAAATCCAAAGCCACAGACTTTTTGGTTTGCTTTGTGCATTAGTTTATTTCTATTTTTTCGGCTCCGGGGGCCCACCCGGGAACCTTTTTAACCAGCCTCTAGATAAATGCTCCCGGTTTACACTAAGGCAAGGCAGCCCCGCCCTGCCCGGGACTTACTGGGAAGCCCTCCCAGGCTCGCCTATAATTAGAAGACAATTAAATTAGAAACCATTCCGATTGTTCTTGGAAGGCCTCCAGCGCCACAGGCTCTCTTCTCAGCCCGGAAAGCTGACTCAGTGGGAACCCATCTCTGCGAACCCCACATCTTGGAGCAAAGTCCAGGGCCTGAGCAGCCAAGGGGCGGGGTCCTAGCATCCCTTTCCGGCCTCAGCTTTCAGGGCACCCCCCGCCCCCCCATCTGGGGAGTCTGCAGGTTGGACATCCCTCTGCCTCCCTCACTGCCTGCTCCAGCTTGCTCCGTTGCTAGAAGGAAAACACCCAGTGAGTTCACCACTGGGGTGGCTGGGTGCTTTCATCTCGCCGTATTCTGTTTAGTGTTTTTCAAAGGCAAACTTGGGGGCTCAGTTAATTGAGTAGTGAATTGCAAGGCCGTGTGCTAGAAAGTAGAAAAAGACAGTGTTAGCACCTTACCAAGAGATTCAAAAAATTAGGGCGAAGGCCACGTGATGTCATTCACGGAGTAAAAGCCACCTCCAAGCTAGGGGACAACTGGGAGAGCCAGGCCCCCCCGGGAGAGAGCCAGGCCGCTGGGACCCTCCCTGCTCTTCCCAGGGTTTCCTCCTGGGACAGACCCCCTGGGATGTCCTCGCTCAGCCTCTGGAATCCCCACCCCTGCGGTCATCCTCCCAGCCTGTTCTACAGCAGTCAGAGAGATGTGTTTGTTCCCAAAGTGAAGGTGTCTTTTTTCTCTTTCTCCTTGTTTTCAAACTCATTCTAGCCATTCAGACAATACGGCGCTGTCCGGAAGGAAAAGGGGATGTGCCCCTCACTCCTCCCTCGAGCCTCTATCACCTCCGCCCTGGGTCACCCCTGCCCAAAAGTCTTGGCAGGAATTTTAGCGACATCGCTCCAGACCCATCTCCATGCAGCTTGTAAGTTAGAAACCTATAGGAACACAAGCAGGCAATCGTTCTTGCGCACGATTCAATGCGCTGCCTTCTCTGCTACTCCACAGCGACTTGCGGACGGGTTTCCTCCTCAGGTTACGAAGAGTCCCTGTTGGTCCCCCGCTGAACCATGCTCCACTGGACTTTTGGTTTGCTTCTTGTATTGTTGTGGCAGTTACCCGTAAGCTTCCTAGCGAAGGCTCCTCCTGGGTGTTGTCTAACCTCTTCTGGAAAGCGTGAGGCCTCCTGTCGCACAGAGGCGGTGGCCTCCTGGGGAAGCCAGGCCCGGGGGCTCTGTGAAGGCTACAGAAGCCAGACGCCGCTGGGAATGTGAAGCTCTTCAAATAGTGCCCCTCACTTCTCCTGCGTCTATATTCTCTCTTCAAAAGTTTCACTGTCAGGTGTTGGAGTCCTGGGGGATGTGGACAAGAATATGACCAGGCTCTCCTCAGCAGCCTCGCCGACCCCGCCCCACAACCGACCTTCCAGTCAGCTCTGGACTGCTGCTCGGCCGACTTACACAGCCTCCCCGCTTCATCCAATGGCACTTCATTTCCAATAAATGATCTTTTGGCTGCTTTTCTCCCTAATGCTTTTAGGATGTTGTAGGGACAAGTTTCAGGGCTTTTCTCCTTTAAAAAAAAAAAGATTTCCAATTCACCGTGGCCTTGTCCTTCGAGCTTCCCTATACAGTATTCTCTCATACGGCGTTGGGAATTTTTGGTTTTCATGATCAAACGTGGCTCACTGGGGACAAGAGGATTCAAGGTGTGAAAGGTTTTAATGGATTTACCAAGGCCAAGTTTGACGTCTGATCAGAGTCAGCAGTTGATTCTAGAAGTTTCCTCACAGAACCCAGCCTTTGAAAGAGAGCATGTTGTTTTGTCACTAATGTTTTGTCACCCCAGTATCAAAGCAAGGCAACAGTGAATTGTGGCGATTGGGAGGGGGTAAGGTGCTCACAGCACACCATCTCTCTTTCCACAGCCAGGCCTCTAACCAGACCCCCAACATAAAACTTTTGAGCTGGAAATACAGGTCTCCCATTCTGAAAGTGGGAAAGTGAAGAAGTAGCTCCTCCTCCTGCTCAGTATTGCTTTAATGTAGTCGCTGCTGAAAGCAACAGAACACCTGGCTGTTTGCCATCCAGCTACCAGGCTGGGCGATCATGGGCAAATCACTTAATCTCTCTGGGCTTCATTTGTCTCACCTGTAAAATTAAACAACTGGACTCCTACATTCTATTACTTACTTTATTGCACGGCCCATTCTTCACATAGAGCGTTTCGAGGCTCCTCATAGCAAATCTTACCGTGGGACTGGGAGAACAGAAGGTAAACGGAGGAGTGAACCCGAAGCTTATTCTTGGCCGCCGTGCCAGGAGTCCTGTTGTTGCCCAGGAGCCTCCCTCATGCCCCGGACCCCACCGATGCCCCCACACCCCTTTAGGAACGGAGCCTGAGGCACACCTGCTGTGTGGAGCCTGTGGAAGGCCTGCTGTCTTCAGAGCTCTCTGAGCACATCAGCCATTAGTCACAGCGCGCGGGCGGCACGCTCGGCCTCCAGTGCGCTCTGCTCTGGCGCCTCTTCTCAGGCTCTTTCCCACGAATGGGTGAGATGCAGGGTGAGGGCCGTGCGGGAGCCCAGGGTGCACGGGACTGGGATTCAGCTTAAATTGCCCTTTTCGTCTAGGATGTGTTTGTTTCCTCGCTCTGTTTGGGAAGAGGTACATACTATCCTCTGGGTCCCCCCTGAGAGAGCCACCCTTTCTCTGAAGGCAGCTGGACTGGAGGACTTCGGCGGTCAAGGGGGGCGGTGGCCATCCACCACGTGGCACCACGGGGCGCTCACGGGTGGGGCGGGAGCCAGCTCCCGGAAGGCCGTGCCACGCCGGGCGCTCAGGCAGAGCTGAGGAAGTGTGTCTTTTCAGGTGGGGCGCCGGGCAAGGATGACCCACGGCAGGGGCTGGAAGTGCAGCCGCTGGCTCCCTGTCCTGGTGGTAAGTGCCCACGCGCTCAGCCGCCGCAGTGCCTGCTGCCCGGCCCCGGGTAGGTTTCTGTACCTCCCAGGGGCCCTGGGTCTGCACTGGTCGCCAAGAGCACGGGTTCCAGTTCAGACCATGTCGTCCATTCACTATGGGAGTTTGGACGGGGTCCCTTAGCCTTTTTAATTTTTAAAAATTTTATTGTAGTAAAATATATATTACATCAAATTTGCCACTTTAACCATTTTTAAGTGTCCAGTTCACTGGCATTAATTACATTCCCAACGATGGGCAACCATCACCCCCATCCATTGCCAAAACTTTTTCACCCCCCCAAATAGCTCCACACCCACTCAACAGCGTTTCCTCCCTCCAGCCCCTGGCCCCTTAATCCCCTTTCTGTCTCTATGAATTTGCCAGTTCTAGATAGTTCTTATAAGTGGAATCAGACCATATCTGTCCTTTTGGGACTGGCTTATTCCACTCAGCACAATGTTTTCAAGCTCCACCCATGCATCAGCCCTGGGCAGTTTGAGCCTCAGGTTCCACAACTGTAAACTTTAAATGGTAGCTCTCTTTATCACAGTCTTGGGTGGAAACATCATTAAATGCTCATTTGTGTTGAGAGATACACAACTCGGGGATGCTGGCTGAGCATCCAGCCCGTGGGGGACACGCAGTGGGACAATACCCGTGTCCCTCCCAGCACGTTCGTCTGGGGTCTTAGAAGGAGCCACACTGTTTTCGAGGCTCAGGGAGGGCCATATCCATAACTTTGGAGAGAATTGAAGAAAGATTTCAGGGAGAGGAATTTGAAACAGACCTTAGAGGTGGGCTGGGGAAGAAGTCATTCCAGGTGTGGTGAGAGGCCCCAGGAGGAAATGCTGGTGGGAGGCAGAGGGTGGGTGTGCTCAAATTATGAAATACCAATCCCTGGGGATCTGGCACCAAACGAGCCCTGTGTGACTTCCCAGCACCGCGGCTGCCTCCTGCCTAAAGCCGTCTCTTAACAATCTGGGCTCTGCCCCCGAGCAGGTGGCTTGTGTTTCCAAAGAGGTGCGGAGGCCAAAATGACCCCCTTGTTCGCGGCAGGTGTCTCTGATGTACTCGGCCAGCGCCGAGCACTCCAGCTGCGGGGAGAACGAGTACTACAACCAGACCACCGGTCTGTGCCACGAGTGTCCCCAGTGCGCGCCCGGGGAGGAGCCCTACATGGTAAGGACACCCCCTTCCCCAGCCGGGCTGGCCACACCCTCCTGGGCCCAGGGGGACAGTCAAGGGTGACGCTTTCTCCAGCAGTGTCACCGCGCCCTGAGCTCGCTTCCACCAACAGGTGGTCGCCAAGGGAGGAATGAGCCTTCCACGGTGATTCGACTGGAGGTGGAATGACTGGAGCTGCTGGAGCACAGGAACAGGGCCTGCTGTTTGGGGGAGAGCATTTGTGAAGGGACTTCTCAGGAGCTCCTTTTAACTGCTTTAGAGGACAGTGACTTTCCTGGTCCACCTTGATCAAATGGGCTTCAGATCATCTGAGTTAGAAATGTCCTCCCCCAATATGAAGAGCGTCTCTATTCCTGAGCTTGCATCCCCCTTCTCCTTTGGGAAAGGCTGAGCATATCCGTTCTGTTACGCGCCAAGAAAAGCTCCCACGATTCTAAGATTTGCAGTTCCCGTAGAGAGGTGGGAAAAGTTAGACGCCAGCAGCTGAGCCTGTGACTTTACAGGCGATTGCCGTAGCTGGTTTAATTTCCTGCAGGAACTCTTAGCAGAGGGGTAGTGTCTGGTGCCAGGGAGCTTCAGGGAGGAGGCTGGTAAAATGGGGACACGTTTGTAACCAGGACTGGTCAAGAGGCAAAGGCCCAGCAAGAGTAGCTTTTGGAAACGGCCAGTGGGTCCTTGCCCAAGGACCATCCGTCTGAACTTCTGCAGAGTAAGTCACTATGGTCAGGTGTGTCCTGTGTCCTTTTCCCCTGGCAGTCCTGTGGCTACGGCACCAAGGATGACGACTATGGCTGCGTCCCCTGCCCAGCAGAGAAGTTTTCCAGAGGAGGCTACCAGATATGCAGGCGGCACAAAGACTGTGAAGGCTTCTTCCGGGCCACCGTGCTGACGCCGGGGGACATGGAGAACGATGCCGAGTGTGGGCCTTGCCTCCCTGGGTAAGCACGGGCCCCCAGTCTCACCAGCGGGGAGGTCAGCCAACACGGGCCCCCCAGCACCTGCGGCCCTCGAGGCAGCGCAGCTCCAGCCCTTCATCCCCAATGGTGAGGGCCGCTGGGCAGGAGGCAGGTGCGAGCCTGGGGTCAGGAGGCCTGGGACCTGGGCAGGCTTCGTCCCCCAGGTGAGTCCTCCTCCCCCAGGCCCGGCTTCCTTGTCTCCAAAGTGGCAATTACTGACAATAGCTTCTGACTACCCAAATCAAACCAATTTTAAAATGAGATAACATGTGAGATGCTTTGGAGAAAAAAAAACTGAAATTCCATACAAAAGGTCTATTGTTAGTATTTTCTGTGTTCTGGAAATTTTGAGGGTAAAAGCTACTGATAGGAATATTGGAGTCACACAGTGCCTATAATTCCACCCAACTCTGTATTTTACGTATCAAAAATCTTCCAAAAAAGCAAAGTGAAAGTGCAATTTGCCTGAAAGCCAGAAAATTTAAATCTCCCTTTATTCTCCAGAATGCATTGGCGAGTCCTGCTTGGGACCAGGAAAGTATCTCCTGGACACCCGGTAGATGCTAAGCCTTGGCCGGCCCTGCTGCCTCCCTCTAGTGGCCACAAACCATAACGCTGTGTGAGGGCCGCCGTTAGAAAGGCAAGGAGGGGGAGGCTGGGGTGGGGTAGGGAGCGGCTGGAGGCGGCAGCGATGGCTGGTGGCCCTGTTGTCCTGAATAACCCACTGCACTTTCCAATGAGTGTGTGCACATACTCCCTTCCTAGATCACTGTAGCAAGTTAAAAGGAGGAAGGAAATAAGAAGGGATGGAGAGAGCCAAACGTGAACATGGGGCATTTGCGTATCAGAAGAAAGAAGTACAAAAAGGCAGAAAAACCCATCTTTAGGAATAGGTTGAAAGTGAATAGCTCTTAGCATAAGGAGATGTTTAAACTCCCCCCAAAAGGTAGCCTTAACTCAAAGTTGTTATGGAGGAGCATCCATTTCCACGGACTGAACTACATCTCCCTGCTGATGACCCCCAGGCTCCTTAGTTTTCTGTTTTCAGCTCAGACCTCCCTCTTGAGGTATAGACCCATGTATCTAAATATCTACTGGACCCCATGTCAATGTCCCCGAAACAATATGATTCAGACAGCTGTCAAATGAATAAAGTGGGAACTGATCTTTAAATATGAAAAAGCAGGTAGCTATAGCCAGGGAAAATGTTAGACTATCTTAGAAAATATGATCAAAAATAAAAGTTGTGTTGCTGGCTAGGCCTTAGTACATTTTGTTGAGCTTGTTGTGTTGTGGGCTCCACCAAAAGGAACATCAGTGTTGGAAGAACCTAAATTGATGTACTGCCACCCAGTTATCCAAGCATTGGTTGAGGGGCTGCTCTGTCTAGACCAGAGGATCTTAATCTTTTTATTTCATGGACCCCTTTGCCAATCAGGTGAAAACCACAGACCCTTTCTCAGAATGTAAAGGCAGATAGTTTTATGACACTCAACTAGCATTGGATTTAATAACTACCATAATTTCAAAATATGGATGAGTGTAAACAATTTTTTGAGATATGCAACAAATATAATGTGATATGAATGCTACTGTAATAATTTATTGCAAACATTCATAAATGAAGGAAATACTAGATTTCAGTTAGAGATCAGAGAAAAGAAAGATAATAAGTTTTTTTTTTTTTTTCAATTCAAGCTCACAGATCACCTGAAAACTTTCCACGGATCCCTTGGGAGTCTGTGGACCCCTGGTTAAGAACCCCTGGTCTAGATACTGTGTTTGGCTCTGAATGAGAGAAATTCAGTAGAACCTTGACATTAAACAGCTAGAATCATTCTCCGATAATTTATATGCTTCCAAGTATTGGTGCAGCTCAATGAGAAAGAAACATAGAAGACACATATTGCCATGCCTATCTTGGAAGAAGAAGAAGAAATGCCCTCTCTGCAAAAACTAAACTTGTTCTGAGAATCTCTTGGTGTGAGTCTTTCATCCAACATTCACAACATAACAGCTCCAGTATTTATTTTAGTTAACGCTTGAGTTGAGAACCTAGCAGGTAAATGATAGTGAAAGAAAAAAAGAGAGAAGATTCCTCTTTCCAGTGAAGAGAAAAGTCAGTGACCACAGAATAGTGTGGCAAGGCATACATAGTGTTCTAGAAATTAAGTAGGGCCCCCTCGCTTCATGGTTGTGGAGGTGGTGTTGAGAGGGGTCAAAGATATCCAGATGCATGCCACTGAAGCCAAGTTTTGAAGGATGAGTAGGAGTTAGTTAAGAAAAAGAACAGATCTCTCCAAGCAGACATGCTCAAGCCAAGGCTTAAACGCATGGGCAGCCTGACATGTACTGAACCATAAATTGCTCCTCATGGTTGGAGTCGCAGGTACATTTATGAGAAGCTAGAGAAGCAGTCAGCGGCCCAGTGAAATGGGGCTCTTGAAAAAGATGCTGAAGCCGGGAATCTTTAGCTTGAAGTTGATGAGGAGTCATCATTCAGAGTTTTATTCCAGTGTGTGACGTTATCAGACTATAAATTAGAACAATACTCTTGGCAGCAAAGAGGAAAACAGATTGGGTAGAGAAGAGACTGGAGCCAGGGGACTAGGAATGAGCTTAGCATGGTGTATGTGCAGAGTGGTGAGAATTGGAGCAAAGACCACGGCATTGGGAGTTGAGGAAGGAGGAAGGATTTGAGAGCTGGTTGGAAGATAGCCCTGACTGGAGTTGCAGATTGAGGACATGTCGGGAATAGAGAAAGGAGAGTTTGAAGAGGACTGTCAGATGTCTGTCTTGGCCAATTGTGTGGATAGTGGTGCCAAGATCTGGAGTACAGGAGGAAGAGGTGGTAGAGGGAGGAAGGAAGATGAGGAGTTCAAAGGTGACATGGCTGTGGGACATCTAGACCAAGCTATCTACCAGGTCTGAAGCACAGGGTAGAGAGCTGGGCTGAGGATAAGGACCTAGGAGCATCTACGCATGAATGGACATGGAGGCCATGGTCCACTTTGTAGAGGGAGAGGAGTGGGGGCTGGGAAATGGAGCCTTGCTGGTCAGTATTCCTGCCACTGCCCTTGAACCCACCACATCAGGATTCCATGAAATTCAGCCATGGTTTTGTTCCAGATGCTCTAAAAGATGCAGCAAGTATGCACATTGAGCAAGTAGCCTGTTTCATTTTTCTTTAGCGCCACAGAGAAATTTTAGTCAGAAAATACAAGACCTGGAACTAACTCAGTAAATAATCCTGTACTATAGGCAGAACAACAGCTTGGCCTTTAGAAAGGCTGATTCTGTGGCAATGAAGATAATTTACTTGGTCCTGATATATTTACCAGAAAGTGTCTAATCACCAAGGAAGTTCACCAATGGAATGGTGGAGAGCTTCCTGCCTCTAGAAGGATTCAAACAGAAATGGGTGACATCTCTGTCAGCAATGCTGTAGAATTAGTTGGGAGGCTGGCATAAGTGCTTTTCAAAGGTCCTTTCCAGCTCTGAAGTCCTGATAACTCCTTCCTCCCTCCATGAGAAGAGCAACTTGCTTATACCTCCCTATCTTCAGCACTCAGGACACCACAGGACCAGAACACTCAGTGAATGAATGAATGATATTGTGCAAGGAGGCGCATCTCAACATGCATCTCATTGCATCATCACATTGCTCTACAGATGTGCAAAATGCATGAAGAGTCAATTTCCAGTTTGGCTCTGGGATGTGATATGCTGTTTAAATAAACTACCCCCAACCCCAAGGCCTCTGAAATAGAAAGCATCCTTCTTTATCTCCATCCCTCAAATGAACTGTTGCCCAGTACTTGAAAGGGTAGGGCCCTGAAGGCCTCCCACTTCCTATTACATGCTCGAGGTCTAGAGAACAAAATTAATCTCTCATCCTATGTCACAGAGGAGATGACAAGGAATTTGGGCACGTTGGCCTTATTAGCTCAGTGAAAGGCTGTCTTCTTTCCTAAGTCCATGTGGTTATCGGGCTGCAGATGCAGACTACCTTGAATTTGGCTTTGTAACACTACAGGTTTCTTTGGCCCTCTCTCCTCCCTTGTGGTTTGGCAGGCACTCTCTCATTCTCGGCAGGCTGCACCATGTATCAGTTATGTGGCCGAGACACCTCGCTGAACAATGAGCAGTACGCGGGGCTTTCCTGTTGAGAAAGGGTTGTGTGGGAGGACCAGGAACAAAAACACAAGAAGAGGAAGAGAGAAGGGGTTAAGGTTCATGACCACCCCCAAGGCATCATCTTACCCATGCAGAAGCTTCTGCCAGCTGGGCTCCGTGCCGTGCTCGCCTCTTCAAGTGAGAGGCTCTAAGATGCTTAAGAGAGTGACGGACAGCAGTGGTTGGTTCTACATATCAAAACTTTTGAGGGAAAAGTGAGCGTTTGATGACCCAGTGGGGCCAGTTACAACCTACATTTTTAACAGGCCTAGCTTAGGACTCCTGAGAAGAGAAAAATCTTTGGGAAAAACCTACACCTATTGAGTTGGAGGAAGTCAATTCCTAAAATGAACACTCTAGAGGCCCCATTTAAACTGAATCTTGTTCTGAGCTATACACCTTAATCAACCTGTGAAGAACAGACGAAAAAAAAGAACTAGAATAAAATCAAAATATGAATCAAAAAGTAGGACAGACCTTTACAGAAATTGGAGGGGACAGAAATTATTTATCAGGGACACAGATCCCTGTGTAAACAATCAACTTCAGGTTAATGAAAATCTGTCAGATGGAAGAAGATAAACAATCATTCTCCATTCCCAAATAGCCCAGGATGAGAGGTATAGATGGAAGTTACACCAATGGGAGGTTAGGTTGGCCCTAAAGATAAAAATCCTAGATTATAAAATGTTCTGTGCAACAATACATGCTAGGAAACGGTAGCTTCTCCTTATCTGCAGGTGTTTAACACTCACCCAGAGTTAAACGGTACAATTAGGTAACAGCTTCCTGGAGCCAACATGTCTTTAAAATTTATAGCCTTTCAATATTTTTCTTTGCTAAGTTAATAAAATACATCACACAGCTTGGTCCAAACACGCTGCCAGTGTAGGAACGTGCGGCTGTTTGCCTGGTTGGAGCCCTCTTGGGAATTAGAAAAAGGCAGCCTCTCTGGATGAACACAGTCTGCGCCAGCAGAAGGTACCTTTGCTCAGAGAAAAAGCACACACAAAAGCAGGCATGGCCCCGAGGCAGAGCCAGGGTCCCCTCTCAGCTCCCTGGCCAGTGCCCCTGTGGAAGGCCTGAACTGTGATGGCCCTGGGAACCAGCTAGAAGGCAAGTTCCAGGTGGGCACCCAGTTCTAAAGCCAAAACATCCTGCACCCACCAGAGCGGTCCTGGGGTTTCATCTTGGCGCGGCCAACTCAACACCCGAGCGGTCACCGTGAGCTAGAACATCATCTGCTCAAGAGGGACAGAGCGGTGGTTCTGCTTTGAAGGGAAGGACAGATGCGCAAAATGCCTTCTGGGCTTTGTGTAGTGCAAGCATTTTGAACCTCGGTGGAGAAGAACTCGATGACATTCACCTACCCAACCAGTACTGACCAAGAACCTTCTTGCCTCAGTCCTGGGTACTAGAAATACAGATTGGCCAAGTCTTGCCCTCAAGGGTCTCCTAGTTTGGGAGGGAAGAGGCAACAGACAACTAGAGCATGGCAGGAGGGAGACTGAAATGGAGGTGGAAGTAGAGGCGTAAGTAAGTCCGGGGTGTCTCTGAGACATGGTACCTTTGAAGTGGGTATTAAGAAGCTGCAAGAGGGACTGGCACTGGCTGAGCGGGCTGCCGGAGTCACACGCGACAGCCGCACTCCGATGTGCGCCCCCTGCTGGGGGAACAGAGCAGAGCCACCCTTTGCCCCAGCATCTCTTCCTCCTTCACAGATGGCTTCTGGATGGTGGCAGAAAACTGTTTGAGGGAGGCTTTTTTCCAGAAGGCGTAACTGTAAAACTAGCTGCTGTGGCCTCTCCAAGGGATGTTTTCAGATTGGTTAATTAATGTTTACAAGATACACAGGGATCCGAGGATAAAAGGCTGTGAGGAAGAGCAGGTAATTATTATCATAATGTTACTGGTAATGGTCCAAAAGCATAAAGGCTGGAGTCCAAAGACCACCACCCCCTGCCCCCGCCACGAGCACTTCGGCACTGAGCTGCCGGCTGCCCTGCGGCTGCTACTGCCATCAGCCGGTGCCTTGGTTGTGCCCGACCAATAAAAAAGAGATTAAAACTCAACCACAGAAAAATCCAATAGCAGGGAGGGGTTTTTCATTGTTTGAGTTGTGTAATAAAGGCATACCTTGGCACCATCTCACATTGTTTAATCGGCTCCTCACCATGTGAGAAATGGCCTCCACGATCACTGCTGAATGTTTATGGAAAACTGGCACATGCCAAGGTAAGCTCCAAAGCCTGCAGTTAGAAAGGAGCCAGCGTTGTGATTCCAGACAGGGGACAGAGCCATCTGCAGGCACTGCCGTGTCCCATGCAGGTGGGGGGGGTGGTTCGTTCTGAGAGGTAGGACTTAAGCCATTTGAGTTCTGGCATAGTGACATCAGGATACTTGAAAGAATAGAACAGAACGGTATTGTAGGATAAAGGACCCTAAGAGATTTTACTGTGGATCATTGTTCTTTGTCTGTAAGCGTGGGCCATCCCTAGTCTGGACTCTCGCCATTATATAGGTGCTTTTGATCAAGCACTTCCCGAGAAGGAAGCAAGTGAATTTCAAGTCTGGGTTGATGGTACTTCACGCTCTCTTTAAAGCCACCTGCCTTGACCTCTCTGGACACAGCAGCCACACTCTGTGGGCAGCTCCTCTCAATTTCCCTCAGTAAACGTGGAGGCGGTGTGGGACATCGTGCTTTCCAGGGGCTCCTAGGCACGTCTGCCAGTAATCCCACCCGCTCCAGGCTCTGAGCAGGGGCTCTTGCCGAGGGAGGGTCCCTCCGCTGGGGGAGGCTGGTCTCCTGCTGGTCAGGCTACCGGAGCTCAGCAGGGCCATGCACGGTGGGCGCACAGACGTTGTGGGCGGACGATGTTGACAAAGGTGTTGATGATTTACGTGCACTGAACAAATCCATCGGCAAAACGAACCCGACGGGGAGGAGATTGAATGTCCCAAACTGGCCCCGTATTGGAAAAAGAATATCCCATTTCAGGGCGTGCTGAAGGCCCCCCAGAAGCTCTGTGGCTGAAACAATCCTCTGGCCTGGCAGGACGCTCGGCTCCTGCCTTGTCCTTTCATGCCTCGCTAGCTGCTTCGATGACAGGGCCCGCTAAATGGTCGTGATGCCAGCGTGGTCGGTGGTCGGGGCCTCATCCCTTGCCAGGCTCACCTGTGCTCCGTTTTGTCTTGTCTTGCCCTCCCTGTAGCTACTACATGTTGGAAAATAGACCCAGGAACATCTACGGCATGGTCTGCTACTCCTGCCTGCTGGCCCCTCCCAACACCAAGGAATGTGAGTCCTTCCCGTCCTTTCATCAGCACAGAGTTTGTTGGACACTGATCTCTTTCAGTAGAGGGTCTTGGAGAAGGAAGCAAGTCCTAGAACCAGCACAAGATTAGTGGCAATGGAGGCAAATATACTCCTGTTTCATAAACAAAAATAATCCCAAAGCCTCATCCATCAGGCGGCAGGCCTGTGCGGGGAGGTTTGTCACATTTGAACTGTGAGTCAGAGGCTGAGGTCTAGGGCTACCTTGAACGAGTCATTTAACCTCCCTGGGCTTCCATTTACTCATCTCTAATATGGGAGTAATGAGGTCTGACCTATCCATCTTATGGGACTATTGGGAAAATCGATGAGATCACAGAGGCAGAGGGATTTTGCAAAGTCTAGACAACTGCAAGTTCTCGTACACGGGTTGTTTTGTAAACCAGATGGGCCGGGGGAAATAGATGAGGACTGATCTCAATGAATGAAGTAGATTCATAAAATGCATGCTAAAAATCGGTCACATGGGTTTATAATCCCACGTGGACTCTGATGTTTCTCTGTTCCCATTTTGGTGTAATTTCATGGGCATCTACTGAAGAGGAAAGGCCAGGTACCTGTACTCCAGAGAAGACGTGGTGTCGTCTCTCGGCCTTGTGGTCTGCAGAGGTGCTTCTGAAGGGTGGGTGGGGAGCTCGGAGGAAACGGGTGTCTGGTCAAGGGGGTGCAGACCCCTGGTCAGCAGACATGCTGGCTGGCCAGCAGCTCCACTCCCATTCAAGGGCAGAAAGGGGGCGACACCTCCTCTCCTTGCTCCATAAGGCACCAGCCACCCCCTTTTTCTCACAATAACCTTGTCGAGCAGGGTAGAATAAGGGTCTGCATTGTAAGAGGCTGGGAGGGAGAGTAGGAGATTGGGAAAGGGGAGCCCCCTCTCCTAGCCTCCTTCCGGCTAAGCCTGGAGGAGCTCTGGGGCCAGGGAAGGGTGGCCCTGGAGGAGGGCTGTGCCTTCCAAACTGTTTAAGTAGATAAACCTGGTAATAATGGAGTTGTGTGCCTTAACCAGTGGTGGGGGTCCGTGGACAGATTTCAGGGGATCCTTGGGCTTGAATTTTTAAAAATCAACCTATTATCTTTATTTTCTCTAACCTCTAACTGAAATCTAATATTTCCTTCACTTATGAATGTATACAATAAATAAATTACAGAAGTGTTCATTTCACCTGACTGGCAAAGGGATATGTGGAACAAATAAGGTTAAGAACCCCTGCCTGGGTCACAGGACTTCAGGTGACTAGACCCTATACGTGTGGACAAGAAAGTAAACATCACTTTCTCCATCTCCAGCTCTTAGCGTCCTCTCTGCACTGGTCCTCGATTCAGAGATCTTTTGTATCCAGGGCACTGGCTCAGGAGTCAACAGATACACTAGAGCTGGAAGAGCTGGTTATGGGGCCTCAAAAACCACTGAACCCCAAACTCATAGGACTGCCCTTAGCAGCCCCACTCCAGAGAGCCATGAACTTGGCAAAAAGCCTCATTTCATCAGGACCACAAAGGTGCTTCCATTGACTGCCCACATCACATCAGTTTCCGCCCTTCTGCGTTTGTGCGCTGTGGGGGACAGCTCCTTTCACTCCAACCTAGGAAGCACATTCCCTCCTTTTTTAACTTTTTACTTTGAAATAATTTCAAACTTACAGGATAGTTGCAAAAATAATGCAAAACCCATACAGAGAACCCCAACATACCCCTTCCCCCAATTACCCAGATTCACCCACTTTTAACATTTGGCTTCATTTGCTGTTTCAGTCTATCTGTCCATCCATCCATCCCACCCACCTATCTATGAAGAAGCTTGTTTTTGTTTGTTATCCTTTAACTGGGCCACTGCTGAGTGAAGGTGGCATCCTTGATACTCTGAGCCAATAAATGCTGGATTATTAAAAACCACAGTCAGAGGACTTGCCAGGGACCTGGGGAAAAGCGTGACCCACACGCACAGAGGTGAGAACGCACAGGGAGGAAGACGGACAGGCCAAGAGGGAAGGTGCTCACACGGACGTCAGGTCCAGCCTCGCATTAGCACCTGGGCCCGGGATTGGCAAGGCTCAGCAGAGGAGACTCAGAGAAACGTGCCACGGTTCGCCTCCAGGATCTCACCGAGTCAAATCCCACACTCTCACGCCTCACTGTGCAGTGGGCTTTTCTATCCTTAAAGAAATAGCTGGCTTATCCAGCTGGCTCTGCAGAGCAGAATCGTGTAGGACAGTGATTCTCAAACCCTAGCATGCTTCAGTACAGCCCCTGCAGGGCAATGAAATCCCTCACTGCTGGGCTCGCCCACGATCCCGTAGGTCTGGGACCCTTTTAACTACTTTCCAGGTGATGCTGATGACGCAGGAACAGGGACCACACTGAGAGGCCCCAACGCGGTGATGGCCTTTACTCGGGAGCCCCAGTGCCTCTTGAACTTAGACACGCTATTTAACTTCCCAGGGCCTTGGTTTCCTCATCTGCAGAACGGCGAGTTCAGGAGTGGCTGTCCACCGGGCTGCTGTGAGGAGTCACGGAGGTGGCCCCCACCGAGCCTCAGGACCCCCGGAACACTGAGGCGGGTCGGCCGTGGTGGCCAATGTGATGCAGGCCATCCAGACACCCCTCAGAGAAAAGAAAACCAGCACTTCTTTACGTTTTAAATGGGTTAGGATCCTTCTTTCCAGGACTGCCAGGTGGCTTGAGGGAAAGTAGATAGGTCCACCTTTGCCAGGGATCAGCGTGGCGCGGGGCTGGATCTTCACCTGTGGTCGCTGCCTACGCAGCGTGGGATTCAGCCCCCGGCTTGCTACTTGGTAACTGAGAGTACGTGTGAGTCAAGGGACCGCCCTTGGTTTGTTTTCTCTACTGTAAAATTAAGAACATAATATCTGCTCAGTATACAATAGGGCTGACGCACAGGGTACAGAATACTTAGGAAAGCCTTGAACAAGCTTACCTTCTCGAAACCACACCTGCCCCGGAGTCCCCGGCCCAGCCCCTCCGGGCGGCCCAGCCCCCCCCTCGCGACCTGCGCCCCAGTGCTGGGGACCCTCGGAGGAGAGCCAGGAGCTTTGAAGCCAGGCCCCCGGCCCTCCGCCTTTCCTGCCGGTGAATCACCGGTTTGGAAAGCAGGAAGCCTTCCTTTGGGTTTGCTTGGGGCTGTGGTGAACAAGCACAGCCTTATCCACTCCTTTGCCACTTGCAAATCCAGTCATTTGTTGTGTTCTTGCAAATCAGCAGTAGATTAAAGTGAGAGAAAAAACCCTTCAGTTATTTTTAAGTTAAATCAAAGAGCAAGATCCACTTGAGCAACCCCAGCCTCCCGGCTTTTTTTTTCCCGGTGTCAGCCTCCTGAGAACTCTGCCCGGTGGCCTTGGGAAGGGATCTGGTTGGAATGGGTCCCGGGTCGCAGGGGATGGAGGGGAAAGGGGGCGCGGCGTAATGGGAAGCAAGCAAGGTCGTGGCCTCCCACCTTGGCTTCATTCCTGGTTTCCACCCTTGGGAAAGTTACCTACGTTCTTCGTACCTCCGTTTACTTGTCTGTAAAACGGAGGTGATATTGCCTCGTAAGATTGTTGCAAGGGTCAGACCAAACAGGATCAAATATCCACGGCGGGTGCCTTGGGTGCCCAGCGCCGGGAAAGCAAAGCCACTGCAGCCGCGCCCCCTGGCGGGCAAGCTCCACCCCTGCAGCTGCTCTCCCTGGGGTCCAGACCTAGCCTCACCACCCAACAACCAGACTGAAGCAAGTTTACACCCTGTGCTTCCATTGCCTCACCCTGTGTGTGGAGTAGTAAGATACCTCCCTCACACACAGGTTGAGGGGGGGAAGGAAATGCAAGAAAAGTGCTTAACCAGCTCAATACCTGGCACTTTTCATTCATCAGTAATTAAGACACTGAGCCAGGGCAGACCTGCCTTTTGGAGAATTCCATTTTGTTACAAAGAGTGCCAAGCAAAGTTTCCATTTAGTCCACGTGTGATGATGCTCTACTACCCACTGTGTGATGCCAAACAGTGATATGATTCGAATGTGAAAATCCTTGGTGTCCCCAAATGTCAGCTGCCAGGTCTTTCTAATGCAGTGCTTCTCAAAACTTGTAGATGCTCACACGTCACCAGGGGACCTGGTAAGAAACAGATTCTGGCCATATGTCTGGGGTGAGGCCCAAGACTTTGCATTTCTAACAAGCTCCCAGGTGATGCCGGGGCTGCTGGCGCCTGGACCGCACTTGAGTACGAGGCTCTTCTGTTAGAATCTCCCAGTTGTTCCAGGATCAGCCACTGGGGGGCGCTAGCGAATGCACCGGCATTGGGGCACACTTATTGACAGCTGTAAGGATTTTTTAAAAAACTAATTGTTCTTTAACATTCAAACTGCTTACCCTAGTGTAGAGAATACAAGCCAGTCTCTAATACATACTGACATGTTTATAAATTGTTTGGATTAACAAACCTCAAAGGCCTCATTATATCCTATCATCACCTTGAATAGAGGTATAACTGCATTAACCCAGATGCTTAACAGCTTACAAGATGGTCCTGCAGAAGGTGAACAGGCCACCGCCCCCCCCCCCCAGCAGAGCTGCCTCCCTCCCAGGGTCTAATATCCCCCCTCCCTGCTGCCATGAACTCAGCAGCAAGCTAAGCGAAACCAGACCCCACTTTCTTTCACTTTAATAAAGACCTTGTGTGGAAATTTCTACCTACTTTCAGGGATGACAATTTTCCCAAGCTTTCCCTGTCCTTTTATAAAATATCTCTTCCCTGCTTATTTTAAATAAAAGCTGGTGTTCAAATGAAGCATTATGGAAAGTAGAATGGACATTATATTATCAGTCACTGACTGTCCAATAGAAACCAACACCGAAAAACATTTTAACTCTCCAGTCCAAGAAGGCCAAATAAACTGGAAAATACACAACACATATTGGAATGGGGTGAAGGCTCCTAAGCACCAAATATGTTTATTGGTGCTCGGTGAGTCCTCCCTTGGTAGGCCAGAGTAGAACCTGGAACCAGAAAACCTGCTGGCCAGGGGTCTTGGCGGGGGTGCCGGTGGTACTGGCCCGCTGAGCTGGAGGAGCAGTCACGGGCTCCAGTGCTAGCTCAGGCAGCCCCGCTTTAAGAACCGCTTTGCTCCCTCCGAGCCAGGCAGTGTGCTTGGCGCTGCAGCCACATAATGGGTAATGCTACACGTTATGGAGCAGCATTATCCTCGCTCTACAGACTAAGAAATAGCCGGCTAGAGGTCATCTGTCTGCAGGCCCTCCCATAGCTCCCAAGAGGAGAAGTGATGGTAGCAGAGGAAGGGAGAGTCGGGACGTGGCCCAAAGCTGGCCAAGGCAAGGTCTCTGGCTCCACGGCCCGCTTTCTAGCATGGTGTTAGGCTCAAGCCTTTATGCATAGATCCCATTGATTCCACACAATATTGGTATTGTAATAAAATTCAAATATGTAATTTTATAATTTTATGCTGTATTTTTCAAGTAGGTAGGGGGAATGAAGAGAGGTGCTTGTTTCCTATGGAGATTTTCTAGCCACCCCACCCCCGCACCCTGGAAATCACCCATCCTTTCAGGGGTCATCACGAGAGATGTGGCAAAACTGGCTTTGGGGGAGACGTTGCTGTGAGTGAGCTTCTTGGCTCGCATTTCAAAACCACGTCCCAAGCACATGGTTGGCTATTTTGGAAAAGATCTACCCAATCGTTTTCCCTGATAACAGGCTTATCCTACGTGTAATAATGGTAACAGTGAAAAAGAGGAAATACTTGTGTGGAAGGGTCAGCGTTGCAGTCTAGGAACTGGGAAGCGACAAGGGCCAGCACCTTGGTGGGTGGAGGATGGGGCATCCTGCCCGTGGTTCTTCCTTGGGGAGCTCGGCTCCCCTTGTCTCTCTCACATCTTCACTCTCATTCTGGAGGGTAGAAAGATAGAGAGGATTGAATTGTGGGCAAAACAGGCCAAATAAGTTACATACTGTTGTCAAAACTCAAACTGTAGTCCACGCAGCGGTCTCTTTCTCTTGGCCAACAAGCCTGCTCCTCTGGCCTGCTGGTCACGGACCTGCCACACTTTCGAGAATTCTAGCCCACCGTTGCCAAAAGCCACCACAAGGTGATTGAGTGCCTGCTTCGCCCAGTCTCCCTGAACCCTTCTGCCGACAAAGCCAGTTAACTCCTTTCCTTACGGCAGAGCTGCAGAAAGAGAGGTCTCTGGGAGTAGCAAATGCTCTGCTGCCCCCAACTTGGAGACTGCAGAGGTATCTGAAAGCCACACGTCCTCCTGCTCCTTTTTGCAAAACACAGTGCAGATGACCCTGGTTCTGTAGATGGGTCACCTTGGGAAGCATCTCTCTGCCATTCCTGCAGTTTTTGTAGGGTCCCTCTGGCGCCGCCCCCCATAGGAGTGGGACGGGAACAACTAGGGCCTGAAAAGGGCTTGTGGGTGAATCTGCGACAACAGAAGACCTGAGCCGCAGAGACTGAGCTTTGAAGGAACGATGTGAGATCCATGAAGGTTCCCTGATACCACCCCCCCACGCCCCTCCCTTGTCACCCCTCAGATCCACCCAGAACTGCTCCAGGATCCGAGGAAAACTAGAACACACCTGCCCGGCCTTGCAGCCCAGGGTGCCAGCAGGGCGCTGCTCAGCTGACGTGAGCTGGAGTTCAGCTGGGGGAAAGAACTTGCAGTAAACCAGGGTCGAGGCGAGCCCCAGCTCGTCACCTAACCAGAGGGCCAGCGAGGCCGCGCACGGGGCCTGCTGGGTCCAGCACGCTGTGCCATCGCCGACTTGTCGTAGCCTGCACGCGCGGTTGGCGGCATCCTTACGTAACCAGCCTGTGCCAGGAGATGTGAAAACATTTCCCAAGTCTGTGGGCCCCGCGGGCTGTTTTCTCTAGCCCCGCTCTAGACCACAGGCCTGGGTGTACTTTTGTCCCCAGACCCAACCCGTCACCCAGCCTACAACTGCAAGCCCTGGCAGAGAGGAACAAGAAGAAACAAAGAGGACAAACACCCACAGATAGAGCCTACGGTTATTTTCCTTCCTGGTGACATCTCGTAAGCTCCCTTGAGCCCCTTACCAAAAAGGCAGATTAGCTTTTTTTCAACATCCCATTTACCTCTTTTAGAGGAGCTTATGTCATGCTTGAAGCTAGTTCACAATTTCACTTTTTCTCACCTCACCTGATGAGATTTGATATGCTGCTTCCCACAGCAAAGGAATTGGGGCAAGAACTCTGAAGCCCACCTTGCGCTGTGACTTTCGAGTGTCACTAACTCGGGATCTCTGAGCAGGAAAAGGCCGAGGGTCCCCTTGGGAGCCTCTGGAGTCATGCTGTGTTGCCTGGCCCCCGGTCTGGAGGCAGGCAGCTGTCAGCCGGGGACTCCTGCCTTCTACCGGCGCCTCTTCTGAGGCAATGTGAGACTAAAGGACAAAAGCAAAGACTTACCAGAACTTTTGGCCCCAACATGAAGAGCCAACAAACGGAAGCTTGTGGTCGACCCCCTGGAAGATGAGGAAACAGCTCTCGGAAGGTGGAGCCCGGGGAACGGCGGGGGGCGGGCACCCCAGACAGAGGACACCGAGAATGACCAGCGTCCTAGCTGTCACCAGCAGCCCTCCTCCTCCAGACGGCCATCGGCTCCTTACGTCCACCCGGACCCCCTGTCCCGCTTCACGGTTTCCTGTCCCACGGACACCATCCCGTCCCTGGGCCACTCATTGCAGAAGGAGATGGTGGGGTCCCAGGGACATGGCTGGGGCCTGGGCGTAGAAGGTATATAGTCCCTGCCCGAGCCGCTTGCCCCCTACCTCCCTCCCCTTTTGGTGGGAGAGCTCATAAGCAATTACAATGACCAGACACTGAAGGAAGAGAAGGAAGACGCGGAAGCCCCGGAGCTCACCCACGGCCCACAGAGGGCCGGGAGCCCTGTTCCGAGGGGCAGGCCTGCCCGCTCGCGCGGCCGAGGTGGGCACACGGTCCGGCTTTGGAGGCGGCTCTTCAGGCGGCATGCACCAGGCAAGAGGGCGAAGGCTGAGCCCCTGGACTCCAGAAAAAGTTCACGACCAAAACGTTCTCATCACCCCAATACGTGTGTCTTTCTATTTGAAGAGCAATAACCTTCGAAAGATCAGAGTACTCTTAAGGGATTTTAACCACTCTAAGAAATAAAAATATTTCCCCTCCCATCTGCCCTCTTTCTCCCTTTGATTCAAAATCTAGAATTCCAGCCCCAGAAGCTCTCTTGCCAGTGCCCTTCAGGCTTTGCGGGTGCAGGTTCTTCTCCAGGTCCTTTTGAAGAACCCAGGGTCCCTTCGTCTCCTTGCAGGTGGGGGAGCCTCTTCGGGAGACTTTTGTTTTAATTTTTATGGTGGTGACATGTATACTGTAGACCCAGGCAAAGCTCCAGAGGGTGGGCAGCTCTGATTCTAAGAGGTCTGACTGGCGAGTGGACTCGAAGGCGATGCAAGGACAGGTCAGCACCTGTGCGCCCGAGGGCAAGGCCCTGTCCAGGAGTGTCAACTGAGCCGCACACACACGTCTCACTCTCTAGGCAGACTCTGCCTTCCCAGGGCTCAGGTTTCACGACATCAGGCTTCGTTATTCAAAGAGCATGCGTGCTTGCCCCCCAGCAGACAGGTGACATTTTTCTTGCACCAGCCGACAGTTTAATTTCCTGTCCATGCTGAGTGACAGGAGGGCCTCTGTGAGAGACTCATGGCACTGAACAGAATTCCTCTGTGGGCCATTTCTCAGCTTGACCCCAGGCCCCCACCTATTTCGTTTGTAGAGTTTTCGACTCGTTTTCAGAGCTGTAAGGATTCACACGTTTCTGACCCTGCTCTGAGGCTCTTTCCCACCTACTGACAACGTGTGAAAGATTCATCAGGCTTTTCCTCACCCCAGCAGCTGTGGCCACTGTCCGCTTGAGCAGGTCCAGAAGCCATTGCGTCCCCGAGATTGTCCCAAACACGGTGCGGAGACGCCTTTAGAGGTGCCTCCGCAACAGAGGTTTGTCTCTCCTGAGAACATCCTGGTGAAGAAAATGTCCCTGTTCTGGACAATTGCTTCTCAAGGAAGCGTCACCGGTGGCTGTGGGCTGGGGCGGCCCTTACTGGAGCCACTCCCATTGCTGGGTGGGAGAGGACAGGTGGGCGTGGGCTCTGGGAGGAGCGTCCTCTGGTCCTTGACTCAGGAGCTGGCTTTCCACAATGCAGACCCACTTCACGAATCCCTCCAGAAGTGGCAGAGACAAAAGGGAGAGAGGGAGACATGCTTAGTAAACACAGAACCAAAGGCCGGCCAGCAGGAGCTCGTCTTTTCTGTGGCAGAACATTTTTGTTTGCGTGAACAGAACACTTCCCTCATGATTTGACTGATTGCAGAATCAGCTCCCATTTCATCCCTGCTGAGCTTTTCTTCCATAGAAGAGGAGCTTTATGAATCACGGTTTTGAAGGAATAGACTGCTCGTCCCTATCTTTGAACAGTTTGGTAGCAACTACTTTAAAAAGAGCCCATAGGAAAAAGCTCAGGGGCAAGTGCACCAAAATGCAGTGAGGCTATGGGCGATGGTTTTACTTTGTCAAATTCTGATATTTCTAATTTTTTAGTAATGAACACATATTACTTTTAGAATTAGGACCAAAGTATTAAAAATACCCTTCTGCTGTATGTAATTGTAAGAATTAGTCAATTATTACTTCTTCCTGATAAAAGTTTTATACACAGACTTTTACTCATTTTTATAGATTGCATATGCTCTATCTCCAATTCATAGGTAGATGGAGTTGGTGAGGCTGGTACACTCCATCAAAGCCTGCTGTTTGGCTTTAGCAGAGTTAGTGTGAGTCTTTTTTTTATTTTAATTTTTATTGTGGTAACACGTATACACCATAACATTTCCCATTTTAACCACTTTCAGGTACACAACTGAGTGGCGTTCATTACATCCACCATGTTGTGCTCTGTCACCCCCGTCTGTTACCAAAGCTCTCTCATCACCCCAGTACGCGTGTCTTTTTATTTGAAGAGCAATAACCTATGAAAGGTCAGGCTACTCTTTAGGAACTATTAACCACTCTAAGAAACAAAAATATTTCCCCTCCCCTCCACCCTCTCTCTGCAGCCGATTCCTAATCTAGAATTCCAGCCCCAGAAGCTCTTGCCAGTGCTCTTCAGGCTTTGCAGGCGCAGGCGCTTCTCCAGGCCCTTTTGAAGGACTCAGGGTCCCTTCGTCTCCTTGCAGGTGCGGGAGCCTCTTCGGGAGACGCTGCCGACTTCCGCAGCACCTCCGGCAGCAGCACGCTCTCTCCGTTCCAGCATGCCCACAAAGGTAAGGAGATGCTTGGGTCCAGCCACCTCCAAAATAGGGGGTGGCCGGATGAAAGTGAAGAGGGAGGAGATAATTCTTAGCGGAGATTCTGAAGCTCTTCCCCCTCAAGTCATGTCTCCAGGGGCTTGAATCGCACAAGCTGCCCCCACGTGCTGGAAGTGAAGGATTGTCTCAGGAACATGTGGAACTGATCCCTGCAGAGGGTCCCCAGTCCATTCGGCGTGCAGGGGCACGTGGCTGCGGAGAAGGCGCTGAGGCAGCGGGCAGCGCTGGCCCCTCACCCTGACCAGGGCAGGGCAAAGCCGCCGCGGGGGAGGAGACGCTCCTTGGGCTTTGGTTTGGCAGAAAACCAACAGCACTTTATTGCTAACTTTCTTATAAACCCGTGACCCTCACCTTTCACATTCATTTTCAGTAACTAAGTTTCATTCTCCCTAATCCTTGAAGGATGGAAATGGCTGGGGAGGACAGACCCACAAATACCCCCAAAGTCTCATGTTCTCCCTCAGACAAGACCTAGAGCTCGAGCCTCCTTTCCCCCTCAGACTTTCACGTGCACCCCTTCACGGACACCTGTGTAAGGCCATGGTGCACTGGGACTTGGGGCACCCTTGGAAGCGACAGTGCCCTCAGCACCGCAGCCTCCTCATTCGCCCTCAAAGCCTCCCCCCTCCAGAACAACTTTGCTGGGATATCTGCACCTCATCTCCACCAGGATCCAGGGGAAGGAACATCCAACGGGGAGAGTTTTTAAACATTTCCATCCCCATACCTAGCATCCAACCATGCTCCAGCTACTCCCCGAGGGCCGCGCTGGGGCTCCGCTTCCTGGCGGACTCACCCCACAGGGGGCCGGCAGCTGCGGGAGATGGCGCCCATGTCACTTGTCAGTTCTTCACTCCAGCCCCCATCGGATGACCCCAGGGACACCTTATGTTCTTTCTCATTCACCCTAGTTGGGTGATGGGTACTCTGGATCCTGCTTCAGGAGAACCAGAATCTGGATTAGTTGTTTCACAGCATTAGAACAGCCTTCAACATGTTTTACACATGAAAGGCAGACGTCAATCAGGGAAACGTGCAGAGTTCCCCTTGGGTAAGGGGCTGCCCGGATAACCAGAAGCTGACAAAACAGGCAGAACAGGTGCACCCTCTTGACCGTCTTCGCCCTGGGGTTTGTAGTATTCCTATGTTGAAATTGCATGAGACACAGATGGAGCCAAACCAAGAATAAAACCTGTAGCCCTAGAAATTCACTTTTGCATCCTGACTTTCAACCAGAAGTGGCCAACTTGAAGTATTGAACTGTGTTCAGGACACATTTTCTCATTGGCCTCTCTTCCTTTCTACATCTACCTTGTCTTTCCTCCCTTCCCTCTCTCCTCCCATCCCCATTTCCCAAAGCAGTAGAGTCCAGAACAAGCAACCCAGGCATAACCTGAGTGAACCAGAGAAGTCTGTTATACTACATGCCACGTTCTAAACAAATCAAATCTCAAACCAAACTAAGAACTTTCCATTTTAAAATTTAACAAAATATTTGCACTTGGTTCTCAGACCAAGTCAGCATTTCCAAGGCCAAAGTTCCCCTGGAAGCATCCTGATGGGGGGGACACTGCTTGCAGGGAACCGTGGTCTTCAAGGAGAGGGAGCCCTGGCTAATTGGGGAGCACCCTTTGTCTGCAGAGGCTCTTGAGCCCTAGGTCACTGCCTTCTCTCCCCTGACTCCAGCAGACCTCTCGAGCCAAGGGCACCTGGCCACAGCACTCATCATTGCCATGTCCACCATCTTCATCATGGCCATCGCCATTGTCCTCATCATCATGTTCTACATCATGAAGACGAGGCCTTCTGCCCAAGGTGACTGCCCCCATCTCACCAGAGGCCCTATGCCCACCCCGCACCTCCTCTCTCGGAAAGTTCCATCAACTTCCTCTGTCCAGTCAGCGAGCGTGGCTACTCACACCCTCCTCTTTCTCCAACCAGCCTGCTGCACCAGCCACACCGTGAAGAGCGTGGAAGCCCAAGTGAGCAAGGAAGAGGAGAAGAAAGAGGTCCAAGGTCTGCCAACCCAGCCCTGTGCACTTGCTTCCACGAGAGAACGCGGTGGGGGTGACACGCTCCTCTCCCGTTGGCCCCACCGCCTGCCCTTCCAGTTGCTAACACTCTCACATCAGTTAGCTCAGAGGCCACAGGCAGAGGTGTCCGTAGCACCCATGGTGCACTTCATCCTTTGGCTGCAGTTAGAAGAGGGGAGTCATTTAGGGGTTAATCACCAGGCAATTCTGGGAAGGAGTGAGTGAGTGAGGGGAAGAACTAACTCAGACACTGAGTTCATTTGAACTCATGCCCTCTCGCATCTTCCCATTGACCTTTAGACAACGTGGTGATTTTCTCTGAGAAGGATGAATTTGAGAAGCTGACGGCAACTCCCACAAAGACCACGAAGAGGTAAGGTTGAGCCAGCAGCAGCCACTTGCAACAGGGTGTATCAGCCCCTAACCCCAGGCTGAGCGCAGGAGGGAATCTGAGGGGAGCCCGGGGCTTGAAGGGGAGACTGTCCAGCCAGCTCTGGGGAGCAGTTTTGCGACTGGTTGTTGGGGCCCACACCAGGGAAGGCTATGGGGAGAGGGCCGCACTGGAGGCCAGAGAATGGTTCACCCACAGCCGATTACTCTGGGCTGGTTTTCGGCCTCATCCGTGGACCAGCAGGGACCAGGTGGTGTTAGGAGCAGCTGCCTTATCTCCGCCCCCAAGTCAGGACACAGGCTCCTTTGTCCCAGAGCCACATGCCCTCAGCCCTTCCTCTTTGGCATCCTTCCATGTGTGAATCCCAAAGCCTTGGGCATGCCATGCTCTTCTCTGAAGCCAAGGAACCGGGCATCCTGGGTTAGTAGTGCTGCTAGTGCAGCTGCAACTGCTACGGCTAGTACCGCCCTTCCCAGGGCCACCGCCAATGGTGGCCCTCCTGTTGCCCTGATAATGGTAGGGAGGGTGATGAAGATGCCCAGCAAAGATTACATGTTTATTACGCGTCAGACTACGCTGTAAAGGCACTCTCTTCCTACAGCTCTGTGAGCAAGGTGCTATTGTTATCCCATTTATAGATGAGGAAACCAAGGTTTGTGAGTTGTCACTTGCCAAGGGTCACCCAGCTGGCAAGGGGAAGGGTCGGGGTTCAAATCCAGGCCGTCTGGCTCCAGAGCCCAGGGGCTCCTGATGAACAGCTCACTCGCTATAACACAGCCTCCTCCTAAGGAAGAGTTTCCACCGATAACGATTTTTTACCACATATGCCTGGAGCCCCCACTTTAAAAATCTAGGGTGGAGGGAAATAAGCTTTTTATTCTTTGACCTTCTTTTGCCACTGCTCCCACTTGGGTTCCAGGCAGTGTGCTCAGCTCCCCCGGCCAGGCCTTGCTCCCAGGTCGTTCCAGGTGGAGCTGGGAGGACATCGTCCCCCAAACTGCACACCTCGCAAATGGGGGCCCAGAGCCCACCAGAGGTTAAAGGACATGCCCAGAGTCACGAAACTGGCTCCGAAGAGCAGAGATGAAAACCCTCCTCCCCTGGCCCCGTCCCCACGGTCTTTCTGTGACACTCGGCGTAAGCTCCTGCAAAGCCTTTCGTGTTTAGCAATCACGGTGAGTCCAGACGTTTGTGAAGAGCTTTGGCATTTATGAAGGGGCTTTTTTAAAGCGTTTCCAAACTCAAGGTCGCATTGGGAAAACTCCAGCATCTCTCATCAGTGCTGACACAAGGGCAGGAAGCAAACGTGAAAAATGAAATCTTTGCATCCTGAGATGGAAATGTCTCCAACTGATCAGTTTTCCAAACCTCTGGGAATCTGCAGTCCAAACAGATCTGTGTACCTCGGGCAAGTATGTGCCGAGGTCCAAGTTGCTGCTCCCAGGGCTGCGCTGAGGCTTCTGGCACGGTGACAGTGACATTTGGCTCTTCACTACTACCTCTTTGGAAATTGAATTTGTCCTCCAGTCTCAAGTCCCTCCATAAATTCCCGTGTTTTAGCCCCTTTCCTTCTGTTCCTTTGGCCTTTCTTATCCCCAAAAGTTGAAGAAGAAGAAAAGGTATTCAGAAAGGGAGGAGATGTCTCCTTCACTTAATGGCTGAGGAAAATTGGGGGGAAATCCTTCTTTCATACACAATGCTAAATAAAAGTTAAAACTTGAAAATCGCGCCTGAAGGGAAGAACAAGGCACTGAGATCTCATCCCCTCACAATGCTGTCGGATCCTTGGAGATGTGGAAATGGGAGCTGGCTCAGCTGTGGACAGTATGACTTTCTCTTTCCATGTTGCCTTCTCCCATGTGCAGAGAACGGGTGGGGACGCTGCCTCCCTATGAGGCCCTGAAATCAAATTAGGAAGGGGGTTTTGCCAATGCGGCATCATCCATTGTTCTTATTTGCTTTTTATCATCCCGTCTCTAGGGCTGTATCTGAGTGTGGGTTTTATTACTATAACCCAGGTACTAGCCAATATAATCCTTTTTTGAAAAATCTTCAGACAAAGGAGAGGAAGTGAGCAGGATCCTTATAAAGGAATATTGTTTTCAATATACTTCGAATGATTTTAAAGAGCCGCAGAAAAGCTTTTCCTTAACATCTCTGCGACGTGCTCACGTGCTTATGGCTAGACACCCTGTCTGGGGGAGTGTGACCTCTCAGCCAGCGCTGGTATCCAATGAGCCCGGCGTTTCGGCACACTGGGCTCCCGTCCCACCTTTCTGTTAGATTCCGTCAAGCCCTGGACTTGGGCTTGCCATCCCTGTGGCATGCACATTTCAGCCAGGTCGCCCCCTTCCCGGCCAAGAGAGAAAGCTCTGAACGCTCTGGCCTCTCATGTCCATTTCGCTTTATCTTCAGTTATTTCAGAGTTTGCATCCCCATAAACTGGTTTACTTAACATGAAGACACAAGAAGGAACTTGGTGCTTATATGCATTAAATGTAGAGATGTAGAACATATCCAATAAACATTTACTGAGCATCTCCCATGTGTCAGATGGTATGGGGGCGGATGGAAAGATGACAAGCTGTGGTTCCCACCCTCACTGGCAGCCCCAAGCCTCCCGTGAAGAACCACTCACTCCTCAGAGCTCCCACTGCAGCCTTTGTAAGATCTTTCTCTGCAGAGCACATATCTAGCACCCTGAGCTTTAGACACTTGTTTGGAAAAGAACAGTTGTGCCTTTCTTGTCTTTATCTCTGGCAAGTATGTACCCACAAGGTGCTCAGTAAGAGTCTGATGGACAAATGTTGTCTCCCTTGTATTCACCCCTTGGCAATAAAGTAATGACTGAGAGAACTTGCAGGGCTGCACCTTCCCAGACACCGCTGATATCCCTCTTGTTTCTCCAGTGAGAACGATGCATCCTCTGAGAACGAGCAGCTGTTGAGTCGGAGCATGGACAGTGATGAAGAGCCTGCCCCTGACAAGCAAGGGTCCCCGGAGCTGTGCTTGCTATCCTTAGTTCACTTGACGAGAGATAAGTCTTCCACCAACAACAGGTCAACCGGGGTAAGGCTCTGGCGCGCGCACACCCTTCCTCTACAAATACAATTTATTGAGGCCGTGGAATAACGCACTGCATCTGCAATAGACACTTGTCTGATCTGTGGCCAAAAGGCACGGCATTTCTTATTTAATAAGCTTTTTGGTGAGAAGATTTCTCCCACAAATGCATGATATGAAACATTCATAGAGTGACAGGTTTAAGACAAGATTTTTTAAAAAATAGGTGAACTTTGCTTTTTCTTATTCTATAGCTTTATTGAAGAAAATGAGAAATAATAATAAACAAAGAGAAGAAAATTAAAACCCCGCAGGACAGAATGAACCTCTATAAACATACTGGTGCATACCCAACCAGATGTTTTCTACATATGTCTATTCATGATAACAATATAGAATCACATATAAAAATTGCCCACACTGTGTTATTACGTAAAGCAGGTTGCCTTGAGATGTGTTGTGGCATGGGCAAAAGATGAACAAAACCCTGTCCCAGGCTACACAAGCCTCTTTGGCCAGCTGCTCCGCTCTGTTCCTCTGGCAGCCTGTTAAGAAGCTGTCATTCAGCTACGTTGCTGGGCAGCGTTGCTATGGGAAGGGTGACTCGTGATTGGTGGACAGCATCGTCCTGGATGGGCTTCCCTGACAACCCTGACTTCCGGATCTGGCCCTGCCACGTGAAGGGGCCCTGGAGGCCTGTGGCGTTGTCACAGGAGATACGGGCTTTCCAGTCCTGGAAAGGCCCGCACACCTGTCCCTCGTGGAGCTCTGCCCCTCACGCTGAGCTGGAGGAGAGCACCCCTGCGAGCTTGGCAGGCGGCAGCCTAAACCGCTGTCAGGACCGCACTGCCCAGGGGACGGGCTGGGGCTGCCACCTGCGTCCTTCTAAACAGACTGATGCCCAGACATGGCCTCTGTTTGTCTTGTGAG
Source organism: Dasypus novemcinctus (assembly GCF_030445035.2). NCBI lineage: Eukaryota > Metazoa > Chordata > Mammalia > Cingulata > Dasypodidae > Dasypus > Dasypus novemcinctus. The sequence continues at coordinate 15,183,845 of NC_080689.1, read as the reverse complement.
ACTCAGTGTCCAGTTGGACACTAAGGGTGCTCGGCTGGATATCCCAAAGATTTCCCTACCAGGACTTGCTTGGTGTCAGTTTCAACATTGTTTAGGCATCAGAGGAAAGATCTACTGGCCTATACTGATAGGACTGTTTGGACCTTGTGACCATTTCCCCCTTTCTGGAGATTAACATTCTTTTTTAACTTTTTTTTCCATAGATTCAAAGTCGAAGGAAAAAGATACTGGATGTGTATGCCAATGTGTGTGGTGTCGTAGAAGGTACGTGAGGAGCTGCGGGGTAGACGTGGACACCGCTTTTACCCAGGTCCATTTGTGGGCAGGGATATCCTGGGGCCTTCTCTGGCCATCGGCAGTGGGAACGAGGGGTGGACAGGAGGCTCCTGGTGCTCCCATGTGGGAAGGCAGAGTCATCCCGCTGACTCGCCGTGCTCCTCCTCAGATGTGGAGGAACGATTGGCCAAACCAACTTCACGTGGAGAAAACTGAATTAGGCTCCAGCTGATTTCAGCACATTTCCCAGGCATTTCCCTCTCCCTTCTCCCTCACAGACAGAGGCCTCAGTGCAGCCGAGGTAGGACCTGCCACAGGGAGTCAGTTCGCCTAGGCGCAGTAGAGGGCGTGAGACGTAGTGCCAGGCTCTGCCCCTAGCGCCGTCCAGCTGCCCGGCTCTGCGCTGGCGTCATCACCTTTGAAAACTATTGTTGCTCAGCACTTTGTCAAATACAGAGCCATCCTGCCTGCGTCCCTCGGGCAGTTTATAATGTCTAATGGGTCATAGAACTTCTCGTCTCCCCAAAGATGCCATTTTGAGCACACAAAGTCCAGCTTCATTTCCTGATAACCAGTTTGGGGAAGGCAGTCCAAAGGCCACACAACAACCAGGAGAAGTCAACATTTCAACCGGAACTCGTAATCCACACTCACAATTGCTTCAAAATCCAGTCTCTAAATTACCTTGTTTTTCCAGTAGAAAAAAAACACTTCGGGGGGTATTTGTCCAAAGTGATCTTCTGGGCTTCTCCTGCCCTCTCTTATTGGCGCCCTGCCCAAGGTGGCATCCTGTTGGGGTCTGGCTTTTGTTGGGATCCCTTTTCACATGGCTCTGATCGCTTCACCTCTGCCCAAGGAACACACAGTGTTTATTAACACAACAAAACCTCTCCTGCTTCTAAGCAAAAGAAACCATCCTTGGGATTCAAAAGTTGTGCACTGAGCCAGCCGGGTAAGCTGCATAGACGTAAGGCAACTGCACAGGGGTGTGAGGAAGCCAGCCGCGGCTGCCTCAGCCCGAGTGGATGAGCGGGACATCCACAGGTGGGGCAGGACCGTGGGCTGGTTCCGGTTCCACGCCCTCCTGGGGGGGGCTCAGGGCCCTAAGGTGCAGCAGTGACGTCAACGCTCCTCAAACACCAGTGAACGGGGACATCTTCTGTGGTCACGGATCTTCTCAGGAGGTTCGCAACAAAAACAGAGAGTCTCCTTATTGAAAAACAATTACCTGATTTTTTAATGTTTGATTAAAGAGAAAATAGGCGACATGTGTCGTGACGAAGTAGAGCTCCGTTGCTGTCCAACTGGGAGAGAAGCAAGAGGCCGAAGCCTGGCCCTGAGCAGAGCCGACTCCTTTGCAGCGCCGAGGGCTGGGGCACCCTGTGTGGGCTTTGCCAGCACCCAGAAGCCTTCCCATTTGAAACTGGCACAGTAAGAGGCAACAGAGCTTCCAGCCTGCCGCGCAGATGGTTTGGAAAGAAATGCATCATCAAGGTCTTCAAGCTCCAGGATGAACTGCTCTGAGAGCTCAAAAATCTTGACCATGTGGGGGACAGAGGCTTCTCCCCCACTATTTGCTTCCTTATCCACAGTGACAGGCCTGACAAAGGGCAGATGGATCGAACAACAAACAAGAGAACATGTTTTGGAATCAAACTCAGCAGGGTTTGAATCCCAGATGTGACCCTCCCACTTGTGACCTTAGCGTTTTCTTCATCCATCTCAGTTCCCTCTAAAATGGGAGCATGGAAACCTACCTCATGGGACTGCTAGAGAACCAGATAAGACGTCTGTAGGCTGCTGGGTAGAATGCCCAACACGTATGTGCCGGTGGTCAGTGAAGGAAGCAGTTAGGTTGTACAGATGATAACCTAGAGCCTCATCAAATCTTCTCCAGAGACACCAAATTATAATAGGTGGCCAGGTGCAGCAGAGAGGAAAGGAGCCGCAGACCCAGGATTGGGATTACTGTGTGCCCCTTACTAGCCGTGTGACCTTAACGCATTCAGGTTCTCTGGGCCCCAGTTTCTTGATCTGAAGTAAGAAATACTGCTCTTTCTACTGCTGCGACTACCACGACTAACAGTGGTTTCACTCTGAAAATGGAATGAGGAAGGGACACAAAGCACCTGGCACCTAGTAGGTGGTCAGTTTTAAGACTTTCCTTTCCTTCTTACCCACCCCCAATCCCACCCCAAGCTCTCCTCTGGTTTTGGCCAAGGTGGGGTCATACCAGAGTTGGGGAAGCAGAGAACCCTGACAACCCTGTGTATGGACAAAACCCTCCGGAGAGCTGTGAGTGATCAGGGCCAGGGCCTGCCGGGGAGCTCCACGCCCCAGGAGCACGGGGGAGCGTGGCAGCATGTCCCTGCTGCCTAACAGAACCACCGGATGGGGACAGTCGGCCAGGGCCACTCCAGGCCGCATCCCTGCCGGTCCTATCCAGCGCCTGCTGCTGAGCAGTGGAATTGTTGCAAAAAGTTCCATGCTCCTCACTGAGGCCAGAGAATTGTCTCACTTCCTGCAGGCTGGTCTCTGGTGTCCCTGGCATTCCTCCTGCAGACTTCTGGGGCAGCAGGACTGAATCTGGGTGCATGCGCCCTGCTGCTTCCGGTTCATTGTGTTAGCTGAGCACCAGCACATTGAGCCCTGAGGCCATGTTGCTGGCCAAAAATAACTACTGAGGGTGAGTCCTGCGGACCCAAGAATTCAACTTGGTTACGGCTGAAATGTTGTCTATCTCCACAGTATGCACACCCCTGAGTCAGCCTGCCTGGTCCAGCCTGCCGTGGCCAGGGGCCGTCAGCCACCCAGTGGAGAATGGCCTGGGTTTGCCTTCTGTCACTCCAGAAAGCCTTTCTGTGTCCCACAGGATGTCCTGATTTTAGAAGCCAACACAACCCGGGACAGTGGTTTTCAAACTAATTCTAGGAACCCCACCGGAAGGCATAGTTCTCCAGGAAACCTGGGAAGGTGAAGAGCTTGAAGCTCTGTCTCCTCAGGCATCCTCTTCACCCCAGCGGACGCGTGCTTGATAGTGACACATGAGGAAGGCTGGGAACATTAAAGGAGCAGTGCCTAGCCCTGGGTGGACATTAGAATTACCTGGTGTGTGTGTGTGCGGGAGACCTTAAAAAAGGTCTCTTGCCTACCCAGCAACCCCCAACCCCCCTCTCAAAGATTCCAATTTAATTAGTCTGGGGTGAGGCCCAAGTATATATGTATCTATATATTTTTTAATTAACCTTTTTATTTTGAGATAATTGTACATTCACATGCAGTGATAAGACATAAAGCAGAGATTCCCCAGAGGTAACATTTTGCAGAACTAGAGAACAATATCACAACCAAGATACTGGCATTGATACCATCAAGATGTAGAACTGTTTCCATCACCACAGGGGCCCCTTTTACAGCCACACCCACTTCCCTCTCAACCTCACCACCTCCTTAACCCCTGGCAATCACTCACCTTTTCTCCATTTTCTAGAGTTTTGTCATTTCAAGAATGTTACATAAATGGAATCATGTAAGATGTAACCTTTTAAGATTGACTTTTTTCACTCAGCATATTTCTCTGTAGAATCAGTCAGTTTATTGTGTGTATTAATAGTTCATTCCTTTTCATTGCAGAGTAGTAGTCCATGGTAGGGTGTATTAGTCAGACAAGTGGGTGCTGATGTAAAATACCAGAAATTGGTTGGTTTTTATAAAGGGTATTTATTTGGGGTCGGAGCTTACAGATACCAGGTCATAAAGCATAAGTTACTTCCCTCACCAAAGTCTATTTGGAGCAAGATGGCTGCCGATGTCTGTGAGGGTTCAGACTTCCTGGATTCCTACGTTCCTGGGGCTTGCTTTCATCTGGGTTCAAGCTTCCTTCCTTCCTATGGCTTGCTTCTCTTTCCTCTGTGTGCTGACTTCCTAGGGCTCCAGTTTAAGTCAAATTCCAACATCAAAACTCCAACATCAGAAACCCTCAACTCTGTTCTTCGCCATGTCTTTATCTGTGAGTCCCCGCCCCTTGGTGGGTGGGGACTCAACACCTTAATCATAACTCAATCACGCCCAGGTACAGATCAGATTACAAGCATAATCCAATATTTCTTTTTGGAATTCATCAATTATATCAAACTGCTACATAGGGCTATACCACAATTTATTTAACCATTTGCCCCTTAAATGACATCTGGGTTATTTCCAGTCTTTGGCTATTACATGTAAAGTTGCTATAAACATTCCTGTGTAGATTTCGGTATAAACGTAAGTCTTTATTGCCTTGGGATAAATGTACAAGAGAGCAAGTTCTGGGTATATGGTAGTTGCATGCTTAAATTTTAAACACAAACTGCCAAACTGTTTTTCCAGAGTAGCTATACCATTTTCCATTCCCACCAGTAATTTGTCAGTGATCATTTCTCTGCATCCACACCAGCATTTGGTATTATTTTTTGTTTTAGTCATTGCCATAGCTCTGTACTTATGTCTAATTGTAGTTTTCATTTGCAATTCTCTAATGACTGTTGATGTTACATATCTTTTTTATGGCTTATTTGCCATCTGTATGTCCATGGGATGAATTCTTGTTCAAGTCTTTTGCCCGTTTTCTAATTGGATTGATTTTTACTGTTGAGTTTTGAGAGTTCTTTATATATTTTAGATACTACTCCTCTGTTGGATTCGTGGTTTGGAAATATTTTCTCCCTCTTTGTAGCTTGTTTTGTCATTCTCTTAACATGATTTTTCACAAAGCACAAGTTTTTAATCTTGATGAAGACTAGTTTTTTTTATGGATCATGCATTTAGAGTCAAGTCTAAGAAATCTTGCCAAGTCCTAGATCCCAAAAATTTTCTAAGTTTTTTTCTAAAAGTTTTATAATCTTGCATTTTGCATTTAAGTCCATGATCCATTTTGTGTTTATTTTTTTACAGGGTAGGAGACTTAGGTTGATGTTCAGTTTTTGGCCTATGGATATCCAGTGTCTCTAGCACCAAGTTTTGTAAAGGTCATCTTTTCTCCGTTTAAATGCTTTTGTACCTTTATCAAAAATCAGTTGGTCAAATTTGTGTGGGTTTATTTCTGGATTCTCTGTTCTGTTCCATTCATCCCTGTGTGTATCCCTCTGCCAATACCACACACTGACCTAGCTATGTAAGTTCTGAAAACAGGTAGATGGATTCCTCCCACTTTATTCTTCTTTTACAAAATTGTTTTAGCTGTTCTAGTTCCTTTGCCTTTCCATAAAAATTTTAGAATATGGCTATATCTACAAAATATTTTGCTGGGATTTTGATAGGAATTTCATTAAACCTGCATATCAATTTGAGGAGAATTGGCATCTTTACTATGTTGCGTCTTCCAATCCCTGAACATGGAATATCTCTCCATTTATTTAGATCTCTTTTGATTTCTTTCATCAGGATTGTATAGTTTCCAGCATACAAGTTCTGAACATGTTTTGTTAGATTTATGCCTATTTCCTTTTTTACTTATTTTTATTTTTTGAGTGATTATAAATAGTATTGGATTTTTAATTTTGGGGTCCAAGTATTTACTAATAACATTTAGAAATATAGTTGAATTTTGTTTATCTTGTATCCTGTGGCCTTGCTGAACTCACTTATTAGTTCTAAGAGTTTTCTTATAGATTCCTTGGGATTTTCTTTGTAGACAGTCATCTGCAAATAGGGAGAGTTTTATTTCTTCTTTTCTTGCCTCATTTCACAGGCTAGAATTTCCAGCACTATGTTGACTAGTAGTAGTGAGAGCAGACATCCTTCCCTTGTTCCTGATCTTAGGGGGAAAGCATTCAGTCTTTCACCACTAAATATACTGTTAGGCATAGGTTTATAGTAGATGTTTTTTTATCAGATTGAGGATGTCCCCCCCATTCCTATTTTTCTTAGATTTTAAATCATAAGTGTTGAAAGAAGAAATAATAAAGATAGGTGTTGATTTTTTGGTCAAATGCTTGTTGCATTAATAGATAGAGATGCTCATGTGATATTTTTTCTTTAGCCTGTTGACCGAATTTTGAATATTGAACGAGCCTGTATCACAGAATAAACCTCGCTTGGTCATGACATATAATACCTTATATATATTGCTGAATTCAATTTGCTAATTTTGTAAGTATTTTGATGTCTGTATTCATGAGGGATTTGGGCCTGTAGTTTTCCGTTTTGTACTGTTTTTGTCTGGTCTTGTATCAGGGTAAGAGTAGCTTTATAATATAAATTGAGACGTCTTTCCTCCTCTTCACTTCTTTGGAGATAAAATTGTATAGAATTTGTATTAATTCTTCTTTAAATATTTGGTAGAATTCTCTAGTGAAACCATCTGGAGCTGGAGATTTGGGGAATGGGGGTTAAAATTATGAATTCAATTTTCCTAATAGTTATAGGGCTAATCACATTTCCAACTAAGTTATGATTTTGAGGAATTGGTCAATTTCATATAAGTTGTCAAATTTATGTATGTAGAGTTGTTTGTGGTATTCCTTTATGATCTTTTTTGACTTCTGCAGTTCTGTACTGATGCCCCCTTTTTCATTCTTAATATTGGTAATTGTGTTCTCTTTTTGTTCCTTGTTAGTCTGGCTAGATATTTACCAATTTAGCTCTTTGTTTCATGGATTTTCTCTATTGTTTTTTCTGTTTTCAGTTTCATTGATTTCTACTCTTATCTTTATATTTCCTTCCTTCTGGTTGCTATGGGTATATTTTGTTCTTTTTCTAGGCTCCTGAGATGAGAGCTTTGCTTATTGTTTTGAAACTTTCCCTCTTTTCTCATGTATGCATTTAGTGTTATAAATTTTCCTTTCAGCACTGCTTTAGTTGCATCCCACAAATTTTTGTATGTTGTGTTTTCATTTTCATTTATTTAATGTATTGTTTAAGTTCCCTTCAGATTCCCTCTTTGACTCATGAATTAGTTAAAAGTGTGTTAGTTTTTAAGTGTTTGGAGATTTTCCTGTTGTCTTTCTGTTATTGATTTCTACTTTGATTCCATTGTGATCAGAGATCACACCATATAATTTCAATTCTTTTAAATCTGTTGCATTTGTTTTATGGCCCCGAATGTGGTCAATGTTGTTATATGTTCCATGGACATGTGAAAATACTGGGTTTTGTGCTGTTGTTGGGTGGAGTGTTCTATAAATTTCTATTAGATCCTGTTGGATCATGATGTTGAGTTCTGTATCCTGCTTATTTCCTCTGGCTGTCCTCTCAATTGTTGAGAGAGAGTTGTTGAAGTATCCAGCTATAATTGTGCATTTGTTTATCCTTTCAGTTCTATCAGTTTTTGCTTCACATATTTTCCAGTTCTGTTCCTTGGCACATATGTGTTTTGAATTAATGTCTTTTTGGTCATTAATGTCTTTTTGCTCCTCTCTGTCTATGGCAATTTTCTTTGCTCTGAAGTCTACTTGATCTGATATTAATATAGTCACTCCTGTTTTCTTTTTATTAATATGTCTTTTTGGTCATTAATGTCTTTTTGCCCTGTCTATGTTAATTTTCTTTGCTCTGAAGTCTACTTGATCTAATATTAATATAGTCACTCCTGTTTTCTTTTTATTAATATTATTTTGACATATTTTCCATCATTTTACTTTCAACTTACCTCTATCATCATATCTGAAATGATATGATGCATATCATTTATTTATGTTTTTTAATCTAATTTGGTAAGCTCTGTCTTTTTCCCCTCAAGGGTACAAATGATTTTGGCAATATATTAGGAGTTTACAGTATATTGTATTTTGTTTCCTTTTTAAAAAAAAAAATTTTTTTAGAGCAGTTGTAGGCTTATAGAAAAATCATAACAGCCTCTGCATTTTTAAAAAGATCTATTTATTTATTTATTTATTTCTCTCCCCCTCCCTCCCCACCCCAGTTGTCTGTTCTCTGTGTCTATGGGCTGTGTCTTCTTTGTCCGTTTCTGTTGTTGTCAGCAGCATGGGAATCTGTGTTTCTTTTTGTTGCATCATCTTGTTGTGTAAGCTGTCCGTGTGTGCGGCACCATTCTTCAGCAGGCTGCACTTTCTTTGGCACTGGGCGGCTCTCCTTACAGGGTGCACTCCTTGCACATGGGGTTCCCCTACACGGGGGACACCCCTGTGTGGCAGGGCACTCCTTGCGCACATCAGCACTGTGCATGGGCCAGCTTCACATGGGTCAAGGAGGCCCGGGGTTTGAACCGCAGACTCCCATGTGGTAGACGGATTCCCTAACCACTGGGCCAAGTCCGCCGCCAGCCTCTGCATTTTAATTGATATATTTAGACCATTTACATTTAATGTACTTATGTACTTAAATGTTAGATTTAAGTCTTTCATTTTATTTTTTATTTTCTGTTTCTTCCCTCTGTTTTTCCTGCCTTCCTATGGGTTACTTGAATATTTTTGGAATTCTATTTTCATATATCTATAATGTTTTTCAATCCAGTTTTGTTTAGTTTTTTTCTGTTGTTGTTCTAGACATTACATTATATGTATAGAACTTATCACAGTCTTATTGCTGATATTATTTCACCAGTTCAAGAGAAGTATAGAAAGATCACCTATTTATGTCAATTTACACCCCACCCCCCATTTGTAATGTAATATTCTTAAAGTACATTTAGAACCATGTCAGACAACATTATAATTTTGCTTCAACCATCAAACATAATTTAGGAAAGTCTATTCTAGTTTTCTGTGTTTTGGGGTTACCATGTTCTTTGTTTCTTCCTGTTGATCCAGGGTTCCTTCTTTTATCATTCCTTTCTGTCTAAAGAACTTTCTTTAGCCATTCTTTTAGGAAAGTTCTTCTGGCAACAAGCTCTCTTAGTTTTCATTAATCTGAGGGTGTCTTGACTTCCCTTAATTCTGGAAAGGTATTTTCACTTATTAGAGGGTTCTTGCTTGGCACTTCTTTCCTACAGTACTTGAAGAATATTGTTATACTTCCTTCTGGCTTCCAGGGTTTCTGATAAGAAATTTGCTGGTGTAATGTTTTCTCAGACTGCTTTCAAGATTTTTCCTTTCTCTTAGTTTTCAGAAGTTTAATATGTTGTGTCTCAGTGTGGATTAGTTTGGGCTTATCCTTTTTGGGATTGGGTCACCTTCTTGATTGTGTAGGCGTTTTTTTTCTCCCCAACTTTGGGAAGTTTTCAGCCATTATTTCTTTGATGACTTTTTAGCCTCTACCTTTTTTCTACTGTGCTTCTGGGACTTTGATGGAATGAATATTAAATCTTTTTTTTTTTTTATTGTTTCCATTGGTCCCTAGGCTTTATTCAGTTTCCCAATCTATTTTTTCACAATTGCTCAGACTGAATAATTTCAATTGTTCTACCTTCAAGTTGACTGATTCTTTTCTCTGTTTCCATTTAGCTATTGATCCTGTCCCATGAAATTTTTTACTTGTTATTGTAATTTTCAGTTCTAAAATATCCATTTGGTTCTTCTTTATATCTTCTATTTCTTTGCCGAGGATAATTTTCCATTTGTGTCAAGCATGTTTGTAATTGCTCAGTGAAGCATTTTTTTTATTATGATTGTTTTTAAATCTTTGTCATGTAATTCTAACATCTCTATAATTCCAGTGTTGGCTTATACTGATTTGATTGCCTTTTTCTCATTCAGTTTGAGATCTTCCTGTTTCTTGGTATGACAAGTAATTTTCAGTTAAAACATGGACATTTTCAATTATATCACTATATTATGTAACCCTGGAACTTTTTAAAACTTTCTCTTTTTTTTTTTAAGATGAAATTAGCTTTTTTTTTTTTAATTTATTTCTCTCCCCTTCCCCCCCCCCACCCCAGTTGTCTGTTCTCTGTGTCCACTCACTGTGTGTTCTTTTGTGTCTGCGTCTATTCTTGTCAGTGGCACCAAGAATCTGTGTCTCTTTTTGTTGTGTCATCTTGCTGCATTAGCTCTCAGAGTGTGTGGTGCCACTCCTGGGCAGGCTGCACGTTTTTCATGCGGGGCAGCTTTCCATATGGGGCACACTCGTTGCGCATGGGGCTCCCCTACATGGGGGACAGCCCTGCATGGCACGGCACTCCTTGTGTGCATCAGCACTGCATGTGGGCCAGCTCCACATGGGTCAAGGAGGCCCTGGGTTTGAACCTTGGACCTCCCATGTGGTAGGCGGATGCTCTATCCATTGATCCAAGTCCACTTCCCAAAACTTTTTCAGCTGGCTTTCTTTGACACTGCTCTGTTAGGGGAAGAAAAGGTACCACCTTGTTACTGCCAAGTGGGGGTGGAAATCCAGGTTCCTACCTCATCCTCCATTGATACCTGAAGGGTTGGCTCCTTGTTACTCCTGGCCAGGGGTAGGAGTTCCGACTCATCATGTGGTTTCCACTAATGCCATTGTAGTGGTGGCTTCATGTCTGCAGGGTAGCGGTGAAAGTCCTGACTTTCCACTTGTCTGAGGGAAAGAAGGAGTGTACCTTGTTACAGCTTGGTATGGGTAGAAGTCCAGGCTCTCCATATTGTCCCCATTGACACTGTGGAGGGTTGGAAATAAGGCGTTATTGACCAGAAGGAATAAAATTCCTCTCCCTAATGGCCTTCCCTGACACTGTCCTGATGGGATTATCAGGGCCCCTCAATAAACCCTTGTAAGTTTCAAAATCTAGGCTATCCATTGAGCTTTGCTGCTGAGGGTGGAGGTGGGCCATAGTTTTTTGGGTTTTTGTTTTTGTTTTTGTCTGTGTATGGTATTCGACTGAAATAGAATAGTTATTGTCTAAAATTTTTCTGTCTTGCCAGGCTGCTCCTTTCCTGATCTTTTGTTTCTGAGTTGCTGGCTTCTTCAACTCCAAACCTGAGATATATGGCAAAAGAAAACCCATAGAACTCCCCTCCATGTCTTTCACTAGGTCCCAAGTTTCCTTCTTCTCTCTACCTTTCAGTCATATCTTATGTCTTAGAGTTTTATTGTACTTAGTGGGAGGAATAGGGAAAATTATGTGTACTCCATATTCTTAGACGTGAAATTACATCAATTTTAAAAACAACACCTAAGTGAGTCTAATGTACAATGAGAACTAAGAACCACTATACCGCTAAGTTCGAGTTAGTTGGCTCAAATGGCCTAACTTTGGGTTGTCATTAGTAGTAATCTTCATAGAGGTGACTATAGACATGATATTATCCCTTTAAGTTTCTCCTCCTCTCCATTCCCATGTAAGGCAAGGATTATCCAATGAAAGGTAGCATGAATGGAAGATTTTGGAGACTGCTAAAAATGGTCATGAGGGGATGTCTATAATGATCAAAATCATGTTTATTTTTGGAGGATGGGTGGGGTTATTTTGGGATTGGGGCACATGGAGAGGCTACTTTTATGGTTGGCAAAATTCTGGGTGGGATTCACCTTAAGCTATGCATTTGTTTTGTGCGGTTTTCTGCAATTGTGCTTTATTATAAAATTAAAAATTTTTAAGTCATGTTGAGTTTCTGCTGACATTTGCAATGTTTGTCTGTGCCCTTTGATCTCTGTAGGTCTTAGCCCCACAGAGTTGCCATTTGACTGCCTCGAGAAGACCAGCCGAATGCTCAGCTCCACATATAATTCTGAGAAGGCTGTTGTGAAAACATGGCGCCACCTTGCTGAGAGCTTCGGATTGAAGCGGGATGAGATTGGCGGCATGTCAGATGGCATGCAGCTCTTTGACCGCATCAGCACAGCAGGCTACAGCATTCCAGAGCTGCTCACAAAACTGGTTCAAATCGAGCGGCTGGATGCTGTGGAGTCCCTGTGTGCAGACATATTGGAGTGGGCTGGAGTCGTGCCACCCACCTCCCAACCACCCACAACATCCTGAGGAGCATGACTGTGAACTATCCTTCTCTAGGATGAGCCAAGGGACCTAACTGAGGGTTCTGGAGGGAGTGGTGCCAAAAGAATCAAGACTTTTTCTGATATGTCACCAGCGTAAACCTTTGGCTGTTCCAAAGAGCAAGAGGAAATAAGGCCAATCTTCCAAACTAACCAAAGATAAAGGATTAAAACTGGGATCCTCCCAGCTATCCACTTGTACCTCACCAGACAGAATGAATATTTATTCATTCATCCTTTCATCCAGTCAGCCATTAATTCATTCTGTAGACATTGTTGAATGCCCGATTGAACCAAACAATGTGGGAATGACAAAGGGAAAGAATCCAGTCCTTGCCTTTAAGGAGTTTACAATCTAGTGAGAGAAATAAAATGTGCCACGTCTATAAATTGCTTCAATAGAAGACAAAACTGAATAAAGGGATACTAAGAAAATGTAATAAAATTTCTAAGAGAGGGAGATGGCTAGTCACTGGGGTGATGAAGAGAGCAGCTTGAAGGTTTTGGCAAAATGGCTATAAAATGCAGAGAGCCCATTCCATGTATTATTTCTGGTTCAGTACAATTGTGTTGATATCCTATATGGGTTCTTTAGGATAGCTTTACCTATCCTTGAGGTCATTCATATTTTCTACAACACTTCCAGTCAATATATGAAGAGCTCCCTCTCTGGTCTGCTTTATGTTACAGATATGTGAGGCACATATTTTTCCAATCAAGTAGATCTATGTGGTAGCCAATATTATTAATTGCCTGAAACCTAGACCTGGTAACCCAATGGTTTTGTATTACTTGTGAATTACCTTCCATTTTCCTCACTAGTCAGATTTGACTTTTGGGGGACAGCAATGCTCAAGGATATAGTTTAAATTATGTGTCAAGGAGATGATGTGGCTCAGTGGCTGAGCTCCAGCTTCCACATATTAGGTCCCTGGCCCAGGTACCTAAAAAAAAAAAAAAAAATTATAATGTGTCAGGCTATGCCTTTGCTTCCAACAAAAAGGAATAGTAAATGTGCTTAGAAAGGAAAATGACAACTTCCTAAGAGTTCAGCCATGCATAATTCCAGATTTCAAGAGTATCTAAGACTTATGGCTAAGCCTCATATCATGAAAGTTTCAGACTGCAGGTCTTCTGAGCCATTCAGCAAGAATGGAGCCCTGCAGTGTGATGGAGGGAGCCCTGGAGTTGGAGTTCAGAGACCTGAGTTCTAGTTGTGCCACCTTGGGCAATTTTCCTCTCCCTCCCTTGGCTTTCGTTTCTTTTCTGCAATTGAGAGACTTGAATTAACCAGGTTCTAAGGTCCTCCCAGATCTGGTAGTCTGTGGGTCTGTAATCAGGAAAAGTAAGGTTCCATTGAGCAGAAAGAAAGTAGGGGTGTAGGAAATGCAAGCCTTTTGAGGTACTCCATGAAGATGAATATACAGGTGAGTCACCAAGAAAACAGAAAAACTCAGACTTGGAGTTTTCACAGAAACTGTAATTGTTTGAAATAACTTTTAGAGATAAAATTTGTAAACCGAAATTGTTCTTGGCAGATTCTTTTATTATAACTGTAATTGCCAAGAGCTCAGGAGCCAGGGCAATGGTCATACCAGAGGGTTAATTTAGAGTTCACTGCTGAGCACCTCTAATGAGAGATTTGACTACTGTTATTACAAAATTAAAACAAATTCTCTGATTTCTACAGTGATGTATTAAATTTTTTTAATTGTTCACATGACTGAGCAAATGCTTTGGGGATGGGGAGAATCAGTCATTTCCCACCAATGAATGTAGAACATACTGTGATATGATCCTAATTAGGTCCTGAATATTTAATATCATCATTCACTGTGTCTGTTTGCCTTTTTTCTTCCCCAGAACCTATTTGGTATAGCCTGTAAGCAAAATACTCCACAGCAAAACTTAATTAGCCTTTTAATTCCTCTTTATCGTATGGTTTCCCTTTTCCCTGCTTTGTGATAATGCTGATGAACGTCTCTCCCTTAATCAGACTACAAATGTCATATTGATGTGGGCTATGGGTGGAAGGCTCTTTGTCTCTTCAGAGATAACTAAGTTATTTGACTTGTGGGTGTGGAATGGTAAGAGGCTGCAGTCCTGCCCTTAGGGACGGTGACAGCAGGCTCCAGTCCCAGGAAATGTTTAACAAAGCAAGGGCTATAAACTTTAAGTATTTAGGGGAAATGCAAAAACCAAGGCTTATCTAAAATGTCTGGAGTCCTTGCTAAAAGCTTACCTAAGATGTGAAAGAGATATATGCTAATTGAAGCCTATTGAGAACTGAAACAAAGGGACCATTTGGCCTTTCCTCTCTGTATAAAAGACGTTTGAAAATCTTGTTCCGGGCTCGGGATTCAAACAGAAAGTTCCCGAGTCCGGCCGGCCGTCAATAAACATTTTTCCTTCTCAAAATCATTCCTGAGTCCTGGCCTCTCTATTCTCAAATAATTGAACTTCTCTTAAATTCCACAACATTAATGGCGACCCAGATGGGACAAAAATGAAGGCCAGAGACGGTAGCATTTTGCTGCCCCTTCCAAATCCCCGAGGAAGCCGGGAGGACTCGGGTGAACCCCAAATCTGGGCGCCCCTGGATTAAATTTAATCCAGAAAAGATGTGGGCTCCACCAGAATCTTCCCGACAAAATCAAGGGGCAATGGAAGGTCTGAAGAGAAAGATTCTGGGAACGAAAAAGAACTCCAAACATGGAAGAAGGTAAGACTCCCCGGGTGAGCAGAGTCTGGAAGGCCCTAGCTTTAATTGCTAGGAAGGGGAGGCTGATCACCTCCCGAGAGAACCCTAGTAGCCCCAGAAGGCTGGGGGGAAGCCGTTCTCTCTAGGCTTGGGAAAAGGAGGAAAACCGGGGAAAAGCCCTGGTGTTTTGGGTTTGTCTAACTGCATGTTAGAATCTGGTACTGGTCTTATATCCACTAAAGGAGTGGAGTCTCGATTTTAATAGGAAGGGTATTTATAGGTTCGAGTCCTAATATCCTGGAAATTGGTCTAGATTAAGGAAAACAAAACTTGGTTACAGGAAAATGGATCGGCTTTTCTGGTGGAGCTTGGTCTGGGTGTAAAGTTTAAACAGTGGAAAAGTCTAGCTGAAATCTTTTGTTATGGTGCTAATTTGTGAATGAATTTGCTTTATACCAAATGTTAAGTGTTCTGAGGTTTGTGATGGCTGTGGGGGCAGCCGTGGTGAAAATAAATATATAAACTTGTGAGTCAGATTAGTGACCTTTGTGCTTCTGTCTGTGTCAGCTCAATGTTAGTGTTGGAGTTGTGTCCTTACATGAAGTAGAATTACAGCTGAGCTGGAGCCCTCCCTTGCCATTGGCAAGGGGGTGAAATGATTCTGGGGCAAAAGCTGAGGAGTCTAGATGTTTGTGCATGTTCTGGTGTCTTGTCTCTGGTCTGGCCCTTTGCCGGGGCTTGGAGGCCATCTGTGTCCGCGCCAAGCACCCAAGTTTGTTGGGGATGTCCCAGTCAGGGTGGCTGGGTCCCTGGGAGAGTTGCCAAATTTGAGTAGGTTCTGTCTGCCCATTTTGGCTGAAAGCTGGAAAGGGGGGAGCGGCTTGCCCCTTTCCAGTGAGTCCACCCTTCTATTCATAAGCCGCATTCCTGTTTGTTGTGCACCCGACTGCCTGGAAGGGGGGGAAGTGAAGGAGGTGAAAAGCAGAATCAGAATAAATGCAGTAAAGTTCCCTCCTTAGGGTGTCAAAGCCAAAATACGTTTGCATTCTGCTCAGGTTCTTAGAAGGTATTGTAGTAACCTTAAGTAAGAGAATGTGTTCTGTGAAGGTAAACTTTGTATTAAGGGTATAAATAATTATAAAAGTTTTACAAAGCATTGTTTAAGGTATTTAAGTGGCTAATTGCAGAAAGTCATTATTTAACAAAACTGAATTGATAATAATAATAATAAAAGGCAATTTTATAACAAACTTTTTCGGCAGCCAATCTCCCCTGCCAACTTGCTTCCAAAAAAACTGTTTCTAGTATTGCATGCTACTAAGTATTTAAAGTGAAAAAAAAAGTTCATTATTTTAACAAACTTGTTCAGTATTAATGGCAATTATATGTTGTAAGAAGTTTGCCTGGTAACTCAGTATGTGGGATATATGGAATGTGTTTTTATTGTTAAGGAAACAGAAGATGATTTTGTCCTAAGATAAAATGATTGATTATTGGAAAGAGTAGAGTGTGGGACAGAACCTGAATGAATACTGAAAGTGTAGAAGGTTTGTGGAAGGGAAATTTTTATGATTAAATTGAGTAAGATCAATATACAAAGAAAATATTTTATCAATAGCTTCTTGTGCTTTAACCTCATCATATCCTCAATGTTTGAAGAAGAGTTCTTTTAAAAGAACATTTTATGTTCTAGAAATCAAATCCTGAAAAGTAGCCTTTTATTTCAAACTAACTGCAAGAGATTTATTCTTTTACTTTAAAGGAAAAATTAAAGTAATGGTTAAGTTCATTTAATATAAGTTGAATGAAAGGTATTTAAAGGTGTTATAAAATTAATAGGTTTTAAAAAAATTAATAAAAACTGTAACTAAGAGTTAAAATCATTTATAAATGCATTTATATTGTAAAACAGTGGAAAGACAATAACTGAGATTATAGCTGGGTGAATTTAGCCTGAAACTATTATTTTAGTGTAAATTCTACACTAACCTTTCCTTTGTTTATGGTTGCTTCAGGCCTAACCTCGCCCTTTGCCTTTGCCTACGGTTATTTCATAATTGAGAAGAGCTGGGACATCACTGTCTCCTCTTCTGGTATTAGTAACCCTTTCTCTCATGAATTCAAGTGTAAACTAAATAAATTGCTGCCTGATAGAATAAGGTTAAATGACCACTGGAGTTTTATTATCTCCAAAACCAAAAGGGGGGTGGAGGGGGAGAAGTCTCCTGCCTTGACGGTCAGTGTTCCTAAGAGTGGCAATTCATGAGAGAAAGCAGTCTGTCTCCCTGAGGCTTCAAATAGCCTCAGTAAATATATATAAAGTTAATCTTGTGGCTTATCCAAAATTCTGCTGATTTCAAAGTAAAGTGTAAAGTTCTAAAACAAAATGGTGCTAAGGCATTGAGAACATTTTGGTTATTACAATCCATTAAGTAAGAAAGAAAATTCTTGTGGTAAACTGCATGGTCATAGTGCAAATTAAGAAGAGTTTCAAAAGTCTTTGAAAAGTTTAAAGTAACTAAAGTCATGTTGTTGTGCCAAACTATTCATGTCTGCCTATTTGCTCAAATTGTTGAAAATTAAATATGCAGTTATATTTATAAATATTCTTAAAGCCCAAATTGAACTAAGCAGGATGAAAAAGTCATAGAAATCTGATTATGGAAACAATTGGGAAAGGGCCTCCTCTTTGCAAGAGCTTTTAAGGCAAGACTAGGTGTGGCAGATTAAACCTATCTACTAGGCTAGGGAATTAAGAATCAGTTTGCCTGGTAATTTCCCAGTTTAAACCTTTGTCAGCCATAAATTGGAAAAAACAAAACAAAGATTAGGTTAATTTTCACAGAAGAAAAATATTGATGTAACCCGGCGGCCTGCTGCCTCAGTCTCCCACTCCCGGGTTGGACAGCAGTGGAGGAGACCAGTTTAGGCCAGTCCTATGGGCAGTGGAAGGATGCCCAAGAAGGAGCTAACTAAGTCGGTGCCATTTCAGCACTAAATTCTATTCCTTATTTGACAAAGGGGGGGAGCAGGTAAAAACTAAAATGGTTGGAATGTGATAGAAGAAGCAGTTAAATCAAACTTTTGCGTGGGAAAGTTAAATCTCAGATAAGCTGTAACTTCTGAAGTATCCAATCTATGGAAAAACAGGAAGAGCTTGCATGCTAGGCTTAGGGGTATAAATTGTGTCATTTTTCTTTGTTCGGGGCACCAGCCATATCTGGCTCTGCGCCCCTTCTTGCAAGATTGAGAATAAAGTATTTTCTTCTCCACAATCTGGTGAGCCTTATTTTCTTCCAGAAGATTTCTTTCCAACAAAATAAGGTAATTAGTGGCTCTATTAACAAATTTCAGTAAGTAAAGGAAAGTCCATAAAAACTATGGAGAGATCTTTCCTGGGTTATGATTTTAAAAAATTAAGTAATTGTGTAATGTGTTTTGAAACCTGGAAGTCAGTATGCATGTGTTTTAAAACCTGGTAGTCAGTTATGCTTTTAAATTAATAATTTTCATAACTTAAAGAAAAGAAGTTTTTAGCTTCCTGTAAGGGAAAAGAGAACATTCCTTGCATAAACTATTATGGTTTCAATTTTATTTAACTTGAGTGTAATCTCCCATAGTTAATTTATAAACTAAATTAACATTATATGTACAAAATCTTTACAGTAATGAAAATTGTAAGTTCACATTGGTGAAATTAGGCTAAAGGGAAAAGATTGTAGATATGCTCTCTTAAATAAAGAGTAAATTTCTTTCATTGGTAATTGTAATTTAGTAAGTTTATTTAAACATGAGGTGGCTACTCAATGTGGTTATAGTCAATTATAAAGAGTCTGTAAAACATCTTCCAAACTGAAAATGTTTAAATAGTTCTAGTTGTAGAAGTTATTGTTAACTAAAGAAACTTAGATTGGTATTGGTAGCAGAAATAACTTCATGATAATAAACCTGTCTGAAGGCCACTGCAAAATACACATTTAAGTAAATGGTAATAAAAAGTTGTCTTGATTCTATTGGAAAAATTGTTTTCATTCTAACAATGAAAAATAATATTTTTCCTCTATTACTAAAGTAAAGCACCTACTGTTATCTTCATAGTAAAATTGTGTAAGTAAATAGTCATTTGATATATGTATTGCGTTAAGTCGTTTAAAATATATATAAAACAAGGAATAAACTTTAACATTGTCAAACTCTTGTGCATTCGAACCAGGCCTTGTATACATTACAGGTGGCCTCTCCATGTGAGTTATTGGCTAGGCTGGTCACTGACCCCTCAATTAAAAAAATGTGCTATATCAGTCTCTGGTTCTGCTCCTGAAGTTGATGGAAACTATATTGCAGTTTCAAGCTCCTGCAGCCAATAATGACTCGGTACAGCCAAGTGTACAATGGATATCGCCTCCAGACTGGCACTGTTCCATGGTGCCAGAGAGCACTATGCACCAGGCTAGTAGAATACTGGAAAATCTCTGGAATACTGGAAGGATGCTGCAACTTGCTCACTGCGTTGAAGAACATGCTGAGTGGAGCCATGATACCAGGAGACTGTAAGTAAAACTTGAGCACAATTGGCATTATGGCCTGCTCTCATGGAGAGATAACATGTAAAGTATTACAAACCTGAAACTCAAAACTAATAATGGCAACTCTGAATCCTTATGCATTAAGTAATACATTAGTTAATATTAAGTGCTGTACTTTTATCCTGTACTAAATATATGCCTAATAATTGTAATGTTATCTTTTCTATTTTGGATCAAGTGCAGAAGTATATTAGACATGTTAAATTCCTGGTAAAATCATTTTCTAAACAGTTAATAACATGTCTATAGAATAAGGTGGCAGTCTCAGCCAGTCTCAGTTAGCAAAAGTGAGGCTTGCTTGCTGATGGTGAGTCACCTATTGAACAAGTCAAAATTGCTAGAAATTGTACAATGAAAACCAAGGTGTAAAAATCTTTATTCTGTAGTTCTGATCACTCCCACAGGTGAAAACTAAGAGTATTTCCAAATTAGTGTTCTAATCCTGAGTGAAGCCAGTTGCCCAAGGAGTGCCAGTTCACCAGGAGCATCTGACAGAGCGAATGAGTGTCAATCATTGAACAGCTTGGAATGTGTCTTCAGACAAAGCTAAGTGTCTGTTGCAATTTCTCTCTAAAGATGGATAACTTAAAAAAGAATATATATGCTGTTCCCACCAGCTTTTAAGGAATGCCATCTTTATAGGCATCTAATCTTGTCTATCTCTGTGATCCAATGTGTCCTCTTTTAAAAACGGGTATTCCAAATTTTTAATTAAGTTTGTTTCTTTCAGAGTGAACATCTTATTAACCATATGAAAACTTCATCCAACTTCGTACAGAATGCCAGATCCATCTTCCTCCAGTTAGAATAAATTAAAGAGTTTTTACACCTTATTAGGCAATGACTACAGCCCATGGCCAGCAGGAAGCAGTTACAGAAAAGAGATCGTCTCCCTTCAGCACCCCTTTTAAATTAAAGGTGTAAACTCTTTAAGAGTAAAATAAAAGTAATAGATGGATCTGGAACCTGACTGGAAATCCACGTGAGTGCCAGTGGCAGCAGAATAACTGCGGGAGGCCCCTGCCCAAGATTCTGCTGTCCAGAATGAAAAGTTCTAAACTTCTAAAAACGGTCCTTGATGCTGTACTAAAGACTGATAAATAATCAGTCAAGACAACAAACAGTCATCCACCTCATAGCTACAACAATAATTATGCCAAAGCTTAGCAAGTAAACTTTGACAAAGGGGGGGAATGATGTGGGCTATGGGTGGAAGGCTCTTTGTCTCTTCAGAGATAACTAAGTTATTTGACTTGTGGGTGTGGAATGGTAAGAGGCTGCAGTCCTGCCCTTAGGGACGGTGACAGCAGGCTCCAGTCCCAGGAAATGTTTAACAAAGCAAGGGCTATAAACTTTAAGTATTTAGGGGAAATGCAAAAACCAAGGCTTATCTAAAATGTCTGGAGTCCTTGCTAAAAGCTTACCTAAGATGTGAAAGAGATATATGCTAATTGAAGCCTATTGAGAACTGAAACAAAGGGACCATTTGGCCTTTCCTCTCTGTATAAAAGACGTTTGAAAATCTTGTTCCGGGCTCGGGATTCAAACAGAAAGTTCCCGAGTCCGGCCGGCCGTCAATAAACCATTTTTCCTTCTCAAAATCATTCCTGAGTCCTGGCCTCTCTATTCTCAAATAATTGAACTTCTCTTAAATTCCACAACAATATGTGATGAGTATTCTATTTCAGGATAACAAAGTTTTCAGGGAAGGAGGAGAGGTAGCTGCTCTCCGTCTGAGTAATTTTACCTGGTTTCACACTATTAGAATTTTGGTCCAACCAGCATCAGACTGTGTTTCAGTGACTCAACATGCCACTTTTAGGGAGCCAGTCTTTATATTGTTACACATTCTTCTGCCATTTATTTATTTGGAAACAAATCCAGGAAAGGTTTACTCTGATGGAGCATTAACTTGCATTATGGAATTCAGAATCACTGGGGGCCATAATGACTATGAGACTGGCCCAGACTGGGGCCCCATCCTGCCATTTTGTTTGGAGGTAGTCTTTATTTTGCTATACTTAAATATTTTTTAAACACTGTGGTTAAGCTGTGACCCTTAACCAGTGAAGTCTTAATTTTCAATATTTTTGTCTAATTCTGTATATATAACTTATTATATTTACACTCTCAATAAACAAAAAGTTGTACAGACTGATGCAGTGTGAGCTCTTTGAAGGGGGCAGAGGTGTGAGTGGAGAAAGTTCTAAGCTGAAATTGTTCTGTTTCCTGATGAGACTATAGGATTGGGACCAGCCAGATACAATTACCTAAACTGTTATACCCTGAGCCATCATTCAGCAGAGGTAAGTACTACAATGAGATTATGTAAAAACCACCTGAACACTGCTTTCCAAGTTGCCATCATTAGTTTATAAGGCGTTATTTCACAACTGCTGCTGTGTGGCAAACCATCTTGAAATTCAATGGTATAAAGCAACATTTATTTTTATAGCTCAGGGGTCAGTAGGGGTCTGTTGATCTAGTTTGAGTCAGGCGATCTCAGCTGAGCTTGGTTATGCATCACCTGCCTGGGACCACTCTGCTCCATTGCCTTTCATTGTCCTCCTAAAACCAGCGAGCTAGCCCAGGCATGTCCTCATCCCACAATGACAGAAGCGAAAAGAGAGTAGAAACACAAAATTTCTTAAGGCTCAGGCTCAGAACTGGTGCACTGTCACTTCTAGCTCATTCTGTTGGCCAAAGCAAGTTACATGGCCAAACCCAGAGTCAAGAATAGAGAAATAGACTCTACCCTATTTGTGTGAGGAACTGCAAAGTCAAATGCCAAAGGGCATGGATATAGGAAGGGGTGAAGCAATGGGACAGTTACTGCAAAATTCTATAGGTATATTACTTTCCCATTGTTGCTGTAACAACCACAACATAGTGCCTTAAAACAATACAAATTTATGATCTCCCAGTTTTGGAGTCAGAAGTCTAAAATGCGTCAGTAAGGCTGTGCATCCCTTCTGGAAGCTTTCGAAGAGAATCCATTCCCTTGCTTTTTCCGGCTTCTAGAGGCTGCTTGCAATCCTTGGCTCTCAGCCTTCCTCCATCCTCCCAGCCAAAGATCACAGCACTCTGACCTCTGCTTCCTTCATCACGTCTACTTCACTGACTCTCCTGCCTCCCTCTTTCCCTTGCAAGGACTCTCGTGATCACATTGGCTCCACCTGGTTAATACAGGTTCCTCTCCCCATCTCGAGTTCCTTACCCGAATCATACCTGCATATGCCATGTAAGGTCATATATCCACAGGTTCCAGGAATTAGGATGGGGACATCTTTGTGGGGTCATTATTCTCCCTACCATCCAAAGTGGTAAATTGTTGTGAAACATAGCAAAGCAACAACTTCAGGGACAGCACTCTGTCAAAATGTACTTTCCAGCTGGGCCTATTTTAATTGTATTTATAAAGCACAAAATAAGCAATGGCGGCCTCCTGCTGGGGATTCTGGAAGAGAGAACGGACTGAGAGCTCCCAAGAAGAAAGCACGGCTGGTTCAGTGGTGCTCAGTTCCAATGTGTGTATGGTGGTGTTACCAGATTTTATCTAGGTTCTTGGTTATGCTGCAGAAATGAATTTTGAGAGCACACCAGGTGAATTAGGTCAGTAATTTATTCATGTAGGGAGGGAAGAGAAATGGGAGAAAATAACAGAGCAGGGGTCCCAGGTAGAGAGGAAGGGGCTGAAAAGGGATGAAGAGGGCTGATTTACAAGCTACAGTTCCCCATTATAGATGATAAATGTCAAGGTTTACCTGCGTGGCCACTTGGTAGAGGAAAGATGGCAAAAGTAGCACAGAGAGGACAAGGTACGGGTTTAGAAGCTAGAGAACAGGGCGAGCGCGCGCTCAAGTCTCGTGGTTTGCCTTTAAACTGTTAATTATTCCACCCCTTTGCTAATGGCAGAGGAGGGGGTTCCAGCCGTTTGCTGTTTGGATTGATTACCCCTCCCATCAATCCCTTAGTGAGGACCCAATGATAAAGTTCTTAGGGAATATTTCCGGGCGTTTCCTTGCTCCCAGGAAGAAGTTTTTGTTCTGCATAGCAGAATCTTGGCGGTGGGGGTCCTCCAGCAGCCATCTTGGGGGTTACTGATGTCCATGTGGACTCTCTGCCAGGTTCCAGATCCGCCTATTAATTTCCTATCTTACTAGCCTGCTTCAGTGGGACTGCCTGCACTGTCCTGCCGGGTTGGATTTGCCCGCCCCGGTGGTTGGTCTGCATGGGCACACAAGCTCCGCCTTCCTACCTCTATCCTTACCCATCCAAATGGGCTGTGGCAGAGCACTCCATGACTGTCCCCAACTTTGAGTTGGAGGGTGTCTGTTCAGGGCTTTGCTCAGATTTATTTACTTATTTTAATACTTCCTAATGAATCATTCTCTTTGGCAACAGTGATGGCTTCCGAGGCCTAAATGAGTTATTGGCTTCATGTAAAATTGATGCCCTAGCTGTGTTTTGCTTCTTCACCCAATCCACTGGGGTCCCTCAGACACATCTTGCATTTTTCAGTAATAAGCTAAAATCCTGGTATATCTTCCTATATGTGATGGAATGTTTTATGAATCAGGTTCTGTTTCCAATGAAAAGCCACATCTGAGGTGTCGAAGGATAATTTCCAAGCTGTACCTTTTGGTGCAATGATACTTTTCTATCCTTATCAGTCTAGTGAGGAATCAAAATCTTAGCACTTCATTAAAAAAAAAATCCAGTATAAAGATACCTGGTGGATGAAAGTGGAGAGAGATTTAAAACTATTTGCCTGGGAAACAGATGTTTCAAACAATTGGGCTCCCATCTACCATATAGGAGGTTCAGGGTTCAATGCCCAGGGCCTCCTGGTGAGAGCAAGTTGGCCCATGCAGCAAGCTGGCCCACGTGGAGTGCCAGCCCACGCAGGAATGCAGCCCTGCGCAGGAGTGCCGCCCTGCATGGGAATGTGCCCTGTGCAGGAAAAGCCACCCCGCACAGGAGTGCTGGCTGATGTGGAGAGCTGGTGCAGCAAGATGACGCAACAAGAGACATAGAGGAGAGAAAATAAGAAGGCGTAGCAGAACAGGGAACTGAGGTGGCACAAGAGAGTAATCGCCTCTCTTCCACTCCGTAAGATACTAGGAACAGTTCATGGAGCTGCCTTATGAGAATACAAGCAGACACAGAAGAACACACAGCAATGGACACAGACAGCAGACAACGGGGGGAACAAAATGGGGGGGAGGGGATAAATAAAATAATATTTTAAAATAAATAAATAAAAATAATAAAACTATTTGCCTGAGAATCATCCTGAACCTGGCTTGTCACTCAACTTAAAAGTTGCCTACTGGTTCCAAATAAACAGATTCTTCTTCATGTTCTTTTCTTTCTTATTTCTGAAATACCAGTCATCATCATTTACATAGGCTAACTACTTCATTTAGGGAAAATATCCCAATGCACAAAGTTTTCTGCCTGGGTCATTTTTAAAGGGAGTTTCAAGTCACTTATCTATGCTTCTGTTTCTTCATCTGTAAAATGGGGATAGTAATGTTATGATGCTTTTAGAATTTTTTTGAGAATTAAATTAAGCAATAAATATAAAACAGTACTCCATTGACACACAATAAATGTTAGGTCCAATAAATGTTAGCTGTCACTACTATTCTTAATTTTGCAGGATATTAGCTAATCTTGAAGGGTAAGGAAACTTAAAATAATAGTTTTAACTGCAAAGAATTTGTAAAGTGGGACCACCAATTCAGAAGGATAACAAGCTCTTGGGGGCAGTTACATAAGAAAAGTTGACACATTCAAAGGAGAATCTGGGAAGAGGATGTGGCTCAACTGATAGAGTGTCTGCCTACCATATAGGAGCTCCAGGGTTCGATACCCAGAGCCTCCTTGCTTGTGTGATGAGCTGGCCCATGTAGAGTACTGCCATGAGAAGTAGTGCTGTGTCACGCAGGGGTGTCCCCCATGTAGGGGAGCCCCACACACAAGGAGTATGCCTCGTAAGGAGAGCTGCCCTGTGTGAAAAAAGCACAGCCTGCCCAGGAATGGCACCCACACACACACACAGCTGACACAGCAAGATGATGCAACAAAAAGGAGGCACAGTTTCCCAGTGCTGCCTGATAATACAAGCGGATGCAGAAGAACACACAGCAAATGTATGCAGAGAGCAGACAACCGGGGGGAAGGGGAGAGAAATAAATAAAATAAATCTTTAAAAAAAAAAAAAAAGGAGAATCTAAAACTAGAGATAAAAATGGTTTCCTATAGTCTGAAATTTAAATAAGCAAATTTTATTGGTATAAGTCTTTGATTGATACCAGTGAAAAGTATCCTATAGAACTGAGTCCAGATTACAGAGAAGGCAGACAGAATGGATGTGCCTGTCTTACGAAATCTCTCAACAAGTTGCCAGCACAACACAGTTCCCTGGAAGACACTACAGGTGCATTGCCAGGAGGGGATGGAAGCAGAAGGTTTAAGCTCAGGGAAAAAAATCCAAAAGAAGGAAAGTAGGAAATGTAACTTACCTGTGATAGACATGGCAAAGAAAAGTTCAAAGTGAGCTCAGAGCAAAACAGTTGTTATGATAATATCTCATAATAAAATAGATGCAAAATAGATGTTCAAGGGATAAATTGATTTATCAAGAACCATATATGTAGTACTGATTAGGGGGTCCAAATCACCACATAGCAGAGCTCTATTCCATCTGAGATCTTAGATGAAAGGTGGGGAGCTTGATGTGAACAGAGACACTGTGGGGTGAGTAGTCATTGACTGTGGGTACATCCTTGACTGCGCTGAGCCTCAGTCTACGTATCTATCAGGGCCGCTGTATGATGTGGATGGCACACTCAAATGAGGTCATTAACGAGGGCTTAATTAAAGGGTTAGTTACCCCGTGTGGCCAGGGCGTCGGATCACAAGGTGCCGCTCCGCAGGGCTAGGATCAGCCAGGCTGCTCCCACTCCAGGACGCAGAGAGAAGGCTGTGAAGAGGAATCCCTGGAGTGGCCAGTGACAACTGGCTGAGGAATGCAACCAACAGAGGTGGCTGGGGAATAAACAACCCGAGCTCATTCTCCCCGCTGGCTCTCCACTGGCTGAGCCCGGAGGTCCCAGGGCCCTGCCAATGCAGTCCCTTCAAGTCAGCCTGAGGGACAGAGAGCAGGGGAGGGAACCTGGCGAGCTCAGCTGGAGACAGGGAGGTCAAACAACACAGAGCAGCTGGCCTGGAGGGCAAGAGGAGAGGTGAATAAACTTCTCACAAATTTCTTCTTCTGTTATACTCCTGGTGCAGCTAAACGGAACGATTTATTTCTCTCCTCCAAAACCGGGGTAGATCAATTAACATTGAGTTTGCTTCGGAGGTTGAGGATGAAATGGCCTGGCTTTCTGGGAATGTTCGTTTCTGTCTATTAGGATTGGTTTTGGCTGCCTGTGACAGTAACTAATGCAAGCACAATGGTATAACTAAAGGAGTTTATTTTTCCCATGTAACAAAGTCCAGGGCACCTGCCATCCTGAGGGTACAGGTGTCCACTTCCTGGTCTCAGGATGGTTGTCCCACCTATTGGTGAATCATCTATGACCCAGCAAAAAGAAAGGGGGAGGAGTGAGCGGGTAAAGGGTCAAAAGCATCTGCCAGCTGGGTCAGTCACCGATGACTGGTAAACACTAGCTTTCCTGGAAGGCCCATCAGCAGCCTTCCACTTACTTTCATTAGCCAGAACCGAGTCACATGGCCACCCTAAAGACAAGGTAGTCTGGGGAGCTGAGTGTTTTCACTGGATAAACTGCTTCACTGACAAACTCAATTTTGTTAGGGAGATAAAAGGGTAAAATGAGTATAGGTAAATGTTGGTGTCATCCATGTTATCTGAAAATACTCTAGACAGAGCTGGTTATTCATCAGAAATCAATCTCCACTTAACCTTTCAAGCAAAACAAGATCAGAAAAAAAATTCTTTATCTGACAGAAATTAATAATCCTAATCAAAACCATTTTTCCCCCCAGAAAATAGGAAACTGTACCTGAACCTGCAGTTAGACAGTTGTTCAAACTTTCTGATGTGAAGAAATCAGCTTTCACTTTTCAGTTGTTATATAAAACATAGCCAAATAAAAAAAATTCTGCTTGGAAAGCTAAAAGTTTTGGTCTTTAATATAAATTTATCCGGGGAAGCGGATGTGGCTCAACTGATATGTCTTCTGCCTACCATATAGGAGGTCCAGAGTTTGAACCCAGGGCCTCCTGGCCCGTGTGGTGAGCTGACCCATGCTCAGTGCTGGCCCATGTGTGAGGAGTGCCATGCCACACAGGGGTGTCTCCTGCATAGGGGAACCCCCCCATGCAAATAAAGTGCAGCCTGCCCAGGCATGGTACCACACACACGGAGAGCTAACACAGCAAGATGATGCAACAAAAAGAGACACAGATTCCCGGTGCCGCTGAGAACACAAGTGGACAAAGCAAATGGACACAAGAAAGCAGACAATGGGGGGGTGGGAGAGAAATAAATAAAAAATAACTTAAAAATATTTTTTTTCTGATGTCTGCATTAAGATTTAAAACCTACTTGTTTAAAACATACAGAATACTTTTAAGAGCAATTTTTAAATAATTTTTAAAAGTTGGTTTTGTTTCAAACAATAAAATCTGATATTTTTTCATGTATATCTTTATTTCTCAGGAATGGAGCACTGATGTAGTATATAAGGTAAAAAGGTTTGTGATTTTGCACTCCCTTACAGATTTCCTGGAAAGGAGATACGACTAGTTAAATTATATTAGCTAAATTATAACTTTGCATCTCTTAATAGGGACCCTCTGTAAAAAATCTGGCAGTTATTCCTATCACCTCCTCAGGAGAGGAGGTTGGTGTAATCATTCTCTATGGAGAGGGAAATTCCAGAAGCCTCCTGCCGTCAGAGAGGGAGGTGCTGAAATACCTGGCCTTGGAGCAAAGGTTTTTCAAATGGAGGGAGTTTGACTTGGCAGGCATGCCTTCTCTTTCTGCACCTGCACCCATGGGTGACATGCCTGGGCTTACAGCTAATTGGCTTGAAAGAGAGAGAGAGAGGTCAAAGGGCCCTTACTGGTTTGAAGATCTAAGTTGCTGCTTCATTGAATTCTATCAAAGCAGGACACAGGAGATATCCTCTGGCACACACTTGCCAAAGAGGACTTGCCAAAACAGCAACTGCAATATTTACCTTGCTCCTTGGCCAAGATAATCACAACCACATGGATGGAACAGGGCTGGCTTTTTTCGTATTTTTATTATGGTGCAGCTTTCGCATAGGATCCTAAGTAAGTGGGTCTTTTAAATACCCCATCACCACCATCAAAAATCAAAAAAAATAAAGATTTCCTTTCCCCTTATTCTCTTCAGTAATACTCTTTCCTTTATTTTTCTCTCAACAAGCTTTACAGAATGGAATCATATTCAAAGTCTCAAAGGCTTATTTTTCTCAGAATAAGACACATTGGAACATTTAGAATGTTCTAATTCAAGTCAGGTTATTTTTAAATGCCCATTTTGTGCCTCTTAGCTTTGTAGCAAGAGCTTACATTTGGATGATTATTTATATTTTCCAAAATGCTTTCACATCAGTTATTTTCTCTGGCATTTACAATAAAGGAGACCAGGCATCACGATCGCTGCCCGGTAGAGAAAGTTGGGCGCAGAGAGTTTGAGTAACTAGCATATAATTCAAAAGTGAAGCTGGCAAGTCAGCCAAGCTGCTGGCAAGAAAGAGCTGGCATACTCAAGTTGGGTAATTTGGGGAGAATTTATAGCAGCACTATTTATAAAGAGCAAGATGGGGCACAGGGAAGCCACAGGGCTAAGGGGAGGAGCAGTTACCAGAACCCGGACGCCGAGGAAGCCATGTGGAGAAGGGGCCTGACAGAGCTGTGGCCCTGGGCGGAGGGACCAGCCACTCTGCAGGGACACCGCACAGGGCACCAGGAGCAATGGGGTGCTCTTCCTTCCCTCCCGTCTCCTGATGCTGCTCCCCACTGGTCAGATCCAGCAGAAAGCCCATACAGGCCCACCTCCCAGGTCCAGAGAAGGAGGGAGAGTGGACACACAAGATTCCAGCACCGCCAGTAAAACTAAAAGCAAGCCACGCTGAACTGCATCTCTTTTCATTAAGCCAAAATGACTCTGTAGCCCTGCTCAGCTTTACAGAGAGTATTAGATACACGCCAGGCTCTGGAGGATTCTCTCCCAGCCCTGCCTCTCATCTGGCTGTGTGACCTTGGGCAAGTCATTTACTCTCTAAATCTTCATCTTTTCATCCAAGTGTTAGGGACAGTAAAAGTATTTAACTCTGGCATCGTGCTGAAGCTAGAATGAGGTAATGTCTGAAAAGCATTTGGCCCAGGGCTAAATAAGTATTCAGTAAGGAGTAGATGTTAAATATCACTGACATCATCCTCATTTTATAAAATGCAGCAACTGAAATTTTTCCATTTTGGTCCCATCTTAACAGGGCGCTCTGGATTTGCCATGAAATGCTTTTAGAACTTTGTATAAATAACTGTAGATCTCTTGATACATCCTATTACTCTGTCATATTTCATGGGTTTAAAAGCCATATTAGACCTTCTCATACACACATCTCAAGGTTCCAGACTTCTGAAATAGAGGAGATGGGTTAAATCCTCACTGAAATTAAATACAAGGAAAAACAAGGGACTGAACTGAACATCACTGAAGTCAGTAATGGGTTTTATCTTGACCATACCTTGGACCACGGCCTCACACCTCTTTCAGCACCCTCAGGTCTGTGCACAGTGTCGTCAGGGGAGGCTGACAGTCAGATGCTCACCTGTCAGGCCAGGCCAGCTCAGGGCTTCAATAATTTAGGGAAGAAAAGAGTTATAGAGGTGGCCAAAGAGAGAAAGAGGAGGCCAGAGACAAGGAAAATGAAGGAGGATGTGGACAAGAAGATGAGGACAATATGAGCAAAAAAGGATATGGGAAGGAGACTGAAGGAGGGTAGAGAAAGGGAGTTCGGGGAAATTCATCTGCAGCTGACACAGCAGATGACTCTACAATGTGCACAGCTTTCACTCAAAATTTGAATAGGTGAAGATGAGAGAAATAAAGCAGATGGCTTTGGCCAAAAGACACAACTTTCCAAGATCTTCCACTTCTGGAGAATTCCCAGTTCTTAAAACTCTTCACTAATGCAGGCAAGAATATGGGACTTCAAAGGGATACCAACTCTTCATTTTGTATACATTTCCTCGGTATTCTGTGGCCCTGCGAAATCAAAACACAATTATTACAATGGGGTCTTGACTAGTTCAAATTCATAAACTATTGCCAGCACAGCATTATTTAATATCCACAAAGTACTTTCACAATAATCCTGTGGGATATCATAATTACGCTAATTTTATTTAAAGAAAACTTTTTGGGTAGAATATAACACATATACAGAAAACTGCCTACAGCATACACAGTTTAGTACCTTATCGTCAAGTGGACACCAGCATAACTATTTTCTATAGCAAGAAATAGAATATTGCCTTCCCCTGGAAACCCCTCTGATCATGAACCTCTTCTCAACCACATAAGCCCCTCCTGTATTTTCTAGATAAAGAAACTGACTCAGAAAGTGACTGCTCAGGATCATGCGACTAGCGTGAAAACTCAGGTCGTCACCTTTGCCTCTCAAGCACTGTCCACCTAACTTGCTACTTCAAGACAGAAGGGCCTGGGCTGGGTCTTTCCATTCCTTAAGTAAGTGTTCCTCTTCACAGTGGGACAAAAATCAGCACATCTGCTGTTCTGGAGGAGCCTCTTCCTCAGAAGCTTCAGAGGTGAGAATTAAAAGACGTGACAGAAGGCGTCGACTCGTTTTCTCTGTGGTTCCAAGTAACACGCGGCTGTTCTAGGTGGCAAGTTGAGAAGTGGAGGGGTGAGCAGGCTACACGCTTACCTGGAGCGGCAGCATTGCCGGTGATAATGCGCACGTTATTCCTAAGCACCAACACGCATGCCCAGAAACAGAAAGGAAGATGAGGAAAAGCTTTGCTTGAGGCCATCCTGAATCACTTTTTGTTTGTCTCTGAATCACTTTTAACAACCAGCTGTATAGTGCCAAAATGTCATTCTTGTAAACTTCTTGGGGTGGGAAGAATGTTATTGCGCGTAAAACCATTCTCCTCCTCTGTGATTGACTTCAATTGTTACCCATCCTTGGGCTCCGGATGAAGTGGGACTAAAGTTCGACAAACTTCACAAAGAACAAGTACAAAGGACCCAGGCTCTTTCCCTGTCTGGGCTCCCACCTGCAGGACGCTTTCATGCTCACCTTTTCTTGCTGCTGAAGCCCAGCCAGCCTGTTGAACAATACCCATTTAAGTCACTTCACCAACACTTGGTCGATCTCAGGAGTTATCAAGTACGAAAAGAACGTAGACTGTAGAATTTTGAAGGAATATAGGTACCCTGTACTAAATGATTTACCTATTTTCTAATTTTGGCAAATGGTGGCTAAGAATTAATCACCTTCATAAAATCATTCAGGAGTGTTACTTTAACTCAGCACAATTCCAAGAAAATGTAGTGTGGACAATATGCGCTTATTTTTAATCTGTATTAGCGCCATATAACTAAAATATTTAAAATTATCATTATATGAAACTTTTTTTAGCTTTTGACTTGTCAAAGTATGACATAGATTCCAATATAATATATAAACAATTTCACATAGAAGAAACATTTTTTAGATGTTATCCAGGATTTCAGGAACAAAATAATTTAATATTAGAAAGGAAAAAAAAGAACTCAGAGTTGGTGTAGCAGCCGATTAAATAAGGCAGCCCTACCTGCGTACACATGATGGTGGAAAAGTTCTGGGAAAGAAGTTAACAAGTCTTTACCTGTCTGAACAACAGATAATTTGACTTAACATTTCATCATGTCCTGTTTTAATCCTGGTTCACTTTGTCACGCTGAGATTCTAGCCTGAATGCCAGGAGAAATCCATGGAGAGAAGCAAGGAGTCCTGGGTCAGCCGTGTGGTATCTGAAAAGAACATGGCCAGAGGCCAGCTGACCAGTTCTGCCCCTTACAGTTCAGTGACCTTGGCAAGTGAATTCACTTTCTTATTTGTTCTCTTTTTTATTTTCACTTTTTGTGTTCTTCTGTTTTCACAATAGGTTCTGAAAACACTGTATAGCTTAACTTTCTTTAATCCTGTCCAGCATCATTTCCTTTATAATTGGAGGTTTAGATCCATTTGCATTGATTGTCATTACTGATGTATTTAGATTTATTTCTATCTTATTTTGTACTTCCTATTTGTCTCATTTTTTCTATGCTTATGTTTTCTTTCCTGCCTTCACTTGTATTGTTACACTCCTTTTAGTGGTTTAGAAGTTATAGTCTTTTATTGCTATTCTTTTGGTGGTTTCTCTGGAATTTTAACATTCACTTTTAATGTAAAGTTCTTAAACTATAACAAAAATTTAACTATTTAAAATTTAAAGTTAAGTTAAAGCTCTAAGCAACTTAAGAACTTTAGGCTCTCTCTTCCTAGAGGGGCCTGCACCAAATCTTGGTGTGTATTTCCATCTTTTTCTCCCATTTCTCAGGATGCTCTGTTCTTTGCCCCATTTCCCAAATAAATTCTTTTTACTGACCTAAAAAAAAAAAAAAGAAAAAAGAACTTTAGAATACTTTAACTTTAATTCTAATGACCCCATCCTGGCTTACATCCTGTTGTACTGTATTGTGGTTCTTTTTTGTTTTTTTTTTTTTAAAGATTTATTTATTTCTCTCCCCTTCCCTCCCCGCCCCCCCACCCCGGTTGTCTGTTCTCTGTGTCTATTTGCAGCATCTTCTTTGTCCGCTTCTGTTGTTGTCAGCAGCACAGGAATCTGTGTTTCTTTTTGTTGCGTCATCTTGTTGTGTCAGCTCTCCGTGTGTGCAGTGCCATTCCTGGGCAGGCTGCACTTTCTTTCTCGCTGGGCGGTTCTCCTTATGGGGTGCACTCTTTGCATGTGAGGCTCCCCTATGCGGGGGACACCCCTGTGTGGCACCGCACTCCTTGCACACATCAGCGCTGTGCATGGGCCAGCTACACACGGGTCAAGGAGGCCCAGGGTTTGAAACGAGGACCTCCCATGTGGTAGACGGATGCCCTAACCACTGGGCCAAGTCCGCCACCCATGGTTCTTTTTTTAACAGCACAAATTACAGTTATTTCATACAGTTCAATTTTACTTACATATTTACCATTTTCTTTGTTCGCTATTTCACCTTGCCTTTTTCTGACATCATTTTGCTCCTTCCTGAAGTATATCCTTTAGAAAATTCCTTTAAATGGAGTTTATTGGTTGTAAACATTAAAGTTTGTTTGAAATGTCTTCATCTTGCTATTGTTTTGGAAAGATATTTTGATGAGTATGGAATTCTAGGTTAACAGCTGAGGTTTTTCAGTAAACTGAAGATATTCCATCAATAACTGACCAATTGTTATTGAGAATCATCTTTGATCTCTGTTGCTCCTTTGAAATTAATCTCTGGCTACTTTTAGCTTTCTACTTTGTCTTCATTGTTCTTCAGTTTCAATATGATGCTTTTATGTATGCATTTCTTTTTATCTTGCTTTGAATTCATTGGGCTTCTTTTTTTTTTTTAAAGATTTATTTTTTTAATTTATTTAATTCCCCTCCCCTCCCCGGTTGTCTGTTTTCTGTGTCTTTTTGCTGCATCTTGTTTCTTTGTCTGCTTCTGTTGTCGTCAGCCGCACGGGAAGTGTGGGCGGCGCCGTTCCTCGGCAGGCTGCTCCCTCCTTCGTGCTGGGCGGCTCTCCTTATGGGTGTACTCCTTGCGCATGGGGCTCCCCTACGCGAGGGACACCCCTGTGTAGCAGGGCACTCCTTGCGCGCATCAGCACTGCGCACGGGCCAGCTCCACACGGGTCAAGGAGGCCCGGGGCTTGAACCGCGGACCTCCCATGTGGTAGACAGACGCCCTAACCACTGGGCCAAAGTCCGTTTCCTCATTGGGTTTCTTGAACCACACATTCATATTTTTCAACAGTTCTGAATAATTCGTTCTCAGTTATTTTTTTCAAATATGCCTCTACCTTATTCCCTCCTTTTGTAACTCATTTAGGTGTATCTTAGACCTTTTTACACTATCCTTTATATAATATATTTTAGAAGTTTTCCTCTGAATATTGTGTGATTTTTTCAATTAATATTCCAGTTTATGAATTCACTAAGACTACTTTTCTTTTTAACCTGTTTCTAATTTCAGTTACTGTATTTTCACCTTGATATGTTATTTTTCAAACATTTTTAGTCAGTTTTGGTAGTCTCTTGTTTCTTCATTATATTTCTAATTCCCTTATTTCTTTAAACCTAAAATATATCATATTAATATGTATAATATGTATAATTGTGGTCTATTCTATTGTTTATCATTTCTGCTGTTGTCACTTGTAGGAGGTATGATCTTGTGTTGTATGTGTTTGTGAATTCATGTTCCTTTGCGTCTTATCTGAGGGAACTTTCAACATCTGAGACATTTAGGTTACTGATGGTAACTAGTTTGGAATGCTTTCACCTAAATTCTCTGCTTAACTTTTTGGCCTACTAATGTGGAAGCAGAGAGATTTCAACGATTGTGTATGGAAGACCAGGACTCAGTAATATTGTTGGGAAAGAAAATTTATTAACGACCAGCTGGGCTAAGGGACTCCTGTTCAAAAACCTGAGCTCTGAATAGGATTTCTGGGTTTCTTTTGTATGGAGGATTTAGGAGTGGGGAGTCAAACGGTGCTTATATGCAAAAGGAGTTTTGAGTTTCAAGTGTTTTATCTGAGTATTAGATAGGTTTTGAATTAACACATACTCTCCAGGTAAGCTTGAATTAAGACATATCCTCCACATTCCAGGTAAGCCTGAATTAGCATATTTAGCTTACACACACAGCCCAGGTTATTTATGAAGAAACACACAGCCCCCACATACAGCCCATATCATTCCCCCCCTTTGATGCCAGCTTAACTTGTTAAGCTTTGGCATCACTATTGTTGGAGTTACGAGGTGGGCGGCTGTTTGTTGTTTTGATTGATTACCCCACCTATTAATTTTCCAGTGAGGGCCTAAAGATAAAGTTTTTGGGTAATACCTGGGGCTTTTTTTTATTCCCAGAAGTTTTTGTTCTGGATAGCAGAATCTTGGAGTTGGGGTTTTTCCAACAGCCATCTTGGGGGTTATTGATGTTCACATGGACTCTCTGCCAGGTTCCAGATACATCTATTAATTTATTTTATAAGTTTGCTTAATTTTTTAAAGAGAGTTACACCTTTAATCTTAAAGGGGTGCTGAAGGGAGATGATCTTTTTTTCTGTAGCTACTTCCTGCTGGTCATGGGCTATAGTCCCTACCTGACAAGGTGTAAAAACCTTGTTATTTTATTTTGACTGGAGGAAGATGGATCTAGCATTCTGTATGAAGCTGGATGAACTTTTCACATGTCTAACAAGATACCCATTCTGAAAGAAACAAACAAATTTTAGTTTTTACTTGCTCCCCTTTGCCAAATAAGGAATGGAATTTAGTGCTGAACTGGTATTGACTTAACTCTTTCTTGGGCATCTTTTTTACTGCCTATAGGACTGGCTTACGCTGGTTTCCTTTGTTCCTGCTTAACCCAGGAGTGGGAGACTGAGGCAGTAGGCTGCCAGGTTACATTAATCAATATTTTCTTTCTTTATGTGAAAACTAAACTAATCTTCATTTCTTATAATTGCCTCTCTTTCTTTTAAACTCTTCTTAGTTTTCACATTTCCATTTTTCAAATTTTCTAAGTGCTATCTCACACTCTTCATCATAAGAATCTCCTTCTTTAAGGGGGAACAGATTGTTTTGCCTACACTGTATGAGCATTTGTTTGGTTAGAGCAGTTTCAATGAGTCTTTGAACTAGCCCTCGGGCACAAAGAATGATACAGCATCCGACTGTGGTAAGCACCCCAGCTGAGATAATGAGGGAAGTTAAGATGGACAGTGCAACCTCTTTCCATTTTCCAAACCAATTTTTAAGCCATCCTGTGAGTGAATTACTAATGCTAGAATTCTCTGCTAATTCCTCAGATAGGGCTGTTAGGCTTCATAAAGCTTTAGTGATAGTTCCGTCAGGGGCAGTGTTATTGGGGATGAATGTACAGCAACTACCTCCAATCATAACACAGACTCCCCCTTTCTCAGCTAGCATCCTATCTAAGGCCATTCTATTTTCCCATGCCATTCTGCTAGTAGCATCTAATTGTTCTGCAATTCCCTTAACTGCATTCGTGGTGTAATTAATAAATCTCTGTTGATTATAATAGGTATAATTAATCCAGTCTACATTTTTATTAATAGTGACCTACCAGAACAAGAATGACTCAAACCCAGCTGCTACCTGATTTCTAGCCTTAAACTTATCTGGGACTCCTCGGGGAACTCCTATATTGTCTAATTAGATCCACTCATCAAAAGAACCAAGTAAACTTCTTTTCTCTCTCCCTCCCTGGGATGATATTCTTGCTTCTTTTTCAAATGCCAAGGTGAATGGGATAGACAATTGGACCAGAGCACAGGTTCCACCCCACCTCTCAGGCAGTATTGGTCGGAGAACACCCTTTCCACAGTACCACCCACAGGTCTGCTCGAGGTCTGACGAAACTGGAGAAAATTGTCAGTACGATCAATGCTTACATTCCACACTTGTGTACATGAGGCCATAGTTCCAAGGTCCTGGAATCCTTTTTCCTGCCTAGAGAGACAAGCAGAGTGATTCTCTGGGCTCAGATGGGAGGCAGGTATGGCCTTGATGTTTCCGTTTTTGACCGGTGGGAAGGGAGAGGACAACGTACTACAATTTTCACCAGGAGTAGCATTTTGAAAGAGGAGTATCTTGCACTTAAACTCCTTTTCATGCTTTTCCATACTGAGTGGAAAGGGTACAATATGAGCTGTGGGCCCGCCTGTTGCACAAGCGTAACAGTTGCTTTTGTTTAGACTCTGGACTGTATATTTGATCCATTCTACTCGGGCATTTGTGTCCCCATATCCCGTCTCTATTTCTATAGTTTGCTTTAAATCTTCTGCCTTAAGTATCCTGACTGCTTTAGGATCATTTTGAATTGGGGAACTGGCCTTTGGTGGGTTTTCCTGTGGTATTTCTGAAGGGTTGGCTGGAGAAGGCGTTGTCGATGTCATATCTACAGGGGGAGGAAGGACTCAGATATGGAACCTCCCCAGAGGATCTTCCCTGTAACATCTGCTCCCATTCCATAGACTCTATCGACCACTTGGTCCCTGCCGCTGCTCCTAGTTCCTAAGTTGTCTGCTTTCTTAATAGTTATTACTACTGGATTGCACTGAAAACTTTTGCAGTCTGGTGGGGTATTACCTTTATGAAAGTTTATCTTACCCTTTAATGGCCTTCAACTTGGTGAGACCCATCCCATATTCACGGTCCATCCCGTATACTGGGTAGTCCACCATACATCATCCCAGGAGGGGCAAGGGGTGGGGCGTGACTGTAACCATACCCCACTGGCTCTGGGCATTGGTATTTATATTACCCACTCAGCCACCGCTGGTGCTCTAAATTCCCACAGTCTATTACTTGGCAGGCGTCAAACTGCACCGCCTGGGACTCCAGACTTTCAGTCATATTTATAACTAATTTGATGGGGGCTAGTTGCTTCTTGGGTTTGAAACATCATGGCTAGTAAGATTATTTTCACCTGTAACTTAAGATCTGAATTTCTCCTTTGGTATTCTGATAGGACTAGGGCCATTGTTGACTAGGACAACACACAGCTCAACCCCCTCTCCCACCCACCCCCAGTTATTGTTTTTTCCAGTGTGATCTTTAAGGGATCTAGAGCTGGAATTATTTTCCAAGACTCAGACGAAGTTGTTGGGTACTTATTGTTCAGTTCAGGTACCGGTCCCTTTATTCGAGTATAATGAGTCCAGCCTTTTTCTGCCATTCCCACTGCTGTTTCAGTTGTCAGCAAGACTTGATAAGGTTCTTCCCAGGTGGGTTGGAGTTTGGACTCTTTCCACAACTTGATTAGGACCCAGCTGCCAGGTTGGTGTTGGTGGACTGCAAATTCAAGAGGCAGAGTCTGAGCAAACCCCAATGTTTGAGGGATGACACAGTAGAAGACAGGGCCACTATATAATTTTGAAGAAAGAGATCCTTCGACTAAAAGGAGGGGAGTTCTCCAGACTTCCCAGGGAAGGGCAGACCAAAAAGCATTTCATAAGGAGAAATTCCCAGTTCCCTCCTAGGGGCAGTTCGGATTCTTAACAGAGCTATAGGTAAACATTTAATCCATGGTAATCTGGTTTCTAAGACCAACTTAGTTGTTTTTTAAGGTTTGGTTCATTCTTTCTAATTTCCCTGAGGATGGTGGGTGCCAGGGTATATGGAAGTTCCATGTGACTCCTAGACCCTGCATAATATTTTGTAACACTCTGGATGTAAAGTGACTACCATTGTCTGAATCTATGTTTTCTACTAACCCATATCAGAGAATGATTTGTTCAGGGATAATTTTTGAAGTCCCTGATGCTGTAGCTGAAGCAAGAGGGTATGCTTCTACTCACCCTGTCAGGTGATCCACAATAACCAGAACATTAAATTAGTCGACCTACAGGGGGCATTTCAGCATAATCAACTTGAATGCTCTGGAATGGTCCGAGGCCGGGCTCCCTCCCCCACCCTGGCACTTGCTTTCTTAAAACTTTATTAACTTTCTGACAGATTATGCACAATTCACTTATTTGTTTGGCTACAATATAAAGGCCCATACACCCAAAATGCTTGAGGACCAGGTCACACATGGCCTGTACTCCCCAGTGACTCCCTTGGTGCAAAACTGCTAGTACTTCCCTCATTATTTGCTTATTCAACATCTGCTGGCTGTCTGGGAGGAGCCACTTCCCTTGGCTATTTAAGGTTGCCCCCAGTTGTTCTAGTTCTTTTACTTCCTTTTCAGAGAATACAGGGATTCCAATTTCTTTGGAGATGGAGGGTATCAGGAATATTAGTTCCAGAGTGGAACAGAGGGAAGCCTCTTTGGTCTTTTCATCTGCCAATCTGTTGCCTTTTGCTTCAAAAGTGTGACACTTCTGATGCCCATTTATATGTACCACGGATATTTCCCTTGGTAAGAGCAGACTGGCTAACACTTGTTTTACCAGTTCCACATGGACTAATTCCCTCCCTCTGCTATTGATCAATCTCCTTTCTTCCCAAATTTTCCAAAGATGTAGACTATGCCAAAGGCATATTTAGAATCTGTGTAGACTGTACCATCTTTTTCCTTTAACAATTTAAGGGCTTGCTTTAATGCATACAGCTCACATGTTTGAGTAAGCCAGCTTTTTTCACCTCACAAGTTAGTCCATCAACAACAGCATAGCCATTATGCCTTTTTCCTTCCAGGACCCTAGAAGACCCATCTATAAACAATTTTCCTCCCAAATGTAAGTGAAGATCCCTAGGTCAGGCTGGACTCGGGTTTGGTATTCAATTAAGTCTAAACAGTCATGTTCAGGAGTTTCTACCTGGTTGGGACCTTTCCAAAGGAAAGAAGCTGGGTTCAGACTATGATCAACTGTCAGTATTAAATTGTCTTTTTCCATTAGAATCACCTCTTTTTTCAGAATTCAGGAATCCATTAACCATCTTCCTGTTTTTTTGAGACAAAATAGTCCTGACCTGATGAGGGGTGCTAACTGACCCTCCAAAGGTCAGTTTCCTGCTTTCTTCTACTAAGAGAGCAGTTGCTGCCACAGCCTGAACACACCCTGGCCATCCCCTGGAGACAGGGTCCAGGATTCTGGAAAGGAAGGCCACATGCTTCCATTGGCCTCCCTAGATCTGGGTTAGGACTCCCAAGGCTGTCCCCTTATCTACTGTCACAAACAGATGGAAAGGTTTCTCCAGGGAGGGGAGGGCTAGAACAGAGGCTTGCACCAATGCCTCCTTGAGCCCCTTTAAGGCCTTTCCTTCCTCCTCCTTCCATTCTAATTTGTCAGGCTCCTTCTCCAATGGTTTTTGGTATAACCCTTTGGTTTGGGATGCGTAAGAATCTATCCATAATCTATAATATCCCACCAATCCCAAAAATCTTCTTCGTTCTCTTTTTGTCCGGGGAAGAAGTAATTCAGTAATGGCCTGAATTCTTTCTGGATTTATTTTCCTCCTTCACTCTCTAATGAGATGACCCAGGTATTTGACTTCTTTTTCTACAAATTGTAGCTTACTTTTTGACACTCTTAGCCCTCGATCCCCCAGGAAATTCAGTAAGCTCTTTGCAGTTCGAACCACTGTCTGCCTTTCTTCACCTGATAATACCATACCGTCTACATATTGTAAAAGGGAAATTTCAGGTGGGACTGCAAATTTCTCCAATACTTTTTCCAGTTCCTACCCAAAGAGGTTGGGGGATTCTGTGAAGCCTTGGGGTAAAACTGTCCACCTATATTGCTGTGTTCTTCCTGTAGAGGGATCCTCCCACTCAAAAGGCAAACAAGTTTCAACTCTCTGGATCAAGGGGACAGGCCCAAAAGGCATCCTTTAGATCTATTACACTAAACCATTTATGATGGCAGGGGATCTTACTAAGGAGAGTGTAAGGATTTGGGACTACTGGGTGTCAAACCTGAATGATTTGATTAATGGCCCTTAGATCCTGTACCAACCTCCAA
The DNA here is from genome assembly GCF_030445035.2 of Dasypus novemcinctus. Taxonomy (NCBI): domain Eukaryota; kingdom Metazoa; phylum Chordata; class Mammalia; order Cingulata; family Dasypodidae; genus Dasypus; species Dasypus novemcinctus. Next base: position 15,142,680 of record NC_080689.1, on the reverse strand, counting down.
CAACCGTCTGATTTCTGAATGGGCAAGACACGAGAATTGAAGGGAGACATGCAGGGCTCCAAGAGTCCATCCTGAAGGAGGCCTTCGATGATGGGTTGAAGTTCCTGCCTCCCCTCTAGGGGAATGGGATATTGTCTTTGACAAATAATTTTCCCTTCCTTTTTCAATTTGATTTTAATAGGGGGTAACTGCAAACCCCCTCTACTCCCTTCTTTTACCCACACTTCCTCTCTGATATCTTTTTCATCTTCTTCAGTGAGCATGGCTAAGACTACTTCTATCTGCTCATCCCTTACTTCCAAATCCAAACCCATAAATACTATTATGTCCCTTGCCAACAAATTACTGGCAGCTTCAGGGGTGTACAACAAAGGGCTTACAATTCAATTGTCTGCCCAACAAATATTAGTGGGAGAAAGAATGGGGACCCAAATCCTTCTCCTTTTACCCCTGAGACTATATGGGAACTTCCAGAGAATTTGGTTCCTCTGGGGAGATAAGTCACAGAGCATCCAGCTGCTGCCAGTGTCTACTAGAAATGTAATTTCCTCCTGATATGGGCCCACCCTTAGATTTACTAAAGGCTCCCGGTGGGCATTAGAAGTGAGGAGCCTCAGACCCCCCCCCAATCCTCAAAATTCATGACGGGAATTACCCAACTCTCTTTCTTTAAACTCAGGCATTCCCTTTTGAAAAGACCAGGCCTCCCAGTGATAGCACCCTGCAGAGTCTTGCATTCTCCTTCTCCCCTTATCTAAATAAGCCCATTTTGCATCTTTATCTCACCTCAGCCTGTCCTCTCCTTGACTTTTCTCCAGTCTTTTCCTAACCATTTTTGATGACTATGCTAATCATAACCTTTGCTTTCTGTTTCTGCTTTTCCTCCTCTCTCCTTACAAACACTTTCTGGGACTCTCTCAGTAACTCCTCTAATGACTTATCCATCCATCCTTCTGAATCTTCTTCTGAATATCAGGCCAAGACCCTTTCACATAGATGACTTTTAACATTCAATGAGCCACAGGATCATCAAGGTCCATCCCTGAATATTTCCTCACTTGGTCCCTCAATCATTGCAGGTAAGCAGAAGGAGTTTCATCCTTCTCCTACTTCAAAGGTCTTAATTTGTTTTGAGAGTTGGGTATGGCCAATTTGATCCCCTGTATAATAAGGTCTCTAAGATTTTTCATTTGTGCTCTGTCCCCCAGGTCATTATTATCCCAATTAGGGTCTGTGTTTGGGAACTTCTGTTCTGCTGCCACTACCCCCTGTGCAGGCGGATGCTGCCTTTCCCACTCCTTCATAGCTGCCCTCTGCACCATTCCTTTCTTCTCCCATAAAGAGGATATTCAGTATGGACATAAGTTCAGGCCAGGTATATAAACTAGGACCTAGGAATTGATCTACTTGTTCAGCCAGCCCCACTGGATCTTCCATTAGAGATTTCATCTCCTTTTTGAAGTTGCTTACTTCAGTACTTATCAGTGGGGCATTTACATAGCCAATCTCCCCTGGCCCCCTTGGTACTTCTCTCAGCGGATACAAAGGCTCAATGGAGTCTTGTTCTTTCACTCTCTTCTCCTCAAGTGCTCTGGGGAACAGAAAATTTTGTGTATCTTTCTTACACTGTCCCAATTCTTTCCTCAGCTGTTGGTGGGTTTAACCGGTAGGGCTGCTGGCCCCACCTGATTCTCCGGTTCCCCAGGGTTTACAATGTGTTCTACTGGACCTTCCAAGTCTAACAGCCTTTCTCCTGGGAGGAGAGGGGGAACATAAAGAGGAGGGAGATTAGACAGAGGGTTCCAGGGTTTAGTTTCCACAGCTTTTGTTTCTGCAGCCTCAGTTTCTGCAAGCTTAGTCTTGGGGCCTGGATTTTCAGCTTTCATAGCATAGAAAGTGGCCCCCTTTCCCTTTAACCAGCACATGGCAAAGTCAGACTCTTCTTTGGAGAAGGGTGTTTTCCATTAACTTACAGTACCAGGTCAGTACACAGCCAATCCTCACCTGTCCCGGATTTTAGCCAGAATACATCAGGCAGTAAAATACTTTCCTTGGTCCAGATACAACAGCAGTATTTAATCATTTTCCTCTTGTCTTTTCCCTTGGTCCAATCACTATCAGTCCAATGCCTTAACATCTTCCCTAGTGGACTATCTGGAGGAATGTCTCCGGGGGAGCCTACAGATACCCTCTGCCCCTTTTTCCCAGTTGACTGACTGCCTATATTTCCCATTCTGAATCTTGTCTGGGTCTCTTTCTTTTGAATCTTTTGCTTTGTTCGTCTCTGGCCCTTTCCCTCACGGGAGAAGGGAAATGCGAATTAGGACTCCGCACTCACTTCACACCGTATGTCACCCATCTCGTGCACACACACTGAACCTCAGACTCATCAGAATTCCCGACCACCAAGGTAATACTTAATAGCCTTTGTTCTTACCTTGGTCCAAGCATGGAGTCACCTGGTCAACAAGAGGCAGATTTTCCCTTCCCTTTTTCTCATCCACGATCAGCCGATCTAAGCATCTGTTCTGGGTCCTCCTGGCTGCCAGAGGCAAGGCCCCCACCGGTGGAGTCCAAGACTGCTTAAACAGTGGGGTGTGTCTCCCTGTCGTCCACCCCAGGGGTCCGCTCTCTGACGTCTCAAAATCCTGAACAGGCCCCCAAAGCTGTTAGAAAGAAATCTTCTTCTGGAAGAAAATAAGGCTCATCCGATTGTGGAGAAGAAAAGAATTTATCTTCGATCTTGCAAGAAGGGGCGCACAACCAGAAAATGTGGCTGGCGCCCCGAACAAAGAAAAATGACACAATTTATACCCCTAAGCCTAGCATGCGAGCCCTTCTTCTGTTTCTCCATAGATTGGATACTTCAGAGGTTACAGCCTATCCAAGAAGATCTAACTTTCCTGCACAAAAGTTTGTGATTAACTGCTTCCCCCACCACATTCCAACCATTTTAGTTTTTACTTGCTCCCCTTTGCCAAATAAGGAATGGAATTTAGTGCTGAATTGGTATTGACTTAGCTCTTTCTTGGGCATCTTTTTTTTACTGCCTATAGGACTGGCTTAAGCTGGTTTCCTTTGTTCCTGCTTAACCTGGGAGTGGGAGACTGAGGCAGTAGGCTGCCAGGTTACATTAATCAATACTTTCTTCCTTTATGTGAAAACTTAACTAATCTTCTTTTCTTACAGGGGCTTTTTAGTAATTGAGCCTGGTATTAATTAACCAACTACCTGTAAGCGACTGGTGGCCCTGGGCTCAAGCACATTCTTCACCTAGTGTGGGGAGAAGGATGTGAGAGGTTGCGCCTAAATTAATTTGGTGTTTTTTTAATTAAAAAGATTATTGGTCCCATTGCTTTCAGGCAAGGTGGCCACTTTTTTATTTTATAGACATGTTTATTAAGTATTCAGAAAATGAAGTTGATCAGGACCTTTAACATGTTCCATGTTTTTCTGTATATGACTTACTAGAAGCATTACCACAGTTATCAGACATATATCTAGAATAGGATATAGGTACAGTACTTAGTACTAATTAATATATTACTCAATGTGTAAGTTTTTCTTGAGCTGCAATTAATAGTTTTCAGCTTCAGGTTTGCAATACTATACAGGTTACTTTTCCATGGGAGCAAGCTATTGTGCCAATTGTGTTTAAGTTCTACTTACAGTTTTCTGCTATTTACTATTCCACTTCGGATGTTCTTCATAGAAGCTGCAGCACCATTGACCCTAGAGAGAAACTAGGGAAGAGATTTTACCAACCTGGTGCATAGTGTTCTTGGCTTTATGAAACAGTGCCAGTCTGGAGATGATATCCATTGTACATTTGGCTATACTGAGCCACTGTTGGATGTTGCAGGAGTTTGAAACTGTAAAGTAGTTCCCATTTACTTCAGGAACATAACCAGAGAGGTAGTAGATACTTTTATTGTTTCAGGGGTCAGTGACCAATCTAGCCAATAACTCACATGGAGAAGTACCCTGCAGTGTATTGGACACCTGGTTCGAATGCACAAGAGATTTTGACAATGCTGAAGTCTATGTTTTGACTTTTATATATCTTTTAAATACTTTTAATGCAATGTTCATATATTAAATGAACTTTTAGTACTTTGTTTTTCATTTTTACATTTTTACCATGAAGATGTTAATTACACCGGCATTTTATTTTAGTAAGAGAGGGAAAAGTAACCTTTTTATTTTTTAAATGAAAACTGAAGATTCTCAATGGAATCAAGGTAACTTTTTACTGCCACCACTTGAATATGCACATTGAGATGACTTTCAGACAGGTTTTATTGTTACAAAGTTATTTTTTCCATTAGTACCAATTTAGATTAATTAAAAATGGCTTTTTAGAACTAGCTATTTAAATGCTTTAATTTGGAAGGTGCTCTCACAAATTTTTTATACTTAAACATAATTACATAGACTGGTTAATTTACCTTAAATTATAATTGGCAACTGATGGATTTTACTTTATGCATTTAGGAGAGGGCAGATTTACATTTTTTAAACTCAATTTTATTAAACATGAACTTACAGGTTTTTATTATTTTAAAAATTAATACATATAATGTTAATTTATTAACCTGCTATTTTACAAACTAAAGAAAGATTTCCCTGGAGGCTCATTTTTGCTGGTTTTTCCCAACTAGGGGTTTGCAGTTTCCTCCCTTTGTGGCTTTTTAAATTAATGGCTTATAGCCAAAATGTTTCCAATGCTATGATACAATTTTTTTGTTTTAGACTTTTAGTAACCATAAGCAAAGGCAAACTGGGTTTATAATTATCATCACAATAGTTGAAGTCTAGGGGTAGGTGAAATTAGTTATAAAATAACTAAAATTAAATAGAAGTTTAAGTTATAATTACTGCTATTATAGTAAGCACTAGATAAACTTGAAGTAGCTATAAACAAAGGTAAATTAGTTTAAGATTACTATTACAATAGCTGAAATCTAGGCTACATTTACTCTGCTGTAATAATTTTAGTTATAAATTATATATATATAAAGGTACTTATACAATGATTTAAACTTTTAGTTTTTAGAAAGTTTTTACTTAAAATTAATTTGGGCATCTTTATTTATTAATTATGCAATTAAAATAATTTTATTGAAGATAATTTTTTAAGGATGGTCTTTCCTACCTCTGCTTAGAAGTGCTGTGATAGAGAAGAGAACTACAAATCCAATGACTTTATAATTTACCTACTGACAGCCAGCGGGCTGTGGAAGCAGTTCCATTCAGAGGAGAACTTTTTGCATGGTTATGGCTGATAGGTTAAAAAGAGAAAGAATGTTATAGTCACAAATAAAGTGTAGTTTCAAGCCCAACTCTTACCCTTAATTTGTTTCGGTACCTATTTTTTGAGGGGAGGGGAGATGTGACTCATGAAATCTTTCTTTGATTTAATGAGAATTTTAAGCTGGGATATATTCCAGTGAATAGAGTAAATAAAATTTAACCTTTGGGCATATGAGATTTTGATTGTGTCTTTGACTCATCAAGAAGACCTAGATCAGCACTCCCTCTCTGTTATATCATTGAGTGATAAATGATACAAGTATTTTCAAGTTCTGGTCGGATTAGATTATGTTGTAATTTAGCTGTGTTTTCGGTGGAATGTTAATGAGGGGGAATATTTACCACTGTACAATTTGATCAAAAAGTTTATTTTACCCTTTGATGTTTTAATAAACAATTTATTTGGCTTATTTAAAAATAAATAAATAAATAAAATAATTTTATTAGTAATGATTCTGTGCAGTTTTACCGCCTTTTTCAGCAACTAAATAAATTTCACTTGTGAGTTATGCATTAAATTTACCAGCAAGGGGAAGCGGACTTGGCTCAACAGAGAAAGCATCCGCCTACCACATGGGAGGGCAACAGTTCAAACCCAGGGCCTCCTTGACCCGTGTGGAGCTGGCCCACGCACAGTGCTGATGTGTGCAAGGAATGCCATGCCACGCAGGGGTGTCTCCTGCATAAGGGAGCCCCATGCGCAAAGAGTGCACCCCGTAAGGAGAGCTGCCCAGCGCGAAAGAAAATTCAGCCTGCCCAGGAGTGGCGCCGCACACACGGAGAGCTGATGCAGCAAGATGATGCAACAAAAAGAGACACAGATTCCCAGTGCCGCTGACAAGAATACAAGCAGACACAGGAAAACACACAGTGAATGGACACAGAGAACAGACAGCTGGGGTGAGGGGAGAGAAGGGGAGAGAAATAAATTTTAAAAAAACACAAAAATTTACCAGCAAGACAGTACTGTCATTCAAAGATTCATTTTCAGGTTACCTTTTACCATCATCCAACTTGTAACAGGTAAAGTCCAAATTTGATTTTCTAGGCACAAGCAAACTGATAAAGTTAAATAGATTTCAAAGTTGAACACAAAATTAAGCACAGGCAGATTTATATTTATATTAAAATAGAAGAATTTTATTCCTTTGCATTTCCGGGGCAGTTTTAGACTTGGGAGACAGGCTAACTAAATTTTAACATGAAGTTGCCAAGCCAAATTGTGTTTTTTTCCCAGCTGTTTTAGTTTTATGACTTTACTGTCTGATAGTTTTCCAGTTAAACCAGCCATTAAAAGGCCATTAAGTGATTAGAGGTTCATTGTTCTAGCTAACAGGGTTTGGGTTTTTGAGACAATAACTTTCTTGCTAGATAAAGGCACTTTACTAGTTTCACAGTTTTTTAAACATTCCAAAGCATTTTAACACAAACCTGCAAAAAGAAATTCAGTAGCAAGTAGAAGGTAAAACATGGGTAAAGGTTAATTATGCAAGGGTATCCTGGCACCTGTGATCACCCTGGGAAAGGAACTTCCACAGCATTCATTTTGGCTCTGCCCACCACCTTTCTTCTTCATTTTCCCAGGTAACTGGGTGTGGTCAGATAGGAATGCGGCTTGAAAAGGCATGGTCCTGGTGGGAGGGATAAGCCCTAGGCTCTCTGCCATTGCCATGCACCTCCCCAGGGGAGGGGACAGGAAAAGGCAATGGCAGGCAAGTCCCAGAACAATGGCTGCTAAAATGGCTTGAAGAAGTTTTGCAGGGCCCAGTGCTCTCTCAGGGAGACCTCTGTATTGGCAGGGCCATGATTTAAGCCACTGTTCTATGACCCAGTCATCCTGACTGGGGTCAGATTTAATAAGCCTGGGTGCGTGGTACAGACATGGATGCCAGAATTCCCAAGCCCTAGCAAATGGCGAGAGTGGCGCACAAGGGCAGGAGCAGGTTTAGAAGCAAGAGAGAGGAGTACATGCACGTTCAGGCTCTGTGGTCTGCTTTAAAAACTATAATTATTCTACTCCTTTGTTAATGGCAGGGGAGGAGCTCCAGCTCAACCAAAATTTACCATTTCACACAATTTAATACTACCATCTGGAGGCATGAAAATACACACTGGCATTGAATAAACACAGACAGAAACACAAAGCCCATCAATTTGACTCATAATTTTCATTTTTCTGGTACGGCCGTTTTTGAGCTATCGCTTATTAATTATTGCAAACTTAAGGAGAGGGAGCTTCTAACAACAAACTTTTAACAGGACTATTTGCCTACCCTTGCTATTTACAAAACGAGCTCATTTGCAATCCAGCATCAAAACAAAGACTTATTTATGGCTAAACCTTTCCACTGCTTAACTCATATTCAGACCAAGCTTTATTACAAAAACAAATCCATTTTTCTGTAACCAAGATTTTCCAAATCCAGACCAATTTTTCAGGATGCATTAGGACTTAAACCCGTCAACGTCCTTTTCCACAATAATCAAACCTTCCCTATCTTAGTGAAGGCAGAACTAGAACCAGATACTAACTCGCAGTTAGCTAAACTTTTTTTTTCTTTCAGACCTGGAGAAGATGGCTTCCCCCCAAATTTTTGGAGGTACTGGTGTGGAGAAGTAGGAGCCTGTAACCACCCCCACCAGAGAGGAAAATTCCACAGCCCCCTAACCGCATATATCTCACTTCTGTAACCAGCTTGCTGGACTGTAAAACCTTATCTCAAAGCCTCCTCCTGTAGAAAGTCTTGTTAGCCCCTGCCAAAAGACCAACCTGACCCAGACCCTTGTAAATAACAAGAACTCTCCAACCGCTTGTCTCCCGATAGAATCCCCAGCACTTAATTTAACTGCAAACACCTGCCTCTGTATGTGCTTGCTTGCTGAGCTATTGCCCCCCGCCCTGAACCTAAAGGCCTATATAAGCAAACTTCCCCTGGGACCCGGGGCTGCTGCTCTCTCCTCTGCCAAGGATGAGGCAGTTGCCGCGTGGCTAATAAAGATCTCAATTGGAACTTTATTCATAAAGTCTGAGTCTGGTTGATATTGCTGGTCTATAACATTGGGGCCTTCTTTGGGAGCTGATCAGGCTCCCCTTCTAACGTTTAAAGTTAGGTTTTCCTGACACTCTGCCCCCGGGGTGTCTTACCTGTTCGGTGTGCGGAATTTTTTCATTCCCAGAATTTCCTTTTAGATATTCTGGTGTGTCTGATTGTCTCCAGGAGGACTCCAGCGGAACCCACATCCTTTTCAGGACTGAAAGGAGTCTAGGGGCACCCAGATTTGGGGTTGACCTGAGCCCTCCTGGCTTCCTTGGTGATATCCGAAAGGGGCAGTGAAATGCTGCCATCTCTGGCCTTCTTTGTGATCCTGGACATACCACAGGAAATGTGGAAGCAGAGAGATTCAATGGGCACACATGGAAGGTCAGAACTCAGTAATATTCTTGGGAAGGAAAATTTATTAACGACTTGCCGGGCTCAGGGACTCCTGTTCAAAAACCCGAGACCCAAATAGGATTTTTGGGTTTTCTTTTATACAGAGGATGTAGGAGTGGGGAGGCAAACGGTGCTTATATGCAAAAGGACTTTTTATTAGTTTTTAGAGTTTCAAGTGTTTTATCTATTAGATATGTTTTGAATTAACATATACTCTCCAGGTAAGCTTGAATTAAGACATATCCTCCACATTCCAGGTAAGGCTGAATTAACACATTTAGCTTACACACACAGCCCAGGCTATTTATGAAGAAACACATAGCCCTCCTTGCCCTCCCACACACACAGCCCATATCACTAAGATAGTGTGAATTCAAGTCCCATGCCCACATTAATGTGGACTTGTTAGGAATGCCAGGTAGGACATCTTTTTTTCCCTCCCTACTCAGAGTTAAAGCTGAGGCAGCCATTCCCACTCTCTCCCTCTGCAGGTTGGGGTTTTCCCAGGACCACTGGAAATAGTCCAGAAAAAACACTGGGCTCCAGCTCTCAATTATCCCCTCTGGTTTTATGCTTTGTCATTTCTGGCCTCCAAAGAGGTTTGCTACCAGCTCAACCGTGCATTAAAATGTTTGTGTGTATATTCCCAAGAGATTTAGTTGTGCTGCACCTAGAAGGTTAAGTGTCATCTGCCACCTTGCTGGAAAGAAAAAACTTTCTATTTAAGCTTATTTAGAAAGATTTCTTCTACTATTCAAATAGATTTGGAGGATGGAGGAGATGTGATAAAAAGGACTTGAACCACAACTATAATACTGTTAAAAATGTAGTATTGCGGGAAATGGATGTTGCTCAACCAATTGGGCTACCACTACCATATACGAGGTCCAGGGTTTGATACCCAGGGCCTCCTGGTAGGGGCAAGCTGGCCCATGCAGAGAGTGCCAGCCCACGCGGGAATGCCACCCTGTGCAGGAGTGCTGGCCGACATGGAGAGCTGGTGTTATAACTGTTGCCATTTTACAAATTACTTTTCTTGTATAATCTGTAAAATGGCAACAATTATAGGACTCTTCTTGAAGTTCTTAGGATAGAATAATGGTATGTGTAAAAGTTTAGTTTGGCACCTGGTGTTTTAAAAACTCAACATCATCTATGGTTATTTTCAAAACATCTTTCATTAATCTTGCTGTTTATTTTTCCAGATGAGCACTAGAACTTTTCCATATTCTTAAAAAAAAAAAGCTTTTGGAATTTTGATGGAAAATTAATTTTGACTGAAATGTAAAAAATAATTTGGGGAGGTGGGACATTGCACCAAAATCAGGTCTCTTCAACCAGGAACATGGTATCTCTCACCAAAGTTTGACAGTCTCTCATTTAGATACTGAACACTTTTGATTCCTACTTTACAAGTTTATTAATACTGTAAGTGAAATATTACTTTTTCTAATTATTGCTAGAATATAAAAAAGCTTTAATTATTATGTTATGGGGCATTTTGTTGAAGTGTCACAATAATCCTAGTTTTCCAAGTAACTGGATCATCTGCAAATCAACTTTTATCTCCTTTTCCAAACATCCCAAAGTGTATTTTATGAGAGGTTAGTAGACATCTTCATTTTATTCCTAACCTTAATAGGCATTCTCTATTGTTTCATTGTAAATTTATTTGATGTTTAGATTCTTTTAAACCTACCATATTTTATCAGGAATATAAATTAAATAGCAATAAATAACATTTAGGCATTTATTAAGATGAGAGTATGGCTTTCCCTTTACTCTACTAATATAATGCACGCTATCCTACTTCTTCATGGATTAATGTTCCTGTCATATATAGTTTGACATTAATTTGTTTATAACTTAAGCCTTCTGACAATTTGTTTTTGGTACTGGGCTCATGCTAACTGTATAAAATGAACTAGGATGCTTCTTCTACGTTTTGGGATAGTTTATATTGATGTGGGCTATGGGTGGAAGGCTCTTTGTCTCTTCAGCGATAACATAAGCTGAAGGCTGTGGGTGTGGAACGGTAAGAGGCTGCAGTCCTGCCCTTAGGGACAATGACAACAGGCTCCAGTCCCAGGAAACAGTTTAACAATGCAAGGGCTATAAACTTTAAGTATTTAGGGGAAATGCAAAAAGTAAATATGCTAAAAGCTTATCTAGAATATCTGGAGTCCATGCTAAAAGCTTACCTAAGATGTGGAAGATATATATGCTAATTGAAGCCTATTGAGAACTGAAACAAAGGGACCATTTGGCCTTTCCTCTCTGTATAAAAGACGTTTGAAAATCTTGTTCGGGGCTCGGGATTCAAACAGAAGTTCCCGAGTCCGGCCGGCCGTCAATAAACCATTTTTCCTTCTCAAAATCATTCCTGAGTCCTGGCCTCTCTATACTCAAATAATTGAACTTCTCTCAAATTCTACAACATTTTTGGCGACTCTGGTGGGATAACAAAGGAAGGCCAGAGACGGTAGCATTTTGCTGCCCCTTCCAAATCCCCGAGGAAGCCGGGAGGACTCGGGTGAACCCCAAATCTGGGCGCCCCTGGATTAAATTTAATCCAGAAAAGATGTGGGCTCCACCAGAATCTTCCCGACAAAAATCGAGGGCAATGGAAGGTCTGAAGAGAAAGATTCTGGGAACGAAAAAGAACTCCGAACTTGGAAGAAGGTAAGACTCCCCAGGTGAGCACAGTCTGGAAGGCCCTAGCTTTAAATTGCTAGGAAGGGGAGGCTGATCACCTCCCGAGAGAACCCTAGTAGCCCCAGAAGGCTGGGGGGAAGCCGTTCTCTCTAGGCTTGGGAAAAGGAGAAAACCCGGGGAAAAGCCCTGGTGTTTTGGGTTTGTCTAACTGCGTGTTAGAATCTGGTACTGGTCTTATATCCACTAAAGGAGTGGAGTCTCGATTTTAATAGGAAGGGCTATTTATAGGTTCAAGTCCTAATGTCCTGGAAATTGGTCTAGATTAAGGAAAACAAAACTTGGTTACAGGAAAATGGATCGGCTTTTCTGGTGGAGCTTGGTCTGGGTATAAAGTTTAAACAGTGGAAAAGTCTAGCTGAAATCTTTTGTTATGGTGCTAAATTGTGAATGAATTTGCTTTATACCAAATGTTAAGTGTTCTGAGGTTTGTGATGGCTGTGGGGCAGCCATGGTGAAAATAAATATATAAACTTGTGGGTCAGATTAGTGACCTTTGTGCTTCTGTCTGTGTCAGCTCAATGCTAGTGTTGGAGTTGTGTCCTTATGTAAAGTGGAATTACAGCTGAGCTGGAGCCCTCCCTTGCCATTGGCAAGGGGGTGAAATGATTCTGGGGCAAAAGCTGAGGAGTCTGGATGTTTGCGGAGTCTAGATGTTTGTGCATGCTCTGCTGTCTTGTCTCTGGTCTGGCCCTTTGCCGGGGCTTGGAGGCCGTCTGTGTCCGCGCCAAGCACCCAAGTTTGTTGGTGATGTCCCAGTCAGGGCACCTGGGTTCCTGGGAGAGTTGCCAAATTTGAGTAGGTTCTGTCTGCCCATTTTGGCTGAAAGCTGGAAAGGGGGGAGTGGCTTGCCCCTTTCCAGTGAGTCCACCCTTCTATTCATAAGCCGCATTCCTGTTTGTTGTGCACCCAACTGCCTGGAAGTGGGGGAAGTGAAGGGGGTGAAAAGCAGAATCAGAAGAAATGCAGTAAAGTTCCCTCCTTAGGGTGTCAAAGCCAAAATACCTTTGCTTTCTGCCCAGGTTCTTAGAAGGTATTGTAGTAACTTTAAGTAAGAGAATGTTTTCTGTGAAGGTAAAATTTGTCTTAAGGGTATAAATAATTATAAAAGTTTTACAAAGCATTGTTTAAATTAAGGTATTTAAATGGCTAATTGCAGAAAGTCATTATTTAACAAAACTGAATTGATAATAATAATAATAAAAGGCAATTTTATAACAAACTTATTCGGCAGCCAATCTCCCCTGCCAACTTGCTTCCAAAAAAAAACCTGTTTCTGGTATTACATGCTACTAAGTATTTAAAGTGAAGAAAAGTTCATTATTTTAACAAGCTTGTTTAGTATTAATGGCAATTATATGTTGTAAGAAGTTTGCCTGGTAACTTAGTATGTGGGATACATGGAGTGTGTTTTTATTGTTAAGGAAACAGAAGATGATTTTGTCCTAAGATAAAATGATTGATTATTGGAAAGAGTAGAGTGTGGGACAGAACCTGAATGAATACTGAAAGTGTAGAAGGTTTGTGGAAGGAAAATTTTATGATTAAAATTGAGTAAGATCAATATACAAAGAAAATCTTTTATCAATAGCTTCTTGTGCTTTAACCTCATCATTTCCTCAGTGTTTAAAGAAGAGTCTTAACTCTTTTAAAAGAACATTTATGTTCTAGAAATCAAATCCTGAAAAGTAGCTTTTTATTTCAAATTAACTGCAAGAGATTTATTCTTTTACTTTAAAGGAAAAATTAAAGTAATGGTTAAGTTCATTTAATATGTTATAAGTCGAATGAAAGATATTTAAAGGTGTTAAAATTAATAGGTTTTAAAAAAATTAATAAAAACTAAATAAGAGTTAAAATCATTTATAAATGCATTTATATTATAAAACAGTGGAAAGACAATAACTGAAATTATAGCTGGGTGAATTTAGCCTGAAACTATTATTTAAGTGTAAATTCTAAACTAACCTTTCCTTTGTTTATGGTTACTTCAAGCCTAACCTCACCCTTTGCCTTTGCCTATGATTATTTCATAATTGAGAAGAGCTGGGACATCACTGTCTCCTCTCCTGGTATTAGTAACCCTTTCTCTCATGAATTCAAGTGTAACCTAAATAAATTGCTGCCTGATGGAATAAGGTTAAATGACCACTGGAGTTTTATTATCTCCAAAATCAAAAAGGGGGGTGGAGGGGGAGAAGTCTCCTGCCTTGACGGTCAGTGTTCCTAAGAGTGGCAATTCATGAGAGAAAGCAGTCTGTCTCCCTGAGGCTTCAAATAGCCTCAGTAAATATATATAAAATTAATCTTGTTGCTTATCCAAAATTCTGCTAATTTCAAGGTAAAATATAAAGTTCTAAAACAAAATGGTGCTAAGGCATTGAGAACATTTTGGTTATTACAGTCCATTAAGTAAGAAGGAAAATTCTTGTGGTAAACTGCATGGTCATAGTGCAAATTAAGAAGAGTTTCAAGAGTCTTTGAAATGTTTGCAGTCACACTTGTTTTGTAAAGATTAGAAGTTTAAAGTAATTAAAGTTATGTTTTTGTCTCAAACTATTTATATCTGCCTATTTGCTCAAATTGTTGAGGTTAAATATGCAGTTATATAAGGAATATGTATTTCTGGACCCCTAAGTAATTAAGCTAAACAGTATATATAAAATAATGCAAATTATAAGTAATGAGTTGTGTTTGTGTCTCTTTGTGTCTGCCCATTTTAAAAAATGCTCAATGTATGTCTTCATACATCAGGATATAATATCAAATTAACAAATAAAAATTCTTAAAAGAGGTCTATTCAAATTGTTAAAAATTATATATGCAGTTATATTTATAAATATTCTTAAAGCCCAAATTAAACTAAGCAGGATGAAAAAAGTCATAGAAATCTGATTATGGAAACAATTGGGAAAGGGCCTCCTCTTTGCAAGAGCTTTTAAGGCAAGACTAGGTGTGGCAGATTAAACCTATCTACTAGGCTAGGGAATTAAGAATCAGTTTGCCAGGTAATTTCCCAGTTTAAACCTTTGTCAGCCATAAAATGCAAAAAAAAAAAAAAAAAAAAAAAAAACACCAAAGATTAGGTTAATTTTCACATAAGAAAAATGTTGATGTAACCTGGTGGCCTGCTGCCTCAGTCTCCCACTCCCCGGTTGGACAGCAGTGGAGGAGACCAGTTTAGGCCAGTCCTATGGGCAGTGGAAGGATGCCCAAGAAGGAGCTAACTAAGTTGGTGCCATTTCAGCACTAAATTCTATTCCTTATTTGACAAAGGGGAGCAGGTAAAAACTAAAATGGTTGGAATGTGATAGAAGAAGCAGTTAAATCAAACTTTTGCATGGGAAAGTTGAATCTCAGATAAGCTGTAACTTCTGAAGTATCCAATCTATGGAAAAACAGAGGAAGAGCTTGCATGCTAGGCTTAGGGGTATAAATTGTGTCATTTTTCTTTGTTCGTGGCACCAGCCATACCTGGCTCTGCACCCCTTCTTGCCTGATTGAGAATAAATTATTTTCTTCTCCACAATCTGGTGAGCCTTATTTTCTTCCAGAAGATTTCTTTCCAACAAAATAAAGGTAATTAGTGGCTCTATTAACAAATTTCAGTAAGTAAAGTCCATAAAAACTATGGAGAGATCGTTCCTGGGTTATGATTTAAAAAATTAAGTAATTGTGTAATGTGTTTTAAAACCTGGTAGTCAGTATGCATGTGTTTTAAAACCTGGTAGTCAGTATGCTTTTAAATTAATAATTTTCATAACTTAAAGAAAAGAAGTTTTTAGCTTCCTGTAAGGGAAAAAGAGAACATTCCTTCCATAAACTATTATGGTTTCAATTTTATTTAACTTGAGTGTAATCTCCCATAGTTAATTTATAAACTAAATTAACATTATGTATGAAATCTTTAATGAGTGAAATTAGGCTGAAGGAAAAAGATTGTAGATATGCTCTCTTAAATAAAGAGTGAATTTCTTTCATTGGTAATTGTAATTTAGTAAGTTTATTTAAACATGAGGTGGCTAGTCAATGTGGTTATAGTCAATTATAAAGAGTTTGTAAAACATCTTCCAAACTGAAAATGTTTAAATAGTTCTAGTTGTAGAAGTCATTGTTAACTAAAAAAACTTAGATTGGTATTGGTAGCAGAAATAACTTCACGATAATAAACCTGTCTGAAGGCCACTGCAAAGTACACATTTAAGTAAATGGTAATAAAAAGTTGTCTTGATTCTATTGGAAATATTCTGTTTTCATTCTAACAATGAAAAATAATATTTTTCCTCTATTACTAAGGTACCTACTGTTATCTTCATAGTAAAATTGTGTAAGTAAACAGTCATTTGATATATGTGTCGCATTAAGTTGTTTAAAATATATATAAAAAAACAAGGAATAAATTTTAACATTGTCAAACTCTTGTGCATTCAAACCAGGCCTTGAATACATTACAGGTGGCCTCTCCATGTGAGTTATTGCCTAGGCTGGTCACTGACCCCTCAACTAAAATATGTGCTATATCAGTCTCTGGTTCTGCTCCTGAAGTCGATGGAAACTATTGCAGTTTCAAGCTCCTGCAGCAGCCAATAATGACTCGGTACAGCCAAGTGTACAATGGATATCGCCTCCAGACTGGCACTGTTCCATGGTGCCAGAGAGCACTATGCACCAGGCTAGTGGAATACTGGAAAATCTCTCTAAGATGAAGGATGCTGCAACTTGGTCACTGCGTTGAAGAACATGCTAAGTGGAGCCATGATATCAGGATACTGTAAGTGAAACTTTTTTATTTTTATTTATTTTTTATTTAATTCCCTTCCCCTCCCCCGGTTGTCTGTTTTCTGTGTCTTTTTGCTGCGTCTTGTTTCTTTGTCCGCTTCTGTTGTCGTCAGCGGCACGGGAAGTGTGGGTGGCGCCATTCCTGGGCAGGCTGCTCCCTCCTTCACGCTGGGCGGCTCTCCTTACAGGTGCACTCCTTGCGCGTGGGGCTCCCCTACGCGGGGTCACCTCTGTGTGGCACGGCACTCCTTTCGCGCATCAGCACTGCGCATGGGCCAGCTCCACACGGGTCAAGGAGGCCCAGGGCTTGAACCGCGGACCTCCCATGTGGTAGACGGACGCCCTAACCACTGGGCCAAAGTCCGTTTCCCTGTAAGTGAAACTTAAACACAATTGGCATTATGGCCTGCTCTCATGGAGAGATAACATGTAAGGTATTACAAACCTGAAACTCAAAACTAATAATTGCAACTCTGAATCCTTATGCATTAAGTAATACATTAGTTAATATTAAGTGCTGTACTTTTATCCTGTACTAAATATATGCCTAATAACTGTAATGTTACCTTTTCTATTTTGGATCAAGTGCAGAAGTATATTAGACATGTTAAATTCCTGGTAAAATCATTTTCTAAACAGTTAATAACATGTCTATAGAATACGGTGGCAGTCTCAGCCAGTCTCAGTCAACTTCTATATTCTGCTGTACTATGCTGTGTAGCAAAAGTGAGGCTTGCTTGCTGATGGTGAGTCACCTATTGAACAAGTCAAAATTGCTAGAAATTGTACAATGAAAACCAAGGTGTAAAAATCTTTATTCTGTAGTTCTGATCACTCCCACAGGTGAAAACTAAGAGTATTTCTAAATTAGTGTTCTAATCCTGAGTGAAGCCAGTTGCCCAAGGAGTGCCAGTTCACCAGGAGCATCTGACAGAGTGAATGAGTGTCAATCATTGAACAGCTTGGAATGTGTCTTCAGACAAAGCTAAGTGTCTGTTGCAATTTCTCTCTAAAGATGGATAACTTAAAAAAGAATATATATGCTGTTCCCACCAGCTTTTAAGGAGTGCCATCTTTATAGGCATCTAACCTTGTCTACCTCTGTAATCCAATGTGTCCTCTTTTAAAAACGGGTATTCCAAATTTTTAATTAAGTTTGTTTCTTTCAGAGTGAACATCTTATTAACCATATGAAAACTTCATCCAACTTCGTACAGAATGCCAGATCCATCTTCCTCCAGTTAGAATAAATTAAGAGTTTTACACCTTATCAGGCAATGACTACAGCCCATGGCCAGCAGGAAGCAGTTACAGAAAAGAGATCGTCTCCCTTCAGCACCCCTTTTAAATTAAAGGTGTAAACTCTTTAAGAGTAAAATAAAAGTAATAGATGGATCTGGAACCTGACTGGAAATCCACGTGAGTGCCAGTGGCAGCAGAATAACTGCAGGAGGCCCCTGCCCAAGATTCTGCTGTCCAGAATGAAAAGTTCTAAACTTCTAAAAACAGTCCTGGATGCTGTACTAAAGACTGATAATCAATCAAAACAACAAACAGCCATCCACCTCATAGCTCCAACAATAATTATGCCAAAGCTTAGCAAGTTAAACTTTGGCAAAAGGGGGGGAATGATGTGGGCTATGGGTGGAAGGCTCTTTGTCTCTTCAGCGATAACATAAGCTGAAGGCTGTGGGTGTGGAACGGTAAGAGGCTGCAGTCCTGCCCTTAGGGACAATGACAACAGGCTCCAGTCCCAGGAAACAGTTTAACAATGCAAGGGCTATAAACTTTAAGTATTTAGGGGAAATGCAAAAAGTAAATATGCTAAAAGCTTATCTAGAATATCTGGAGTCCATGCTAAAAGCTTACCTAAGATGTGGAAGATATATATGCTAATTGAAGCCTACTGAGAACTGAAACAAAGGGACCATTTGGCCTTTCCTCTCTGTAAAAAAGACGTTTGAAAATCTTGTTCGGGGCTCGGGATTCAAACAGAAGTTCCCGAGTCCGGCTGGCCGTCAATAAACCATTTTTCCTTCTCAAAATCATTCCTGAGTCCTGGCCTCTCTATACTCAAATAATTGAACTTCTCTCAAATTCTACAACAATATAGCTTTAAATATTTTCTCCTTAAAAATTTAAAACAACTCACCTGTATAACATCTGGGCATGCTGTTGTTTTGAAAGAGAGTTCTTAATAATTTTATAGAAGACACCCCTGATTTTTCTATTAAAAATTTCTTGAGACAATTTTGGTAATTTGACTTTTTCTAGAAAGTAGTCCATTTCATCCAGATTTTCACATTTATCTTTGTGGTGATGAATGTACAACATTGTGATTATACTAAAAGCCAATGACTACACATTTTGGATAGACAGTATGGTATATGAATATATCTCAATAAAACTGCTTAATAAAAATGATCAGCCTAAGACAATACAGTATTTATAATCTTTAAAACGTTCATCGCTAAATATTTTTGTTCTTTATGTGCCTGACTTTCTACCTTTTGCTGTATCTATATAGGTATTTCTTTTTATCTTTGTTTTGAAGAACATTTATTCTGTTTTTAATAATAGTGACCTTGTGATTTTCCAAAAGCATTCTTTATCCTACATTTTTCTAATTGTCAAAGTTAATATTGATATGGGATATTCTACTCTATTTCTGATGAAAATGTTTTTACTTTTACTTATTAGCTCCTTCTTCATCCGTAACTCACTCTCAAGGCCCCATTAATTTCCATGAGGGCAGCTTTTCTTTTTTGCTTGTGGGTAACTAGTTTTTATTTTTTACCTTTATCCTTATAATTTAATTTTTTTGTTAGGACAGGTTTAATTATAGGACCCTTTTTCTCACTCATTTTTCAAGAATATGATGAGCACTTTTAATCTATTCACAGAGGTCTTTTCTTCAGCCTCCAAAATCTTTTTCCAATTGTATCTTTGAATATTGATGCTTCTCCACTTGTTTTGTTCTCACCTTTAGAACTTCCTATGCTGAAGTACCAATCTCTGGCCTACCAGTAGTCCTCTACCCTCTTGTTGGTATCATCTCTATACTCTCAAGTTCTGAGAGAGCTCCTTGTTTGTTGTTCTCATAACATTGTATTTTTTGAAATATCAACCATGGCATTGTTTACAATGTATATTTTTGTTTGCACCTGCATTTTTAGATCCCTTTAAGCCTCTATGTATTTACCCCAACCTGTTCTCTTCTGGCCTTCTGCTTCAAAAACGACACATTTCTTATATTCTTTTGAAGACGCCAAACAGTTGTCTGACATTTTCTTCCTTATTGATAGTGTGTAATTTTTAGTGCTTTTTCAGGATAATGTTCCTTTTCTTTTGTTCCTTGGTATTTTGTCCTAAGTCCCATGTTCTACCATCTCTACTTTACCCAGGCCTCTGGCCATTTTACTCAGCTTTGGTTATAGCAAGAGATATCTCTGAGTAATGGGACTATGATATTTTGTTTATTTTTCCCAGTTTAAAAAAAAATTCCTACACTATACATACACACTTCTGTAATTATTATTTTGAAAAAAAAAATAGAAAAAAAATTCTCTAAACTACCCCCATGAAGAGCACAATTTAAAAATCGACATTAATCTAAGATACAGAAATATTATATCAAGATAATTAAGAAATATGTAACTTTTGCTTCCAAGAGGGGAGATTCTAATATATTAAGAAACAGAAGGACACAATGATCTAACTCTGTTCCCAAATAAGCACCAATTTTATTCCAAATAATGACATAATTTTTTAAAAAGAAATTTCTTAAAATACTTTTTACAAAAAGTAACCCAAGTGTCATAAATTCTGGAAATTCTGTCTTGCACATGAATACTATCCTAGTTGAAACAGTCCAAAAATTCTATTGTTTCTATAGATTTCATTTAAATAGTTTAAAAATAAAAACCTTTCTATTTACCTTTCATGATAAATGATGCCACTGATAACTCTACTGGTAGAATTTTAGTTACTTTGGTGATTTTTACAGTTTTACAAATAAGGAGCACATATATATAATATATATATAAATAACAAGCCAGTCTAATGACTTGCATTGGAAACCAGGGAGTTACATTTTGTTAAACCCAAATTGAACAGAGTTGAATTTAGGTTAATACAGAGAAAGGCATGCTCTGGATGTGTCGTTCTTTGTATTTCTTGAAGCATCAGGTGAATTGTAAAGAGTTCAAAGAGCTTCTTATTACTCCTGTAAGAGAATGGGTACATTAATTATGCATCCTTGGAAAGTTTATTTGTAATGACAATGAGAGATAACTTATGTAGAAATGTGAAGAAATTGCATCTGTTTTTAAAAATAGTGGAGGAAATGGGTGACTAAAGGATTAAGATGCTGAGAGGAACAAAATAGGTCTTACGAGAAAGGCCTGAGGTGGAAAAAGCACTTAAGGGAAGAAGGAAGAGCCTTATAATTCTGAAATCTATATCAGATGTCAATTCTATTTGCCCTATTACACTATTGAGGAGCTTAAGAAATTTTTTTTTTTCCAGAGCTACAAAAAGAGTAAAATAAATGATCATTTATTTTAAGGACATCAGACTTTTAAAAATAGTAAAATATTAGTTTACCTTTTGACTTAGTTCCAAAATGCTTTACAGTTTTCAACCATCCTCTTTCTCATAACTAATAAGTAATTTCACTTTCAATCAGTTAGAATTATGTCATATAACATGTTTCTTATTTCTTTGTCTAGGTATATTTATTTCTTGAGAAGAATTACCAAATAACCATATGCACCATCCACTTAACACAAAAGGACTTATATCTTTGTCGTTTTAAAGATTCACTTTAAGACTTGCTTGAGCATCAACTATTCTCAATCCTCTTGTTTGAGCTTTGTTCTAGTTATTTATGTAAATCTAAAACAAAATAAGCTACAAAATGCAATACTTAATAGTAAAACATTTTGGCCCAAAGATATATACTTGAACTTTGGATATACTTCAAAAAACTTCCATGAGTTAAAAGCTAGGGAAGAATTAAATCTAAATAATGTTACTGTAGTTTCTTGTTACCACAGGCTATATGGAAACAGACCTGAGGAAAATTTATTGATTATAAACCAAAAGAATTATGATATAATAGGCAAAAAGGGAAGCTAGTAAATTGATAGATTTAATCATTTCCAGGCCAAAACTAATAATTTCGTGAGCCGAGTATAAGATTATAATTTAACAGTTAATAATTTACTACAGTGTGCTAGACATGGTACAAAAAGAACATAAGTACCTACTATCTACCATCTATAAATCATTTAAGATGCATTACATTTACTATTTTAGGTATACTAAGGCTTATTAAATTATTTAAGTTCTCTACCATAGAAATCATGGGTGAGGATGGAAGGGAGTTGAACCACAAACACTGCTGCAAAAATGAAATGAGAAAGGTGTTCAGATTTGCCTCAAAGGGAAACTATAGACTATATCAAGATTCAAGGAAAATAAAGCTTAAAATCGATGTTCTTAATTTATAAGTTAAAATTTGATTTGCCAATGTTTAGTAAGGGGGAAAAAAGAGAGGAAATATAAAAAGAAAGCCCTTGATTCTCATAATAAAATCAAAATTAGTGGCAGTAGCAAACCCATAACATTTTCCCAAAATACACCCAGTTGCCAAAATTATTTTAAATCTTGACTGCCTGATTATTTTATTTATTTATTTAATTTTTAAGGTACTGGGGGCTAGGGATTGAACCCAGGACCTTGTATGTAGGAATCTGGCAGTGAACAATGGAGTCAGAGTTGGTTTTCTTGTTTATTTTGCTTGTTGTTTTGATTTTTTTCTGGAGGCACTGGGAACTGAACGCAGAACCTCCCGTGTGGAAGGCAGGCACTCAAGTGCTTGAGCCACATCCATTCCCTGCCGGATTCACTTTTATTCCCCTAAACTCACTTTAGTACATCAAATAAGAATGTGCAAAACACATTTTTTTTACCTTTACCTCTCATTTAAAAATTAACAGTATGCAAGGATTTTTTCTGATATTATCACTTGATTGCAAAAATTTCCACTTAATTTTACATACTTGATCTGTGTAATCTAAAATTGATTTAGCTGAACTAAACTACAGAAACAACTAGATAGTCTAAGATTAACAGTATAATTCTAGTTTATCATTAAGCATGTGGTCTTAGATAAGTGTTATTAACATTCATGAATCTCACCTTTCTATATTTGTATATTGGAAATTTTGATTTACTAATCAAAGCTGAACTAGTATAGGATTCAGAAAAATATAAATGATTATAATGTACCTTTCAATAAAAATACTAGAAATAATAAATTCTTACTTGATTTTGGAAAGTTTCTGTAGAATAATACTGAGCTTTTCTAGTATTTGAAGATCAAGCTTTGGGGTTCGAAGCAGCACAGAGCAAGTACGAAAAAATAAAGTGTTGCTACAAGCTTCCAGAAAAGGCTGCAAGGATTCTGCAAAATAAGTCATCAAATGCTTAACTGTTAATGAGTAAACTAAAAAGGATACTAAAAAAATAAAAATAAAACAAGAACTATAGGGCATATTTACAAATACTCATATGAATATTCATTCTTTTCATCATTTGAAAAATTAAGATCCACTGGACTTGTTGAACAATGCAAACCAAACATATGTAACTTTCAATAGGTAGAATTTGGTAGAAACTGTATATTTGAAACAAAGGAAGAAAAAGTAATTTCTTTTATAGGTTCATAACAATATGCTTAAGTTCAAATAATTAGGAAGAAGGAATTTTGCTGGGGAGATAAACTTAAAAAAAAATAAAAAAATAAAAAATCTAAGTTTAAGAATCTCACTTGAGTTGTGGGAAGATAATGGAATAGGAAGATCCAGGAATCACTCCGTCCACCAAAACAAATACTAACAAGAATTGTCTGAATCAACCACTTTGAAACTCCAGAGTCTAGGGAAACACTGCACAGCATCCAGATCCAGAGAGGAGTGGGAGGAAGAGGCTGGTAAACTGTGACAAAGACCAGTGAGATTCACCCTCCCTGCAGTGGTTACCATTCCCCTTCCTCCAGTCTTGTGGCAGGCAGCAGTGGGGACTAGACCTCAGGCTCCTCGTGCAGCTTGCTAGTGCCAGGGTACATAAAGACCTAGTCTTTCCAAACTCCAGGTGTGCCTGGTGTCTGATCCCAGATCTCTACCTTTAATCAACTACTTCAGATCACTGGGGGCCAACTCTGCAGAGGGCCATTTCTCCAACCCTTCTCCTGCAAAGGAGGAATCTTGAAAGACAGTAATATTCCTCAAAACAATAGAAAACATAGAAAGGCACGCATTAACCTGGCAAGTGCTGAATTAAGAAAAGCTTGTATTCCCACTGTGGGTCCCTAGCCCTGTTCCAGAGAAAGTGAGTGGCCACTGTGTGCACATAGGGTCCATGTATGTCAGTGCCAATCTATCCTGTGAAATTCTGAGAGACTGAACCTGGGAATGTGTTGCAGGCTGGCCCTCCCAGAGTCTGTCCTTAGGATAGAGAAGCTGCTTGGCTTGAATGACAAGAGAATCCATCTACCATATGGAGGGTCCAGGGTTCGATCCCCAGGGCCTTCTGACCCGTGTGGTAAGCTGGCCCATATGCAGTGCTGCTGTGTGCAAGGAGTGCGCTCTGCAAGGAGAGCTGCCCCACGTGAAAAAAAGCACAGCCTACCCAGGAGTGGTACCACACACACGGAGAGCTGACACAGCAAGATGATGCAACAAAAAAGAGACAGTTTCCCGGTGCGCTGCCAGACAATGCAAGCGGACACAGAAGAACACACAGCAAATGGACATAGAGAACAGACAATGGGGGGGAGGGGGGGCAGGAAGAGAAATAAAATAATAAATCTTTTTAAAAAAGAAAGCTAGGACAGTGCAAGAAACAATTAACTTGAAATGGCCTGGGACAAAGGACTACCTGCATTAAGTTGCTCAAGAAAGCACCCAGGAGAAGGAGGAGGTCTACACTTAGAAACTACTGTAAACTATAAATGGGGAACTCCTAAGGCCTCTAGCAAGCATAGCCCAGGAAAAGAAGCAGGCTCTCCAGCTCAAGGTCCACACAGGCTCAGATAAGACAGACAGGATCCTGCACTTCCCATTAGACTTAGGCTGAAGGAGACCACCAGCCAAAGCAAAGCCAATTTGCAAAGACAGTAAAAGGTACTTTAAGAGTTGATTTGTTTGTTTTGATTAGTTCTTGGCATTCAGGAAAATCTCTGTCATATCAGAGATTAAGATACAATTTAAGGGACAGCCAGGGACTAACTCTGAAAGTAAACCCTTTAAAATATGAAATGTACCACACTAATGAAAGAAGTTGTTGATGTGGGAGTAGTGGAAGGTATGGAGAATGGAGTATATGGGAACCTCTTATATTTTTTAATATAACATTTTGTGAGATCTATGTGTCTTTAAAAAAAAAAGTAATCAAATAAAAAAAATATGAAAATATACAGTATGCAACAAAAGATTAAAGACACAAAAACAGGAAATAATGGCCCATCCAAAGGAACAAGATAAAAATCCAAGAACCATCAAAGAAGAGGACCAGACTTTGGACTTACGAGATAAGAGACTTTAAAATAATGGCCCTTAAGAAAACCCAGAGAAAGAGCTACAGCAGATTGGAGGTGATGAATGAATCAGTGAAACTAAAGATAAGACAACTGAAATTATTCAGGCTGAGGAGCAGAAAGATAAAAGAATTTAAAAAGAATGGAGCCTAAGAGACTTACAGGGTACTACCAAGTGTACCAATATATGCATTATGGGAGTGACAGGAAATGAAAGAAAGTACAGAATGAATATTCAAATAAATAATGGCTGAAAACTTCCAAATTTAATGAAAGACATGAACATGCACATTCAAGAAGTCCAATGAATCCATAATGGGATAAACTCGAAGAGAACCACCCCTAGATACACAGTAATCAAACTGTCTAATGCCAAGAACAAGGAGAGAGCACTGAAAATTGCAAAAGAAAAGCAACAAGTTATATATAAGGTAATACCAATAACATAAGGGAATCCCGGGAAGTGGACTTGGCCCAGTGGTTAGGGCATCTGTCTACCACATGGGAGGTCTGCAGTTCAAACCCCGGGCCTCCTTGACCCGTGTGGAGCTGGCCCATGCGCAGTGCTGATGCACACAAGGAGTGCCGTGCCATGCAGGGCATGCCCGTGTAGGGGAGCCCCACACGCAAGGAGTGCACCCCATAAGGAGAGCCGCCCAGTGCTAAAGAAAGTGCAGCCTACCTAAGAATGGCACTGCCCACACGGAGAGCTGACACAGCAAAATGACACAACTAAAAGAAACACAGATTCCCATGCCGCTGACAACAACAGAAGCAGACAAAGAAGAAAATGCAGCAAATAGACACAGAGAACAGACAACTGGGGCGGGGGGGGGGGGGGGAGAGGAAGGGGAGAGAAATTAATTCATTAATTAAAAAATAAGGGAATCCCAATAAGATTGTGTCAATTTCTCATCAAAGCAAAAGGGCAGTGTTATGAAAAATTCAAAGTATTATAAGAAAACAATTGCCAAGCAAGAATTTTATATCTTAAAAAAAAAGAAAAGCTGAGGAAGTTTGTCACCACTAGACAAGCAATGCTAAAGGGAGTTATTCAGACTGAAAGGAAAGGACACTAGACAATGGGTCAAAGCAGCATAAAGAGAGAAAAACCTTCAATAAAGATAAATACATGAGTAATTATGAGTGCTAGTGCTATTGTATTGTACTGTTTATGTAACTACCCTTCTTACAGGTGCCAAAATGCAAATGCTTAAAAGTATGATAAATCAACAATTCTGGACATACAATGCACAGGGATATAATATGTAACAAGTACAAAAAAAGGTAGGGAGATGGAAGGGCAGAGGAACAGTGTGTGTATATGCTTTTGAAGAAAAGTTGGTATCAAACAAATATGATTGTTATAGATTTAGGATTTTATATTTTAACCCCATGGTAACCACAAAGAAAACAAATGAAAAACAAATTCAAAGAAAAAAAAATGAGAAGAGACTCAAAATAGTATAATACAAAACACCAAATAAATATGGAGGTAGGCATTAATGGAATAATTAAAGATCAAAAAAGGTATAGGTGGGCAGATGTAGCTCAGTGGTTGAGCATCTCTTTCCCATGTAGGAGGCCCCAGGTTTGATCCCTAGTACCTCCTTAAAAAAAAAAAAAAAAGATATAAAGCTTACAAACACAAAAAAGCAAAAAGGTAAAAGAAAGCCCTGTAGTATCAGTAGTTACTTTAAATGTAAATGGATTAAGTTCCCCAGTCAAAAGGCATAGACTGGAAGAAAGGATGAAAAAGGCTGACCCAACTATATGCTGTTTACAAGAGGTTCACCTTAAATTCAAATACATAAGCAGGTTGAATGTGAAAGGATAGAAAAAAAATATACCATCATGCAAGTACAAAGAGGGTCTTTATACACTGATAAAGAGGTCAATTCAAAAAGACATAAAATTATAAATATATATGCATGTAACAGCAGAACCCCAACATATATGAAGCAAACACTGATAAATTTGAAGGAAGAAATAGACCATTTTACATTAATAATAGGAGATTTTAATACACCACATTCAATAATGGATAGAACATCTAGGCAGAAGATCAATAAGGAAATAGAAGACTTGAATGATATTAAGCCAGCTAGACCAAAGAAACATATACAGAACACTTCACCCAAAAGCAACAGAATAACATTCTTCTCTAGTACACATGGATCATTCTTCAGGACAGACAATATGTTAGGTTACAAAACAATTCTCAATAAATTTTTTAAAAATTGAAATCATACAATGTATCTTCTCCAACACAACAAAATGAAGCTAGAAATTAATAACAGAGGAGAAAATGGTGGGGCTCCTCAGGGCTCTGGAGACACCCAGGTCCTTCGGTCATGGCAGCTCCAGAGTTTGGTGCCATGCCAGTGGGCCCTACTTTGGAGTTTGTGCTCCCAAGTGTGACAGAGTTGGACTCAGATGTGACTTCTTTACATGCTTCTTCGGTCCCTTTTATTGAACCTATAGTTGGCACTGGAGTTGGTAGGTATATATCCAAGAGACTTGAATCTCTGGGCAGATCATGTGTCAGCTGGGCCCTGAGCCTCAGCAGAGTTGCAACACTTAATGCTCCAATTCATTGGACTCACCCAGGACAGCTAACAGGGAGGTGAGGATGGACAACTGCCACATCAAGGAACTGAGAGAATCTACAATTGCAAGCAAGAGATTCCTCCCATCCTTCAGCCATATGGGATAAAAACCCCCTATCATTCACTATCCCAGAATCCTCAGGATTGAGGAATAAAATATAGACTACAGTGGACTTACTATATTCTACTATAGACTTATTGTGATTTTAGCAATGAAAGAAATTATATCATTGATTGTGAAGACAGTGACCACTGGGGTTGCTGAAGGAAGGGAGAGGGAAAAAGAGGTGTAACATGGGGGCATTTTCAGGAGTTGGAATTGTCCTGAATGACATAGCAAAGACAGATACAGAACATTATATATCCTGTCATTACCTGCAGAATGGAGTGGGAAAGAGTGTGAATCACGATATGAACTATAATCCATGCTATGTGGCAATGCTCCAAAATGTTTTCATCAACTGCAATGAATGTACCACACTAATGAAGGAAGTTGTTAGTGTGGGGAAAGATGGGAGGTGTGGAAGTGGGGCATGTGGGAATCCCTTGTGGTTTTTTGTGTAGCATTTTCTGTAGTCTGAATATCTTTTAAAAATAAATAAATAATATAGTTTTTAAAAAAGAAAAAAAAATAACAGGGAGAAATAAAAAATTCATAAAATGTACTCTTAACCTATGAGTCAATGAAGAAAAAACAAGGGATATTAGGAAATATTTTGAGGTGAATGAAAATGAAAACACAACATACTAAATACTTATGAGATTTAGCAAAGGGAGAAAATGTTATACCTTTAAATGCTTACATTAAAAAAGAAGAGCATAAACTAGAGACCTTATCTCAAATCTAGAGGAGCCAGGAAAAGAAGAACAAGCTAAACCCAAAGTGAGCAGAAGGAAGGAGATAACAAAGATTAGAGCAGAGATAAATGAAATAGAGAATAAAAAAAGAGAATCAAATAAAAAACAAAAGTTTGTTGTTTAGAAAGATCAATAAAATTTTAAAAACTATAAATTAGACTGACAGAAAAAAAAGGGAGTAGACACAAATGACTAAAATCAGAAAGGAAAAGGGGAACCTCACAAGCAACCCCACAGAAAGAAAAGACCGTAAGAGGATAATATGAATAACTGTATTCCAACAAACTGGATAGCCTAGATGAAAGGGACAAATTCCTAGGAACACACAAACTACCTATACTATTTCAAGAAGAAATAGAAAATCTCCACAAACCAATAACCAGTAAAGAAATTGAATTAATAATCAAAAACCTTTCACCAAAGAAAAGCCCAGGACCAGATGGCTTCACAGGTGAATGTTACCAAACATTCTAAGAATTAACACCTATCCTGCTCAAAGACTTCAAAAAAATTGAAAAGGAGGGAATACTCCCTAACTCTATGAGGCCAACATCACCCTCATACCAAATCAAGATAAGGATACCACAAGAAAAGAGAACTACAGACCAATATCCCTTATGAATATAGATGCAAAAATTCTCAACAAAATAACTATTATACCAAATCCAAGGTATTGGACAAAATCCAGAACCCCTTCTTGAGAAAAACACTTAGATAACTATGAATAGAAGGAAACTTCAACATCATAAAAGGCATATATGAAAAACTCACAGCTAAAATCCTACTTAATGGTGAAAATCTGAAAGCTTTCCCCTAGGATTAGGAATAAGGCAAGGATGCCCACTTTCTCCACTGTTATTCACCACTGGATTAGAATTTCTAGCCAGAGCAATCAGGTAAGAAAAAGAAATAAAAGATATCCAAATTGGAAAGGAAGAAGGAAAACTTTCCCTATTTATAGATGACATAATCTTATTACAGAAAACCATGAAAAATCCACAACAAAACTCATAGAGTTAAAAAATCAATCCAGGAAGGTGGCAGGGCACAAGAATAACACCCCAAAAAATCAAGTGTTTCTATATACAATAAACAATTGGAAGAAGAAATCAGGAAAAAAATCCCATTTCCAATAGCAATAAATAGCAGTAAAAGAATCAAATATTTAGGAATAAATCCTTAGGAATAAAGGACCTGCATACAGAAAACTTTAAAAATTTTGCTAAAGGATATCAAAAACCTAAATAAATGGAAGGATATTCCATATTCATGGATTGAAAGACTATAAGATATCAATTTTAACCCAAAACTATTCAATGTAATCCCCATCAAAATCCCAAAAACCTTCTTTGCAGAAATGGAAAAGCCAATCACCAAATTTATATGGTAGGGTAGAGGGCTGTGAATAACCAAAGCCATTTTGAAAAAGAAGAATAATGCTGGAGGACTCACACTTCCCAATCTTAAAACTTATTACAAAGCATCAGAAATCAGAACAGCATGGTACTGAAACAAGGACAGACATACAGACTAATGTAATCAAATTGAGAGCTCGGAAATCAATCCTCACGTCTATGGCTAAATGATTTTTGACAAAGGGGCAAAGACCACTCAATTAGGAAAGAATAGTCTCTTTAACAAATGGTGTGGGGAAAACTGGAGCTCCATTTTTAATACAAAAATCAACTCAAAGTAGATCAAAGACCTAAATTTAAGAGCCAGGACTATCAAACCCCTACAAGAAAATGTAAGAAAGCATCTTCAGGACTTGGTGGTAGGTAATAGTTTCTTAGATTTTACACTCAAAGCCCAAGTAACAAAAGAAAAAAATATATAAATGAAACCTCATCAAAATTAAAAACTTTTGTGCCTCAAAAGACTTTATCATGAATAAAAGGCAACCTATACAATGGGAGAAAATATTTGAGAACCTCATAGCTGATAAAGGCTTAATATCCAGAATACATAAAGAAGTCCTACAACCTAACAACAAAAAGATAAACAACCCAATTAAAAATGGGCAAAAGACTTGAACAGACATCTCTCCAAAGAAGATAAACAAATGGTCAAAAACCACATGTAAAGATGTTCAACATCATTAGTCCTTGGGTAAATGTAAATGCAAACCACAATGAGATACCATTTCACATCCATTAGAATGGATACTATTTAAAAAAAAATTACAAGTGTTGGAGAGAATGTGGAGAAATAGGACCTCCCATTCGTTGTTGGTGGAAATGTAAAATAGTGCAGATGCTATAGAAGATATTTTGGTGGTACCTCAGAAAGTTAAGGATAAAATTACCTACCATATGACCCAGCAATCCTACTTCTAAGTAGCAGGACTTGAACAGATAATTGCACATTGATGTTCATAGTGGCATTATTCACAATTGTCGAAAGACGGAAACAACCCAAGTGTCTATCAACTAATGAAGAGATAAACAAAATGTGGTATATGCACATAATGGACTATTACTCAGCCATAAAAGGGAATGCAGTTCTGACATATGTGCTAACATGGATGAACCTTGCAGGCATGCTGAATGAATAAGCCAGAAACAAAAGAACAAAGATGATGTGCAATAATTAGCATAAGTAAACCCACACAGTCAGAAAATAGAATAGAGATTACCAGGGTGGGAGTAGGGAATGGGGTGTTTATCCTTTAAATTGTATTGAGTTTCTATTTGGGCTGATAGAAAAGTTTTAGTAATGGATGGTGGTGATGGTAGCACAACATTGTGAATGTAATTATATACATAAATGTGGTTAAATGGGGGAATTTTAGAATGAAAATGTTACTAGAATAAAAAATTAAAAAAAACATATCATAGAACAATACAACACAAACGGTGAACCATAACCCATGGTCTCTACAGTCAATAGTTTAATTATAAAAACGTTCTTTCAGTTGTAACAAAGGGATCACACAAACACAAGGTATTAATACCAGGGTAGTATACAGTGTGGCAGTTTGAGATTATTTATGAATCCCAAAAAAGAGAGATTATGTTTATGAATTGGTCTGTTCCTCTGAGTATGATACCCTTTGACTGTATTAAGTTCAAAGGTTTCAGGTTTATTTGATTAAATCAATGTAGGGCTTTTGATTCGACTATGTCAGTAGGGCAACTCAGGGTTGAGTCCCT
Organism: Dasypus novemcinctus; assembly: GCF_030445035.2. Lineage (NCBI taxonomy): Eukaryota > Metazoa > Chordata > Mammalia > Cingulata > Dasypodidae > Dasypus > Dasypus novemcinctus. The sequence goes on along the minus strand of NC_080689.1, from coordinate 15,111,221 downwards.
ACCACCTTGGTCGGCTGAAAAATGGACACTCACAGAAGAAGACATGGAAGAGGAGAGAACTTGGTCACTGCACTGCGGTCCTGCCATGTGAGAGAAAGCAGGCTCAAACAGCTGAAGCCCCAGCAAGAGAGATGAGCCATTAGCCTGAGTGTTTGCAGCTGAACAGAGCAGGTGAACAGCTAAGAAGGGCAGAGAGACCAGAGATGGTCTGCCATCTTGCTTCAACAAGTAGCAACAGACTTTGATGAGAAAGCCGCTTTGAGGTGGACTCTTTAGGGCCTTGTAACTGTAAGCTTTTACAAATAAATACCCTTTATAAAAGTCAACAGATTTCTGGTACTTTGGATCAGCACCCCTTTAAATGACATATGAGAACTCTGTTTTTTTATGCATGATTTCTCTGTAAACCTACAACTTCTCTAATAAAAAAAAACAAAGTCAAAAGAAAAAAGAACTAATCAAGCAAAATGGCTGCTTTATAAAAGTCAAGGGGTTACTTGAGGTTCAAAGAGCAATGCTAACTGAAGCAAATGAAAATATTCATGTTAAGCATCCCTATTATATCTGTGATAAATGAAAAACAGTAAGGTTGAAGAGGCAACAACTGGGTATACACCTATGCCATTATTCGTACTTTAGGCTGAGATTCACTTGATGATCTCATGATCTATGAACAAATAGGGAACATTCTATTAGATCTGACAGAATGAGGGGACAAAAGAGAACAGAGAAAGGTATTCACACATGTAACATTCCCAGAGTATTCCCACATACCTCAGATAACTACTGGAAATTGTTCTAATTGGTGAAAATTTGGACAAAGTGTTAGTTTTTACACCTCTTATGTTATTAATGATTTAATTACACAGCTGTCAAAGATGTGTCTTTAGCACTTATAAAACACAATAGTAATAATAGTAATACTGTCTCATATGTAGAGTTATATATTAAGAACAGAGGAGAATGGAAAAATCATCTCACTTTCATTTTTTATAAGTATATAAAACTTAAAAACTTACTAGATTCCACTGTCATCTGAAGCAAACTATCAATGACATTGGATAGGAGTCCTTTACTAGATATTCTTAGATGACTTAATACTACTGGTACAGCTCGAAACTCCAAAAACAAGGCTTTTCCTTCATCTGTCTTCAAGTCCAAACAAAGAGAATCAAAAGCCTGAGCCAGATAATCAGCTGAAAAACATTAATATGTTAAATCAACTGCTAGATCAGTAGTCTAATTGGTAATCAAAAACAGAAGGAAACAGGGGAATAACATCACTTTAACAAATCCAGAAGAGAAATAAAAATCAAATGACAAGCGATGACAGAAAAAAATTTCAATTTTTTTCTAACTGATTTGTTAGAAATCAAGCAGGGAAAAGGGAGAGAAAAGTAATTACAGTATGACTGGGTAAATTTCATTCAGAATTTTCAGATTTTAACACCAAAATAACAATGACAAAAACTGTTTTTTTATTATATCAAGAAAGAAAAAATGTTTTAAGAGTAACTGTCTCACGTAATGCTTATTTTCCATGCTTGAATATAACTACTACACACTTCCAAGAATTTGAATGGCATTAGTATTTCTGACTTTATAATAGCTTCTGAGATTATATTTTTGTTATCCCTGCTTTCTATTTACTTATTTCAAAGTGTAACTTTATACAAACTTGCTAAATAGGTTTTAAACGAGGATTTTTCTTCTATGTCTCCTAACAGAGATCAAACATCAGATCATTCAAAGAGAATTTCAGAAAATTAGGAGTGCTCAAGTAGGTTACTTTTTGTAATACATATACCATTAAGAATGGCAGTGAGATTTACTAAGACCAATGCTATGATGACATCTGCTGAATCAGAATCCCTGGAACTTTATTTTTATGATGATCCACAGATGATTATGAAGCTTATGAAGCCAAGACTAAGACCCACTAATTTAACCCAAATCAATGCAAATGAAATGTTGAGATACACATCAACACATCAAACACCCCATTACTTCTTACAATTTTACACTGTGCTTTTAAATGTACAAGAATATTCAAGTTTTCTAAAACCCTCGTTTAAAAGTACTATTCAAAATCACACAAAATTGTTTGTTGTTAAAGTAATATTTCATTTTTCTAGTGAGATTTCTATTTAAAATGAGAAGGTTCAAAAGAGGGCTCTGGCGAGCTGCACTGCGAGGTGGAGGTGGCCTGGCGGCAGCTACCTGCCATAGGGCTGAGGAACCGGGGCAGAGGCATCCGAGCGGTGCTGACCCTCTGTCAGCAGACGCCCAGGAGTCGACCGCAGCCCTGGGTGGGGGTCGAAACAGGCGGCCCCGACTCCACCTGTCTACTCATCTCTACCCTGAAAGACAAGTGTGGGACTCGATATGAGCTAAAGGAGAATATTGATCAGTTCTTCACCAAATTTGTGGATGAAGGGAAAGCCACTGTTCGGTTAAAGGAACAGCCTGTGGATATCTATCTAAGCAGGCCAATTCCAGTAGTTTAAAGAATTTCCTTTCAGCGGTGAGACTGGCTCATCGAGGTCTGATGTTGAGGCATCACTTTCAACCCTCACACCAATAAAGACTTCAGTATTTGAAAAATATAAAACTAAAATGGTTAACACATCCAAAAAAGACTATCTGGGAAACGGACTTGGCCCAGTGGTTAGGGCGTCCGTCTACCACATGGGAGGTCCGAGGTTCAAACCCCGGGCCTCCTTGACCCGTGTGGAGCTGGCCCATGCGCAGTGTTGGTACGCGCAAGGAGTGCCCTGCCACGCAGGAGTATCCCCGCATAGAGGAGCCCCACGCACAAGGAGTGCACCCCATAAGGAGAGCCGCCCAGTGCAAAAGAAAGTGCAGCCTGCCCAGGAATGGTGCCACACACACGAAGAACTGACACAAGATGATGCAGCAAAAAGAAACACAGATTCCCAGGAGGCTGACAACAGAAGCAGACAAAGACGACGCAGCAAATAGATAAAGAGAACAGACAACCAGGGTGGGGGGAAAAGGAGAGAAATGAATAAAAAAATAAATCTTTAAAAAAAAAAAAAGACTATCTTCTAAGCAAAAACTTCCCATATTCTCTGGAACATCTTCAGACTTCTTATTGTGGGCTTGTCCAGGTTGATATACAAATGCTTTGCTTAAAAAACCTTAAGAAATTAGACTTGAGTCACAACCATATAAAAAAGCTTCCAGCTACAACTGGAGACCTCATCCACCTTCAAGAACTTAACCTCAATGACATCACCTGGAGTCATTTACTGTGGCCTTGTGTCAGTCTACACTCCAGAAGTCACTTCGGAGTTTGGATCTCAGTAAGAACAAAATCATGGCACTCCCTGTGCAGTTTTGCCAGCTCCAAGAATTTACAGATTTAAAACTTGATAATAAATTAATTCGATTTCCTTTCAAGATGGGACAACTGAAAAACCTGTGTTTTTTGTCAGCAGGTCTAAATAAGCTTCCATTTCTACCTAGCGAATTTAAAAATTTATCTCTCGAGTATTTGGATCTTTTTGGAAATACTTTTGAACAACCAACTGAACTCCCAGTTACAAAGCTGCAAGCACCATTAACTTTATTGGAATCTTTTGCATGAACCATATTATATAACAGGATTCCATATGGCTCTCATATTATACCTTTCCATCTTTGCCAAGATTCGGATACCGCAAAAACCTGTGTTTGTGGAAGATTCTGCCTAAGCTGTTTCATCCAAGGAACTACTATGAATCTACCCTCTCTGTTGCTCACACTGTGGTCCTAGTAGATAATATGGGTGGTACTGAAGCACCTATAATCTCTTACTTCTGTTCTTTAGCCTGGTACGTAAATTCCTCTGATATGTTAAAGTAATGAATGATATCATAAAAAATTTTTCATTTACTTACAAATCAGTTTGCTATTCATTTATACTTGCTTGAGGGGAGAAACATGTGTTCCAACATTTTATATTATTTGATTCCAAAACTTAAATTTCATTAAAACCACTTTAATTTTATTTTGGGGTAACTTTTTTCCTTTCGTCTTTCGTCTGGGCACAGGGTGGGGATGTAGGGACTTAAGGGATTTTTGTTTTGTTTTGTTTTTTTAATAAAGCATACAATTCAACCAAAAAAAAAAAAAAAAGAGGGCTCTGAAATAAATGAAAATATGATAGAGTCACCATATTAAAATTTACTCTCTTCCAGCTTCATGTTGCATTGCTTCTTTGCTATTTCAGCCTATATAAACAAGAAACAATTTAAAGCCCTAGTTACTAATAATAATAATAACTTGTGTGACATTAAAATATACATGAAAGCATTTTGAGAAAATTAAGGTCTGTGCTTATGGGTCAGTTTATAGTGTACTCCATTTTTATTTTTGGTAGAATTTAGCTCAACAAACACTTAACATGATTGGACTTAATTTTGTAGTTTAATAAAACATTGCAAATAAATGTTCATTTAGACTAAGCAAAGTAGCTAGATTTTGTTCAGACTTGCCTTATTTAGAACCTTATCTTTATTTAGCAATAAGACGGAAAAGGATATAGATGAATCCTAAACTTAATTCTTTAAGAAACAAAAGTTTTATCACAGTGCCATCTACTGTACTAGACACAAATTATTCTACTTCTTAATATATCATCTGAGAAGATTACACAGGCTGACTACTAGAAGGTAAAGCAAGTTTCCAACTTAAAAAAAAAAAGCCCTTTGTTCATTTGAGAGTATAAGGGTATTGTGGTTATGTTTTAAAAAAGTCTTATCTTTAAGAAAGAATCAAAATTATGTCATTTTAATCTAATAGTAAAGATTTTCCAAATACAAGATCAATCTAAATTCTAAAAGAATATTTAAAAAGAATTAGTTATTAATTATATCAAAACTGATTTCTTTTTATAGATATATTATTGAGTTTTCAAAATAGTGGCCAGACATCAAATGCCACCTTTTTATTCTTCATCAAAAGTTAATCTGGGGAAGTAGATGTGGCTCAAGTGATAAGGCCTCCTCCTACCATATGGGAGGACCCAGGTTCTATTCCTGGGGCCTCCTGGTGAAAAAGAAGAAAAAGTGTGCCTGTGCGGTGAGCCAGTCCCGTGTAGTGTAGTACTCATGCGAGTGCCCATGTGTCATGCTGAGTGTCCACACAAGTGTCTGTGTACTGAGTGCCCACATGTTAAGCCAGTGCCCATGTGACGAGGTGAGTGACTGTGCACAAAAGCCAAGTGCCCACGTGGTGAGCCAGTGCCTGCGCAAGTGAGTTACACAGCAAGATGATGAGGCAGCAAAAGAGAGACGAAGGGGAGAGTCAAGGTGAAGTACAGCAAAGACCAGGAACTGGGGGGGTACAATTGACAGATAACCTTCTCTCCACATCAGAGGTCCCCAGGATCGAATCCTGGTGAATCCTAGAGGAGAATGATGAGAAGATAAAATGAGAAACAGATACAGAAGATCACAGAGCAAATGTACACAGACAGCGAAAGACAGCAGGGCAGGGGAGGGGAAGGGAAGAAAAAAATACAATAAAGCTGTAATCTAATCTTAAAAAAAAAGTTAATCTGCTCTGGTACAGCTCAATAACAAAAAGACAAACAACCTGAGGCAAATGTAATTCAGTGTTTGAGTCCCTATTTCCCATGTATGAGGTTCTGGGTTTAATCCCCGGTACCTCCTAAAAAAAAGAAAAAAAAAAAGACAACCCAGTTTTAAAATGGGCAAAGGACTTGGGATAAACATTTCTTCAGCTTCATGTTGCATTTGCTATCTAAACATAAAGAAGATATAAAAATGGCCAAAAAGGACATAAGATGTTCAACCTCATTAGTTATTAAGGAAATGCAAATCAAAACCACAATGAAATTCCATATCACCTCCACTAGTATGGCTATAATTTAAAAAAATGAAATAGCAAGTAGAAACTAATTGTTGGGGAGGATGTAGAAAAACTGGAACCCCCTTATTTTGTTGGTGGGAATATAACATGGTGTAGCAACTGTGGAAAACAGTTTGGCGGTTCTTCAGAAAGTTAAGCATAGGATTATCATATGCTCTGCAATTCCACTCCCAGATAGAGACACAAAGGACGGAAAATAGGACCCAAACAAGCACATGTTCACTGCAGCACTATTCACAATAGCCAAAGGTAGAACCAATCCAAGTGCCATCAAGGAGAAATGGATAAACAAACTGGTATATACGTACAACGGAATATTATTCAGTTATAAAAAGGAATAAAGTACTAATACATGCTACAGTAAGGAAGAATCACCTAAACACCGTGCTAAATGAAAGAAGCCAGACACAAAAGGTCAGGTGTTGTATGATCCATTTCATACAATACATCCAGAATAGGCAAATCCATAGAGACAGAATGCAGACTGTGGTTGCCTGGAGCTGGGAAGAGGATTAACTGGGAGAAATTGCTTAAAGGGTAAGGTTTTTATTTTGGTGTGATGGAAATGTTTTGGAACTAGGTATAGGTGGGCGATGTTTGCATGACATTGTAAATACACTAAATGCCACCGAATTGCTTTAAAATGGTTAATTTTATGTTATGTGAATTTCACCTCAAATTATTTTTTTTTCAAAGTCAATCTATTGGTCTTAAATCAGTATGAAAGAGCAAGTTTTTCATTATTTAGTCTACGTGGTAGATTAAAAAATGATTAGAAATTCTTCATAGAAACTTCCATCCTGCCAAACTGCCCATCCTTTGAATCTGGGCTGACCTTGTGACTTTCTTTAACCAACAGAATGCAGCAGAAATGACACATGAGTTAGCAACGTAGGCTTAGAGAAGCCTTTTGTCTTCTACTCTCCAGCGGGGAACTCTCCTGCCATCATGTAAACAGGACCAGGTTAGTCTAACCAAGAAACCCAGACCAGCCCAGACCAGCTATCGGCAAACCAAACTGCCAGCCTGAAGAATTGTAAGCCTATAAAAAAACCTGTTGCTTTTTTGAAGCCACTAAGTATCAGAGTGGTTTATACAGATAATGTGTAAGGTCTAATATGACTCTATTCTGATCTTTAATGATAGCAGCTAGTTTATTGAGAGCTTACCATATCCCAGATTCTTTGCTAATCTTCACATTCCCTCATTTAACCTTCAAAAACAGATTTTTTTTTGGTATAAACACAAACAGAAAATTAACCTCCCTGAGGTCACATAGCCAGTGGTGGAGCTGAAATTCAAACCTCAGCTGTCTCAGAGTTCAGGTTTTTAGCTACTATATTGTCTTCCTGCTAAATAAAAAAATAATTCCTTACATCTTCCTGGTCCTGAAGTTTAAGTGCATAATTAGTAAGTATATAAATTTACATACATTAAAGGCCAAGTAGGGCAGGACACTGTTGGGAGAGATGGAAAAGCTTTGGAAATGGATGGTGGTGATGGTAGTACAACATTGTAAATGTAATTTTCTTTTTCTCTCCCCTTCTCTCCCTCCAGTTGTCTGCTCTCTGTGTCCATTCGCTGTGTGTTCTTCTGAGACCGCTTCTATCCTTATCAGCGGCACCGGGAATCTGAGTTTCTTTTTTGTTGTTGTTGTGTCATCTTGTGTCAACTCTCCGTGCGTGTGGTGCCATTCTTGGGCAGGCTGCACTTTCTTTCGCGCTGGGCGGCTTTCCTTACAGGGCACGTTCCTTGCGCGTGGGGCTCCCCTACATGGGGGACACCCCTGCGTGGCACGGTACTCCTTGCGCGCATCAGCACTGCGCATGGGCCAGCTCCACATGGGTCAAGGAGGCCCGGGGTTTGAACCACAGACCTCCCATGTGGTAGGTGGATGCCCTATCCATTGGGCCAAGTCCGCTTCCCTGTAAATGTAATTAATACCACTCAGTTATACACCTAAAAGGAGTTAAATGGTGCAGCAGATGTAACTCAGTGGTTGAGTGCCTGCCTCATATGTATGAGGTCCCGAGTTCAATCCCTGGTAACTCCTAAAAAAAATTAGTTAAAATGGGAAATTTTATGTTGCATATTTGTTACCAGAATAAAAATTTAAAAACAGCAACAACACAGAACTGTACAAAACAAAGATTATAACTAATGTTAACTATGGACTAAATAGTATAATTAAAATAATATTGGTTCATCAATTGTTAACAGGTTACCACACTAATACAAAATGCTAATAGGGAAAATTGGTGGGGGAAAGTGGGCTGTATGGGTACTCTATACATTCTACATGATTTTTTTATAAAACCCTAACTGTTCAAATAAATAGATTTAAAAATCCTATGACTTCTTTTAACAATTATCTTTATTTAGATTAAATTAGCAAATACATATCGGAGCTTTTACTAAATAAATGTTTTCCAAAAAATGTTTTCACATAAATTCTCATATCTATATAATTGCTAATGGCACATAACATTCTATGGTCCTCATTATGATATTGTTAAGGGTCTAACATTTTGAGTCAAGAAAGATCTGGATCTGTTACATTTGCCTGACCCTCAGTTTGCTCTTCAGTAAAAATAACTCCACCATCTACTTCATAAAGTTATTGAGGGAAATAAAAGTTAAATAACTAGAACAAGGCCAACAACAGTGCAAGCGCTCAGTGAATGTTTCTTTCACATAGGTTTGCCAATCATTTATCATTATTATCACTAATGTGATATTTATACCATTTAAACTTTCTCCCCCTTGAGTTATTCCTTGCAATAAATCTTATCATGATACATTTTGATGGTTCCTGCAAGTAGACTACCCTTCAAAAATTGATTATAACTTAAAATGCAATCAAAATTTACCTGCTTCCTCTCAGTGATTCAATATATTCAATAATTTAATTTTTGTGGATATAATGGATATGAGGCTAAACCTTACAGTTAAATTTTATTTCAGAGATTCAGCATAGTTTAACCACTATGCTCAGTTTCCTATTTGTAAAACTGAGGACTGAGGTATTAATACCAACATCCAATAACCTTGTATTAGTGTATGAAAAGTGCTTAGACCATAACATTATAAGCACTGTATATTGTCTGCTATTATTAATACTTCTTTAGTTATTTCTCAAAGCACACTCTCTTTGAAAGCCATTGTTGTGAATTTGAGCATTTTGGAGCTGACCAAGAAAAAGGTTTCATCACTGTTGGGTGGTGCTTTGACAGGTGGCTTGGAAGAAGCAGTCCCTCTTAGCAGATCTTCCAGAGGATGCAGTGCTAGGACCATCCAGAAGGGAAAGCAGGGGCAACAAAACTTCCAGGAGAGAAGGGTTAGAGAAAGGGTTATGGAGAGGGGACTCATATGTTTAGGTGATGTCATTTAGTCAGGAAGGTGGACCCCCAAGGGGCAGAATCAGTTTAGGATCTTTATTAGAAAGTCCTGGGGTTTATCTCCTCTATGGCTAGGAGATGTTGGTAGCAATTTCACAGGGCATGCAAAGCAGACTGGCTCAAATTGTTTATTTTGGCTATTTCTAACGCAACTGGATATAGAAGAATTTGAGTTTGGCACTGGTGAATTTTGGGCCTACAGTCCTCAGCCTGCAGCGAAGAAGGAAACAACACAAAGGACCAATAGACAGCATATAACAGGGGTCAAGTGCATGGACTTTAGAAATGGGTAGAACTGAACTAAATTAGACTCTGTCAAAAACAGTCTGTATGGTTAGCAGTTACTTAACCTCTATAAACTTCATCAACAATATGGGGGTAATAATATCCAGAGATAGTCTATAAGGGGTTTAGCACAATATTTGATTATAGTGTCAGATACATATCAAGCATTATTACCTATGTTCACTGTTATATGAACAATCGATTTGTACTATCCATTCAAAGGATACCAGGTATTATCTTTATAAATATCCATGTATTGGGGTTATTAAAGCAGTTATCCAATCTTTTTATCAAATTTTTCTTCCAAGAGTATTTTTTCCTTACTTTTTATTTTTTTCTACTAAATTTATCAAACTTGTTAGTGATATATCTATTTGTTCCTACCACATATCTTCCTACCAAAGTGAAAACAAATATAGTTTTCTGATTTAAGAGTTCATCTTATTCTCTGCTATATTCTGAGATTATATAAATTCAGACAAATTCAGACCCAATAGTCTCTTTACAATCCTCAGACTACTCAACCTCTTTGTAGCATCTGACAATGAAGGATGAAAACATTGGTCAAAAAGGAATTACATGGGAGCAGAGGTGGCTCAAGCAATTAGGCGCTTCCCTCCCACATGGGAGGCCCTGGGTTCAGTTCCTGATACCTCCTAAAAAAGAAGACAAGCAGACAGCAAGTACAAACAATTGGGGGGATGGGAGGGGAGGGAGAAACAAATAAAAATTAATAAATCTTAAAAAAAAGAAATCTGTTGATCAGCTTGAAATTTGATACTTAGGTGAATTTGGAGCCTCTTATTTTCTTAATGTTAATTTCCTCTGTGAAATAAGGAGCTGGGGATGGTGCTCCTCAGGGTAATATAAATCTTTATAAAGTATATTACAAAGGCACTTTGTAAACTGTAAGACAGCATTTCCCAAATTATCTTCCTCAGAAAATTAGTTCTACATATTGCTCTTCCACAAAGTGTTTGGAAGCTAAATAAGTTTGCAGACTGTATATTCAAGTTTGAGAGGCTCATAATGATTACTGTTATGATCATTATGGCATCTATTCAACTTGGCTTATCCCTAAATTTCCCCAACATTTTTAACTACAGACCTCATCAGCCCCTCCTCTTTTTTCTTGACTCACATCTATTAGTTAGCTCACAAGACATTTTTCCATCAGACAGATTGCTAGGATGCATTATACAAACATAACCATTTTTTATAAGTAGAAATCAAAGGATTTGGATTCTCTCTTGGTTCTGACTCTTATTTCCCTTGGAAGCTGGTACAGTTTTTAAATCTCCTAAGCTTACATTTTAAAAAATAATGTCTAATTTAAAAGACTAATTTGGAATACTTCAAACATATAGGAAATAGAGAAAATGGTATGAAAGACACTTGTGATGTACTTTCAACTTAGTTTTAACAGCTGTGAACATTTTGCCATAAACACTCTTTTTTTTTTAAAAAGAAAATATTACATAAAAAGTGAATTGAACAAAAATTAACAAGATTGTCATAAAATGGCAAATCTGGGGTGGTTTTACAACTTTGGGGGCCAATTTGTCTCTTTATGAGCTTTTTCAGTTCATCAAATTTGGAGGAATATCTGATGGAGGGTGGTAATTTTCGCACATCATAAGGCAATCCCATAAATTTCAAAACGTATTTTAATATTTCTAAATTTTATTTTTTAGATTTGAAATAAAATGCCAAGTACATTTTAAGGCAATCATATCTAGTCTGCCTATTTGGTGGCGTCTCAACTAATTTTTAAAATTTGATTCTGGGGAAACGGACTTGGCCCAGTGGTTAGGGCGTCCGTCTACCACATGGGAGGTCCGTGGTTCAAACCCCGGGCCTCCTTGACCCGTGTGGAGCTGGCCCATGCGCAGTGCTGATGCACGCAAGGAGTGCCCTGCCACGCAGGGGTGTCCCCCGCGTAGGGAAGCCCCATGCGCAAGGAGTGCACCCTTAAGGAGAGCCCCCCAGCGCAAAAGAAACTGCAGCCTGCCCAGGAATGGCGCCGCCCACACTTCCCGTGCCGCTGACGACAACAGAAGCGAAGCGGACAAAGAAACAAGACGCAGCAAATAGACACAGAGAACAGACAACCGGGGGAGGGGGGAGAATTAAATAAATAAATAAATCTTTAAAAAATAAATAAATAAAATAAAATAAAATTTGATTCTGACTCTCAAAGCTTGTCTGAAACCAAATTAGACCTAAAAGATAGCTTCCAACCACCAATCTATATATTATTATCTCTGAATATTCTTTAAATAGCTTCAAGACGTTTCTAAATAAACTCTGACTAGTGTCTTAGATATTTCTTTCAAAAATGTTAAGATAATTTTCACAATCAGAATAAGCACTGGGACAAATAATTTTTCAAATTTAGGGAATACCACCAATTGTGTATTATATGCTTAGATGCAAGATAAAACAGATAGGTTTCTTAAAATAATAAATTAATAAGAAATTATTTAAATAGATTTTAAAATTCCATTTCATATCCTAAGGTTAAAACTGCACTTTAAAATACTAACATTTCTCAGAAATAGCCAACAATAGTAACAAAACATCTGACTAAACCTATTGCAAGTTACTGGTCTTCTCATGAAGACTATATTGAAAAGGATACAGGGTAAAGAAATAATTAAATCATTTTTGTAAAGAGGTATCCCTGGGTGAAAAGGAATTTTTGAAAAATCAAAATAACTTAGGAATTGGACAAATTTTATAGGAAAAGTGAGACAGAAAGGATTAGGATGGGCAACAGACAGCTTTATGTGAACTCCTATTAATGCATTGGGTTATTACCAGTTATCACAATTATTTCATCTAGGTATTCTAATCTCTCGTTCTCTCTCTACCCCCTTCCCCTCCCCCTCCCGCCCCTCCCCACCACCACCCTGCCCCGGTTGTCTGTTCTCTGTGTCTATTTGCTTCGTCGTCTTCTTTGTCTACTTCTGTTGTTGTCCGCTTCCCTAGGTATTCTAATTTGCTGGCACACTTACCACCCCTAGATTCTGATGTCTTTGAAAGAAGGGTCTGTCTCAAGATTCTTTCTTAGCAGATTCATTCATTAAAAAAAATATGAAGTGGGAAGCGGATATAGCCCAGTGGTTAGGGCCTCCATCTACCACATGGGAGGTCCGTGGTTCAAACCCTGGGCCTCCTTTACCCGTGTGGAGCTGGCCCATGCACAGTGCTGATGCGCGCAAGGAGATCCATGCCACGCAGGGGTGTCCCCCACGTAGGGGAGCCCCACGCAAGGAGTGTGCCCCGTAAGGAGAGCCGCCATGAAAGAAACTGCAGCCTGCCCAAGAATGGCGCCGCACACACTGAGAGCTGACACAAGATGACGCAACAAAAAGAACACAGATCCCCGTGCCACTGACAACAACAGAAGCGGACAAAGACGAATATGCAGCAAATAGATACAGAGAACAGACAACCAGGGCGGGGCGGGGGGGGGAGAATAAATAAATAAATAAATCTTTAAAAAATATATACATATGAAGTGTCAATTCTTTGTCATTTCTGGATTTCCTACCCTCGTCATTCTATTTTGACGCTTTAAATCAATATTTCTCAGTTTTAATTACTATATATCAAAATTGTTTTAAAATCTGCGAAGGCAAAAAGTCTCTGTCCCAATGTTTGTGTTTTAAATCATCAGATTCTTTGGAAATTTCATTCACATAAACTTCCCTACCACTGTCTAAGGTTACACAAACTATACTGGAATTTTATTTGTTATTACTTTAAGCCCCTTGAGGCATTTTATAATTTTATTACCCTTGGTCTTTCCAAGTAAGAGGAATAAAAGGCCCTTTATTTCTACCATTTAATTTCAGCAATAATCTATAATAACCTACAATAATAATTCATACACTATTTATTTATGCCCTGTAACAAGAAGAGACTTTATAGACATCATATTAGATTAATATACAGATTTTACATTTTTTGCTTTGTTTATGTGAACAAGATTTCTTTTTTCAACGTATATTAAGGCCACTTATTACTATTTAGGAAGTCATCAGATTTTTGTGGATTTATTTTGCATCTCATTTTCTGAAATACAAATTACATTTAGATAATTTTTTGGCTGATTCCTTTGAATATCCTAGATTTATATAGTTAGAGTATCCTCTGATAGTTTCTCTATTCCTTTCCAATATTTATTTTTCACCTTTTCATGCCTCATTACAGGTGGTCAGCAATACTGTACTGCAAAGAATTGGTGACAATTCTTCTTGTTTTGTTTCTCCATTTCAAAGAAATATACTTTTTTGTTTTCATCTTGTTTTGTTTCTCCACTTCAAATAAATATTCTTTACTTGTTTTTGCCTTTTTAAGAGTTTTATCAAGAATGAACATTATATTTGATCAAATGATGTCATATATATGCTGACATATGATTATACTTAATTATATGATTATTGGTCATATTTTGGATTTAATAATCCAAAAATAAAAATGGCTTTGAACTGTAATTAAAACTATGTGCTCTTTGATGAATACATATTTTTAATATGTGGCTACAGTCTGACTACTGAAATTCTATTTAGAATATAAAATTTTTTAAGTTTCTGAGTCTGTCATATGCTGAACTTTCTTTAGGGCTAATACCTCCTTCTCATAAGCTGACCTTTTAAACAACTCCAACCCAGCCTAATATAACTTTGAGAACCACAACCATAAAGAGCGGAAACAACTAAGAAGACAGAGTTATAGATTTTTGCTTTTTAACAATTCCATGCTAAACAGAACTAAATAGAATATATTTCAGAGAAATTAGTTAAATTGAATTACTGTCACTCCCACTGGGAAAAAAACAACCAATGTGAGTCACATAATTCAAATAGGGAAGACAGAAAGATGGTATATTTATTGCCATTGGCATGACTCACTTTAACAAAAAGTGTCATATTTAATAATACAAAAATATAACAGTTATAGTTGCATACTAAAGTCATGTTAGTCACGGCCAACTTCAACTGAAACATTATTTTAATTCAATTCATTTCCTTATGCACTGTTATACATTAAGCACAATGCCTGGTGCAGGAGACACAATGGTAAACAATACACATTTTTTTTTTCCTCAGTAAGCTTAAGAATTAATACAAGGGTTGACAAACTTTTTCTATAAAGGGCCAGATAACAAACATTATGGGCTTTGGGGATGTCATATAGTCTCTGTTGCAACCATGCAAATTTACTGCAGGAGCACAGAAACAGTTACAGACACTAAACAAAAAATAAGCATAGCTGTGCTCCAGTACAACTTTATATACAAACAGGGGGTGGGCCAGATAACTCATGGGTTACAGTTTCCAACCCCTGATCTACCGGAAAATAATAAACAAAGAAGCATTTTCAAGCTATATGGCAAATGCAATGGTAGCAATAAGCAGAATATTATGGAAATATGGTCTAAGACAATAAACAAAGGTTTCCAGGAAGAGCTGACAATCCAGCTGGAAATTCCATTCTCTCAGTTTCTGGAAATAAATGTAATTTTTTATTATGTGCCATTATAAAACAACTCAAAAATCTCATTCTAAAAATGTAAAACCAGTTTTGACTATATAAGAATTGCTTTATTAGATAGTACTTTTTCTTATCAAAAATTATACTGTAAACATATTTGAATGCTTACCTTGGGTGACTGTCTTGAGAACAATTAAAGTTGATAAAAATCTCAGTGGCAAATTGGAACTCTTAAAGAATGCAGCTGCCTTTGGTTTATTCTCCACAGAATGCTCTAAAGAATTATCATGAATTCCCTTAATTGTTACTCCTTTGAATATGTCTTCGCCCAATCTTCTCAATGTTGATGTAAAAGTTGAATGCTGTTAAAAATATATATCTTAATATACTTATTTATGTTCAGAAGTGAAAAAAACCCTATGTATTCTTACATTTTAAATGCTAAAATCAAATAAATGCTAAAATCAAATACAAATACATGAACTAATAATAAACAAACTTACTAATTAAAAAATTAAATGGAGTTGAAAATAAGCAAGACTGGAAAGTAACAATTTTATGATCAATTTTTAAAAAATGATTAAAGTATAACTACATTTTTCTAAAAGAAATGGAAACATCTTACTAGAATTAATACATTGAAAACAGGGATTTTATAAGTATAAATTTAGGAGAAGAACTGAGATAGGATTCAAATAAAAAATATTTTAAGATCATGATATATTTCTGACAGAGAAATATCCATGGAACAGAGGCAAACTACTGCTGTACATTCTTTATTCTTCCATAGTTATCAAGTACTTCTGTGTTAGCTTATAAAATGATCAAGTACAGTCTCACTACTTTATAGCTACCACAGTATGGTTATAAATGTCACAGTGATTTTTACAACTTTCAACAATTTCAAAAGAATACAATTTATAGTTAGAATCATGGATGGAGAATAAACTACAACAATAAATGGGCAAACCAAACTGGCATAAAACTAAAACAACATAGGCTTTAATGGTATTCTGTGTATCTATTAAGAACCAAATAAAGGGAGATCATTTCAAACTACGACAGATTAGAGCACTTAAGCCAGACTTAGACATAACTTAAAATTTATTTTTTATCCAATGTAGATTTAAAAAAAGGATTAGCTTTTGAATTACTGCATTTAAAATTACTTTCTGAGCATCAGAGGCCCAATGACTAAGTGGTGACTGGCTCAAAAGTGCAAATTTAAATATACTATCTAAGTTTTTAATATCATCAGGAAAAAATAATACATAAGTATTTTAAAACTTTTGTCTAATAAGAAAATAGGAAATATTTCAAAATACTACTTTAGTAATTACATTAGAATGGTAGGATTAAGGCAATTTTCCTTATTTTCTGTTTTTTAATAGTCAGTAATATTTAATACTACTTTTATAACAGAAAAATAAACTGTATTTTGTTTTTTTAAACGTATGTTTTTTTGTTTTTTTTTTTTTTTTTAAGATTTATTTATTTATTTAATTTCCCCCCCTCCCCTGGTTGTCTGTTCTTGGTGTCTATTTGCTGCGTCTTGTTTCTTTGTCCGCTTCTGTTGTCGTCAGCGGCACGGGAAGTGTGGGCGGCGCCATTCCTGGGCAGGCTGCTCTTTCTTTTCATGCTGGGCGGCTTTCCTCACGGGCACACTCCTTGCGCGTGGGGCTCCCCCACGCGGGGGACACTCTTGCGTGGCACGGCACTCCTTGCACGCATCAGCGCTGCACATGGCCAGCTCCACACGGGTCAAGGAGGCCCGGGGTTTGAACCGCGGACCTCCCATATGGTAGATGGACGCCCTAACTACTGGGCCAAAGTCCGTTTCCCATGTTTTTTTTTAAACGTATGTTGATACTTTTCCCCTTTAATTGAAGGAGATGAGAAAAACTCACAAAGAAGCATTTTTGATTGTTACTAAAGTTTCACCTAAGGATTCTGAAATATTTGAAACTTATTGGGTGCTGAAATTTTCATCCATTTGTTCATTGTATTATACATGAGTTTCCACCTTGAGTTGTTCATCTTTAGCAGTATTCTATCTTTAACATTAGCACTAAGCTGTATTTTGTGGACAGGTTGCCTTCTCTAACAGTTAGCAAAAAAAAAAAAAAAGCTAAGAGTAAATTCAACCCCCAAATTAAACAAGTTTTAAATAAATAAATAAAAACAAAATGCAAGACTTCAGCTTCTGGAAAGATGAACTAGACATAATTTTCCCTAGTTTTCCTGCTGTAAGTACAACTAAAAATTCTGGTTATTATATAAAGACCAAACATAAAAAGACTCTGAAAAGTAGAGAGAAGAACGGATGAGCTAGGGATCTCAGTATCCAAGGAAAAACATATTAGTGAGGTCCCTGAGTTTTCCTTTTGCCTCATATATCCCAGACTTAGAGCTGAAAAAGCTGGCAACCCAGAAATGCCAATGTGTGCAAACAAAAAAATGCCCAAACATAAGTAAGTCTTGCCTTATTAGTAATTACCTTAAATGTAAATGAATTAAACCCACCAATCAATAGGCAGAGGTTGACAGAATGGATAAAGAAGTATGATCCAAAAATCTGCTATTTACAATAGAGGAACTTTAGAACCAAACACAAAAATAAGTTGAAAATGAAAGGCTGGGGAAAATACTATATTAATATGAGACCAAAAAAAATTTTAAGTCAAAAACTATTATAAAGAATGAGTGACAGATATTGATAAAAAGATCAATTCAACAAGAAGATATTACAATTATAAACATATATGGCATAACAACAGGGACCCCAAAGATATGAAGCAAAAATTGACAGAACAGAAGGGAGAAATAGTTTTATAGTAACAGTTGGAGACTTCAATATAATACTTTCAATACTAGAAAAAACATATACACAGAATATTGACAAAGAAATAGAGAACCTGAAAAATATTAGAAACAAATTAGGTCTACCAGACTTATACAGAAAATTTTATCCAACAACAGAATTAACATTCTTACTCAAGTGAACAAGGATTATTCTGCATAATAGACCATATGCTAGAGCACAAGAAAAGTCTCAGTAAATCTAGAAATATCAAAATCACACCTGTAACTTCATTGACAAATGGAATGAAGAAATTAGTATCGGAAGGAAATTTGGAAATTTTACCAATATGTGGAAATTAAACGGTACCCTCTTAAATAAGTAATGAGTTAAAGAAATCAGAAGGGAAATCAGAAAATACTTAGAGACAAATGAAAATGAAAATACAACTATACACCAAAATTTCTGGGATTCAACAAAGGCAGTGCTAGCTTTAAAAAGAGGACAGATATCAAATTAATAACCTAAGTTCACATCTTGAGAAACTAGAAAATGAAGAGCAAAGAATAACCAAAGTTAGAAGGAAGGAATTATTTAAGAACAGAATGAACATAAATGAAATAGAGAACAGAAAACAATTGAGAGAATAAACAAAACAAAAATTGGTTCTTCAAAAAGAATCGATTAAATTGACAAACTTCTAACTAGATTAACACAGAAAGAAAAGGTACAACTAAAATTATAAAATTATAATTATAGTGATATCACTGTAGATCTTGCAGAAATAAAAAGGATTATAAGAGAATATTATGGGGAGTAGATGTAGCTCAAGTGGATAAATGCCTGTTTCCCATGCACAAGGCCCCAGGTTCGATCCTCTATCCTCCTAAAAACAAAGCAAAACAAAACAAAACAACAAACAAAAAAATGAATTCTCATTAGGAAGTGGGTGCAGCTCAGTGGCTGAGTACTTGCTTCCCATGTACAAGGTCCTGGTTTGAATCCCTGGTACCTCCTTAAAAAAGAAAAAGAGAGGAGATATGATGAACAATTATATTCCAACAAATAATAATAATCTAGATGGAAAGGACAAATCCCTAGAAACACACAAATTACCTAAGGTGATTCAAAAAGAAACAGAAAATCTCAACAGGGGAAACGGACTTGGCCCAGTAGTTAGGGCGTCCGTCTACCACATGGGAGGTCCGTGGTTCAAACCCCGGGCCTCCTTGACCCGTGTGGAGCTGGCCCATGCGCAGCGCTGATGCACGCAAGGAGTGCCGTGCCACACAGGGGTGAACCCCACATAGGGGAGCCCCATGCACAAGAAGTGTGCCCCGTAAGGAGAGCCGCCCAGCGCGAAAGAAAGCGCAGCCTGCCCAGGAATGGTGCCGCCCACACTTCCCCTGCCGCTGAAGACAACAGAGGCGGACAAAGAAACAAGACGCAGCAAATAGACACAGAGAACAGACCACTGGGGCAGGGGGGACGCGCGCGGGAATTAAATAAATACATAAATCTTTTAAAAAAAAAAATCTCAACAGACCTATAACAAGTAAAGAAATTGTGAATCAATAATCCAAAATATACCTCAAAGATAAGTCCAGGACCAGGTAGATCACTGATGAATTCTCCTGAACATTTAAAGAAGAATTAACATCGATCCACCTCTAACTCTTCCCAAAAACTCAAGGAGAGGGAACACTTTCTGATTCACTCTATGCATAACAAAGTCAGATAGAAACAGGCCAAGAAAAGAAAATAACAGACCAATTTCCAACACGAATATATATATATGCAAAAATCTTTAACAAAATACTAGAAAATCTAATCCAACAGCATAATAAAAGGATTATACACCATAACCAAGTAGGATTTATCCCAGGAATGCAAGGGTGGCTTAACATTGAAAATCAAAGTAAAATATTACATTAATAGAAGGAAAAAGTCACATGATCATCTCAATAGACACACACAAAAAAGCATTTGACAAAATTCAACACTCTGCATGATTAAAATACTCAGAAAACTAGGAATAGAAGGGAACTTCCTCAACATGATAAAGGGCGTTTATGAATAATCCACAGCTAACATCTTACTCAACTATGACAGAATATTTTCCCCCTACAGAGCAAATAGGCAGGAAAAATAAACAAAAAGTATCCAAATTGGAAATCAAGAAGTAAATCTACTACCTAATTGCAAATGGCATGGTCTTATATATACAAAGTTCAAATGAATAGTACTTACAGAGCTCATGGTAAGATTGACCCATATATGAGCTCCCCCTCCCACACTGAGATGACCTTACTGAAAAAGAATAAACTGTTTCAAAACCAGAAGAAAAGATTGCACAGAAGAAAAAGATATCAAAGAACAAAATGAAGAAACAAAAACTTATGGCTTGTGAATGACTTCAGCATACAATAAATGCAAATTTTAAAAAAAAGCTGTCTATAAATAAATTTCATCAAGGAGTTGAAAACTTCTACACTAAAGATGGCAAAACATTGCTGAAAGAAATTAAAGACGACCTAAATAAATGGAAGTCCCATGCTCATCGGCTGGAAGTCTCAATATCATTAAAACAATACTATTCAAAATTATTTAGAGATTCAATGCTTTCCCCATCAAAATTCCAGCAACCTTTTTTGCATCATTAGGAAGTCAATCCTTAATTCATATGGAATTGCAAAGGGGGCCCAAAGAGGCAAATCAATTATGAAAAGAACAAAGCTGGAAAACTCATATCCCCCAATTTAAAAACGTACTACAAAAATACAGTAATCAACACAATGTGGAATGGACTTTAAGGTACAGACCAACGGAATAGAATTGAAAGTCTAGAAATAAACCCACACATCTATGGCCAATTGAGTTTTTACAAGGGTGCCAATTACATGCAATGGGTAATGAAGTATCCCTTCAACAAATACCTAATAAAACTGGATTTTCACATTCACAAGTGAAATTAGACCCCTACCTCACACTCTATATGAAAATCAACCCAAAATGGTTTAAGGACCTAAATATAGGCGATAAAATTATAAAACTCTCAGAAGGTATCATAGGGGCAGATCTTTATGACCATGGCTGGATTTGGCAATGAATTTTAGATTCACCAAAAACATGAGCAACGAAAGAAAAAAATTAATTGTACTTCATCAAAATAAAAAAAAAAACTTTTGTGCATCAAAAGACACCATCAAGAAAGTGGGGGAAAAAAAAAAACTTACAGAATGGGAGAAAATTACTGCCAATCAAATCTTGGATAAGGGCTAAATATACAGACTATATAAAGAACTCTTATAACTAATGATTCAAAAGACAAACAAGTGAATTAAAGAATAGGCGAAGACTGAGTTTACATTTCTCCAAAGAAGATATTAAATGTAAATAAGTATATGAAAAGATGTTCAATATCATTAACCATTAGGGAAATGCAAATCAAAACAACAATGAAATTACCATTTAATATCCACAAGGATGGCTACTGCTAAAAATAAACAAACCAGAAAATAGTGTAGGAGAGGATGCTGAGAAATTGGAATTCTAGTGCATTGTTGGTGGGAATGTAAAATGGCGTAGCTTCTGTGGAGAGCAAATATGGCAGTTTCTCAAAACGTTAAATATAGAATGACTATTTGATCCAGCAATTCTACTTCTTGAGTAAAGACAGGGTTTCAAATAGATTCTTGTATACTAATGTTTTTAGCAGCATTATTCACAACAGCCAAAAGTGGGAAACAACCCAATGGTCATCAACAAATGAATGGATAAACAAAATATGGTACAGGGAAGTGGATGTGGCTCAAGTGATTGAACTCCTGCCTACCACACAGGAAGTCCCTGGTTGGTTTCCCAGTGCCTCCTAAAGAAAACAGCAAGTTGGCACAACAGGCAGGTGCGGCAGGCTGATGCAACAAGAGACACAAGATAAACATAGAGTGAGACACAACAAAGGTGCCTCCTAACAAGGACATGCAAGACAGTGAGCTGACACAGCAGGCAGGTGCAGCAAGCTGATGCAATAAGATGACACAATACGAGATGCAAGAAGAAAAACACAATGAAAGACACAATAAAGCACTGAATGGAGGTGGTTCAAGCAATTAGGTGCTTCCCTCCCATATCAGAGGTCTAGGGTTTGGTGCCTCCTAAAGAAACAAGGAAGATGAACAGACACAGCAAGTGCAAACAATGAGAAGGTGGGGAGAAAGAAATGAAATAAATCTTTTAAAAATATATATGGTACATACACACAGTGGAATATTATTTGGTTATAAAAAGGAATGAATTCTGTGATATGTTGCAACATGAATGAACTGTGAAAAAATACTATGCTAAGAGATATATGAAAGGCACATAAGGGCAGATTCTGTACGATTTCACCAATACAAATTATCCAGAAATACTACATTCATAGCATTAGAAAGAAGATTAAAGGTTACCAGAGTTTGGGTGGAGAGGAGAAGATGGGTATACAATGACTGTACATTTAGATATTTTAAATAAAATTAATTTAAAAAATCCCCCAACAGAAAGCATTTCCTCTAGCCAAAGGATAGGAAAGGGACAATCCATCAAGACAAAAGACTTAGATTAAAAAACACTTTCCTCCAGCTAACCATAGAAAAATGTGTGGGCCAACCCTACTTGTGCCAGAAAAGTCTAATGGAGAGCCTATACTTCTACTATGATCAGGCTGTAATGAAGTAGTGGAGGCGATGTGAGGAGTAGTAACAAGGCACTCATACCACTTTCTCCCAACCACAGAAGTATCCAGTGAAAACCAAGTGGGGACCCAGAGTTACCACCCATACCTAGCAGTAGTGAAGAGATTCCCCACTGGGTGTTCATTAAGCTTCTGTAAAACTAGGAAGAACACAGACTTCCATCCCTATTGGGCTAAATTAAGCTAATTTTATACTTAATGGTGAAAGACTCAATGCTTTCCCCTAAGACTGGGAACAAGGCAAAAATGTCCATTGTCTCCACTCCTATTCAACATAGTGTGTTAAGTTCTGGCCAATGCAATAAGGTAAGAAAAAGACACTGATGAAAAAGGAAGAAATAAAGGCGGATGTCAACAAAACAAGCCCTATGTCAGCCTATAGTTGAGATCAGAAGAAGCTGGAGCCATGGAGTCTGTGGCATTTATGAATTCCAGAAAGAAATACAGATTATGTTTTAAACTGGTCTTTTCCTCTGGTGTGATAACCCTTTGATTATATTAGATTCAGCTGAGACATCTGATTAAATTATGTTACGATTAGGGTGTGCAGGTTTGAGTCCCCACCCCCTTGGTGGGGATAAAACAGACTCTCACGCAGAAATAACTACACAGAGAAGAAGAACACAGAGGAAGAAAGATAGCTCCACAGACTGCAGAGTCCCTGGGAAGAGAGATGAGCCTGATAGCCTACAGCTGCAGCTGAGCCTGGAAAGAAACTAGCCCAGGGAGACAAACCTACAGCTGAGATTGGAGAAGCTGGGACCACAGAGCCCTAAGAGGAAAAGGAAGGCTGAACCCTCACAGAGACCAGCAGCCATCTTGCTCCAACACACGGCAACAGGTTTTTGGTGAGGGAAGTAACTTACCAGTTACGGCCTTGTGTCTGTAAGCTTCTACCCCAAATAAATACCCTTTAAAAAAAGCAGATTTCTGGTACTTTGCATCAACACCCCTTCGGCTGACTAATACAGAGCCTTAAGAGGGAAGAAGAAGGCTGAACCCTCGCAGACATCTCCCACCATCTTACTTCAATATATGGCAACAGACTTTGGGTGAGGAAATACCTCTTATGCTACCCTGAGTTGGACTCCTTAGGGCCTTGTAACCATAAGCTTTCACCCCAAATAAATATCCTTTACAGGGAAGCGGACTTGGCCCAGTGGATAGGGCATCCGTCTACCACATAGGAGGTCCGCGGTTCAAACCCCAGGCCTCCTTGACCCGTGCAGAGGTGGCCCAAGTGCAGTGCTGATGCGCGCAAGGAGTGCCCTGCCATGCAGGGGTGCCCCCGCATAGGGGAGCCCCACGTGCAAGGAGTGCACCTTATAAGGAGAGCTGCCCAGGAATGGTGCCGCACACACAGAGAGCTGACACAGCAAGATGGACGCAACAAAAAGAAACACAGATTCCTGTGCTGCTGACAACAACAGAAGCGGACAAAAACAAGAACACGCAGCAAATGGACACAGAGAACAGTCAACTGGGGGCAGGGAGAGAAATAAATAAAATAAATCTTTAAAAAATATATATATCCTTTACAAAAGCGAAAAGACTGGGAAACGGACTTTGGCCCAGTGGTTAGGGCGTCCGTCTACCATATGGGAGGTCCGCGGTTCAAACCCCGGGCCTCCTTGACCCGTGTGGAGCTGGCCAGGCGCAGCGCTGATGCGCGCAAGGAGTGCCGTGCCACGCAAGGGTGTCCCCCGCGTGGCCCCCACGCGCAAGGAGTGCGCCCGTGAGGAGAGCCGCCCAGCGTGAAAAAGAAAGAGCAGCCTGCCCAGAAATGGCACCACCCACACTTCCCATGCCGCTGACGGCAACAGAAGCGGACAAAGAAACAAGACGCAGCAAATAGACACCAAGAACAGACAACCAGGGGAGGGGGGGAAATTAAATAAATAAAATAAAATCTTTAAAAAAAAAAAAAAAAGCGAAAAGACTTCTGGTACCTTGCAACAGCATCCCTTTGGCTGACTAATACAAGCAGGATACCCTAATGTGGAAATTACTGGATGAAGAGTCTTATGGGAAAAAAGGGAAAACTGAACTGCTGTAAGGCAGGATGGGCTCCAGAACTGAGAAATGTAAATGAGCAACTGACTAAGGGAGAGCAGTTGAGAAAATCATAGGACCTGGAAAGAAAATTCTGTACAAAAACCAAAAGAACAGATCAGGACTCCTGGAGAAGGAATAGATAAAACGAAGTCTTCTCCTGAAAGTCAAACAACGGCAGATAAAACGGAAACTTTAAAATTTGTACCACATGTCCAGGGCAAGAAATAGGTGTAGAAAATCTTAGAAAGTCTCAACAGCTAAACAGGTGCTAGCTCTAAAGGTTCAGTATAAACTGGACCAAACTTTGAAAAAGAATCTTAGCACATATACAATTTGCAATAAAACCCTAGAAAAGTGGGAAAAACTGACTTTCAGAGTAAACAAATAACAATATGTGAGATGCCCAGACATAAGCAAAAAATTATAAGCCATATGAAGAAATGGGAAGATATGGCTCAGTCAAGGGAACAAGTTAAAACTTCAGGAGAAGACACAGGCTTCAGAACAAATAATCAAAGAAGCTCAAACAAATCTCCTAAGTCAATTCAAGGAAATGAAGGAAAATATTGATAGAAATAAACTAACGTGGGTATAGAACTAAAGGATACTAAGACAAAGTATGAGCAAAAAAGAACTAGGAAGTTTAACAAGAAACATAACAGAAATTATGAGGATCAAAAGCACAGTAATGGAGTTTAAAAATACACTAGATATAAAGAGGCAGAAGAAAAATCAGGAGAGTACTATTGAAATCATACAATCAGAAGAAGAGATAAAGAAAAGAATAGAAAAAAGTAACTTGTGTGATAGCATGAAGCATACTAACATAAGCATCATGGAAGTCCCAGAAGAAGAAGAGAGGGGAAAAGGAACAGAAAGAATATTTGATGAAATAATGCCCCAAGACTTCCCAATTCTTATGAAAGACATAAATATACATTTGCAAGAAGTGCAATGCACTCCCAACAGGATAAATGCTAATAAACCTACTCCAAGATATATATTAACCAGCATGTCAAATGCCAAAGATAAAAAGAGAATTCTGAAAGTAGCAAGAAAAAAGTGATTCAGCACAAATGAAGGATCTATAATGAAACAGACTGCTAATTACTCATTAGAGACCATGGAGGCAAGAAGTCTGTGGTATGATATATTTAAGGTGCTGAAAGAGAAAACCTGCCAGCCAGTCTTTATCCAGCAAAACCATCCTTCAAAAATAAAGGAGAGTTGAAGTCATTTACAGATTAAAAAACAAAACAAAACAAAAACCCAAAAAACCTGAAAGAGTTCATCACTAAAAGACTTACCCTACAAGAATTGCTAAAGGGAGGAATTCTTCAGGTCTAAAGGAAAAGACAGGAAGGAATGGCTAGAGGCAGTATGAAGAAGTGAAGATCTTCAGTAAAGGTAACTAAATGGGTAAATGTAAAACCCAACAGTTGTACTGTATCCTCAATATATAACTCTACACTTTAATTCTAATAAGAGTTATAATACAATTGAATAAGAAATACTAAATTTCCTGATAACAGACACACAAAGTACAAAGAGGTAATGTGGGACAAAAACACATAAAGAATGGAAATAGAGGACATGGGAACAGAGAACATGTATGTTATTGTTGCATCTTTATGTTGTTTACAAGAGACTCACTTTATACCCAAAGACACAAATAGATTGAAAGTGAAAGGATGGAAAAAGATAATCCATGTAAATAGTAACCAAAAAAGAGCTTAGATAGCTATAGTAATATAAGAAAAATACACTCTGGTTAAAAGCTATTACAAGAGACAAAGAGGGAAGCGGACTTGGCCCAGTGGATAGGGCGTCCATCTACTACATGGGAGGTCCGCGGTTCAAACCCCGGGCCTCCTTGACGGGTGTGGAGCTGGCCCATGCGCAGTGCTGATGCACACAAGGAGTGCCCTGCCACTCAGGGGAGCCCCATGCGCAAGGAGTGCGCCCCATAAGGAGAGCCACCCAGCGCGAAAAAAAGTGCAGCCTGCCCAAGAATGGTGCT
This sequence comes from Dasypus novemcinctus, assembly GCF_030445035.2. Classification (NCBI taxonomy): domain Eukaryota; kingdom Metazoa; phylum Chordata; class Mammalia; order Cingulata; family Dasypodidae; genus Dasypus; species Dasypus novemcinctus. The sequence continues at coordinate 15,084,528 of NC_080689.1, read as the reverse complement.
ACACACACGGAGAGCTGATGTAGCAAGATGACACAACAAAAAGAAACACAGATTCCCGTACCGCTGACAACAGAAGCAGACAAAAAGAAAAAAAAAACACTCAGCAAATGGACACAGAGAACAGACAAGTGGGGCAGGGGGGAAGGGGAGAGAAATAAATAAAATAAATCTTAAGGAAAAAAATAAAGAGACAAAGAAAGGTACTATATATTAATAACAAGGTTAATATACCAAGAAGAAATAACAATCAAAGATAAATATACACCAAACCAGAGTGCCCCAAAATACATGAGATAAACACTGGCAAAGTGGAAGGGAGAAACAGACACTTCTACAACAATATTTGGAGATTTCAATACAATACTTTCATCAATAGATGGGTCGTCCAGAGCAGGGGTTCTTAACAAGATGGTCATGAGCATGAAGTGAAATTCAAAAAAACATTATTCTTGTGGGCATATGTTGGTGCGGGTGTGATATATTTATTAAATAATACACAGTTCGGGGCGGGAGACTTGGCCCAGTGGTTAGGGCATCCATCTACCACATGGGAGGTCCGCGGTTCAAACCCCAGGCCTCCTTGACCAGTGTGGAGCTGGCCCATGTGCAGTGCTGATGCGCACAAGGAGTGTCCTGCCACGCAGGGGTGTCCCCCGCATAGGGGAGCCCCACATGCAAGGAGTGCGCCCGTAAGGAGAGCCGCCCAGCGCGAAAGAAAGTGCAGCCTGCCCAAGAATGGCGCCGCACACACAGAGAGCTGACACAACAAGATGACGCAACAAAAAGAAACACAGATTCTCGTGCCACTGACAACAACAGAAGCGGACAAAGAAGACGATTCAGCAAATAGACACAACAGAGAACTGACAACCGGGGTGGGGGAGGTGAGAGAAATAAATAAATCTTTTAAAAAGACATACACAAGATATTGTACACCAAAACCCCTAACAGCAGAATTGAAATTATACAAAAGCATCTTCTCTGATCAAAATGGCATGAAGCTGGAAATCAATAACAGGCAGAGAAATGGAAAATCCAAAAATATATGAATGCTAAATAACATACTTTTAAACATTTAAACTATGGGTCAAAGAAGAACACACAAGGAAATTCAGTAAATATCTTCAGACAAATGAAAATGAGAACACAATATATCAAATCTTATGGGAAACAGTGAAGGAAGTGCTCAGAGGGAAATTTATAGCTCTAAGTGGTTCCATGAAAGAGAGGAGGGGAGGGGAGGGGAGGGGAGGGGAGGGGAGAGAAGAAGAAAAGGAAAGAAAGAAGCAAGCAAGCAAGAAAGAAAGAAAAAGAAAAGAAGTAGTAGCAGCTGCTCAAATCAAAAACCTAATCACACACCTGGAGGGACAAGAAAAAAACTGCAAAATAAGCCCAAAGTGAGAAGTAAAGAAATAAAGATTACAGCAGAAATAAATGAAATAGAGAATAAAAAAATAGAATTAACAAAAGCAAAAGTTGGGGGAAGCGGACTTGGCCCAATGGATAGGGCGTCCGCCTACCACATGGGAGGTCCAAGTTCAAACCCCCGGCCTCCTTGACCCGTGTGGAGCTGGCCCATGCGCAGTGCTGATACGCACAAGGAGTGCCATGTCATGCAGGGGTGCCCCCTAATAAGGGAGCCCCATGCACAAGGAGTGTGCCCCATAAGGAGAGCCGCTCAGTGCAAAAGAAAGAGCAGCCTGCCCGAGAATGGTGTCGCACACGCAGAGAGCTGACACAACAAGATGATGCAACAAAAAGAAACACAGACTCCCGGTGCCACTGATAAGGATAGGAGCAGTCACAGAAGAACACGCAGAAAATGGACATAGAAAGCAGACTATTGGGGGTGGGGTGGGGGGAGGGGAGGGGAGAGGAAAAAAAAAAAAGCAAAAGTTGGTTCTTTGAAAAGATCAATAAAATTGACAAACCTTAAGCTAGATTGATAAGAAAAGAAGAGAAAGGAGGCAAATGATTAAAATCAGAAATGAAAGCAGGGACATTACCCCAAAGGAACAAAAAGGGCCATAAAAGGATACTATGAACAACTGTATGCCAACAAGTTAGACAAATTAGATGAACTGGACAACAGCCTAGAAACATAAAAACAATCTACACTGACTCTAGAAGAATCAGGAAGATCTCAACAGATCAATTACAAGTAAAGAGCTTGACTCAGTAATCAAAAACCTCCCAACAAATTTCCTCCTGTCAGCCTTCATGTTACTCAAATGTGGCCAGTCTCGAAGCCAAACTCAGCATGTAAATGCAATGCCTTCCCCCCAGCGTGGGACATGACACCCGGGGATGAGCCTCCCTGGCAACGAGGGACCACTATCAACTACCAACTGATGATGCAACTGGAAAATGACCTTATACGGAAGGTTCAATGCGGATCAGCAGAATATCCATGTCTACATAAAATACCATGACTTTAAAATGCTGTTTGACCTAAAGTAAGGGGGAAATGGAAAGGAGAAATGAGTTTATATGGCTACGAGTTTCTAAAAAAGAGTCTGGAGGCTGGCAGAAGGATTGCCCTCATGCAGAACTGAGCAGAGTCAGAGAGACAGATAAAGCAGATACAACCCCCAGATATTGGTTCCTTTGAGGGCTAAAGAGACCCATGGGAGTTATGGTCATGGCCGATGGGGTTAACTACCAGGGCAGATGGCCCCTCTTTGGAAATGGTGTTTATGTGTGATGAATCTGGACTCAGACGGGATCTCCCTTCATAAGACTTCCATGCTAATGTGCTGGAGGTGCAGTTAATGTTGGGGTTTAAGATATATTTAGGGGATTTGAATCTCTGGACTGACAATGTGATAGCCAGGTCCTGAGCCTCAACAGACTCCAGCACCTACAATCTGATCTATTGGACTTACTACACTCAGCTAAGATGGAGTTGAAGAAGGACAACCACCACACCATGGAGCCTAGAGTGATTACAACTGAAAATGGGAGGATTGCATCCAGCATTCATGTGGAATCTGAGCCTCCTCTTGACATAGAGGTGCAATGGACACAACCAATCCAATGTCCACATAGAAGAGGTGGCATTGGATTGGGAAAAGTGGACATGGTGGACGATGGGTATGGGGAAAGGCAGGAAGAGATGAGAGGTGGAGGCGTCTTTGGGACATGGAGCTGCCCTGGATGGTGCTTCAGAGGTAATCACCGGACATTGTAAATCCTCACAGGGCCCACTGGATGGAATGGAGGAGAGTATGGACCATGATGTGAACCATTGTCTATGAGGTGCAGAGGTGCCCAAAGATGTACTTACCAAATCCAATGGATGTGTCATGATGATGGGAACGAGTGTTGTTGGGGGTGGGGGGGGGGGGGTTGAATGGGACCTCACATATATATTTTTAATGTAATATTATTACAAAGTCAATAAAAAAAAAAAAAGGGGGAAAAAAAAAAAAAAACAACCTCCCAACAAAGAAAAGCCCAGGATCGATGGATTCACAGGTGAATTCTGCCAAATTATCCAAGAAGAATTAATAATAATTCTGCTCAAACATTTCTAAAAAAAACTGAAGAGGAGGAACACTTCCTAATTCATTCTACAAGGCCAACATTACCCTCATACCAAAGCCAGATAAAGATACCACAAGAAAATTACTGACCAATATCTCTTATGAATATAGAAGAACAAATCCTCAACAAAATACTAGCAAGCCAAACCTAACAGTACAATAAAAGAATTATACACCATGATCAAGTGGAATTTATCCCAGGTATGCAAGGGTGGTTCAACGTAAGAAAATCAATTAATATATCTCATGAACAGAATTAAGGGGGAAAAATTACATGATCATCTCAATTCATACAGAAAAGGCATTTCACAAAATCCTGTACCCTTTCTTGATTGAAAAAACAAACCAACACTTAGAAATCTAGGAATAGAAGGAAACGTCCTGAACATAATAAAAAGCATATATGAAAAGCCCTCCGTCACATTATATTCAATGGTGAAATATTGAGATCTTTCCCTCTAAGATCTAGAACAAGACAAAGATGTTTACTGTCACCACTGTTATTCAACATCATACTGGAAGTTTTAGCTGGAGCAATTAGGCAAGAAAAAGAAATAAAAGGTAAGCAAATTGGAAAAGAAGATAAAACTTTCATTATTAGCAGACATGATCATCTATGTAGAAAGTCCCCGAAAACGACACTAAAACTACCAGAGCTAATAAACAAAATCAGCAAAGCAGCAGGGTACAAGATCACCATGTAAAAATCAGTAATGTTTTATTTATTAATAATGAATAATCTGAGGGAGAAATTAAGAAAAAAAATCCAGTAATAATTGCAATTAAAAGAGTCAAATATCTAGGAATAAACTTAATCAAGGATGTAAAGGAGTTATACATGAAAACTACAAAATACTGCTAAAAGAAATCAAAGAAGACCTAAACAAATCGAAGGACATTCTAAGCTCATGGATTGGAATATTAAATATTGTCGAGATGTACTTTCTACCCAAAATGATTTACAGATTCAAGGTAATCCCTATCAAAATTCCAACATCCTTCTTTGCAGAATGTAAAAGATAATTATCAAATTTACTTGGAAAGGTAGGAGACCCTGAATAGCCAAAACCATGTTGAAAAAGAAAAATGTAGTTGGAGGCCTCATACTTCCTGGCTTTAAAGCTTATAACAAAGCTACAGTGGTCAAAACAGCATATTACTGGCACAAGGACAGATAAAGAACAATCGAATCAAACTGAGAGCTTAGAAATGGACTCTCACATCTCCGGCCAACTGATTTTTGACAAGTGTGCCAAGTCTACTCAATTGGGAAAGAACAGCCTCTTCAACAAAAGTGTTATCCATATACAAAAGAATGGAGACCCATTTTACTCTATAAATCAAAATGGATCAAGACCTAAATATAAGAATCAGGACTATCAAACTTCTAGAAGAAAATGTAGGGAAGCCTCTTCACGATCTTGTGTTAGGCAATGGTTTCTTAGACCTTACACCAAAAAGAAGAGCAGCAAAATTAAAAATATATAAATGGAACCTTATCAAACACTAAAACTTTTGAACATCATAAGACTTCATCAATAAAGTAAAAAGACAACCTACAAATGGGAGAAAATATTTGGAAACCACATATCTGATCAGGGTTAAATTTTTAGAGCCTGTAAGAAATCCCACAAATCAACAAAAAGTCAAACAACCCAGTCAAAGAGTAGTCAAAATACTTGAATAGGCTTCTCTCCAACAAATATATACAAATGCCCAAAAAAGCACATGAAAAGATGCCCCATATCATTAGCATCAGGGAAATGCAAACGAAAACCACAATCATTCTTCTTTACACCGACCAGAATGGCTACTATTAAAACAAATAATAAGTATTAGAAAGGATGTAAGAAAACAGAAACACTCATTCGTCATTGATGGGTATATAAAATGCTACATCCACTGTAGCAAACAGTGTGGCAGTTCCTCAGAAAGTTAAGTATAGAATTACCATATGACCCAGCAATCCCACTTCTCAGAATATACTAAAAAGAACTGAAAGTAGGGATGTGAACAGAAATCTGTACACTGATATTTAAAGTGGCATTTTTCACAAGTGCCAAAAGATGGAAGGAGCCCAAGTGTCTACCAACAGATGAATGGAAAAGCCAAATGTGGTGTACACTTACAATGGAATATTATGCAGCCATGAAAAAGGAATGACATTCTGATACATGCAACAACATGGATAAACCAGAAGAGCTCATGTTGAGTGAAATAAGCCAGACATAAAAGGCCAAATATTGTATACTCTTACTGATATGAAACTTAGAATAAGCATATTTTTAGAGTCAGAAATTAGAATATAGGTTCCCAGGGTCTAGGAAGAGCTAGGGAAGGGGGTGTTAAGGCTTAATTAGTATAGAATTTCTACTGGGGATAATGGAAAAATTGTGGGAATGGATGACGGTGATAGCTGCAGAACATTCGGAATGTAATTAACACACCACTGAATTATATATTTGAATAAGGTTTTATAGTTCTGCTTTACTTTTTTTTTGGCTCAGATGTTGAGTGCCGGCTTCCCACACACAAGGTCCTGGTTCAATCCCTGGCCCCAGTACCTCCACAAAGACAAAACAAAACTATAAAACTGTTAGGAAAAAACAGAGAAGAAAATCTTCAGGATCTAGGATTAGGCAATAAGATCTTAGACATAACACCAAAAGTACAATCCACAAAAGAAAAACTGATAAACTGAACGTGATTAAAATTAAAAACTGCTTCATGAAAGTTCCTGTTAAAGGGGTGAAAAGAAAGCTACAAAGTGGAAGAAAATATTTGCAACCCAAATATCCAAAAAAGAAATAGCGCCTAGAACTCCCAAAACTCAGCAGCAAAAATAAATCCAATTAGAAAATAAGCAGAAGACATGAAAAGATATTTCAATGAAAAGGATATACTCATGGAAAATAAGCACATGAAAAGATGTTTTAACATGGTTAGCCATTAGGGAAATGCAAGTTAAAACACTGAGAATGGCTAAAATAAAAAACGGTACTACCACTAAATACTGGTGAGGACACCGAGAAACTGGATCACTCATATATTGCTGGTGGGAATATTGCTGGTGGAACTCTGAAAACCAGTCTGGCAGTTTCTTTAAACATTAAACATGCAGCTATAATACAAACCAACAACTGCACGCAGGCATTTATGGCAAAGAAATGAAAACCTACATTCACACAAAATCCAGCACATGAATGATACTCTTACCAGAAGAATAGGTGCAGATCAGCAATACTATCTATATTACCACATATTCTTTTTTAGTTCATTAGGTTATCTTAATAATCACTGTCCCATTCAGCTAGTGTTTACTGAAATAAAAATAAGAAATCCATAATTTCTATTACTTTCAGGAGGATATGAAAAATTTTAAAAACATCGATTTGTTTATTAAGAATAACTTAACACACCATGAAACTCCTTATTTATACAGTTCTGAAGCTCAACAAGCATGTTACATGATGAATTTAAGTCTATGGCATGGAGAAATAAGAGAGACATATAAAAGGAGAAAGGAGAGATGATGGATTATAAATAAAATAAGTGAGACAAGTAGAAGTTTTGAAATATAGAGAGAACATTTGGGGAAGCGGACTTGGCCCAGTGGTTAGGGTGTCCGCCTATCACATGGGAGGTCTGCGGTTCAAACCCCGGGCCTCCTTGACCCATGTGGAGCTGGCCCATTCGCAGTGCTGATGCACAGTGCCACACAGGGGTGTCCCCACGTAGGGGAGCCCCACGTGCAAGGAGTGTGCCCCATAAGGAGAGCCGCCCAGCGCAAAAGAAAGTGCAGCCTGCCCAAGAATGGTGCTGCACACACAGAGAACTGACACAACAAGATGACACAACAAAAAGAAACACAGATTCCTGTGCCGCTGACAACAACAGAAGTGAACAAAGACAATGCAGCAAATAGACACAGAACCGACAACTGGGGCGGGGAGAGAGAAAAATAAATCTTTTTTTAAAAAAAATAAAGAGAACATCTGTAATTTATTAAAAAAAATAAGATCTAGAGAAAATAATACTAAATGGAGTATTATTTGAAGATTGATGCCTTTTAATCAATTACCTGTGTTCTAGTGTCCAGCTGCCTTAGGGACCAATATATAAATTTTATAAAAGGCTCATGAAGTTTGGCATTCACATATGGCATCCACTGTAGCTGCTCTGCAATCACAGGCAAAAGCTAAAGATAAAATAACAGAAAATACAAAGGCACAGTATTTTTAGATGTCTGTAAACAACTACCACAATTTTCAAAAATCTCTTGCAACAACAAAAAAATTCTCCAACAGAGACCTTTCACTTTAAAATCATATGCAATAGATTTTGATATGTATTCAAAATTTTAAATGTGTATTTCCTTTGACCCAGGCAAAAGTATATTAAGGAATTTAAGGAGATTAACCTAGATAAAGATACTTTTGAAACGCAAATGGTTAAATTTATGGTATATATACAACAATTAAAATGATATTTATTACCATGGCATATTCTGGGGTAAAAAAGGAATTTACAAAAAATCAGGGAGCAGATATGGCTCAGGCAGGTGAGTACTTGCCTTCCACATGGGAGGTCCCAGGTTCAGTTCCTGGTGCCTCCTAAAAACAAACAAAAAACAACAAGTAAACAAAGAAGGGAACCAACTCAGGAACGGTGATGTAGCTCAGTGGTTGAGCACTAGCTTCCCACATACAAGGTCCCACGTTCAAATCCCGGCCTCCGGTACCCACCCCCCCCAAAAAAATTCAAATGTAGGGGAGCAGGTATAGCTCAGTGGTTGATGTCTGTTTACCATGTATGAGGTCCTGGGTTCAATCCTCATTACCTCCTTAAAAAAAAAAATCAGTAAGATCACATTTATCTAAAATGTCTCTATGAATTTACATTGAAAAAGAGATAAGTGAATGGATGTTTTAAAAAATATTAACAGTGGGTGATATTTTCATCTCTCTTTACAAGTCTGTTTGGTATCAGACTGCAGTCCTAGCCAAAACCCCAGATCCACCTCCGCAGGGAGGAAGCTAGGGGGACCAGCACCAGTCTCTGCCAGAAACTGCAGGCCATGCCGTGGAAACTGATGATCATCCTACTTTGGAGGCACAAACCGCCTCAGAAGCTGTTCTGTAGCTGGATCTGGCAACTCTATTTCCCATGAATGGGAGAGGAGGAGACATTCGGCCACTAACTTCAGCTACTAATTAGTAAATTCGGCTGGCTAGAGTATAACCCTAAGAACAACTAAAGTTCGAACCTATCGAAGTTGGAAAGAGGCTGGTAGCCACCATTTTGACCCAACCCCCAGCATGAGGGTAAGCCGGGTGGACTGAAAATTACACTGTCAGTAGAGACCGGCTTCTTTCTACCCAGATCAGCCTGCAGTCCTAGACTAGGCTTCAGTTCCACCTCTGGCAGGAAGGAAGCTGGTGGGACCTGCACTAGCCTCTCTGGATAATTGCAAGTATATCTGGTTGGCACAGATGGAATAGTTGGAGGTCTACAGGGGCAGCTGTGGTCATTTTGGACCCGCACAGCATATTGCTGCCCATACCTACAGCTTCGTCCTCACCCCAGGCAGGGAGGAAGGGAGTGCCTTCATCAGTCTCTCTGGGCAACTACAGTCTAGGCCTGCATGACTTGGATTATTACACACCACTGTGACTCTGTCCCTACTCCTGGAAAAAAGAGAAAGTGGGGAGCAGCTTCATCAGTCCCTGGGTCAACGTGGGCAGCTTGAGCCTCCACAGCTTACAACACCAACTACATCCTCAGCTCCTACTATAAGGAGAAAGGGTAAAGAAGCCCTAAACTAAAGAGAAAACCTGCACTCAGAATAAATACATCTAGGAAGCCAGATGCCAAGACCTGACACACAACAAAAAACTACAATCCACACCAAGAAGCAGGAAGATTATGGCCCAGTTAAAGGAAAAGGCAAGCCTCCAGATGACATAAAGAAATTGAGACAACTAATGACAGATGTTCTAACGAATTTCCTTAATAAATTCAATGAGATAGCTAAAGAGATTGAGAATATTAAGAAAACATTGGGGAAAAAGATGTGGCTCGAATGGGCTCCCATCTACCATATAGGAGGTGCAGGGTTCGATTCCCGGGGCCTCCTGGTGAAGGCAGCTGGCCCACATGGTGAGCTGCCCCGAGCAAAGCGCTGACCCACGTGGAATGCTGGCCTGTGCAGAGTGCTGACCCACATGGTGCATCGCATGCTGGCTCACGCTGGAGTGCTGGCCTGCATGGAGAGGTGGTGCAGCAAGATGATACAACAGAAAGAGACACAGAGGAGAGACCATAAGAAATGCAACAAACCAGGCAGCTGATGTGGTGCAAGAGATTGAGCATCTCTCTCCTACTCCAGAAGGTCCCAGGATCGAATCCCAGTGAAGCCTAAAGAGAAGACAAGCAGACAGAAGAACACACATTGAATGGACACAGAAAGCAGACAGCAAGTACAAAAAAAAAAAAAAAAGAGAGAGGGGAAGAAAGAAATGAATCTTTAAAAAAGTCTTTATTAAAAAAGAAGACATTGGATGAGCACAGAGAAGAATTTGAAAGCATACATTAAAAAAAAAAGCAGATCTTATGAAAACGAAAGGCTCAATAAATGAAATGAAATGAAAAATACACTGGATTCATATAATAACAGATTGGAGGAAGCAGAAGGAAGGATTGGTGAACTTGAAGACATGGCCTCCAAAAGAAAACATACAAAAGAAGAGATGAAGAAAGGGTGGAAAAAATTGAACAAGGTCTTAGGGAACTAAATGACAGCAAGAGACATGCAAGCATATGTGTCATGGGTGTCCCAGAAGGAGAAGAGAAGGGAAAAGGGGCAGAATGAGTATCTAAAGAAATAATGGTAGAAAATTTCCCAATCCTACTGAAGGAAGTGTCCAAGAAGCACAATATACTCACATCTGAATAGGTCCAAAGGGACCGACTCCAAAAAACATACTAATCAGAATGTCAAATGCCAAAGCCAAAGACAGAATTCTGAAAGCAGCAAGAGAAAAGCTTATATGCATAACATATAAGGGATACCCATAGGATTATCTGCCAATTTCCTGGAGAATGTGGAAGCGAGAGGACAGTGGTTCGATATATTTGAGATACTGAGGGAGAAAAGCTTCCAGATAAGAATCTTATATCCAGCAAGACTGTCTTTCAAAAATTAGGGCAAATTTAGAATATTCACAGATAACCAGAAACTGAAAGTTTATAACAAATGGACCAGCTTGCAGGAAATACTAAAGACTGTGCTACAGTCTGAAGGGGAGGGACAGGAGAGAGAGGCTTGGAGGAGAGTCTAGAAATGAAGATTATATCAATAAAAGTAACTGAAAGTCTCAAAAGAGTGGAGAAAATAAAATATGACAGATAAAACTGAAGGTCAAAATGGGTGAAGTGAGAACTGCCTTTACAGCAATAACATTGAATGTTAATAGATTGAACTCCCCAGTCAGGAAACACAGACTGGCAGAAAGGATAGGAAAATATGAGTCATCTATGTGCTGTCTGCAAGAGACTCACCTTAGACCCCCAAGGATACCAATCGATTGAAAGTGAAAGGCTGGGGAAAAATATCCCACACATGCAGTAGACCCCTCCAGAAAAAAGCCAGAGTAGCTATACTTACATTAGATAAAATAGATTTTTAAAGACACTGGTAATGCACAATCTGAGGAGGAAGTCAGGAGGAAAATTCCATTTAAAATAGCAAGTAGGGGAATCAGTATTTGGGAAGAAACTTAACCAAGGATATAGGGAACTTGTATTCAGAAAGCTACAATGCATTGTTAAAAGAAATAAAAAAGGAACTTAATGATTGGAAAAGCATACCATGCTCATGGACTGTAAGACTAAATATCATTGGGAGGTCAATTCTACCCAAGTTGATGTACAGATTCAATGCGATCCCGAAAATATTCCACCAGCATTTTTAAAATACATGGAAAACACAATTGTCAAATTTGTTGGAAGGGTAAGGGAGCCTGAATAGCCATAAACATCTTGAACAGGAAAATCAAAGTTGGAGGACTCTTAATTCCAGACTTTAAGTCATATTGCCTGGCTGTGGTGGTGAAAACTGCATGGTGCTGGCATGGGGACGGACACACAGATCAATGGAACCAAACTGAGGGTTCAGAGGCAGACTCTCACATCTAGGGTCAAGTGGTTTTGACAAGCCTGACAACAGACCCAGCTTGGGCAGAACAGTCCATTCAATGGATGGTGCTGGGAAAGCTGGATATCCATAGCTAAAGGAGGAAAAGAAGACCCCTATTCTCATACCTTATACAGGGGTTAACTCAGAATGTATTGGGGACCTAGATATAAAAGCAAGAGCCATGGACCTTCTAGAATATAGTGTAGGAAAATATCTTCAAGACCTGGTGGTAGGTGGTAGATTCTTACAGATCAGAGGAGGGTTGAGATGGACTACTGATGCTTAATGTATGCAGAAGTTTTAATTAACCTTACTATGAAAGTGTGGAGATGTATAGAGTTGATGGTGAGTAACAGCTGGTTTCTAAGTGGGAATGTGGCTGGAAAGGGTAGTCTAAGGATTTAAATGTCAATTGAAAGAAGGCTAGGGAATAATCGATGGACTGAATAATACAGTAAACCCAGAGGTGGACACAAGAGTGTCTTCGTGAGCTAGAGCAGGTATATGTCACTATTGTAGGACGGTGGGAATGTGGAAAGCATGGGAAAAATACAACTGGAGTGACCTATGGAGTGTAGTTAACAGCAATACTGTAATATTCATGCATCTACGCCAAAGATGTACTGTGTTGATAATGGAGGAGTATGGAAAAAGTGTGCCAAATGTAAGCTATCGACCATGGTTAGTGCTAACAGTCACAATTTGCAACAAATGCTGTTGTGTATATTGATGAAGGGGTGTTGTATGGGAATTCTGCACATGAGCATGATTGTTTTTTAAGTCCACAACTTCTATAATAATAATAAATTTTAAAAAATAATAATACGGTGGGTTGGGGGGAAAATACACCAAATATAAGATATGGACTATAGTTAGTAGTAAGATTTTGATGATATTCTTTCACAATTTGTAACAATGTCTCACAACAATGCAAGGTGTTGATGGTGGATTGATAAAAGGGACCCTTGTATAATGTTATGCATCACTGCTTTGTAAGTTCACATTTGCTTTCTAAGTTCACAACGTTTACTATATACTTATTATATGTATATGTATGAGTAACATATTTCAGTAAATTTTTAAAATGATTTATAAATAAATGTATAAGTGTGGGAGGACATATCATACTGTTAAGAAATCAGATTGCTAAACTGCTTATTCAAAATTTAAAGTATATGTCAAATGAATGTGATTGCTTGAATCTGTAGGTCACTAAATTTATTCCCTAAAGAGGAGTTGCAGAGGGACACTCAAATTATCAGAAGGTAATTAGGTTTTTAATAGCTGCCCTTTAATTAAAAATGATAAATTACCATTATATTAAGAAAAACAAAGTATGAATCAATTTTAATTACGTCTGAAAAGAATCCTTTTTAGAATTGACTATTGGCATGGTCAATTTTTAATCAAAATTTTCTATTTCCTTTCAATTTTTTTTCACTTGTGAAATATAGGATTTTCCTTTTTTAATACCTCATGTATATTCAGTCACATATTTCAAATTTAAAAACAAACCTTTACACACTTCTCCTGAATATCATTTCTCTGAGAAGAAAATTTGAATAGCGGTTTTTCACCATCTATTCCAGATTCTTCATGTTTCAGTTTGCTAAGGTGATGATCTGAAATCCAGTCCATGAAAGTAGTTAAAAGCTCATAAACTTGTGCATTATGTGGTACCTATACATCAAAAATTAAACAAACATATATTTCAGTCCACAACTTCATAAGACTTCAGAGGCAACCCTTAACTTTTATAGAATAATTTCCTAAACACTTTCCTAAAAAATGACAGAGCTTCTCCAGACAAGTCAAAAAATTACAAATCAAACACCCCAAATTAATATTAAACACATGATAAATTCTGGCTGAGAGAAAATCTATCGTAACAAAGAAATGGAAAAAACTGTACCTTATTACCAAAATAAAAAATTTTCATAAAAGCTCTTTATCCAACTTTAATAATATAAAAAAGTAAATTTGGCTTTAATACAAGAACATGCACAACCCATAACTAAAAGATTTTAACAAATTAAAAGATTTCAAAAGCTCATGACTTTCCAATTATGGAACTTCATATTTTCTTCTTTTCACAAATGTTATTACATTGTTTTTCTTTATATTATAACAAGTTACAAACAAGACACGCAATTTTTTTTTCAGGAAATCATGTTCTCTGAGCACCTACCAAAATGGGAAGAAAAAGAATATGAATAAAATGTCTCAAATAATTTATAAATTTAATTAGGCTGATCTTAGTATCCCTTCAAAACACCTTTTTTTGTCCAATTTGATTCAGCATTCATTACACATCTACCTTAAGCACGGAGATAAACTTAAGGCAGATATGATAGATGCCAGGTTTGATTGGTTTTTAAAAATCTGAGAAGACAGAGAAATAAAAAAGCAAATAGTAAAAAGGCAACATTAAGCTGAGGGCAAACCACACAAATAGAATTAGATGGTAGAAAACAATAAGTACAAGTGTTAACACATTATTCTGAGCAAGAGTAAATTTTAATCTCAATCTTCTTCAGGTTTTAAACTGTAACTGCCTTTAGATGAAACATAAATCATCTGAGTACTGACTATAAAATCTCCAATTTTTCCAATTTAAAGAACTAGAGACTTCATCAAAAATGATTAAAGACCACAAGAAGGTAACACCCACTGGAATGGTCAAAATGAAAAAGACTGAAAACACCAAAGGTTGACAAGATTGTGGAAGAGCCAGAACTTTTATACACTTTTAGCAGGAATGCACAATGTTATTAACTACCGTAGAAAGTGTTTGATGGTTTCTTAAAAAGTTAAACAAACATCTACATTCTGACCAGAAAATATATCCAAAAGGAATGAAAAGATATGTCTACAAAAAGGCTGTATATGAATATTCTTAGCAACTTTATTCATAATAGACAGAAACTAGAAAGAGCCCAGAATGGATAATAGACTGTGATATATTCATATTAGAGAATGCTACTGAACAATACAAAAGAACAAATTACTGCTACTCTCAAAAACACTATGCTGAGCTACTTGGATGCCTTACACAAGTAAATACATGCTCTACAATTCTGACTACAGTTCTAAAATAGGAAAAACTAATTTATACTGACAAATCTGACTGATGATTGCTTTTGGCAGAAGACAATGGCCAGGAAGGTGCACAAGGGAACTTTCTAGGGTGATGGAAATGTTCTATATTTTGATAGGCTGTTAGATACATACATGGGTGTCTGCATTTGTCAAAACTGACTAAATCGTATACATAGAGATCTGTGTATTATTTTACTATATGTAATATATACCTCAACAGCCTTTCAGGGATGGTTTGCAATCTTCATAGGAAAATAACACCCAATGCTTGTGGAATCTCAAACATTGAGTAAACTGAATAAGTTGTTACTAACCTTAAGTTCCTATAATTTGTCACAGTGATACATTGCCTGAAGCACTGCTAAAAGTTTTTTTTCCAAATAAAATTATATTTGAAATATTCTAGAGTTATTTCTCTATGAACAAAATTTATTATAGTAAATCCTTTCATTAAAAAAGAAAAGTGTTTTCAAAGAAAGAAAAAAAAAAGATTAAAGATCAAGAAAATTTCTAATTTGAGAAATTCTCAATCATATCATACCTTATAAGTTTTTGAGATTGGTATTTTTTCTTGTTTTAAACTTTTCAATTCATGAGCAGCATGGGAATTTCCTTTCAATCTCTGTATTGTCATAAATTCATACTTCCTCTGCAAGAAGACATATCATGAGTTGAAGAACAATTGTATTAAAAGTGAACAAATCCAAAAGGCATCTATTTTTAAAATGTACTTGTGTTTCAAGAGATGAGCAAGCAACTTACCTGTAAATTATCTAAACGAGCTTGAACCCTTTTAGCCTGAATCTCCAACTTCCTGTTTTCTTCACTTACTTCATTTAACTAATGAACAAAAGATTTAAACATTTCAGTTTAAAGTTTAAATTGGTTTCTAACTAAGGATTTTGCAAGTAATCTATCCCAACTGGTCTGCATAACCAAGTGAAGTTGCAAAACAAATAAAGGCAGCATTTATCTTGCTTGGGATTAACCTTGTTTCTTAAATCTGTAGGTTGATCTCTTTCATTGCTTTTGAAATTGCTTTTGCCCTATTCCCTCTCTTCTTTTCCTTCTGTAATTCCTATACATTAAACTTCTTAACTATGTCTCATGTCTCTTCTAAATTTCCCATTCTTTTTTTTTCATTCTATGCTTCAAGTTGAAGACTTTTTATAACTTATCTTCCAGTTTACTAATCCTACCTTCTACCTTATCTCATCTGCTATTAAACCCATTTACTGGAGTGCTTAAATTGAATTAGTGTATTTTTCAGTTTCAGAATTACAATTTCCTGTTTATGATTCCAATTATCTAATGAATTTTTCAAAAATTTTTTTCTATTTTCTTTAACATATTTATCTTTGTTTTAAACTCATTGTTACTTCAACGTCTGGATAACCTGGAGCTATGCTTCTATTATTTTTTCACTCCTCTTCATTTTCAGTGATGTGGTCCTATCTTTTAACATGCTTATTAATTTTGTGTGGAATGACAGATTTTGTATATTAAAAAATTTAAAGGGTACATACGACATCTTCTATAATAAAGGGTTCATCCATTCCTCTGTTAAGTATTTAAACTGAAGACTAATCACCTTAATCAGTTCAGAAATTGAGATGGGTCCAGACTGGGTTTCAATTTTGGAAGGGTTACATCTACCTCTAATTTGCCTGGTCATAGGGTTCAATCATGCTGCTTTTAACAAAGAGCCTGGGATGTTCTCTGGGATCCTGTGACACTGATGGATCTTAAACACTAATCCTTGTTTTTTCAGCTTAGCAAGATTTAGCAGGGAACAACCTTTTTTTAATTATATAAACAATTTTTTTATAACCAGTGCTATCATAAATTGTCATTAAGTCACAGAAATAATATGCATTTTTATTCAGTAGTTTCAAAGTATGTATCATTCATCTATGTCAGGAGTTTGCAAATTATAGCTCACAAGCCAAATCTGCCCACTGCCTGTTTTTGCGAAGTTTTATTGGAACACAGCTATGCTCATTCATTTACATATTGCCTACAGCTACTTTTATACTATGATGGCAGAGTTGAATATTTGTGACCCATGATCCATGAAGTCTAAAATATTTATTATGGTCCTTTACAGAAGAAGTTTGCTGGTCTATACTACATAAAAGTAACCATAAAAAAATCCTTCTACTTGGTACCAAAGAATTTATCCCAAGCTCTTTCAGTATGGTCACATTGAATCATAAATTCAATTA
The DNA here is from genome assembly GCF_030445035.2 of Dasypus novemcinctus. Classification (NCBI taxonomy): domain Eukaryota; kingdom Metazoa; phylum Chordata; class Mammalia; order Cingulata; family Dasypodidae; genus Dasypus; species Dasypus novemcinctus. Next base: position 15,067,462 of record NC_080689.1, on the reverse strand, counting down.
TTAATAGGCTCAATCACTTAAAAATTCACAGATCCTGCCCTAATCACCACACTCATGCAGTCACATGCAACATCATTAAGGATTATAGAAACCCTAAGAGATAGGGACAGACAACAATTTACCTATGAAAGCAATTAAATAAACCATTCCAAGAGGGTTGACCCATTCCTCAAAGAGGGAGCTGGAATGAGATTCTGGTGGGAAAAAGTAATCTCTTCAGGGATAAATCAGGCTGCCAGACAATTGCAAGTGAAGGTCATTGTATAATTGTGGTAATTCAGGAAAGCCAAAAACTAAATCAACAGAGAAATAGGGTACCTAGGAATCAATACCAACGAGAAAGTTTATAATAAGTAGAGATTATAGGAAATAAAAAGCAAAAATAGAGTTGAAAGACAGACAGCCGGCTAAGGAATTCTATGAAGCAAATTATCTCTGCAAGTCAACCTCTGAGCCTGGCTACATTTTAGAACTCCTAATATTTCCCAGTCCAATGTTTCTAATTTTTAAAGTGATTGGGTTTATCCCATTTTCTGCTCATCTACGTCTCACCTCCTCTCAATCAAATAAACACATTTTTATTCCCCTATCACTCCAGCATAATCCTTTGACACCCTTCAGTCAAAAGCTGGCAGAGGAAAGTTAAAAAACAAACAAAAGAGAATCAACTCTGGAAACTGTTTCTGTTATGCAACTTTAGTACTCTGTACTAAACGAAATTATAGTATTTACATAAATAAAAAATTACAGTGCAACGTGTTACCAGTCTATATCCACCAGACTTTTAACAATGTGAAGGCTTAAGTTGAGCACAGCACTCAACATAGGGTAGATATTAAAAAAATAAATGAATGTTAAGGAAGCAGTGGCGTGTAACAGCAGTTACAATAGTGAAGTACTATAGCTAGAAATTTGTGCCTAAAAGGTCACTAGTCCCAGGTTAAGGAGTGTTTTTCTTTTGTTAGTTTTTAATCTACTCATTCTCTTATATGTTAAAAAAAAATTCCAAACTATCAAACATCTCAGCTGGTTACCAGAGCAAATGATAAGGAGAAACCAAGAGCTTAAGAATACTTTGTATTTATGTTTGGAAGTGTTTCATAATAAATAAATTTAATAAACATTATCTTCAGCCAAAATATGTCCTAAGACTTTGAATTTATTATATACATACACATTTGTAAAAAAAAGTGATAATATATATTAAAACAAATCTTACCTGTTTTTTTAAGTTGTCATTCAATCCTTTCAATGCATCAAAGGATGACCTGAGCCTTTTGCTTTCTTTATTTCTTTCCTTAAGTACTTCAGTTAAGTGTTCAACCTCTGCCCCATGTTGCTAAGAGGGAGAAAAAAATAGATCTATTAATAGGTAATGATTTCACACCACTAATGCTATCGAACATAAATTAAAAATTAGAACACCTTAAAATCCAAGAATTTAATCAGTGCATTTAAGTATAGGTGACTATTATGGCAAATAATTTGTAAAAATTGTGTAGTGAACCAAAGCAAAAATATAATATCAAAAGCACTTGTGAATACATAACATTTTATCAAACAAATTAAATAGCAGTAAGTCTATTTTCTACTTCTACTCAGAAAAATCCACTGAAATACTTTTTACTTAACGTCATGAAGTGATAAAACAATGAAGGATTTCCTATCCTCTTCAAGGCTCTAGTTAGGTATTCAAGACTTTACAGACAAAACTTTAAGGTACAAGTTACCCTTCAGAAAGAAGAAGAAATAATCCATAGATAGAGCCAACTATTTTTCTGTAGCAAAGGGAAGTGGATTTGGCTCAATGGATAGAACACCTGCCTATCACATGGTAGGTCCAGGGTTCAAACCCAGGGGCCTCCTGACCTGTGTGGAGAGCTGGCCCATGCACAGTGCTGATGCGCGCAGAGTGCCATGCCATACAGGGGTGTCCCCTGCATAGGGTAGCCCCACGCGCAAGGAGTGCACCCCGTAAGGAGAGCCACCCCGTGCGAAAGAAGTGGTGCCCAGGAGTGGTGCCACACACACGGAGAACTGACACAGCAAGATGATGCAACAGAGACAGACACAGATTCCCGGTGCCACTGACAAGAATACAAGTGGACACAGAAGGACACACAGCAAATGGACACAGAGAGCAGACAACTGGGGGGGGGAGCGGCGGAAAGGGGAGAGAAATAAAAAATAATTCTTTTTTAAAAAAGTAGCTAAAATTTTTGATGCCACCTTAATATCTCAAAAAGTGTTAAATACATAATGAAATTTCTCTTAGTCTCAAACTATTAGACTGTTTTTTTTTCTTTTTTAAGATTTTATTATTATTTTTATTTCTACCCCCTCCCATTGTCTGCTGCTGTGTCCATTCGCTGTGTGTTCTTCTTTGTCCCCCTGCATTCCTGTCAGTGGCACTGGAAATCTGTGTCTCTTTTTGTTGCATCATCTTGCTGCATCAGCTCTCCGTGTGTGCAGCGCCACTCCTGAGCTGTCTTCACTCTTTTCGCGTGGGGCGGCTCTCCTTGCAGGGCGCTCTCCTTGCGCGTGGGGCTCCCCTACGCGGGGACACCCCTGAGTGGCACGGCACTCCTTGGGCGCATCAGCAATGTGCGTGGGCCAGCTTACCACACGGGTCAGGAGGCCCTGGGTTTGAACCCTGGACCTCCCATATGGTAGGCGGACGCTCTACCAGTTGAGCCAAATCTGCTTCCCTTTCAGTTTTATATATAAAATGATTCAAATCAACTTCCCTTCCAAATTATAAACAGGATAACAGATTTTAGATATAAAATTTATAAATAACTTGTTTTTTTTACCTTTTACTCTCAATTTTCTCAAAATGTACTGAAACAAGTTTCTACAGGAAATCACAAAACTAAATTAGCTCTCTTCTCCCAAATAATTACATAAATCCAAAAAAATAAAGCAATTATCTTTAATAAGAAGAGCCAGCAATTATACTTAGTAAGAAAAATAAACCCAAAGAGAGAAAAATCAAGAAAAAGATCAGGATAAAGATATCTAGGCATCCAAAGCATTCTTTCTTTAGCTCTGTCAAAAATACCCAATCATCTGAAAAAATTAGCTTCATGCTGTTTTATTTCTATACTAAATGATTCCTTAAATAACTTATGGTATAGTCACAAATACTGTTTTCTTTAAAAAGTAGTTTAATTTTAGTTGTCCAAATTTTTCTAAACTCTAAAAGATAATCAAAACACATGACAGAATTTAATCTTCCAGCATGGCAGGATAAGTCCATTATACCCTATTTGTCTTAACGATTACAGCTAAAACCCCTACACTTACCACAAAAAGCAAATACCCCAAGACTGTGAAAAGCAAGCAAGAGCACGCAAATTGTGGAAGGGAGTGAAAACTGAGAGGTACAACTTGCAAAGGGGTGAATGTCCTGTTTATTTTTGGCTTTCCTTTTCTCTTCCAGCTTTGCTCCAGAGTGAGCTCCAGTCATGGAATGGCAGAGCAATGTTGCAAACTGCAAAAACTCTGATAGAGGGGAAGTGGCTGTGGCTCAATCAGTTGGGCTCCCGCCTACCATATGGGAGGCCCTGGGTTTGCGGCCCGGGGCCTCCTTGTGAAGGCAGGCTTGCCCACATGCCACGGACAACTGCCGGCCCGCAAGCACCGCAGAGAGCCGACTCAGCAAGGTGACATGACAAAAAGGAAGACAAGTAAAAACACAGAAGAACGCACAGCGAATGGACACAGAGAGCAGACAACAAGCAAGCCACAAAGTGTGGGGGGGGCGGGGAATAAAAAAAAAATACTCTGATAGAAACCCCATCTTTCTGACTAGGGGAACCAGGAAAAGGGGCCCATGTGAACCAAAGAGTGTAGGAGAATCATGGAGAAGAGAAACTGTGAAAGAGGATCCTCTCATTCTGGTATGATGTATGAACGTGTACAAATCTTGGGCTCAATCCTGAGCTGCCTAGGCATAGGACAAACCAAAAGAAGCAGAGCAAAGGCTTGGAGAAATAAACTAAGTTTAAAAATACTACCCAATTCTCAGAATAAACTCCTTGCCTCCTACTCCCATGGTACATACCCACCATATACCATTCTTGCCAATAATATTTAATCTAAATATACATGTTAGGAAACAATTAGACAAATCCAAAATATGAGTTATCTATTAGACCGCTAGATTTGACTCTTCAAATAAATGTCTCACACACACACAAAATGGTCAGGTGACTGTTTTAGAATCAAACCAAAAAGACTTACCAACCAAATATAACATGTGAATCTTGACTAGTTACTTGATCAGAAAACTAAACAAACAAACAAAAAGCAAGAAAACACCAACTGGGAAAGTGAATATGGACTGCATATTAAATAATATTATTTAATTAACATTAATTTTTTTATATAGTAGTGGTGTTGAAGAGAAACACCTCTTGTAACACCTCTTCCTCTGGTAATACACACAGAATATTTAGGGGTGATGCCACATGATTTTTGCAATTTACTTTTTTATTTTTTTTAATATTATTTTTTTATTTATTTCTCCTCCCTTCCCTGCCCTCCCCTCCTCCCCAAGTTGTCCATTTGCTGTATGTTCTTCTGTGTCCGCTTATATTCTTGTCAGCAGCACCGGGAATCTGCATCTCTTTTTTTGTTGCGTCATCTTCTTGCACCAGCTCTGTGTGTGTGTGTGGCGCCACTCATGGGCAGGCTGCACTTTTTTCATGCAGGGCAGGCAGTTCTCCTTACGGGGTGCACTCCTAGCACATGGGGCTCCCCCACACGGGAGACACCCCTGCATGGCACGGCACTCCTTGCGCGCATCAGCACTGCATGTGGGCCAGCTCATCACATGGATCAGGAGGCCCTAGGTTTGAACCCTGGACCTCCCGTGTGGAAGGCAGATGCTCTATCCGTTGAGCCAAATCAGCTTCCCCAATTTATTTTCAGATGGTTCAGGGAAAAAGTGTGTGTGTGTGCATGTGCAGGAGGAAAGAAGAGCGGGAGGAAGGAAAGGAAAAATAAAACGAATGTGGCAAAATACTGACAACTGGTGAATCTAGATTAAGGGGATAAAGAGAAATTTTACTACTCTAAAATCAAATGCTATAAACTTACCTCCTTTATAATTTGAAACTTTGTAAGAACCTCTTCTTCAACCCCTTTAATTTTACTCAAGGCAGTTTCATGTCTGAAAAGCAGTTGTTCACGTTCAACTAAAAACTGTTCTCGTTTTTGAAGTTCCTCTGCAAATTCCTGTTGTGCTGCAGTTTCACACTGTATCAAAATGCCAGATTTAAGTGTTTTTTTAAAATACATTCACAGATACTGCAAATTATACTTTCATTTTCTGAGATTACAGTTTAATTAAATGAAGTTTAGGAATATATGGGTACCTAAGTAAAATGAGGAATACAATAATAGCTAGACTAGTACAGGAAATAAACTTGCACAGAAATTCTGTCTTGTTGCAAGATTCCACTATGATGATTCAAGAGAATTTGAGTTCCAAAATGGATCAGTACTTGCTGAGATCCGCTCAGCAGTGTAGGTTGGCTCGAAGGGAAGGCAATCCAGAATTTTATGAAATAAAGGACAGAGAGAAAGACACAAGAGGAGATAAAGATGGGACCAGGGGACTCACAGCTTCTGGAACTGAGAGCCTTAACCCTAGTTTCCACCTTGTATTTATTGGAAACTACTAAGCAGCTGTTTGCTATTAGAACTGCAACATCATCTACAATAATAGACAACAACTGCAACATCTAACAACTGCAACATTACAATAGAACAGGTGTAATATTTACAATAAGGAACAGGTAAGCCAGTTTCCCACAACAAGTACTATATAGAATTAACTCCCTATTCAGCTTAAATTCCATACTCCACTTCAACTTCTAGGTCCACAATTTTGTCTATAGCTTCCACTCTTATCTTATCACTTTTCTATTACCTTGACCTGGACAAATCCCAGGCCTGGATCAACGCAATGACCATCTTCCCTAACCTTATACTACACTGTGGAAAGTGGTACCACTGTAAACTCATGGCCTCTAACCTTTAATGGACTTTCAATGCAGTCCAAAAACCTTTCTATGTTTTCAGAAATCTTCTGTATTTTCATAATCAGTTCTTTCACTCTTCTATTTTCCAGTGTCTTTTTAAACCTTCCCTATTCTTTACCAACTTTGAACACATCACCTTCTACACTTCTCTGTGGATAGCCTGCTCTTGTTAACAGAAAACATCAACCTCCTGGCCCCAAGACATGCTTCTCTTTCCCTCCCACTGCAAAGGCAAGCTCAGAATCTTACTACTTCCTTCTGCCTTCTTATGGAGCATTCTCTGTGAATTACCCTTCTCTTTAATATTTTCAATTTCTCCTTTCCCATCTTGAGTGAAATCTTTCCGGACCCCCACCTACTTATCTTCTCTCCTTCAAAAGCAAACTTCTTTAAAATGCTGTCTACATTTGTAGTACCTTCTTCTTCACTTCCCAATCATTCCTCAATTCAGTTTAATCTCACTTCAGCCCACATCCCTCTACTGAAATGAGTGACATTACTAAATTTAAATCTAAAGGTCACTTTTCAGTCCTAATATACTGAGCTTCTCAGCTGCATTCTGATAGTGAAGTTGACAAAAACCTAAAGAGGAAAAAGCAAGTTATTTTGGAAAAACCTGTTAAGAAGCAAAAGATGGTGAAACCTCAAGAGTCCTGTCATCTGCCAAGCAGAGCAGCAGCTGTAGAGAGGATAACATGTTTCAGATTGGAAAAATGAGGTACATCAGCATTAGGGACTTTAAAGGAAAAGTCTTAACTGACATTAGAGAATAATGGATAGATCCAGAAGGTGAAATGAAACCAGGAAGGAAAGGCATTTCTTTAAATTCCGAGCAATGGAGCCAGCTGAAGGAACAGATTTCTGACACTGATGATGCAGTAAGAAAACTGTAAAATCAGAGTCATACAAAACCTACACTGTTCTAGTTGTTTTAATCTGTCTTTATACATTGGCTTTTGTTTTCTAAATACTGTTTTCCAAGCTATTGTATAACGTGGATTGCAGAACAATTTGTAAGGTGAATACTTTTTTTTTAATGTGCATTATTAAAAATGTTCTGAGTGAAACTAATTATCAAATTTATTAAGGATATTGCTTTGTGCCCACCACCTAGTGTAAAATAAAATGAAGTAATAAATCCTAAAAAATAAAAAACAAAAATAAAATAATGCTGAGAGTATTATAAAATGCTGCTTTTCTTTTAATTTAAAGTCAGTTTCATTTGCTTCCAATATACCACACTCTCCTGGTTATCAACCTCCCTCTCTGAGGTTTCCAGTCTCTTTCAAGGTTCTGTGTTCCTCTACTGCCCTTTAAATACAAACATTCTTTAGGGTTTGTGCTTAGGCCATTTTTCTTCTCATTCTTCACATTCTCTCTGCTTGATTACACCACTCAATGGCTAAAATTACCATGTATATATGCTAATTGCTTCCAATTTATATGTTTTCAGGATTTGTCTCCCAAGCTCCAAATTCAAATCTAAACTGCCAATTTAAAATCTTTACCTGTATGCATTCAGCCAGGACAAAATAAACATGTCCAAAATGGAATTCAATTAGCTGTCAGGGAAAAGCAAATCAACACTGCAAGATATGACTTCATACCCACTAGGATGGTTAGAATAAAAAACTCAGACAACAGCAAATATTAGCAAGAATGCAGAAAAACTAGAACCCTTATATATTGCTAGGGGGAATGTAAAATGATGTAACTGCTGTGGAAAAGGTTTGACAATTCTTTAAAAAGTTAAACACAGAGTTACCGTATCACCTTGCAATTTTACTCCTAGATATATACCCAAGAGAAACGAAGCATGTCCCCACAAAAGCTTGTGCATGTTCATAGCAGCATTAGTCATAACAGCCCAAAGCAGAAAGAACCCAAATGTCCACCATCATTTGATGAATAGACAATTGAAATGTAGAATATTCATATAATGAATAATATATTTTATATACATCTATATGGATATTATATAGCCATATAATGAACCATATAATGAATCTGGCAATAAAAAGGAATGAGTCCTACTGATACATTCTACAACATGCTTGAACTTAGAAAACATTAGGCTAAGTGAAAGAAGGCAATGTATGGCATGATCCCATTTATATGAAAAGTCCAGAGGAGGCAAATCTGTAGAGACCGAAAGGGGTTGCCTAGGGCTGGGGGAATTGAAGGAAAATGGGGAGTGACTGCTAATGAGTACAGAGTTTCTTTGTGGGATGATGAAAACATCCTAAAACTGATTGTAGTGATGGCTATACAACTCTGTAAATATACTAAAAACTACTGAATTGGATACTTTAAAAAATAAAAAGCTATGAATTTTAAATAAAAACTGTATTAATTCTCTCTTCTTCCTGTTTTGTTCCCTTTCTCAGCAAAAAGTACCATTTGTCCAACTGCCCCCAAAATAAACCTGCACTTTATCCTTGGCTAATCCCTACTGCTTACTTCTCATATCCAAACAATATCCAAGACCTATTGATTCCATCTCTTATGTATCCCCAGATCAACTATTTCTCACAATCCCTGAGGCTCTCATGTCAATCCAAGATCATCAGATCACCACCATCTTGTCTCATAATACACTCTCTTTCAATCTCAACTATCGGTCATAGCTTTATATCTGTGAATCTCTATCCTAGACCTATGTTCTGAATGCCTGGCTGATATATTTAAGTGCTCCCATAACATCTCTATTTAACTCTCAAACTTCCAAATTACATATTCCAGATTAAATCCTTGATCTTTCACTCTAAATTCATTCTTTTTCCAAGTTGCACAAAGCAGAAATTTAGGAATCATCTATGACACTTTACTCATTCTTCACCACATCCAATTCATCACAAGTCCATCCAATTTTACTGCCAAAATAAATCTCTATTTACTTCTTTTCCTCTGCCATCACCCTAATCCAAATGAGCATTATCTTTCTTGGACCTTTGTAATCCAATCCCCACTTGCACACTTATCCCCCTCCAATCCATTTATTTATTTAGATACATGATAGATAATGCAACTCCCCTGCTTTAAAAATCCTCAAGGTTAACTACTACATTTTCCTAGAATGATTATGTTTAGTAATTATGCTACATAGGCTTCTCATACTGTTCTCTCAGCACAGAATATACCCATTTTCACTTTTTCATTGGGCTAACCCCTTTTGAGCCTTCAGGGCTCAATTTAAATGTTACTTTCTCGGAAAAACCTTATATATGACTCCTCAATCTCCCCCAAACAGGTAATGGTGTTATACTGGTATTATTCCTTCACTAAAATTTATAACATTGTGAAGTATACGAACATTTATGATTTAATTATAGTATCTTCCACATGGCAGGGACCATATCTATTTTACTCATTTCTCTATACTCAGCATGGAGCACACAAATGCCTTCCATCTGAACAGGTATTCAAATATTTGTCAAATGAAATCACATTAGCATGGCAAAAAATGTATATGTTAAATAACTCTAAGACAATGAAAGACCACAAAGTACTTTTGAAAATCAGATAAAATTATGGATTAATTAAACCGGATTAATCCATTGTATTTATTATTTTCTCATTAAATATTTAAAACTTTATTGTGTTTGGTGTAGATGATATATTCTTGCAACCTTGCTTATTCCTTTTTATTCTATAAACTTAAAGATCTTCCTGAAATATTTTTTATTGTGCCACTACTCTTTTGCTTAAAAACCTGTAATAGCTAGCCTTCCTTATCACAATTTTTTCTTTAGACAAGCTGATAAGTTCACAATCTGACAATCATTCCTTTCCAATCATCTTGTACTTTTCTTCTCTAAACCTACCTCTCTGTCAAGAATCAAACTAAGTCTCATCTCCTGCCTGAACTCTTCTTCAGCGATTTTAATCCAAAATAATCTTTTTCTGAAATGCTATGGTAATTATTATCTGAATTATGTTTTGACAAAATGAGATTCTAAAATATATTAACTATTTCACATGTATATACATGTCTCCAACTAGAAGTTCAAATAGAAATTATGTAATACATACATTTTGGCTTTCTTCTATAGTCCCACATAGCAAATGCTTGACAAAGATATGAATTAAATTCTTAAGAAAAAAATTCCCAAACAAGGCAGATAAAGGTCAGTGTTTTGGAGTTAAATTTTGGTTAAGAATTGACAAGAGTTGAGTGAAATAAGCCAGACACAAAAGGACAAATATTCCTGTTCTCACTGATTTGAAACAATTAGAATAAGAAAACTCATAGAGTCAGAATCTAGAATATAAGTTACCAGGGGACAGGGTGAAGACAGGGAATGGGAAGCTAAGGCTTAAAATGTATAAGGTTCCTATTTAGAATTATGGAAATATTTTGGTAATGGATGAGGTGATGATAGCACAACATTGTAACACAATTAATAGCACTGAAATACAAATCTGAATATGATTAAAAGGGAAATGTTAGATTGTATATATGGTAACAGAACTTTTTTTTTTTTTAAAAAAGCCATGGAACTACACTGGTGACCCTAAGTTAACCACCGACTTTAATTAATAGTACAATTACAAAAATGTACTAACATCAATTGCAACAAATTTTCCACACTAATGCAAGGTGTTCGTGGTTGGGTTGTGTATGGAAATCCTATTCTTTTTGCATGATTTTCTGTAAACCCACAACTTCTCTAATAAAGAAAAAAAAAAATAATTGACAAGAGGACTCCTTATATACAGGTAAGAAAATTAATCTAGAATACCTACATCAAAAAGCACATCTAACCAGATTTTTGTTGTTATTTTGTTTTTTTTGTATTTTATTTTAGGAGATACTAGGGATTGAACCAGGGACCTCATACATGTGAAAAGGTGCTGAACCACCAAGTTACACCTGCTCCCCCAGATTTTGTTTTTATTTCTTAAGCAAGGATGGAACGGGATGTAATAAAAATAAAACACATGACAGTATAAATTCTAAGACACACCCCATATATAAAAACATTACTGTATTTTTTCCTTTCAATAGTTCCCATGAATTTGGTACCTCCTGACCATGCCTTAATTCACTTATTTAAAATAATTAAAATACCTTATATTCACATTTTTGTAAATGCTTGGTGCTTAGAACATAAATATCTGAATTCTCAATTTATTTTTACCTGCAGTTTCTGATGTATTTGAGATAATTCATCATATATCTGACTGACATGATGTGGAAGTAAATTCTGCTTATTTGATGCTTTAGATGTTGGAGAGTTGACATGTTTCAAGGGAGAGTCACTTGCATCACTACAATATTCAGTCCAACTTCTCGAATTTGAGACCAAATTAGATGGCCGGGCAACTGCCAGGAAAATAAAATTTTAATTATACAAATTTTATTAATTTATAGATTCAAATATTCTCAGAGTACTCTTCAGGAAGAGTTACTTTTAGCAAGAAATATAGTATTTAAAAATTTAAAATATTATATACAGAGAGAAAACATGATAAAGCAAATGTGGTTAAATGCTAACATTTAGAACATCTGTATGAAAGGTATACAGGAATTCTTTGTACTCTTTTCGCAATTTTTTCTAAGTGGGAAATTATTTCAAAATATATTATTTAGGTGTATAAAAACACCCATGAATTAACTACCTAAGTCAAGAAATGTAATATTACCTTGCCTTAGAAATTCCTGATACATTTGTAGGGTTGAACAAACTTAACCACTATCCTGAATATAGTGTTAATTGTTGTCTTACTTTTCCTGTTATTTTTACCACTTATGTGTGCATCTGTAAAAAAAGACCTGGTTTCATCTTGCCAAGTTTTAAACTTTTATATTGGGAAGCAGATGTAGCTCAATTGACTGAGCCCCCGCCTACCACATAGGAAAGTCCTGGGTTTGGTTTCCAGTGCCTCCTGGAGAAGACAAACAAGACAACGAGCTGGCGTGGACAGCTGATGCAACAAGATGACACAAAGTGGAGACAATGAGAGACAACAAAGCAGGGAGCGGAGGTAGCTCAAGCGACTGAGGACCTCTCTCCCACATGGGAGGTCCCAGGTTTGGTTCTCAGTGCCTCCTAAATAGAAGACAAGCAGTCAGAGAGCACACAGCGTATGTACACAGAGAGCAGACAGCGAGGATAAAACAATGAGTGAAATAAATAAAAAGAAATCTTTTAAAAATGTCTGTAATTATGAAATCATATAATTATGTAACTTCTGGAACCTCCTCCTTTAAGTAATACACTGATTCAAATTCCATAGGTTAAAATTTTCAGTTTTTATAAATATGTGACAACATTCTACTATGAAAGGGTTATTTTAGCTGCTTTGGGTAAATAAATGTTACAAAAATCTTATACAAGTCTCCTGATACACATTCAGGAGTTTCTCTCTAGCTTTTACAACTAGTAGCAAAATTACTAGATCACAGGATCTATGTAGAGGTTCAACTTTGCTAGTAATGCCAAATTGTTTTCCAAACTGGTTATATTAATTTACACTCCCAAGAGGACTGGATGAAGAGTTCCTGTTGCCTCATATCCTTGTCAATATTGTCAGAATTTATTTCCTGGGTTTTAATTAGCATTAGTCTCTTGGAAGTCCCAGTTTTAAGGACAGGGTCTCCTATTATAATCCCTACCTTGGACAGACTCTAGGCTATCTTCTGAATCTGGGTCCTGGAGGGGTTGAAATTAAAAAAAAAAAAATTGAATTTTTAAAAAAGAAAAAATTTCCACTTCAATAAGTGAGTTAAAGGCACAGTTTGGAGGGATCAAAATCAATTAATGGAACAAATGAAAGGAAAAACAATATAAACAGTGATGTTTTTATATATGGGGTGTATCTTAGAATTCATTCATTTCAGCAAATGTACTTAAGAGTGAAAGACACTTGCAGTACTTTGCTCACTTCTCTAGGTTTCCACCTCACCAATCCTTGGCCTGAGTATTCCTTACCTTTTTTTTTTTTCAATTCTTAAATACATTCTATTTTCTGTTTTTGTTTGTTTGTTTTGTTTTTAGCTTATCCTATGTTTTCAATTGTTTTTGGTTGGAAAGGATAGTATACAGCTGAAAATGTGAGTCCAGGCAGAATTATTTTCATCTTCAAATCCTGAGATGTTTAGGAATAAAACTGATGAGGGAAAGGAAGAAGGTAGAAATGAATGTGTGCTATGTGTACAGAATGTACTTCCCCAGAAAGGTTGCACTGGTGCTCTCCGACTTGCCTCAAAGAGAGAGAGGCACACTATCTTTGGTTGCCTCTTTCCATGAAATTCTGACAAAATTCTGTTCCTAAGGAATCCCTACTTTGAGTAATTTGGAATATTCTCCAAAATATTAAAGTATTCATCAAATTCTACCACAGTATTTTACTTTATTTCAAACAAATACAGACCTGAAAATAAATTGAAGATATTGTGAAAAGAACTCATTGTTTTGTTTAGTTTTGAGAGTGTAGGAATGCTACAGGAAAGCAATGAAGTTTATTTTTCTCTAATCCTTTAATTTAATAAGCACAGTAACCATATGGCTAATGAAAAATCAGAGCACAGACACATACAGACACCTCAGGACAAGTGTTTTTACTTACAGAATACACTTAACTATATTATAGAATCTACTTAACGAAGTTAACATTTTAAATGATTTTTTTCTGAAATGAACATTTTCTTTTACCTTTTTCTATTTCTTTAAAAGATTGCGTTGTTATTTTGGAGGTACTAACTCTATGATCATTCTCACTTAACTCTTCTTCTGTTTTCCGCTGCTTCAAATCATGAAAAGAATAGAGTTCATCACCTAGGCTTTAAAAAAAATATTCCATTATTGCAACCTGGATGTTGTCTAAAACATTCTAAAAACATAAAACTACTTTTCAAATGTTAACAGCACAATAAAGGACTGTTGACCAAAAATGTAAAAAGTAAGTCATTGATCCAGAAGACTCAGTATAAGCATCTTTCATTTTTTTACATATTCATATGTGCTTAATATAAAACAACATATACTTGTAGAATGCCCTACAACTATTGAACACTTTCTTTCACTGGAACCCCATTAATTTTCTGAGGGAGATAGAAATGGTACTCCTATCCATAGTTTTAGTCAAAATAAATGTTTCAGATGAGGAAAATGAACCCTAAAGAATTTTTAAAACTGACAAGTGGCATAACTTGTAAAAGGTGGAGAACAGAATCCCAGGTCGTCTGCCCAAAAAGATTGTCACATTTGACATTTCTAGAACAGTGCTGTCAAAGTCAGATGTATAATTTTCTAGTAGCCACATTAAAAACATAAAAAGAAACAGGTAAAATTTTAATAATGTATTTTATTTAAACCAGTATATCCAAAAAATTATCATTTCAACAGGTAAGCAATATAAAAAACTTATCAGACATTTTGTGGTTGTTTTATCTGTGCTAAACCTTCAAAGTTGACAGCATACATCAATGGCGACTAGGCATATTTCTAGTACTCAACAGCCACATATAGTCTGTGGCTACCACACTAGACAGAGTACTTCTAGACTATATCATTTATAACTAGGGAATATGAAACACTTTTCCAATGTTATACAAATCTTCATAGCCCAATACCTTCAAAATATAATTTAAAGTTATACCCAATCTTTATAAAAAAACAAAAATGATAAAATTATTAGGTAAGTACAAAAAAATAATTTTAAAGAATTTATAGTTACCTTAAAGCAATTTTCACTTTCTTCCCCTCTATATTCAACCTACGTCATGTCCAAATCTAGATCAAGATTTTGTGCATGCCAAATCAAATAATAATTATATAAAAATCAACTATATATACAGCATTGTTTTAAGTGATTCACATGTATTAACTAATGTAAGTAGAGAATGAGGGAACTATGTAAAAAACTCAAGTTTCCAAATATTAATTACATAATAATGTACAGATATTTTAGGCACAATTGTTTTCCCTCTTCACAATTATCTCAATATTTCATTTTGTATATAGTATAGCAGTTTGATATTATTGATGAATTCCAAAAAAGAAATATTGGATTATGTTTGTAATCTGATCTATACCAGGGCATGACTGAGTTATGGTTAGGGTGTTGATCCCCACCCACCAAGGGGTAGAGTCTCACAGATAAAGGCATGGCAAAGAACAGAGTTGAAGGTTTTCTGATGTTGGAGTTTGATGCTGAAGACTTAAGCTGGAGCCCCCAGAAGTTGGCAGGCAGAGGAAAGAGAAGCCAGCACCAGGAAGGAAGGAACCTTGAACCCAGAGAAACGCAAGCCCTACTAACGTAGGAACCCAGGAAGCCTGAACCCTCACAGATATCCGCAGCCATCTTGCTCCAAAGAGACTTTGGTGAGAGAAGTAACTTACGCTTTATGGCCTGGTATCTGTAAGCTCCTACCCCAAATAAATACCCTTTATAAAAAAACAACCAATTTCTGGTTTTTTGCATCAGCACCCATTTGGCTGACTAATACATACAGTATACACCTTTACGGGTTTAACACTTAAAAATGTTTTCTCCTTCTCAATCCCCATAGCATTTTCTTCCTGCCATATATTTTTTACAATTAATAATATTCAATTTATAACTTTATTTCATTTTAGCTACTACTGTTTTTATACAGGTTTTATTTATAGTAAGTTCTACCTCCTCTACAAAAGTGTCAAACCCTTGCAGCCTGAGATTATAATATACAATTCTTTTGTAATTCCATCTCCTCAGATTCTCTTCCATTTCTCTCTCAAACCACTTATAGTGTTTACCATACTGCTAGATACATACACAATAGATACTGAGTTAAATGCTGCTTTCTAACAAAACTATATTTCAGTTTTCCTAATTCCTTTTTAAAAATAAAGATAGCACAGTGTTCATATGATGCAGAAAAAATAACCATGAAGATAATTTTTCACTTTTCAAAATGTGTAAATATTATAATTAAACTTGCCATGATGGCAACAAACATAATGTTAGGGTTATGTCTTTACCAGTGATTTTCAGTAAAAGTGAGCAAGTTTCTTCAAATATTCAGCAGGCTCCAGACCACTTACACTTCCTCTCAGGGAAAAGCAAACACATAAACAATCCACCCTTTTCCCTTTCTCAATTTTTTTGAGATACTGGGGAGATAGCAACAATAAGGATAAAGGCCTACTTTACCAATTCATATTTAAGTGCTGTAATGAACTGCAAAGAGGTGTTGTACAATACTTTCTTTCATCAGAATAAAATCTTAATGATGATCCAACTTTATCTCCAGATGAATAGGCATCCAAATCATCTGTCAACAAAAAAAGAAAACACAAGGGATTATATACTGAGATCAGACACTAATGATCTCATTCTTGGATCCTAAAGAAAGACAGGACAATTATTTAATGCTTTTTTTTTAATCAAGAGAGAGCGCAAGCACAGTCCCCCACTACCACAAATTATGCAGTTGAGTATCCCACATCTAGGGAAATCACAGGGGTCAGCACATCTGGAGTGCAATGGATAAGCCTTGCCCTGGGAAAACCACCTTCGTGATCATGATCTGTTCTGCCAGTTAAGTATTCTTAATGCTTTTTATCTGTACATCACCCTAACTAGACTGTAAGCTTCCAGAAAACAGGCCTCAAACCTTACATTTATATACCACTTAACTGATTACATGCACTCTCATCCATTACTTTATTTGATCCTAGAAAGAACACTGCTAAGTAAACAGAACATGTTAAGTAAACAGAATAGGTGATTTTAACCCTATTCTACAGGTTAGGAACCTAAGGACCAGAGAGATTATGTGCATTTTCCCAAGTACGAAAGTTAGCAAGTGGAAACGCTAAAATTCTGAATCCAGCCTTCTTTCCACTTAATGACCTATATTGATGGACCTCAAACATTTGTTTAATAAACTCATAGCCTATATGTAAATTCAGTGACTAAAAGGAAAAGGAGTGCTTCTGACAAGAAAACTTAGAATACTCTTTAAATGCATGAATTCATCTAACATTTAAATTTTAGGGAAAATTTCAAAACTAAAATGTAATTTTAATTTAAGATACTTTTAAAGCTAGTGGACTCAGTAACACCTGGAAAATTTTTTCATACTGAAAATGTTTCAGAAGAGTGTTTTTCAAATAAACAAACTTTAGCTGACAAAAAAATACAGGACATTGGGGAAGATAGCGTATTAATAAGGCATGGGAGGGAGCAGATGTGGCTCAAGCAGTTGAACTCCCACCTCCCACACAGGAAGTCCCGAAGACAAATAAACACTGAGCAGACAAAAGGCAGATATCGAGCAAAAATAATGAGCAGACAAGGGAAAAAACAACACACAGACAATGAGGGGGAAAAAACGAGCAAAGCAATTAGCAAAAAACCAGCAGGCAGACAACATGCAAAAACAAAAAAAACAAGCAGAGAGTAGATATGGCGCAAGCAGTTGAGCACCCACCTCCCACATGGGAGGTCCTGGGTTTGGTTCCCAGGGCCTCCTAAAGAAGACAAACAACAAACAGACAATGAGCATACAACGAGCAGACAATGAGCAAAACCCAAAAACATGAGCAGAGAGCAGATGTGGCTTAAGCAGCTGAGTGCCCACCTCCCATATGAGAGGTCTCAGGTTCAATTCCAGGTGCCTCCTAAAGGAAAAAAAAAACAGACAATAGGCAGGCAATGAGCAAAAACAATGAGCAGACAACAAGCACAAATGACGAGGAAACCATGTGGGGGGTGGGGAGTGGTAGAAAGATATGAGACTCTCATCTCCCAGAAAAATAGCTAGAGGATAGGCAGAAATGGCCTGGAAAATAATGTTCTAGGGTTCAGGACACCAGGGGAAGGCTAGACACTGCCCAGAAGAGAGAGTGGCACAGGAAAAGAACGTCGACGGAAATACTGTGAATGGAAGCAGCTGCAGCTGCCGGCAACCCACTTCCACCCTACCAGCAGACAATTTTTAATTCTCCAGCCTTGTGCCAGTGGCTACAGACAAAGGGGACCATGAGGATCCATCTCCCCAGGAAAGGAAAGAGGGATGTAGCCTAAGGCTGATTCAGCTTTTGGCCGATGAATTTGGTCTGCTGTGTCCCAAGAGCATTTCCAGGCCAGGACAGGCCATGCAACTGTTTGCCCTGGGAGTCAGCAAGGGACTAAAGAGACCCAACCCTCACAACCACCCTTGCTTCTGGCCAGGACTGGTTGTTAAGGATGCAGAGGGGAGTAGAATTATTTTCTACCTAGGAAAAGGGAGAGAGCTGCCAGTAAAGGTTGGAAAACAGCCTCTGAGAAAGTTTGAATTGAGTGACTATTAGCTACCAGGCAGGACCCTCTGTCACACTGATCCAATCCATGTTGCAGCAAACACACTCAGACCAGACTGAGAGGCCTATCAAACAGCACCATCTGCTAGCCGAGCAAGTAAGTGCATGTAAGGAAATTAAACGTAAATAAGTAAGAGAGGCTTTCTCAGGTCTTTACAGTCTCCCTCCCCAAGGCCCTTGGAAATAGGTCTGCAACCCATTACTGGGTCCAGGGCCCAGATTTGAGCAATTAACAACGACAATCCTAAAAACCTAGAACTGGTTGAACCAAGAACCAAAGAACAGCAGTAATACAACCTCTTGCCACTAAATCCCTACAAAGACAGAGCAAAAGGAAGAATTTGAAAACTTGAATAGAAAAATGACAGAGCTCATGGGAATGAAAGCCAAGATAGGTGAGATTAAAAAGACATTAGAGGAAGTGGATATGGCCTAACTGACAGAGTGTTCGCCTACCATATGGAGGTCCAGGGTTCAAATCTAGGGCCTCCTGACCCGTGCAGTGAGCTGACTCACATGCAGTGCTGCCGCGCACAAGGACTGCCATGCCGTGCCGGGGTGTCCCCCATGCGCAAGGAGTGAGCCCTGCAAGGAGAGCTGCCCCGTGCGAAAAAAGGTATAGCTCATCCAGGAGTGGTGCTGCATACAAGGAGAACTGATGCAGCAAGATGATGCAACAAAAAGAGACACAGATTCCTGGTTCTGCCGAGAATGCAAGAACACAGAGTGAGTGGACAGAGAGAGCAGACAACGGGTGGGGGGGGGGGGGGAATAAACAAAATAAATCTTTTTAAAAAAGCAGACAAAAAACCACCACATTAGAGCTTAATACAGGCAGCCTCATAAACCCACTCTCTGCCTAGAGATGCCTGCATCTACAAGTTGTGGTGCATAATTCTGTTCTTTCCTCCCATTTTTCAACAAACTACTGGCCTAACTAAAATAAAACAAAACAAAACAAAAACCCACATTAGAGGCATACAACAGCAGACTCAAAATGATAGGACAAAAAGTAAAGTGTACAGAAGATAGAACAGCTGAAATTGAAGAGAGAGAACAGAGAGAGAAAAGAATTGAAAATATTGAGAAAGAGTTCAGGGAATTGAATGATAACATAAGGTATGACAAATACATGTCACAGGAGTTCCGGAAGGAGAAGAGAAGGGAAAAGGAGAAGAAAGAGTATTTGAGGAAATAATGGTTGATAATTTCCCAACTCTCAGGAAAGAAATTAATTTACATGTCCAAGAAACTCAGTGTACCCCAATCAGAATAAACCAAAATACACCTACCAAGACACATATTATTCAGAATGTGAAACATCAAAGATGAAGAGAAAATTCTGAGAGCAGCAAGGGAGAAGCAAAATATCACACACAAAGGATGTTCAGTAAGACTTAGTGTGGATCTCTCATCAGAAACCATGACGGTGAAAGGACAGTGGTATGATAGAATAGTGAAAAAGAAAAACTGCCAGCTGAGATTCTTCATCTGGTAAAAACTGTCCTTCAAATATCAATGAGTTTAAAATATTCAAAAATAACAGCAAAGAGAGTTCATAAAAAAAGAATCCATCTTAGCTGGAAGTATTAAAGGAAGGCTTACAACCTGAAAGAAAAAGATAGGAGAGACAGGCTTGGAGGAGAGTGTAGAAGGCAAGAGTAGCACAAAGAATAAGCAAAAGAATAAAAAGACAGATTAAAGTAAAATATGACATATGAAAGCCAAATAATAAAATGGTTGAAGTAAATAATCCATTTATAGAAATATCAATGATTATGAATGGATTAAACTCCCCAGTCAAAAGATACAGGCTGGGGAGTAGGTGTAGCTCGGTAGTTGAGAGCCTGCCTCCTATGTATGAGGTCCAAGATTCAAACCCTGGTACCTCCTTAAAAAAATAAAAGATATAGGCTGACAGAATGGATTTTTAAAAAAGAGCCATGCTATAAGAGATTCACCTTAGACACAGGGATACAAACCGGCTGAAAGTATAAAGTTGGAAAAAGATACTCCATGCAAACAGTAACCAAAAATGAGTAAAGGTAGCCATATCAGACACAACATACTTTAAATGCAGAAAAGTTATGAGAGATACAGAGGGCCCTTATATATATAATGGAGCCAGGGATTGAACCCCAGACCTTGTCTGTTGGAAGCCAGTGCTCAAATATTAATCCACATCAAATCCTGAGTTACTTTTTTATTTGTTTGCTTGCTGTTTAATTTTGTTTTGTTTTGTTTTGTTTTTAGGAGGCATTGGGGAACTAACTCAGGACCTCCCATGTGAGAAACAGGTGCTTAAGCACTTGAGCTACATCTGCTCCCACCATTACATAGTAATAAAAGGGATAGCTCACCAGTAAGAAATAACAGTTATAAATGTCTAATCACCTAAACAGGGTGCCCCAAAATACATGAGGGAAACTCTTGACAAAACTGAGGGGGAAAACAGACATTTCTACAACAACAGGTGGAGACTTTAACACACCGCTGCTAGACCTAACAGACATATACAGAATGTTACTTCCCAAATCAGCCGGTTTTGCATATTCTCAAGTGTTTATGGATCTTTCTCCAGGATAGACCACA
This sequence comes from Dasypus novemcinctus, assembly GCF_030445035.2. Taxonomy (NCBI): domain Eukaryota; kingdom Metazoa; phylum Chordata; class Mammalia; order Cingulata; family Dasypodidae; genus Dasypus; species Dasypus novemcinctus. The sequence goes on along the minus strand of NC_080689.1, from coordinate 15,046,527 downwards.
TGTTAGGTCACAAGGCAGTCTCAAGAAATATAAAAAAGGGAAATGGACTTGGCCCAGTGGTTAGGGCGTCCGTCTACCACATGGGAGGTCCATGGTTCAAACCCCAGGCCTCCTTGACCCATGTGGAGCTGGCCCATGCGCAGTGCTGATGTGTGCAAGGAGTGCCGTGCCACGCAGAGGTGTCCCCTGCATAGGGGAGCCCCACGCACAAGGAGTGCACCCGTAAGGAGAGCCGCCCAGCGAGAAAGAAAGTGCAGCCTGCCCAGGAATGGTGCCGCTCACACTTCCCGTGCCGCTGACGACAACAGGAGCGGACAAAGAAACAAGATTCAGCAAATAGATACAGAGAACAGACAACCGGGGGGAGGGCATTAAATAAATAAATCTTTAAAATAAAAAAAAGAAATATAAAAAGATTGAAATAATACAAAGTACCTTTTCAGATTACAATGGAATGAAAATGGAAATAATAGATGAGAAAAGGAAAAATTTGGAAATGTGTGGAGGCTAACCAACACATGCCTAAACAATCAGTGTGTCAAAGAAGACACTGTAAGTGAAATAATTTATCAAAACTTATGGGATACAGCAAAGGGAATGCTAAGCAGGAAATTGATAGCCTTAAACTCCTATATTACAAAAGGAGTGCCAAGAAGATGGCATCAGAGTAGACAGGCAGGGCTCAACTCTCACAAAAACAATGGTTTAAGGGCCCAAAGCTGTCTGAGGGGCCTGCTTTGGGGTCAGCAGACCAGAAAAGAGCTATACAACTACAAGGAGGGTGAAGGACAGTGAGACAAAGAATTCAAGACAACAAACGTGAGTTACCAAACCATCATGGTGGCCAGGAAGGGCTCGCCTCCCCCACCCCCAAGATATTAAGCTGGGGTAAAACCCCTGGCTCCTGTAGCCAACTGAGGGGAACAGACATCTTGCTCCCTGTCAGTTGTTACAAGGGAAAGGGAGGGGGAGTCAGGGCCTTCTCTTCAGTGAATTCAGCCAGCATTTGTTTTGAAACACAGTTCTGGCCAGTGGAAAATGGAGACGGAAAGAAACACCTCTGTGGAAAGGTGCCCCAAACAGTGCCATCTGCTGACCATTCTGGAAACTGCATGAGGAAAACTGCTTTTAGGTCTCTCTTAACCCAAATTCCTGGGAGAAAATCTGTGTCCCATTAGTAACTAACTGGCCTGACTGTGATAACGTAAGCGGAGCAATTTTAAAGACTTAGAATAAGGCAAACCAAATATCAAAGAAAAGCTATGAAAAAAAATAGGCAAGAGAGAGAAATTGGCCACCAGAGTAAATTCACCAGGATAATCAGATGCCTAGACATCAGCAAAAAATTACAAGCCATACTAGGAAGCACAAAGAGATGGCCCAGACAAAGGAACAAACCAAATATCGTAAAGAGATCCAGGATTTCAGACAATCAATGATAATGACATAACTCTCCTAAACCAATTAAAAGAACTGAAAGAAAATATAACTAAAGGGGTAAAGGATATTAAGAAGCCACTGAGTGAGCATAAAGAACAATTTGAAAGCCTGAAAGCCTGCAAAGAAAATAACAGAGCTTATGGGAGTCAAAGACACAGTAGATGAGCTGAAAAATACCTTAAACTCACATAATAGCAAATGTGAATTACTCGAAGTCAAAATTAGTTATTTTGAGGACAGAAATATGAACTGGAAAAGAGAGGAAAACAAAGAGAATAGAAAATATGGAACATCGTCTCAGGGAATTGAACAATAACATGAAACCCACAAACATACTCATTATCAGTGTCCCAGAAGAAGAAGAGAATGGAAAAGGGGCAGAAAGAATATCTGAGGAAAGAATGACTTAAAACTTCCCAACCCTTATGAAAGACATAAATATCAATATCCAAGAAGGACATCCCAAACAGAACAAATCTGAATAGACCTACCATGAGACACCTACTATTTAGAATGGCAAATTTCAGAGATAAAGAGAGGATTCTGAAAGCATCAAGAGAAAGGCAAAGCATCACAAACAAGGGAACACTGATAAGATTAAGTGCCAGTCTCTCATCAGAAACCATGGAGGTGAGAAGAAAGTGGTATAATGTATTTAAGGTACTGAAAGAGAATTCTTTATCTGGCAAAACTGTCCTTCAAAAATGAGGGTGAGAGGTGCAGGTGTAGCTCAGTAGTTAGAGCTCCTGCTTCCCATGTACAAGGTCCTAGGTTTGATCCCTGGGACCTCCCTAAAAAAAACTTTTTATAAAAAAAGAGGGTGAGGAGAGTTGGGAGTAAACAGTTCTAAATGGAGAGTTGAGGCATGTCTGAGGCAGAGACTTCATTATCCTGGGCCCCCCAGAGACTGGAGCTTAGGGCAGCTGCAGACTGGTTTACAGACCAGTTGATCATCCCCTATTAGACTTTGGTTCCATGGTGCAAATGGAGTATAAGACTTACTAGTCTCAACCAGAGTAAGCGAAGTCTTATATCCAAAATAGAGAAGAAGCAAAGAAAGAAATGGAAACCTTTTCAGGCCAAACTACAAAGGGCCATGAAATTTAACTTTTATTTACATTGGTCAAGACTATAAGACGGCTGATCAGTAGTGCTTCAGTTTTTCACTAAAACAAAAATTAACTGATAAACAAAGAAATAAAAAGTGCAGTCTGAATTTGTGACTTTATGACAATATTCACTTATGACCATGAAACTTGTCAACATCTGGCTACCTCTGCTCATGGTTTTGCTATGTGGGAAGAGATATCCAGGTGACAGACTGGAAAAGAAATCTTTTGAAAAGACCCTATACCCTGGCTATTCTCACCTAATTTTGAAGGATGAATTCTCTTCCACTGTTGTGGAATATGAACATATCGTGGCTTTCACTGGATACTTTGCAGCCAAAGTTAGAAATTCATTCATTTAGTGCCCTGAAGAGCAGTGAAATAGATAACTGGAATATTATTCCTTGAAAAACTCCATCCAGTGACTACCCTAGTTATTTTGAGGTGATTCAGATAAAAGGAAAACAGAAAGTTTGGCTGCTGATACTTGAAGAACATCCAAACATCAAATGAGTGACACCCACAAAGGAAAGTCTTATGTTCCCTCAAGTATGCTGAACAGTCTCATGAACACAAATCATTATGACTTAGCTGGGCATATTTAAGCCATTAGCCAAACAGGTGTGAGATGGTGGAACTTGATGACCCCTTCATCAGCAGAAGAGCGTATTTCTTCTTATTTTGTTACAACGTGGGCATGTCAAGAAAAGTTTATTTTGAAGTAATAAACAGTATATTTATTATATATCATTTTCCAAAGCATATGTATTGCCAAAGAAAACTTTTTTCCCTTTTAACATAATCCAAGGCAATAAATTGCTGGTTAGGGGGAAAAAAAAAGACAGTGACTTCAAAGTCTTTACAGACTAACAAAAAGTGATAGAATATGCCACCAAAAGACCAGAATTACTAGAGATATTAAAGGAAGTGCTGCAGCCTGAAAGGAAAAAACAAGGGTGAGAGACTTGGAAAAGAATGTAGAATAAAGAAGGAAGACTATTAAGTGTAAAGGGTAAAAAGAAAGACAACAGTAAGATATGACAACAGAAAGTCAAAGGACTGAAAGCATTGCTGAAGTAAGCAATGCTTTTACACTAATAACACTGAATGTTAATGGCTTGAACTCCCCAATCAAAAGACAAAAACTGATAGAACGGATAGAAAATATGAGCCTTCTATACACTGTCTTCAAGAAACTCATCTCAGATGTAAAGATATAACCAAACTAAAAGATATTCTGTGCAAACAGTAACCAAAAAAGAGCTGGAGTAGCGATAGTAAGATTAGACAAAATAGATTTAAAACATAAAACTGCTATAAGGGGAAGCACATTTAGCTCAACTGATAAGAGCGTCTGCCTACCACATGGGAGGTCCAGGGTTCAAACCCAGGGCCTCCTGACCCATGTGGTGAGCTAGCCCATGCGCAGTTCTGATACTTACAAGGAGTGCTGTGCCATACAGGGGTGTCCCCCATGTAGGGGAGCCCCATGCGCAAGGAGTGTGCCCTGTGAGGAAAGCTGCCCCGTGCAAAAAAAGTGCAGCCTGCCCAGGAGTGGCACCACACACACGGAGAGCTGATGTCACAAGATGACACAACAAAAAGAGACACAGATTCCCAGTGCCACTGATAAGAATACAAGTGGACACAAAAGAACACACAGCGTCACACAGAGAGACTGGGGGGGGGGGGGGGGAGGGAAGAGGGGGAAAGGAAGAGAAATAATAAAAATTTTAAAATCTTAAAAAAAAAAAACCTGCTGTAAGGAATAAAGAAGGTCATTATATATTAATAAAAAGGGGCAAATCACCAGAAGAAATAACTGAATTTTTTTTCTCTCTTTATTTTTTTTTGTTGTTGTTGTTTTGGGTTTTTTTTCCTAAATATTTATGCACGTAACCTGAGTGCCCCAAGATACATAAGGCACACACTAGCAAAACTGAAGGGAGAAACAGATTTCTCTACAATAGTAAGAGATTTCAATATCAATCTCAGATTGGATAGAATATCTGGACAAAGGTACAGAGAGCTTGAGTAATAATAATAAATGAACTAGACCTAACAGACATCTATAGAGCACTGCACCCCAAAACGCCAGGATACACATTCTTTTCAAGTGCTCATGGATCCTTCTCGAGGATAGACCATATGTTGGTTTATAAGACAAGACTCAATAAATTTAAAAATACTAAAATTATGCAAAATACTTTCACTGATCATAATGGAATGAAGCTGGAAATCAATAATGGATGGAAAAAGGGAAAACTCATAAATATATGGAGATTAAACAACACACTCTTAATAATCAGTGGGTAAAAGAAATTACAAGAGAATTCAGCAAATATCTTGAGATGAATGAAAATAAGAACACAACATATCAAAATCTATGGGATGTTGTACTGTGTTGAGTTGGCATTGTACATTAACAGCCATATTAGTCTAGAAATGTTAAACTTATTTTTTTCCAGTTTGTACAAGGATAATACACTGTATTAAACATGTACAGTCTTATCTACATGGGTTTAAGTACAGAAACTCATGAAATATTCTTTTAAAAGAAAAATATGCAACACTGCAAAGGCAGTGCTGAAAGGAAAATTTACAGCCCTCAATGCTTATATTAAAAAAGAAGAAAAAGCTAAAAATTGAACTTCACACCAAAAAGAACAAGAAAAAGAACAGTAAACTAATCCCAAGCCAAGATGAAGGACAAAAATAGTAAAGAGCAAAGCAGGAATAAATGAAATAGTGACATTCCCACCCCCCAAAAAAACAATACCAAAAGTTTGTTCTTTGAGAAGATCAACAAAATCGACAAACACTTAGCTAGACTGACAAAGAAAAAGAGAGAGAAGATGCAAATAAATAAATTCAGAAATGAGAGAGGGGACACTGAACAATTGTACACCAAAAAACTAGACAATGTAGATGAGATGGACAAATTCCTAGAAAGACACAAACCACCTACACTGACCCAAGAAGAAATAAGAGGCCTCAACAAACCAATCACAAGTAAAGAGATTGAAACAGTCATCAAAAACCTCCCAAAGATTTTTAAAAGTCCAGGACCAGATGGCTTCACAGGTGATTTCTTCCAGTCTTTCAAAGAAAATCTAATACCAATCTTGCTCAAGCTCTTCCAAAAAACTGAAGTGGAAAGACTGCTACCAAACTTATTCTATAAAGTCAACATCATCCTAATACCAAAACCAGATAAAGATACTATGAAAAAAGAAAATTACAGACCAATATCTCTAATGAATATAGATGCAAAAGTCCTCAACAAAATACTTGCAAACCAAATCTGAAAGCACATTGTAAGAATTACATACCACGAGCAAGTGGGTTTTATCCCAGGTATGTAAGGGTGGTTCAACACAAGAAAAATCAATTAGTGTAATAAACTATATTGAAGAAAAATCACAAGATCCTCTCAATTGATGCAGAAAAGGCATTTGACAAAATACAGCACCCTTTCTTGATAAAAGCACACCAGAAGATAGAAGGAAGCTTCTCAATATGGTAAAGTACATATAGGAAAAACCTGCAGCTAGTATTGTACTCAGTGGTGAAAGACTGAAAAGCTTTCCTGCTGAAATCAGGAAGAAGAAAAGGAGATCCACTATCACCACTGTTATTGAATATTGTGCTAGAGATTCTAGCTAGAGCAATTAGGCTAGATAAATAAAAGGTACCGAAATAGGAAAGGAAGAAGTAAATAATGCATTATTTGCTGATGATATGATCCTATATCTAAAAAATCTTGAGAAATCCACAACAAAGCTATTAAATTAATAGACAAGTTCAGTCAGCAAAGTGAATACAAGATTAATACACAAAAATCAATAGCGTTTCTATACACTATAGATGTGCAATTTGAGGAGGAAATAAGAAAAAAAATCCATTTATTATATAATAATGACTAAAAGAATCAAATATTTCAGACTAAACCTAACCAAGGACTAAAGGATCTATATTTGAAAACTATAAAACATTGCTAAGAGAAACCAGAGAAGACATATAAATGGAAGGACATTCTGCATTCATGGGTTGGAAGACTAAATATCATTAAGATGTCAATTCTACCCAGATTCAACACAATTCCAATAAAAATCCCAACAGCCTTTTTTGCAGAAATGGAAAAAGCCAATTATCAAATTTATTTGAAAGGGTAAGGGGCCCCAAATAGCCAAAAAGATGTTTAAAAAGAACAAAGTTGGAGGACTCTCACTTGCTGACTTTAAAGCATATTACTTAGTTACAGTGGTAAAAACAGCACGGTACTGACATAGACAGACAGACTGACCAATGGAACCAAATCAAAAACTCAGAAACAGACCCTAACTTCAATAGTCAAGTGATTTTCTGACAAGGCTGTTAAGCCGTCCCAGCTGGAACAGAACAGTCTATTCAGTAAATGGTGCTGGGAGAACTAAAATAGCCATAGCCATAAGAAAGAGGACCCCTATCTCACACCTTACACAAAATTAACTAAAAATGGATCAAGGGCGACAGACTTGGCACAGTGGTTAGGGCGTTTGTCTACCATATGGGAGGTCCACGGTTCAAACCCCAGGCCTCCTTGACCCGTGTGGAGCTGGCCCATGCGCAGTGCTGATGCGCACAAGGAGTGCCCTGCCACACAGGGGTGTCCCCTGTGTAGGGGAGCCCCACACACAAAGAGTGCGCCCCGTAAGGAGAGCCACCCAGCGAGAAAGAAAGTGCAGCCTGTCCAGGAATGGTGCTGCACACACGGAGAGCTGACACAACAAGATGACGCAACAAAAAGAAACACAGATTCCCGTGCCGCTGACAACAAAAGAAGCGGACAAAGAAGACACAGCAAACAGACAACCAGGGTGGGGGGGGGGGGCAGGAAGGGGAGAGAAATAAATAAATAAATAAATCTTTAAAAAAAAAAAAAAAAAAGGATCAAGGACCTAAACATAAAAGCCAGAATGATAAAACTTCTAGAAGAAAACTCAATAAAACATCCTCAAAATCTTGTGGTAGGCAGTAGTTTCTTAAACCTTACACCCAAAGCATGAGCAACAAAAGAAAAAAATAGATAAATGGGACCTCCTCAAAATTAAACACTTTTGCACCTCAAAGGACTTTGTTGAAAGGGTGAAAAGGCAGCTGACCCAATGGAAGAAAATATTTGTCACTCACATATCTGATACGGGTTTAATATCCATGATATACAAAGAGATCATATAACTCAACAATAAAAAGACAAACTACCCGATTAAAAAATGGCCAAAAGACTTGAATAGACAATTGTCCAAAGAAGAAATACACATGGCAAAGAAACATATGAAACACTGTTCAACATCACTAGTGATTAGGGAAATGCAAATCGAAACTATACAATGGGATATCATTTCACACCTATTAGATGGGCCAAAATTATAAAGTCAGAAAACCGTAAATGTTGGAGAGGATGTGAAGAGATAGGAATGCTTATTCATTGTTGATGGGAATGAAGAATGGTACAGCCACTGAGGAGGACTGTTGGGCAGTTCCTAAGGAAGTTGAATATAGATTTGCCATGTGATTCCACAATACCATTACTAGGTATATACCCAGAAGAATTGAAAACACTGACATAAACAGATATCTGGATACTGATGTTTCATAGGGGCATTATTCAGAATTACCAAAAGTTGCAAACAACCCAGGTGTCCATCAACTGATGAATGGATAAACAAATTATATATTAGATTAAAAATTATGTAGTATATACATATAATATATATATCATATATATAAACATATATATGCTATTCAATGCTCCTAATTTATCTTTTAATGTCACCCATTGTGTCTTTCATTCCCATAAGCTCTGTTAATTTTCTTTGCAGGCTTTCAAATGGTACTTCTTAAAAAAATATTTATTTATTTATTTATCCCCCTCCCCACCACCCTGCCACTTGAGCTCACTGTCTGCTGTGTCCATTCACTGTGCATTCTTCTGTTTCTGCTTGTTTTCTTTTCTTGTCTTTCTCTTTAGGAGGCACCAGGAACCAATCCTGGGACATTCCGATGTGGGAGAAAGGCACTCAATCACCTGAGCCACCTCAGCTCCCTGGTTTGTTGTGTCTCTCACTCTCTCTCCCTCTGTCTCTTTTTTGTTTTGTCATCTTGTTGCACCAGTTCTCCATGGTGTGGGCCAGATCACTTTCACCAGTAGGGCCCGGGAACTAAACCCAGGACCCGCCATATGGTAGAGAGGAGCCTAATCACTTCAGGCATATGTGCTTCCCTCAGATTATTCTTTATGCTCACCCAGTGTAGCCGACCTTTTTTTAAAAGCAATTTTATTGAGATATATTTACATACCATACACTCCATCCGAAGTGCATAATCAATGTGTAATCACAGAGTTATGCGGCATCACCACAAAAGATATTAGAACAGAGAACCAGCAAGATGGCAACAGAGTAAGGAGCTCCTAGAGTCAGATCCTGCTACAGGGCAGTTAGCACACATTCAGAGCTCTGTGGAGCCCAGAAGAGCATCCTGGAAAGTCCTTGAAGGAGTGGAAGAAGGAGACTGCCCATCTGCAGAGAAGACTCGTAAGTAGAGTGCTTCACACGGTGGAGGCCAGTGCCCACCCTCCACTGTAGGCACAAGCCGCCTTGGGAGCTGTTCCGCGGCTGGAATTGGAAGCTCCACTTCCCCAAAACAGGGGAGGAAGAGACGGTTGGGCACCAATTTCAGCTACTGATGAGTAAATTCAGCAGGCTAAAGTATAATCCTGAGAACAGCTAAAGTCTGAGCCTGTCCAAGTCAGAAAGAGGCTGGGAGCTGCCATCTTAACTCTGTGCCTGGCACAAGGGGAAGTGGGGCAGACTGAAAATCCCAGTGCTGGTGGGGACCAGCTTCTTCCCATCAAGATCATATTGCAGCTCCAGCCTAGGCCCCAGTGCCACCTCCAGCAGGGAGGAAGATGTGGGGACCTGCACCAGCCGCTCAGGGAAATTACTGGCCAAGCCTCGGAGGCTGGTGTTCATCCTACTATTTTGTGGCTGGAATTGGAAGCTCCATTTCCTGGGAACAGGGGAGGAGAGGACTGTTGGCTGCCTATTTCAGCTACTGATTGGTAGACTTGGCTGGCTAAGAGATAACCCTGGGAACAGCTGGGGTGAGAACCAGCCCAAGTCAGAAAGAGGGCAGTAGCTGCCATTCTGACTCCACCCCCAGCCTAAGGGGAAGCTGGGCTGACTGAAACTCTCCGTGTCAGCAGGAACCAGTTTCTTTCACGCAGATCAGCCTGTAGCCCTAGACTAGGCTTCAGCCCGCCTCTGGTGGGGAGGAGCCTGAGGAGCCCTGCTCCAGCCTATACAGGTAACTGCAGGTAACTTTGGCTAGAATAGACTGAAAAGCAGAAGTCTACCAGGGCAACTGCGGTCATCTTGGACCCGCATTGCATACACTGCTGCCCAAACCTGCAGCTCCATCCCCGCCCCAGGCAGGGGAGAAAGGGATGGGAGGCTTCATCAGTCTCTCTGGGCAACTACAGTCTAGGCCTGCACTTGGATTATTCCACATAGCTGAGACTCTGTCCCTACCTCTGGCAAGGAAGAAAGTTAGAAGAAGTTTCATTGGTCCCTGGCGCAATGAGGGCAGTTGAGCCTCCACAGCTTACAGCACCAACTACGTTCTTGGCTCCTACTGCATAACCAGCAAGGGAGAAAGGATAGGAAGCCCTAAACTAAAGAGATAAACTGCACCCAGAATAAATACTCTAGTAAGCCAGATAAGAAGACATCAACCAAAAATTACAATCCATACCAAGCTACAGGAAGCTATGGCCCAGTTAAAGGTACAAGGTAAGTCTCCAGATGACATAACGGAGTTGAGACAACTAATTATAGATGTTCAAACAAATCTCCTTAATAAATTCAATGAGATGGCTAAAGAGATTAAGAATATTAAGAAGACACTGAATGAGCAGAAAAAAGAATCAGAAAGCATACACGGAAAAACAGATCTTATGAGAATGAAAGGTGCAATAAATGAAATTTTAAAAAACCAGTGGAATCATATAATAGCAGATTTGTGGCAGAAGAAAGGATTAGTGAGACTGAAGAAATGGCCTCTGAAAGTGAACATACAAAAGAACAGATGAAGAAAAGAATGGAAAAAATTGAACACGGTCTCAGGGAACTATATATCAGTGAAAGGCATCCAAACACACATGTCATGGGTGTCCCAGAAGGAGAAGAGAAGGGAAAAGGGGCAGAAGGAATATTTGAAGAAATAATGGTAGAAAATTTCCCAATCCCATTGAAAAATATAGATATCCATGTCCAAGAAGCACAATGTACTCCCATCTGAAAAAATCCAAACAGACCAACTCCAAGAGGCATACTCACCAGAATGCCAAAGGCCAAAGACAAAGAGGGAATTCTGAGAGCAGCAAGAGAAAAGCAATGCATAACATATAACAGATACCCAATAAGATTAAGTGCTGATTTCTCACCAGAAACCATGGAGGCAAGAGGACAGTGATCTGATATATTTAAGATACTACAGGAGAAAAACCTGCAGCCAAGAATCTTATATCCAGTAAGACTGTCTTTTAAAAATGAGGGTAAGATTAGAATATTCACAGATAAACAGAAACTGAGAGAATTTCTAAGCAAGAGACCAAATTTTCAGGAAATACTGAAAGGTGTGCTAGAGCCTGAAAAGAAAAGATAGGAGAGAGGGGCCTGGAAGAGAGTCTAGAAATGAAGATTATATCAATAAAAGTAATAAAGTTTCAGAAGAGTGGTGAAAATAAAATATGACAGATAAAACTCAAAGTCAGGAATAAAAGTAACAATGTAAAGCACCTATATTCAGAAAACTGCAAATCAATGTTAAAAGAAATTTTAAAAAGCCTAAATAACTGGAAGAACATTCCATGCTCATGTATTAGAAGACTAAATATCATTAAGATGTCCAATTCTACTCAAATTGATATACAGATTAAATGCAATCCTGATAAACATTCCACCAGCATTAAAGAAAAAATTGAAAAAATGATCATTAAATTTATTTGGAAGGGTAAGGAGTCCTGAATAGCCAAAAACATCATAAAAAGGAAAAGTGAACCTTCATCTCCAGACTTTAAATTATAATACCTACCTCTAATGGTGAAAAAACAACATGGTACTGGCCTAAAGACAGACACAATAGACCAATGGAACCAAATTTATGGTTCAGAAACAGACCCTCACAGGTACGGTCAAGTGATTTTTGACTAGGGAAATGGACTTTGGCCCAGTGGTTAGGGCGTCCGTCTACCATATGGGAGGTCCGCGGTTCAAACCCCGGGCCTCCTTGACCCGTGTGGAGCTGGCCATGCGCAGCGCTGATGCGGGCAAGGAGTGCTGTGCCACGCAAGGGTGTCCCCCGCGTGGGGGAGCCCCACGCGCAAGGAGTGCGCCCGTGAGGAAAGCCGCCCAGCGTGAAAAGAAAGAGCAGCCTGCGCAGGAATGGCGGCACCCACACTTCCCGTGCCGCTGACGACAACAGAAGCGGACAAAGAAACAAGACGCAGCAAATGGACACCAAGAACAGACAACCAGGGAAGGGGGGGAAATTAAATAAATAAATAAATCTTTAAAAAAAAAAAAAAAAGTGATTTTTGACTAGCCTGTCAAACTCACACAGCTCGGGCAGTACAATCCATTCAATAAAAGGTGCTGAAAGAATTGGACACCCATAGCTGAAAGAAGGAAAGAGGACCTCTATCTCACATCTTATCCAAAAATTAACTCATAATGGATCAAAAAACTAAAAATAAAAGAAGCATAAAACTTCTATAAGAAATTGTAGGAAAATATCTTCAAGACTTGGAGGTAGGTGGTGGATTCTTAAAGAAGATAAGAGAAGGACTGAGTGGACTACTGATATTTAATGTATGTAGAAGTTTTAATTAGTTTTACTGTAAAAGTGCAGAAATGTCTAGAGTAGATGACACACAGTAACAGTTTATAAATGGGGACATGACTGAAAATAGTAGTTATGTAAATGCCAATTGACAGAATGCTGGAGAATAATCTAGGAACTGGAAAGCACAGAAAACCAAGAGGTGGGTGAGAATTGTAGTTGATGGTACAGATGCAAGAGTGTCCTTTGTTAGCTAGAACAAATGTGTATCACTACTGCAGGGTGTTGGGAATGTGGAGAAGCATGGGAAAAATACAGTTGGAGTGACCTACGGACTGTGGTTTATAGTAGTACTATAATATCTTGTATCTATGCAAAAGATGTGCTGTGTTGATACTGAGGCAGTATGGAAAATGTGAGCCAAATCTACACTATGGACATGGTAACAGTCAGATGATATTATTTTATCTGTAGCAAATGACACACCACATTGTGGTGTTTTGATGGAGCGGTGTTTTTGGGAATTCTGCACATGTGCATGATTGTTTTATAAATTTACAACTTCTGTCATAAAAAAATATATTTTAAAAATAACAATAAGGTGGGTTGGGGGAAAAAACACACCAAATGTAAGCTAAGGACTATGATTAGTAGCAAGATTTTGACAATATTCTTTCATAATTTGTAACAAATGTCGCATGAGAATCCAAGGTGTTGGTGGATGTATGGGACCCCTGTATGATATTATGCATATATGCTTTGCAAGTTCACAACTTTTACTACACACTTAATTGTTTATGTATGTTCATAAATAAATGGTATAAAAATAAACGGATTGGTTAGAGGAAAAATACTTTGTTGAGTAGTAATATCTTGACAATGCTCTTTAATTATTAGTTAAAAAGGTTTAAAAAATGCACATTATTGGTGGTAGGGTGAGATATATATGTTTGTTTGATGTTATATGTTTTGTAAGTTCACAACTATTATACACTTACTATTTATGGATGTTTACATATGAGTGATATATTTCAATAAATTTTTTTAAAAATGAAAAAAAAAACATGATTTAAAAAAGAAAAAAAAGATATTAGAAAAATTTCATTACTCAAAAAACCATAGTGAAACCTTGTGTGAAATAAGAATATTGGTAATATTGCATATATAATAAATTGGGACACAGACTTTGATTTCCTGAGGTTGGGGGTTGGCTGCAGCAGGGACTAGCCCTTCCTCTGCTCAACTTTCTAATTTTCTTTTGAAATTTCTTACTAAAAAACATTCAATATTGCATATATGACGGTTTTTCTTTGAAACTGAACAAATGCATGTCAATGTCACAAGATGTTAAATCAGGCAAAAAAACAAAAACCGACAAAACAACCCCATTATGAAACCACACACAAAGCACCACATAACTGTATGATTCCATCCATACAAAATACAAACACAAATCAATCCACAAAGATGGAATTACATTAGTGGTTATATACGGTGGGGAAGAATATAGGGATTGAGAGGTGACTGTCAAAGACTGTGGAGTTTTTCTTTTTGGCTTTATTTTTGAGCTTTATACAATGGTACCATATTTAAACCTTCTGACACTTATGTTTCTGAAAATCACCCATATACTGAGATTAGTTCAATCATTTCCTCAGCTGTATGATAGTCCATTGTGTGAATATACCTCAATGAATGTCTTTATTCCTTTTGCCATGAACATGTGATTTCTAGTGTTTTTCTACTAAGAACACTGCTGCTCCAGACATTTCTGTATGTCTCTTGTTGTATGTGTACAGAATATTCTAATGTAAACAAATGAGTGAAAATGTTGGATACCAGAGTACCCTAATTGGATAAAGGGTAGCTTCAAAGATCTTTAGCAAATATAAGTCAATGTGGAAGCATTCCCATGCTGATTCCTGAGCAAACACCAAGGTACTTTTTAAATGCCATGACTGAGGGCTTAAAATTGGGAGACAGGTTTTGATTTCCTGCTCAACTTTTTAATTTAAGCGGATTTGGCTCTACCGATAGAGTGTCTGCCTACCATATGGGAAGTCCAGGGTTCAAACCCAGTCCTCCGGACCTGTATGGTGAGCTGGCCCAAACGCAATGTTGATGCATGCAAGGAGTGCCATGTCACGCAGGGGTGTCCCCCGCATAGGGGTGCCCCACGTGCAAGGAGTGCGCCCTGCAAGGAGAGCTGCCCCACACGAAAAAAAGTACAGCCTGCCTAGGAGTGGTGCCACAGACACGGAGAGCTGATGGAGCAAGATGATGCAACAAAAAGAGACACAGATTTCAGGTGCCGCTAACAAGAATGCAAGCAGACACAGAGAACACACAGAGAATGGACACAGAGAGCAGAAAACGGTGAGGGGGTAAGGGGAGACAAATAAATAAAAATAAACAAGTCTTTAAAAAAACAAACTAAATGCAAAAGTGGCATTAAGAAAACATGGAGATTCTGAAAGGAAACTGATCTTTTAACAGCTTTCCTCATAAACTAATAATTCTTTCTCAAATAATGACAGCAAACTCATGGATCGTGCACATATTTTAAAAAACGGGAGAGGGTAGAAAGAAATCTGGCATATAACGAGAAATTTTTTTTTCCTCTCTCCTCCCCCCCACCTCTCCAATTGTCTGCTCTCTGCATCCGTTCACTGCGTGTTCTTCTGTGTCTGCTTGTATTCTTGTCAGCAGCGTTAGGAATCTGTGTCTCTTTTTGTTGCAGCATCTTGCTGCATCAGCACTCCGTGTGCATGATGCCACTCCTGGGCAGGCTGAACTTTCTTCCGTGCAGGGCGGCTCTCCTTACAGGGCATGCTTTTCGCGCAGGGCTCCCCTACACAGGGGACACCCCAGCATGGCATGGCACTCCTTGTGTGCATCAGCACTGCACATGGGCCAGCTCACCACACGGGTCAGGAGGCCCTGGGTTTGAACCCTGGACCTCCCATGTGGTAGGTAGACGCTCTCTCCATTGAGCCAAGTCCAGTGCCCATGAGGAAATTTTTTGAGGAATATGGGGATGGGCAAAATGGGCAGGTTTCCTTTCACCACACAGTACTGCCTGGACCCCTCAAGTGTGAATCCACAATCAGGACAGATTAGAAACCAATGGCCAAATTTAAACTGCCTGCCAAATGACTGGATTGGCTGTTGATACCAAGTTGTCAGCTGACTGAACAAGTAAGACGATTTGCAAATCCAGACTCAGGCTCCGAAAAAGAGAGCCAGTACCAGCCCAAGAAAGCATAGGTGAAGACAATCTTTGCTTCCTCACTATTTTATTAGTACATGTAAAATACTTCAGTACTAGGGTACCAATGACAATGACTGATAGTGAGTCTGAGGAATTGTTACTAAAACATTTTAAAAAGTTTAAAGATGAGTGGATTTTAGTGGGGGAATAAATGGTTTCAAAATTTTCCCTACACAAATCTAATTCAAATGGTCTCCAAAGTGGCTGCAACATGCACAAATACTATAGTGTGATGCCATTTCTAACAAGATTAAAAGAAAGAAAGGCAGAAAAGTAGGTATAGGAACAGAAAAGTAGCACTTATCCGGGGTAAGGTAAGAAAAGTTAGTCAGTTCTCCTTGGAAGTATAAGTGGCTCTGAAAAGAGCTGTTGGCATGTACGCTTAATCAAAATGATTGGCAGCAAGAGGGCTCACTTGACACTGGTGTATTTGGTGACAGCCTTGGTGCCCTCAGATATGGCATGCTTGGCCAGCTCCCTGGGCAGTAGCAGGTTCAAATCCGTCTGAATCTCTCTGGATGAATGCTTGTTGTAGTGTGCCAAGTGCCACCTCGCTCACAATGCACTTGAAGATGTTGTTGACAAATGAGTTCATGATACCCATGGACTTGGACAAGATGCTGGTTGTCAGAGTAGACCTGTTTCAGCACCTTGTACACTTAAACTGAGTAGCTCTTCTTGCAGCTGTGCTAGCACTTCTTGCCATCCTTTTCCTGCACCTTGGTCACTGCCTTCTTGGAGCCCTTCTTCAGGGCTAGGTCCAACTTCGCTGGCCCAGGCATGGTTGCAAGTAACAGTAGAGCAATTGGACCAGGAAACAATGAGCATGGAACTGTATATGTTTTCTTAATATCCTTTATCTCTTTAACCAGATTTTCTTTCAACTTCTTGAATTGATTTAGGAGATTTTTGCGTGATTATCCAGGATTAGTTGTCTTATTAAATTCCTGTGTCTTGTAAGGATGTTTAATATGTTCCTTTGGCTAGGCCATATCTTCTTGTTTTTAGTATGGCTTGTAATTTTTTGCTGATAGCTAGGCATCTGATTATGCTGATGAATTTACTCTGGCAATCGACTTCTCTCTCTTGCCTAGTGGTTTTGTTTCACTGCTCTTCTGTGATTTTTGGCTCAACTTCTTCCAAGTCTTTAAAACTGCCCAGCTTAAGTTATCAAAATAGGGTCAAACACCCACTAATGGGGCACAGATCAGATCCAGGGGATTTAGAAATGAGAGACTACAAAAAGTGGTTTATCTTCTCGCAGTTTCCCATCTGGCACCTGCCAGAAAATGGTGCTCTTCAGAGAATCTTTCCACAGAGGTATCTCTTTGAACCTCCACTTGCCCACAATTCTGGTCTGGCCAAAGCCAAGATTTAAAGTGAGCTCTACTGGCCAAACTCACTGAAGAGAAATCACTACCCACCCTTTGCTGCACCCTCCCTCTTCCCAGGGAGGAAAACATCTGTTCCCCTCAGTTGGCTGCAGTAAGCCATGGGTTTTACCCGGGCTGTTAGCCTTGAGAGTGGGGGATAAGCATCATTCCCAGCTGCAGGAGCTAGTAACTCACAGTTTTCATTTGGCTTCTTCAACTCTCTGTCCCTCACACTCCTGGAGGATGCACAGCACTCTCCTGGTCTGCTGATCCCCAAAGTAGCTACCGCAGGTTTTTACCCTTCCTCCATTGTTTTTGTAAGAGAGCTGAGTCCTGCTTACCTACTATGATGCCTCTTCCCAGAAGTCCCTAACTAGTATTTCTGCTGCAATCATCTCAAAGGTCAATGATTACTATATTTACTAAGTAAAAACATCAGCTAAGAAACATTAACAAATAAATAGATCAATAGGGTATACCAATTAAAATAGCTATACATGCTTCCAGTATCTTGTTTTGGTAGAAACAAAATTAAATCCACTTCAACATGATAAATGTATGAAACGCCTACAGCTAAATCACACTCAAGAATGAAAGGCTGAAAACAGTCTCCTAAGGTCAGGAACAAGATAAGGATGCCCATTTTGATTACTGCTATTCAACATTTTACTAGACGTTCTAATCTGAGCAATTAGGCAGAAATAAAGGGCATCTGACTTGGAAAGGAAGAAAACTCTCTATTAGCAGATGACATGATCCTATATTTAGAAAATCCAAAGGAGTTCACAAGAAGTCACTCAGCTAATAAGCTAACTTGCTAATATATCAGGGTACAAAATCAACACACAAAAACCAATTGTGTTTCTATACACCAGCAAAGAAGAATCTGAAAAGGAAACTAAGAAAACAACTCCATTTACAATATCACCTAACAGAATAAATTATCTAGGCCTACATTTCACCAGGATGTAAAAGATGTGTACACTGAAAACTACAAAACACTGTGAAAAGAAATTAAAGAAGACCTAAATAATGGAAAGACACCTTGTGATCTTGGACTGGAAGATTTAATATCATTAAGCTGTCAAAATTACCCAAAGTGATATAGAGATTCAACGCAATTCTGACCAAAATTCTAGCTGCCTTTTTTTTTTTTTTGTAGAAATGGAAAATCAATGCTCAAATTCATGTGGAACTGCAAGGGACCTCAAATAGTCTAAATCATCTTGAGAAATAAGAAGAAAAGTTGGAGGTCTTCCACTTCCCAATTCAAAATTTAATACAAAGCTACAGTAAGCAAAACAGTGTGGTATTGGGAAGCGGATGTGGCCCAACTGATAGAGCGTCCACCTACCATATAGGGGGTCCAGAGTTCAAACTCAGGGCCTCCTGGCCCATGTGGTGAGCTGGCCCACACACAGTGCTGCCGCACAAGGAGTGCCATGCCGCGCTGGGGTGTCCCCCATGTAGGGGAGCCCCATGCGCAAGGAATGCGCCCTGCAAAGAAAGGTGCCTGCACAAGAAAAGTATAGCCTGACCAGGAGCAGTGCTGCACACACAGAGAGCTGACACAGCAAGATGATGCAAGAAAATGAGACACAGATTCCTGGTGCCACTGAGAATGCAAGCGGACACAGAAGAAGGCACAAGAAATGGACACGAGAGAGCAGACGGAAGGGGTGGAGGGGGTGGGGAAGGGGAGAGAAATAAATCTTTAAAAAATATATAGTGCAGTACTGGTATAAGGATAGACATAAAGATCATAGAATAGAATTCAAAGTCCAGAGATAAACTCTGATATCTATGGCCAACTGATTTTCAACAAGGTGACATGAACACTGAATGGGGAAATACTACTTCAACAAACAGTGCTGGGAATACTAGATACCTTGATACCAAAGAATGAAATTGGACCTCTACACCTCAGACCAGATATAAAACTTAATACGAAATGGACCAACAACCTAAATATTAATGTATGAGCTAAAACAAGCAAAACTCTTAGAAGTAAATATTCACAACTTTCTATTTGGCAAGGGATTTTTAGATATGGCACTAAAAGCACAAGCAACAAAAGAAACAACAGATAAATGTGACTTCATCAAAATAAAAAACCTCTGTGCATCAAAAGTTTCATTATCAAGAACCTAAAAAGAACAGAGAAAATACTTAGAAATCATTTACTGGATAAGCTTTAACATCTAGAACATATAAAGAATTTCTACAACTCAACAGGAAGATAAATAACCCAATTAAAAAATGCAAAGAGGGAAGTGGATGTGGCTGAACTGACTGGGCTCCCCATCTACCATATGGGACGCCCTGGGTTCACTTCCCAGGGCCTCCTTGTGAAGGCAAGCTGGCCTGCGCCCATGGAGAGCTGACAGCCCGTACCTGTGGAGAGCTGTCGCAGGAGGTTATGCAACAAAGGGAGACAAGCAGACACAGAAGAACACACAGCAAATGGACAGAGAGAGCAGAGAGTAAGCAAGCAGCAAGGGGGGGACAAATAAATAAAATGAAATCTCTTTTAAAAAATGCAAAGAGCTTGAATAAACATCTCTCTAAAGAAGGTATCAAACAGCCAATAAGAACATGAAAAGATGTTCAATCGCTGGTCATTTGTGAAATGCAAGCCAAATTCACAATGAGGAGGAGGGGCTCTTGCAGCAGAGTAAGGAGCTCCAAGAGTTAGCTCATCCTACAGTATAGCTAGTAATCTAAATCACCTGTTTGGGGGGCCCAAGCAAACAGAAGGGCAATTCTTCACAGTAAGATTCACTGTTGATTTCTCATCAGAAACCACAGAGGCAAGAAGGCAAAGGTATGATATATTTAAGACACTGAAACAGGAAAACTGCCAGCCAAGAATCTCATATTTGGCAAGAGTGTCTTTCAGAAATGAGGGCAAGTTTAAAATATTCACAGATAAACAGAAAATGAGTCTGTAACCAAGAGACGAGATTTACAGGAACTACTATAGGAAGTGCTACAGTCTAACAAGACAGGAGAGAGAGGCTTGCAAGAGATCTAGAATTGAAGATTATTAACTAAAAGTATTAAAAATGTGGTGAAAATAAGATATGACAGATAAAACTCAAAGGTCAAAATAGGTGAAGTGAGAACTGCCTTTAGAGTAATAACATTGAATGTTAATGGATTAAACTCCCCAATCAAAAGACACAGACTGGAGGAATGGATAAGAAAATATAAGCCCTCTATATACTGTCTACAAGAGATTCACCTTAGACCCAAGGATACAAATAGATTGAAAAGCTAGAAAAAGCTAACTTACATACACAGTAACAAAAACAAAAATAAAAAAACCACTAGATTAGCTATACTTATATTGGATGAAAAAGACTTTAAAAGCAACGCTTTTATAGAGATAAGGACATTATATATTAATAAAAGGGGCAATTCATAGGGAAAAATAACAATCATAAATGCACATAGACTTACCCAGGATACCCCAAATTATATGAGGCAAACACTGACAAAACTGAAGGGAGAAATAGATGTCTCTAAAATAATAGTTGGAGACTTCAATTCACCACTCTCATCAATGGATAGAATAGTTGGGCAGAGAATCAATAAAGAAACTGAGAGCTGGAATAATATGATTAATGAACTAAACCTAAGAGACATATACAGAACACTGCATCCCCAAACAGAAGGGCATGCCTTCTTGTCAAGTGCTCACAGACCTTTCTCAGGAAAGAGCCTATGTTGGGTCTCAATACATTTTAAAAGATGGAACGTATTCAAAGCATTTTCTCTAATCTTAATGGAAGGAAGCTGGAAATCAACCACAGGCAGAAAAAGGGAAAATCACAAATATATGGAGATTAAACAACACACGCTTAAATAATCGATGGGTCAAAGAAGAAATTGCAAGACATATCAGTAAATATCTCTAGATGAGTGAAAACAAGAACACAATATATCAGAATTTATGGTTGCAGCAAAGGCAGTGCTGAGAGGAAAATTTATAGCCCTCAAAGCTTACATTAAAAAAAAGAATAAAGACCTAATATCAAAGATCCACCTACATAACTGGAGGAACTACAAAAAGAACAGCAAACTACTTCCAAAGCAAGCAGATGGACTGAAATAACAAAGATCAGAGCAGAAATAAACGAAATTGAGAATAAAAAAACAACAGAGAGAATTAACAAAACCAAAAGTTGGTTCTTTGAGAAGATTAACAAAATTGACAAACCCTTAGTTAGAATGGCAAAGAAAATGAGAGAAGATGCAAATAAATAAAATCAGAAACAAAAATGGAGATATTTCTACTGACCCCACAGAAATAAAAGAGTCATAAGAGGATACCATGAACAACTGTATGACAACAAACTAGGCAATGTAGATGAAATGGAAAAATTCCTGGGAACATGTGAACAACCTACACTGGCCCTAGAAGAAATAGAAGAACTCAACAAACCAATCACAAATAAAGAGCTTGAAACAGTCATCAAACAATCCCCTAAAATGAAAAGCTCAGTACCAGATGGCTTCACAGGTGAATTCTACCAAGCATTCAAAGAAGATCTAATACCAATCTTACTCAAATCTTCAAAAAATTGAACAGAAAAGAACACTACGAAAATCATACTATGAAGCCAATATCACTAAATACCAAAGCCAAATAAAGATATTCCAAAAAAAGAAAATTACAGGCCCATTTCCCTATTGAATACTCTTCCAAAAATCCTCAACAAAATACTTGCTAATTTAATCCAACAACACATTAAAAGAATGATTCATCATGATCAAATGCGTTTTATACCAGGAATGCAAGGGTGGTTCAATCTAAGAAAATAAATCAGTATACTATACCACATTAATAAATTAAAGAAAAAAAATCACATGATCATCTTGATTGGTGCAGAAAAGGCATTTGACACAATACAGCATCCTTTCTTGATCAAAGCTCTCCAAAATATATGAACTGAAGGAAACTTTCTCAACATGATAAAAGATATATATGAAAAAGCCACAGCTAAGATTGTAATCAATTGTGAAATACTGAAAGCTTTCCCACTGAGATCGAGAAAAAGACAAGGATGCCCACAGTCTCCACTGTTTTCAATATAGTACTAGGGATTCTAGCTAGAGCAATCAGGAAAGAAAAAGAAATAAAAGGCATCCAACTTGGAAGGAAGAAGTAAAACTTTCACTATTCGCAGATGATATGATCTGATCCTACACCTAGAAAGCTCCCCCAAAATCTATAACAAAACTATTAGAGCTGAAAAAAAATGAGTTCAGCAGAGTAGGAGAATACAAGATTAAAACACAAAATTCCATGTTTCTATGTACTAGTAATAAGCAATCTGAGGAAGAACTCAGAAAAAAAAATTCCATTTACAATACAGACTAAAATAACCACTTTAGGAATAACCTTAACCAAGGACACAAAGCATTCATATTTGGAAAACTACAATGCAATGCTAAAAGAAATCAAAGAAGACCTAAATATTTTTTTTAATTATTTATTTTTAAAAATTACATTCAAAAAATATGAGGTCCCATTCAACCCCACCGCCCCCACCCCCCACTCCCCCCACAGCAACACTCTCTCCCATCATCGTGACACATCCATTGCACCTGGTAAGTACATCTCTGAGCATCACTGCACCCCATAGTCAATGGTCCACATCATAGCCCACACTCTCCCACATTCCATCCAGTGGGCCCTGGGGGGGTCTACAATGTCTCATAATTGTCCGTGAAGCACCACCCAGGACAGCTCCACATCCTGAAAACGCCTCCACATCTCATCTCTTCCTCCCATTCCCCAAACCCAGCAGCCACCATGGCTACCCTTCCCACACCCATTCCACATTTTCTCTGTGGACATTGGATTGGTTGTGTTCATTGCACATCTATGTCAAGTGGGGGCTTAGATTCCACATGGATACTGGATGCACTCCTCCTGCTTTCAGTTGTAGACACTCTAGGCTCCATGGTGTGGTGGTTGACCTTCTTCAACTCCATGTTAGCTGAGTGGGGTAAGTCCAATAAATCAAAGTGTAGGAGCTGAAGTCTGTTGAGGCTCTGGGCCTGGGTGTCATATTATCAGTCCAGAGATTCAAATCCCCTAAATATATCTAAAACCCCAGCACCAACTACAATTCCAATAAAGTAGCATGCAAGTCTTGTGAAAAGAGATCCCCTCTGAGTCCAATTCCATCACGCAGAAACACCAGCTCCAAAGAAGGGCCATCTGCCATGGCAGTGAACCCCATCTGCCATGACCATAGAACCTGTGGGTCTCTTTATTCCTCAAAAGAACCAATACCTGGGGTTGTATCTACTTTATCTATCTCTTAGACTCTGCTCAGTTGTGCATAAGGGCATTCCTTCTGACAACCTCCAGACTCTTTTTTAGAGACTCATAGCCTTATATTCTCATTTCTCCTTTCCATTTCCCCCTTACATTAGGTCAAACAGCATTTTGAAGTCATGTTATTATATGTAGACAGGGATATTCTGCTGATCCGTATTGAACCTTTAATTCAAGGTCATTTTCTAGTTGCATCTTCAGCTGGTATGTGGTAGTGATCCCTCGGTGCCAGGGAGGCTCATCCCCGGGTGTCATGTCCCACGCTGGGGGTAATGCACTGCATCTACATGCTGAGTTTGGCTGTGAGAGTGGCCACATTTGAGTAACATGAAGGCTGTTAGGAGGAAACTCCCAGGCACAGTGCTACTCTAGGCCTTATTCTTATTGCAGGTGTATAGGCTCAAAAGCATAAGAAGACCTAAATAAATGAAAAAACATTCTGTGTTCCTGGATTAGATGACTAGATATCGTTAAGATATCAATTCGACCCAAACTGATATAGATTCAATGCAATCCAGATTAAAAATTCCAATAGCCTTTTTAAAAGAAATGGAAAACCCAATTATCAAATTTATTTGGAAGGGTAATGACCCTGAACAGCCAGAAACATCTTAAAAAAGGAAGAACAAAATTGGAGGATTCTCATTTCCAGACTTTAAATCATATTACCTAGCTACAGTGATAAAAACAGCATAGTACTGGCATAAAAATAGTCATATTGACCAATAGAACCAAGATGACAGCTCAGAAATAGACCCTCACATCTATGGTGACATGATTTTTGACAAGATGTCAAGATTAACCAGTTAGAATAGTCTATTTAATAAATGATGCTGGGAAATTTGGATATCCACATCCAAAAGAAAGAAAAAGGGACCCTATCTCACACCTTGTAGCAGTTTGATAGAATTGATGAATTTCAAAAAGAAATATTGGACTATGCTTATAATCTGATCTGTACCTGGGCATGACTGACTTATGATTAGGGCATTGAGTCCCCACCCACCAAGGGGACTCAATGATAAAAGGCATGGCAAAGAACAGAGTTGGGGGCTTTTAATGCTGAAGTTTTGATGTTGGAGTTTGATGCTGAAGATAAAGCTGGAGCCCCAGGAAGTCAGCACATAGAGGAAAGAGAAGCCAGCACCAGGAAGGAAGGAACCTTGAGTCCAGAGAAAAGCAAGCCCCAGGAACGTAGGAACCCAGGAAGCCTGAACCCTCACAGACCTATGCAGCCATCTTGTTCCAAATAGATTTTGGTGAGGGAAGTAACTTATACTTTATGGCCTAGTATCTGTAAGTTCCTACCCCAAATAAATACCCTTTATTAAAACCAACCAATTTCTGGTATTTTGCATCAGCACCCCTTTGGCTGACTAATACATACTTTATACAAAAATTAACTCAAAATGGATCAAAGACATAAATATAAACGCTAGAACCATAAAACTCCTAGCAGAAAATGTGAAACATCTTCAAGACCTGGTGGTAGATTCTTAAATCTTACACCGAAAGCACAAGCAACAAAAGAAAAAATGGATAAGTGGTACCTCCTCAAACACTTTTGTGATTCAAAGGACTTTGTAAAGAAGGTGAAAAGGTGGCCCTCTTGATGGGAGAAAGCTTTTGGAAAACATATATCCAATATGGATCTGACTTCCATGCTACACAAAGAGATATACATCCCACAAGCAAAGAGCAAACAATCCAATTTTAAAATGGGCAAAGACTTAAATAGATATTTCTCAAAAAGGAAATACATACAGCAAAAAAGCATGATAACATGTTCAGTGTCACTAGCTATTAGGGAAATGCAAATCAAATTACAAAGAGATATCATCCCACACTTAATAGAATGGCCATTATTTAAAAAAACAAACAAACTAGAAAACAAGTGCTAGAGAGGATGTGGAGAAGTAAGAACACTCCTTCACTGTTGGTGGTAATGTAGAATGGTGCAGCCTCATAGAAGATAGTTTGGCAGTTCCTCAGGATGTTAAATATAGAACTACTTTTTGATCTGACAATCCCTCTAATAGGAATATATCCAGAATTGAAAACAGTGATGCGAGCAGACAATCACACACCAATGCCCATAGCAGTCTTATTCAAAATTGCCAAAAGATAGAAAAAACCCAATTGTCCATCAACCCATGAATGAACAAAACGTGGTACATACATACAATGGAACACTGTGCTTCTGTAAGAAGAAATTAAATTGGGACAATATGACAGTATAGGTGAACCTTGAGAGTATCATGCTGAGTGAAATAAGCCAGATACAATAAGACAAATAGTGTATAGTCTGGCTAATATGAACTAAATATGAAAAATAAATACATGGAGTTAAAATCTAGAGTAAATACTGGGAGATAGGATGAGGGCTGAGAAGGGGTACTAATGCTTAATATATGTAGACTTTTAAGTATCTGAATGTAAATGTGTGGAAATGGATAGATTTGATGGTAACACATTACAGTGAGTATAACTAACAGAGCTGGTTTATAAATGGGATTATGGCTGAAAGGGGTATTCTAGGGACATTAAGTGTCAATTGAAAGAAATCTAAAGAATAATCTAGGGACTGAATAACAGTGAACTTGGAGATGGATGAATATCTGGTAATAGTACAAATATAAAAACGTTCTTCTATGAACTACAACAAATATACATCACTATTACAAGGTGGTAAGAATATGGTGATGTATGGGAAAAATAAAATTAACATAACCTACAGATTATAGTTAATAGCAATACTGTAATATTCTTGCATCAAGCATCAAAGAAGGTATTTTATCAATGCTCTGGGTCAATAATGGGGGGTATGGGATTTTTTTCTTTTAGACTAAGGAAAATGCTCAAAAATTTACTGAGGTGATGACTGCACAACTCTATGATTAAAGTGAGAGCCACTTAGTATACACCTTGGATAGACTGTATAAGGCATGGAACTATATAACACAATGAACCATGTGGTAGAAGATAGACGGTGATTAACAGTACAAACATGAGAGTGTTCTCTCATGAACTATACCATATGTATAATACTAATACATGGTGTTAATAATAGGGAATATTTGGAAAAAGTATACCAAATATATGCTATGGACCAGAGTTAATAGTTGGATGATATTCTTTCATAATCTGTAACAAATGTTACATGACAATAAAGTTTTGATGAAGGAGTGATATATGGGAATTCTGCACATTATGTATGATTGTTTCGTATACTCACAACTTCTCTAATAAAAAATACATTTAAAAAAACTGAAAGCTGGAAATCTAATAGATAATTGTACATCATGCTCTTAAGAGCATTATTTATAGCATCCAAAAGGTGGGAACAACCCAAGTGACTGTCAACAGATGAATGGATAAACAAAATGTGCTATATAAATAAAATGGAATGTTATTCAGCCATAAAAAGGAATGAAGTAATGATACATGCCACAACATGGATGAACCCTGAAACCATGATGGTAATTAAATTAAGACAGTCAGGGAAGCAGACTTGGCCCAGTGGTTAGGGCATTCATCTACCACATGGGAGGACCGAAGTTCAAACCCCGGGCCTTCTTGACCCGTGTGGAGCTGGCCCACGTGCAGTGCCAATGCCCACAAGGAGTGCCGTGCCACACAGGGGTGTCCCCCACGTAGGGGAGCCCCATGCACAAGGAGTGCACCCCGTAAGGAGAGCTGCCCAGTGCAAAAGAAAGTATAGCCTGCCCAAGAATGGTGCCACACACACGGAGAGAAGACACAGCAAGATGACACAACAAAAAGAAACACAGATTCCTGTGCCGCTGACAATAGAAGCGGACAAAGAAGACAATGCAGCAAACAGACACAAAATGGGGAGGGGGATGGGAGAGAAATTAATAAATAAATCTTAAAAAAAAAATTTAAGACAGACACAAAAGGATAAATATTCCACTTGTATGAAGTATCTAGAATAAGAAAATTCATAGTCAGAAAGTAGATTAGAGGTTACCAAGAGCAATGAAGAGTTATTGCCTAATGGATACAGTTTGTTTGGATAATGAAAAAGTTTTGTTAATGAATGGAGTTGATGGCAGCATAACATTTTAAATGTAATAATAGCACTGAATGGTACACCTAAAATGGTTAAAATGAGCTTTTATGTGTTACCACAATAAAAAAAATTAAACACTTAGTTACAAATTACCATATGAAGTTCCCATCCACCCAATCCCATAGCATAATTATTTTTTTAGCACATTTATTTGATAAATTCCTCCTCTAGTGCAGTAATTATTATCCTAATAACTTGTAAAAGTTTATGCCCCAAAAATATAGCAATTAGTTCTCTTTACCCAACACACTGACTTCTTACAATTACACAAGAAATTGTGATTACTATTAGTCCATTAACAGACAGAAAAAAGTTTAGTATCACAAGATATTTGGCACTAGCCATAAGTCTAAACAAAATATTTTCTTTCTTTTTATATTCCCTTCTAAATTAAATCTCTTAAAACTCCCCAAAATACAAAATACTCTATTGGCTTACCTGAGTAGGTCAGAGATCTTTTCTTACATTTAGCCTGATCAAAATCATACTAAAAAAAAAAAAAGAAAAATCATATTTTATATTTGTATACTAAGAATTAACTTATTCTCAAAATTAGTCCTCATAAATTATATATTAATTACAAAGATAAGAGGAGAGAAAACCTAGTAGGCACTACTTCAACTAAGTGAAATGTTAAAGTTAACATTACTAACAATGGGACAAACCAACATCTTGTGCCTTAGAAAGCCAGACATCACTCATGAATATATTCCTACCAAAATGCACAATCTGGATCTAATCATGAGATAGCTATCAGACAAATTCAAATTGAGAACATTCAAGCACTGCTCTCAAAAAGCACTGCTATTAAAGGCAAAGAAAGGCTAAGAAACTATTCCAGATTAAAGGCAATAAAAGAGAATTAAGCGCAATGCACATTTTTTGGATTGGATCTGGACTAGGAAAAGTTTTCTATAAAGGACATTACTGAAATTTGAATAAACTTCCGGACAAATTTACTGTGGTTATATATGAGAATGACCTATTAGGAAAAATACACTTAAGAATTTATATTTGGGGGTAAAAGGGAATAATGTTTGCAAATTATTCTCAAATAGTTCAGGGGGAAAAAAAATGTGTGTGTGTGTGGAGAAGGGAGAGGGAGATAAATAGAGGGAATTGTAAAGCAAATGTGACAAGATGTTAAAAATTGGTGAATTCACGTGAAAGGTATAAGGGAGTTCTTTGTACTATTTTTTCTGTAAGCCTGAAATTATTTCAAAATAAGAAGCTTACAAAATTAATTAATTTTTAAAACTCAATTCACTGTAAATAAAAGTTCAAAAATCCAAGCTTTGTGTAAGCACAATCTTTAAAATTTTATGAGGGGATTTTCTCCTCATAGAAAACTTGTTTTTCCTATGTGACAAATATTTGCCAAACACAGGGATATGTACAAAATTGTGGTCACAAATTACTTTTCTCCCACTAACTAAATTTCACCAGACCTTTTTTCTGCGTGCGGTATGCACAATGCTTTTTCTAAACTTTTAAATGCCACGAGGAGAGTTGGATAGAGTTTTCCTTTGGTCTTCAAGCTGTCAGTTAAAGCCTACTGGGGAAAGCGGCTACAGGTACTCCGATCCATGGTCACCTACAGCCTCGGTGCCCAAACACACAGGGACACTGCTACGAATGAATCCTGCTGACTCTAAAGGACCGCCAGCTCCAAAGAGCCTCAGACTTGCGGCCGCCGTCCCGAAGAGTAGGCGGCGAAAGCAAGGACCGAGGCTCCGGGACAGGGAAGAGGGAGAGGCGGCGGTCTCACCTCGGCGGGGCAACTGCCCCCTAGTCCGTAGCGGCTTTTGAGACGCTCTACTTCGAAATCTTGACCAGGAGGCTTGACCAACCTGGGTTCCATGACTGGCTGTGGTCACCGTTGTCTCCCCGGGAACAGCGTACAAAACCGCCGCGAGTCGGGCAGGAGGTGGAGCTCGCGGCGGCGGAAGTGCGTCATGACGCAGAACGCATCCCCGCCCCCTCCCAGACTCTCAGCTTCGCGGCGGCACCTGGCGGCGCTTCTGACCTTAACGTTACGGTCTAGGTCTAATTTTAGCTATATGGCCCCTGGCGCTGCCCCATCGCTGGAAAGAACGTAAATCATATCCGTAGAGTGAAGAAAAACGACTCGGCTTGTCACAATGTACCGTTAGAAATTCGCCACCTTCTCAGGTAACCTGTGTGTTTCGTGTGTAAGTGGGAATGCCTACATTATAAAAGGACTTGAGGTCACCTAAGATGGTCCAAACCTGACTGGTAGCATCATCTAACTTGCCTAGAATATATTTAACATATATTTAGTTTCTGTATGTCCATACCACAATACACTTGCTTTTAAATCTGACCTAACTGTATTAAATATATATAAATGGAGAAAATAAATTGCAGAATTAGTAACACAGAAATTTCGAAGATTATCTCACTTCTCTTGCATTGGCCTCTCTCCCATAGGTTAAAATGTGTTATAACAGTTAAAGTAGCAGTAGAATGTAACCTCTGTAAGCTTGCACTTGTTTTTGTTTACACCTGTCTCCTGTGACTAGCACTTAGTAAGTGCTCAATAAATATTTACTGGCATGTTACTGCAACCCAAAAACTTATGTTAGGGGGACCACCTGCTTCCCACATGGGAGGTCTCAGGTTTGGTCCTCGGTGCCTCCTTAAAAACAAAAACAAGGAAAATGCTAACTCAGGGGAGCCATGTATATAGCTCAGTGATTGGGTGACAGCTTCCCACATAAGAGGTCCCAGGTTCAATCCC
Organism: Dasypus novemcinctus; assembly: GCF_030445035.2. Taxonomy (NCBI): domain Eukaryota; kingdom Metazoa; phylum Chordata; class Mammalia; order Cingulata; family Dasypodidae; genus Dasypus; species Dasypus novemcinctus. The sequence continues at coordinate 15,016,243 of NC_080689.1, read as the reverse complement.
CAGCCCCGGGTATCTCAAAAAATAAGAAAAACAAAAACAAAAAAAATACCCTATGTTAGACACTGATTAAAGGAAATAACTGTTTAATCACTTAACTTAGCTAACTTATACAGTTACAGTACTGCAACACTTTATTTTTCTAGATTGTTCAACTGCATGCCTGGACTAACAACTCCTAAATTCTCTGAATTGTTTTTAAAGTCCTCAAATGCTCAAATTTTGTAAGACCAATACTTAAAGTAGCTTTTGTCTCCAAGTTTAAACCAATACATTTTGCCATCAAGTATTACTTAAAGCATACAAATAATGAATTTCCTTATATCCTAATTTTTAAGCAGAGTTTAGTGAGACTATAAAATCCAGCCAATTAATTTTTTGGCTTTGGGTTTATGCCACATCAACAGTTAATTAGTAAAGTTAGAGAAAACCACACAGGTTTTTCCTAGACTGTGACAAAAGTTTTGTTTTTTTTTAAATAAATTCCTCAAACAACTTTTAATTTAGATCATGGTTTTTCACCATTACAAGTAAGGGAAACAAGGTGTCATATAGTGTGATTTTAATGTATGCATCCTTGGAATACTTACATTGGAAAAGCCAGTTTACATGCATTTTTTTTGTCATTGTTAGAAGTTGTTTTTTTTCCTGTTAGAAGTTTTGTGTTTTAATTCATAACTTTATGAATTAAAGTTCATAAAGTTCATTTGTTTGCTTGAAAGTATTTAAAAATATCCTAAAATGCCCTAGCATTTACTAAATTTACTGATCTATTCTGAAATCATGACAAAGACAGCTGTCTTGGCTGAAAAGTCACAACACACTACGTCAACTTAATGTTACAAGAGTTTCTAAAGAAGCAAATTCAAAATACTAAATGTGCACATATAAGAAGTCTGTGGTTTTAAGGTTCAAGTAGTTCAATTAATGTTTGGAGTGATTTGTGGCCAAGTGGCCTTACGGTGTTTGCATCACTTATTACCCACACAAAACCACCTCCCCCTCATTTGGCTGGTGGTTGAATAGCAATAAAGAGATACCCTATTTATAAATTCCCAAAAAATGGAATAATTATCCCCTACTATCTAAACAAATGAAGGTTATTGTACTGGGAAGAACTCAGAAAGGTGAAGACAGTCTGTGTATGACTGGAGTATGCAAAACTTTGTGCTGTCCATCAGCATTCTTAATCTTTTTTGTTCTACCAACCCTTATGAAGTCCATACTATACTGTGTTATGTAATAAATATCACACCTGCACCAAAAGTCCCCACAGGAATGTTTTTTTTTTAATTTTACTTCAAGCTCACGGACCCCTTGTTAAGAACCCCTGCTCTACACAGAATCTTTGTAGTTCTATACTGAGTAGGCTGATGAAAACAACCCCCTTCTTTTAAGCAGTTTGCTCAACCTTTGACACTTGCCATTTCCAAATACATTTCAACGTGTATCAGTAACTTGAAAAGTCCCTTCCTTTGTAGCTCTGGAAATAAAATTGCATTTGGAGTTTATTGATCTTTAATTGTCATCTTTATGTCTGGTACTAGAAGAGATAAACAGACAACTAGATGCACAAGTAATGAATTCTTTAAAAATGTCATGACTGTTATCAATGTTACTTTATTTCTGCTACAAATTTAACCAGAAAAAGGTACTGGAACAATCTAGTATAAAGCAAATCTTTAACCAAAGAACAATGGTATAGACTTTTTAAAAAAATATTCATATTTTATCACAATAACTGCAAGGAAAAAATTCAAGTTCTATATCAGAACCAAGCTGTAGTAGTTTCTGAGGTAGAAGAGACAAATGACAGAAAATTTTTTTAAAATTATATATTAAAAAACTAAGGAAAAAGTCAACCTGTTTAAAATATAAAAGGGCAAATGAAGCTACATATTTTAAGGAGATATCCTACTTAAAAATTAATTTATAACTATACAAGAAGCGCAAGGAATATAGAAGAGCACTTAGGTCTCTACTCTCTGTGACTCTACCCATTCATAAATGAGTCCCTAAAGACAAATAAGCACACCAATAGTTAAGATTACCAAATATATTTCAAATCTTAAAACAGAACAAAACAAAACAAAAAAACAAACACAAGTTGTGGTCCTTTTATTCAAAAGGTAAGTGTATTCATGCAAGAAGTCCGAATCTAAAAAGGAATTAAAATTAAATTGCATATATCATATTCCCACTTCAATGGTTTGAGAAGGTCTATTGCTTTTAACAAGATTAGTATTATTCCATTTTAATACAAATATGTCAGGAGTACATAAACACAAGTACACCTGAAATATACCAGTGTTTAAACTTTTATTTCACACCATGCAAAGTCAATTATAACACCTTAAAAAATGACAACAGCTATAAGCTGCAATTTTACATTTATACATTGGAAACGTCCATTTTAAAAAGCTGAACATAATTACCAACAGCTAAGCTTCAATTTAACTGTTATATAGCTTAAATTTACTCTGAAAAACAATGATTTTATATCTGTCCACATTCTGTGATACTAATTCGTCGACTAACCAACCCTTTAGGAGACCCAAATGATTCAATCTTTTTCACGGTATCCATGCCGTCCTTAACAAACCCAAATACTACATGCTTAAAGTCCAAATGTTCTGCTTTTTTCAGTGTTATAAAAAACTGAGAATTATTGGTATCCCGTCCTTGATTGGCCATTGATAATAAGCCAGGACCAGTATGTTTCACATCAAAATTTTCATCTTCAAACTTATCTCCATAAATGGACCGTCCTCCTGTTCCATCATGCTTGGTGATATCTCCCCCCTGAAAAATATTTCAGTTAATAAGAATCCTAAATAAAAGATTAAAATACACACAAAACTCATCACCATAGGATAAATCCTAAAAGCCCAGCTTCTCTAACAATGTGTTTAAAATTCCATTTCTGAAAGAAAAATATAAAGGTCTTTTTCCCAACCTCAGTGCTAGCATGTTTCAAGGGATTAACCAAACTCAAACATTTTTAGATTGAAAGTTTTGTTGCAAGGGTATGTGTGTATGTGTGTTTGTGTTAGACATCAACTAACATAAGAAAGCTAGGAAATCTTAAGAAAACTACAGGATGAAATCAAGGGGAATTACTCAACAAATTTCCCAAGGTAATGTAAGGCATTCTTCTATGCTTCAATTGTGACACACAGTTAATACTTACTTGGCAAACAAAATCTGGAATTACTCTGTGAAAAATGGAGTTCTTGAAACCAAAGCCCTTCTCTCCAGTGCATAATGCCCTGAAGTTCTCAGCAGTATGAGGAACAATGTTAGAAAATAATTCCATGGTTATACGTCCTAGAGGTTCATCATCCACACAAATATCAAAAAACACCACAGGATTTGTCTCCTTTGATAATTCTGCTGTCAGTGATAACTGTCCTTTCTGGAATTTCAATAAACTCTGTTGACATTCTTCAAATTTCTTCTTAAAATAATCAGCCATTTCTTTAGTTTTAAATCTCACTGCAAGCTGTTCCACTTTTGCTTCTCCATCTTAAGGAAAAAAAAAAAAAAAATGGAGTGACCTTAGTGATAAAATATGTTAAAAATTATTTCATATGTTTGGTATAGATTATAGAAAAGCCCAAAAAATCAAAGTAACATTTGTATGTAGAAACTCACCAGCATAATCTGAGGCTGTCCAAACTAAAGCATTATTTGAAACATTTAAAGGTTTTAATTCCATTGTTTTGGTAATAACGTGGTTTGCGCACACTTTAAAGACTTGGTCTCTTCTCATTAGGATCCGATAATAATTCTTCACTGTATGCCAAAGAATCTTTATATCTCCAACACCACGCTCCTTCCACTGACTGACATCTCGATCCCATCTATAAAGTTTGGCTCTCTCTTTAAATAAAATTTCTTCATCTTCTTCTCCAGATTTTACTTCTACCTATGATAATAGATGGAAATATCTATGAGCTGCTGTTTATAACAAATTCCATAGCAAATTACAAAAAATCCAAAATCTTTAAGATGTATTTAAATATTTTTCTTTGTAATGAATTAGCAGAATTTGAAGAGTAGGATCAAGGTAAATGGTAATATCCTAGGGCTAGGAATACATCTTAATTTGGATGAAGCAGTGAAGACCTGATGTTGCTGTAATACAGAGTATTCTTCCTCCCTTTAGAAATTAAATGCCTTTATAGGAGAAGAATTTTTGAAAGGTACTCCTTTTTTAGAAACTTTTTTAATTGAGGTTTGAAAAATTACAAAGTAATTTGCCTAAAATAATATTCTTGTCCAGAAAATGCAAATGTTATATTTTATTGGGAGAATTTTTCCAAGAAAGAGATGAGATACTGTTTTTTGCTTCCAGAATTATGTTATGAAAATGAACTTATTCTAACAAGGGGAAAAATTTTAGTTCTAGCTAACAATTTCAGAGAGAATTTACCAAATAACATTTATATGTAAACTCCAGCAAAGACAATTATATTTAAAGAAAACGACAGACTTGTAATAAAGAACTTTCATTTTAAATGGTAAATACTTTGAAAGAAATGCAAAGTAGCCATACAAATTAAGCCTGTGTAAATTTCAAACTTAAAATTAGAAATCAGTTATTAGTAAGATTTTCATTCCTTAATATTTACCTCTGGTAATGACACTATTGGTTCAAAATGTATATCTTCGTTATGAACTACTTCTTCATCACTACCATCTTCATCTTCACCAACTTTATTAGTTGACTGTGTTCCAAACACAGCTGCTCCAGTGTTTGCCCACTGGAAATTTTTATCTGATAAATAAATTAGGATATTTAAGCAGTGGTATCTATTGTTTGCAAGCTTTATATCCCTTCTTAGATTACTTTATCAGTGCATATAATTTCTAACAATATGCTATAAATTTCTAACAAAAGTGTTTTAAATTATATTACTTTATTAATTTCAACTCATTTAGTGAGCACATAGTATGTTTAGTACTGTTTATACTTGAAGATTCAAAGATAAGATCATCTCTGTCTTAGGTAAATGTCATAGTACTATAAACTACACAAGAACTTTCAATAATGAAGCAGGTTCTTAAAAAATACACCTTAAAACTTTGAAAACTTAGCTCAGTTCTCCAAGGTCATTTATTTCATGAAACCTTCTAACACATTAGAAAAATAACTTCTGAATCTAAAAATGCCCACAAAGAGGCCAAATCTGCTACTTCCAGGTTTCCCACAGCAGCCTAAACACATTTTTAACTTCTCTACTTCAGATTCTTCCTGAAGTAACTAATGTTGGAGTTATTTGAGGCCTAGATTTCTTGGTGAGGCTGGTAGAAGCCTCGGATTCCAATTTTCCTCAAAGGTTAAAGAACCGTTAGGAGTGAAAAGGCTCCCCACTTGCATGGAGCAGGACTAAGACTATTACTCCTCCTTATGCCTGGGAAAAACAAGCTTCTCCATCCCCACATCAATTAAGATAACCCAGCCTACAGGCTTATTCTTCACTATCTTGAAGAGAAAAAACATCACCTTTACTTTTTAATCATTTCCTGATAACATCACTGCTTTAGGACCTCTACACCTATTGCTAAGATCTTTTATGTTGAGAAGGCCAAAAATGTCACAAATCACTTAAATAGTAACTCAACAGCTTGAAGAACAAAATGAGTGTAACAGACAACTCTTTCTAAGACAGGTCTAATTTAATGGGGGGTGGGGGTGGGGAGGAAGGAATAGAAGAAAAAAAAGATTTCTTAAGGAGATATAAAGAAAATATTACAAAGGAATGAATATGATAACAAGAAAAGCATACCTCAGGTTATATGGGGGGACGGAGTTTCCCTGATAATAGTAACCATGGGTGATATACAAGTTTGGGGTTCAAAATTAACTTTCCAGTTGGTTCAGGAACTCCCAAGCAAAGAAACTTAACTAAAAAACCACCCCAAGCTAACACCCTTGGGGTCATGTGGCAGATAAATTAAAAATTCCCCTAAAGAAGTGGTTATTAATCCTGGGTACACACTGGAATTACGCAGGAGCTTTTATAAAACACCAATGTTTAGGTACTCATGCCCAGAGATCCCAATTTATCTGAAATATGGTTCTTTTTTTTTAAAAGCTCCCAGGTAATTCAAATATGGAACCAAGAAATAAAAAAGGTTGCAGAAGGAAGAATTTACATAGCAAAAGTAAAAAGACATGCACGGTAATAATCAATACCAGATTTAATAGAACAGTTCTAGGTAAGAGTGCCTAGGCAGCTTCTATACTACATGTGTCTATATATGTTTAATGAAAATGTTACAAAGTCTGAAGCAAATGTGATAAAATCATAATCTTTGTTAAAGCTCATGGTAGATAAACTGGTTTTCTTTAATATTCTCTTAGTTTCTATGTGAAATATTACACAACAGAGACAAAAAAAATGATCAATAGACTTGTATGAATATAAGTTTCAGAAGAAAATGTACAGAACAAATGAGCACGAGAAAAAATTAAATGAACAAAACAAAAGAAATAAACAAAGAAACACGGATGAAAAGAAAGCACCCATCACAGAAATAATATGGAAGATAGAAAAAAGAAATCCTTGGGAGTGGAGGTGGCTCAAGCAATTGGGTGCCTCCCTCCCACATGGGAGGTCCTGGGTTTGGTTCCCATTGCCTCCTAAAAAAAAAGACAACGAGCAGACAGTGAGTGCAAAAACAATGAAGGGGGTAGGGAGGAGAAATAAATAAAAAAAAGAAACCCTTGCCTGAGCTTAAAATCAAGCAAAACAAAAAGGTCTACACAATGCTAGTTAATGGACTGGGGAAAGAAGAAAGAAAAAAAAAAAGACATTTACATTCTGGTGAACCCATAAAAAATTATTCATATATGTTCGTAACGAGAGGGAGGCAAAAATCAAAATTCTCAATTATCCAGAATTTACAAAATCATGAAGAGTTCCTATGAAGATTTACGGATACAGCCAAAATTGACTGCAGGGGATTTTAGTTTCAAAATACTATTTTTTTTCCCTGAATAAACCTACCTATTACAATGTTACATTTACTTATCACCCTGTGACTTCAAGACATTTTACAAAAATAAATTATTCATGATATCACTGAAGTCATGAATTCCAACATACTTTCTAAAGGTATTTTCAAAAAGTTTTATGTGTGTTACAGTGTCAAGAGCTGTAAAACGTGTAAATATGTGGGAGAGAAGAACACTATAACCACTGATATGTAAGACATTACAAGAATAAAAAAATATAATAAAACGGCCTTATGCCAATAAACTTGAAATAATTAAGAAAATGAATTTTCTAGAAACGTTACCAAAATGGATTAAAACTAGAAAAAAACATTGGAAAAGATTTCAGGAAAGCACCAATTATTACCACGATAAGTTAACTTTCATATTGAAATATGATCAAAGATAGTACAAAAATAGGAAACTACAAAATCAACTCACTAAAAAGCACAGATTCACAAACCTTAAAATACTAGCAAATTAAATATAAAAGTGAATTCAAAGAAAAGTGTTACCAAAATCAGGATTACTCAAAAAACTGGAAGGACAGTTCTGCATTCAGGATACTGTACACTATCAGTAAGACTTACTTACATTTAACTAAGTGAAAACTTTTATAGTTATATTAATAAAATATTATTAAAAATAATACACAAACACAGTAATTAAATAATAACCACTAACCAACAAGAGTAAAGAAATAGACTATCCAAAATTGTTACAACACTCTGGGAAAGGACTAGTTCTTTTCAGTTATGCCTGATTCTGTAACACAGTCATTAAAATCTCTCCTTTTGATCTTACCTTTAGAACCAAAAGCAAAATCCCCAGAATTACTGGAAGCCAAATCTGCAAATGACAACCCGGTACTATTTCCAAATCCAAATGGAACTGTTTTGTTTTCTACTGAAAAAATAAAAGAACAATTTAATATTTAATTGGATATATACTGAACACCAACACTTTACCCAGAAAACCAGGGAAATGGGGATGGACCCTTGTGAAGCATTTATTTTCTGGTTATTTCTATGAAGAAGTTAAAAGTTACAAAATGCATTAAATTCTGAACTTCCTTAGTATTAAGCTCAGAGGAACCATTCTCAATGAAGCGTATACCACAATCATGCCAAAAATCATTTTTAAAAATAGGATGTTCAAATAGCTATACTAAGCCATATATAAAGTTAGAGATATTGCTTTAGAGAGTATTCTAAAACAAGCATTCAGCCAAAGGCAAGATTGTAGGAACCGTCTGAAATTCTAGGTATCCAGCATAACGAGTATTTCTCTCTGTATTATGAATAATAAGCCCATAAAAACTGAATGCCTCACTTATAAAAGGTATGGCACTATTTGGTCATCAGGAGTTTGAGGGTCTTGTAGTAATACTGCCAATGTCTAACTGCATGATCTCTGAAAACCCCATGCTTTACTTTCCTCATCTGAAAATGCATGAGATTTGAGGTCTGAAGTACCCTTCTCTTCCAGCATATTAAGACTCAAAATCTAATACCTGTGATTTATTTCAGCCTACTTCTCAAAATTTGCTTTAAAAAAGGGATGTTTTAAAAGCTTATATTTAAAAGCCTAATGTCTCAAAATTATGTGTTCCTTATGTAATGTCTACATAATGTTTTTGTAAACACGTAACAAGTTTTACCTTGGCTTGTAGAATCTCCATCATTTTCCTTCCTAGTAGACAAATCTACAGGTTTGTCCTCAGTTCCAGAACAAAGAGGTGCTGAACTAATAGATTTGGTAATAGAATCAGGTTCTTCAGCTTTATGGAAAAATGGTGTGGTCACTTTAGTCCCACCTGTACAGACAGTGTCCGCCATGCTACTCACTTCTTCACTGTGAGATTTCTGCAGAGCACAAGTCACAAATTAATATGCCAGTAAATGACAACTTCTTGATAATACCATATACCATATCTGAAAAGAAAATGAGAACTTCCAGTTCTGCACAAGATGGAATAAACACAGTCTACCTTTCTCTCAATAACTTAGACTGAAACATATAAAACTATCAAGAGACTATGAAAGGGGAATGAAAGCTGGTAGACTAAAACTCTTAGGACTTGAGGGATAATCTGATAGTAAGACCTATGCAAGTTTTTTGCCTTCCATATACATCACCCTTGGTGCTAGAGCAGCCCCAAAACCTAGAACTGTCAATGGCACAGAGACAAAAAGCCCCAAGAAAAGCCTACTCTCCCTAGCCAGAGGACCAGGAAAGGTGGGAGAGAGAAGGAAAATGACCCAAATGTTGGACTATCAGAAAAATATATTAAAGAAGTAATTTTATCAATGCTTTAAGGACTATGGGCAAATACTCTTGAAAACAGAAATTCTCAGGGAAGAAATAGGTATAAAAAAGAACCAAATGGGAATTTTAGCACTGAAAACTATAATAACAGAAATAAAAAAGTTTATAGACTGCATCATCCAATGACAGCAGACTACACATTCTTCTCAAGCTCACATGGAACACTGACCAAACAGAACACAATCTGGGCCATAAAACACACCTTATTTAACAAATTAAAAGAACAGAAATCCCTGAATGTATGTTCTGAGACCACAATGGAATTAAACCAGAAATTAATAACTGAAAGATAGCTAGAAAATCCCAAATATTTGGGATTTACACTTAAAGCTGTAGACTTAAAGTGAGTCTACAGCTCACTTTAAGATATGGTGTAAAGAAGGTATCAAGAAATACTTAAAAACTTCTTGAACTAAGTGAAAATAGAACAAGAATTTGTGATATGGAGCAAAAACACTGCTTAGAGAGAAATGTATACCACTGATGCATTAATTAGAAAAGAAAAAAGCTCTAAAATCAATTATCTAAGTTTCCACTCTAGAAACTAGAAAAAGAGGAGTAGTAATAGCTTAAAGCAAACAGAAAAATAATAATGAAAAGATTAGAGCAGAAATCAATGAAATTGAAAACAGGAAAACAAGTTAAAACCAATGAAACCTAAAGCTGGTACTTTGGGGGTAAAAAAATCAAAACTGATAAACCTCTAGGCAGAGCTAAGCAAGAAAAAAGTAAACACAAATTACTTAATATCAAAGATGAAAGAAGGGCTATCACTGCTGATCCATATTAAAAGGATAATATGAGAATGTTATGAACAACTCTAAGGCCAAAATGTGGTAACCTGGAACCCCACAAAGGACAAGTTCAATTTTCAATCCACATTCCTATGACTTTTGTGAAACCATTTGTAAATAGGATCATTTAAAGATGTTATTAATTAAGGTACTGCCAAACTGAATCAGGCTGGGTGTTAATCCATATTACTGGAGGTCTTATACAGAGGAAATTTGGATGCAGTCAGAGAAGCAAATCAGAAGTCAAGAGAAACCAGAAGAGCAGACACAAGGAGAGAGGGATCCCCATGTATGTGACAGAAGATTGCCATCACCAGAATGTTACGAACTCCAGGGTAAATTACAGCTTTGCTGGTATCTTAATTTTAGACTGTTAGACTTCAAAACTGTAAGACAATGATTGTTGTTTAAGGTAACCTACTATGTCATATTTGTCACAGAGCTATGGCAAACTAAAAGAATAATTCCTTTAAAGACACAATCTATCAATACTTACGAGAGAAATAGATAATGTGAACAGGACTTTATTTAAGAAATGCAATCAACAATTAATAACTCCCAAAAGAAAAAGCACCAGATCCAGAAGGCTTCACTGGCAAATCTAAAAAACATTTAAAGAAGAAACAATACCAAATCTCTGTAATGACTTCTAGAAAATAGAAGTAGAAGGAACACTTCCTAGCTCATTCCTTTATGAGGACAGCATTACCCTAAAACCAAAACAAGATAAAGGCATTACAAGAAAGGAAAACTAAGGGAGTGAAGGTGGCTCAGGTGAGTGGTTGCCTCCCTCCCACATGGGAAGTCCTTGGTTCAGTTCCTGGTGCTTCCTTTAAAAAAAAAAAAAAAAAAAAGAAAGGAAAACTACAGACCAGTTTTTCTCATGAACACAGATGCAAAAATTCTCACCAAAATATAAGCAAATCAAACCCAACAGGTATAAAAAGAATCTATGCCACACAACCAAGGAGAATTTATTCCAGGTATTCAAGATCTGAATAGGGACCACACCAAAGAAGACAGATGACAAATATGCATACATGAACAGATGTTCAACATCATGTCATTTAATTGCAAATTAAAAGATTAATCAGATACCACCAATCCACTAGCAGAATGACTAAATGACAATTGAAAAATGACAGTACCAAGTCCTGACAAGACTGGGGAGCAACAGGAACTCTCGTTCATTGGTGGTAGGAATGTAAAGCCACTTTGAAACACAGTCTGGTAGTTTCTTACAAAGCTAAACATAGTCTTACCATACAATCCAGCAATCATACTTCTAAGTATTTATCCAAATGAGCTGAAAACTCACACCCATGCAAAATCCTACACGAGTATTTTAAACAACTTTATTCATAATCACCCAAAACTAGAAGCAACCAAAATGTCACTTTATAGGTAAATGGATGAATTGTGGTACAGCCATACAAAGAATACTATTTAGTGATAAAAGGAGATAAGGTATTAAGTTACAAAAAAACATGGAAGGTCAATAAATGAATAATGCTAGGTCAAAGAAGCCTGTGTGACAATGCTGTAAAACATCATATGACCTCAATGACAGTCTAAAAAAGACAAAACTATAGAGATAGTACCCTAATATAAACTACATGCTAGTTAGTAATAATATATATTAGTTCAATAACTGTAACAAATCTATCACACTAATATTAAATGTTAATAATAGGGGAAACTATGTGTGGGGAAAAAGGACATATGGGATTTCTCTGAACTGCTGGCTCAGTTTTTCTGTAAACCCAACCTACTCTAAAGTAACTTAAAGAACAGTCCTCTGGAAGGAATCCAAAGTGAAATGGAGGAAAGAATCGGTGAAATCAAAGATAGATAAATAGAAATTAGGTGATCTGAACAGATTTAGGTTTAAAAAAGAGAGAGAAAGAGAAGTAAATAAGACCCCAGGAACCTATGTGATAATATCAGTAGCTCAACTTTTCCTGTCATAGAAGTCTAAGAAGGAAATAGAAATAAGCTGGAGTAGAAAAAATATGAATATGATTGAAAAGCCCCAAATTTGGTTAAAGACAAATTTACAGATCAAAACATAATGCCATAAATGATAAACATGGAAAAACAAAACAAAACATCAAACTGCTGAACAATGGAAAATAATATTAACAAAAGGCAGAGAAAAACAGTATTAAATAAATGATGTGAATGAATGCATATTTCTCAGTAGAAATCATGGATGCTAAAAGATAGTGGAATAACATGTTTAAAGCACTGAAAGGAAAGAACTGTCAACCCAGAATCCTTTATCCACTGAAAAAAAATTTCAGAAATGAAAGAAAAATGAAAAATTCTCAGATGAAGGAATACTAAGAGAATGTGTCACCAGCAGATTTGCTTTTAAAGAAATGCTAATGAAAATAACTTTTTCCACTTAGAAGGCATATGACAGCAGCAAAATTCTAGAAAACTGAGGATGAAGGAAGAACAACAGAAATAGTAAATACCTGCTTTTTACCTTTTATATTCATAAAAATATATCCCTGGCAGATGGGATTTCTGATGTATGTAGCTGTAATTCATAAAAATTACATCATAATGGTGGTAAAGGACATATGTAGTTGTAAGATTTTTATATTTTACTTGAAATGGTAAAATAGTTAATTCTAAATGGTTTCTGTAAACTTTGGTGTATATATTTATAATCTCCAAAGCAACTATGAGGGAAAAAAAACTATATGAAGAAATAGAGCAAAAAGTACAATGAATTTTTTAAGTATTAAAACATTTTTCAAATAATTCAAAAGAAGGAAGGAAAAGGGAAACTAAAAAATAGGAAGAGGAAGATGTAACTCAGGGGTTGAATGCTGCTTTCCATATATGAGGTCCTGGGTTCAATCCCTGTTACCACCTACTTTAAAAAAAAAAAAAGGGAAAAAAGAACACAGAAAACTAAAAATTAAATGGTAAACTCAAATCCAACCATGTCACTGATTACATTAAATATAAATGATCTAAACACAAATTAAGAAACAGATTGTCAAATCTGATTTAAAAATTGAGCAGAATGCTGTCTTTAAGTAACAATGATACAGATAGGTTAAAAATAAAATTATTAAACCGTAAATATATACCATGCAAACAGCAAACACACACAAAGCTTGAGTAACTATATCAATATCAGACTAAGGAGACATCAGAACAAGAAAAATTACCAAACAAAAAGAAGAACATTAAAAATCATGATAAAGAAGTCAATTCACTGCTTCTGGAATGGCAGACTTTATAATGAAAACACTAACAAATACTGCCAAAAACCAACTTTTCCAGAATTCTGGAAATTACCAAAGGATTGCAATAATCTGAGAAACGTTTAGTCAAGAAAAACTGGTGAACTTCAGGGAGAACAACTGGATTAGCAGCTTTGTAACTTTACCTACTCCTACCTCTCTTTCCCCAGCCTCACTAATAACTATGGTAGTTCCAGCCACAGGGTGAGGAGCAGAATGGTCTGGAGTTCCCCAAAACATCCTATCCCCAGTATACTGTCACTATTTGACCTCTCAGTCACATCTTCCTAGGGAAAAAAAACCAAACACATCATATGTAGGGCATTGGTCATTATTTGATATGTCTGTCTGGTAATTTGCTCTCCAAGTAAAGTACTATCCCCATGGCATTTTTCCAACAATGAAGAGCAAGTGGTTAACATCATAGCTGCCTGAAGGTGTGAGAACAGTTTGGGCAAACAAAAGCCTGGTCAAATTTGTAAAAGGAAGATCTGGGGAACAAGAGTTAGAAAGGTGCTTTGAAACATTCTAATATATTCCTGGGGATCATGCGGCCACACTCATAAACCCGCGGCTATACACATGCCTAGGAAAGACTTGAGGGTCTGTACAAGCAGGTAGAGCTGTAAACCACCAAGTTTTGAAGGTATGCCCTAACACACAAAAGCTCCTAGGCAAACAATGAAGACTTATTAATTCAATGCATTTAAGAAAATCTTTGACAGTAAATGCAGACTTCAGAGAATTAATCCAGGAAAGGCACTAAAATAGCAACAACAAAACAACCTTGGAAGTGGAGAACCTAGTTTCCAGAGCTGCCACATTATATTATCAAATATCCAAAGTAAGCAGAAGGAAGGAAAAAACAGAGATCAGAGCAGATATAAATGAAATAGAGAAAAGAAAAACAATAAAAAATTGAACAAAACAAAGAAAGCAACAAAATATGTAGAACAAAAACTGATAAGAGAAATGGGCAAATCCACAACTATGCTTCGCAACCCTCTTCAGTTACCAACAGACCAAGCAGACAAAAAATTACCAAAGATATATGAGACTTGAGCAGCAAACCATCAATGAACTTGACCTTTAACATTTATCGAACATTCCACCCAATAATCTGTAACAGAATACACATTCTTCTCAATGGGACATGAAACATTTCCCAAGATTGATCATATTCTAGGGTCACAAAATAATCTTCATTAAATTTATAAGGATTGGGATTATTCAAACAATGGAATTAAACTAGCTATCATTAATGGAATGATACTGTGTACTTCCAGTGAATCTAGGGAAACTGTTAGGTTATTTTAAAATATGCTTTATGTTTAGCATAGTGAGGCTAATGATGTAAGAACTACAAAGGTAAATCTTCCTCAATAAATTTATTTATAAATTACAAAATGCTGTTATTACATCAGCTAATGGCCCTTAGCTACATGTGCACAGCTGAATAAGTTTAAACCTGCTGGCACATCCCAAGTGAACAGCTGGAAAAAGTAGACCATTATGGAGAACAGTAGGTTTCTTAGAGTCAAGCCATGTGTGGACCACATCTATCTTTTGCAACCTATCTTTTAAATAAACCACCACCTTTTTTTTTTTTTTTTTGAGGTACCTGGGACCTCGTAATTGGGAAGCCAGTACTCAACCACTGAGTCACATAAACGCCCCTGAGAGTTGGTTTTTCTGTTTGTTCGGGTTTTTTGTTTGTTTGTTTTATGGTAGGAGGTACCAGGAACTGAACCCGCGATCTCCCATGTGGAAAGCAGATATTCAACTGCTTGAGCCACACATGCTCTCACCATTCTTAACTGACTACAGGACTTACACCTCACTTCAACCACTTTTCCAAATAGAGACAATCAAATATAAAATAGTATTCCTTGATAGGGCAAGGAGCCATTCTAAATATTTGTCAATATTAGACTGCACACAATTACTAGACAACTGTCTTTCAGTTTCTGTAGTATACAAATTAAGACACAAAGGTGTTTATACCTGTTAAAAAATCACTGCGTTTAGACTAATCTAAGTAATTAAATCATGACATTACTGAAAATGGAAAGTATAGAACCAGAGAACTTAATTTCACCAAAAAGATTTCAAATGCTACTTCATATCCACTCTGCCAATCATAGAATAAACTAGCTTGCACTAAAAATTAACTACAATACCATTCTTGGTATTACATTAAACATTGTTAGGAATATATGCATAATCCATACCCTCACCCCAAAAAATCTAATATGCATATACAGGTAAGTCTAGGAGTTTGGAGAACAAGAGTTCACGTTTCCTGGCCAAAGCTGATTGGAAGACCCCCTTCCCTTATTACCATTTGTCAAAAACTTCCTAAAGTGTACTGCATTAACAAAGGCAACTAAACTAGAAGGAAAACAATGGAGATGTTCTTACTTGAGCTTCCTGAAGTTTTTGAAGCTCTGATTGAAAGTCTTCCCCATTTCCATTGTCCTCATCAGTATCACTGCATACTCCACAAAAAAATGTAGGTGGGAGCTTTAATGTATCTGCTTTTACCTTTTCTTCAAGTGTTGGTTTCTTTTCCCAAACAATAACACATTCCTTCTCATTATCTGAAAAACCCAAACAACACGAAAAAAAATAAAAGTTCAGATAAAAGTCGATAAAGTCCACTACTTTCCAACAGTGGTCTGCTACGTGATCTAGAGAGTACGGACCCAGGTAACAGGACATGTGAGAGCTAATGGAGATCAAGGACTATTAGGAGAACAATTATTTTCAAAACTTATTATTTTATTTTGAGATACTGGGGCCAGGGGTTGAACCCAGGACTTTTTTTTTTTTTTCAAAGATATATTTAGTGGCGGCGGACTTGGCCCAGTGGTTAGGGCGTCCATCTACCATATGGGAGGTCCGCGGTTCAAACCCGGGCCTCCTTGACCTGTGTGGAGCTGGCCCATGTGCAGTGCTGATCCACGCAAGGAGTGCCATGCCACGCAGGGGTGTCCCCCCGCATAGGGGAGCCCCACACACAAGGAATGCACCCCCATAAGGAGAGCCGCCCAGCGAGAAAGAAAGTGCAGCCTGCCCAGGACTGGCGCTGCACACACAGTTTGACACAACAGGATGACGCAACGAAAAGAAACACAGATTCCTGTGAGGCTGACGATAACAGAAACGGACAAAGACGACGCAGCAAGTAGACACAGAGAACAGACAACAGGGTGGGGGGTGGAGGGAAGGGAAGAGTAATAAATAAATAAATCTTTAAAAATAAAAAAGATATATTTATTCCCCCTGCCCCCCTTATCTGTTCTCTGTGTCTATTTGCTGTGTGTTCTTCTGTGTCTGCATGCCTTCTCTTTAAGTGGCACCAGGAAACAATCCTGGGACCTTCCAGAGTGGGAGAGAGCTGCTCAATCTCTTGCACCACCTCAGCTCCCTGGTCTACTACATCTCTTATCATCTGTCCTCTGTATCTCTTTTTGTTGCATCATCTTGCTGCGACAGCTCTCCATGCAGGCCAGCTTGCCTTCAGCAGGATGCCCCAAGAACTGAGCTCTGGATATTCCATATGGTAGATGGGAGCCCAATCTCGAGTCACATCTGCTTCCCGAACCCTGGACCTTTCATGTGGGAAGCCAGCACTCAACCACTTGAGCTACATCTGCTCTCCTAATATTATTTTAAATACTCTAAACAACAATAGGCTTATTAAGTAAACCTGAGAGTTGCAGAAATGAAGACATTAGGAGGTTTCTTTTAAAATATAATTAGTAATTTTTACGTAACATACCTTCTAGGTTTTCTTCCAATGGACCACATTTTTCTGAGTCATCCGGATACAGTTTTCCATTAAGTTTCTTGACAGCTGTTTCAAAATCTTCATCTTAAAGTATAATTGATTGTATTAAATGATTTCTGTAAGTATCAGGTGGTTTTCCTAACCAGAAACCTAGGAATTCGCCAACTTCACCCTTTTCCTCACTCTTCATATCCAAATAAGAACTTATTTTGCCAAGTCTGTATCTCTAATGCCTTTCCCTACTGTTAAAGAGTTTCAGATCAGGATGTCTTCTTCTTAAGCTGCTCTAATATCAAGTTAGTTCATCATCCTACCTCCTTGTCCCCATAACCCAATCTTCTATATCCTCTGGAAACTTTCATGATCATTTAAATTCACTGCTTTAAAAAAAATAAGGGATTGAAAGTATTCCATAATCTGACCTGTCTACCTCCTCTCTCTCACCCTTTTAGGATACCAAGAAAATTACGATGGCTTTCAATTCCCTCAAAACACTTGCTTTGTACATGGTAGCCATCCAATAAATACTAATTTAATAAATGAATGCAGTTCTTCTGATCATTACATTCACTGACTATTTCCACATACAGTAAGTATCTACCTGCATACACAGCAGTGATGAGTTCTAAAAAGCAAGGTTAAAATCATTTATGCCTGCAATTACTAAGAAAAACCTTACATGAATGGTCAGAGTGCTTGTAAAATAACGAAAAATTTACCATCTTCTTCTTCTTCACTAACATAATCTGGTTTATTCTTATAGCAGAAGAAAGTTGGAGGAAGTTTAAGCTTGCTTGCAAGGGCTTTTTGCTCAGGGGTTGGAGTTAGCTCATATACAATGAGAACATCATCATCTGAGGGAAGATCTTCATGCTTTTCCTTGTCTTTTGCTGTAACAGATGTTTAAAAAAGTGATAAATACAATGTTTAAGTATTAACATCAATGTTCTAATTGAAAATAAAAACCATGGAACTTATTAACAGATTAAAATAGCATACTGATAAAAACACACATAATTCTGATGCAGATAAAGCTCTATAATATCATGAATGAGCAGCCTAATTTAGTGTTCTACCAAAACCCTTACTAAACACAGAATCTACTTAAAAATAAGAATGTTCTTCTCTTACAAAGTATTAAAAGCATGGGAAAATTTAAAGTAATGTACCTTAAGTTTAATAGTTAACAGTAATATTGTAATATTTTTACAACAGTGGCAAGGCACATATTATATCAATTCTAAGGGACAACAATGGGGGATAGAAGGAGGTCTGGGATTTTCCCTTTGGGAGTAAAACATTCTAAAATTGACTGAGGTGATGACAGCACAACTCTATGATAAGAATGAAAGCCACTGACAATACACTTTGAATAGACTATTAACACAGGGAATCCAGTGGTGGAAGATGGCCTGTGGTTAAAAAATATTAGAACATTCTCTCATGAACTGTAACAAAAATATAATACAAACACAGGGTGTTAATAATCAGATGAGTTGGGGGGAAAATACAACAAGCTAGGATATGGGCTATAATTAGCAGTAATATTTTGATGATGCTCTATCACAGTTTGTAACAAATGTTTCACAACAATGGAAAGTGTTGGATATGGGAGCCCTGTATACTGACATGCATGTTTGTTTTATAAGTTCACAACTTTATGTTCGTTTACATATATTGATATATGAAATTTTATTTTAAAACTTCTTCATATACTAATCATTGAAAAAATGAATTAACTTCTGTAATTTAAAAAGGTATTAAAAAGGGTGTTATAACCATATTTGAAATGCTAAACAATAAGTTTAGGCAAAATACCCATGCATTTGCAGCAACTGGAAAAATCTTAAAGAAATGATAAGCAAAGATTAGTACACTTATGAAACAAATCCAAAGCCAACCTTAATTAGTTCCTGGAAAAAAGGTTAACAATTGCCAAGGATGGCAGATGATTAGAGTTGCATCCAGTTTTGTATATCCCTCAAAAGCATGATACTAGATAAAGTAAAATAAAAACTATTACCCTGTTTTGCTAAATTATACTGCAAGAATTTATATGGCTGAAAAATAGCCCAAAAAAGAAAAAGAAAAAAAAAGGCAAAACTGAAAAGGGTGGGGAAGGAATTTAAATACAATTCTAAAGAATTTCTGGCTAAAGGAATTGATAAAGAAGCCAGTCACAAGCATGGCATGTGCCAACTGGTGCTAAGGAAATATGCTCTAGAGCTATGCTGTCCAATATGGTGGTCCAGCCACATGTGGCTACTGATCAGCTGAATGTGGCTAGTCCAAATTGAGACATGTAAAATACACACTGCATTTTAAAGACTTGTTATTAAAAATAATGTGATATATTTCATTAGTAATTTCTTATGCTGATAAACTGAAATGGTATTTTGAAATGGTATATATAATGAATATATATAATGAATTAGGTAAAATATTAAAATTAATTTCATGAGTTTTTTAAAAACTTATTTTTACTTTTTAAAAATATGGCTACTAGAAAATTAAATTACATACATAATTCCTATTTCATTTATATTGGACAGCACCACTCTAAAGAACTAGAGCGCTTCCTTTTACCACGTTAAACTTGCCTCTCACTTTGTCATTACTAAAAGTATGTATTTTCAGTTCTTAGCCAGACACAGCAAAAGAACAGTATGTAAGCAGTTCCTCTACTGGCTAGAACAATGAGTTGGGTAAGTCAGATAGCCTCTTTGGGCCTCAGTTTCCTCATGTCTGAGGTCTTCATGTATAAGGTCCCCTGGAACTATAATTTTCTCACTTTCTTAACCTAGGGCTCCCAGAGTCTGTGTGCAAATACATCTATCTACTTTTCTGTAAAGTCCACACTTTCCACACAAGTTTCTCAAAGATTGAATCCTGAAGAATAAAAGGTTAAGAGCTGCCTTAGCTAGTAGTAAGACTGGTATACTTTAAAATTGAAGGTCTGAGAAATCAAGGACTGACTGTATCGCTGTACTTGTTTGACAACATGTAACACAGGTGAGAAGTTCAAGATATGTTACTGGATAATAATAGTGAGTTCTCTTACTGGATAATAAAAGTGCTCTTGGAGATCCTGCTTCCTATTATTCTACTTCAGTACCAACACCAACTTTTACAAATGATCTATACTACATATAAAACATACCAAGTATATAATAGTGGCTATTAAAACTGTAGTCTACTTTCAAATTCAATATTTTATTGTATATATAATACATACAAAACCATCTCCAAAAGGTTATTCCCTAAAGAGATGATCTGTTCCATGACTATCACACTGCTGCCATCACGTTTGGACATCGGCAGGCATTAGTGGTTAAAGGTAAGGGTTAAAGTATGGGTCATCATTAAGAAGAGCTGAAAATAACTGAGCAAAATACAAAGCAGCGAAAGACAGGACCACCTCAATGTACCTCAAAATAAGGTTGCATGATAGTAAAAAAAACATGACATCCAAGTTCACACACACAAAAAACTAGCAATAAAAAGATGTTATACCACCAGTCAAAAGGTAATCTGCTTAAACTGCCAGCTTTAACATGCACGTTGTGGTGTTAAGTACTTAATTTCATACAGCCACAGTTACTTTGCTAAACACTAGTACCTGCTTTTAAAAAAAAAAAAAACTGCAATCTCATATGGAGAATACTAGCTCTATACCTTTGCTTTCAGGCTGTGAGGAAGGGGTGCTGGTCCAAAAGGCCATTGGATTAGATTTAAAAAGGCTAAAATTAAATCCTAGAAAATAAAGAGTATTTCATTTTTGAACATTTTGAGAACAAAGTGAAAAAAGTCAGTCTCTCTCAAGTTATATCAATATAGCTGTTCTTACATATTCATTTATCCCAATGGTTTCATTTTTTGCTCATTTAATAAATGGTGGCAAGATTAACATATAATATGAACATGTCAGTCCCCATGTTCTTTGAGCTACCAAAAAAAACAAAAAAAGGAATGAAATTACCTGGACATTAAAAAAAAAGATGAGCTAATGCTTTTGATTAGAATGCTTAAGTCACTAAGGTTTTATACCATAATAGGTTCTTTTGCTCAGCCCTAAGCATGTCATATCTTCCAGTTATTGAAAACTTCTAAAAAGCTTAGATATTTAATCTCTCTTGATTTTTGAACACTCAACAGTGAGGTGACCTTATTTAGGGAGAAAAAAGATCCTCTCAAATATATTTTGGGTGTTCACAATGTACAAAACCTCTTTCTGACTCAACTTTAAAACATTAGTATCTCACAAAAGGTCTGCATCAAAATAAATAGTAAAGGAAAAAAAAAAGAAAAATTCTGCTTAAGACTAAAGACTAAGCAGACTTACCCTTTTCTGGTGTTTTAAATGTATAATTAGTTGAAGACTCTTCCTTCGGAGAGGAAGCAAATAGATTCTTGACTTTGCCATCTGAAGATTGTTTGACACCAGAGTTTTTTGATAGTTCACATTTGTTAGGTTCAGCTTTTCTTTCAGATCCACTCTGGGCTACTGAACTAGTTTCATTATCATTATTTTTCAAAGGTACATTAAAACTAAATCCAAACAAAGACCCAGTGGCTGAGCTGTTGCCAAATGCAAATGGCTTTGATTTTTCACTACTAAAAATGCTTTTAACAGACTCAGAACCAAAGACAAACTTAGGAGGAGAAACAACTGCTTTTGTTGTAGTTTCTGATGTGCTAGGGACTTCAACTTCTGAAGATGCATCTGCTACATCATCACCCTGAATTAAATCTGTCCTTTCTCTTGTAGTTTCTTCTAATACAGCTACAGCAATTTTGCCACATGGTGACTCTCTGGGAGTGGTTGAACGAGAAACATGAGGTGTTAACAAGGAATCTTTTTCTTGGGCTATTTTTGCTTCATCAAAAATTTTCTTAAATGAGTCTGCAACATCTTGTAGTTTAAAGCGGACAGCTAAATGTTCTACTTTTCTTTCTCCATCTGCAAAATCACAAGCAGTCCATACCCATACTCTTTCTGTCCCTTTCATATTTTGCAAAGTCATGTCAGGAGTTATTCTGTGATTGGCACAAAGTTTTAACACCTGGTCCCTTCTCATCACTATGCGAACTTGCTTATTATCATAATTCTGTAAAATCTTTATATCACCAATGCCCCTTTCTTTCCATTGACCAACATCTTTGTCATACCTATAGAGTTTTGCTCTGTGACTGAAAACAACCTGTTCATTTTCCTCCCCGCTGGATACTTCAACTAAGTCAGGTAATGGTACAACAGGTTCAAAGTACTGTCCATCTCTCTCTTCTTCTTGAGTAACATCAGATTCTTCATCAGTGCCAATTGAAGTCCCACTCTGATTCAACTTGGCAGGAGACTTAGATGGACTTAAAGCAGATTTAAAACTGAAGTTAAATCCTGTTGTTGATTCACCAAAGCGGAAGAGATTTTTTCTTACAGGGCTATTTGCCAATGGAGAAGCATGCACTGAGCTACTACTTATACTATCATCCAAAGCATCTTCTCTTAAGTCATAGTTATCCCACTCTAATGTAGGCCCAGTGTTTTCAGGATTGGGCTTAACTGTGTCTGAAGCACTGACAGCACCTGATCCTGAATTCTTACTTTCCTCATCAGTGACTTTTGTTTGATCATTTGTCAAAAATGTTTTGAAATCTTTCAGTCCACTCTTCATTTCTTCAGCTCTCTGTATTAATTTGGCAGCTCTTCCAGTATCTACAAGTTTATGGGGAGTCTGAAGTGGTATATCTAATAGAAGCCGTTGGCATTCTTCAAATTTCTGCTTGAATTCTTCAGCCAGCTCTGGTGTTTTAAATTTTGCTGCCAGCTGCTCTAATTTAGCATCACCATCAGAAAAATCACTGGCTAACCACATCCATGCTCTATCTGATCCAGAGAGCGGCTTCAGGTTCATTGTAGTAGTTATCCAATGATTAGCACACACCTTTAGTACTTGTTCTCTTCGCATCAGCATTCTTAACTTGCCATTGACTTCATTTTTGAGAATTTTTAAGTTTCCCAAACCCCTTTCTTTCCACTGACTTATCTCAGCATCAAATCTAAATAATTTTACCCGCTGTGAGTAAAGAACTTTTTCATCTTCTTCCCCTGTAACAAGTTCTACTTTTTCAGGCATTTGAACTACTGGCTCAAAATGGATGTCATCAATGTCCTCAGTCTTATAGGCTTCATCATCCTTCTCTAGGTCGGCAGATGTGTTAGCTTTATCTGCTGCTTTCCCACCCTGTGATGAAAATAATTTTTCTCCAGCGCCTGAAAATCCCTTGAAATTAGGATCTTTTTGGCCAAACTGAAATCCTTCCCCTGAATTTGATTTTGCAAGATCTGCAAAGGTAAAAGTGCCACTAGTTTGACCAAAAACCACTCCACTATCATTCTTCTGGTTACTAACATCCTGAGCCTGGAAACCAGTGTCATTTTCAAGAGGCTTTTCACTCTTCTTTTCTTGATTTCCCAACTCCTGAATGCCAAATTTAAATCCATCAGCAGACACAGGGATGGAAAAACTAAATCCTTCTTTCGTTGACTTAGACTCTTTATTAGAAGAGCCCTGAAATGTAAATGAAGGTCTATCTTCCTGATCTACATGCCCAAATTTAAAACCTTGCTCTGTACTGCCAAATTTAAAAGCTTTTTCTGAAAAATTACATTTAAATCCTGTTCCCACCTGACTTCCAGAAGAGTCACTTAACTTGGTTTTTGAGCCCAATGTGAAAGCTGAAGAAGCTTCAGCAAAAGGTTTATGAATTGGTTTAGAGGCATCACAAGCCACACATTTCAAGGAAGAACTCTCATTTTGTACAAAGCAATCACTACAATCCCACTGCCCTTCCTTCTTGGTGAACATTCCTTCAAATCCATTTTTTGGAGCCTTGCTTGTCTCTGAAGAGGCAAGTTCTGAAACAGCAGAAATAGAAAGACTCTGTTTACTTGGAGTTTGACAAGCAACACATTTGGTAGCACTTGCTTCATTTCGTACCAAGCACACATTGCAATCCCACTGTCCTTCCTTTTTGTTGAACACACCCTCAAATCCAATCTTTGTAGCCTTGCTTGTTTCTGAGGTACCACCAAATTTAAAAGAGGCAGATGATACAGCAGCCACTGAAGATGGACTCTGTTTACCTGGATTTTGACAAGAAATACATCGTGTAGCATTTGCTTCATTTCGTACTAAGCATGAACTACAATCCCACTGTCCTTCTTTCTTAGCAAACATGTCCTCAAATCCAGTCTTTGGAGTTTTACTCATCTCTGAAGTACCAAACTTAAAAGAGGCAGATGATGAAACAGAAGAAGTAGGCAGATTCTGTTTTCTTGGATTCTGACAAGCAGCACATTTTGGAGAGCTTCCTTCATTTCGTACCAAACATACAGTACAATCCCACTGTCCCTCCTTTGTAGAAAAAACAGATCTGAAATCACTGTTAACAGACTTAGGAAGATCTCCTTGTCCAAATATAAAAGAAGCTTGCTGAACAAATGAAGATCCACTTTTGTTAACGGACTTTGTATTCTGACACGCAATGCACCTAGATACAGTAGGTTCATTTCTGACTAGGCAAATACTACAATCCCAGTGACCTTCTTTTTTTGGAGTCATCAAATCAAATCTATCTTGAGTATTTTCTGGGCCAGTTTTAGGAGTGGAAATAGTTTCAACTAATGGTGGGCCAAGGAGCTCCTTATTACTTGGGTTTAGATTTTGGCATGATACACATTTTTTAGCAGTTGCCACATTTTTTAATGAACAGCTGCTACAATGCCACCATGACCCTTCTTTCTTTGTTACTTGAAATTCAAAATTCAAATTTCCAGAATCAGATTTGCAAATATCCTTGTTATCATGATTTGTGGATTCTTTTACAATTCTCATAGTCTGGTTTGTTTTTGTGGCTACATTTGCTCCTGAAGCTTTTAAAATGCCCTGAGCCTCTTCAAACTTGCATTTAAAAAGTGTTGCTTCCTCAGAAGTCTTGAATCTAATAGCAAGTTGTTCTGGTTTTGGCAATTCATCTGCATAATCAAGAGCATGCCATACAAAAGATCTGTCTGATCCAGCATTTGGTGTCAGTTTCATCTCTGGACTGATGTAATGATTTGCACAAATTTTCAATACTTGCTCTCGTCTCATCAGAAGGCGAATTTTACCAGATGTTTTATGCCTCAGTATTTTTACATTGCCAATCCCACGTTCCTTCCATTCTTTGGATTCTGTATCAAAACGGAATAATTTCGCACGATTGCAAAAGAATTCTTCTTCATCTTCCTCACCAGTTTTTACTTCAATCTTATCAGGAAGAGGTACAACAGGTTCAAAGTGAGGGCCATCATCGTCATCATCCCCATGGGCACTTCCTCCATCTGCCTCATGATTCTTGTTTGCTAACTCTGGAGCAGGTGTTCCAAATACTGATTTCCCTGGACCATGGAAGGTAAACATATCATCAGTTCGACGAAAACCACAATTCTTTTGCTGATTTGGCCCCATATTTTCTGTAAATGAAATTTCAGACACATTTTTGCTTCCAAAATTGAATGTATTTCGAGGTCCAATGGTTTGATTGGGAATGCTCTTTGGTCCACTATAGCCATCACCTTGCAAAGGTTTATCTGAAGTCAGGAGCCCTAAAAGACTTTCACTATTATTGTAAGCTGTGGAAGAGGGCTGTGTCACAACCTGCGGTGAGGAAAATGTAAAGTCACCATCATTTGATTTGAAATTTGAGTTAAATTTAAAAGGAGGTGGCTGTGTTTTATGTGCTGGTGTTGTCGAAGATTGCCTTATTCCTTCAGCTGGCACAGGCTGAACAAAATTAGTTTTTCCAAATTCTATAACCTTAGATTCTGCAGATCTTGAAGCATGAGCTGCAACAGGAGGTTTTGTGAAATAACCTGGTTCTGGCAAAGGTGGATTTGTGCTTGTTTGTTGAACATTGTAATTAAAGTAATCATCACCCCTGGGTGATAGAATTCCAGTTGCAGAAGACTCAAAACGCAATGGAGGACCATACATTTCTTGAGAGAACATACAAGCAGATGAGTTTTGCACTGGCGGTGTGTGCATCTGTTGTGAATAGGCATAAATATGCTGTTGAGGAGGGAGCCTATTCATGCCATAAACTGGACCCTAAAAGAAAAGAAAAGTTCATTTTTTTTGTAGACTGTCTAGAAAACTACAAATAATTACAAACAAAACCCAATTCTTACAAACCATGAACATGAGTATTACTAGGTAAGAAGGCATCACTGGGGTATGGAGTGCATCATTAAGAGACAACAACATTACTACAAGGACCACTGCAGCTTATAATCCTTCCTGGCAAATGAAAATCATTTTAACAAATGACAGCATCTTAAATATCTACTACATAAGTCCCTAAAATATCTTCTTCACTGCTATACAATTTGTAAAATGATGTGAACAGTAATGATGATGATGATGAAGACATTTATTGAGCACTCAGGTCTAAGCCCTTTATGTATATTATCTCATTTTAATACTTTCAAGAACCCTATGAATTATGGTATTATTATTTTTATCCTCATTTTACATATGAGGCAACTGACGCATAAGGAGGTTAAGAAATTTGCCCAAGGTCACAGAAGAGGGTCACAGAGTTTAAACACAGCCAAACACCTGTTTTCAAAGTCCTCACATTCAACCATTTTAACACTTGAATTTCAAACAAGTTATGTGGCCATGTAAAGCCTATAATTACTTATGACATAGTAGTTAAGACATTCTAGTCTTTTTCTGCCAAAAAAGAGCAATGTAGGGCCCACCACCTCCTCCCCAATTAAAAAAAATAATCTAAGTGTTCACACTATAACATAAGAAGAAGGTGACTAAGAATTACAACTTGTGTATCTGGAAAGAAATTAGATATTATCTATAACTTATGGGATTATAAATTTCAGTACGTAACTACTCCTTTACCTGTTCTAAAGGAAGCCTAAACAATTAAAAAGGAGATATTTATAAATGTATAAATTATTGCTTTGTTACCTTTGTGGGAGTAACATTAGCTGCTGGTCTGAGAAGATACTGGGAATTATATGCTGGTGACTGACTATAATATACTGAAGGGCCAGTAGTTGCAACTAAAAAAACAAAAAAGAAAAAAAAAAAGAAAGAAAACACTGTTAAAAAAAAGTCTATACTACAGTTAAGACTATCTAGACAAGAACTATAAATACAAAAGCAATAGAAATCAAAGAAAGATTTAACTACATAGATTTTTGTAAATTTTTGTACATCAAAATACACCATAAAGAAGATTAAAAATCAAATGACAAACTGGGAAAAACTGCTAAATATGACACATGAAGAGTAAGAGTAGCATCACAGTGGTCAAAAAGGACAAGCACCTCACAACAAGCATTCTTTTAAAAGAGGAGCCAAAAAAAGTGGTTGATCCATTTTCTAAGAAAGAAGAGTATGAAATGAAAGCACAGTTATATTCAACATTGAAAGTACTGAAATATATTAGTCCAATGACTTAAGAAAGCAAAACGTATCTGATTGCCTCAAGGGCCACATTTTTGAAGTGAGTCTTGAAAATTCACAGAATGATGAAGTTACATTTTGAAAACTCATGCTTTTATTGAGGATGTTCAGGTCGAAAATCACCTGACAAATTAAAATTTAAAAATATCTCACAAGTAATACAAAATGTGTTCCTTGATTAATAATAATTTTAAAAAGCACATCACGATTTGACTCTCATGTTGATGTCCAAACTGTGTTTCATCACTTCTGTGAGTTTCACCATGAAGCAAGACAACTAAAAGAAACTCGTGTTTTTGGCAAAATGGTTAAAAACAGCCATTTGCTTCATCTGTTTTATGACAGTTTTACCAGAAAACAAAGTAATCAGAAGACTTGTTATGCCTTTACATACAAAAAGAAACAGAAATTGTGATCTGAAAGGTGCCAAACAAGAGATTCTGGAAAGCACTGAAAATACCTAGAAAAGGCTAGCCAGTCTACCCTCTTGATGTTTTAGGAAAATTAAAACATCAATTTTGAAGAAGCCCAAGTTTGAATTTGGAAACTTAATGGGACTGCCCAGTAAAGATGGTTGTTGCAAATATTCTGAGGAGGAAACAGGACTAGAACAAAGAACAAGCTGATCGATGAGCAAAGAATCTTGGAAAGTCTGACGTTAAGTAGTGACTTTAAGTGATTCGTAATTCTTTAGGCACTGATTAAAAAAATGATTGAAGAGCTGTTATGGAAAAAAGCTGATATATGAACATGCTTAAATATTTTAGCAGAAAAAAGTACAACATGAATAAATAGTTCGGTAGGGAAATGTAAGACTATAAACTGCTAAGCATGCCTAGTAATAAAAAAATAACTTAAAAATTGATACCATTTTCATTCTATTAAATTGGCAAATGTTTTTGTAAACCATAATGGTCAATAATAGCAAGAGTGCAATAAGATAGCACTATCAGATGCTGTGTAAGAGTATAAATTGGTACAGCTTTCTTGGAAAACAATTTCCCAATAATTAAAATAATTTTTAAAATATCCTACAAACCTGTTACTGTGTCCACAGAATTATTTATAATACAACAACTGAAAATAACATAAGGGAACAGAATTTGCATATAATGGGATAACAAGTATTCATAAAAAGTATTTTTGAAGAATATTTAACAGAAAAGTGCTCAGAATTTGGGTTACATTTTAAAATCTGGCTAAGTCATCTACATACAACATGATAACCTCATGAAAATTCTTTATATATACAAAAAGAAAAGACCAGAAAATGCTCCAAAATATTAGTAAGACTACACAACGTGAAGGTAGTTTTTAGTTTTCTGTACACTATTCGGTACTTCTGAATATGCCCTACAAGCACATTAATTTTTGTTTTTTAATCATCTTATTTTTAAAAGACAAGGACCATATTGATACATTTTTACTATCACTGAAGGAAAAATATCTATGAACACAGGAATAGGAATAAGGAGACCTGGGCTCTTTTCTGTTCAGTGCCACAAAACTGCTTTGTGACCTTGTCAATAATTCATTTGGAATGTCTCCATTTTTCTCAATTGTAAAATGAGGATGTACTACTTCTACACAATTTCACAGGATCATTGTAAGAATAAAATGAGACAATGTGAATGTTATGGTCAAATGTTTATATAACAACTAAAAGACCTTTCACACATACAGAAGAAAATATGGAAATTGCAACCCAAGAGGTGCCAAATGATTGATATCACACAGCACTGAAAAAGACCTAGAAAGGATTAACAAGTCTATCCTCTCTAAATAAAGCTCTATAAAATGCACAGAGTTTTTAAGTAAGCAAGGTTTGAACTCTTCTCAGATACTTTTCCATGGTATATACATTTTTTTAGTTTGACTTTTTACAAAGATTTTTCTTTCTATTATTTGCCTACATTTTGAAGATACTATGTGGAGCTGTCTCTAAGTATGGCCTTATGGATCATCACACAAATATGCCATTCTAAACAGGCCCTTATCATTCTAAATCTTTCCTGATTTAAAAGCAATTAGAAAGAAATATGCAATATTGCAATTTTGGGAATATGACAACTATAAAATAAACTTGTATTTTTGTCATTTTTAAAGACAATTGCCCTGGGGAGCTGTGCATAATATTGGCAGGTGCTTTATTGAGGAAGACCACCTCAATCTGAATCCTGGCTCTGTCAATAACTAGCTGTATAATAATGGTTAAATTGCCTATAAAAATCTGTTTCCTTATCTATAAGATTGGGATTAACAATGGCCCTACTAAACTGGGTTATTATGATTAAATAAAATTATACACAAAGCACTTTTGCACATATCCAGAGCACAGTAAGCACTTGTAGTATCCTCAGGTTAAGTGCTCACTCTATACTGTGATCCATGTCTAATATGCACCCTATGCAAATACACAAAGGCTTGCAATAATCAGTAAGGCAAGTATTATCTCCATGTTTCAGACAGAGAAACAGGTTCAGAAAAGTTACTACCTACATAGCTAGTAAGACCGAGAACAACTTCAAGACCCATTATGGTCTGGCTCCAAACTCCTTTCATCTATGTTATGGCCATGGTATTTTGAGAGAAAAGACGTCCTATTAACGTCCTGACTGCCAAAATGTCATCAAAATAATTCTCTGGAAGTTTTAGTTCTTAATTTGGCATCTCGTAGTGTATAACTGTACTGGTTAACATTTTTCAATTATAAGTAATAATTGTATCTCAGCCTCAGCTTCTTTGAGAAGTGCATTAAAAGGTTAAGCCTTTGTTTACACAGGATCAGATAAAGCTTGTTTCATTTCCATTTGGAGTTACAAAAATCCCAGTAATACCAAAATACTTTTGGTATTTTAATTAACATATAGATATGCATGTAAACAAACTAAGACAAGGAGATTTTACGAGTCATCTACATAAAAGAAGGGTGACACAGTGAATTTTACTAAACTCAGGGATTACTGAGATGCCAGCTTACCTGTTAGTGGAGCCCCATGAAAAGTCTGTGATCCCTGATATCCATCAGGCACTGTGTCTGGTCCATAATTCTCTGTGGGCCAACGATGAGGGGATGCCGAGTTACTACTATTTAGTTTCAACTCCTGCATTTCCTTCTACAGGAACAAAATAGAAAACAATTTTAAACAATAGTTAACATGTCAGAAACAGCGCTAGTACAAACTTAACAAATATTTTAAATTTAACTGCTTAATGGTACTTTCTGAAAGATCCTATTTTCTAATAATATCTGGGTACCAGGTGCTGATAAGAACATGGTCTTTAATTTTTTTTCCCCAAAGATTTATTTATTTATTTAATTCCCCCCCTCCCCCAGTTGTCTGTTCTCTGTGTCTGTTTGCTGCGTCTTGTTTCTTTGTCCGCTTCTGTTGTCGTCAGCGGCACGGGAAGTACGGGCGGCGCCATTCCTGGGCAGGCTGCACTTTCTTTCACGCTGGGCAGCTCTCCTTAAGGGCGCACTCCTTGCGCGTGGGGCTCCCCTACACAGGCGACACCCCTGCGTGGCACGGCGCTCCTTGCGCGCATCAGCACTGTGCATGGGCCAGCTCCACACGGGTCAAGGAGGCCCGGGGTTTGAACCGTGGACCTCCCATGTGGTAGATGGACACCCTAACCACTGGGCCAAGTCCATTTCCCTTTAATTTTTTAAGACTATTATTTGATCCCATTTTTCATTCCTCATACCACCATCTAATTCATTTATTCTTAACTCTAACCTAAACCACTGAATAAATGGTTTTCCATCCTACAATTGCCTACACTATACATTTTAAAGTTCCACTCTGACCAAGACACTTATGGTCAAAAAAGTGAGTCACCTACAAAATAAACGTCTTTTCCTGGCATTTGCAGCCCTCAGCAGTATTACCCCAAACATATTTGCAAGTATTTCCTTTCGACACTGCTTTATTCTTCAGTCCATCTGGATTGCCAGACATTCCAGATTACTTTCTCAAACTAGAATTCATCATTTAATACAAATCAGCATTCGATATAATAAAATACTTCAGGTTGACGTTCAAATGTTCCACCAGGAAAGGGAAAACATTTGTTCAGAATTTATAATGTATATTAATAACATGTTCCAGGCATTTTACATAAATTCTTAATTAATCCTCATACGCTGTAAGCAATCTTAACTCACATCTTAAAATAAGAAAAAAACGTGCAGAAATGATTCAGCTAGAATGAATTCAAACTAGATGTGACCCCAAATGTGTTTTCCTAACACCACCCTTCTGCCTAGATAAAATGCAAATAAAGTGCCTTTTAATGTAGCTATATAGCTAGCTATTTAATACCTGCTACTACATAGAAAATTAAATGGCACACCCTGAAAGCCAAGTACAGAAACCACAAAATGTCCCTTAAAAAACAGACACTTACTTTCTCTAATGGGACAGCAAAAATCCCTCAAGTATAGGGGCTGTGACTAGTGAAGGAGGATGGACCACTGACAGGCCCTTGATAGTGATGGCTGTGCTTATGTGCTTTATTTTTGAAATTGAAACTTAGCCTAGAAGTATTGGGTTCCTAAGAGTTACCTCCTGAGAGTTTCCCTGTTCAAATATGACCTCTCACCTCTCTCTAAGCCAAACTCAGCATATAAATGCATGACCTGCCCCCCAGAGTGTGACATGACTCCGAGGAATGAGCCTCCCTGGCACTAAGGGATTACTATCAAGTCCAAGTGCCAACTAGCAATGCAACTGGAAAAAGACCTTGACCAAAAAGGGGAAAGGGGAAAGACAAATGAGTTTGTCTGGCTAAGAGACTTCAAAGTGAGTTGGGAGGTCATTCTAGAGGTTACACTTATACATGTCTCAGCAGGATATCATTGACTGCCAAAGTAAATATTGCCTCAAATAGCAGGGCTCCTGAGGACTGGTGACACCCAGACACTACAGGTATGGCAGACAGCTCAGGTGTTTGGTGTTCTGCCAGTGGGCACTCCTTGGGAATTTATGCTCCCCAGTGTGATAGAGTTGGACTCAGTTGTGGTTTCCCTACACACAGCTCTTCTGCCCCTTCTATTTGAACCTATACTTGGTACTAGGGTTGATAGGTATTATGTCCAAGAGACTTAAATCTTTGGGCTGTCCATGTGCCAGCTGGGCCCTGAATCTCCAGTTCATTGGACTCACCCAGGACAACAAACAAGGAGATGATGACAGACAATAACCATCCCAAGGAACAGAGAGAGTCTGCAACTGCAAGCAGGATAGTCCCATCCACCTGCCACATGGGACATAAGCCCCCTCTCAATTAGAGGCGGAGTGAGCATCACCATCCCAGAATCCTCAGGATTGGGAAATGAATGATGACTAGAGTAGACTTACAGTTATCCTACTATAGACATTATTATAGCAATGGGAGAACTTTTATCATTGATGTGAAGGCAGTGGCCACTGGAGGTTCTGTGGGAGGGAGGGAGAGGAAAAAAAAGGTGTAATATGGGGGTATTTTTCGGACTTTGGAACTGTCCTGAATGATCTTGCAATGACAGATACAGGCCATTACATATCTTGTAATAACTTACAAAATTGTGCGGGGAAGAGTATAAACAACAATGTAAACTATAATCCATGCTTAGTGGCAACGCTCCAAACTGTGTTAATCAATTATAACATGTATTATGATTAAATTATGCTGTGATTAACATAATTATGAGTAACCACAAATTAATCAATTACATAAGATAAACATAAAAAATCTTTGGGCAAATTAAAATTTTTTTCTTTTCCAAACATAGTATTTATAAAGTCTCAACATAGCTTTATTATAATAACCAATCTAGGTACAGGCATATCTTGGAAATACCATATGTTCAGTTCCAGACCACCACAATAAAGCAAGTTATCATAAAGTCACATGAATTTTTTGATTTCCCAATATAAAAGTTATGTTTACACTATATTATAGTCCATTATGTGTGCAACAGAATTATGACTAAAAATCCAATATACATACCTTAAGAAATTTTACTGCTAAAAAAAATGCTAACCATCATCTGTGCCCTCAGAAAATCATAATCTTTATGATGTGAAGAACAATAAAATAAGGTATGCCTGTATTAAATTTCCAGAAGTATCAGTAATTTAGTTCTTCACCAATATGAGCATGGAAGAACCTACTTATATTTCCAATTCCAAAGAAGGTGGAGTCCCACAAATGAGATCCTTTATATAGTTTAAATAAAAGCATGTATGCATAATCATTCCCTTACGTATTTAAGTAAAATTCATATGAAAATATTAAAAAGAAGACAACTTTGTGATGTCTAGATGACTTTTCAACATTTAGTTATAAATTTGACCCATGTATCACACAGCCAAGCCAGCCCTACAAATGAATTCACAGGCCACAGTATAGTATTTTAGTAGTTCAATTCAATCACTTGGAAACCTGTTCTGCGCCATGAACCATGCTGCTTTGGATAAAACACTCTTACCTTTGAAGGTCTTGCATAGTGTGGAGGAGGCAGGTACATAAGCAATTTCAAAAATACATTGTCATACACTAGAGCAATGCCTATTTGAAAAATACT
This sequence comes from Dasypus novemcinctus, assembly GCF_030445035.2. Taxonomy (NCBI): domain Eukaryota; kingdom Metazoa; phylum Chordata; class Mammalia; order Cingulata; family Dasypodidae; genus Dasypus; species Dasypus novemcinctus. The sequence continues at coordinate 14,981,968 of NC_080689.1, read as the reverse complement.
AAGAACATTTTTGCATACAATTTGGCATACAATTTAAAGTTTTGACAAATAACCTATAATTGAAAATATTTAGGATATAGTTATGAGTTTCAGAAATTTTTTTTTTTTCTTGCGGTACCAAGTATGGAGACTGAAACCAGGACATCGGATGTGAGAAGCCAGTGCTCAGTCACTGAGCCACATCAGCTCCTGAGTTGGTTCTTTTCCTTTGTTTTCTTGTTCTTGTTGTTGCTTTTTAAGAGGCACTGGGGACAGAATCTGGAACTTTCCATGTGGGAATCAGGCACTCAAGCACTTGAGCCACATCTGCTCTCCTGAAATGCTCTTTAAAATGCTGAATGCAGAAATGGGAGCATATATTATGCTAATAAGGCTAAATACTTTGCAGTTTATTAGTCCCTATGAATAAATAAGCAATAAAACGTGTTGCTGAAAATTCTATAATACACTGTTTTTCTTTAAAAATGTGAAAAATTATGTTCAATAAAAGTGCGATATTTTTCCTTGAATACTCAATTTCTGATGGTAAGTTCATTTCTTTTCCACACAACTCTAAACATTGTAAGAAAGATTATCCATCATAAAAAAATAGGAATAGTCACTGTGAAATGAGGAACCAAAAATGCTTTTATGATATTCATGTTAAAATATGGATTGTGCATGGAATGGATGAATAAACTTTAAAAGAAATTTTGAAAAAAAAAAAAAACAGTGTTATAACAGAGACATGGGAAGCAGATGTGGCTCAAGCAACTGAGCTCCTGCCTACCACACGGGAAGTCCCCAGTTTGGGTCCCCGTACCTCCTGGATGCAATGAACAAGACAATAAGCTGGCACAACAAGACCATGCAACAAAGGAGACACAAAGAAGAAAGACTATTAGAAACACAATGAGCAGGAGCTGAGGTAGCTCAAGTGACGGAGCATCTCTCTCCCACAAAGAAGGTCCCAGGTTTGGTTCCCAGTGCTTCCTTGAAAGCAGACAAGCAGACAATAGAAAGCACACAGCAAATGCACAGAGTGCAGCCAGTGAGTGCAAACAATGAGGGGAGGGAGAAATAAACAAAATAAATCTTTAAAAAAAGAGGCAAATCTTTAAAAAAAGAGGCATGGAAACATGGTATGTTTCCATGGTAGCACGGCAAGGGACATTTTTCCCACTTTTAGAAAGAACAGAGAGTGGTCAGCGTGGAAATCTTGCAATAACACAGGTACTGTTTAAAGAAATTAAATGATTTACCTTAATCGCTTCTACTTGTTGGCAGATCATTTTCAGTAAAGAATTTTGATCTTCTGCCCACCGAGGCGGTGTTTTGGGAGAATACTAAACAACAACAACAAAAAACAGTATTTGGAACATTTAGAACAGAAACATACTCCACAATGGAATGATTCATTTCTTTCATACTTACCTTGTAACTTTTACTTGGAGACAGAGAATATTTTGTGGGAGATGGTGTAGAATGTTTTATTTCTGAATCTACATTTCGCAAAGAACCATTTTTATAAAGAGGTCCTCCTTCACAAAAATCTTCAAGTTCTTGCATAACTGAATTAAGCATCTCTTTTACAGACTCCAGGGGCACAGGTAACTAAAAACATAAGTATTACTCAAGGGGTTTAGCTTACAAAAATACTGAAGAACTCTGAAATAAATATGAAATTTTTTTCCTACTAATTTTACATTTTTCTCATTTTTGTACAGTAAGCACCTTATACTTTAAATAATAAAACGTGAAAGTGATTTGTAATTGTCACAACCTATTATACCTAGTCTTCTAATTCTAAAGAGTCCATTCTGTTTCCATTACTCCTGTTACACACAATAATGGTAGTGGAATGTTAACCCTAATCCAGAGCAGCATCACAAATTAATTATCAAAATACTCAGAAAGAAGGATGCACATAAATGAAGTTGACATCATCACAACGCTGTCAAATTGTTAACAGCTGGAAAGAGAATCCAGGGCATACAATGAGGATCAGAAGCGCTTCTAAAGTTGTCAGCAACAACTTTTAATTTCGGCAAAATGGTTAAGTACCAAATTCACTACAAATTAATCCTTAGGTTGCAATATTTGTTTTGGTTCAATTGCCATGACAACAAAATTAACAATGCCCTACACCAGAAAACGTATCTAATTCCACAGAAGTATTTGTGTAAGAGTATATACCTAGCCTATATCTAAGTTTTAAAAAGGACACATAAGAGCTAAGACAAAAAGCATTATGCAAATTAAACATTTACACAAGTACATATCTTCCTTGTATTACCAAGTAATATCATTTTTTGAAATTAATGAAATATAAAACCATGGCAACATATTTATCACCCAATTATCAATAATAAGTACAGACAAAAATCTGCAACTTACTTTCTTGACAATTGAAAGATCTGAATCGCTGTCATCTAAAATTTTTATTAGGTAGTCCCTGGTCTTTCTCAAATAATTTTTGCATTCCTCTTGTTCTTCAGGAGAAAGAGCATCATTTTCAATGTCTTCTGCTTTCCTGTGAAAAATCTATACAAAGAATGTTTTTATGAAACAATTAGTTGTTTCAAACAAAAAATACTAATTTAAGTACTACATCTACTTACCAGCGCAAGATTCCAATAGGACACAACATTTTTTATAGACTCAAAAGCTGTCATTGCATCTTCTATATTGCCATTAACCGCATCCAATATAGCAAATGTTATGTGTGCTTCTTCTTCATATTCACCAATTTCAGATGCCTAAACATATTTAAGTAATTCTTAGTCAAACTGTCTCTACTCAGAATATCAAACCTCAGTGATTTCCCAAAGATTTTATACGACCTAAAGGATTAACATCTCATTATTCTTTTCTATCATAATTTGTGGAAATTTGTGGATTTAGAAAACAAGGCTACCATTAAATAGCCATTCAGTTGATTAAGCAGTCTATATTCCATTTGTTATAAACTGGAAATCCATATCTCCATTAATTTACAAAGGTATCCTTCCTTACCTGAATGTCTGCACTATGAAAATGTTTAAACAAAGGATCAGTAGGTTCAGGAATACTGCTCTTCTTTTTGATTGTCTTCAACAATGGCATAACTTTCTTCCAATAATGAACACTTCTGCCTATATACTCCCGTTGATCATAAAAAGAATTAAGACTGCTGCCCTAAAATAAAAAGTTAGAAGCACACAACCTAAGGAACACAAATCATCACATGTAAACACATTTACAAAGGGTCACAACGATTTAAAATGATATCAAAGTCAATGCAGGGGGATGGCAGTGGGATATATGGGAATCTCTTATGTTTTTTAACGTAACATTTTGCGTGATCTTTTTTTTTTTTTAAAGACAATTAAAAAGACACAAAAATAAACAAATAAATAAAAGCAGGGAAGGTACAAGGACCTAAATGGAAGGGAGGTTTTCACACATCACTAAAAGAAATGTGTTAACAGAAGAAAAGCCAATGTAAATGAAGAACTACAGTTAATAATACAATTATAAAAATGTTCTTTCATGAACTGAAACAAATGTACCACGGTAATGCAATATGTGAACAATAGGGTAGTATATGGGAACACTATTTTATGCATGATTTTCTTCTGTAAACTTACAACTTCTATAATGAAAAAAAAGGGTAAAAGTTGAAAAAAAAAAAATTACATCAAAGCCAAATGGAATTCCTAAAGTCCATTTAGGGCTTAACCTCCCAAATACTGGGATAATGAACAACTTAATACCAGTGATCATTCCAGACCCAAATTTTAAATACTTTCAATGATACTATCTAATGAGGCAGTCCAATATATATTGAGAACTGCCTTTTTAGAGAGCTAAAATCTGCCTCTCTGTTGGCAGTTTGGTTAAAGGGTGAGCATCTACACCTAATCCTTCTACAAAACAGACCTAAAATTTTTAGAAATCTATAATGCCATAACCTACAAAACCTTTAACTAATATGTAAGGAATTTTTCAGGCTGGACAACTGTAGGAAAAAATTACTAAGTAATCATAAAAATAGCTACTACTTATATAGCATTTACAATATTCTGGAAAACAACAATTACCAAGCAGTTACTATGCGCTAGAAACTTCTAAGTGCTTATATACTAACTGTATTGACTACTCTGTGGCAATATTTAAATATATATTTGACATGGCTTAATCTGAATAAACTGTTTTCAGAATTAAAAGACTTTCAATTATAAGTTTATTATTTTTAAAAACTAAGGTGATGTTACTAAAAATTATTTCCCCTTTAATGATGAACTCACCGTTTTCTGAAGACATTTTGCCCAATATATAAGTAGAGCAGGCTGAAGACCGTGTTTTTCCTGACCCCTTAGAGTGTTTATTTCATGCTGAACTAGTAGTCGCAATTTTGCTGAGGTTCCAGGTCTAAAAAGAGTTTTATTTAATACAATTATTTTATAAACACACAGTTTGAGGGAAACGGACTTGGCCCAGTGGTTAGAGCGTCCGTCTACCACATGGGAGGTCTGCAGTTCAAACCCTGGGCCTCCTTGACCCGTGTGGAGCTGGCCCATGCGCAGCACACAAGTAGTGCCGTGCCACGCAGGGGTGTCCCCCACGTAGGGGAGCCCCACACCCAAGGAGTGCACCCGTAAGGAGAGCCGCCCAGCACGAAAGAAAGTGCAGCCTGCCCAGGAATGGCGCCGCCCACACTTCCTGTGCCGCTGACGACAACAGAAGCGGACAAAGAAACAAGACGCAGCAAATAGACACAGAGAACAGACAACCGGGGGAGGGAGGGAATTAAATAAAATAAATCTTTAAAAAACAAAAAAAAAACAACACAGTTCGACACTTCAATGAGAATTAAATTAACTTTTCACATAACAAATTAAACCCCTAGTAAAACCTACACAACACATTAAAGTTTTTGTTTTACTACTTACAATGCTTTTCTGTATATCAGATTACAAACTGCATCCCACCAAGATTTTTGTCTTTCTGTACAAAGCTGTTTACACACAGGAAGTGGCAAGCATAATGGCTGATAAGAGCTGTACTGAGAATTACATTTCTCCTTTAATTGTAGGTGGCTGGTATATATTACTCCAAGTAGAAATACCTATTTAAAGAAAAAGTAATTTAAATTAGAAAATAATTTTTAAAAACTGAAAATACTTAATTTATTAAAATCTTTGCTTACCTCAAGATCTAAAATACATATTGATTCAGGTGCATTTGTTTCAAGCCTTGAAGTTTCCTGGGGTAAATGGTGAAAAAGCTGTTTTAACCATTTTCGAATTGCAGGTAAGGTAGACAATGAATTCCACTGTAAGCCAAGCCAGGCAAGGTGCTGAAGACTACTATTATGTGCTCGAATAGCACCTGAAATACAAGGGGGAAAAATGGCTGGAGTTTTCGGAAATTTTTTTGTGTCATCAGTTTGCCAACATGAACAACTGAGTCACACTAAACGTATCTTAATTTTACAATTGCCTTTTCATATCATAGCTGGGGGAAAACTCTGGTAGGCAAATTCTCATGCACTTATTAAATGCATTTACACTTTATACCTAGAACTTTTAATAAAAACAGTTAATTTGGAGAAAGTTCCTTCAAGTCCATCTAACAAGATTCACTAGAGGACAATATTTACTAATAAAGGACAGAAAAAAGAACATCTACCCACTAAAAGAAATCTTGAAACAATCTATTTTCTTTTCAGTAAAGGGTTATTAAATCAATGGGATACCACCACAGTAACCTATTAGGATAATAAAGAGGTCTTTTCTTCTACAGAAAAGAAATTCAATCCTTAAAAAGTTATGAGCTTGTGGAAGCACAAAGAGGTACAATCTTTCTGGTAACATGGCATGCTGCAAGAGAAACTTAAAATGTTCATCTCTAAAATGTTCATGGTTCTGTTTTTAGGAATCTCCATGGAAATAATTTGACATGCAAACAGTTTATATGAAAGTTTTCATTAGAGTATTAATTTCAATAAATGAAAAAACTGAAAACAACTTGGATGCCTAAGAACAAAATGGTAAGCAAATTATGGTTAATATATAACATTATATCAACATTAAAAGGTGTATTTTTAGAAAGTTTTAATACAAAGAACATGCAAAAGATCTCTGATATATGGAATAAACAGCTATTTAAGTGTGTGTGTTTGTGTGTATAGCCTCCCCCACCCCCAATGCCTCCAAAAAAACCTGAAAGGAATATACAAAAATATTAAGTCAGTATTTCTGGATAATGAGATCGCAGGCAATTTATTTCCCTTTTTTGTTTTCCTAATATAAAAGGATTAAGATGCAGTATATTTCATTCTGAAAGATGCAACTTACCAACATCGTATCTAGCCAGATCATCAGGCTCGGGTGCTTGTACATCAATGTTTCCAATATCATCACTACCAAGGAAAGAGGTATCCTTAGGTGACTGACTAGAAAACAGAGCATCATATAAAGCAGACTGCCCACTCTTATTGGCAAAGGATTCCACAACTTCTTTTAAATAATCTTGTTTGCCACGACACAGGTTTAACAGCATGTGCCCTGAAAAACAAATTAATTTATTCCTACCTTTTTTTTTTTTTAAGAAGGCATCGAGAATTGAGCGTGGGACCTCATATATGCAAAAGCAGGCACTCAACAGAGCTACACCTGCTCTGCTATTCCTATCACTTTTTAAATTTATACTGTATTAACAATCTCAAGTTTCATTCATGTAACTGAAGGAGAAATAACATGATTATCTCAGACCTACCCTCTAAACGTAACTATAACTAAAAGGTTGCTTATAGAGAAAATGAATAGAGATTACATGCTTGATTGTATTTCTGTCTACATGCTGGAGTAAAATGAAAGAACAAAAAGATACTATAGGAACACATGTGAAAAATGCCAAAAGCATTTTGAGATAGAAATCAAGAATGGGATTTAAGTGGCTATTAGGAAAGCAGGGCCAAGCTCTAATTCTTTGGTCTGATACACTGATTTCTAAACCTAACTGATCAGAATCATCATTTAAAGAACTTATTTCCAGGCCCCAGAGATTCTAATTCCAAATAGATGAGAAATCTATTTTTAAAGCACTCCTTGGATAAAGTACTGATACATGCTACAATACAGATGAATCCTGAAAACATGTTAAGTGAAAGTAGTCACTCACAAAAGACCACAAAGAATAGGATTCCTTTACATGAAATGTCCAGAAGACATAAATCTATAGAAACCAAATACAGATTTGTGATGGGGTTTCTTTATGGGGTAATGAAAATGTTCTGATTGACTGTGGTGATGATTGTAAATTCTGTGAACATACTTAAAACCAATGAATTATATACTTTAAGTGGGTGAATTTTATGTATGTTAATTGCATCTCAATAAAGCTGTTTAAAAAACAACCAAAAAAACCTCCTTCAGGTAATTCTGCTTATCAATCAGGTTTGTTTGCTACCAACTGATGTCTCTCAGCAAGCTTGCAAAAACACTCTCTGGAATGCTCAGATTGAAGACATAAAAAACAGTTCATTTTACTAACCAAGCTTAGCACCCATGGCAGTGCTGTAAAGGTAGAAAGGGTACATAAAGTAGACACAGAAGAACACACATCAAAGGGACAAGAAAGCAGACAGTGAGCACAAAACAATGAGGGGGGGATAAATAAATAAATCTTTACAAAACAAAAACAAACAGAAAGTGACTTCAAGTCTAACTCCCACAAATAAAAGTAGAATGTGGGAGAGCGACGCAATATAAACATTGCCTTGATTCTTCTAATGGCCTAATTACCAATCAAAACTTATAGCGACTTTGACTTAATAAGACTTCTTGCTCTGTACAAAGGTCATTTAACTTTAAATAAAAACTCACTCCTCTAGAAAGTATTATGTATCTACTTCAGTTCACGACTCCATGAATTCTGTGCAAAATTACAAATATATAAGATCTTTAGCAATCATCCCAAACAGACAAAACTGGGAATAAATCTAACATTCCCAGGGCTTAAAAAAATTTGAGTAAATATCCTCTAGCTTCCTCACTACATTGTCAGCTCTTTGAGAGATTGATCCATATCTTCTTCATCTTTATATCCCACATAGTGGTGCTTTATAGATGACATTACAGAGTTTGCCAATCAGTAATTAACTGATACAGAACTCTGTATTATTCTATGTAACTATAGAAAACTTTACACTTTTTTTTTTAAACTTTATAAATATAACTATAGCAGAAAACATGACAGCCCTAGTTTACACAGTAATGGTAAAATCATACTCAGAAATGCCATACTGTGGATGGCAGATTTTCAAAGAGTTCAAATGCTCTGAAATGTTAAGGATGGAGGCTTCAGCAGCATGATAAAGGAGAGGTTAAGGAGATATTTCTATCAGGGAAAAAACATTATCAAATATATGTTCCTTTTAAAGAATATACTTTTCTTTTGATTCATTCCATACCTATTGCCCTGATCTAGTATATGGCAAAGAGAAACAAATGATTATGACATAGTATCTATGGGACACACAGAAGACTTTAATCATAAGATTTACCCTACTAATTATCCTTTTTATTTTTTTAAATTAAATCAATTAAACATACTATTACCTGATTGGCTCAGACGATCACAGGCCATCATTTCCAATACATTTTGTCCAGCTTCTCCTTTTATTAGTTTAATCTTTGGTCTTGGAACCTGATAAATTTAGAATTTAAAATTTTTAATTCTGGTATACCCATTTTCTAAGCTTAAGATAATGCTTTCTATTACTCTTTTTTTTTTTTCCCTCATTGATAAGGCCAGTAATTTATTAAGGTAGGGACGGTGTGCTATTTTGATAATGAATAAACAGTATACCAATGGTTAAATTGAGTTGGAAAGCAAACTGCAAAACTGGGAACCAAGGAATTTAAATAATCTATGAAAGATGCTTAAAAAGAACTTCTGAGAAATTACTTATTACTAAAAGCACATTCAAATTACATTCACAGAAACAGAAAATTTACTTTTTTTTTTTTTACAATGCATAAATATAACCACAGCAGAAAACATGACAGCCCTAGTTTACACAGCAATGGTCAAATCATATCAGAAATGCCATACTGTGGATAGCACATTTTCAAAAATATGGACAAGTGGACTACAGATGGGATAAGCTATCAATAACCAAAAGAAGAAAAGGACTTCAAGCCATATTCTAAGTTATCTTGTTTCTCCCTTTTGAAGTAATGAAAATGTTCTAATGGACTGAGGTGATGACAGCACAACTCTGATATGAAATGGAGGGTCGCTGAGTGTACACTTTGGATGGACTGTACAAGGCAGGAGACCGTATAACACAGTGAACCCTGTGGTAGATAATGGACTATAGTTAACAATATAAATATGAGAACGTTCTCTCAGAAACTACAGCAAATATACAATACTAACATATGGTGTAAATAATAGGATAGTTTTTAGGAAAAATACACCAAATATGAACTATGGTGACACAGATACCATTAATAATAAGACAATGTTCTCTTATCATTTGTAACAAATGTGTTACGACAATGTTAGGTGGTAGTGGTGGGGCAATGTATGGGAATCCTGTATGGTATGCATGATTGTTATCTAAAGATCCAATGAGCTTTCTTGAAAGTCATGAATGCCCATCACCAAAAATGTTCAGTCACAGGCAATGACCATTTAAGTGGAGATATCCTAAAAGTAACCATGTGGTAGATGGAATAGCTACTTTCAAATTAATGACTTACTAATCACTAGTGGGAATATAATGTGGCACAACCTCTGTGAGGATGGAAATTTGGCAGTTAACTCTAAACATTATTAATGCATACATATACAATTTGATCCATAATACTTCAGAAATTTATTCTACCCATAAATTTTGACCTGTGAGATGAACGGTGTAAGTTATTCATTGCTAAATTATTTGAAATAGCATAACAAAAGGTAGAAAAAAACTAATGTCTGGTTTAAAAAAAAAAAAGCTATGATACATACATACAATGGAATAATATGCAACCATCAAAACAAGAATGCCTTTTATTTTACTATTGTGGAAATATCTCTAAGATATATTTCATGGAATAAAAGAATTTTAAATCATGTGGATATAATCAATTTTCCAAATACATTAATTTTCAAATATATTCCTTACCAATGTAAAAGCTTCTGACTTTGAACTTTAGAAACATGTGATTGACCTATATCCTTTCAGCCATAAGTTTTCTAAAGATGATGCAAATTTTCATCAAATGTTGAAAATAAAATAGCATACAAAATAAGGAACCAAGTGTGTCAATTATATTTGCTTCCAAATTTATCACCTCAATTCAAAAACCTGGCCAATTTTATAAAAATTTTTATCAGCTGTCATTTGTAACCAGTTTATTATGAATCCACTCAGTAAAATCATCATTTCCAGATCTTAACCATTAGGCTTCAACACAAACTTTGTTAAATTCCTCACTGAAATGCAGATATACTTACTAGAACTTCAGCATTTCCTTGATCAAGATTCTGATAAACCTAAAAGTCAGCCTGCCATGAATCCTTAATGACCCCTAAAACCTCCTTTTCATGTACATAATCACTTGACAATTAAGTTTTAAAACAAACTGATAGTAAAAAAAAGAAACCAAAGCATCTAAGAGGTTTCCATTATAAATCTATTCCAAAAAATAAAAATAAAAAATAAAAAAATTTTAAAAATTTAAAAAAAAAATCTATTCAATGGAAATATATGGTTGTGGTTGTTCAAGAGAAGAAAAGAAAAAGACTGTGGTAGATGTCTATATGCAAAAAACAAAAAAACAAAAAAAAAACAATGTATTTATAGCAGTAGAGAAGTATACCTCCACTAGGGTAAAAGAGTTTTAAAAGTAGAGAAAGATAAGTATATCCTTCATGGGGAAGCGGATTTAGCCCAACGGATAGGGTGTCTGCCTACCACATGGGAGGTCCAAGGTTCAAACCCAGGGCCTCCTAACCCATGTAATGAGCTGGCCCACGCACAGTGCTAATGTGCACAAGGAGTACCGTGCCACTCAGGGATGTCCCAGGCATAGGGGAGCCCCACACATAAGGAGTGCACCCCGTAAGGAGAGCCACCCAGCACGAAAATAGTGCAGCCTGCCTAGGAGTGGCACCGCACACACGCAGAGCTGACAGAGCAAGATGACGCAACAAAAAAGAGACAGATTCCAGGTGCCGCTGACAAGAATGCAGGCAGACACAAAAGAACACGCAACGAATGGACACAGAGAACAGACAACTGGGGGTAGCAGAGAAGGGGAGAGTAATAAGTAAAAAATAAATCTTTAAAAAATAAAAATAAAAAAAGTATATCCTTCATATACAAAGACTATTTTGAATGCCCAAGAAACTGTTAACAGTAGTCGTCTTCTAAGACTTCTAAGACTTCAGTGAATGGGTTAAAAGAAAAAGTTATTTTTATTATTAAAATTTCACAATTTAAAATAGTCGACTGTGTATTAACTTTAAAAATAGATATTAAATTTTTCAAGTAAATTTTAAAGTTTCCATTAACAAATTAAGAAACTATAAGTTACTTCAGGACTTCTATAAAAACATCAACCACCACAAACACCTTTAAACATGAAAATTAGTGAACTTCATTTATCTTCATTAATTTTCACTAATAAAACATATTCTTTGTGAAACTAAAAGCTCCTGCTGAACAAATATCACTTAACATTGTGGGCCAAATCAACAGTGTTTTTAAAAGAGCTAAACAATATGAACTACATAGAGAAAGTTCTAAAAATTCACTCTTACAGTAAATACAGGAATCTTTTTTTGCCCCAGGAAAACTTTTATTTAATAAAGCCAGCAACCACTTTTGTAAGTCTAGCTTAATGCTTTTTGAGGAGACTGCTTACTTCCTTTTATATAAGAAGTAATGCAAGCTTACTGGAAAAAAATATTAAAACTACAAAAATGGGCTGGGGAAGGAATATTAGCCAGCATCTCATGATCTAAAAACAGTGGCTGGGAAGCGGACTTGGCCCAATGGATAGGGCGTCCGCCTACCACATGGGAGGTCTGCAGTTCAAACCTCGAGCCTCCCTGACCCATGTGGAGCTGGCCCATGCACAGTGCTGAAGCGCGCAAGGAGTGCCATGCCATGCAGGGGTGTCCCCCACATAGGGGAGCCCCAAGCACAAGGAGTGCGCCCTGTAAGGAGAGTCGCCCAGTGTGAAAGAAAGTACAGCCTGCCCAGGAATGGCGCTGCACACACGGAGAGCTGACACAGCAAGATGATGCAACAAAAAGAAACACAGATTCCCGATGCCACTGTTAAGGATAGAAGTCGTCACAGAAGACCACACAGAGAATGGACACAGAGAACAGACAACCAGGGGAAGGGTGAAGGGGAGAGAAATAAATAAAAATAAATAAAAATTAAAAACAGTAGTTGACATTCTGGCAAATTTCCTTCTTGTCATATTTGATGGGAAAGTTTTACATTTTCAGAGATGTAATAAAATACTGTTATATATAATGTACTATCATGTTATATATACCTATACATTTTTCAATTAACATATTAAAATGACTGTGATAATCATTCTTCTATCATAGTTCATACAACCATTCTCCAAAATTTATCTATTTAGGTCTTTATCCAAGTCATGCTACCTTTTTTGATCAAATTTTATACATATTTGAGATTATGGGATCATAAAAATAGAGTAAAAAGATCAAACCTCTTCAAACTGTTTTTCAAGCAAGCCACAGCATTGTAAATGCCACCAGCAATGCATCAATGTATCTATTTCACCAGCATCATCAGTATTGTGTAAATCTTATTTTTCACCTATCAAGTTAAATATTCCATTTTAACTTTAATGCTACAGGTTTGCTGACATAGTTCCATTACACCATGATACAACTACATATGAAACACAGCAGAGTCTGAATCAAATTAACTATACCCAAAACTAGGAAAAGTTTACCTGAAATGCTATCAGATAGCACAATGCCGCCAGCTCAGAGAGAGCTCGCCATTGTATATTACTATGCTGACCCATCTTCAAAAGCAGAGAACCAGCATGCATGTAGAAATGTCCTTTCATTTCTAAGAATGTTGCTGAGAGTTCATCATTTCCGCCCACAGAAGATTTCACAGACTGAAGAGCACTATCAAAACTGTAATATTAAAATATTAAAGAGGTAGTCCACACCTATTATGTTGTGAATAAACATGGTTTCATTCTTTAATTCAAAATAAAATAGTTTATTTCAAGTTTCATCTTTCACATGCAAAACCTAATAATCCTTACTTTTTTACAAATTATGAATCTTCTAGTGTTTATTTTTATCCTGCATACTTATACTTCAAATTTATCTTATTCCAAAACAGTTATTTCTAGCCTCCGATCATAGAAAAGATACAAATCAAATGAGATTACTGATTATAAGTTAACATTTCAAATAAACCAGAATGAAGTTGGGAAACTAGAATAATTTCTACTTCTGATCATATGGTTTTGTTATTTCATTCAGAGCTGGAATTTCTCAAATTAGATATACCATATTCAAATTGTAAGCACATAACTCACATATTTGGGTATCAATATTATAATTGATAATTATAGATTATCTGCCATTTACACTAAAAGTGATCTCAAGTCAACATACCTTTCCAGTAATTCTCTGCTTTCCTGAACATCTCTAGTGGAAAGCGTAAGAAGCATAAGGTTAGCATAGGCCAGAAGTAAGTCTTTATTGGTTGCTCGCCAGTTACTTTTATCAGACTCCAAACACTGTGAAGATTCCAGATATTCCTGTTTTGTAAAAAGAACAGAAAGTTACAAAACTCTCAAATCTTACAAAATTATCATTTTATGCCTGACTCCCTTTATCCATTCCTATAACATTTGTGAAACTACAAACTACATTAATTTTTTTTGCTTTTTTTTTTTTTTATTAAAGTTAACAGATCACAAAGAACATTACATTAAAAAACTTAAGAAGGGAAGAGGACTTGGACCAATGGATAGGGCGTCCACCTACCACATGGGAGGCCCAAGGTTCTAACCCTGGGCCTCCTTTACCCATGTGGAGGCGGCCCATGCGCAATGCTGATGCGCACAAGGAATGCCCTGCCACACAGGGGTGTCCCCTGTGTAGGGGAGCCCCACGCACAAGGAGTGCGCCCCATAAGGAGAGCCGCCCAGCACGAAAGTGCAGCCTGCCCAAGAATGGCATGGCACACATGGAGAAATGACACAAGATGATGCAACAAAAAGAAACACAGAAAAAAAAAAAAACCACACAGATTTCCGGTGCTGCTGATAAAAGAAAGAAGTGGTCACAAACGAACACACAGCGAATGGACACAGAAAGCAGACAATTGGGGCCGGGGGGCGGAGGAAAGGGATAGAAATAAAAAATAAATCTTTAAAAAAAAAAACCTAAGAGGTTCCCATATAACCCACTCCCCACCCCCACAATTTTTATAAATTGTATATTTTTGAAGATATATACATCTCAAAAAATGTTACATTAAAAAACATAAGAGGTCCCCGTATACCCCCCACCTCCCCACCCCACTCCTCCCACACCAACAACCTACCCCATCATTGTGGCACACTCATCGCACTCGGTGAACACATTTTGGAGCACTGCTGCACCACATGGATAATAGTTTACCCTATAGTTCATACTCTCCCCCAGTACATTCAGTGGGTTATGGCAGGATATATAACGTCCAGCATCTGACCCAGCAATATCTTTTAGGACAACTCAAAGTCCCAAAAATGCCCCCACATCACATCTCTTCTTTCCTCTCCCTGCCCTCTACTGTGGGCAACTTTGTGGCCACTTTCTCCACCTCAACACTACAATTTCTTCTATTACTGTTAACAATAGTTTTATAGTAGAATATCAGTAAGTCTACTCTAATCCATATTTTATTCCTCCATTCTGTGGACCCTGGGATGGTGATATCCACTCCACCTCTAGATCAAGAGTGGGCTTAGATTCCACATGGATGATGGATGCAATTCTTTTGCTTGCAGTTGTAGGCACTCTTGATTCCCTCGTGTGGTGGCTGACCATTTTCAACTCCCTGTTAACTGACCTGGGTTAAGTCCAATGAACCAGAGAGTAGAGGTTGCAACTTTGCTGAGGCTAAGGGCCCAGCTGGCACATGGGCAGTGCAGAGATTCAAATCCCCTGAATATACACCATCCCTAGTGCCAACCACAGGTTCAGTAAAAATGGCATAAGAGGCATGTGTAAAAAGGTCACATCTGAGTCCAGCTCCATCACACTCAGGAACACAAATTCCAAAGTAGAGCCCTCTGACATGGCATAGAACTCCAAATCCATCTGCCATGACCATATACTCTGTGGGTCTCCACAGCGTTCAGGAGAATCAGCACCTAGGGTTTTGTCTACTTTGGCTTTTTCTGGGGTTATACTAATTTTTACATCATCTTTATAAAACAGTAAAAACATATATATTTGTCATATTTATCCTACACAATGTCCACTATAAATAGAAATCATCCTGGTAAAAATTTTATATCACATTTGCTCTACATAGATGAAAGAAAGTTAACTCTTAGAGGGAACTGCTTTAAGTATGAAGGGGTAAGTGGTAACAGTCTGTATAGAAACATAAGAGATTCAACAGATTTTACCAACCTTAAGGGTCTGTACAACACACGAATTCCATTCTAAACTTGAACGCAAAGCTATGCTTCTCTCTGCCTCGTGGCAGTGGGCCACAGCATCCTTCAATCTTTTGTTTGACCGATAGAGCTCCACTAGTCGGATGTTCACATGGACATCATCAGGTCTTGCATAGAGTTCTGATTGAATCAAGTCAAAAAGCTTATTCCATCCATCTTCACCTTTACAATCTAAAAGTTGTTCCTAGTAAAAAACAAACAAAAAAAACCCCACAATTTAGAGAAATACCTGTGCCATTTTAAACATGTAATGGTTCCTATGAGTACCATTTTAGCCTTTGGAAGTTTCCATCAAAAGTATCATCTTACATACCATACTAAGGGCCTTCAGAGTTTTGCTTCTAGCCCATAAGCTAAGCCTCAATAACTTTTCCTAAAGAGAAACCTTTGGGATTACCCAAATAGTTGCAGTTGCTCATATTCACCTCAAAAACTACCAGCACTATTGCCCCACATGCCTATACACCCCAGTTATCACCCGGAAATCTAAGCTTCCCCAGTCAATCTTCATCACTAGGGTTCTTATCTTCAAACTGCTCTGTAAATCACTACTTCAGATTCAATCCCCCAACACCCTCCACTCCTGCTTTGAAACTCCTTCTCTTTCATTATCTCCATCTTCTCCTTAGCAGTCTCCTTACCTCCTGGCCTTAAATGAACTGAGTATCACCTCAAGATATTCCCCATCGCCTCTCGGCCATGGTAGCATGGTAGTGTACACACAAGGAGAGGAAGTGGGGTTTTTAGTCTAATCACTCCGCATTGCCATTTCCAAACCGTATCTCCTCCACACCCTTTATCAAGTTCCCTATTCTATAAAGGACATAATATCCAGCTACTCCACTCATTCCTCCTTGTTAACAACTAGAACACTCTTCTCAACAGTTTTCTCTGGTATTAGCAATGAAGATATAAAAGATAAATAACAACCTGGCCATTTAGTTCTTTAGTCAGGTCATCTTCTGTAACACTTTCCTACAATCCAGTCTTAGCCACACATTTGCCACTGGCATATGCCTTCAAAATCTTTATTTTGGGTAGACTGCTCAGACCACTATACCTCTCTTCCTCTAGCTCAAAGGGGGCTCAAGTACTCTCATTACCATACATATTCCTCTAATACATGAAAAGCTCCTTTCAATACACTGACATCACCAAGTTTTAATTATTCATCAAAAACCCACACATGTACATACTTTTCCTTCTCTGTCAAGCTAAGATGCTATAATCACTTATATCTACAATTACTGCTTGCTTGTTGCTACCCTCAACTAAATCCCCTCTAACTTTCCTTAGATGAACCCTACCACCTGCTCTCTCTGTGTTTTCGCACTAATACTTGAACAATTGGGGGCAGGAATTTGGGAAATCGTAATCGGTCTAGCTGTTCTCACTTTCATTATCTCAAACCTCAATTTGATATTGCCTAGAACAAAATACTACCATACTTTTTAACATACTTACTTTCTCCATTCCATGAAAAGATTACTTGATGCCTTCTCACTCTCTCCGCAAATTTCCTATATGCTCCTTAAACCCTCACCTTGTTTATGATCCTGATTAATCCTTCACTGAGAAAATCTAAAGCCACTATCTGTATATTTCATTTTGCCATTATTTAATTGTACTCATCTCCCTCCCTCTACCTAGCAGACTTCCATTAGTGCTCAGTATCCCATTCCTCTCTGTCACCAGTAACATTATCACTCAAACTCAGAATACTTACCTGAATAAGCTTTAAATTTTAGAATAGGATTATTCTGCACAGCAGTTATAAATCTTTAGAATTTCAATTCCAAAAAATGAAAAAGAATCTGATATAAGAAAGGTTTAGCCTTAAGTGACAATGACTTAAAGGGTTATATTAAAGGATATCAGAATGCTTCAGAAACATTACTCTGTTGTTACAACGCATGAAAAATAATCCCTTACTACCACATACATTCCTTAATGCCACTGTAACTGAATGAACTGGATGATCATATCCAATATGGGAATTACATGTGAGTCATAATACAAAGATAACATAAGTAAAGAAATCTGCACCCTTATACCTAACATTTTAGACTAATATTTATAACCCAGTTGCTTATCACAGTAACATGTTACTAGTGATTATCTCTAAGATTTTTCTTAATACTTTAGATTTTAAAACCTGTGCATGACTCTTCAGAGCAGACTTCCAATAGCCAAGAACTAGATACAACCAAAAATTACCTGAATAAATAAATGCTTAAACAAACTATGGTACATCCATATCATGGAATACTATTCACCAAACTGTTGATATACGTAACAACTTCAATGGCTGTCAAGAGCATTAGGCTGAGTGAAAAAAAACCAAAACCATAAAAGGTCAGATATATATGATTCCATTCATAAAAATGACAAAACTATGGAGATGAAGAACAAATCAGTGGTTGCTAGGGGTTGGAGATGTTGAGAAAGTGCAGGTGGGGGTGACTACAAAAGTGGCAGCAAATGGGAGATCTCTGTGGTGGCTCTGTTCTGCATCTTGATTGTGGTGGTAGTTACAGGAATCTACACACGTAAAAAATTAAAATTATACACACATTTTGCAACAATGTCTAATGCCTAATTTTGATATAGTTATGTAAGATGTAACCATTGGAGGAAATTGGATGAAGGGTATACAGAATCCATCTGTACTATCTTTGCAACAAATTGTGAATCTATAATTATTTCAAAATAAAAAGTTAAAAAAAATTCCATCAGAAGCATGTATAATGGGGGAGGGGGGAACTATTAAAATTTAAAATCCTGTTTGCTTAGCACATTTTGAAGAATTTTCTTCAAAGGGAAAAAAAAAAAGAATGACTTAGTAAACTATTAATTTAGTTTTAGTTTACTTAGTTTACTTAGTTTACTATTACTGTTACTCAATGAAGTATTATAATCAGTAAAGAATAATAATCAGGATCAGTTAACAATACATTAGCAAAAACTTCCTATCATTTTTAGTGATTACCTCTACAACATACTGAGGAAACTGTCTTTTAACCTTCACTTGAAAACCTCACTATCCCACAAGACAATCCTTTACATTTTTAGGTAATAGTTACCATAGACTTTAGGCAGTCTCCACTCAGAAAGTTTTAAAAGAAATTTGTAAAGGAAAATATTTTCAAGGAAACACATGCACAGAAACACACAAACATATGTAACAGATTAAGATATGCTACTGCAAAGTAACTAAAACTCCAAAAATTAGAAAAAGTATTTAAAATAGATTTTATTATTTTTACCTTTAGTTTATAAATTGAAGGATTTCCTGGGAAAAGTTTAGCTGCTCTTTCAACCCAATATTTTGCTCTTCCATCAGTAACGTCATTTTTACAAAGCAATTCTGCAATCTTCAACACAAGATCTTTTTGTGTTGGGTTTAATTCCACAGAACGCTAATATCCAAAAAAGAAATAAATTAACAGGATTCTTAAAATATATACATGCATCCAGAACCTAAAAATATCACTGCACCCATTAAAAACTGTATTCCTAAATGATGTTATTTCAAAGTTGTTATAAACTTAAATTGTCTTGGAAATTTTTGGAGATAAATCAAATAAAAAATTACATTAGGTAAATGCCAAAACAAAAATTAAAGCTTTAAATTGAGAGGTTTCTAATTAATCTTCTCTTACAAGTGCTAGTCTCTTAATGATAAATAATAGTATACTTTTGAGACAATTTCTTAATCAATTTCAAGATGTTTCATTTAATAGTCCTATTATACCAATGTGTATTCATGGCATTTGTAAGACATATTTGAACTATTCCTTATATAAATTACTCTGGGCATCATGTGTTTTTGGCTGTGCAAAGGCTACATTTTAAACGTACACAGTTTACCTTGTAACATTCAACAGCTTTGTCAATGTTTTCCTCTGCTTCATAAAGAAGACCCAGAAACCTGTGAGCTTTGGGATCCCTCTCTTGCACATTAATATATGTAGATATGTATCTGTTTTAAAAAATAACAATGATGCAAAAATAAATCATCTTTAAATTATCAAATTTAGAACCATACTTAAATGCTAACCGAAGAGTACATCTTAAACCAAAGCAGCCACTTAACTAATTTACAGTTACTTTAATTATTTGCTACCATTATTTAAACTGGAACATGAACCTAACTCAAACGTATATAAAAGAAAAAATGGGTAGTACTTAAAACACACACACACACACACAGAACTGATTATACTCAACCATTAAATGCTCCATTTATCAAATGTTTTTGCTAGTGCTACCTCCACATAAGAAGTTAATGCATAAACTGCTTTCTTTTCCTGATCACATTTTGGTAAAGAACAGTTTTGCATTGAAATGAGAAAGTGTTTTAATAAATATTTTTTAAGTTAAAAATACTAAATAACAACAATTTCCCAAATAAGATAGAAGTATGGTTCTTGTTTACTCTAACCTGGACAAATTTTAGAAAAGGAGTTTTAAGCCAATTTCTTGCCTTTTGTTATTTTGCAAACTCAGAGAAAATAATCATTTCCAGACTGATACTTAACATTAGTCTCAATGAGTGATAAATATCTTCTTTCCAGGACCCACTTAGGAAGAAGTACTAAAGAACATAAAATTACTTACTTCAAAGTACAACATGAGGTAAGGTATTGGTTTTAAAAAACACAAAGAATGTTTACAGTTTGGTACTTACTTTTTTGCAAGATCGTATTCTTTAGCTTCATAGTACAGCTTTGCAAAATAGAATCCTTTCACTGACTTCTAAAAAAAATTAAGAGTTGTTTTACTTTCTAAGAATAGCTTGAAATACTTTACCAAATTTTCCAAAGGGTCTCAAATTTTTCCAAACAAGATTAATATTAAAATATTTAATTTTTCTTCACTGAAAAAGTAGGTGCGTTTTCACGAAATATAAGATATTGGGTATAGTTGTAATGTTTTAACAATGCTTTTTTATTGTAACAACTATTACATAATAATTGATATACAATTATTGTTATACAATAATGTAAGATGGTGGTGGTGGGGTAACCTATAGGAGCCTTTATGATGATACGCATGTTTGTTTTTTAAGTTCACAACTTTTACTATATACTTTTTTTTTAAAATAATTTATTTGCTCATCACTTGCAATGATGGGCATTTGGACCATTTCCAGTCTTTTTCTTTTTAAAGATTTATTTATTTATTTCCCTCAACCCACCCCCCGTTGTCTGCTCTCTGTGCCCATTAGCTGTGCATCTTCTGTGTCTGCTTGTCTTCTCTTTAGGTATAACCGGGAACTGATCCTGGGACCCTCCAGAATGGGAGAGAGGAGCTCATCTCTTGCACCACCTCAGTTCCCTGGTTTGCTATGTCTCTTATTATCTCTGTCTCTTTTGGTTGCGTCATCTTGCTGCACCAGCTCTCCACATGGGCCAGCACTCCTGCACAGGCCAGCATTCCGTGTGGGCCAGCTTGCCTTCCCCAGGAGGCCCCAGGAACCAAATCCTGGACCTCCCATATGATAAAAGGGAGCCCAATCACTTGAGCCACATCCACCTCCAACCATATACTTTTGTTTATGGATGTTCATATATGAATGATAAAATTCAATAAAGAAAAGCATTTTAAAAAGGTGTATTTTTAAAATACCTATAAAAAAAGATGCATATATTCTAAAAGTCATGATTCCGTATTTCATAATTTTCATCATAGAACAAAACATAAATTCCAGAATAGCAAGACAGGGACACATTAAAAGTTAAGGATTTATGTATCAGCAATAAACATTAGAAACCATGTGGTGGGGAACAAATGTGACTCAACCAATTGGGCTCCCGTCTACTATACAGGAAGGGGTCCAGGGTTTGATGCTCAGGGTCTTCTGGTGAGGGGCAAGCTGGCCCACGTGGATTGCAGGCCCATGCTGGAATGCTACCCCGCACAGGAGTGCCCCCAAGTGGGAATGCCGCCTAGCGCGGGAAAACCACCCCATGCAGGGCTGCTGGCCGAGTGAGAGTTGGTGCAGCAAGATGATGCAACAAGAAACACATAGGAGAGAAAATAAGAAGACGTAGCAGAACAGGGAGTTGAGGTGGTACAAGAGAGTAATCACCTCTCTCCCACTCCAGAAAGTCCCAGGATTGGTTCCCAGAGCAGCCTAATGAGAATACAAGCAGACACAGAAGAACACACAGCAAATGGACAGCAAACAGACAACAGGAGGAGAAGGAGGGAACAGGTATAAGGGAGAGGGAGAAATAAATAAATCTTTAAAACTAAAAAAAAGAAACCATGTGGTAACACTTGCTTTACAGACAGCAAAGAGAAACCAGGTTTTTCTACTACTAATATGGGTAAGCCTCAACAGGGAAGAATAAGCAAGCACTTCAGACACCTTAAAGCAGTGGGGATTTTCTGGACCTAGTGGTGCTCTCTAAAGATATTTACCTGAAAGATCAGTATTTAACATGCTAGGTATTAAAAAGGCAGGACAAAAATTTAATTCCTCAGAAAATAAACCAGGTCCATACCCCGGCTCTTTAATTCCATGAACTCGAGAATACTGGGATACACTAGATTAACCCATGTGATTATACAGCCAAACATCTTGGGTTTTGGGGATTTTTTTTTGTTGTTTTTTTAATTTATTTCTCTCCCCCCACCCCACTGTCTGTTCTGTGTCCACTCGCTGTGTGTTCTTCTGTGTCCACTTGGATTCTCAACAGAGGAACCGGGAAAGTGTCTTTTGTTGTTGTTGTTGTTGTTGTTGTTGCTGTTGCATAATCTTGCTGCCTCAGCTCTTCCTGTGTGCGAGGCCACTCCACGGCAGGTTGCGCTTTCTTCGCACAGGGCGGCTCTCCTTATAGGGCGCACTCCTGGAGCGTGGGGCTTCCCTACGCAGAGAACACTCCTGCGTGGCAGGGCACTCCTTGCACACATGAGCACTGTGAGTGGGCCAGCTCACCACCCGGGTCAGGAGGCCCTAGACCTCCATGTGGTGGGCAGATGCTCTATCCATTGAGCCAAATCTGCTTCCCAACATCTTGGCTGGAAGACTATACAAGGACATGGGAAAAATCAGCCAATGTTGAGTGAATAAGGCTACAAAGAAGTATGTTTTCAACTACATGTTTTGTGTTGATAGATATATATAAAATGCTAATTACCCCTGAATTATAAAATTATATTGTATTTAAGGATTTTTTTGGTTTTCAAGTTTTTCTATTATAAACTATTACTTTTGTATTACCTGTGACAGGTAATGTCACGACACAATGTGATTTCTACTCAGTGCTATCAACGTAAAAGGGAAAAATTCAATGAAGGCAGGTCAACTATGGAATACTTATGATTCTCTTAGGTTTTCATCTTCTAATTAGAGAAGAAAAGTCTTTTTCCTCAATTTCTTGTTAAAATTTTAAGGGCAATATATACCTTTTCTAAACAAAGAAAAGAGTGTCATGTAAAAATCAATGATAGGGTTGAAATTCCAAAAAAAAGAAAATCACTGAAATGAGGTCTTATATTTAAGTACAAACCTGAAATTTGCAAGCTCTGGCATCCACCTGAATTCTTTCTATAATACCTTTGTACCTAGTCTTTTCTAGAAAACTGTATTTTTTAAAGAATACTAAAATACAAATATATTCTTTGTTCCTTAAGGCCCACAAAATTTACACCTGTTCCATCATTCAGCCAATAGCATTCATTATGCCTATTATTTACCAGGTACTATTCCTGGCACTGACAAATCAGTAGTTTAAGAAAAGAAAAGAAAAGAAAAAAAAAGTCTATCTTCACCAAGCTTACATTTTACTAGAAGTGACAAGCCAACAGAGCAACTGCAAACAGGGCAGGAAAGGTGTGCAATTTTACAGTATTTCATCAATTACTTACAGTACTTCATTTGAACAAATCTAACATTTTAACAAATCTAAAATCAGCATTCATGTCACAAATCACAGGTATCTTAACACTGTGCCCACTCAACTGGGGGTGGCTTTTCTTAAGTTGGTAATAATGGTGTG
This sequence comes from Dasypus novemcinctus, assembly GCF_030445035.2. Taxonomy (NCBI): domain Eukaryota; kingdom Metazoa; phylum Chordata; class Mammalia; order Cingulata; family Dasypodidae; genus Dasypus; species Dasypus novemcinctus. The sequence continues at coordinate 14,958,252 of NC_080689.1, read as the reverse complement.
ACATGCAAACAATGGTTTCTTGGATTCTATAAAATCAGACACAAGGGTGTCAGAAAAGGTCTCACTGAGGGAATGTTTGATCAGAAACCTGTATAAAGTGAAAAAGTGATTTCTAGGGCAGACTCTGCCAGGCACTATAATTTAGCTAATTAAATTTTAACTAGTTACAATTTAACTAGCCCCCATTGTTGACTATCATTGTTATCAGTATGTAACTTTCCTGATACCTACTATTTAACAAGATTCTTACTATCTTAGTAAAATTACAGCCAAAGACAATCAAGAAAGACCCTGCTGAGCATAGCTCTAGTCTGGCACAGTGAATAGATATAAAAAGCATGGATTAGATGGGAGGGCCAAGTGCAACTACCTCTTATCTCACTCCACTCCCAAGTGAAAATGCAGGGCTAGGTCCAGTAACAGTTTCAGTCAGGGAGCTTGGGAAAGTACACCTGTCAAAAGGATAACATAGATATACTAAGCCAAGCTCAAGGATGACAAAAAACTCTGGTGGAGAAGGGAAAAGATTTGCTTATCTTGATTTTCAGTACAAATGCAGGCCTTCTAGACCTTCTGGGTTTTAAATAGGTGGTGTCAGAAAAGTTACCATACTGATAACTGGCTTTGGACAGTCAAACATTCATACAGACTTCACTTTCAGGTCTTTGATCTTGGCTCTTCATAATGAAGCAGTATTCACCTACTGTTGGACTGTCTGCTCACTAATAGAGAACATGAGCTGGGTTTAGATCTTGACGAGACATGTTAGTTTTACTCAACTGATGAAGGGCTGTTTCCATAGTAATACTCCTCAGTACAAAAGGAACTGCAGATTCAGAAATTTAGTGTCATGAGCTTGTCTGAGGAGCTACTGAATCAAAGTTAATGTTACTGATATTCCAAATGAACACTGCTAAGAATCCCTGTAGTCAAAGCAGCTCCCCTACTGCTTTTCCTAACTGAACAATCTAAGTAGGCTCCCTTAATTATTCTTTATCACAACATCATACTTATTTCCTCCAAAGCATTTATCCAACTCATTATTACTTTTATTGTTATGTGTTTGTCTATCCCTCTAAACTGTAAGCTCCTTTAGGGAACAGACCCTGTGGCTAGCACACCACCATGGAGCCTAGAGCATTACCCAGCAGATGGTAGGTACTCAACATTTACTGAAATACACATAAATTTGTGTACCCATAATTATGCCCTTGGGACAAGTGCTTAGAAAGTAAATAATTAGTTCAAATAATATATGAAGCTTTTGCTATATTACCAGATTTGCCTCTACAAAGTTTACATCAGTTTATTCTCCTACTCAGTATGAGTGCCTAATCAGAATATATATTCTTCAAAATTGATTTTTTTTTCATTTCTCAAATCTTTGCTAATTTGGTAGCCACTGAATCACCTTGGCATTTCTCTGATTACTAAGACCATCTTTTAATATGAACACTGAAATATATATATTCTCTGTTAACATACTTTAGCAGTTCCAAATTTTTAGGGAGCAGAGAGATTATCTGACAGATTTTTAAGAGCTCCTATCCATACTGATTTAACAAAAAATATTTTTACTTTGGGGGACAGTTTGCCAAGGTTATCATTTGTCTCAATGTGTAATAAGTTTCTAACAAAAAGACTCAATTTTTATGTAGTAAAAACCATTTATTTGCCGTTTACTTCTTTTATATGCTAAGAAAGGCCTTTCTCATTTGAGATCCATGAAATAATCATTTTTCAGTTTTTCCAAAATTACTTCTAAATATGAAACTTACTTTGATAAGTGTGGGCTAGACCTAATTTTATTTTACAAATCATTAACCAACTGTATTATTCAAGCAATATCTATTAAATAATTCATCTTTTCTCCACTGACTTGAAATGCCATTTAAGAATGCCACCTAATTCTTATATGTTGCAGCATCTTAATTAAAGCTCCCTCCTTCTCCCCAACTACAAATCTCACCAGAATGTAGCCCCTGACACTGCTGCAAATAAATTTATTTTTTAATTTAAAAAAAAAATGCAAAAAAAAGGCAATACAAGCAATGGTTAAAAAATTAGAAATTAAAAATTTGGTGGCATAAAGTAGACAAAAGAAGCTAATATATTTTCTGTCCTTATATCATCTATTCCCTCTATTAGAGAAGGAATATGCTAAATAACTTCCAAAACACTTGCCTAAGTGAAAGAAAAGAAAGGGCAACAGTAAGATATGGAGGTGGGTAGTTGTTTAGGGTTAGCAAGAACAGCCAATTGAGAAGCTGAAGATAATGGAGAGAGAAAATGATCAAATAAGATCTAAGAAAGCAAAAAGGGATGAGAACAAGAACAGGTTGCATATCTATCTTGAACAAGATATGGATGGAAAAAAGGAGGAACATGGTTGGTGGTTCATATACAATGGCCTCAATTTTACCAATGAAGAGGCAAGATAGTCTACTGAGTAAAACATGGAAAGTCTGAGGCAAGCAATGACAATCTCAAACAGTGTGGAGAAAAGGAGAAAAAGGTAACTGGGAACAAATAAATGGAAGGTTGAATGGTGAAAGCCCAGATAAGGTTGGAGACCTTGGATTTATAGTGGCACCAATTTTTTAAATTAATGTATTTCAGATACCAAGATATAAAATTACCCAAGAACCTGAGAAGCACTACTTATATTAATTTTTATAATCCAAAAACCTAATAGGAACTAGACAACATGACTATTTAATTAGACAAGTATTAGTAGGCTTCTTTTAATGTATATTCTTAAATAGCTTTGAATCTGGAAGGTAGATGTTTTATATAGCAAAATCAAAATTTAATTTGGAAAAGAAAACTTAAAAAAAAACTTCCGAAAACACTGTAATTTTACATCGAAACAGTAACAAAAACTCAGAAAATTATTCCAAGTTATCCTAGTATAAAAGTATTCTGATTGGGAAGCAGATTTGGCTCAAATGACAGAGCGTCCACCTACCACATGGGAGGTCCAGGGTTCAAACCCAGGGCCTCCTGACCCATGTGGTGAGCTGGCCCACGCACAGTGCTGATGAATGCAAGGAGTGCTGTGCCACACAGGGGTGTCCCCTGCATAAGGGAGCCCCACGTGCAATGAGTGCGCCCCGAAAGGAAAGCCACCTGCGTGAGAAAAGCAGCCTGCCCAGGAGTGGCACTGCACATGTGGAGAGCTGACGCAGGAAGATGATGCAACAAAAAAAAAGACTCAGATTCCCGGTGCTGCTGACAAGAACGCAAGTGGGCACAACGAACACATAGTGAATGGACACAGAGAGCAGACAACAGGAGGGTGGGGGAAGGCGGGAGGGGAAATAAATAAAAAATAAAAAAACAAAAACAAAACAAAACCATATTCTGATTGCACATCCTTAAAATAGGAGATATATATATATACACACACACACACGTATTTTTATTTAAGATTTTATTTACTGCTCCCCCCTGCCTCCATTGTCTGTTCTCTGGTCCATTCCCTGTGTGTTCTTCTGTGTCTCTCTTATTCCCATTAGGCGGCTCCAGGAACCAATCCTGGGACCTTCCAGAGTGGGAGACAGGCAATCATTCTCTTGCACCACTTTAGCTCCCAGGTCTGCTGCATTTCTTATTACATCTCCTTTGTGTTTCTCTTTGCTGCGTCATCTTGCTGTGCCAGCTCTCTGCATGGGTCAGCACTGCCACATGGGGCAGCACTCTACATGGGCCAGGTCACCACATGGGCCAGCTTGCCTTCACCAGGAGTTCGTGGGTATAGAACCCTGGACCGTCTATATGGTAGATGGGAGCCCAATTGCTTGAGCCACATCCACTTCCCAGGATATTTTTTAACTACTATTTAAAACTACTAGCAACCTTAAACTTCATTTCATATTCTTTACAAGGACCTAAGAAAACTGGTCAAGGGATAGACTCTAGTTAATCCCAAATATTTTATATAAGCAAAAAGGGAATATATATGAATTGGGTACAAAGAGCAAACCCTTCCCGTGAATTCATATATTTAAAAATATGAGGAAGCGTATGACATACAAAAAAATAACATACAACAGTCAAGATGGCATGAAAAGGAAAAGAGACAAGTGTCAACAAATAGAAAAATAACTCCACAACTGCAAGCAGGAGAGTCCATCCACCAGCCACGTAGGATCAAAAACCCCTCTCAATTAAGAGGTAGACTGGGCATAGCCACTCCAGGGTCCTCAGGACTGAGGAATAAAATATGGACTAGAGTGGTCTTATTGGTATTCTACTACAGAATTTTTGTGACTCTAGCAATGGAAGAAATTATACCACTGATGTGGACAGGGAGAGGGAAAAAGAGGTGTAATATGGGGGCATTTTTGGGCCTTGGAGTTGTCCTGAACGATATTGCAGGGACAGATGCAGGACATTACATATTCTGCCTCCCACTGAATGGACTCGGAGAGAGTGTAAAATACAATGTAAACTATAGTCTATGCTGCGTAGCAGTGCTCCAAAATGTATTTATCAAATGCAATGAATGGGATGTGAAGGCAATCTGGCTGTGACATCTGTCACCCCATTGATCACCAGGGTTGATTCAGCTGATCGGGCTGGCTAGGCAGGTGTCCCCGTCCTCCCACCATTCCATGTGCGTCCCTCCTGAAACTGCAAGCTCGGTCAAAGAGGACGAACTTCCAGCCACTAGAGGAGGACCATTCTTTGGTCAAGGGTATAGCTGTACTCCCCTTCTAGAACCTCCAAACAAGCTCTCAAATGCAATGAATATACCACACTAATGAACGAAGTTGTTGATGTGGGAAAAGTGGGGGGTGTGGGGAGAGGGACATATGGGAATCTCCTGTATTTTTAATGTAACATTTTGTGTGATCTATACATCTTTTAAAATTAATAAAAAATATATTTTTTAAAAAGATAAATAACTACCTACTTTACTGTCAACTATTTTGTTAAAGAGGACCGTTTCAACTAAGATAATTAAATAAATTATTAAAGACTAGAACAACAGAATTTTGAGGAAACCTCTGTCTCCAACCTACACATTTTACAATGTACAATGTACATTGTACAAACTTAGGGAGGTTAAATGCCTTGTTTAGGATGCTTAAGTTAGAAGGAGCAGAGCCGATGTTAAGTAGCAAGACAGTCCTTGATTCAGTCAGTACTTCTTTCCATGACACCAGATGTCACTGGAAGCAAATACCTGAACTCACTTAAGCTACCTGGTATCAAGAACTTATGTTGGGGGAAGCGGACTTGGCCAAGTGGTTAGGGCTTCTGTCTACCACATGGGAGGTCCAAGGTTCAAATCCCGGGCCTCCTTGACCTGTGTGGAGCTGGCCCATGCACAGTGCTGATGTGCACAAGGAGTGCCCTGCCACGCAGGGGTGTCCTCCGTGTAGGGGAGTCCCATGCGCAAGGAGTGTGCCCCATAAGGAGAGCTGCCCAACGCGAAAGGAAATTCAGCCTGCCCAGGAATGGCGCCGCACACACAGAGAGCGGACAACAATTTGACATAACAAAAAGAAACACAGATTCCTGTGCTGCTGACAACAACAGAAGCAGACAAAGAAGAACGCACAGCAAATAGACACAGAAAACAGACAATGGGGGGGTAATAATAAATAAAATAATTAAATCTTTAAAAAAAAAAAAAAAGAACTTATGTTGGGTTGAAAATAGTATCAGACCCAGAGAGATGCTACGTTACCTCAGAAGATACCACATAGCCTAATTCTGCACAAACAGCTGACTATCCCCAAAAAAGCAGCAGCAAATGGGTTTGTTCTCAGTAAAATCTAATTAACACTTAGCTCGTAGAATACTGAAAAGCCTGAAGGCAGGAGTTATGTAAGAGGACAAGCAAAAGTCTAAATATTAAGCCAAGGGCCCTATACTTCTTCTCCTAGAAGATAAAGCTGAGGAAATCTCTCAAATATAAGATCCAACATCTATTTAATAATAACATCAGAAAGAAATTAACCAAAAAAAAGAGAGAGAGAGAGAGAAGAAATGCTCAAAGAAATAATACAAGAAATTTCCCAAAAGAGAAGGAAATGTGTTTCCCAGTTAAAATGAACTTCTGTTAGGTTGGTGCAAAAGGAATTGCTGTTTCAGACTATGAATTTTAAATCATTATAACTAGGCTCAAACACATCTTTATTAATCAAAATAGGAACCATTACAATCAACACATTTTTGCCAACAAGAAATACGTTTCTTGATTCCTATAGCATAAAAATCCATGCTTTGGGATTTAACAAACTCTTAGAATGCATTTTCTGCATCCTGCTGGTTGTGAAAGTGTTTTCCCTGCAAAAAGTTGTCAAGATGCCTGAAGAAGTGGTAGTCAGTTGGAGAGGTGAGGTGAATAAGGCAGATGAGGCAAAACTTCATAGCCCAATTCATTCAACTTTTGAAGTGCTGGTTGTACGCCATGCAGTAGAGGGTTGTCATAGAAAAGAACTGGGCCCCTTCTGTTGACCAGTGTCGGCTGCAGGTGTTGCAGTTTTCAGTGCATCACAATGATTTGCTGAGCATACTTCTCAGATGTAATGGTTTTGCCAGGATTCAGAAAGCTGTAGTGGATCAGACCAGCAGCAAACCACCAACAATTGTATGCAGTGGCCATACAATTTTTTGGTGCAAGTTTGGCTTTGCGACGTAAGTGCTTTGGAGCTTCTTTTTGGTCCAACCACTGAGCTGGTCATCACCAGTTGACGTTATAAAATCCACTTTTCAGCGCACATCACAATCTGACTGGTTTGCTGTTGTTGCATAAAATAAGATGACACTTAAAGACAATTTTTTTTAATTTTCAGTCAACTTTTTCACCTTTCCAATTTGCTTCAAATGCCAAACAACCATAGAATGGTCCATGTTGAGTTCCTCAGCAACTTCTCTTGTAGTTTAAGAGGATCAGCTCGATGATCGCTCTCAATTGATCATTGTCAACTTCCGATGGCTGGCCACTAGGCTCCTCATCTTCAAGGCTCTTGTATCCCTTGCAAAACTTCTTGAACCACCGCTGCATTGTACATTCATTAGCAGTTCCTGAGCCAAATGCATTGTTGACGTTGCAAGTTGTCTCCACTGCTTTATGACCCATTTTTAACTCAAATAAAAAAATCATTTGAATTTGCTTTTTGTCTAACACTTCCATAGTCTAAAATAAATATAAACAGCAATGAGTTATTAGAAAGAAAAAAAAAACACAAAGCGAGAAATGCACATTAAAATTATATATAACATAACCTCATTTAAGAATGTATGCCATTATCAAACGGCAAGTTTCAACAATGCAAAACTGCAATCACTTTTGCACCAGCCTAATAGAAAACCTATACACTACCAAAAACAAGAATCACATCAGATATCTATCAACATCACAAGCTAGTAGAAAACAGAGCAGTGGTCTCAAAATTGAGGCAAAATTCATTTCAGTCCTAGAATTCGATAACCAAACTATCAATTACATTGGGTAAAGATGTTTTTCAGACATACATCATTAAAAAAATTTTTTTTTTACCCAATCCTTCTGAAAGATTGTGCTACATCAAAACAGAGGAAATAAGAGGACATGAGACACTAGAAAGAGAGAATCTAACATAGAAAAGAGGTGAAGGAAGTTCTCAAGGTGATTAAAAAATGAAGTCCTAGGAGGACAGCTGTGTAGCAGAGAAACAGAAACCAGAGCAAATTGGAGCAGGAAGATCAAGAATTCTCCAGGAAGGAAGCTAAAAAATATACTTAAATGGATAGTGTATGTGATTTGTCTGATCATACATTAGAGCTTAAGCTGCTGAACTTGGGTAGAGTAATAAATCATAGAAAACTAAACAAACAAAATAAAGCAATTAACTACTCCAAGAAAAATAACACTGCACAGTAAAGGCAATTCAAAGACAAAAGTATTCACCTTATCATTATCATAAAAACACTGAACTTTGCCATTTCACTCAGACCTAAGCTTATATAATAGTTTCACATGTCCCAAAGTTATGCACTTTCTAATCCATAGTTGACTGAAATTTCCAGGTCTACAGTGAAGGGTTGCAACTCATTTGAAGAAAAATATCTGACAAATAATACTCCTGGCCTAATCAAAACAGCAGAGAAGCTTCAGGGATCCATCCCCTCAAAGAAGCTTTCTTTTTAAAACATTTATTTAATTAATTCTCTGCCCCCCTCATTGTTTTGACCTCACTGTCTGCTTTCTGTGTTCATTCACCGTGTGTTCTTCTGTGTCTGCTTGTCTTCTCTTTGGGGGCACTAGGAACCAATCCTGGGACCATCTGGAGTGGGAGAGAGGTACATAATCTCTTCCACCACCTCAGCCCTCTGGTCTGCAGTGTCTCTTATTGTCTTTCCTCTGTGTCTCTTTTTGTTGCATCATCTTGCTGTGCCAGCTCTGGACCATGTGGGCCAACATTCCTGTGTGGGCCTGCACTCTTGCATGAGCCAGCACACTGCGCAGGTCAGCACTCTGCGTGGGCCAGCATTCCATGTGGGCCAGTTTGCCTTCACCACGAGACCCGAGGAATTGAACCCTGGACCTCCTCCTACATCAGAAAGCTGTAGTGGATCAGACCAGCAGCAAAACACCAACAATTGTATGCAGCGGCCATACAATTTTTTGGTGCAAGTTTGGCTTTGCGACATAAGTGCTTTGGAGCTTCTTTTTGGTCCAACCGCTGAGCTGGTCATCACCAGTCGACGTTATAAAATCCACTTTTCAGCGCACGTCACAATCTGACTGGTTTGCTGTTGTTGCATAAAATAAGATGACACTTAAAGACATGGTAGATGGGAACCCAATCGCTTAAGCCACATCCACTTTCCAAGAATCTTTGAACAACCAATAAGAACTGGCAGAAACATCTTTTTCAGAACTCCAGAAAACAGTTAAAGGATTGCAATAATGGGCAAACACTGAATCAAGAAAAAGGATTCTTAAAGGCAGGAGAATCTCCTGACACTCTGGCTGGATTCTCACCCACCCGTCTCAGTGTAGAGCCAGCTTGATCCCAGCATGGTCCAGGTTCCAGAGGGAGCAAAGTAGCTATTAGGCACATACTGAGTATATGTAAACGGGCCCAATCTGACTGAGGGACTTGCCATCCCAGAACTTACCACGCATGTAGAAGGCAGCTCACGAAGCAAGCGTTCTTACAGAATGCTGTGGGAAAGCAGTCAAGTGGTGCTACCTGGGGCAAAGGATTGCTGGCTACAGGACATCTAGTACAGTGCCAACGACCTTGAGGAAAATGTTTCCCAGGGAAGAGGGGGTATTTGTAATCGTGTAAAGAAGGGATTCCTTGCAATGGACACAACCAATCCAATGTCCACATAGAAGAGGTGGCATTGGATTGGGAAAAGTGGACATAATGGACAAAGGGTATGGGGAAAGGCAGGAAGAGATGAGAGGTGGAGGCGTCTTCGGGACATGGAGCTGCCCTGGATGGTGCTTCAGAGGTAATCACCGGACATTGTAAATCCTCACAGGGCCCACTTGATGGAATGGAGGAGAGTATGGGCCATGATGTGAACCAATGTATATGAGGTGCAGAGGTGCCCAAAGATGTACTTACCGAGTCCAGTGGATGTGTCATGATGATGGGAACGAGTGTTGTTGGGGGTGGGGAGGGGGGGGGGGTGGGGGGGTGGGGTTGAATGGGACCTCACATATATATTTTTAATGTAATATTATTACAAAGTCAATAAAAAATAAAAAAATTAAAAAAAAAAAAAAGAAGGGATTCCTAGCGGCATGCACCCATGCCCCAGAAAAGACATTGCTGAAAGGACTATGCAGGCCTGTAGCTATTCTCATACAATCCACTGTCTAGGCAAGCCCTGAAGTTTCAAAGCACTGGCACATATGAATCTGCTAAGACTGAAAAAGGCTTTTCTTTTTTCCCTTTTTTTTTTGTTAGCTCCTGGAATTCAAGGAAAACTTGGTTATAAAATTAGCTAGATACATGCTTAAGGAACAATCACCTTAGTCTATATTTCAGCAACACATTAAAATATGAAAATGTCCAGGTTTCAACAAAAGGTTATAAAACATACAAAGAAACAGGAATGATGGGTCAGGCAAAAAAAGAAGATTATAGCACTGGACACCAATAATGAGGAGGACCAGACCTGGGACATAAGAGATAAAGACTTTTCTAAAATGGTCCCAAATACACTCAAAGAGCTAAAGGAAAACATGGAAAACTAAAGGAAATCAGGAAAATAACAGTTGAACACAAAGATAGTATCAATAGAGGGATGGAAATTATGGAAAGGAAAACAGAGCCAAAGACCACAGTAAGAGAAATTAAATATTTCCTAGAAGGATTCAACAACGGACTGGAGCCAGCAGAAGAATCTGCAAACTTGAAGATAAGAAAATTGAAAGCATTCAGTATGAACAGACAGATAAATGGAAAAAAAAAAAATAGAAAAACAGAGCCTGAGGAATACAAGCATACCAATATATATACACAGTGCGAATCTCAGAAAAGGGGGCAGAGACTATTCAAATAAATAATGGTTGAAAACTCCCCAAATTTAATGTAAGATAAATATACACAACCCCAGGACACTCAAGGAACTTTGAACAGAATAAACTTAAAAAGATCTACACCATGGTATGTTGTAATTAAACCAATGAATGCCAAAGAAGAAAAGAGAATTCCGAAAGCCTCCAGGGAGAAGGAACGTTTCAGATTAAATGCTGATTTCTCATAGGAAACCATGGAGGCAAGACGACAATGGGATGACTTATTTAAAGCACTGAAAGCAAAAAACTGCCATCCAAGAATTCTGTATCAGGGAAAACTGTCTTTCAAAAAGAGATAAAGACATTCCCAGATTAAAAAACCTGAGACAGGGAAACGGACTTTGGCCCAGTGGTTAGGGCGTCCGTCTACCATATGGGAGGTCCGCGGTTCAAACCCCGGGCCTCCTCGACCCGTGTGGAGCTGGCCATGCGCAGTGCTGATGCGCGCAAGGAGTGCCGTGCCACGCAGGGGTGTCCCCCGCGTGGGGGAGCCCCCACGCGCAAGGAGTGCGCCCGTGAGGAGAGCCGCCCAGCGTGAAAAGAAAGAGCAGCCTGCCCAGGAATGGCGCCGCCCACACTTCCCGTGCCGCTGACGACAACAGAAGCAGACAAAGAAACAAAAGCAGACAAAGAAACAAGACGCAACAAATAGACACCAAGAACAGACAACCAGGGGAGGGGGGGAAATTAAATAAATAAATAAATCTTTAAAAAAAAAAAAAAAAAAAAAAACCTGAGACAGTTTGTCTCTGCAGGATGGGCCCTACAAGAGAAGATAAATAGAATTATGCAGGCAGAAAGGAAAGGACAAGAGAGCAAAGTCACACAAAGACATAAAGATCTCTGGTTAGGGTAATGACATGGGTAAATATAAATACAAGTACTGTTTGTAACTTCTACAGGATCTAAAAGGCAAATGCAAAAATGTAATGAGAAACCAAGTGTTTTGGACTCACAATGTATAAATGTGTAATTTGTGATGAGAACTACATAAAGGTGGAAGGAATGAGAGGTATAATAACACAGTGTATAATACTGAAGTTAAGTAGGTATCAAAACAAAAAAAAAAATTATTATAGCCTTAGGATGTGAAACTTAAGCCCTATGGTAACTACAAACAAAATATCAGAATATGCAAGCTTTTAGAAAAAGAAGTTAAAATACAGGTTTCCATGGGCGGGAGACAGGGAGAATGGAAGTTAATGCACAATGGGTTTAGGGAAATGGTTCTTAACAAGGGGTCCATGAGCCTGAACTGAAATTCATAAAAACAACATTCTTGTGAGGACATGTCGGTGTGGGTGTGATATATTTATTAAATAATACACAGTGTAGTGTGGACTCGGTAAGGGTGTCTGTGGAGTAAAAAAGGTTAAGAACCCCTGCTTTAGGGCTTCTGTTTGAGTGAAGTTTTAGTAACGTAATGTGGTAAGGGTACTGCAATATTGTGAATGTGATTAATTCCATTTTTGTCAAATGTGGCAAAATGTATTAGGGTATTTGGAGAGTAAGGATATGTTGAAGTTCTCTTTATGGGGTTTGTATTATTTTTGTTAACTGTCATCTGGGAGGCCCTTGGTTTGCATCCCGGGGCCTCCTCCTTCTGGGGGCAGGCTCACTCGCAAATGCTGCAGAGCACTGCCAGAGCCACAAATGCCACAGAGGGCCGTCTCAGCAAGGTGACACAACAAAAAGAAGGGAGACAAGCAAGAACACGGAGGAGCCCACAGCAGGTGGACACAGAGAGCAGACAGCAAACAAGCAGCAAGGGGGAAGAGAAAAATAAATACAGGCAGAGAGGAACGTACGGCGGGTGGACACAGAGAGGAGACAGCACGCAAAAAAAAGTCGCAAGGGGAGGGGATAAAAATAAATAAAATAAAATAAAAGGTTTTAAAAAAAGGAAAAATTATACTTTTCAAGGGTAAGAAAGAAGTAGCCATAATAATCAATCCTAAAACTTTGACCCACTCCTATTTTATTTGATAGAAAAGCTAGGGAGTTGAAAGAACATTCTCTATGCTCTTCTAACATCTCTCCAGACCAGCAGGTTTTTGGGAACCAGGGTCCCCACTGACAATGTGATGACATTTCTAAACTTGCTTTTAAAAAGAGTCATATCAATTTCAGGGGGTAAAGAAAGAAACCCTTAGTTCTTCAAGACTCTGATACCGCACTTAAATTTATGACTATGACAGCAGTTTGAAATAAGTTTGAAATAATCTGTAGAGAGGTACTTATTTCTCCCCTCCTGAGGAGCAGGATAGAACCTAATCCACTGATCCTAAAAGAAATTAAACTAAATCAGACCCACTGCCAAAATCCTGCTGAGAAAACTATGAGACACCAGGCAAGTATCTCCAGGTCTTATTATCTGCAGGGTTTTTGGAACACTAAATAAGATAAATGCCTAGGACATGGTAAAAGACAATCATATTGCTACTATATTCATTCGTGAGTTTTCTTGTTTTTTTTAGCTTCTTAATAGATCTTTATTCTTATAGGTTCTTGCCCAGAGCAGACCTTGAATGAATATCCTTTTAACATCAACAATAAAAATGAATTATACCTCTTATTTAGCCCTTCTACATGCCGAGCATTATCCTAAATGTTTAATATGGACCATCCTATCTAATCCTATCAGTTACAACTCCATTTTTATTAAGAGAAAAACAGTTAAACTTGTCCAAACCCCACATCTTAAAAAAGTTGAGCTGTGATTCAACCCAAACTGACTCCAGATCCTGTGGATGCCCACACTTAATACCTTTTTCTTCACTCTGCACATCTAATCCCTAAAGCCACGTTGAATCCGAAATATATCTAGGGCATTATCTTAAAATAAGAAAAATTACTCTAAAAGCATATTGAGGAAATGGGTTTAAAATGTTAGTCCATAGTAATAACATCCTGTAAGAAATTTAGAATTCTCGAAATTCCGATCATTTAAAACAAAAAAAGGTAGTGAGGAGCAAAGAAAAGACTCTTCCAAAGATTCGGGATGGGGGAGTGGAAGAAGTGAGGAGTACACTTATAACAGTAATGGACACCTCAAATCAAGGAACTTCCAGAGTCATTTACGCTGTATGTCAAGCAGTTGTCAGTGTGGCTGCCCCTGTTCCGGTCTGTTAGAGGACGATGATCACCTGTCTCAGCGGTAAAAGCCCACCCTGGAGTGCGTCAGTACGCGCTGAGTTCCACTTCCAAGCATGGGAAGTGACGCCTCCGCTGTAGCGGGGTAATGGTACAGCAGACAGGAAGAATCCCACCGGCTGAGGCACCCGGGATGCCAACCCGGAGCCGAAAAGCGTCCAACCTTGGAAACCCAGGCCACTGTCGCCGAGGGGTGGACGCGACGCGCGAGCGGCCGAGGAAACCCGAGCCTGCCGGGCCCTCGAGATATGTCGGCCAGAGGGAAGAGGAAGCTCCGATGCCAACGGCAGCTCGCCTGCCTCTGCGCCCCGTGCGCGCTGTCCCGGGGCTCTGCGCCCCTCCCACACGCGCCTCCCCCGCCCCGCACGCAAGCGAGCGCCACGCAACACAAGGGACCGCGCGAGCCGACTAGCGCCTCAACCGAACCAGCTAAGCGCAGCGGCCGGCAGGGAGCCATTACGCTGGCGCCAGCGCGGGGCCCCAGCTGACGCAGGGCCAGAGGCCAGCTCTCTCTCCACAACCCGCTCACCTCTCGGGACGACGGAGCGGAGCCCTGCACCGAAGCGATGTACCGCTCCACGTCAGCCTTGCTGCGCCTCATCGCGCCGACCTCCTGACTCCCAGTACGCGGGAGGCCGACGCTGAGACCCACAGCGACTACCCGTCTCCCGGAGCAAAGCGCCTAAAAGCCCGTGACGCAGCGCCGTCGCTGACTGAGGAGCGGCACGACGTATGTGCGTGTTGCATCAGCACTGTGCGCCACGTCGAAGACCGCGGCGCGTTGCGGCGACGCGCCTCGCCGGCCCCCGCCCGCGAACCGCCGGTCTCGGCCCATGGTCTGTCTCAGGAATATTGCTGCGCCTGGTTCTAGCGACGCGATTGCTCCGGGTTTTTTGCACACAGCTCTTCGTTAGCCAATTTCAGACTTGGGCTTTCTCCGTCAGGACTTCCGGCGGATGAGGAATGAGAAGAACTTCAATACCACGAATGATCCAAGGAATAGTAACTAAATCAACTAGATAACATTTTACCAGAGTTTTTAAAAGTTTGTTCGTTTCTTCTACTTTTTTGTTGTTCGTTTATTCTTAATTATGTACACATTTCTGTAGAAGGAAGGAGCGCTCAGGCCATTTTGGTGAGCTTGTCAGTTGGAGAAACCTTTTATGTTGGACCCCTTTGAATACGAAGCATAGATATTAAAAATCTTGCTTTTTAAAAGTACATATGAGAAATTTTTAAAGTGCATAATTGAAAGGTAGGCTACAAATACTTTGTTTTGGATATTTCAAATTGTTTATAGTTCCCTAAATCTACACACACACATACATTTCAGTAGCAGAACAGTATTTATTAAAATGTTTACAGTAATAATTTCACGATACTAAATCTCCTGTATAGTCCAAGTCTCCAACAATGTATACTTTTGGAATTTGAATTTTAAAATCTTAGTTTAACACATGTTTTCAGTGGTGACGACATTTTTAGTTTAAAAATATGATGTTTTTGAACACAGTGGGGTCTTAATTGTGTGGGAAAATATCAAACATGAGATGTGTTGAAATTTTTAACTGGCGATTTGGCACAGGGTAATTTTTATCCCTTTTGATTTTTCCATATTTTCCAAAGTTTCTACAACGAGCAAGTTTTACATTTTATGAAGAAGGAAAAACATTTTGTTTTGTTTTATTTTCTTCATATTGGGTACACCTAAGAGAAAAGGAAAAAAAAATTGTTGGGAGGATTCCAGTCTGACCGAGGTGTGTTAAAAGAAGTAACATGTAAAGAGAATCTGCTTTGAGATGGTTCTTGATTTATTTCACTTGAGATGCCAGTTATATGTTCTGTTGAAGATGTCTGGTATGTAAAGGAAATGGTGGGAGAAAGGTGTGGGGTGGATGTGGTTCATGGCTTTGAAGTCATAAATCTCAAGTGATAGTTTTAAGCATGAGTTTGCCTTGGAAAGAGTGTTAGTAATAGCCATAGCTAACAAGTAAGCATTCTGTTCCAAACCCTTTTCTTAGCACTTCACTTGTATTAACTTACTTAAATCCTCCCAGCAACTTTGTGAGGGATACTATTATTCATTATTATCTTCAGTGTTGGAGATTAGAAAACCAAAGGAGTAAGCAGGAAAGAACTTCCCCAAGCATACTCACCAAGTAAAATTAGGACCATTAATCTGTTTAATTTGAATATACTGAAAAGAAATGGGCCAAAGAAGGAACCGTCAATAAGTAGGTTTATTAAGCTTCAAAATCTCAGTTTCCATCAAATAGAAGTAATGAATCTGTCCTTTTGGGCTTTAAAAGTAGGCACTTTTTTGATGGTGTCTAATCTAGTCAGCATCTTTCCCCAAATAGACCAGTTCCCTCAAAACCTGGTCCTTACCTCCAAATTACACACCTGGTTGTAATGCTCTCTGCAAGGAACTCTAGCAGCAGGATTGCTCCATTCTCATGTTAATGCTGCGCATCAATTTGAATGAGTTATAAATCCATTGTGACATTTTTCATCAGCAGCAATTTTACCTGATTAGTCTTCTGAGGACTTGACTTCTGAATTAACGTTGAACTAATAGGCATCCAAAATTGACGCTGATCAAACTCAAGTTTTTCCACTTGAAGTACCTCTATCGTATTGCTGATTATCGTCCATTGAATAGACACAGTACCTTTCATATATCATATGATTCCTTTCTTCTTCAGGTACATTCATACTGTCAATTCATTCTGTCTTTTCCTTAGCACTCCCAATCTGTGTGATTCTATAGGGATCCTATATTTGCGCTTACTAGGTAGCACTTTTCAATATTCTCATGACTTTTGCTCTTAGTAGATTTGATGAGGTTAAAATGTTCATAAAGAACCTCAGAAACAAACCAAACAACTGTAAATTACCACTGACACTATCTTTTGTACTTAGGCATAATTAAGTTGCTTTCATTTTAAACTTCTACTTCGACTGCATCGCTGAATATAGAAGCTTTTGCACATTCTGCTCTTGGTGTCCATACGACTTAAACTGCCTTTGACTTTTAGAAATGGCTCTTTGACATATCAACTGAGGAAGCTCTCATACAATAGCACAATCCTGCCTGAGGAAATATTTACACAAACTGTAAATTAGGGAATATTATATATACAAATACATATGAATATATGTTTGTGTCTGTATGACATACATGTTTTTGTGGGAAATGTAACCCCTCTATCAGTGATGTCTAATAGAAATATAATGTGACCTAGTATGTTGTATTAGTCAGCCAAAGGAATGCTGATACAAATTACCAGAAATTGGTTGGTTTTTATAAAGGATATTTATTTGGGGTAGGAGCCTACAGATATCAAGCCATAAAGCATACGTTACTTCCCTCACCAAAGTCTTTATTTTCACGGGTTGAAGCAAGATGACTGCCAACATCTGCAAGGGTTCTGGCTTCCTGGGTTTCTCCCTTCTAGGGTTTTGCTTCTCTCTGGGTTCAGGGTTCCTCTCTTCCTACGGCTTGCTTCTTCCTTGGCTTAGTGTTCCTCTCTTCCTGGGGCTTGCTTCTCTTCCCTCTGTGAGCTTACTTCCTGGGGCTCCAGGTTAAGGCTTCAGCATCAAACTCCAACATCAAAAACCCTCAACTCTGTCCTTTGCCAGAGTCCCCACCCACTAAGGGGTGGGGACTTAATGCCCTAATAACATGGCCCAATCAAAGCCCTATTGATAACTTAAGTCACACCCAGGTACAGACCAGATTACAAACATAATCCAATATCTATTTTTGGAATCCATAACCATATCAAACTACTACATATGTAATGTAAAATGCTCTAGTAGCCACATTTTAAAAAATGGAATAGGAGAAATTAATAATCTTTTATTCAACCTAATATATTCAAAACAATTTCAACATATAGCTAATATATACACATTATTCATGAACTATTTTATACTTTTTTTGGACTAAGTCTTCAAAATCTGGTGTGTATTCTACATTTGCAGTACCTCTCAAATTGTACACTAAATTTTCATAAGTAATGCTTGGTCTGTACTGCTATTTCATAAAATTTAGAATTTAAAGAATAGATTCACATACTCAAGTTGTTCCAAACATACTTCAAAGTCTTCCAATAAATATTGGTTTTTAAATTTTAAATTAATTAAAATTAAAAATTCAGTTGCTCAGTCACATTACTCTTCAAGTGCTCAATAGCCACATATGACTAATGTGTTGAATACCACAGCTGTATATATTTATGGTTGTTAAGACATTAAACTAAAAAAAGGAAAACAGGATACTAACTATAAGCAGTCAAAGTGGCTAAAGGAAAATCCAAATAGTACAGCATTCCAGAAGCTAAAAAGTTGAGCTTTAAGGAAAGCATAATCAACAGTATCAAATGCTAGAAAAAGATCAGGAATGATAACAGAAAAACTTTTTTCACTTGGTTCCTAAAGGTTCACTTTTGAAAGAAGTAGTACAGTCAAAACCCAGACTACCCATATTAAGGATGGATTAGGACTCAAGGGTTCTTAACAAGGGATCTGTGAACCTGAATTGAAATTCAAAAAAAACGTTATTCTTGTGGGGATGTCTTTGTGCGGATGTGATATATTAAATAATACACAGTAAAGTGTGGACTTAGTAAAGGGGTCTGGTTTTCACCTGACTGGCAAAGGGCTCTGTGGAACAAAAAAGGTTAAGAACCCCTGAATTAGGTGGTAAGGAAATGGAGTCATAAAATGTTGATTACTTTTCTAGTAGAACATATATTGGTATTTTTAGTAAATAATCATGTAGAAACAAGCCAATTTTTAGATATATATAGTTCTCTGACTTTTATGACATGTATAGATTCTTGTATATAATACCACAATCAGGATATAAAGCAATTCTATCATCCAAAACTCTTTTGTTTTTTCCCTATATAGTCATACCCTCCACACAATAGTTTTGTCTCTTCAAGAATGTCATCTAAATGGATCATATAGTAGTTAACCTTTTGAGAGTGACTTCTTTTACTCAGTAAATTACCTTTGAAATTCATCCAATTTGTTGCATGTCTCAATAGTCTTCTTCATTGCTGAGTATATTCCGTTGTATGGACATACCACAGTTTATCCATTTACCAATAGCAAGACATTTGGGAGGTTGACACTTTTTGTTGGTTATGACTAGAGCTGTTATAAACACTCATGCATGTTTTTCAATGAACACAAGTTTTTGTTTTTCTAGGGCAACAGTCAGCAAAACTATGGCCTGTGGGCTGGCCATCTGTTTTTGCAAATATAGTTTTATTGGGACACAGCCATACTTATTTTGTTTACATATTTTCTATGGCTACTTTTGCACCACAGTAACAGGGTTGAATGGTTTTGACAGAGAACGATGGCTTGCAGGCCTAAAGTATTTACTATCTGGTCCTTTAAGGAAAACTTTGCTGAGATTCTTGGGTTCCATGGTGGGTATATGTTTAACTTTATAAGAAACTGGCAGATTTTCCAGAGTGGTTGTATCATTTTTACATTCCCATCAGCAATGCCTGAGAGCTGTTTATCTTCACCGTCACTTGGAATTCTTAGAATTTAAAGAATTTTTTTTTTTAATTATAGAAGTAGGTTTACAAAAAAATGATGTAAAAAACACAGTGTTCCCGTACACCCCCTTATTGTTAACACTTTGTATTAGTGTGGTACCTTTGTTACAATTGATGAAAGAATATTAAAATTGTGCTGTTTACTATAGTTCATTGTTTACATTAGGGTGTATTTTTTCCCCATATGCCATTATATTATTAACACCTTGCATTGGTGTAGTGTACTTGTTACAATTTATGAAAGAACATTTTTATAATTGTATTGTTAACTACAGTCCATTGTTTAAAATAGGGTTCACTGTGTTGTACAGTCCTATGGGGTTTTTTTGTTTTGTTAGTTTTGTTTTATTAAGGAGGTACTGAGGATTGAACTCCTACATGGGAAGCAGGCGGTCAACCACTGAGCCACATCTAGCTCCCTTAGTCTGTTTTCTCTTTTAATTTTTATTCTAGTAAGATGCATACGGGAAGTGGACTTGGCCCAGTGGTTAGGGCATCCGCCTACCACATGGGAGGTCCACGGTTCAAACCCTGGTCCTCCTTGACCCGTATGGAGCTGGCCCATGAGCAGTGCTGATGCGTGCAAGGAGTGCAGTGCCACGCAGGGGTGTCCCCCGCATAGGGGAGCCACACACGCAAGGAGTGTGCCCCGTAAGGAGAGCCACCCAGCGCGAAAGAAAGTGCAGCCTGCCCAGGAATGGCGCCGCACACACGGAGAACTGACACAACAAGATGACGCAACAAAAAGAAACAGATTCCCATGCCACTGTAAACAACAGAAGTGGACAAAGAAGACACAGCAAATAGACACAGAAAACAGACAACCGGAGGGGAGGGGAGAGAAATAAAATTTTTAAAAAGATACATACAACCAAAATTTCCCCCCTTGCTAACTGCATTCAAATATATAACTCAGTGCTGTTAATTACACTCACAATATTGTGCTACCATCACCACCATCCACTTTTAAAACTTTACAATCAACCGAAATAGAATTCTGTACAAATTAAGCATTAACTCCCCATTTCCTACCCACAACCTAGTCCATGGTACCCTATATCCTAGATCCAAATGTACAAGTTTGCTTATTCTAATTTCATATCAGTGAGATTATAAAATATTTGTCCTTTTATGTCTGGCTTCACTCAGTGTAATGTCTCCAAGGTTCTTTCATGTCACATTTATCAGGACTTCATTCATTTTCCTGGCTGAATAATATTCCATTGTATGTATATACTACATTTTGTTTATCCATTCATTGGTTGGTGGACACTTGGGTTGCTTCCATCCTTTGACAATTGTGACTAATGTTATTATCATTGGTGTGCAAATATCTGTTCAAGTCCCTGCTTTCAAATCTTTGGGGTATATACCTAGTAGAAGAATTACTGGGCCATATTGTAATTCTATACTTAACTTTGTGAGGAACTGTCAAACTGCCTTCCACAGTGGCTGCACCATTTTATATTCCCACCAGCAATGAATGAGTGTTCCTGTTTCTCCACATTCTCTCTAACACATGTAATTCTCTGTTGTTTATTTAATAGTAGCATTCTAGTGGATGTGAAATGGTATCTCATTGTGGTTTTGGTTTGCATTTCACTAATAGCTAATGATGAACATCTTTTCATGTGATTTTTAGTCACTTGTATATCCTCTTTGGAGAAATGTCTATTCAGGTCTTTTGCCCATTTTTAATTTGCTCAATTAAAAAGCTGTAGGATTTCCTTATATATTCTGGATATTAAACCCTTACTGGGTATGTGGTTTCCAAATATTTTCTCCCATTGAGTATGCTGTCTTTTCACTTTTGTGATGAAGTCCTTTGATGCACAAAAGTTTTAAATTTTGATGAGTTCTCATTTATTTACTTTTTCTTTTGTTGCTTGTGCTTTGGGTATTGCCTAACACAAGATGCTACAGGTATTTCCCTACATTTTCTTCTAGAAGTTTTATAGTTCATTGCCTAACACAAAATCCAGAATATACTTCCCTACATTTTCTTCTAGGAATTTTATAATCCTAGTTCTTATGTTTAGGTCTTTGATCTATTTTGAGTTAATTTTTTTATATGGTGTGAACTAGAGGTCTGTTGGAATTTTGATTGGGGTTACATTGAATCTACAAATCATTTTGGGTAGAATTGACATTTTTAAAATGTCAATATCTATTTTTTATTTATTTTTAAAAGATACTTAGATTATGTAAAATGTTACATGAAAAAATAAGGAATTTCTATATCCCCCACTTCCCACACCTCCCACCTTTCCCCACATTAACAACTTCTTTCATTGGTGTGGTACATTCATTGCAATTGATAAACACATTTTGGAACCTTGCCACAAAGCATGGATTATAATTTACATTGTAGTCTACACTCTTTCCCACTCAATTCTGTAGGTTATGGCTATATATATAATGACTCATACCTATTGTTGCAATATCTCTCAGGACAATTCTAAGTCCTGAAAATGCCCCCATATTACACCTCTTCGTCCCTCTCCCTCACTTAGGCACCTCCAGTGGCCAGTGTCTCCACATCAATGATATAATTTCTTCCATTGCTAGAATCACAATAATTCTATAGTAGATTACCAGTAAATCCACTCAAGTTCATATTTTATTCCCCAATCCTGAGCATTCTGGGATGGTGATTTACACTCCACCTCTAATTGAGAGGGGGACTCAGTCCCATATAGCTGATGGATGGGACTCTCTTGTTTGCAGTTGAAGACTCAGTTCCTTGGTGTGGTGGTTGTCCATCCTCACCTCCTTGTCAATTGTCCTGGGTGAGTCCAATGAACTGGAGAGTAGGTGCTGCAACTCCACGGACACTCAGGGCCCAGCTGGCACATGGATAACCCAGAAATTCAATGCGGTCACCCCTCGGGCTGAAGTGTGGTTTGCTGGCCTGGCGGGGGAGCAGCCGCGGCAGGCCAAGCCACTGCCCCCATAATAGGGTGGCTGGTCGGACTCCCCGCCACCCCTGAAGGGAGCTCGGCATGGGCGCAGAGTGCCCTCGGGTCTCCCCTTCTCGGCAGCCATGCTTCCGCGGCCGCCCCTCCTCCCGGATGGCGCCACATGATGCCTGTGGGGCGGCACCCTTCTTCTTCTTTCTCCCTGCGCAGGCGCAGGGCGGAAAATTCCAGTCTGCCCTTTTCCCCTCCCCCGACAGCAGCAACAGCCAGGCGTGGGCGGAAAAATCCAGTCTGCCCTTTTCCCTCCCCCCAACAGCAGCAACAGCCAGGCGTGGGCGGGAAACTCAAGTCTGCCCTCTACCCCAGCAACAGCAGCCACCAATCCCTAAACCCTGCCCCTTCCCCCAGCAACAGCGACAGCCAATCCCTAATCACCACCCCTCCCCCGTCCAGTACCTCCCACCGACCTTTCTCCGGCAACCAATCAGAACACGGCGTGGCTTCGACCAATCAGCCTTCCCCAGCCCCTATAAAACTGTTGCCTCTCCCTCAATAAAGTGGACTTGCGTGTTTACCTTGTCTCCGCGGTAGTTTTTCTGCCGTGCGCCCTCCAGTCCTGAGAGCCCCCGACAAGGGCCTGGCCTCCCTTGTCCCCAGTTCGTCGCCTGCTTCTCCGGGCGACCCCTTCGTCGCCGGCTTCGCCGGATGACCCCGTCAGCCAAACCACGCAACCCCTGTGATACCGACCCCTCGTCTGCTGCCGGACCGACCCCTCGTCCCAAGCGGGACTGACCCCTCGTCCAAAGCTGGACCGACCCCTCGTCCGCAGCCAGACCCCACCTCTACCGACCGAGCAAGCCGCCGCAATTCAAGTCTCTTGATGTATAACTACCAACTCCAGCACCAACTATAGGTTCAAATGAAGGGGACAGAAGAGGCATGTGTAGAGAAGTCACATCTGAGTCCAACTCTGTCACACTAGGGAGCACAAACTCCAAGTAGGGCCCACTGGCAAGACACCAACCTCCAGAGCTATCTGCCACAACCATAGGACCTGGGTGTCTCCAGAGCCCTCAGGAGCCCAACTATTTGGGGTAGTGGCTACTTTGGCAGTCTGTGAGAGCCTGCAGAAACGTGCATAAGTGTACCTCTGGGAAGACCTCATGACTCATTTTGAAATCTCTTAACCATATAAACTCATTAGTCTTAATCTTTCCCTCCTTTTATTCAAGGTCTTTTTCCAGTTGCATTACTCATTGGTGTTTGGTAGTAATCCTTCAGTGCCAGGGAGGCTCATCCCCTGGAGTCATGTCTCACACTGGGGGAAGGTAATGCATTTATATGCTGAGTTTGGCTCAGAGAGAGGCCACATTTGAGCAATAGGGAGACTCTCCAGAAGTAACTCTTTGGCACCATAAACACTAGGCTACGTTGCATCTTGAAGAACAAAGGCTCATAAGGATAGTCATAAATATCAAGGGCCCATCAATGGGCACTAGTCATTGCCCCTGTACTTGGGTGACTGTTGCTGTTCCATTAGAGAATGTGGCAGAGCTCCCCAGGATGGGAATTCAATATTCTTTCAGTTGTGTGACTCTCTACCCACTGTGGCAATGCCCCATGAACACTTGAACACATTTATGTACCTTACATATATGCCCAGGTGAACTTCCTCCCATGTATCCCCCATCACTGACACCCCACACCAATGATCCTCCCCTACCATAGTTGTAACCCTTCTGTGGTCCAAAACTTCTTCAAAAATGAAGCCCAGAATATTGCCAAATACAATTATTAGGAAAACGAAATAATAGTGATAGCTTTAAACATAAGAAACAAAATACATAATAATTTAGAAAAACTGAATCTAAAATGAAGTTATAGAAAATTGAGATCTTAAAAAAATAATGAAAAATATTTTTAAATTTTTAAAAATGTTTTTCCTTTCATCACTGTAATCTGTTATCCTGTATATACAGTGGGATTTTCTTCAGTTTTCTCCCCAGTGTCTTCCTTTTTTTTTTCTTTCTTTCAAAAAGTTTTAGGTCACAGTAAAGTCACATGTGAAATATAGGGGATTCCCTTACGTACCCAACATCCACTCCCCTTTCCCCCCTCAGAACTGACATTTTAACAATTTAGTCTTCCAGTCCATGACCATGGAAGGACATTCCATTTATTTAGATCTTCTTTGATTTCTTTTAGCAAAGTTTTGTAGTTTTCTGAGTATGTTCTTTACATGCTTTGTTAAATTTATTCCTAGGTATTTAATTCTTTGAGATGCTGATGTAATTGGGTATTTTTCCCTTGATTTCCTTCTCAGATTGCTTATTACTAGTATATGGAAACACTACTGATTTTTGCATGTTGATCTTGTATTCTGCCACTTTGCTGAATATGTTTATTAGCTCAATAGCTTTGTTGTAGATTTTTAGGGTCTTTCTATATATAGGATCATGTCTTCTGTAAATAGTGAAAGTTGCACTTCCTCCTTTCCAGTTTGGATGCCTTTGATTTCTTTTTCTTGCCTAACTGCTCTGGTTAAAATTTGGAGAACAGTGTTGAATAACAGTGATGACAGTGGGTATCATTGTCTTGTTCCAGATCTTAGAGGGAAAGCTCTCAGTCTTTCACCACTGAATATGATGTTAGCCATGGGTTTTTCATACATGCCCTTTATCATGTTGAGGAAGTTTCCTTCTATTCCTACTTTTCCAAGTGCTTATGCTGGATTTTGTGAAATGTCTTTTCTCCATGAATTGAGATGATCATGTGGTTTTTAAAATTCTGTTAATGTGATATATCATATTAATTGATTCTCTTGAACCACCCTTACATATCCAGGATAAAACCCACCTGATCATAATGTATATTAATTCTTTTAATTGCTGTTGGATTATATTTGTAACTATTTTTCAAATAAAATATTATTGAAGTATATCATTCATACATGAACATACATAAACAATAAGTGTATAGAATTTGTAAATTTATGAAACAAGCATGCCTATCATCGTACAAGATTCCCACACATCTCCTCCCCACCAACCCCTTGCACTGTTGTGAAACATTTGTTACCAATTATGAAAGAGTATTGTCAAAATATTACTAACTGTAACATATAATTTACATTTGGTGTATTTCCCCCAATCTACACAATTATTAGCACCCTATATTAGTATTATATATTATCGTTCATGAGAAAACGTTCTAATATTTGTCCTGTTAACCACAGTCCATCATCCACCACTGAGACTTCCTATATTATACAGTCCCATGCTTTGTACAATCCATTCAAAGTGTGAACTCAGTGGCTGTCATTTTCATTACAGCATTGTGCTATCTATCATCACCGCAGTCAATTTTAGAGGATTTTTCATTACTCCAAAAAGGAAAAGTCCCATACCCCCTTATACCTTCCTATTTCTGTCCCTTAGTATTTAAATAATATCTTCTTGCCATTGCTGCAAAATATTACATTAACCATAGCCAATGAGGTACATCCGAGGCACAATTATTGCTAGTTGAAAACTTTTCCCAATACCCCGCTGTGACAACTTGAAATATAGTCGGCATTGGCAATTTTTGACAGTCTCTTCGGATATCCTATGTGAAAAATAAAGATGATGTGAAACAATGTAGACTAGTGTGAGCCGGGGAGAAAAAACAATTATATAATTACAACGTTACTGTTAACTATCATTGGTAGATTATATTAGTTGCAACAAAAAAGTAGTTTTCCCTTGCATCACCATATTCTTAGCACTTTGTAAAGGAAGAGCATTCTTATATTTATACTATTAACCACAATCTTCATCTACCACCAAAATCACTGTTACGCTTTCCCTAGTTTCCTTTCAATTGACATTATGTCCACAGACTACCCCTTTCAGCCACAATCGTATTTACGAATCAGCAGTGTTATTTGTACTCCTTAATTCCTAGAAGAGTCAGAATATAATTGAACAAGATACAAAGACACAAATAGGTTGAAAGTTAAAGGATAGAAAAAGATATTCCATGCAAATAGTAACCAAAAAAAAGAGCAATGGCAGCTCTACTAATATTTGACAAAATACGTTTTAGGTCAAAGCTGTTATAAGAGTCAAAAAAGGATACAATTTTTCATAAAAAGAGCACTCCAGACTTTGAAGGGACAAAATGGCGGCCCATCTTATTACAGTTAGTAATCACCCAGAGCTATCTAAAGCACCTGCTGGAGTGGGGGGGGGGGGGCGGGGGGAAGGTGGCAGGAGACTAGAAGAGCATCTTGCAACATCCTCAGAAGAATGGAAGGAGGTGACTGTCAGTCTGCAGTGAACATTCATGTGTAAAGCACTCCATGCCACAGAGGCTGGTGCCCATCCCCTGCTGGCAGTGCAAGACACCTTGGGAGCTATTCCCTACTGAAGTGAGAAGTTACATTTCCCAAAAATGATGGAAGAGAAGGTCAGGTACCAACTTCAGCTGCTGATTAGTAAATATGGCTGGCTAAAATCTAATACTAAGAAAAGCTAAAGTTTGAACATGCCCAAGACAAAAAGAGGCTGGTAGCCTCCATTTTTACTCTGACCTAGTCACTAGGAGAAGCAAGGCTGATAGAAAATCACAGTGATGGTAGGGACTGGCTTCTTTCCACCTAGGTTAGATTGCTGCCCTATTCTAGGCTCCAGTCCCACCTCTAACAAGGAGGAAGCTGGGGGAAACTGCACTATTGGAAACTGAGGCACAGTGGCCTCACAAGGAGAGACATGCTGTCTCCATGCTAGTGCTGTCTCCATGGCTACGCTTGCAACCTAAGGAATGCGGTAATTAAGAGTTCCTGGCAAATGGGATGAAGCTGTTAAAGGCTGAACAAAAAGATGAGCACATACCTTTTGTAGTGAATAGAACACTTAGACTTTGTACCTTGAGATAAGATTTTTAAAAATTCGTTAGACTATCGGTGATGCTGCTTGATGTCACATAGGCTACATGTTCCTGCTTATTGGCACATAGGCTATGTGTTCCTGCTTATTGTCACGTACACTGGGGTATATAGAGAACCCCTTGTAAACAATAAAGTTGTCTGAGGAGTCTGTACTCACAGACCCCCTGATCCCAGCTCTCTCATTCGTTCTTTCTTTTTCCCTCTTTCTTTCTCTTTGTTTCCTTCTCCCTTTTCTCTTTCTTTCATTCCCGATACCCTTCGGGTCCAAATCTCCAACACTGCACCTGCCCCACCAGGCAACTGCAGGTGCTTTCAGCCCACATAGACTAGATGATTGGGCAACTGTGGCTCCATCCCTACCCCCTGATAGGACAGGAGGGGGGTGGTGAGTCTCTTATAAACAATATATAACTGGATCATGCTTATTTATCCAGCTTGCCAATCTGTGTCATTTGATTGGGGAGCTTAATCCATTAACATTCAGTGTCATTTCTGTAAAGGCAGTACATACTTCAGTAAGTTCATCCTTTGGTTTTTATACATCATATATTTTTTGTCTCTTCCTTTACTGCAGCCTCCTATTCTGCGTAGTTGACCTTTCGTGGTATATCTGTCTTTATCATTTCTGTATATGTATTTTTAATATTTTATTTGTAGTTACCCTGGGTTTTTTTTATTACATTACCTATAGCTATATCCTAGTAATTTGAAAAAATACCAACTTAGCTTCAGTGACATACATGTTCTCTGCTCCCTTATCTATTTGTTTTCCCCTCATTATGTTGCTTTTCTCCCACTTTACCACTTTGTATTTTGCATGTCCATTATCAGGAAATATGCATTTTCTTGTTCAATTATATTCTGACTCTTCTAGGAATTAAGGAGTAGTGTTATATATTGAGGATACAGTACTATTGGGTTTTGCATTTACCTTCTAGATTACACTTACTGATTGTCCTCATTTCTTCATACTACTCCAAGCCACTCTTTCCCATCTTTTCCTTTCAACCTATATAACTTCCTTTTAAATTCTTGTGTGGCAGGTCTTTTCTTGGCTAATTCTCTCAGTTTCTGTTCATCTATGACTTTAAGCTCTCCCTCATTTTTGAAGGACAGTTTTGCTGGATAAAGAATTTTTGGCTGGCAGTTATTCTCTTTCAGTACCTTAAATATATCATACTACTGCCTTCTCTCTATTTCTAATGAGAAATAAAAATAGAGAGGGGAAGCTAATAATAGAGCTGTTAGTGTTATTGAAGACCCCTTGTATGTGATGAATCACCTTTCTCTTACTGCTTTCAGAATTCTCTCCTTATTTTTGGTATTTGACATTCTGACTAGTATGTGTGTTGAAAATGAGAAGCAGAGGGATAAGGTATAATCTTAAAGAAATCACTTGAATCATATGCATTTAACATAAAAGCAATAGCTGAAGATGACAAACTACAAGGAAAGATCATTGATGGGGACAAACAGAAGATTCTTGACAAATGAAATCAACTGGTTTGATGAAAATCAGAACATCAGTAGAAAGAGCTGGAGACCAACTATGCATCCCCAGCATTATCAAGCTGTCCCAGAGGGCAGGAGGTATGCCACAGGGAATGCCTGGGGATTTCCTTGGTGGTGGACCCACCGTTGAAGACATTGATTAAATCAATCAGCATACATACCTTAGCATTAGTAAAAAATTGAAGGACCCAAATTTTTAGCACATTCTGGGGCAATTTAAAGTTTAGCTGCTATACAAAATTCTTAGGCATTCTCAATACTTGACTATGGAATATGTGCACAGGGAAAGGACATAACAACATTGCACTTTTTTTTAAGCACTGTATTTTAAGTAGAAAATGGAATGTCTTATATAAAGCTATTTAAAATTGGAAAGAAAATAAACAGGATTTATTTAGTTTATTGTACATTGCTCTTATTGGACATGTAAATTTGTATTTTTCATAAGAGGCGGGAAATTTTCAGCCATTATTCTTCAAATTTTCTTTCTGTCTTTTCCTTCTCTTCTCCTGGGATACCTATGATACATATGTTTGTGCACTTCATGTTGGGACTCAAATCCCTGAGATACTCCCCAATTTTTTCTATTCTATTCTCTATTCTTTTGACGGTATAATTTTGGTTCTGTCTTCTAATGTACTGACTCTTCTCCCTGCTCAAATCTGCTGTTGTATGCCTCTAGTGTATTTTCAATTTCCATTATTGTGGCTTTCATCCCCATAATTTTTGTTTTGTTTCTTTTTAAATTTTCAAATTCTTTATGCCCACACATTGTCTTCTTAATATTCTTTACTTCAATGTCCATGTTTTAAGATTTCATTTATTTCTCTCCACCCCTTTGATGTTTTGCACTTGCTCTGTCTGTTCATCTTCCGAGTTTCTTTGGGAGGCTCTGGGAGCCAAACCTGGGACCTCCGATGTGGGAGGGAGATCCCTAATCACTTGAGCCACCTCCACTTCCTGTTTTGTTTTGTCTCTCATGTTTTTCCTCCCCATGTCTCCTGTTGCATCATCTTGTTGCAATCAGCTCGCCACACCTGTCATGCCAGCTTGCTGTCTTCTTTAGGAAGCACCAGGAATCAAACCAGGAACCTCCCATGTGGTAGGCAGGAGCTCATTTTCTTGAGCTACATCTGTTTTCCAATTTTTTTTTTCATCTCCTTGAATTTATTTAGGATATTTGTTTGAACTTCTCTGATTAGTTCCAAATTCTGTGTCCCCTCTGAAGTTTTAATTTATTCCCTTGACTGAACCATATCTTCCTGTTTCTTAGTACGTCTTGTAATGTTCTGCTGATTTCTGGGCATCTTTTTATCTTGATGAGTTAACCCTGAAGATCAGTTTTTCCCTCTTGTCTAGAGTTTTATTGTTGATTGGCTTTGTGTTAAGACTGTTCTTTGACAGTAGGTTGGACTTATTCTGGAATTGTAGGATAGCCCATGTTTAACTGTTCAGGTTTTCTCAGCTCTTCTTCATCTGATTCTTGCCCTGATTTGTGGTACAATTTTTAAGGTTGCACTTTTTGTGTAATTGTTTCACCTCCAGAAGAAAGCCTCCTTTCCTCTGTTCCTTCTCTGGGAATCTTAATCTGTTCTGTTTTTGTGCAGAATTTTCTCCTCAATTCCTATGATTTGTTTAAATTCTCTCCCTCACTCAGTGTCCCCTTTTCCTTACACTTTTCAGTTCTGGGATCTGTCCTATCTTACAGTAGTTCAGTCTCCCTCCACCCCTTTTCTTTTTTCTTAAATTCCTGTGAGACTTTTCTGCCTCCAGCTTTTCCCCATTAGGGTATCCCACCCCAGGGACCCAATGGGGTCAATCAAGAAAGGCGGGCATAGCAGTTTGGTATTATTTATGAATTCCAAAAAGAGATATAGATTATGTCTATAAACTGATCTGTTCCTGTGGGTGTGATGCCCTTTGATTTTATTAAATTCAAAGGTTTTACATTTATCTTGATTAAATCAAGATTAGGGCTACTCAGAATAGAGTCCTTGCCCCCTCAGTGGGCTATATAAATGGACACTCAATCAAGGAGGTGGAAGCAGATACATGAGGAGAGCTCCATAGACACGGCAGAAGCCTCAGGAAGAGAGATGAGCCATTTACCTGAGAGTTTACAGCTGATATCGTGAAGAGACCAGAGCTGCTGAGCCTGGCAAGAAACAAGTCCTGGAAAGAGAGATGAGCCTTATGCCAGCCTACAGCTGAGGTCAGAAGAAGCTGGACCCATGGAGCCTTAAGAGGGAGAGGAAGGCTGAACCCTTGCAGACGTCACCTGCCATCTTCAATACATGGCAGTGGAGTTTGGTAAGGAAGTAACCTTGAGTTGGACTCTTTAAAGCCTTGTACCTGTAAGTTTTTACCACAAATAAATACCCTTTATAAAAGCCAAAAGATTTCTGGTATTTTGCATCAGCACCCCTTTGGCTGTCTAATACCGTGGGTCAATCCAGAAAAGCCCATTTTGCATTTAGATGGTCTAGCCAACAGAAATTGAGTGTACGCCCCTCTTGCCAACAGTTCTGCTGTGGTCTGCCTCCCCCCTGGGGAAAACAGTACTCCTCAGCTCTTTGTGTCTCTGCGGACTTGGGTCCCCATACCTGGATATGCATGAGAGTTTAACTCATTGCTGTGATTGGCTCTCTAGTCTGCAACCACAGCAAGAAGGACCTAGGCCGTGCTGCCTCCGTGCGACTCCCAAGCTGCAGGGACTGAGTGACGAGGAGGGGTCCGGCCTGGCATGTCCAGGAAGAAAATCCTACCTGATCTTTGAAGTTACTTTTCTTTTACTTTGCTTCAGCATTTGTGGAGTCTTTCTCCAGTCTCTAATACCCGCCAGAGTGTCAAGCAAGTGGAATTTGTGATTTTTATTAGCTTATTCTGAAGTGAGACTTTTACAAGGGATGTTTTATGTAATTATGTTGATATCTCAGTATTTTTTTTTAATTTAATCATTCTTAAAGGTGTGTAATGGATCTCATCATGGTTTCATTTTAGTCCTTAATAGGTTGAACATCTTTTCCTGTGCATATTTCCCATTCATATACCCTTTTTGGTGACCTGAGTGTTTTAGTTGTTGCACATTTTAAAATCAGGTTTGTTTTCTTACTGTTGATAGAAATGTTCTGGAATTAGATCATGGAGAAGTTGCATATTGTGAATGTATTAAAAACTACTGAATTATACAATTTAAAATTGTGAAGTTTATGTTGTAGAAAGTGTATTTTTAAAAACTGCCTCCCAAAAAAGTAATATGTTGTTTTTGCTGGCTGCTTCCTAGATTTTTTTCTTGGGGGGGGGGGGGGTAGGTATATGGTATGTCTCTCAGCATGGATTTAGGGAGATCACAAAACAATATTTGGAGCACACTAGGAATAAAGCTTAAACTGTCAGCTCTACTAATTCAGAATATATGATAATTTAGATAGGAGTTGCTTTTAGCTCACCTATTCTCCATCTATGGAAAAAATTGCTGTCAACAATGTTGTAGGGTACATGTTTAACCCATAACAAAATACAGTAAAAACATAAAGGTGGCCTTTCCCATTATTCTAGTTTAACATTTATTTTAGCAAACTGGTAAACACTATCTGTATAAAGTCCCTCTCCCCCTCAGAAAAACTCCAAACAACTTTTAAAACCATTTTCATAACACTTTGCTGTATTTACACCATCTTCTTTTATACCTTTTGTACATATTTATAATGATCCTGTGTAGGATTTTTGATACTGTATTGGATTTTGGATCCTGCTTTTAACATTTATTATAACCATTTCCCACAGTAGATGTTTCAAGCAGCAAAGGATAACATTGTGTTTTAGAAAGGAAACCCTGATTGTGGCCTTTGTATTGGTTTGGTTTCTGACTTTAAAACTTTTTTTTTTTAAGAATTTTTAATTTATTTCTCCTCACTCCCTCATTGTTTTGCACGTGCTGTGTCTGTTTGTCTTGTTTCTTTAGGAGGCACCAGGAACTGAACCCGGGACCTCTGATGTAAGAGGGAGCTGCCTAATCACTTGAGCTACCTCCATTCCCTGCTTTTGTTGTCTCTTACTGTAAGTTTTTCTTCTTGTGTCTCTTGTTGCATCAACTTGTTGCACCTGCCTATTGTTCCAGCCCACTGTCTTCTTTAGGAGGCACCAGGAACCTCTGCTCCCTGCTTTGTTATGTCTCTTATTGCATCGTCTCGTTGTGTCAGCTTGCTGCATCTGCCCATTGCGCCAGCTCACTGTCATCTTTAGGTACTAGGAATGGAACTGGTGGGCGGGAGCTCCAGTACTTGAGCCATATCTGCTTCCCTTAAACTTCTAATAACTTATTAGAATACTTAAAATTGGTAAAGCTATAATGTGCATTGCCCAATTATTGTCTCATTCATTCATTATCCACTGAGCACCCACTGGGTACAGATACTGTGACTGGAATGGAGGAATCAAAAAATAAAAACACAGCAGAGCCAACATTTCAGTGGGAAGGAAAGCTAACAATTAAAATGCATGTAATAACCACTAAAACAGAGGTAAGAACTAGGAGCAAAGAAGAGAGTGACTGGTTACGTTTAACTCAGGAAAAACTTTGCAAAGGGGGTGAAATTCGAGCTCAGTCTTAAAAGTGAGAGAGGTGTATTTATTTTAAGAGAGCCAGTCAGGATGTGGGAAAGATAGTGTGGTACAGGCACTGGCCCCTGGAAAGCGACTGACTTAACGATAGGTTGGGACCTGACTGTGAAGGTCCTTGAATGCCATAGGATAGAGATTAGGAAAGAGATGGGACTTTATCCTTTTATTTTTGGCAAGCCAGAGGTTAAGAAGCAAGGGAGAGTAGATTGATGGTTGTTTGAAGTCAGACTACAATATGAATAGCAAGGAGGCAGGGAGGTGCAAATCAGGAGGAGGAAAAGGAAGGTTTCTGAAAACTTTCCAATGTTGAAATAATGA
Source organism: Dasypus novemcinctus (assembly GCF_030445035.2). Classification (NCBI taxonomy): domain Eukaryota; kingdom Metazoa; phylum Chordata; class Mammalia; order Cingulata; family Dasypodidae; genus Dasypus; species Dasypus novemcinctus. Next base: position 14,924,679 of record NC_080689.1, on the reverse strand, counting down.
ATTTTGGAGTATATGAACGTGGGGGGCAGAGGAAGGAAAGAAGTCAATTTGTTAATAGCTTGGAAGCCTTGATAGATGATGGTGCCAATAAGGGAAATTTAGAAATGGAGAAGTAGGAAATGGAATGACCATTCCTTTGCCTAGCTAACTTTGGTTCATCTTTGAAGATCCAGTTCTTCTAGAAAAACTTCCCTGACACTCCTTTCCCCTAACCTGGGGGTCCTGCTTTAGAACCCTGTGCTTGCCCCATTACAGTTACCTCCCATATTATGTTGTCTCTCCTTGGATGGAAGAAAACCAAAGCTCTGCATCTTCTAAGGAAAGGAAAAGTGCAAGACTTAAATCAGAGAGAAACCCAGGAATCTGTACATGTAAATATACTGAAGAGCCAGGAAAGGACTGAGCAACGGAAAAGAAACACAACTTTAGGGAGCAATAGCAACGAGCATCTTCCCAACACACTGCACACAGTGAATTCAGGGTTTGCTAAAAGAATTTTGTATTCAAAATTATTGGGAAGCAGATGTGGCTCAAGCAATTGGGCTCCCATCTACCATATAGGAGGTGCAGGGTTTGATATCCAGGGCCTCCTGGGGAAGGCAAGCTGGCCTGTGTGGTGAACTGGCCCATGTGGCGTGCTGCCCCGCTCAGGAGTGCTGCCCCACACGGAGAGCTAATGCAGCAAGATGACCCAACAAAAAGAGACACAGAGGAGAGACGATGAGAGATGCAGCAGGGCAGGGAGCTGAGGTGGCGCAAGAGAATGATTGCCTCTCTCCCACTCCGGAAGGTCCCAGGATCAGTTCCCAGGGCTGCCCAATGAGAATACAAGCAGACACAGAATGGACACAGATGCAGACAATGGAGGGAGGGGGGAGAAATAAACCTTAAAAAAAAACCCAAAACCAAACACCAATTATTAAGATATGTATCTTCTTTGCTAAGAATTGAGAAAGTATCAGATTTACCCTGAATAGTGGGATGGTTCTAAAATGTGGCTTATCCATAGTAATCAGATCATTTTCTTTCATTCATGCAGTGAAATCTATTTATGTTTATGAATACTTGAATTTCCCTATATGTGTACATGTACACACACACATACACAGTAACAGTGCAGACATCATGGTGCAGTATAACAGTTAAAAATTTGGAATCACAGGAACTTGGATTCGAATCCTGAATATGTCTCTTTTAAGTCAAGCAATCTTGAAGGAACTATTGTCACTTTACTTCTGTAAAGTGGGAGGAATTGTAAGTAACCCATATAGTTGTAAGGATTGAATAAAATAATATCTGTTTACAAGGAATTGCCTTGTGAACTGTATATATAAGAAGAATGTTTAAATATTTTTACAAAGATTCAGATATAGTTCTACATAAATTGTGTTCCAGGAGGAAAAAATCTACATAAAGTTTTAAATTGCTTTCTTATAAAGTTAGAGCCTATATTCTCATAGTTCTGTGTTTCAGAGCCATTCAAATTAAATAATGCACAGCAGGTGATTGTTAATAAGTATGAACATTTATTAAGCACCAAGAGTATAATGCAATGGTGGTTGTGTAAAAATCTAATTATTGTTATAGTGTCCCTGCCATTGAGCTTACAATCTAAAATTAAATACAATGAATACAGTGAGAATGCTGTAAGCCTACCTCAAAATTTCCTTAACTTAGAAATGGCTATTTGGGCAAATAGGTAAGGCAAGATAACCTGTTATTTTAGGTGCAGTGTAATAAGGCTTGAAACATGATCCAAAGAATGTTTTACTTTTACCCAGACATTTTCTCCCATTATATTAGGCTTGCTTTGAAAAAGAGCACTTGGAAATTAGTTCAGAACAAGGAAATTATTTCATATTGCCTTGTAGAGCTTCAAACAATGAGATGCTTACTGGCTTGAGTTTTTCAGCAGTCAGGGCAAGCGCCATAAAAAACACTATGAAAAGAAGCAAGTTTTTTTTCTGTTCCACTACAACTTCTTCCTCCTTTCCCACACGTAACTACCTTAATGTAAGGGGTCTAACAAGACTTTCAAATTATATTAATTCATATTTTAAGAAAGGACTGAGCCAAGATAGCAGTGGGTCTTCTGGCTACAGGAGATGTCTGGCTATATATGTAAGCAAAGCAGCTGAGTGCAGTCCATGCATCTTCAAAATGATTAAGAGTATATATGTGGGGAGCGGGTGTAGCTCGGTGGTTAAGCACCTGCTTCCCACATACAAGGTCCCAGGTTCAATCCCTGGTGCTTCCTTTGGAAAAAAAAAAGAGTATATAGATAAAGGCTTGCCTTTATGCTCCTTATTTCTGGTGTGGGGGTATATAAGAATTTAGTATCAAGAACCTATACTTCAAACCCTGCCTTATTTTGCCTATATTGATAGTATAATATTTAATAAATACTTTAAAAGTTCTCATTGCTGGTCATTTATTAACTGATAAAGGCACACTGAAGGGATTTTGATTCTTATTGTCAAATATAAAGACTTTCAAACTATTGAGCATATGCAGTCAAACTACATATTGATAATTTTCATTTATGATAATTTTTTAACTCTAAAAGAACACTAAAATATAAAGTGGTTATATATTTGAAAAGATAAACAGTTTATTCTGTAAACTGCATGCACAAGATTTTTAGAAAATGCATGCATACAAATATTTTAATGGCAGAATGGTAGCATCCTGAGTTTTCTTTTTTAATGATAAAACAATATTTCAGCAATTTTTGGAAAGACCAATATTTTCCCCCACCTTGGTAACTTTCTTTCTAAATAACATAGCAGCAGTAACACTTTTAAAATGTTCACAAAGCTTACTTTGTCTAACAAGCTTATCCAGGAAGAATGGTCCAGAAACTATAGGGTAATATAAAGTAGAATAACTCACTACTTTTGACCTAAAATTGACTTTAATAACCCTCTTCCAATTTAAAAATGTCATTTATACCTATTTATAGTAAATAAAATTATTTAAATATGAGATTTGAAGTGGAAAACCTGAAACACATATCAACATCATTCTCTAATAATGACACATTAATTTTAATGGGTTTCTCCAAAAATCAGAGGGAAAATTTTTAAAAAATATCACAGGTGCTATACATGAATTTGGGTTTACAACGGTCAATCAATGCACTTATTTTTAGTTGGTATTGTACCAAAGAGCTAGAATTCCTGATTAAAGTATGAGATTTTCTAAGGCAAGGCATATTTGATTATGTTGAAAGCATAGATATTAGCATGGTTATAAAGGCAATATGTCCAATACATATATTTACTTTTTAAAAAAGTGATACATTCAAGCTACATAAAATTTAACTTCACGTCCTATTCTAAGACTACATCTTTTACATTAAGCTTAGAAGAGTATTTGCTGTAATACATTTAAAAATACTTCATTTGTCCAATATTGTAAGTATTCTATATTTTCAAATACCTGGTATACAATTTTTGCACAAAATTTAATAAGGCATACTTTTAGCTAGCTATAACTAAGGTGTTAAGTATTTGTATAAAGAAAAGAATTCACAAAAGCAAAATATAAAATTGAGAGTAATAATTATTGCATTTAACAAAAAATATGACAAAATCAAGTAGTTCTGAATCCACTAGTTTCTTGTCTTAGTAATGTATATATCCATTTTGCAACCATTAAATTTAATAAACATACCAAGATTTGTGAGCTTTGTTTTTCTTAGGGGGTTATTTCCCCCCCATATCTGCCTCCAACAGCAGCTGGATGTAATTTTCCTTTGGATACAAATGTTTATATTGTTGGGTTTTTTTTTCTTTTAAATGAGCCTTATAAAAGCTGACTCCTTACTTTCATGTTAAAAAGTTAAATTTAATTTTTGGGTCTTATTTAAAATTTAACATATAACTATATGATTTTTGCTATCAAGCATAGTCTTCATGTCAATAAATTGATGTGGGTTAACAAAGGCAAATCTTGATTTCAACTGTGTTTTAAATATGACACAATTTTTTTCCTTTTTAATGAGAAAAAGGTGATGAAGAAAAACCATTCATGTAGGTCCCCTTCATTCTGAGTGGTTTTGAGATAAAGCTTTAAATAAAGGTGGATCAAGTCAAGTAACTTTGGCAACTTCTTATCTTTGCATAGAAGAGAAAAAAATAAGACAAATCATTTCCTCCCTAAGGTCTCAGCTAGTTTCTTCAGTCTTTTCTTCAGCTCCAGTGGAAATTTCTCATAGCACTTCTTACAGACTGGCTTCATGTCAAACTCCACAAATTTATTCCTAAAGATAATAAAAGAAATTAATAAAAATATATTTAATATAGACATATGAAAATTAAAAGTTTTACCAAAATAGATGAAGACACTATATGATGACATATGTAGTCATGTCAGTAAAGAACTATAATTCTAACATCAATTCTTGTCATAAATGCACAATATTTGAAAAAATAGTCCTTTTAAATTTATAAATCTGTGTAATATAAAATGTATCTACATTTCACTTAGTGCTAAGTATACAGGAAATCTAATGTAAACATGGTTAAGGTATGCAAAGTTAATCATATTTTAAAGTAACATGAGAATACCTTAAAGAATTACTTGAGCAAAGAATTGTATTTTTGTAATAAGAATGATCCTCTTTTAATTAGAGGCAAAATGATATTAAAGTAGTATTTTAAATTAGGTAGCTTTGTGGTTTCATCTTTCTTGGTACAAAATGGTTTGCCTCCCACCAACAACAAAATGTGTATCTTAAGTCAAAATGTGTAATGATTTGGGTTGGTTGTCTGACAAAAAGGCTGAGAGGAGTGATAATGGAAACATTTTTAATCACTCTTAGAAAATACAAATGGTGGAGTGGGTGTAGCTCAGTGGTTGAGCACCTCCTTTCCAAAGTCCCGGATTCAATCTCTGGTACCATCTAAAAAACAACAACAATGACAACAACACAAATGTAACCAAATCATTCATGGTTACTTTGAAAATGGTAGCTGTGTAAAGAACCTAACTCTTCTTTTTAAAAGCAAGAGCAAGACACATTATCAATTTATTTTTAAGACAGGTCTGGAGTATAAGAGTTTTATACTATTACAAAATTTTAAAAGTATATTAAATTAGAATACTATAGGCTTCAAAATAATTTTAATAGAACAATGTTAATAAAGTTAATTTTTAATCACACATTTAAAATGACCACTCTTTTTATTTTAAAGCAACACGATGGGAATTATTTTCCAGGTGTTTTTCATCCGGTAGTTAATCAAATGATGTTACATTTTAATTGGCATATCAAATGCTTCAAAGGGGGGGTTTGATTTAAATAGTACTACCGAATTAAATATTTTTCCCAAGTCTTCTTAGAACAAAAGTTCTTAATATTGTCTTTTTTTCTTCTAAAGAAATAAACTACCACTGCTTTCAGAGAGATTGCTTAGCAAGCTTTCCATAGTTTTAATGTTATATTTGAATTTTAGTTCCTCTTCAGAGAATGAAACATGAAAAATGTAACAATAAAATGTTTTTTAGAGCTTAGAAAACAATGGAAACTATGGAAGGAAAATGAGAAAATCATGCTAGAATTCAAAAGAAATTCAAAGACTGAAATACTTTCCATAAAAATCAGGAATAACAGAGTTTGAAGACATCAAGGATATGAATTTAAAACACAGTAGCATACGGGCAGTTTATGAAAGCACATATACATACACCAAATATTGTAGATTTGTAAATACTGTAGATCATTAGGTGATCTTTGCTTAGATGTGAAACAAGCTGAGAGAGATTTAATTTAATAGCTAACTTAGAACACATTTTTTTTTCTTTGTTCTTTTTTAAGGTAGTGGGGCCAGAGATTAAACCTGGGACCTCGTATGTGGGAAGCCGGCATTCAACCACTGAGCTACATTAGTTCCCCTGAGTTGATTTTTTTCGTTTGTTTTGTTTTTGGCAGTACTGGGGATTGAACCCAGGACCTCCTATGTGGGAAGCAGGCGCCCAACCGCTTGAGCTACATCCGCACCCCACATGTGTTTTTTAAAAATATCAAATGATAGAATTTATCAATGAAATTATTTTAGGCAAAGAAGCCAAAGACTAGGATTTTTAAAGCTCCATTTATCACTTAAAAATACTATAAAACTTTTCCCATCATCTATCAACAGATCTAAATTCTTTCCCTTGAAGCCATTAAAAAAATATGTGTACTATATTGTGACTGGAAAAATAAGGAGGAACTTTATAGATTAAGAGAAATATGTGAAACACAAGCAGATATAAGTGAGGCCCTTACTTACTTAAGCTTTATAGTTTTAATATTTATGCAAAAGAACCAACTCTATTCATGACAAATTCTTGTATTTCAAACTGACAGCTGTAGCTGTCAAACACATGCCCTCCCCACTCAACAAAACAAAAAGGAGGTGGGGGAGATAGAGAAACAGAACAGAAGCATATTCCAAATGACTAACCAAAGAAGAAAGGAGTGAAAATGATGACAGAGGGATAGAAAAGTTTACAAACAGACTGGTTTTTTCTTTTTCTGCTTGTCCTTATCCTTTGCTTCTCTCTCCCGTTTGGCAAGTCTCCTCTTAAATTCTTCTGGCATTTTCTCATAACAGTGTTTGCAGACTGGTTTTAGATCAATTTCAACAAACTTATCCCTTTGAGCAGGATGAAGAAGAAATAGAGGAAAGAACAGGGAACAATTAAAGGAAGAAACTTTACTTTCAGAAGGCCTGAACAGAAAGAAGAAACAGGGAATCAAGTAATTCTCTTTTTGTAAATTCCTAAGAACATTTTCTTAAAATGTTACCCCAAAGCTTTCAGTCTTAGGATTCACAATGAACCCAACTATAGGACTTACTTGAGTGTTAATTTAGTGTTGCAGGTAGAACAGGCAAAACAGTTCACGCACCAGGCTTTATTAAGAGCTGAAACCACTAGAGAAAGAGGAAAGAGATTTGTCACATACAAATACATTGGCTGGTATGAGAGGTAGGGGGAATTTAAATTTTCTGCTTCAAAAGAAAACTACAGGTATTTCCACAACACTTCAAAAGAGTTCTCTAGAAGTCTTCTAGCAAAAGAATCACCAAACTAAAAAACTCAGAGCCATTAATTAATGTTGATTGAATCAATCACTTTTATTAATGGTGGTCTAAAGCTATTTTTTCACATTCTTTTTTTTAATGATTTATTTTTACTTATTTCTCTCCCCTTCCCCGCTCCCCCGCCATTGTCTGCTCTGTGTCCATTCACTGTACGTTCTTCTGTGTCTCCCTGCATTCTCAGCAGCACCAAGAATCTGTGTCTCTTTTTTGTTGCGTTATCTTGCTGTGTCAGCTCTCCGTGTGTGCGGTGCCACTCCTGGGTGGGCTGCACTTTTTTTGTGCGGGGTGGTTCTCTTTTTGCAGGGCACATTCATTGCGCATGGGGCTCTCCTAGCAGAGGACACCCCTGTGTGGCATGGCAATCTTGTGTGCAGCATCACTGCACGTGGGCCAGCTCGCTACAGAGGCCAGGAGGCCCTGGGTTTGAACCCTGGACCTCCTATATGGTAGGCAGATGCTCTAACAGTTGAGCCACATCCACTCCCTATTTTTTCATATTCTTAACACACAAACAATTTATGTCTCCCAGACTATAATCTTCAATTTAGGGAAGGGTACTGTTGCCTTTTTCAACCTTTATTTGTGGTTACATTTTTTTTCCTTTCCCTTGAGTTTCTTGTGAGGAATATAAATGGTATGTACCAGGTCTTTAAAACAAAGAGCATATGTCCCCTCATTTCTATGGATGATGCCAGTGTATGTTTAACATGCATTATGTTGCTCAGATTTGCTTTTCTGGCACAGTGTTTGCACACCAGTGTACTCACTGCTATATTTCTTGTTCCTACTGCCATTGACTCGATAGAGAAATATGAACTGGCTAAATCATTTTCTAAGATCCAGACATTAAACATTTTCGCCTATAGGAATCTTTCTTCCAAAGCTGACAATAACAAAATAGCTTCCTTTGACATGTTCTTTCATGTGGCAACTGTCTTGCCAAGGGCAGAGTTAAATAAGTTTTACTTTCAAAGGCACTAAAGATTGTCTTCCTGAACTAATCCTTTTGCAAAATACATAGGGGCTGTGTTTTAGAAAGTATTTCCTGAGTTAGGTGATGTCTGCTGAGAACCATAAAGCATGCTGAAAGCAGGAATGCTTAAAACTTTGCCAGGAAGTTTCTGGCAGAATTGTGTTAGGGACCGTTAGCAAACACAGCTGCTTCCTTTCTATTCCAGTCAATCAGCCCTGCCTAATCACCACAGCACAAGGGTGGTAAGAACTAAAAGTGCCAACAGAAAACTGCCAGTTTTTAGTCTCTGTGGGGTAAAAGTTATTCTTCCTAACTACCTTAGCATATTAAACTGTTATTAATGAACTCTTTCCAGGGAACTGAAACAGAGACAGGTTCAAGATCTGCCAAGATACCACCTGTAAGAACAGGTGCCACAAGTCCTAGTGTAATAATTTTGTAGCTCTGGGTAATAGATAAGACTCCACAACAAGAAAAGCAGTCTGAAATGGTAATCTCAACCACATTCCTACTGTCCACAGCCTAGTTCTTTTTACTACCCATGCCGATAGACCCATGATAATTACTTGAAAGAAACATACACAGAATCTGCATTTTGAGTCAAAGTCTTAGATTGAACTTGCAATGTGGAAATGAGTTTAAGTTATCATAAATGAATAACAAATCCAACTATTAAAATATTATATATTCATAATTGAAGGGAATGCTAAATTTAATAAACGTGTATTTTTTCCTCATTCAAATTCACAATTTCCTGAATTCTATCCTAAGACCCTAGATTAAGAATCCCTGATGTAATGACTCACCTGAAACTGCAAGGTGACTGAAATTTATCCTTCTTCCCTGTGCTTCCACAGTGCTTGTAGTTGTACTTAGTACACTGAATTGCAAATATTGATGTCTTCCTCACCCACTGGACTATAAACACCTTATTTATCTTTGTTTCTTACCAGATTGGTTGGCTATGGGTTGGTTCTCAATGTATGGTTGGGAGCTAAAGTGAATGAATGAGGAGATTTAATTTACTAATGAATGATAAAAAGGTTCAGCACTGCAGCAATGGATTTCCTTATATACTTGAGACTACCCAACTTCAAGGTGCATCTCAGAATAACCTCCCATTTAAGGTGCTCTGACTTCTCTTGGCCTTACTATTTCATCTTCTAAGTAACTGTATACTCTGTTGGGATGCACCCTGGCACTTAATTAAGAGCCAAATTATGTTTGTATTCTTTTCTTCCTAATTCTGTTGCAAAGCCTTGAAGATAGAAACTGGCGTATAGACTCTTGGGGAAGGAAATATGCTCATTCAATTAATAATTGGAAAGAAAATATATGAAATTTATATATGAATCTGTATTTACCTCTTGGCAATGGGACTGTGGGGTGAGATTTATATTAAACATATGGTTTCAACAGGCAAAAAAAAAGATAATAGTCTCACTACTATAGGTTGTTTGGGAAATATGCCAAAAAAAGAGAAAAGAGTAACTGATAATTACCACATTAAAAATATCAGTGGTCAAACTGTTTCAATTTCACATTACCCAAGTGCTTTTTGTGTCAAAATGAAGTCATATAAAATCCATACAGATACTTACCATCTCCTTCTATAACACGGTTACAATGGAAACAAACATCACCAAACAGCTAAAAATGAAAGAAAAAAAAGTGGTAAAAGTTCAAGATGTGTTTGAACTAAATTTTAGAATACTAATGTAATATAATTTCAGTTCTTTCTCTCACTTAACAACAAATAGCTGGCTAAAACCAGAATTTATCACTACTAGGATAAAATTAGTAAAAGTTCACTGGCTAGCTTTTACTTCTCATAACAAAAGCAATTTACTTTTCATCCCTTAAGAAAAAAAAATATCTCTGGAGGACAATTTCAGCACCAAAATAATTAAATGCAATAATGAATTTGTGAGTCCATACCAATAAGAACAGATAAACATATAAATGTGGGAGAAGGGAGGAATCTTGCTTACAGTAGAATGCTGAAGGTCAGCTAAGTGTAGAGGGAGGTGGAAAATCATCATTTTGTAATCATCACAGTAAAGACCTAATCAGGCAAGAATCACCAAGGGGTGCTAAATCTACGGGGAATTTTGATGAGGACCAGGATATTTGCATGGTCTTAAAATGAGTGCCCACAGGTTGCTTATTAGTTGCAAGGAAAGGGGAGAAGAATAGTAATAATACAGTGGAGATATCAGATGACAACTGACTGGGTGATCACCACTGAGGGCCAGATGGACATCATGTGCCTCCAGATGTGATACTCTGAGCAGGATACAACATCCCCTATGCAGTTATGCATTATAGCCTAGAATGCATACCTCAATGTAATCATGAAGGCCCAGACAAAACCGAAATGACAACCAGTCTGTTAAAAAAATGAGGATGGAGAAGGAATCTGTATTCAAAAATATCAATGTAGTAAAAAACAAAGAAAGGCTCTGGAAATGTTCCAGAATAAAAGAGGCTAAAGACACATGACAACACTGGACTGGATCCAGTAATGGAATGGGGAAAAAAAAGGGCTACAATGATATTATTGGGTCAAGTGACAGAAATGGAATATGACCAATAGATTAAAGTATTATAGCAATATTGACAAGTATACTGTGTATGTAAGAGGATTTCCATATTCTTGGGAAATAGACACTAAACTATTTAAGAGTAAAAAAACTATCTTATATTTAACTTACTGTCAAATGCTTCAGAAAAAAATCATGTGTTTGTATATATGTATATATATGTATATAAATATATATGTATTAACATATACAGGGAGCACAAGCAAGCCCATGCAAATGATGAAGCAAACAATGAACCTGAGTCAAGGGTATATAGATATTCTTTGTACTTTTATTTTGTAACTTTTCTGTGAGTCTCAAACGTCTCCAAATAAAAGCTAAAAACAAATTTCTACAGACCAATCTAGATTTTCCAAGAGATTTTCTAGTAGCTAAATTATCGATAAACTCAAATTCACAAATGTACATCTAGTATCCAGTGAGTGCAATCCATACCTGGTTATAGTGGGTTTCACAATATGCCAGGCCCTTCCTCTCATAATGGCGATGTCCAAGAAATGGCTTTTCACACTTGGCACAAACAAAATGCTGAAAAAAATTGCTAGGGTCATTTTTTGTTTTTAAATTTTATTGTGGTAACATATGCAATACAAACTTCCCCCTTTTAACCATTTTCATGTGTAGAATTCAGTAGTTATAGGTCATTTTAAATTGCTGTATCTTTTTTTATCTACTAAGGTAAAACTCCAAAATTAAAATATCTTCAGAGAAGATAAATGAAAGTTTGAGGTAGTCATTTCATTTAGCCACAGATAAGCCCTCTAATACTCGTACAGTCTTAATTCAGGTATGAGTCTTTGATAGACTACTCTAGAAAGAAATGATTACTTAGTGGCATCTCTAAGGAAGGGGATGCTGCTGGGCATGGGCCAGGCCATTTCCGGCCTTAGTAAGGATTTAAAAATAAAAGCATACATCCCGCGTCATTTCTGAGAGCTCACAAAAGCAGTGGAGGGTCTATATTCTTAATTTTCTACAAAACTGACTGCCTTTAAAATGCCCATGTTTAACCTTTAAAATCTCTATTATTGCTAGCACCCCTGAACCATGGAAATTCAAAAGTACTAGTTATCCACCATTTAAAACTTACCTCCACATGCCACTGCTTGCCCATGGCATTAACCACACGCCCTTCAATGGGCCGTCGACAAGCACCGCAGATGGGGACACCCATTTTATCATGGCACGGCAAGCAGTAGAGTTCCCCTTTCAGCTCCCGGGCATCGGCAGTCAGCTCCTTCCTGTCCATGAGAAAGACACCCAGTTGAATAATAATAGTAGGAGAGAGAAAAATAGGCCACTGGTTTGGCTAACACACATTTTAGAAGGTTTTAAAGATATCCCTAACAATCTCTGATACCTTTTTTCATTAGAGGTGATCACAGTAACTTCAATTAACAGGCTTCAATGGTTTCAGAGTTCTATCAAAACATCAGTATAAGATTCAAGAATAAGTTAGATACATCTCATCACAGTGGTTATAGTTATTTTCTTACCGTAGTATCATATATTTTAGTTCTATTTGTCTTCTTTAAAAAAACCTACAGGAGACTAGTAACATCCCTCAGGATACATTAAGTGATACTTCCTTTCCAAATTAAATGAGTGTTGGAAGATCCTAGTTCCACTTACTTATACTGTTTCAATTGTTACAGGCTGTTAAGAACAGTTACAGGTTAATAAAATAAACAAATAAAATTTCCAGAACTTTCCAGTTCCAAATGCTTAAGTTAGCTATTATTTTTAGTCTCCTATATCATTGAAATGTTTAGTGAGAATCAGGCATATAGACTTGTTTGAATTTCACGTTTTAAATAATTATCAAAAATAAAAAGATGATCACCTAGGAGAGATACTAATTTAAAAAATGGACAAGAGGAAGGAGAGGAAAGAAAACTAGATAAGGCACAAAATCATAATTCAATAACAAGATAAGATGGCTGTACTTAAATCACGAAACTATTTTGTAATCTCTGGCCTACCTTGTCTCTCCTTTCCCTACTATAATGTTGCACATAAACTCACATTAACTACAGTAATATATCTTTTTCCATTATATTTTTATACTGGATAGCAAATTCAGAAAAACATATTCTCATCATTCATCTAGTTTTTTTATTTTGAGGAAACTGGGGTCAGAAATTAAACCTGGGACCTCATACGTGGGAAGCCAGTGCTAAGGCACTATCATGAATTTTTGAAGGAAAAGTTTCACTCAATATAAATAAAAAAAAACAAATGTAAAGATATTTTAAGATAGCCTAATTATTACAAATGTAGAAATCATGCATGTACAGAGATAAGACCTTTTATTAAGATTTTTAAATTGAATTCTGTATTGATAAACATAGTGACAGGATAGCTGTTGGAATAATTGGGAAAATTTAATATTGACTGGATATTTGAATTATTGGTAATTTTCTTAAGGTACTGTGGTTTTTTTTTTTTTTTAAGATTTATTTTTATTTATTTCTCTTCCCTTCCCACTCCCCTCCTCCCCCCCCCCCCCCCCCCGGGTTGTCTGCCCTCTGTGTCCATTCGTTGTGTATTCTTTTGCAACCGCTTCTATTCTTGTCAGCGGCACCTGGAATCTGTTTCTTTTGTTGCTTCATCTTGCTGCGTCAGCTCTCCGTGTGTGTGGTGCTATTCTTGGGCAGGCTGCACTTTCTTCAGTGCTGGGTGGCTCTTCTGACAGGGTGCACTCCTTGCACATGGGGCTCCCCTACGTGGGGGACACCCCTGTGTGGCAGGACACTCCTTGCGTGCATCAGCACTGCGCATGGGCCAGCTCCACACGGGTCAAGGAGGCCCGGGGCTTGAACTGCGGACCTCCCATGTGGTAGACGGACGCCCTAACCACTGGGCCAAGTCCGCTTCCCTAAGGTAGTGTGGTTTTACGGGAGAATATTCTTATTCTCAGGAGATAGATCCTCTGGGTCATGATGTCTGCTTCTTGCTGGCTACTTACATACTCCATGGAGGGATAGAGTGTGCTGCACAGAACCGAATGGGACAGAATGTTAATTGCTGAATCTAGGTAAAGGTATACTGGTGTTCACGATATTCTTTCCCTTTTTTTGGTATATTTTAAATTTTTTCGCCCTCCCCCTCCCCCTGCCCTGCTATTTTTGCTGTCTATGTCCATTTGCTGTGTGATCTTCTATATCTATTTCTCTTTTTGTCTTCTCATTTTTCTCCTCTAGGCTTCACTGGGATTTGATCCTGGGGACATCTGATGTGGAGAGAGGTTCCCTGTCACTTGCGCCACCTCATTTCCTGGTTTGCCTTGACTCTCCCCTTTGCCTCTCCTTTGTTGCGTCATCATCTTGCTGCGTGACTCACTTGCATGGGCACTTGTCTTGCCACGCAGGCACTTTTTACTAGGAGGCCCCAGGGATTGAACCCGGGTTCTCCCAATTGTTAGGCGGAAGCCCAATCACTTGAGCCATGCCCACTTCCCGATACTATTTTCTTTAGGTTAAAAATTTTCTAAATTAGCGAAGCAGATGTGGCTCAAGTGATGGAGCACCTGCCCACTATAAGGGAGGTCCCTGCTTTGGGTCCCAGTGCCTCCTAAAGAAGAGAGCAAGCTGGCATGACAGGCAGGTGTGGCAGTCTGACGCAAAAAGAAGACACCACCAGAGACACAAGAAGAAAAACATAATGAAAGACAAAACAAAGCAGGGAGCAGAGGTTCCCAGTGCCTCCAAAAGAAGACAGTGAGCTGACAACAGACAGTGGCAAGCTGATGCAACAAGAGACACAGGGAGGAAAAACATGAGATCCAACAAAGCAAGGAGCAGAAGTGGCTCAAGTGATTAGGTGCCTCCCTCCCACATTGGAGGTCCCAGGTTTGGCTCACAGAGCCTCCTAAAGAAAGAAGGAAGACGAACAGACATAGCAAGTATATAACATCGAAGGGGTGGGGAGAAATAAATAAAAAAAGTAAGTCTTAAAAAATTTTTTTACCCCCAAATTAAAAGCTGGAGAAAAAACAATTTGGCTTGCTAGAATAACAGAAATACAGATAAATGGTATCTTTTTTTCCCTTGCCACTGTTTGTACAATTACAAAAAGGAAAAAAACAACACAGTACCCGCAGTTGGCACAGTTGAAATGATCTGGATGGTAAGGGTCATTCTTGAATATCAGAGGTTGTTCATCAATGATGGCATGGCATTTCTGGCAAATGTATTTTCCAAGGCCTCTGGCTTTCTCACGATTATGACAGGGGCGACAGAGATGTCTAAACAAAGTTAAAACTAAATTAGAAAATTAAATTTAAATTCCAGGGCTTTCCTAATAATTAAAAGAATTATGTTTCCCATATCTCTGAAAAGAAGGTAAAGAAACTATTTCTTTAAAAAAAATCACTGCTATGCTTAATAGAGCAGAATAAAGCTCTTTTACAAGAAAAATTATTTAAATATCCTTCTGATTTAGCCTTCAGTAACCATAACACAATGACAATAAACAAAAACCAAAGTAATAATTAAAATTCATCAATATAAACAGTATAAACAGTATTTATAAGAGCAATACTGTAAATATTTATTCCCACTCTAAAAATCTGACTGATTTTCAAGAAACTCCATCTTATGGACCTATCTCCCATTTGGTGGCCCTGAAATGAATTAACAGCCACGCTCTCTCTCACAGATATTCTATGGCCCATTCCTAGAAGGCATTAGGTAATCACTGAGGTTAGGAGTTCCTCTACTCTAAGCTCAGTTTCCTAGAGCACTGCCTTACATTCTCAAAAGGGCAATATGCATGATCTTATAACAGTTGTTTTATCCACCCACATCTGACGAGGACGAGAAACTCCTACCTCCCTGCATTCTTGACAAACCCAATATCTGCCAGAACTTCCTGACAGAGGTCACAGCGGAAACATTCGGGATGCCAGCTGTTATTCATGGCTTTAATAACTCGGCCAATGATGAATTCACCTGTAGGAAAATAACATGTACAGGATGTCCAGTGTGACACCTTACTCCTTAAAGCAGCAAGGAAAAAAGCTTTAGGGAGAAGTATGTTTCAACCTTTTTTCACAATTACGGACATTGGTGTATGCATACCAGAATAAGCACCACATTAGAGGGAAAAAAAAGGACTTTTATTTCATTTGAACCCAGTATTTTACTCTGTAGCCATATTTTTGAGGCTACTTATCAAATTTCTGAATCTGGCTTTCCTTTTTCAAACTATGTGTTAGGTATTCTTGAATGCCTTTTGGTTATTTCTGGTCATTGTCAACAAAGACAACTGAAATCCTCAGTGTATTTTATTGTAACTCATCTTAATTTCTTCTTTTGTTAAACCTTTAGAATGTTCTACTTAGTTTCTCCAATTTCTGGAAACCTTCTAGTAGAGCTGTTAGTAACCAGTGCAGTGGCAAAAAGGCCAGGGAATCAAAAATTGATTGCCTTCTTCTTATCTCTTTCCTGGCAAACTCAAAACCAAATAGATAAAGGTTGCATTAGGAGGCAAAAAGAACATTCAAAAAGATAAACCAATAGAAGTCCTAATTTGTCCCTAAGTACCCTTACAGAAGATGTCCTTAAAAATCTATTCTTTCTGTGTTTTGATATTGTTGCAGTCTGTTATATAATAACAACAGGGAAGAGGATTGACAAAGCATCCATTAGTTATTTATAATGAACAGAAAAAAAAATTTTTTTTACCATTGATACTTCAACAGTGTTAAAGTTATTTTGAAACTTTTAACTTTACATTCAGCGGTTAAAACTTACCACACTGATGACAGCAAGGAGCAAAAAGCATCTGAAAATCATGTTCACAGTACTTCCTTCCTTCGAACTGAAATAGAAAGTACCATCAACTTATAAACATGAAACAATTCCACAATGACTATGACTATTCTATGGAGACATATAGGAAAGATGTTTTTGAGCTAAGAATTCTGCCCTAAGAATTTATCATTCTGCTTGGATTTTTAAAAGCAAATGTACTTTTGTACCTTTGTATGTACCTCCATTTTAGAAATGGAACAATGATATACAGAATATGCCTCTAAAGTATGGTAACCTTGCTTGCCTCCAAAGTATGGTAATTATGCTTCATGGTTTTTTAGTTCATATATTCTGCCTTTAAGAATCTGATGAAAGCTCTGGGTCCCTCTCTTCAGAAAACATGCACATACCCAAAATTCTGCATGCAGTTTTGGAGGATTCAGAAATACCCTGAAGCATTCCTAGGCTGCTATATTAGGAACCCCTATCATCTGCACTCAAGTTACTAAGTGAAAGATGTAGGAGAATACTACCAATACTCAGGAAAAGATAGAACACTGGAGTGTGGCATAGTAGGGAGAGCTATAAATGGTCATGAAATGGTTTCGGGCTACAGGTGGAAATGCCTCAGGAAGAACATTTCAGCAGTCTAAGCAGTGAATGAGCAGGGTGTAACTGACTCAAAATGTGTAATAGTATTTTCCAGTTGCATAACATTTTACATTTTGCAAAGTATTTTTTAAAGACAGTCCAAAACCCTGTTAGTGTACCTGTCCTCCAAAGGGGTGCCGATGCAAAGTACCAGAAATCTGTTGGCTTTTATAAAGGGTATTTATTTGGGGTAAAAATTTGTAATCCCAAGGCTGTGGCAAGTCCAACTCAAGGAACCATAAGAGGTACTTTACCAAAGTCAGCTGCCACATGTTAAAGCAAGATGGCGGGCGATCTCTGCTGGGTTTCAGCCTCTCCCACTGGGCCTCCTGTTCCTCTCCAGGCTCTGCGGGCCCAGCTTCTCCCTGATCTCAGCTGCAGGCTGACATAAGGCTTGTCTCTCAGGGCTTCCTCGATCAGTCTTGGCTCTCTTCCCAAGGTCAGCTGTAAGCTATCAGGCAATGGTCCATCTCTCCCTGGGGCTTTAGCTATTTGAGACTTCTAGAACCTTTTTGTCACATGGCAAGAATGACAACATTCTATCCTGTGTGTGTCTTCTTGAGTGAGTGTTTATATCAGACCCAGCAAGGGGTAGGAGTCTCAAGCTGAGTCTCGCCCTCTGACACAGTCAAACCAAAAAGTCCAATCTTACCAAGTAGTCTTATCAAAGACATCTCAGCTGGATTTAATGCAATCAAAGGGTATCACACCCAGAGGAATAGATTAGTTTACAAACATAATCTTTTTCTTTTTGGGATTCATAAAATAATCTCAAAATGCCACAGGTTGGCAGGTGAGGAAATATGAGGACAAGCAATTTATCCAAGGTCAAAGAGCCAGCCAATTTTAAAACTGGAGTTTCTCTAATTTGGTAACTAGCAAACTGCCTAAAGCAGGGGCTCTTTTTTTGTTTTTCCTTAAACAGGGGTTCATAACCTTTTTTGTTCCACAGACCCCTTACTAAGTCCTATACTGTGTATTGTTTAATAACTATATCACACCCACGCCAACATGTCCCCACAAGAATAAGGTTTTTCTGAATTTCAATTCAAGCCATGGACCCCTGTTAAGAAGCCCTGCCCTAAAGGAACTAGAAATTCTCTCCTACATTTTTTAGGTTGACTTCTAAACTTTTCCCTTTTTCATTGTTAAGCTTAAATATTTAGAGAGATTAAGGATTCTAGCATATTTTAATATTAACATTTATAAACATAACCATTGAATCTCTTTTTTAAAAAAGCAGTTTTATTGAGATATATTCACACACCATACAATCCATTCAAATTGTATAAGCAGGGAAATGTATGTGGTTCAAGCAATTGGGCTCCCATCCACCTATATAGGAGAGGTCCAAGGTTCGATTCCCAGGGCCTCCTGGTGAAATGCAAGCTACAGGCCTGCACAGCAAGGTGGCCCAAGTGGAGAGCTGGCCCACGTGGAAAGCTGGCACAGCAAGATGATGCAACAAAAAGAGACAGAGAGGAGAGACAATAAGAGACACAGCAGACCAGGGAGCCGAGACAGCACCACTCCGGAAGGTCCGAGGATCTGTTCCCCGGTGCTGCCTAAAGAGAAGACAAGCAGACACAGAAAAACACAGGGAAAAGACAGCAAGCACGAAAACAAGACGGGGGTGGGGGTGGCGGGGATTAAATAAATAAATCTTTTTTTAAAAAGTGTACAAGCAATGGCTCAGTGTAATAGTGTTGTGCATTCATCACCACAAAAAATTTTAGAACAATTTCATTACTTCAAAAAGAAAAACTCCACACCCCTTAGCAGTCACCTCTCAATCCTTCTATTCTTCCCCAGTTCTACACAACTACTAATTCCACCTCCATAAATTGATTTATATTTACATTTTATATAAATGGAATCATACCATATGTAGTATTTTGTGTCTGGTTTCCTTCACTTGGCACAATTTTTTTGCCTGCTATTATTATCTTGTACCACTAACATATATTTGTTCAGTTTCAAAGAAAAACAGTTTCATATATACAATATTATCCATATTGATATTTCATATGAAGTTTCCGTATTCTATGCAGTCCCATGTTACATTTCTTAGCTTTCCTTGTAGTAACATAAATGACCTTGAAATTTCCTTTTATTTTATTTTTTTAAAAGATTTATTTATTTATTTCTCTCCTCTTCACCCCCCAACTCCCCCATTGTCTGCTCTGTGTCCATTTTGCTACATGTTCTTCTTAGTCCGCTTCTGTTGTTGTCAGCAGCACAGGAATCTGTAGTTTCTTTTTGTTGCATCATCTTGTGTGTTAGCTCTTGGTGTGTGCGGCACCATTCCTGGGCAGGCTGCACTCTCTTTTGCGCTGGGTGGCTCTCCTTCCGGGGTGCACTCCTTGCGCGTGGGGCTCCCCTACACAGGGGGCACCCGTGCGTGGCAGGGCACTCCTTGCGCGCATCAGCACTGCGCATGGGCCAGCTCCACACGGGGTTTGAACCGCGGACCTCCCATGTGGTAGACGGACGCCCTCGCCACTGAGCCAAGTCCGCTTCCCCTGGACTTTCCTTTTAAACCAGTCATACCCACATAATAATACTGCTAGTTACAAACATCAGGATGTGCTTTCACCTTTTCTATTCATTTCCGAAAATTAACAAACTTTTAACCAATTCTGCACAAATTAACACTCAACTTTCCATTCTAAATCTCTTTTAAATATGCACAATGGAATAAAAATTCCATAGTGATTTGATACTGACTAAAACCCATTAAAAAACATATTCTTTCTTAAGAGTTGGAAATTTTATATCCTTCATGCCTCTTCTTGGACTATTTCAATTTCACTTTCCCCACAGAATTTTATCCTATTAAAATTTTTAAAACACTTAACTCTAACTGTGCTCTGTACCATACTTCTCTGCAATTAAAATGCATATGTAACACGAAACTTTAAAATCAGTTTTACTTTCTGAATCTGTAAGTCTCTACAGGTTAAAATTCTTCATATTCTGGATTAGGTGTTTGTTAAATTTTCATTTGGGGGGGTACTGGGATTGAACCCAGGACCCTGTACATGGGGAGCAGGTGCTCAACCATTTGAGTTACATCTGCTTCCCTTTATATTTCTTTTGTTTTTTTTAAAGATTTATTTAATTTATTTCTCTCCCCTTCCCCCCCTCATCAGCTCTCTGTGTCCATTTGTTGTGTGTTCTTCTGTGTTCGCTTGCATTATCAGGCAGCACTGGGAAACTGCGTCTCTTTTTTGTTGCATCATCTTGCTAAGTCAGCTCTCCGTATGTGTGGCGCCACCCCTGGGTGGGCTGTGCTTTTTTCACATGGGTGGCTCTCCTTGCAGGGTGCACTCCCTGTGTGTGGGGCACCCCTGCATGGCACAGCACCCCCTACGTGGGGGCACCCCTGCGTGGCATGGCACTCCTTGTGTGCAGCAGCATTACATGTAGGCCAGCTCCCACACAGGTCAGGAAGCCCTGGGGAATCCTGGACCCTCCATGTGGTAGATGGATGCTCTATCAGTTGAGCCATGTCTGCTTCCCCTTTACTATTTCTTGAATCCATGGGTAAATATGATTCACTGCTAGAATGAGTCAGGCATCAGCATTAATTAACTCTAGGTCTATTTTCTACTTTCTAGGTCTGTTTTTTTTTTAAACAAATCAATTTTATTGAAACATATTAATAAAGCATACAATTCACCCAAAGTGCACAATCAATGTTATCTGGTATAATCACATACTTGTGCATTCATCACTTCAATCATTACTAGAGCTAACTATATGCTAAGGAATCTCTGTCACATAAATAATGGGAATTGTCATAGTAATATCTGCCACTGACTATTTGGACTCCTTACATGCTACATGTCCCAAATCACACTGAGTATAAAAATACATTTTGAATGATATAGCAGCTGTCAACTCGATTTCCTCAATTGGCTGCAGATTTAGTCCATTCCACATATTTAAAATATCCATGATAGCTTAACTGGCAAAACCAGTAGTCACTGTCAAGCCAGCCACATCAGATTTATTTTCTGCGAGAAAAAGTCTTTATTTTTAATTTTTATCCCCCACCCCTCCGAGATGGCTCCCTCATCTGTCTGCTCAACGTCTGCTTGTCTTCTTAGAAGGTACAGGGAACCGAACCCAGGCCCTCCCATGTGGGAGGCAGGTGCCCAATTTCTTGAGCCACATTCACTCTCCCCTTACTTAATTTCATTTTAAAAATTCAAACAAATAAGCTCTGATATATTAATATATCCATTTTTAAGTTACAAATAGTAGATAATAAATCAATATGCTGTTATTCAAAACTCAGTTTGTAATAATGCATTATAATGTGTAGCCCAAAGTAGAAGTTATTTATAAAATGAGATACGTTCCTTTGCTGAATGTATGTTATGTACATGTACACAAATCTTCTATTTTAGCAGCAATTAAAAAAAGAAATCAAGTATAAAACCTTAGGAATAACTCCAAATAAAAGTAGGATTGACTGTAATTTGAATAAATATATCAATATATAACTCAAAATATATATCTATATCATAGTATATCATAAAGAGTAAAAATGCTGACTGTGGACCCAGACTGCCTGGATTCAAATCCTGGCTAAACCAATGACTGGCTATGTAACCTTGGACAAGTTGCTTGACCTCTCAGTGCCTCATCAGGATCACAAACCTATACTGCTTTGGCTGTTTGTTCTGGCTCATAACACACACCATGACGACCATTTCTCACCAATGCTCTCTTTACTTGGCTCTCACAGGACTCTCCCTTTAAAAGTATGAGTTCTTTTGAAATTAGGGGATGAAAAAGACAAAGTCCTGAAAGGAAAGCTGGTGTGACCACTCCCACCAGTCTCCAACTCCACCACACATCTAAATATAGAACATCCAACTCTAGAGCCATGTTTCATCCTTAACAAGAAAGTATGTAAGGCAGGGAAAGACCTGGAAGCCTCACAAGCTTAAGGAATCCTGATGAAGCCCTTTTGTTGATGTCCTGGAGTAAGACATTATCATAAGAGAGAGATTCTTTTATAAAGTGGGAGAAGTCAGTGCCAGTATGAATACAAGTATTTCATCAGGCAAATCAGTTTTAGGAAGAAGGATCCAGAAACCAAAACCCCTGAAACCAGAATACAAGGGGCCAGAAATCTGTTCACTTGAAACCATTCATATTGCAAATCCCCTGCAGATGTTTACCATGGTATGAGGACTCCTGCTTTAATTCCAAGTAGGGAACTACTTTTGCTATAATGAGCTGCCTTTTTTTACAGTGTGTTAGTTATGCAGTTAGTTATGGCTCAACTTCTGAGCCTGGGAGAAGTAAAACTCCGGGATATAAAATGAAGAAAAATCAGAAATCACAAATTTCAAAGAATAAAAAATTTGTAAATACTATCTTTCTAGATAACTACATATTAAATCCCAAAACAGGTGTAAAACAAGAAATACAGTAAGCCATTAAGAAATAGTAACACTCCAAATCAATAGTGTTTAAACAAAATTCCTAAGAACTCTACGGTTGACCACATATGGCAAATGGGTTATTCAATGAGAGGAAGATGAACTCCAAACAAGAAGAGCTCTGCTTTGAACTGTTTTAGAGTTCTGTGTGGATTTTCTTTGGGGAAAAAGAGAATTCTACTATTTTGCAGAAAGCACAGTTGGAAATTTAGCCGATGTTCTCATGTTAAGCCAACTGCAAATGCTGAAAATCTTTACTTTGATGATTTATACTGGTTTGTCAGGAATCGCTTTGAAAAGACTAGGTCAGCAGATAAACACCTCATCTAATTGGAAAGTTTTCCCCCAATCAGTCCTCCATTCTCACGGTTCAGCCTTCCTGAACAATCAGGATACAGTATTAGAGGAAACGGGTGAAGAAATCTCTTTGTGAAACATCTTTCCATTGAATCACTCATCATAAATGGGTCTTTCCTGTTATGCATTTTGTGAGAGGGAAAAAGGGACGCATTTAGGAAATTCAAACTGAGGAGGAGAAAATAAATCTGAAACATCAACAAAGACCCCATGCATGGTATGTGGACCATCTCACATGGAAAATGGCAGCACACCAAGTCCTTGGTCTTGGTTTGGTCCATCTACCATTCTGTAATACTTTTGAATCATATCACTCTGCAACTGTTGGTTCCATTTCGCTTCCTCAAGTATTTTCTTGCGAGAAAAATTAAGGTACTCCTTTTATTGGAGATAATCCTGGATGTCACAAAGTTTAATTTAGAAGCCACTCTAGGCAGTGTTAGGGTCTCTGGGTCAAATGGGTATTTCCCCTGGAAATGACATTAATCAGCTTTTTCATGCCATCAGTGATTTGGTATTTCTTCATTTGTGTTAGAGGATGTTTGGAGATGAATGATAATTTATGAAAGCCAGCACTAATGGAAATGGATTTTCCTCTGAAGATAACTGAACTATCACATTTAAAAATCAGCAATCATATATAACCTGTTTGTATGATCTCTCTATAATTTTACTGGTCTGAAAATGATAAACCATGAAAGCTGTCAGGTGCTACCCAAATCATGTTGAAAATTGTACCTAATTGTGGAGCCAGGACATAGGGGTGGCCTAGACAGCATGACATACATTGTAGGCCTTCCTTAAGTATGTACTGAATGATCAGCACACATGGGTGTATACCTGCCCAAACTGTGAACTATTATTCCTTAAAAAAACACTAAAATGCCAGTGAGAGGCAGGGCATCACAATGGAAGAGGATGCAGCTTTTGGAGTTAAGACATCTGAGACAAAATCCTGACTTTACTACCTACTCAACAGTTAATTGTTGGGCAGGTCTGAGTCTCGAACTGACCATATGTAAGTTGGGAATAATAACATCTAATTTGCAGGGTTGGTGTGAAAGAAAAACAACAAAGTCTGTAAAACGCCTAGTGCAACACCTGGATCCAAATAGGGATCTGTTGATAGTTACTTCATGAATAAAAACACAAACATAATACCCAAGTCTTCTAAAATCAGCAATTACAAGCATTTATTCATGTATCAAGTACTACAT
Organism: Dasypus novemcinctus; assembly: GCF_030445035.2. Lineage (NCBI taxonomy): Eukaryota > Metazoa > Chordata > Mammalia > Cingulata > Dasypodidae > Dasypus > Dasypus novemcinctus. Next base: position 14,900,569 of record NC_080689.1, on the reverse strand, counting down.
TTCGGGCAAGATGAAGGAATATGAAGTAAAATAAGACACGTGAACCCTGCCAGCAAGAGACTTATAGGAAACTGAGATGGAGCATCTTAGCCTTGGTGGTTTAAGTTAGGCCACTGTTGTTGTTTTAACAAGTTACATTGTTTTTATGATTACCATGGTCAACTATCTTCTGATACAGGTTTCAATGGAAAGACGAATAATTTTTATAATAGCAAACATAAAATTTATTTAAAAATAAAATGCAGAAGTAGAATTACTTTATGAAGTTGCCAGTTTTTGAGTAGGAAACTGTTTGGGAAACCAGTTCTTATTACCACATATAAAATGTATCTTGTTTTTTGCTAAATGAGGATATTATTTTCATTACAAATTCTTGAGTGATAAATTATCCAGGAATGGTAAACCTATCTTCTTGGGTTCATTTAGACAGAAAAAAAACATGCTTTCTTAAAGGTCTTTCCTTAAGTGAAGTATTTCTAGAAATACTTTCTAATTAAGTCAAAGCGTAAGAATTAAGTCTGACTGCAGTCAAATCATGAGCGACAGGACTATAAAAAGGTTTTTGTTTTGTGTAGGGTATTATTGTCTCTTTACCTCCACAAGGTGGGGAACATTCCTTCCTAGGACCCACTTGCCATCACCATACTCAAGAACATAGCCTATCTGAAGGGGTACACCCTCACTGTTTAGTACAGTAGTTCCTAACCCAGCGTAATTCTGTCCTTCCAGGGGACATGTGGCAATGTCATTTTTGTTCATCACAAACGTGGGTGGGGTGGGGCTACTGGCACCTAGTGGGTAGAAACCAGAGATTTTGCTAAATAATCCTAGAACACATGGGATGGGTCCCATGACAAAGAATTATTTGGTCCAGAATGTCAATAGTGCTGAGGATGAGAAACCCTGGTTTAGTGTGTACAAGCATTTGGGAAAAGGAGGAAGGAGTGGGCTAATTTCCCGGGTGCCTTACAAGTTACCTCGATTCAAACTCATGACCCTCTGAGACATGTTTCCTGATCTCCTTGTTAGAGAAGACTGGAAGTCAGAAAGATTAAAAACTTGTGCCACAGCCACCCAATGTGGAGCTGGGATTCAAACCCGAGCCTGTCTGACACCAAAGCCTACGCTTTTCCCCCTGTATCTCACCACCTTTCTTAGGCAGAGCAACAGACAAAATTATCTAGACTTATTAAATTATCTGGCTTTCTAAGCTTTTCTAAGATTTTACGAGTTTCTATCAGAACTTAAAGACCAAGCCCAAGAATGGCGTTGCACACACGGAGAGCTGACACAACAAGATGACGCAACAAAAAGAAACACAGATCCCCAGTGCTGTTGATAAGGATAGATAGAAGTGGTCACAGAACACACAGCAAATGGACACAGAGAGCAAACAACTGGGGGGGGGGGGGGAGGAGGGGAGATAAATAAATAAATAAATCTTTTTTTAAAAATTAAAAAAATTAAGACAATGGTTGAAAAATAACACAGGACTGTGAATTTAGCCTCAGCTTCAGTGGTACCGGGTAGTAAAGATAATTACAGGATCAACTAAGGATAAAGCTTGTAAGGGAGCAGTTCAATTTTTAATAAAAGACAAAAGATTATGGATTAGAGAAATGATTCTGCAAAGGATTACATAATTGGGGTAGGTTAATACATGCAACAAATTTTTGCTTTTGTGTTTAATAAGAATGCTCTGAGAGAGGAAGTTTAGGCACTAAATAAGATAATGTGCTATTTTTTTCCACTTCAACTTGACAAAAGACCTACTGTTCCTTGTCTCCATCAAGGTCTTTTTGTTTATTTGTTTGCTTGTTATTTGTTTTGTTTTTAGGAGGCACTGGGAACTGAACCTGGGACCTCCCATGTGGGAAGCAGGCGCTCAACTGCTTGAGCCACATCTGCTCCCCATCTGTGTCCAGATGGCAAAAATTTCCTGACATGAATAAATATTCAAATACAGATCATGATGGGGTAGGCCAAGATACAGTCACACCAGGAGTTCTTTTCTTTATAAAACCTTTTACTTTTAAATTATAGATTTACAGGAAGAGTTGCAAAGAGAGAAAAGAGTTCCCACACCCCATTCCTCTAATGTTATCATCTTACATCAGGGGTCGGCAACTTTCACTGTGAAGGGCCAGATAACAAATATTTTAGGTGTTGCCAGTCACATGGTGTCTATATCAACTTTTCAACTCTGTGTTTGTAACAAGAAAGCAGCCATAGATGATACATAAATTTTGTTTCTGGACATTGAACTCTGAGTTTCATATAATTTTCATGTGCCATGAAATATTATTCTACTTTTGATTCCCCCCTCCCCAAACACTAAAAAATGTAAAAGCCATTTTTAGCTCACATACTATACAAAAACAGATGACAGGAAAGATTTGGCCCAGGGACCATAGGTTTTCAAAGCTGTTTATATAACCATTGACAAGTTATCAAACCTAATACACCCCGGTAGTCTGTTTGCTGTGTCTTGTTTCTTTGTCCGCTTCTGTTGTTGTCAGCGGCACGGGAATCTATGTTTCTTTTTGTTGCATCATCTTGTTGTGTCAGCTCTCCGTGTGTGTGGCACCATTCCTGGGCAGGCTGCACTTTCTTTCACACTGCGCGGCTCTCCTTATGGGCGCACTCCTTGCATGTGGGGCTCCCCTACACAGGGGACACCCCTGCGTGGCACGGCACTCCTTGCGTGCATCAGCACTGCGCATGGGCCAGCTCCACACGGGTCAAGGAGGCCCGGGGTTTAAACTGTGGACCTCCCATGTGATAGACGGACGCCCTCACCACTGGGCCAAGTCCGTTTCTCTCATACTGCATTTTGTGGTCACTTCTCTTTAGCCTTTTCCTAACTATGAGAGTTTCCCAGTCTTTCCACATCTTTCAAGACCTTGATACCCTTGAAGATTAGACTAGTCAGGTATTTTGCGGAGTCCTCGATATGGGTTTAACTGAGACTGGTTACAGATTTTGGGGAAGAATACCATAGAGGTAATAATGTGCCCTTCTTGTGGCATCCTACTGGGTCACATGATATCAATATAAACTTGTTTTTGGAGTTATTAACCTTGATCACTTGGTTAAGGTGGTGTCTGCCAGGTCTCCACTGCAAAGTTACTATCTTCTTACCCTTTTGATGCTCCTGTTAGAAGATGAGTCACTAAGTCCAGCCCATACTCAAGGCGGAAGGGGAATTAAACTTTTCCTTTTAATGCATACTCTTGGAAATAGAGTTTAAAGCTAACTGAACCATTAAACAAAATGGGAAGAAAGCTTTTAATTCAAGAAATGATACTACAATTACCAGAAGTGATATTAAAATTCAAACTTGATATAACATGTCACCCATTGAAAGAACATTTTAGGAATTCCAGTCTCTCCAAAACCATCTCTTAGCTCTGACTCCTTCACTGTCCTTCCCCACTGTGTATGCTTCACACACACACACACACACACACACACACACACACTCTCACATGGGAGTCACATCATGAACCATCCTAAGTATTCAGTTGCAAATGTCAAAGATGTATATGATTAAAAGAAACTTCATTCAGTGTCATGTGTCTGCAAGTATTTCCAAATGATATGGCAAAAAAAAAAAGGGTGGTGTATATGAGTGTATAAGAGATATGTAGGGTATATGATGTTCATGGTACTATACTTTCAACATTTCTGTTGGTTTTAAATATATATTTCAACATTTCTGCAGGTTTTAAATATTTCAGTATAAAAGTAAGTTCAGGGAAGTGGACTTGGCCCAATGGATAGGGTGTCTGCCTACCAATGGGAAGTCCAAGGTTCAAACCCCAGGCCTCCTTGACCCGTGTGGAGCTGGCCCATGCGCAGTGAATATGCGCGCAAGGAGTGCCGTGCCACACAGGGGTGTCCCCCGCGTAGGGGAGCCCCACGCGCAAGGAGTGCGCCCCATAAGGAGAGCCGCCCAGTGCGAAAGTAAAAGTGCAGCCTGCCCAAGAATGGCACCGCATACAGAGAGCTGATGCATAAAGATGACACAACAAAAAGAGACACAGATTTCCAGTGCCATGGATAAGGATAGAAGTGGTCACAGAAGAACACACAGGGAATGGACACAGAGAGCAGACAATTGGGGGGGAGGGGAAAGAAATAAATTAAAAATAAATAAATAAATAAATAATTCTTTTAAAAAAAAAAAAAGGTAAGTTCATTCAACAAAGCCACACTGGCCTGAATCTACATAACTAGCCAATGGTCTATGTGGTACTGAAGGTACATCATGGGGAAAGCAGCTGTGACTAAACTGATGGAGCATCCGCCTACCATATGGAGGGCCCAGGGTTCTATACTCAGGCCCTCCTGACCCATGTGGTGAGCTGGCCCATGCACAGTGCTGCTGTGTGCAAGGAGTGCCGTGTCATGCGGGGTGTCCCCCACATAGGGGAGCCTCATTTGCAAGGCGTGCGCCCTGCAAGGAGCGCTGCCCCATGTGAAAAAAGCGCAACCTGCCCAGGAGTGGCACCACACACACAGAGAGCTGACGCAGCAAGATGATGCAACAAAAAGAGACACAGATTGCTGGTACCACATGACAAGAAGGCAAGCGGACAGAGAAAAAAACACAGCAAATGGACACAAAGAGCAGACAATGGGGGGAAGGCAAGAAAAATAAAATAAACCTTAAAAAAAAAAAAAAAGAAAATACATCATGGTTCAGGAGTTCTGTTTACCTATTAAGAATGCTTTTCTTCCTCATTTACCTGCTTTGCACACAGGCAAGAAAAACCATGAATAACATTCATGAGATAAACAATAGGGGTTGGATAAAAGCACCAAGAACATGAAGTATAGCCTGCACATGTCTAAGTTGGAAAATGTTTACACTAGTTCCTAGTTAGTAGATTAACCTTTTATTCTACAGGCCTACATCTGAATGGGTCATCCAAGTTCTGTACATATATATATATCATTGTATTTATTAAGCACCTACTTGTCAGCTAATCCTACTACAACAAGTGCTAGAGATATCAAATTAATTAGGACAGCACTTGCACCTATAGAATGTTAGATGCAAAGACAAGCATATAAATAAAAAGCTACAATTTTAAAATGACATATGTTCTCCATGCTAGAAGTATAAGCAAAGTGCTGGGAAAATTCAAAGAAGATCAAGATAAAGGAAATGAAACAGATGGCATTAGGAAGAAAACACCCCTAACAGATCTCGCAATAAGAAACACCACGTAAAAGAGTTGTTATTGATGATAAAAGTTGCAGAGCACAAAGAAACACTAAGCTCTATCTTACGTTCGTCAGTGGTGATGGATTACATCTTAAAGACAAACTTTAGGTTTACTTTTTAAACCAATAATCCAAGTTCACCTTGAGGAAGGAGCCGGTAAGAGTATTAATCCTGGCAGCTGCAAAATTACTCCGCAGAGGCAGTGTGGACAAGCCAGAAACACCCGTGCCCAATCAGCTTATCTCCAGACACACATCCTAATGAGTGGTTAGGAAACAATAGTCTAATTCCTGATGTGTTTTTGTGGCCAGAGTGGAAGAATGCCCCGGTCATCTGATCCAAAGTACCAGGAAGTTCCAACGGAAAAGTAAAGCACCTTTTCAAGGGGAAAATGAGTACAGAGAACCAACCTAAAAGTCTTCGTAGCTAATCTTCTAGGGAAAAGAAAAAGGAGGGATGGTGTAAGTAAAAGGAAGGACAATGTTTCGATAATAAGACAAAACCAGTCACATTTGTTATTATTACCAAAACTGAATCAGCCCCTGAGTCATGTCTCAAATGGAAAACAAAATCAGATAAGTTTTCAAGCTTCCTTTTCTGGCAAACAATTTTTGTTGGGCATAACTGAGAAAGTAGATGTTCCTTGGAAGCCCTGTACAGCATTTTCTCTAATACTCAACCAAAAGAAAAATTCTCCATGGGCTGCTTTTACAGATCCCTGGACTGGAGAAGGTTGTTTGTGTATTTGTGTGTGTGTGTTTTCTAGGAGGTACTCACTGGGAATTGAATCCGGGACCTCATACATGCAAATCAGGCATTCAAACCACTGAGCTACACCCACTTTGCTAGAGAATGGGTTTTCATGGTAAACTTTATGGTTAAAATAGCAATCTCGGGAAACGGACTTTGGCCCAGTGGTTAGGGCGTCCGTCTACCATATGGGAGGTCCGCGGTTCAAACCCCGGGCCTCCTTGACCCGTGTGGAGCTGGCCATGCGCAGTGCTGATGCGCGCAAGGAGTGCCGTGCCACGCAAGGGTGTCCCCCGCGTGGGGGAGCCCCACGCGCAAGGAGTGCGCCGGTGAGGAAACCCGCCCAGCGTGAAAAGAGAGAGCAGCCTGCCCAGGAATGGCGCCGCCCACACTTCCCGTGCCGCTGACGACAACAGAAGCGGACAAAGAAACAAGACGCAGCAAATAGACACCAAGAACAGACAACCAGGGGAGGGGGGGAAATTAAATAAAATAAATAAATCTTTAAAAAAAAAAAAATTAAAAAAAAAAATAGCAATCTCCTTCAGGGTCCAAGAGAGCTGAAGCTAGGGCAATAGCATATTAATAAACTAGTTCTGAGTATTCATAACCTCTTTTGGAATAATACCAGACAAACCCAGGGAGAGTATTTTTAGGCTAGAAGTAAGCAGAGTTGGGCGGGAGAGCAAGTGTGAGTCATGCTTTATTCTGTGCTACTCAAGGCTGCTACAGAGCCATCCTCTCTGACTAAGCACAAATGGCTTTGCATATTATGAACTCAAATATGGAACCATGAGTTTATTAGATTGCCATGCTGGGGAAGCGGACTTGGCCCAATGGATAGGGCGTCCGCCTACCACATGGGAGGTCCGCAGTTCAAACCCCGGGCCTCCCTGACCCGTGTGCAGCTGGCCCATGCACAGTGCTGATGTGTGCAAGGTAGTGCTGTGCCACGCAGGGGTGTCCCCCGCATAGGGGAGCCCCACGTGCAAGGAGTGCGCCCCGTAAGGAGAGCCGTCCAGTGTTTAAAGTGCAGCCTGCCCAAGAATGGTGCCACAAGATGGAGAGCTGACGCAGCAAGATAATGCAACAAAAAGAAAGACAGATTCCCGGTGCTGCTGATAAGGATAGAAGTGATCACAGAAGAATACACAGTGAATGGACAGAGAGTGGACAACCAGGGGGGAGTGGGGGTGGAGAAGAAATAAGTAAAAAATAAATCTTTTTTAAAAAAAGTAAGATTGCCATGCTGGTTAGTAGAGGTAACTTAACAATATTACTAATCCCAGAGTGGCAAGCAAAAACATGAATGAGAAAAAGAAAGCCACGGAGGATTGGCGCTCCAAGGTATTCTCAGACGGATGAGCAGGCCAGAAAAGTAAGAAATATGTTTGAAAATACAGGCTCTGTCTCTGAGTTCTTCTTTATTACTTCTCTGGAATCTTTCCAGAGGCCTTTGCAAAAATTACCCAGTTCAGTAAAAATATCTTATATTTAAAAAATAATGTGTAAAAGGAAAAACATCCTGTATTGGATATTAGAAGACCAAACTAGGTTCTAATCCTATCCCTGTAACAAACTTAGCTGTGTTTTCATGGACATTTTTACCAATCTGGGCCTCAAAAAAAAAAAAGAAAAGAAAAGAAAGAAAGGAGGAGGAGGTGGGTACAGGGGGTTTACACAATATGAAGACTAATGTTCCCTCTAAAGGCAGATTTCCGAGATTCCTTAAAGGTGCTTTGAAGTACTCTCTCGCTCCCTGCCACAGTCCTGGCATGCATCCACTCTTGTGGTTGACTTTTAGATTGACACGAGTCAACAGGAGGAGGTCCTTAGGTCCTTTTACCCAAAACGAGTAACTGCCCACTCCCTACCCCCACCAATACCGAAGGAAGTTCCCCTTCTCTTCCTGATGCCTTAGCCCTAGGGATTTCCTTTTCTTCCTTGCAATTCCAGACCACATCCTCAGTCACCACCTTCCTCATTACCCACAGCTCCAGCCAGGTCTCTAACTCGGACGCCACCATTTAAACCCCACCAAAGCCCCTCTCCCATCCTCCTTCTTACAGTTGGACACTGCACCTCTCTTACCCTTCTCCTTGACAATTGTTACTTGCCATTCCCATTCCAAAAGCCATCACCCAAAAAAAGAGAGATTTCCACTGCCCAGGGAAGTTAGGAAGAGCTGAAGGACAAGAGAAAAGTAACTCTTGTCCCTATTGCTAAGATTTTTGGGGTAGGGGATGTGTGATACTTGCATCTAGCAGGAGCTCCATACATGTGTATGACGAGTGAGTAAAACTGAATTCCCTAACCAAAACTCTTAAAGCCAATTCCGATAGTTATAGTACCCTATACATTAGCCCATGATGGCTAAACAGATTTTCTGTGGGCTGACCTGGGACCCTCACGACCATGTTTGGCATTGTTTCCAGGGGAAAATGGGGCCGGGGTGTCAAACGACTGACTTATTACTGACCGTTCAAAACTAGCTTTCCTTTCCCATGAGTGGCTTGCAGACGGGAAATTTTTAAAAATGTGCTATACAAAAGAAATTAAAGAGCAACCCTCTTGAGGATAACATAATCCTACATGCATATATTATATAAAAACACACAAATAGGTACCACATTTACAAATATGTAAGGAGTAACTTAGTAAAAGTCAATAATCTAGCTAATCTTCCTCTCAGCACACACAAACACACATCACTCTTCCTTTTCAGCATGTAACCAGCCTCTCAAGACCTTCGCCCCAAAATACATGTTTACTGTGAGGAAGGGCTTTCAGTAATGGTGAGAAAAAATAAAAAGGAAGTGGAGACCACATGGTAAACACCCAAGGATCAAGAAAAACGAGTGTTTGGAAAATGAAAAAGAATATTAAATTACACAGAAGAGATAAACAGGGACAGTGTATCACCCCAAAACCTCAGTTTCTGAATGATTCTCTTTAGAAAAGTGTGGAAGCCCTTGTCATGGTTAGAGAAATGTAAGTGCTTATCTTTGACATTTCTTCTCTTCTCAAGAAGCAGTTCCTAAGAATCCACTCTGTAGAGAGCTCTGGGAAAATAAGACATTCTTATACAATCTGAGAATAATTCTAAATCATCAAAGTTAGCACAGGAATAAACAACAATGTGGCATTGGGTGAGGGGATATGGGTTAGTAAAAGCAACAGACTGGATAAAATTAGCCGTGAAAGTCGTGGTGTAGGGAACAGACCCTCTAGGTTGCGAAGGATGCCCAAGGGTCCTCTGAGAAGGGAAAAATCACAGGAGCAAGAACCAGCAAGGACCACACAGGGGCAAGTGAGCGGAGACCTGAGTGGAAAGGCTAAAAAAACGTCACTGAAGTTGATGAAAGGATTTTGTAGGCTGAGCTGGAGTGGTTAGATCTTACAGGTTAAGTCACAAGGTATTGTGGGTTTTAAAATAGGAAGGTAAACCAAGCAGGTGTAAATGGTGGGATGTGCTAGGGAATCCCTTCGAGGCCACTGCCAGTATTTTCCATATACATGATGTCACTGACCAGACAGGTATCCAATAACTGGCACTGTATCTGCTACTTCAATACCATCTTTGATACTGAAACTTAAAGTAAAGAAAGATGGCTTTAAAAAGAAGGGCAGGGGAGGGAGATGGCGCTATGCTTCTGTCCACGTGGACTCACCTCATAGAAAAGTCCTTCTGGGAACTGCTGGAAGCACTGAGCACACACGAAACACTGCTCATGGTACAGCTCACCATTGCTGTTCACTATCTTCTCAGCAGGTGCAAATCCCCCCTTGCAGCGCTCACAAGAGGCGTTGGCCAGCGCATTGGCCATGTTGCTGCAAAACACAAAGGACAGGAAATCACACAGTCGATCTTTTCTTTGACTTAAGACCAAACAACTTGAAGAATCGAGGAGCAAATTCTACAGGATCATAAAAATCACATTTTATATATAAAGCCCTAGTTCTTGCTTGTGTCAGAAGCACTCCAAATTCTTCTCCTCTCTTTACATTAGCATCTTAGGTTCTGTCAGGGCCTCCTGCTTTTGATCCTGTTTTTCTTTGGCATTTGTCTTACTAAATAAACTCTTTTGAGGATGAAATAAGAAAAAGGGTGCAAACACACATCGGAAACTAGAAGATGCTACTCAAATTTAAGGCATTATTATTTAAACATTTTTTAAAAGATTTGTATTTATTTATTCCCCCACCCTCATTGTTTGCACTTGCTGTTTGCTCTCTGTGTCTGCTCATCTTCTCTTTACAAAGCACCAGGAACCGAACCTGGGGCCTCCCATGTAGGAGGGAGGCGCTCCATCACTTGAGCCACCTCTGCTCCCTGTTTTGTTGTCTTTCTCACTGTATTTCCTCTTTATGTCTTCTTGTTGTGTCTTTTTTTTTTTTAAGTTTTATTTATTTATTTCTCTTCCCTTCCCCCCACCCACCCCCATTGTCTGTTCTCTGTGTCTATTTGCTGTGTCTTCTTCTTTGTCCGCTTCTGTTGTTGTCAGTGGCACAGGAATCTGTGTTTCTTTTTGTTGCGCCATCTTGTTGTGTCAGCTCTCCATGTGGGTGGAGCCATTCTTAGGCAGGCTGCACTTTCTTTCGCACTGGGCGGCTCTCCTTATGGGTGCACTCATTGCGTGTGGGGCTCCCCTATGTGGGGGACACCCCTGTGCGGCAGGGTGCTCCTTGTGTGCATCAGCACTGCGCATGGGCCAGCTCCACACGGATCAAGGAGGCCCGGGGTTTGAACTGCAGACCTCTCATGTGGTAGACGGATGCCCTAACCACTGGGCCAAGTCCACTTCCCTTGTTGCATCTTCTTGTTGTGTCAGCTTGCCGCACCAGCCTGTTGCACCAGCTTGCTGTCTTGCTCGTCTTCTACAGGAAGCACCAGGAACCAAACCCAGGACCTCCCATGTGGCAGGTGGAAGCTCAATTGCTTCAGCCACATCTACTTCCATAAGGCATTATTATTAATTCTAAACCCTCTCAAAGGATTTGTTAAATCCTCCATGATCTTAATAGAACTCCAAAAAAGCTAGAAAAGGAGAACATTCTGGAATGACCTGGTCTGTTATCACTAAGATCAGCAGTTCTCAAAATGTCGGGGTCCCTGTGACCCTTTTAGGGGTCCATACATCCCTCCCTTTTCTAACCACATATCAGTGAGAGACCCTATTTTCTTCATGTATTTCATCTAAAGCAACATATTGTAATAGGTTGAATGCAGAAGCAGATATGAGAATCTTCTTCTGTTAAGACAGACAATGAGAGTTCCAAAAATGTAAAGCAATGCCACTCTTCCCACTAAACTTATTCTGTTTTGGAAAACAGTTACTTCTCATTGAAAAACATTTATATTAACATGTAATGAGTTCAGCGTTATTCTTAAATGAATTAATAAATATTTAACATTTTTCTCTGTTTTAATTTCTTATACAATAAATATTGATAAACAAAAGCTCTTTGGAATCCGCAATCATTTGTAAGAATGCAAAGTGGCCCAAGAGCAAAGAGCTTGATAATCACTGACCTGTTTATATTTGTGATATTATAGACTGTATTCAAGTTCAAATATTCAAATAGATTTAAGAAATGGGCACATAAAAGCAAGCACATAATTATTTCACCACACAGCCAAATTAAACTTGTTTTAGAGAAATACAGTAATAAATATTTCCCAAAAAGTATTCCTTTTAATAACAAGGAAGAAAAAAAAAAAAAAAAAGAAAAAGAAAACAAGAACATTAAAGGAAACTTTTCAGGAAAAAAAAAAATACCAACAAATCTCACCATTCTAAATGAACTGTTTACCCCTCTCCTTTCTTGTCTTTGACGCTTTAGCACCAAATATACTTTTTACTTTATACTTAATACATTATAACAAGAAGTTACTTTTTAGAAGTTATGAATGGTATAACAGAATTAAACCTGCAGTTATAGCTGTTAGTCATAATTAACTGGCTATTATTTTTTTTCAGAAGAGGACATTTACTAAAAAGTGTTGCTGACAAGGAATATGTAAGCGAAATATATATATGTAAAAACCTTTAGTAAAGAATCGTCATAACTGGCCAGTCATAACTGACTTAGTTGATCTACTTCCACAAATCAACCTCACACAGAAGACTTGGTATTATCTAGCTTTCTGTTATTCAAGTGTCTCATTTATCATAGCATAGCAAAACAAATTTTCTTGATTACTTAAAATGCAACAATGTGTAAATCCAAAAATCATCTTGGGAATTCACCAGTTAAAATATTGATTACTACCAAAAGACAGTTTACTAATTACACTAAAATAGACCTACTTGTGAGTTTATGAGATAAATTATATCTGTTGTACCTTCACACAGAATGAATTCTTGATTACTATCAAAAGATAGTACACCAATTACACTTAAACAGACTTACTTATGAGTTTATGAGATACATTATATCTGTTGTACTATCACACAGAATGAATTAACGGAAATAGAGAATCAGGTCAGTTATCTTCTCCTTGATTCTTCTTTGACAAATTTGGGATTAGCAATAATTCCAAGTATACAATTTTGAATCAGATCAACATCTTACTTGAGTAAGTCAAGGCTACTTTGCACTACTTTTTAAGAAAACTGTTTGCTAAAATCCACTTACTATAAATAAGACTAACCATTTAGAGTTTTCTCACAGCATGTTGAGATGGATAAACAGACAGACAGATAGATAGGTTTGCTGGTTACACATTATCCTTATTTACCCATTCAATCTCCTAGAGACAGTATTGTATTCTGAAACCCAGTTACCCTACATCAAACTGCTGGTTGTTGAAACATCATAAAAAAAGTATTTCTTTATAAACTCCTTGTCTTTGCGAAGTTTCAGAGTATACATGCTTTCTATTGTAAATCCTGACAACGAAATTTCTAAACCTCCCTTTTTTTTTCATTAAAAAAAATTTTTTTTGAAGTACATCACTCATACATGAGCATACACAAACAATAAATGCACAGTAAAAGCCGTGAACTTACAAAACAAACACATACAACCCCATACAGGGGTCCCATACATCACCCCACTGCCAACACCCTGCATTGCCATGAAGCATCCATTATAAATCATGAAAGAATATTTCACGAAATCAAGAAAAATATTTCTACAGACCATAGCCCATAGCCCACATTTGGTGTACCTCCCCCCCAACTCACACCATTTCTAATCCTCCCCTTTTCAGACTGTATAATAAAACTTCATACTGTTGTCAGGAACCAATAGTTTACAACTTTAATGGTGGCATTTTCCTTCACATCCACATTTCATCTTGTGGGAGGAAGTCTTACCTGACAAGGCAAGCTATCTGCCTCTTGCAACTGGCTGCATTGTAAGCAGCCCTCAGAGCCCCTGGGACACCCTGGAAAAACGCCCCCCAAAATAAAGTAAATAAAATAGCATTAGCCAGGTCAAAATGAACCGAGAGCCCAAGAATGCTGGGGGCGAAAGGGCAGAACCCCAGCAGGAGCGGCACTTACAACTTCGCATAAAAGTCACAAAACTCCTTGTAGACCTTTATGTCACTGTGCCTGCGCTGCAGCTTGGACACAGCCCTCTCGTCTTCATTCCCGTTAGCCTCGTGGACGCTGTTGAGGGCCGTCTCGGGTACTTCTTCGTTCTCTGGGATGACATAAGGGCGTACCCTGCCTGGGAATGCCATCCTCGGGGACGGGAGAGCACCGAGCTCGGGGAAAAAGGCAGCGGGACACAGAAACGGGAGGAACAATATCCAGGACGCCCCCACTTCCCAGCCCAGGGTCACTCCCCCTGTTCCCAGTGCGTCAGCCGGCCGGCTGGCCAGGGCCACTACTGAGGCTTCAAGATAAGAGCTCCAGCAGCAAAGCTGCGCGGCCGGCCTGAGGCCAGCTGACCGAGGCTTTCTGGAAGCTCTGGACAGCATTCCACAACTGGCAGGGCAGCCTCTGCCGGCGCAGCCACCGTAGGGCAGGCTGTAAACACTACAGGACAGCAGCATGGGGCTGCTCTGTAGGACTTGAGAAAGAAACCTCCGCCTGCCCTGGAATTTGTCAGCAAGCTTCAACAGCGCTAGGACTGTGTTTCTCGACGTTGGCTGGGCCTAAGAATCTTCTGCAGAGCTAGTAAAACACCTCCAGAAATTCTGGGCTCCTGACAGACCCCCGGGTGATGCTGCTGGGCCACTCCGAGGAACATTAGAAAGCTGCCCTTAACTGTGCTCCTCAAATTCCCTGGCATACTCGCCAGACAGGCCTTTATATCGGTCTTTCCCCTCCGTCCGTGTGTCCCTGAAATTAAGGGCTCCTTTACTTTGAGCTATCCTAGTGCTTGCCATATAGAAGTAGTTTAATAATGTGGTTGAATCAATAGACCTAAGTGGAAACTGAAAAGAGGTAGCATTTGGTTATAATTCTTTCTTCCTAAACTAATCCCATAATTTAGGTAAGCCACGGTTTCATGTTCTCTACCATGACCTACCCATTAAAAAGAATGCTTTGGCCCTCCTGCTCTCGTCATTCTACACCGCTGTCACCACAGAGTTGTAGCAGCGCTGGTGATGATGAGGGTGGTGGTGATGACGGTGATGTACCATGGGAAAGAAATATATTCAGAACCCTTCTCTAGCCCCAGTCCCCTCAGCACCAGGGTGCCATCCTGCAAAAATCACAGTGCCAAGGGGACCTTTAAAAGAAAATCTAAAGCAAAAGGCAGAGAGCACACTCGTTCACAGAGCAGATCACAGCAGAGGCAGGACAGCCATGGATCAGCAGCAAAGAGGCAAAAGGCAGCTGAGACTCTCAGTTACAACTACAGATAATACCTAAGAGTTGTTAAATGTTTATGACTGCATCCTTTATTCCTCACCATAACCCTCTATTATTTATAGATGAGGAAACTGAGGCATAGGGAGTATAAATAACTAGTTAATAGGGGCTGGAGCCAAGATTAAAACCTAGGTAGTCTGATTCGAGAGCCTGTTTTTAACTTCTATGTAAGAGAATGGCTAAAACTAATTACTGGGGAACAGAACAAGCTAACTAGAAAAGACTGGGGAGTACAAAATGGAACCAGAAGCAGAAAATGAGGCCAAGTGTTCCCACTTCGAGTCCTAAAGATCTCAGGGTATGGGTCAGGCAAGGGCCGTGGGACCAAAGGCTGATGATGACAGAACCAGCGAATCACCACTTTAAACAGGAAAGGAACAACCTCATAGTTTTTTTTCCTTTCTAACATCAATATTTCCTTCCTTCCTCCCTCTCTCCTTCCCTTCCTTTTCTCTTTCCCTCTGTCTTTCTTACACTGACCATGTGGAGTAGAGAGAGGTATTAGAGAAGAAAAGTCAGAGACAGATAGAGACAGAGAGAGACATAATGCACAAAACTAGAGGTAGCGTGGTAGGGGGTGGCCAGCCATACAAGCTTTAGCCAAGAATACTCCTTCCCTCAACCTGATTATCTTGTCTCTATTCACTTTTCCACCACACTTAAGATTCTCTTCTTCTCAAAACTCAAAATCAATATTTATTTTCATTATCTTCAAATTTCTCCATCCCAGGATACTGGGTCCAACTCCACAAAGATGGACACTTGTCCTCCCCAGGGAGAGAACTGAAAAATTGCTTTGTGTAGAAGACAGAAGGGCCCTTCCCCCACTGTGTTCTCAGCAATCACCTTTCCAACTTGTCTGTTTAAAATGAGCTTTCATACAGCGTTAATTTATCTAACATGAAAAAAATAAAGACTATAATTATTTTTCTCAGAGAGCTTAAGTGACCTTCCCAAAGTCACAAAGTTAGTAATGGAAGGTCCCAAATTCAAATTCAGACATCTGTTTTCAGGTCCAGTATTTCCCTTTTTTTTTTTTTTAACCTCTTTATGAAATCCATCCTACATTGGTTTTTTCCCAATAACTGATCCATTTGTCCAACACTAAGGATAGAAGCTGTCAGGCTCTGTTTTCCTTATAATAGTCTTTTTATCTCTTATTCCTTACTACTTCCAGTGATTCCAAATCAGGTTCCTTTTCTTGCAAGAAACGTCATCGGAATTAAAAATATTCCATCCACACTAAAGTACTTGGAGATACCAAACTAGAGGGCAGCACACACTAAAGCAGTTATTGGGGGACCTCCCTTTACCCTGAGTTCAAACAGTATCCAGAAGAGCTGGGGAAAAATTCTTTATCTTCTGTTAGGCTTGCTTTACATTCCAAAAATGTAACCTTCATGAGTGAAGGAATTTTGTCTTCTTCCTACCTGTATCCCCAGCACACTGACAGAGCCGAGCACTTAGCAAGTGCTCAGTAATTATGTGCTGAAAGAATGAACAGGGTTAATAATCTGTCTACTTAAAATCAAGCTAGTAAAAACAATGAAAGAGCGTATCAGCTGCAAGTCTGCCAGGTACTTTGAAATAGCAGGAGATCTAAAAATGTTGCTAATTTCTTACTTCATAAAAACTAGTTAATTTGGGAAGTGGACTTGGCCCAATGGATAGGGCATCCACCTACCACATGGGAGGTCCAAGGTTCAAACCCCAGGCCTCCTCCACCCGTGTGGAGCTGGCCCATGCGCAGTGTTGATGTGCGCAAGGAGTGCCGTGCCATGCAAGGGTGTTCCCCGCGTAGGGGAGCCCCACACACAAGGAGTGTGCCCCATAAGGAGAGCCGCCCAGCGCGAGAGAAAGTGCAGCCTGCCCAAGAATGGCGCCGCACCCATGGAGAGCTGACACAACAGGATGATGTAACAAAAAGAAACACAGATTCTTGGTGCCACTGATAAGGATAGAAGCGGTCACAGAAGAACATACAGTGAATGGACACAGAGAGCAGACAACTGGGGGGGGGGGAAGGGAGAGAAATAAAACATAAATCTTTAAAAAACAACCACCACAACAAAAAAAACTAGTTAATTTTCTATATTAAAAAAGATAGTCACAGGAAGTGATTACAGATATTCCAGAGAGGTCCTGCATGCCCTCCACCCAGTTTCCCCCAACGGTTACATCTCACATAAGTATGTAGCACAATATTAAAACCAAAAACGTGACTTTGGTACGATGTGTGTACAGAGTTCTATGTCATTTTATCACATATGTAGATACCCGTAACCACCAAAATCAAGACACAGAATTATTCCATCACCATCACAAAGCTCTTCCTCACGCTTGATAGTCCCACTTGTCCCTTCCCTCCCCGCCCCTAAGGTTTGGAATATACTGGTCTGTTATCTATCTCTATGATTTCATTATTTAGAAAATGTTACAAACATGGAATCACACAGTATGTAACTTTAAGGCTGGCTTTTTTTCACTCAGCCTATTTCACTTGAGATACATCCAGGTTGTTGAGTGTGACGGTTAAGTTTATGAGTCAACTTAGCCAGGTTACGGTGTCCAGTTGTTTCGTCAAACTAACACCGACCTGATTGTTACTGTGGAGATAGTCTGTGGATTTAAATCACCTATGGCCTCCGACATCTTCAATCTGTTGAAGGCTTTAGGGGAGAAGAGATGATTTCAGCAGCCAAAAAGAATGTCTCTGTCTACTTCAGCCAGTCAGCTTCTTCCCGGCAATTTACTGAAACCTTCACTGGTTTCCCAACTTGCAGCCTGCTACACGGAATTCAGATTTGCCAATCCCCAGGCGGGTAAGCCAGTAACAGTAAACGATGCTTCCTGCTGGTTCTGTTTCTCTCAAGATCCCTGACTAATAACACTGAGCATCTCAGTAATTTGCTCCTGTTAAATGCTGAGCAGTATTTCATGGCATGAATATACGCTGTTTGTGTAACTACTCACCCCTTGAAGAACATTTGGTAGTGTTTAGTTTTGGGCTGTTGTGAAAAAAAAAACCAAACTGTTCTAAACATTTAAGTACACGTTTCTGCATGAACGTAAGTTTTCATTTCTCTGGGATAAATACCCAGGACTGTAATTGCTGGGTCACAGAGTAAGTGGGTGTTTACTCTTTAATTATTTCCCAGAGTGGTTGTGCCATTTTACATTCCCACCAGCAGTTTATGAAAGATCCATTTTTCTCCACATCCTCACCGACATTTGGTGTGGTAACTATTTTTCACTGTTAATGTATTATTAGGAGTGTAGCCCCAATTTTTATTATGATAGATGTATTACACAGAGAGAGATAATATTTCACTCTCCCAGAAAATCCACATTGACAAGGGAAAAAAATCAAACATTATGGAGAGGTATAAAATGAAAAATAAAGTATCTTAACAGGTTGGGTTTTTTTTTTTTTTTTTGGTATATTCTATTAATCTTAACTCTCCTTTTGAAGAAACTAAAGAGCTTACTAAAAGAATTATTTGATTCTTGGTCATAAACAAAACATTAGGTTTAGCAGGGAATGGAGGTGGCTCAAATAATTAGGCACCTCCCCGCCACATCAGAGGGTCCCAGGTTCAGTTCCCGGTGCCTCCTAAAGAAACAAGGAAGACGAGCAGACACAGCGAGTGCAAACAATGAGGAGGTGGGGAGAAATAATAAATAAAAATAAATCTTAAAAGAAAAAAATTATTAGGTTCAAAATAAAGCAAAAACTGTTGTTAGTCTATATTTTGTTTCCCCACAGCGCCCTGGTAAAGCCAGGCTCAAGGTTCTAAATGGCTGATAGAGCCATCAGAGGAGGACCGTGGCTTGAAATGAGAATAAATCTAACCCCCATTAGCCAATAAATTGTTCCACATCTTCAACGAAGCCAGTTTTATGGTATCCTTCTGTTAAACCAGATTAATGCTAGCAATTTAGTAAAAAGTCTCCTAACTCTTCAAGTTATGCTATTTAAAGAATAAAATGTGCAAGAGGAAGCAAGTAGGAGCCCTGCCTTTTTTTCTGGTTTCCTCTACTTCCAGCTGGGGCTATGTTAATAAGAGTGTTTAGCACAGACCACCCTAAATAGAACTTTTCAATAGAAGTCACTTTAATATCAATCACTTTTATGGTTGAAGATATTATACCATATAATACGAAAATATTTAAAAACGATTTAATCAGTGGAAAAGCATTTATATAGATGTGAGACAAATTTCTTTGTTTACAACTTTGCCAGATCTTATCCCCCTGCTCCCCTTTTATATCATTTTATTATTATAGAGGAATGTTATTGCTGGGAGCTAAGAGGGAGGAGAGAGACTAAGATTCTGAAGGAAGAAAAGACGGGTCATGAAAAATTTAGATCTTCTATTATAAACCTCCTACCCATTAGTCTCTCTATAGGAGCAAAAGACCCCAACTAGTTTATTTTCAACATAAATAATGCAAGGCAGAAAAATTCTCTTACCTATGCTACCTATCTTGACTAAAGTGAGGGTTTAAAGCAAACCATGATAATTTAGATGTGCCCTTCACTGCAGAGTAAGCAAGCTCTGATGTGTCATTTACCTAGTGACAACACAAATGGGCTGCCTATTCTTTAGCAGCTCTTCTGGGAAAGTTCTATAGCTGCTTAAAATGTAATTGTTCACATTATCCCACTGTTTATTTACTTATTTATATTATTTTACATACCCCCGAACACACGGAACTTTTACCATGTGCTCTTGATGCAAAAGACCTGAAAAGGGTACCGGTGGTATATTCCCCAGAAAATGATGTTCTTAAAGTTAACCCATTCCTGTGCATGTGAACTTATTGTAAGCGGGACCTTTTGATGAGGTTACTTTAGTTAAGGTGTGGCCCAGGGTGGGTGTTAATCCTCTTACTGGAATCCTTTATAAGAATGAAATTCAGACAAGGAGAAAGTCATGGAAGCAAGAAGCTGAAATCAGCAAAACCTGGAGGAGAAGGGAGAGGCTGGTAGTCGCCACCACGTGCCTTGCCAAGTGGCAGAAGGGTCCAGGATCGCCAGCAGCTGTTCTTTGGGAAGAAAGCGTTGCCTTGATGATGATTTGGACATTCTCATGGCCTCAAAACTGAAAGCTTGTAAGCTAATAAGCTGCCCTTGTTAAAGCCAATCCATTTTATGGTATCTGCTTTCAGTAGCCTAGCAAACGAAAACTACCCAAGAAGTATCTGGCCCACCATGATGCACAGAAAAGAAATATCTATTGAATGAAAAGCAAGGGACTAAAAGTCACACAGCCTCTGTTTCTATGGATTTACAACCTAGTTGGGGAGACATACAGGTATACATAGTTTCTTCCATTATGAAAGGATACGATGCAGGCTTTAGTTTGGTTCCCAGTGCTGAGTGAACAGGATTGTTTTGTATACTCCTAAGAGCCTTGAATAAGGATCCGTAACCACGGGGCTATCGAAGGTTGGGTGGCGCTGTTCTCCTAGAAGGACTCAGCAGGCTGAGCCAGTCGGCCACTTATTTTGTTTAGGTACCAAAGAGCAGACAGAGCTAAAAGAAATGTGTTGTGTGTGATTTTTCCAAGAAGACAAAGGGATAATTTAAGGCAAAATAAACACCATTGCTCAAGTTTCATATCTAGGCATTTTGTTACTTTTAAATCTTTTTCTGGCCCTTAATAATGTCACTCTAAGAAACGCAAACAATCCTTTTAGACTGTGATTGTAACCTTGAGAAAAAATATTTATCTGAACTCGCTAACTTGAAGCTACTACTGCCAGTACAATGGCACATCAAAACAACACTTGAGGTGGAGTGGGAGGCTGTTTTAAAAAATAGCAAAAAGCCCAGTTCTGTCTGAATAGTGGACCTCTTAGGTGGCTTTTGCAAAAATCTTCTAGTACTTTTCTGGGCTAAAGATCTTGGGTTGTGTTAGGTCTGTGGCTCCCTTAAGGGTTCTTTCAAAAGGTTCTATAATCATGGGAAGCAGACTTGGTCCAATGGATAGGGCATCCACCTACCACATGGGAGGTCCATGGTTCAAACCCTGGGCCTCCTTGACTCCTTGAGCTGGCCCACGCGCATCAGATGCCATGCCACGCAGGGGTGCCCTCCGCGTAGGGGAGCCACACACGCAAGGAGTGCGCCCCGTAAAGAGAGCCACCCAGTGGGAAAGAAAGTGCTGCACACACAGAGAGATGACACAAGATGACCCAACAAAAAGAAACACTGATAAGGATGGAAGCAGTCACAGAAGAACACACAGCGAATGGACACAGAGAGCAGACAGCTGAGGGGTGGGGGAAGGGGAGAGAAATAAATAAAAAATAAATCTTTGAAAAAAAAGGTTCTATAATCTGATTAACCCTCATCACCACAGCTAATTTGGGTTTTGGGGAAATCCCACAGGACAGGATTGAATCTCAAACATCCACTGAGGTCATACAAGGACAGAGATTTATATTTCATCAACCCAACATTTTCAGAACATCTTCTATGTGCCAAACTCTATGATCTACTATGACTTCTTCTGGAACACAGGCTGAGTATACTGACAGCTTGTTATGGTGCCAAACCATACAAGGCTTATCTTCCCTTAGTTGGCCCACTCTAGAATCTCGTAAAGAATTTTGCAGAGCCCCAGATTCCACCAGTCAAGCTAATACCATGATTTCAGCCAAAACAAATTCCACCTTTGACATAACACAACCGAAGATAAATAAGCTACTTAGAGATAGCATCCAAAAAATTGTAACTATTTCCAGGAGCTCAAATACTTAAAGCCTGGATGTAGTCATGAGCATAGTTGCCAAAAATAAAAAAGCAGCCATTAAAAAATTTTTTTAAAAAATAAAAGTCTCTAAAACAGCAACAAATGACTTGTGTTCATCACTACCAAATATTCATCTATGGGGTTTTAAAAACCAAACCGAAGATTTTTACCAAGTGACTCCAAAACATGGGACTCTAATATAGGAAAAGGGCAGTGGTACTAAGTGGTTTGCTCCATTCCACAAATAGACCAGCATGCTAGATCACTAAACCAGGCACTTGGCACTAATTGCTAGAATAAAACAGTTTCTCAGACTTTAATGAAAGGCTTCTGTATAATACTAGGATTTCAAAGTGTTGAGATAGCCTGGTTAAAACACCATATGGCAAAATGAATTTTTTTCACTGTGATTCTCTAACCCACTCAAATGGAAAATATAATCTGAATTTCCGCAGACTACTAAACACAAAACACTCATAACATGCAAGTAAAGATAATGAACTGGGCAAGTTCCTTCCCATTTCCCAGCTCCCAGGACAAAGACTTGCAATTCATATGCTGTTCTGCCTTGTCTGTTAAAATTAGTTCCCAATTTTTGATTGCACAAGCAAAAGGAAAATATTCATCACCACAGGGTCAACAGAGTGAGAGGAAATTAGGCTCAAATTTTCTCAAACTAGCTTAAAATGAAGCAAACGGCATACTTTTTACATGTTTACACTTATAATGCTTGCTGGAATTATCAAAGTATGGATGAGCCACTTTAGCTTTTGTTACTGTATATTAAAAATAATTGAGAAGACTGAAAATACATGTCACCTAACAAAGATCAAAAGGACATATTAAATTATTCCTCTGTACAACATCAACTCCCCCATTGCAGGGCCTCCAAGATACTTTGACCAAAGTCCAGCACAATGAAAATCAGGCTATGACTAGGAGAAGGCTAACTGCATCTGATGTTTGGAAGTGACTCTCTCTGAAACAAAACTTACCTAAAAGTTAGAGTTTATCTTTGATGTTGGAGATAGAAAAGATTTATAGCATACCAAACCTTGTGATATTTTAAGAAGTGCACTTATTTCCCTCATAAAGACAAGGAGGGAAATGCAACTCTTAACTTCAGATTTAAAATTTTCAGGAAGTAAACTAAGGTAGCCAACATATTTTTAGTCCTAAAATTAATTTTAAAAGTCCTGGTTTTATTCAGAGGATGTAACAAAGAGGGTGCCCACTTCAAAAACCATCAAAGGAGGGAATGGATGTGGCTTAGTGGTAGTCAGAGCCTCATGGCAAGCTGGAGTCATCTTTGCTCTACTGCCCCTGCACACAAGGGTTATTTGAAACAACATCGTTCCTGAAATTGCTCCATAGCCTCAAATATACTCTACCCGTAACAGGCACAGATGATTGTATATAAATAATTCAGTTACTCAATCTTAACCAGTTTAACAAGTATTGATAGCCTACACATAAGCCTATTTCTTATAGTACCTTGTTCTGGGCAATCATTATGAAAATATTCTAATATTACCCAAGCAACAAATACCCATCTATAGAAGATGTCAGTTAGTAAAGGATAACCAAGTCCTGGGAAATTGGAGGAGAGAAACTGACACAAAGCTCATCAGAGTATTCTCTCCTTTCTCCAACAGTGCTGATTAGCTACATGCAACTAAATCCTGTCTCTACAATAATACAGAAATTATCATCAAGTTAATCTGCCATATAAAAGAGGCAGAAACCAAAACCAGATTGGGAAAGCAGCAAAATGTGCAGCAAAGAGGAACAATCATACAGTGCAGAAAATTAATAAATTATTTTAAAGTGAGGCATCCTCAATTTCTTTAATCCTTGTGTGTGTCCCAAAGTAAGCGTGCTTTGGGACAGGATCACTGGACTGCATTTTTTGTTTTGTAAGTTGAATTTTCCTACCCTTAGCAGCCCAAAAGTAATATAGCTGCCGTCTAGAGATAGGTGCTTTAAAATTCTGATCTCTGTTCTTTTGAAAATGCATACACACATTTGATTCCAAATAAAAACGGGACTGTTGCAAGGTGATTATTTAATATTATCTTTAAGAGTGATAATTAAGTACTGGGTACTGGGTAATACATCTAAAAGGACATGAAATTTTCTGGATGAATACTATGACCCCTTTTTTCCTGACCATTCTGCCTATCTGAAACCTGCCCAGCCCTCAAATCCCTACTCCAGGTCTTGTCGAAGAAGCTCTCTTTGAGCAATCCAGTCCTTACGGTCTCCATTTAGAAACTACAGCAAGGAAAAAAAAGAAAGAAACAACAGCACTCACTGTGTATCTCGTTCAGGGAGTGGGTAAGGGTTACTATTTAATATCATGCTTCATATTGTAAAGTTATCTCCTCAAGAACACCACAAGGCCCTTAATAAAACACCACCACCACAAAAAACAACCTCCTTCTAGAAAGTCTTTATAACCCTCATGGCACCGAGCACCTCCTCATATGCAATTAGTCAAACTGGACATCTAAAAAGTAGCCAGACAACTGGCCTGGAAAGGGCAAAGGCTCTGGGAGTGTCTCTTCACCCAGGGTGAGCGGGGCCCAATCCTTCACTCCCAGCACTCGTGAGAAACTGCAGGGGAGGTGGAGCGGCGTTAAGGACAGAAAACTGGGGCTAGCTCATGTCCTTCAGCATGAATCGCTCTCCTCAGTAAAGAGAACTCACTTAACTATAATTACCGCGCTTTGAAATCCATACATTATCTTACAAATTTTCTTTTCACTGGATTCCCATGTTCCCCTGATAAGCAGAGTGCTTGGTCAATTAAAAAATGTTCAAAAACTTGTCTCTCGGGAAGCGGCTGTGGCTCAATCGATTGGGCTCCCTCTGCCATATGGGAGGCCCTGGGTTTGCATCCCAGGGCTTCCTCGTAGAAGCAAGCTGGCCCGTGCCGGCAGAGAGCTGATGGCCCGTGGAGAGCTGGCGCAGCAAGATGATGCAGCAAAGGGAGACAAGCAGACGCAGAAGAACGTGCAGCAAATGGACACAGAGGGCAGACAGCAAGCAAGCCGTGGGGGGGGGGGGGGGGGGAATACATAAACAAATAATAAATCTTAAAAAAAAAAATTATCTCTCATGGGTTAGACATTTTTTTCTTGGAGTTTTCAAACACCTTCACTGGAAAAATCCCTGTGGCAGCTTCTCCATGGTTCAAATGATTTCTCCTTTTTATTCCTCTTGTGATCTACTAACCAAATATTCCCACCCCTAAATATCTTTTGTAAAAGATATAGTGTATTCTGAACAAAACAAATTTTAGAAAGCCCTTTTTTTCAAATATAAAATAGAACAACAGTATTTGTAGCTAAGAATGTGAATTTAAGAGAATGTCCAGATGATCAGGGAAATCCTTCTAGTGTATCCATGAGCTCCTTATATGGCTGTGGTGACCAGTAGCACCCGACTTTCTGGTTCTAAATTACATTCCTATTTTAGTTATGACTCAGTCGGGGATATCTCACTGAACACTGACCTTCAGCTAAGTTGGTAGAGGAAGTCAGTGGGAGTTTTTATTGTGACTAAGCTTAATATGAGAACTCTTTTTTTCAATAATAAAGTAAAAGAAAACCATGAGTATTTCAGTATAGAAAGACAGAATGAAAATATTTTACTCAAGTGAAAACAATTAAATCTTACAAACTTAAATTCATATATTTCTAACTTTCATTTTTAGTTATTTTCTTTTTAACATGGACTATACCTTTTGTATATATTTTATTGCATTAAACGATATAAGAAAACGTGGGCTGGAAGCGGACTTGGCCCAGTGGTTAGGGTGTCCGTCTACCACATGGGAGGTCCACGGTTCAAACACCAGGCCTCCTTGACCCGTATGGAGCTGGCCCATGCGCAGTGCTGATGCGCCCAAGGAGTGTCCTGCCATGCAGGGTGTCCTGCACGTAGGGGAGCCCCACACACATGGAGTGCACCCTGTAAGGAGAGCCGCTCAGTGCAAAAGAAAGTACAGTCTGCCCAGGAATGGCGCCGCCCACACGGAGAGCTGACACAACAAGATGACGTGAAAAAAAGAAAAAGATTCCCGTGCCGCTGATAACAACAGAAGCGGATAAAGAAGACGCAGCAAATAGACACAGAAAATAGACTACCGGGGAGGGGGGGAGGGGAGTGAAAGAAATAAAGAAATCTTAAAAAAAAAAGAAAAGAAAAAGAAAACGGGGCCTGGATCAAACAGAGGAACTAAAAATGTTTTATTGGTGTTGATCTGCTAAATTTAAAAAAGTTTCTTCTCTTTCAATTAGCTATAAATTTTGTGAAGTGTATACAGAAAGGCAAGGAATTATTTTAGCTACCATGTCATATAGAATTTCCCATAAGTATGACCAAAAAAACCTATATGGAAATAACATCAGGGTCAAGGAGACCCAAATATCATCTGCTAGTATTGATGTAATTATCTACAGACACTCAGCTATGGCATCAGTTTCTCTTAGGTGTCCTTTGGACATGCCTCATCTTCTGTCTGCCTTTTTCTCTTCCCATAAAGATTACCATCCTCAGTAACAGAATGAAGTTCTGGGTTTTGAAACTAGTTCACAGGGTTAAACAGGAAGCTCTTTGTTTATTTCTTTAGCTCTTTTCAAGAACAGCTATTCTATAAATATAGCAATAATATATAAAATAATGATAATCATTACCCAGGAAGACACACTCATTTCCTTACAGAGTATTAGTGAAATCTCTTGATAGCAGGGAGGAGGCTATGCCCGTTACTGATTTATTGCTTGCTCTGTCGCAGTGGTATTTTTTCTTTGCTAGCTGGCACTGAGGCTTTGCCAGTAGAGGGAGCAGGAGAGGCACTGCAATAGGTGAGGGCTTGGCTTCCTGGTTCTGGCTCTTGCAGCGCAGGGCATTCATTCTCCGGCACCTGGCTCCTGCAGCACTCAAGGCTACCTCAGTGTCAGCTCCTGCAGTGCCTGCAACCAGAAGCAGCCACAGCAGCCCCCAGGGCACCAGCCCCCTGCTGCTTTTGTGTACCGCACAGCGCCTCCAGCTCCGCAGTTCCAGGTAGCCAGCAGCTCGGTGCCTCCTGCCCACCCCTGGGCAGTTTTGTAGTCTACTGCCTCTGGTGAAACATCTCATATCCCACGGTGAACAGCTTTCCCTGCACCCTCATATCCCACCGTGAACAGCTTCCCTGCACCCCAGAGACGGATTCCAACTAAGTTCCGATTCCTAGCAAGTTCTGCTGGTGCAGCACCACAGCGAAGTACCTGCCCTTCAGAGAGGGTGCACAGTGTGGCCTTGGGAGTGTGGGGCAGGCTCCTCCTTGGGCACTTTATAGCTGCCCTAAGCATAGTGGCCGCTCCTAAAATCTGTTATTCCTATATTCTTTACATTCTCTTTACTTCTTACTAGCCAATCTTGTTATCCCAATCCTGCTAGAGTTAAAAGCTCTGCATAGCTTTGTACTAAACTTTCCCTGTTCAAGTTACTAAGTAGCTTTTCTTTCTTGACTACACCCAGGTTGATACAGGGGGCCTAAGTCAGGCCACTTTAACTGATGGTTCTCAGACCTCACCGGCTCTTTACCCAAGCGTCTCCATAAGACAAATGTCTCACTTGGCGACTTAAATCAATTGTGTTTGTTTTAGAAACTGGACAGGATGGGAGGAGTGGGTTATGAAATAAAAGTATGACATAATAAAAATGTTCAGTTACAGGGAAGTCCCAGTCCATTGAGTGTCTCCAAGCCAGCGGCCACAAGTGGACTCTGTTTCACCCAAGGCCAGAGGCTATGGCAGCCCAGCATCCTAAGCACAAACCAGGGCATATCTTTCCTGAGAGCACACCCTCATAGAAGCAGCATGTGTAGACCTGGGCTGTTATAATGTTTGCACACCGGCTACTGCTTCAGTCTTTAAGGAGGCAGGGCAGGAAACAGATTTGGCTCAACAGATAGGGCGTCCGCCTACCACATGGGAGGTCCAGGGTTCAAACCCAGGGCTTCCTGACCTGTGTGATGAGCTGGCCCACCTGACGCACGCAAGGAGTGCCGTGCCACACAGGGGTGTCCCCGCGTAGGGGAGCCCAATGCTCCAGGAGTGTGCCCTGTAAGGAGAGCCGCTCAGCGTGAAAAAAAGTGCAACCTGGGCGGCGGACTTGGCCCAGTGGTTAGGGCGTCTGTCTACCACATGGGAGGTCCGTGGTTCAAACCCCGGGCCTCCTTGACCCGTGTGGAGCTGACCCATGCGCAGTGCTGATGCGCGCAAGGAGTGCCCTGCCATGCAGAGGTGTCCCCCGCTTAGGGGAGCCCCATGCCTCACGCACAAGGAGTGCGTCCCATAAGGAGAGCCGCCCTGTGCGAAAGAAAGTGCAGCCTGCCGCACACACGGAGAACTGACACAAAAAGATGACGCAACAAAGAGAGACACAGATTCCCATGCTGCTGACAACAACAGAAGCGGACAAAGAAGATGCAGCAAATAGATACAGAGAACAACTAGGGTGGAGGGGAAGGGGAGAGAAAGAAATAAATACATCTTAAAAAAAAAAAAAAGGTGCAACCTGCCCAAGAATGGCGCAGCACGCACGGAGAGCTAACAGCAAGATGACGCAACAAAGAGAGACAAAGATTCCTGGTGCCACTGATAATAATACAAGCAGCCACAGAAGAACACACAGCGAATGGACAGAGAGAGCAGACAACTGGGGGGGGGGGGTGCGGGGAAGGGGAGAGAAATAAATAAATAATAAATCTTAAAAAAAATAAAGAGGCAGGGTAGAGTGCAAACAGGGATACATATGCCTATTTCAGTCCTCAAGAAGTAAAAGAGGATAAAAAAGGAACTTGTGTGCTTCAGTAAGCTCTCACACTCCTGTTTCTCCTTGCTCACGCCTCCTGAAGATTGTGAGGAAGGGGAGGATAAAAACTGTACGCTTCCTGAGCACTAAGTACTTACCAGATACACTCTGTTGTGAGGTGTTGCATACTCTTCTAGAGTGAGCACTACACATATTTTCTTGGTTATGGCCATGATTGTGTTTCCCTTCCTGACTTATTACTCCTGCAATGTAACTAAGCAATGACCTGCTTTCTAAGCAGTACCTCAACTTCAGACTGTTTGTGGTGGAAAGGACCATGTGGACCACTTGACATTTACACACAGGGCATCTTGCCAGAGGCACTGTCATAAGGAGGTGCCACGGTCAGAAAGCTGTGAAGTAGCTATATGTGAGCACAGTTTGGGGAGGGGCCCTGAAACAAGCATGGAGAGTTGCTTCTTGTATACACTGAGGAAGTGTTCTACGTGAGCTCCCAGCTTTTACGAGGTTGTCAGGGAAACTCTGAAATGTAATACATATTCTGAACAATTTAGATTACAAAACAAGCTTTTAAAATATGGTTTATCACCTCATTATCTCTTGGTAGGCCTGCTGAATTAACGTGAGGGCCACTACAGAAGGAGGCTGAGTGAAAGGTGGTAGCTGCCACAAGACAGAGCAGAAACTAGTGCTTGTGTTCATTCTTTCCCTGCCCTTTATAGACGGGCCAGTCAGGCCAGTGACTGAACTGCCCTAATAAGAGCTCTCCTCCTTCAGCTTGCTTCCTCCCACCCCATTCTTGCAGGAGTCCTCAAGGACATTATTCTCTCCTCTTCCTGGAGCCTTGACTCTGCTCTGCCACAAAGAGGTTATAATACACAAAGAGGTTATAAACTTTCAAGAAATACTGTTTCGAAAGAACAATGTATAAGACAGGTTCAAGAAAAAACGTGGGCAGCGAAGCAACACCATGGGGCTAAGGCTATTTACCCCAGTTATATTTGTAGTTGAGGCATATACCCCCCCACCCCCCACACACGTGTGTATCTTTTAATATTTAGTTGGACAAATAATATAAAATGAAACTTATACTTTCCTGACTGTAGGGCAAGAAAACACCATCCTCTAACTCTTTTAAAATTAAACCTGACGCCACAGGGGTCTCAGTTAATAAGAGCAAAGGTACACTCTAGTCCTTTAATTCAAATCTTTATCCAAGCACTGTAAAGCATTAAACAGAACAATCTCTTTCATGACCGTTCATAAGTAATGAAGCAAAAATGCAATAAAAACTAACTTGGCACCAGGTCAACTGACTAAGCAGGGAAAATAAAGAGAAAGCTCAAAATAATTGAGTTTTCAAGGAGCTTACAATCTAGTAGGAAACCAAATCAAATGATGAAATACTGAGAATGGTTCAAATAAACTAATAAAACCATATGGACTGAATATAAGTAACAGATGTCTAACCCTCTAATGCTAAGATTTATGATGGCTATACCAAAAGTCAATGTTAAATCCTGTTAAAAGTGGTGGTCATTTCTACTCTTCCATAGCTTGTGCCCCAATCTATTAGAGAGAAATGGCCATATGACTATTATATTTCCTGAAATAAAGGAAATAATTCTGTGCTAAAAAACAAGACTAAGGAGCAGTTGTAGCTCAGTGGTTAAATGCCTGCTTCCCGTATCCTGGATTCAATCCCTAAAAAAAATGAAATGAAATAAAAAAAAAAATGAAAAGGGCAAGATTATATAGTGCATTCCTTTACCAAACAACTCAAAAACTTAGGGCAAGGATAAATGAAAAACAAAAAACAAGACCAAATCAATTAAGAGTTAAGATGCTGGCAAAAGTAAAGGGAAAGAATATGCAGTTCAAAAGAGCAAAACTGAAATTTTACATTACTGTATTACTGTCATGATCAAGCATTAAGAGTCATATAGGCAAGCGGACTTGGCCCATTGGTTAGGGCATCCGTCTACCACATGGGAGGTCCATGGTTCAAACCCTGGGCCTCCCTGACCCAAGTGGAGCTGGCCCATGTGCAGTGCTGGTTGAGCGCAAGAAGTGCTGTGCCATGCAGGAGTGTCCCATGCGTAGGGGAGCCCCACCCGCAAGGAGTGCACCCCATAAGGAGAGCACCCCAGCACGAAAGAAAGTGCAGCCTGCCCAGAAGTGGTGCCGCACACACGGAGAGCTGACACAACAAGATGACGCAACAGAAAGAGACACAGATTCCCAGTGCCGCTGATAAGGATAGAACAGTCACAGAAGAACACACAGCGAATGGACAGAGAGAGCAGACAGCTGGGGTGGGGTGGGGGGGGGGAAGAAATAAATAAAAAATAAATCTTAAAAAAAAAAAAAAAGAGTCATATAGGGGGAGCAGATGTAGCTCAAGTGGTTGAGCGCCTGCTTCCTATGTACGAGATCCCAGGCTCGAACCCTAGTACCTCCTAAAAACATAAACTAACAAACCCCTCTCATCAGGGAGCAGAATGTAGCTCAGTGGTTGAGTGCCTCTTTCCACACACGGGGTCCTGGGTTCAGTCCCCAGTACCTCAAAAACAATATTGTAATGGCTCATGAGGCAATGTAAGCATTTGCTCATCCAGAAATCAATTTGCATATTTGCTATATAGGCAGAGATTGCCTCTAAGTAAACTGCTTATATAAACAAATTACAAAGTCAATTTACCTTCGTTTTTGTTTAATATGTTCATCTAAATTTAGACAGCCCAAGTCAATATTCCAGAGCCCAAAGGTCGCAATCTCAGGTTCTGTAGAAGTAGCTCAAGTCACATTTTGTTTTTCGGTAACACTTGCATTATGTCTCATATTTTTAAAAATTGAAGAATCCGAAAAAGTCAGGAGGCTTTCCCTCTCCTCACTTGCCATTCATTTGACTATATACATCAATTTTGTGCCACGTAGTCTAGTACTGTCTAATAAAGAACAAATGGTCAAGAACTATCAGAATTTTGATAGCTTCCTTGGGGTTTTCCTTCACTATTTCACCACACTTCTTGAAACTCTATTTTGCTAGACCTTGAGACACCTCATTCCTACATCTCATGTGGCTCTAGCACTTAACTTTTAATGGTGTCTTACAAGGGAGAGAAGACCACTGAATTACAAAAGATGCATCATTGCTAACAGAGCACACTTAGGAAGTAAAGAGTAACTGACCTTCTGTTTTTCAAACAGATGTTCCTTCTCAAATAGTAAAAATGTAAAGCATCTGGTCCTTTGATATTTAAAATAAAACACAATAAATCCTCTTTGAACACCTCCAAGTCTGTTACATAAACACTTTCTGGAAGTGGATGTGGCTATCATGTGGGAGGGGGGGCAAGGGGGAAAGGTCCCAGGTTCAGTTCCTGGTGCCTCCTAAAGAAGACAAGCAAAATAGCAAGCTGACACAACAGACTGGGGTGGAGAGCTGATGCAACAAGATGACGCAATGAAAACACACAACAAGGAAACATAATGAGTCACAACAAGCAGGGAGTGGAGATGGCTCACACGATTAGGTACCTCCCTCTCACACAAGAAGTCCTGGGTTCAGTTCCCAGTGTCTCAAAAAAAAAAAAAAAAAAAAAAAGACAAGCATTTAACGAACAGATATACAGGGTGGGGGAGGCATGGGATGGTGGAGAAATAAGTAAATAAAATAAATCTTAGGGGGAAAAAGATGAAATGAAGGGAGCAGATGTAGCTCAAGTGGCTCAGAGACTGCCTGCCATGGACAAGGTTCTGGGTTCAATCCCTGGTACCTCCTAAAAAAAGAAAAAGATGAAATGAAATGTCAAACAGATAAGAATACTTATTTCTGAGATTCTCAAATGCTAAGTCTGATGTATAATTGATAACTGCATTTCCCCCCCTCTGTTCACATGACAATCAGAAACTCTAAAAATGTTGATTTCCTGAGAGAGACTGATATTTAACCATTTCTATAATAAGTGAAAGTCAACTTACTGGCAGTTGAATATTTTTCTCTGTCTTTCTTTCTATGTCTACCTCAGAAGACCATCGTAGGTCCATTCATAGAGAAGAATCTTTCCTGGAAACAATCTTATAAGTCTTTCTTCCCATCCCCCATCCCCACCCGGCCCAAAAAACGTGGCTAAAACATTAGTTTAAAAGCGCACAGTGCAGCTGTGGTTAATTTCTATGTCCATGCATACTAATTCTTCTTCCCTATAATATCACCATTTTTTCTTTCCTGCTCCTATTATCTCTTAAGCAATTAGAATTTTGAAAATAAAAATAAATGTACATTTTCATCTCAATATGTCTTCCTTTATACAGTTATAAAATAAAAGCAGATGGCAACAAAGAGAATTACAAAGTCAACAGCAATAACTTTCTGCTGAACTGCAGAATCAGTTATGGTGGCCACAAAACCTAATATTGCTCAGGCACAAAGTGGTTAGTTAAAGCAGAATTCTGTTTTTAAAAGATATTTTATAAAACCAGTTATCTCATTTTTTTATCTTAAAAAATAAATACAATGAAAAATTTGTCATTATAAAATACAACATACATACTTTGGTTCTACTACATTGAGACAACAAGATTCTTTTACTTCAGGGGACTTGGACAGAGGAATAGTTTGTGTCTTATTTTTTAAATTCCCATTTATATTACATTCCATTATCTCCTAAGGCTTTAAGTTTAGTTTGAAAAGACAAATCCAAACACGCTACTCTGACTCCACTTTCTATTCAATAAACGACCAACGCTTTCAAATAATTCCATCCATTCATTTATTCATTCACAGATATTAACTGAGCACCTAGCAGTTTCAACTGTGCTAGCCACTAAAGGAAAATTAGAAATGATTCCTAAAGCCTGGCTTTGACAGTCACCTTTACATAGCTGATAACCCAAAGCCACGAGTATTGAAGAACTTCAAGAGAAGCTAAAAAGAAGCATTAACTAGTAGGAAAACTAAGAAAAGCCTTGCTGTGGAGATGAAGGGAGGATAGATGTTTAAGGAGGAAGTGTCACTGACATCAAAATTTAAGGACAGAGCCAGTGTAGCTCAAGCGGCTGAGCACTGGCACTCATCCGAGGTCCCGGGTTTAATCCGTGGCCCTGGTAACTTTAAAAAAAAAAAAAAATCAAGAAGTAATGGGAAGTAACTAGATCTAGGGAAGACCCTTGGCAGTGGGAGCCGAGGACCTCCCTTCCATTATACTCTCCCAGCATCCCAGCCTGCCTCCTGGCAGAGCTAGCACCTGACCTGGGCTTTCCCAATACCATGCTCTCAGCAAGCGAGCCAAAGCTGGGACCACTCAGAATTCAGCTTCCAGCAGTGATGATGCCACATGTCCAGGGGCACTGACGGTGGCCCCCTGCCCCCAGCCTGCCACAGCGTGACCCCGGCCACGGTTCCTCTGGCTGGACTTTCTACCTTCCTGACCATTCTGAGCCTGCTTCTTAATCTTCCCATTTCTGTAAGCACTGTGAGAAATCTGATATCTTTCCAATAAAATTGATTTCTACTTGTTTTAGCCAGAGTCTTTTCTGTTGCTCCGCACTGAGAACTAGCCAATTGACACAGGACCTTGTAAAATGGTAGGGTCAGCAGCTAGACCCTATGAGAGGATTAGGAATGCACATTAGATAACAGAGACAAAAGTGGCCATGTTGCTGCGATTTTATCACAGAAGGAAAGAAAAAGAATGATTCTATTTTATAAGACACAGAAGGAGGAGATCCTGTGTCCTGTGCTACCAGAGAAATACATGGAGTGCAGTAGTTGTACAATGAAAAGAACTGGGCTGAGAGCTGGAGAGGCCTGGTTTCCAATCCTGGTTTCACCCTCACTAATGGGGTAAAGGGAGGATTAAACAGGAGAACACATGTGAAAAGGTCTAATAGTGCTGGTTTCACACAAGGTCAACATATGTTTCTTTCTTTCCTGGACTGCCTTTGTTTTTGTTCATCAAATGTTTACTGAAGCTTAGCAATAAAGCAATAAGTGGAAATTAAATCACGGAAGAAAAGAGCAGGATGGAGAGAAAAATACTGGGAAGCAGCTATGTTTCTATATTCATTTGTGAAGGTACAAGCAGACTTTGTAAAACAGTGCTCAATGATTCAGAGATGATTCAGAGACATGAAGAATATAGATTCTGAAAGAGAAACAGAAGGATGACTTAACAGGCAGACGCTTCCCACCCTTTGCCGAGGTTCTTATTCTGAATGTGTGATGTATTAGTGGTCTTGAAGTACTCTCTTCTGGGAGCCTCGGGCTGAGGTAAGTTCCGCCATCTTCCCCTGTGTGGTAGGCAGACTCTAAAATGGTCCCCATCCCCACCTCCTGGTAGGCACGCCTTTGTGTAATCCCCTCCTCTTGAGAATGGCCTGGATTTAATGACTTGCTTCCAACCAAGAGAACAGAGCAAAAGTACAAAGATGTCACTCACAAGATTAGGTTATAAAAAGACTGAGGCTTCCATCTTAGGCTCCTTCTCACTCTCTTGGATCATGCACACTGCCAACTGCCATGCTGTGAGGCAACTCTATGGAGAGGCTGCAAGTGACAAAAGTGAGCCTGGAAGAAGATCAGCTCCATTCACGCCTTGATATGACTGTAGCCCGACTGAAAGCCAAACACGAGAGACCTTGAGCCAGAGGCACCCAACTAATTTGGGCCCAGGGAACAGCGTTTACTGTTTTAAACTGGCAGTTTGCATTTTGGTCATAGACCAAATTTAGCTCGTTGCCTGTTTTTGTAAATAAAGTTTTATTTTAACACAGACACTCATTCATTAACATATTTTCTAAGGCTGTGTTACCACCTACATCAGCAGAACTGAAGAGTTGCAAAACAGAGTGTATGGTTTGTAAAATTTAAAATATTTACTTTCTGGATCTTTACCAAAAAAGTTTGCTGACCCCTATAGCTGCTAAGTCTGGGATAAGTTATTATTCAGTAATATGGATCTAATGTACTTTACTCCTATAGCACCCTAGTCATTCCTCTAGTAATACAGTATATTTTAATTGTCTGTGTGTCTGTTTTCCCACCACATGCTAAGTTCTTTGTTAGTAGACAACAAATGTCTTAATCAATGCTATATTCCCAAGTCTCTGGCACACAGTAGGACCTTAATAAACATAGATAGAACAAAAAATGCCTAGACAAATTTTCTTTCAGGTAATTATCTATGAAGAAGCAGAAATATTCCATTTTTGTTTCAATCTTCCCACAAGTCCACAGAACATTAACCTTTATCTTCAATAGTAAATTTTTAACTTTAAATGCACATCAAATGTATTCAGATTTTCCACTAGCAAATCTTACTCTAAAGTGTAACTGAGGCCATGTAATTCTGTGATTAAGAACTCACACAGTAAATATAAGACAAAGCTACCTACAACCCTGGGTTCAAATCCCCAGGGGCCAAATTATCAACTACATATCTCTCAGGGTTATTGTGAAGATTCAGTGGAACTAAAAAACACTTTTCACATGGCCAGGAAAGAATAAACACCACAAATGGCCAAACTTTTTTTTTTTTTTTTTTAAATGGTACTGGGACAGGGATTGAACCCGGAATCTTGTATGTGGGAAGTCGCCACTAAACCACTAAGCCACGCTGGTTCTCCTGCATTGGTACTTCCATTTGTTTTGCTTGTTGTTTGTAGGGTTTTGTGCTTTGTTTTTAGGAGGCACTGGTAACTGAAACCAGGACCATCCATGTGGGAAGTGAGCACTCAACCATTTGTGCCACATCCATTCCCCAAGCTGGTTTTAAAAACACAGTTGAGTTTTATATTTATATGCAACAAACTTAATAAAATCTAACTCACTGTGGGTTTGGGAAAGACTTCCTAAATAGGACACAAAACACTACAGTACACACTATAAAAGAAAATCAATAAATTTAACTATCACAAATAAATTAAACTATCAAAGTAAAAACCTTTTGCTTTTCAAAAGACATTGATAAAAATGAGAAGAAAAGCCATAGACTGGGAGAAGGTATTTGCAAAACATCTATCTGACAAAGGATTTATATCTAGAATATATAAAGCACTGTTAGAACTTAATAACATGAGACACAACCCAATAAAAGTTGGGCAAAATTTTTGAACAGATACTTCACCTGAGAAGATATATGGATAGCAAATAAGCACATGAAATGATACTCAACTTTGTGAGTCATTAGAGAAACACAAAATTAAAACCACAAGGAGATATCACTACACACCCACAGAATGGCTAGAACCGAAAAAAAAAATCAGGATGTGAAGACATTAAGAACCCTCATACACTGCTGTTGGGAATGTAAAATAGTACAACCACCTTGAGAAACAGTTTAGCAATTTCTCAAAAAATTAAATATACACCTACCAAATAACTGCCATTTCACCCAAGAGAAATGAAAACATATATCTATAATAAGACTTGTGCATGACAGCCCATAGGATCTTTATTTGTAATAGCCAAAAAATGGAAAACACCTCAAATGTCAACCAATAAATGAAGGGCTAAACATACTGTGGTATATCCTTGTGGAATACCACTCAGCAATAAAATGCAATGAACTATTAATAAATGCAACAGCATTTATTAGATAAGATAATTATGATGAATTCAAGAAGACAAACCAAAAAGGGAGGGGGAGGCAATACTGTTTGATTCCATTTATATACAATTCTTTAAAAAATGCAAACTAATGTACTGTGACAAAAAGCAGATCAGAGGCTGCCTGGGGATGTATGGAAGGGTAGGAAACGACAGAGGGATTGCAAACTGGCAAAAGGAAACTATTGGATGATGAATCTTGACTGTGGTGATAGTAAGACTTCGGTAAGTAAGTCAAAATTTGTCAAATTGGACATTAAAATTGTGTACTTTTTTGAGGTACATCAGTTAAGCCTCAATAAAGCTGTTTTTTTAAAAAACCTTAGGCTGTTAAAATAAAACTGCACACTGGAATGCTCATTAATTTTTGTGTACTACTGAACTAATACACCATTACAAATTTAAGGAGTTTATATTTATATGAAAAATATTTAATATTTGTTATTTCTAAAAGTAGACTGCTTTTCTGTAAGAGAACATTCACATCAAAAATTTGCTTTAATTTTGAAAAAGAGGAACAAAGTTGGAGGACTCACACTTCCTGATTGTAGAATTCTAACTAAAATACACAGTAATCAAAACAGTGTATTACTGGCACAAGAATAGACACATAGACCAATAAAAGAGAACTGAAAATTCAGAAATAAACCCACACATTTATGGTCTTGATTTTCAACATGGGCATCAAGTACATTTGATGGATAAAGAACAACTGCCTTCAAAAAATGGTCCTGGAAAACGTGAATGCCCATTTGCAAAAAAAAAACCAAACTTCCTACCTCATAAACATATTCAGACATTAATTCAAAATGGAGTAAGGACCTAAATATATGAGTTAAAACCATCAAACTCTTAAAAGAAAACATAGGGGAAAATCTTCAGGACTTAGGATCTAATAATGATTTCCTTATATATGATACCAAAAGCACAAGCAACACAAGAAAAAAATAGATAAATTTTCTATTTAGGACCTAGGATCTAATAATGATTTCTTATAATATGACACCAAAAGCACAAGCAACAAAAGGAAAAAATTATCTGATAAATTGGAAATCATCAAGATAACAAAACGTTTGTGCAAAAAAAACCTTTTGTGCAAAAGACATTATCAAGAAAATGAGAAGACAACCTATAGAAAGGAAGAAAATGTTTGGTAACTATATATCTGATAAGGATTTAATATCCAGAATATATAAAGAACTCTACAACTCAGCAACAATAAAAATAAACAATTGAATTAACCGATGGATGAAGGATTTGAATAGACAATTCTCTAAAGAATGTATAAAAATGGCCAATAAACATGTGAAAAGATGCTCAATATTATTAGTCATTAGGGAAAGGCAAATTAAAACCACAGTGAGATACCACTTTATACCCACTGAGACAGTTAACATGGAGTTGAAGAAGGTCAACCACCACACCAGGGAACCAAGAGTGCCTACAACTGAAAGCAGGAGGATTGCATTCAGCATCCATGTGGAATCTAAGCCCCCTCTTGATATAGATGTGGAGTGGACACAACCATTCCAAGGTCCACAGAATGGAGGAAGAGAGTATGGATTAGAGTGGACTTACTGATATTCTATTCATGAACTATTGTGATTAGTAATCAAAGAAAATGTGCCTTGGTGTGGAGAAAGTGGTCATGGTGACTGCTGGGGGTAGGGAATGGGAGGAAGAGATGAGATGTGGGGGCGTTTTTGTTGTCCTGGGTGTTGCTGCAGGGACAGTTACCGGACATTATATGTCCTCCCATGGCCCACTGGGTGGAATGTGGGAGAGTGTGGACTATGATGTGGACCATTTACCACGAGGTGCAGCAGTGCTCAGAGATGTATTCACCAAATGCAATGAATGTCTCGTGATGATGGAGGAGATTGTTGTTATGGGGGGAGGAGTGGGGTGAGGGGGGTGGGGGGTATATGGGGACCTCATATTTTTTGAATGTAATATTAAAAAAATTAAGACACAATAATAATAATAACTGTTGGTAAGGATGCAGAGAAATTAGAATCCTTGAACATTGTCAGAAAGAATGTAAAATGGTACAGCCACTCTGGAAAACATTTGGTGGTTCCTCATATCTTAAAGCACAGAATTACACATGACCCGGGAGTTCTACTTGTAGGTATATACCCAAAATATTCAAAGTAGAGACTCAAACAAATACTTGGTATACCAATGTTCATAGCAGCATTGTGCACAACAGCCAAAAGATGGAAGAAATCCAAGTGTCCATTAACAGATGAAGGAAAGCAAAACGTGGGGTATGTATGTATACATGCATATACACAATGGAATATTATTCAGCCATAAAAGGAATGAGGTTCTGATACATTCCACAACACAGATAAACCTTGAAAACATTGTTGAATTAAGTAAGTCAGTCACAGAAGGGCAAAGACTGTATGATTCCCCTTATATGACATACCTAGAATAAGTAAATTCGTATGAGACAGATAGAGGTTACCAGGAGCTGGGGGAAGAGAAATGGGGAGTTATTGCTTAATGGGTTGAGAGTTTCTATTTTGGGTGATGAAAAGTTTTGTTAATAGATGGTGCTGACAGCACACTATTGTAAATGTCATAATGCCACTGAATGGTATGCAAAAATGGTTAAAACAGCAATTTTATATTACTCCCGTTACTACAATAGAGAAAAGAAAAAGAATAGAAACATTAGCAAACTGATACCTCTGTTCCAAGCTGAATAAATATTTCCTGCTAATTATGCCATGTTTTTATTCTTAGAAAGACTAAATATGCTATCACTTAACAATTAAATAATGAGAACAGAAAATAACGGTAAAGCTGCAGTTTTCTTCTCCCCATCATCTAAGACTTCATATTTCTAAAACCAAAATATGAACCTTTGGTTTTCAGCCAAAAGAGGCCAAAAAGAAAAAATAAAGAACAAAAAAGACCAGCAACCTGCAAAACAAGTATGCAACAAAACTCAGATCCTAAGTTTGTCCTAGGTTGAGGCTGATCTACTCTAACCTCAACTGAACTCTGATCATTAGTTTATTTGAATGAAGGACAACAATTGGTTATCTAACTATGACTACCTTTTACAGCGTCAAGTCCTTCTTCCTCCCTTACAGGGTATGAGAAGTTAAAAAAAAAAAAAGACATAGACACAGACATGAAAGTCCTTGTGTTAAGAGCTAGTCTATAACAAGGGCTCAATAATTTTCACCTCTCAAACTAAATTAAGGACGTACCCTCTAGTATTTAAAAATGATTTTATATACTATCTAGAAAGATATGAGCTCAAAATGTTTATTTAATAATCAGAAAGTAAAGGTTACTTTTTCTTTGTACTTCTAATTCCGATTATTCCAATCCATCTATGACGCAGGAAAAGGGCACATTACCACTAGTGTTATAAGAAAGGAGAGCTCAGGGAAGTTCTAAAAAGTAAAGAACTTCTCATTGCTGGCTTAAAATATCTGCATCCTGCCAATTTCATATTTTCATTGTATTCCTAAACTATTATGGATATAATTTCAAATTACATTTTCTTTTTTTTTTTTAAGATATATTTTTTCATTTATTTCTCTCCCCTTCCCTCCCCCCATTGTCTGCTCTCTGTGTCCATGCCCTGTGTGTTCTTCTGTGTCTGCTTGCATTCTTTTCACGTGGCACCAGGAAACTGCATCTTTTTGTTGCGTCGTCCTGTTGTGTCAGCTTTCCGTGTGTGTAGCACCACTCCTGGGTGGGCTGTACTTATCTCGTGCAGGGCAGTTCTCCTTGCGGGGTACACTCCTTGCACATGGGATATCCCTACACATGGGACACCCCTGCATGGCATGGCACTCCCTGCATGCGGCAGCACTGTGCGTGGGCCAGCTCACCACATGGGCCAGGAGGTCCTGGGAATCAAACCCTGTACCTCCTATATGGTAGGTGGACACTCTATCAGTTGAGCCACATCCGCTTCCCTCAAACTACACTTTCTTGACTCACGTTCATTTCAAATGAATGACACAGCTTGGATTTTATACTTGAATTATGAACCTAATTGGGGGGTGGGGGTGGGTGGCAGATGGGGTGGGCAGATACAAAACTAAGGGAACAACAGGGTTCTTTATTTTAGCACTAGATCAGGCTCACCACACTTTCTGTAAAGGGCCAGATAGTAAATCCTTTGGTCAACAATTCAACTCTACCTTTGCAGGAGAAAAGAGCTAGAGACAACAAATCAACCAACGAGTATGGCCATGTTCTAAACTTTACTTATGGACAATGACATGACTTTTGTGCAAATTTCACATAACATGAAATATGGTTTTTCCCCCACCACTTAAAAATGTAAAATCCACCTTAAGCTCATGAGACATACAATACAGGCAGCAAGTGATTTGGCCTAAGGGTTATATATAATTTGCCAAACCCTGCACTAGACAATGTTTTGGAGCAAGCCAGCAAATACTTGAATTTTGAGGTATCCCTAATTAGTTATTTACAGATACCTTATATCTGAGACAGAGCAATCGTGATTTCAAGAACTTTAAAGAAGGTAGTCCAGATGTGTATTTCATTCAGGTTTCTTTAAAAAACACTGTGAAGTAAAATATAATTTAAGAGAGAGAATAAATAGCTAAGGAATAAGCATATATGTACATGGGTATAATCTTTGATGTTATTTTTGGTAAATTTCAGGGATAAAAAAAGGCCAATGCCCTGTAAAGGTTTGAGGCTTAGAACAACAACTAGAACAAGAATATAAGAGTAACTTAACTTTGTGAAATGGATGTGGCTCAACCAACTGGGCTCCTGTCTACCATATAGGAGGTCCAGGGTTCGATGCCCAGGGCCTCCTAGTGAGGGCAAGCTGGCCCACACGGTGAGCTGACCCGCGCGGAATGCTAACCCACAGAGGAATGCGGCCCCACACAGAAGTGCCACCCTGCATGGGAATGCTGCCTCGCACAGGAGTGCTGGCTGACCCTGAGAGTTGGTGCCGAAAGATAACAACAAGAGACACAGAGGAAAGAAAATAAGAAAACATAGCAGAACAGGGAGCTGAGGTGGCACAAGAGAGTAATCACCTCTTTTCCACTCCAGAAGGTCCCAGGATCAGTTCCCGGAGCTGCCTAAAGAGAATACAAGCAGACAAAGAACACACAATGAATGGACACAGAGAGCAGACAATAGGGGTAACGGGGTCGGGGGGGGGGGGGGGGGAATAAATTTTTTTTAAAATCTTAAAAAAAAAGTTACTAACTTTAATTAGTTAACTGCTTACGCTAGAAATCCCTATCAGTTTTATTCAGGTTGAGAAGATGGACATATAGACATATATGTCTGTGCATGTATATATTTGCAGAGTCTTTATGTATAGAGAAAGAATCTGTGTGTAAATGACTATTATATGCCATATCCAAATCCTTAACCATTGATTTCATGAGAGAGCATAATTTCCAATTGTTTCTTAGGCATGTTATATTTCAGCCAAAATGAAGAACATGTCATATAACTCAAGACAGAGGGACACACGACAGCTTGCCAGATACTTTATACCAATAGTTTTAGTTACTGAAGTTTTTTCAGCTAGAATTCACAAACCCACCAAGAAAAGGAATATGTAAGAAGATATTAGAGTGGGAATGGGATCTTGTACAATATTTAAGACAATATGAAAGATGAACTATGTTTGACAGTACATGTTTTCAAAGTTGAATAACGACCCACAGAGAGATCATTTGATGGTCACATATGATTGCCAGAACCTGTGTTCTATGAGGGTAGAAACTATGTCCTATCACCCCATCTTAATTGGCAGATAGTGTGCATGCCATAAAATTTATTTAAATGATACATGAAAGGCATTAGCCCTTGGCATTTTTCATAAGATAATAAATGCAACCTAGTTTA
The DNA here is from genome assembly GCF_030445035.2 of Dasypus novemcinctus. Classification (NCBI taxonomy): domain Eukaryota; kingdom Metazoa; phylum Chordata; class Mammalia; order Cingulata; family Dasypodidae; genus Dasypus; species Dasypus novemcinctus. The sequence continues at coordinate 14,857,669 of NC_080689.1, read as the reverse complement.
CTGAGTTGTAGTGAGGATATTGTGAAATAATAAATACTATTATAAAATAATATGTTCAATAATGGCAGTTATTTTTATCCCCATCTTAAAAAAGAGAAAGGAGGCTCTCTGAGATATTATAACTTATTCAATTACGTGGCACTGAACTTGGCTGTGCCTAGCTTCAAAATCCATACTCTCCCTGATTCCCATTAGTGAAGAAACATTACTTAATAATAGATTTTGTGTAATAATTTTTAAATTCCTACCTCTCTAAATTGTTTGAAGTCCATGGGAAAGCAGGTAATTGTCTACTTTTCCTGGCTAAGTGCTGCACTCCCAAAACAAGGCAAATGGTCGTTCTCTTGGCATTAAGATAAAATTAGTGGCTCAAGCACAAGTCCTTAGTCACAGAGAACTACTTCACCACAATGGGCAGAAAATATTTCCTCTTAAACCACTGAAAAAGCAACACTTAAAAATTATTCTTCCTCCTTTAAATTCTAGACAAGAGAATCTAGTTGTTTCAAAGACCATCATAACTACTAAATAATTGTACCTTAGGACATGCAGGTAATTTAATTCATGGGGGGAAGCAAACAGACAACACAGAGTCTGCCCATCACATGGGAGGTCCAGGGTTCAAACCCAGAGCCTCCTGACCCGTGTGGAGCTGGCCCAAGCGCAGTGCTGATGCGCGCAAGGAGTGCCCTGCCACGCAGGGGTGTCCCCCGCGTAGCAGAGCCCCAAGAGCAAGGAGTGCGCCCCATAAGACACCTGCCCAGCGCAAAAAAAATGCAGCCTGCCCAGGAGTGGTGCTACACACACTGAGAGCTGCGCAGCAAGATGACGCAACAAAGAGAGACACAGATTCTCAGTGCCGCTGACAAGGATACAAGTGGACATAGAAAAACACACAGGGAATGGACACAGAGAGCAGACAACTGGGTGGGGAAAGGGAGAGAAATAAATTTAAAAAATAAAATAAAAATTCATGGGTATTTTTGTTACTGTCTGAAAAGAAATAAAAGATTGGCCTAGAATGTTGTGTTGTTTTTCATATCTTTATTTAAAAATTTTTTTTTTAATCTGTAGACCCCAAATCTGAATTTAAAACTGTTTTGTAATTTTTCACTCTTGAGTAGATTAAAATAGATTGATAAGAATAGAATGATAAAATTGATAAAACTGAAAATTTATCATTGTCAGAAGTCAGACTCAACAGCCCATGTAGTTCCAATTCAGAGCTCAACATTTTCACTCACTTCACACTTTAAAAATTTGTAACAAGTCAAACTCTGAAGCTTTTATAAACTCGGTGTAATTCAATCAATTCAAGTTAATGCACTAAATGCAACTAAGGTGCCTGGAGTAGTAGGGAATAAATGCTAATAATGTTAGTATTACTAGTCATTTACTGCTATTATCCTCTTCAAAAGAGTAACGAGAGTGGAAGACTAGATAATTTTCAAATAAATGTTTCCTTCCCAAAATCCAGTTCTGTATATAGCTGGCTATAAGACAAATACTAATTTAACAGAAAAGTTCAAAAGGCTTCCTTATCAAGTTTTACTTATCATTTTAAACTGAGAATTTAAAAGTAAACTCTGAAAATGAGTTTAAAGGAAAAATAAGCAATTGTCTACAATGTATAGATAATTCTCTCATGATATATAATCATAATATTCCAACATTTAAATCCAGAGTCCAAAAACAAAGCACGATACAGTAAATGTAATAAAGAGAAAAGGAAGTCTATTACTGTAGTAGTCCCCTGATAGCACTACAAGAAACACTTTTCATCACAGAAACAGAAAATCGAAACCTCTCACAATTAACACAGTATTTTAACATTTGGGTTAATGTTGTAGGAACTTTTCAGAACCTAAAATTTAAAAATTTCTGCACTTGTAACAAAAAATTTAAATTGTGTTTTTAGGCTAATTAATTTTCAAAACAAAAAACTCCTAACCTTTTACTTAAAATGGTCTCCGGATTTTTGAGGTACTTCCTTCCTGGGTTACATTCCATAGTTCTACTGCATTCCTTTGGTTAAATCTATTTCAATAACAAAGAATTCCCTAAGAACACTTCCATTGCCCACCTGAAACACCACAAACTAGACCACAATTAAAAATTAAGCAAGAAAATCCTTACAGAAACAGGTTCTAACGAGCCACAGCAAACTATCTTTAAACTAAAAGAAACAAACAAGCATAAAACAACAGTTTCCAGTCTAAACTACTACTCTGGTGATTATATACTTTTTCAGAACATAACAACACTGCAGGTTTGGGGAAGGGCTAAAATCACAGGATTTGTGGAGAAATGGGGAAAAGGTTCTAGTTTTACACAGGTCTAATCAAGCACAATCTTGGAGTGCAGTCAATATTTAATTACAGACTGCTAGGTTCTGAGCTCACGGCATCCACTTAGGCCTGAATCCCACCATGGTGATTAGGTGCCCTGACTTCTAGCCAACCACTACTTGGCACTCACCTTAGCTTTTCCTCTGGTAACCCATTTAGTCTCAAACTATCAGGACGGTCTCGTCTTCTCCGGTAGAGCCCTGAATGTGAAAGCTCTTTAAGCTGTAATGCAGTCATCTCTCTAGACCTCAACTGCTGACACGCTGGAGCATTTATGCTGAGCACTGTGGCTACCAGGGCTGAGAAAGACCATGCCCCTGGCCGTGCAACCTCAGCACACCTGCCCTGGAGTTAGGAGCCTCCCCGCTGGAGCCCAGCTTCCTGTTTCTCAGCTGGTACACACCCTCCTCTGCAAGGCATGACTTGCCTTATCTCTCTGGGCCTTGCACCCTGGAGGGGAGGAGGAATCAGTGATTGAGACCGGCAGGTTGCTCACGTATTTATTAATAAGCAAACTTGAAGTTACAAACAGTCCTACCAATTCCTTTCGCCAACCTTTCCAGCATCATTCTGAAATTAAAGTTGGGCTAAAAAGCTGCAGTATTGTTATGACTAAAGAAGGGTCCTGCCCTGTTTTATTTGCCAGGAAATCCATTAACACTTCACAAGCAACTGTCAGTTTAAAGAAGTGCCTGGTCATCACCAGCTCTTTGGGACATTTTCCTAAAACAAACAAACAAACAAAAAAGGGCAGGATTCTAAAGGGAAGCAGTCCAATTCCTCCCTCTCACTGCTCTACTCTAAATCCTTTTTAGAAGGGAAGGAAGTGTCCTTAATTTGTTTTTTTCCCCTATTAAATATTACTCAAAAATACATAACGGAAAGGAAGGTGGTTTCTTCAATCAACCTCCATTCAATGATTGTATGAATAAGTAATTACTCACTCTGAATAATACCCTCTTACAAAGTACCATCTACATCTGTTTAATGAACACTTTCTGCCAAATGCGTATGGGTGACTATGCAATATAAGTACTTACCAACATATATAATTTTATGGTGACAGAATTAGGAATGAGGCTTGCTTTCTGGTGTGTGTGCAGTGGATGGGTGGGTGAGGGGGTGTTATAATGGAAGACAGATAAAGGCAAGTCCTTTATCATCCAGCTCCAAACCTTAGTATAACAGCATGCCTGATTCCTCCTCCAATCTGATTCGTCTAACATATCATAAATGCAGGCTAAATCCTTGGCAAGTTCTTAGCCAGTAAGAATTTAACCTCATGACTCCAGTAACTTCTCTTTGGGCAATTTTTCCCTCGGAGAATCCCTTCAGAGCCCTGTATGGTGATATGCATGTCTGTTTTCTAAGTTTACAACTTAACTTATTGTCTATGTTATGTGCAGGTATGAATGATATACTTCAATAAAGTTATTTTTAAAAAACCAAGAAACATGTAAGCATATACATTAAAATAAAGTATAACGGATTTATCAGGGAAAAAAAAAAGAATCCCCTCAAAAGCAAGAACACAGAAAGTTTTTTCGCTACACCTATCACTTAATACCTTCTGAACTTTGACTATATGGACAAAATAATTTAGAAGAAAAGATAAATGTATGTCTTTTCTACAAAGCCCTAGGACCCTACTGAGACCTAAAATATACAAAAGTTTAAAGGTTACAGTATTAGAAGTATACATAGCATTAGAATACCTAAAGTGTCTAATTCTCTCATTTTTAATGAGGCAGGTATAAAAAAAGAAGAGAAACAAACACCAGTCTTTACTTTTTTACTCTAGGTTTCAAAAAAAAAGGATGCCTGATGAATGAAATACAAATCAATTGCATTCACTACAAAAACAGAAACACAACATTGATTTGAACATTTCCATAGAAAAACATGTAAGTAAGATAGGCTAATTAAAAAAAAAGTTTTAAAAAGTGAAAAAAGGAAATGTGGCTTGTCATGACAAGGGAAAAGAGCTTGGTGAATACTAACGGTTAACAAGACAGGAAACACCTAACTGTGTAGGACGAATCTTGTATTTGATGAGACTAGGGTTAAGAGGATGTTTAAAAACACATACACACACACAACTAGCTCCCAAGCTATTTAACAAGCAGGTAGAAACAATTTAAAACAGCTATATTGATAAATAGACTTTCATTAAATTAATGTTTACATTTTAATAAAAACTGTCACAATTGAGTAAAATTAAATTCTGGGCCTTTGGGGAATGGCCTTTTAACCACTGTCTTTTCATTGAAAACACAGACACTTCCAGAAAAGAGTTCCTGTCTGTCCCCGTTATCCCTTCAGATGTGCTCTGGAAACTTTCCGTGCTGTAAGCAGAACTGGGGAAACCATGCACATGGTAAGTACAGGCACCCTCACAATTTCAGACAGTGAAATTCACAGATGTCCCCAAAAGGCCCCGGACTAGCTGGTGCTGTAGCCAGATTATAAACTCCTCTCCACCCAACAAAGTGTTCTTGAAAATCAATCAGCACAGGAGGAGAGGGACACACCCCAGCCAGCAGCTGGGACTGAGGGCAAGGCACGTACGTGAGCAGGAGAGGTTTCTTGTCTGCATCTCTTTTTCCTTTACAACATACTTTCCCACAGGAACAGAGTTATCATTTGTGCCCGAATTTCTCAGATCAGGCCTATCTAAAATGAGATTTAAATTTCAAGCAATTGTGTTACCACACTTTAGACAGCACAGAGGGTGGCCCGTATAAGTACGTTTTCCCAGGGTTTCAATACAGGGAGATTTTTCATTTTAGCATCTAAAAAATCCTTGAAGGTATCATTCCACATGACCTCGTGCCCACATACTATCCCCTCCTGATCTGGAATTCTGCCTCTCCTTGGACACTTCCAGTAATGGTGTGGTAGACTGAATTGCTTCGCCCAGTTTAGATATGTTCTTGGTCTTTGTTCACATTCAGGGGTGGGGGGTGGGGTGGCCCCACTGAAAATAAGATGCTTCAAGATGTTACTTCAGTTACTGTGGCCCCACTGAATCAGGTTGGGCTTGAATCCGGATTACTGGAGTCCTTTACAAACAGTGAAAGGAAGATGGAGAGAGACGTCACAGCGAGGAGACAGAAGCTAGAAGTCAATGGAACTCCAAAGAGAACCTCAAAGGAACTCCAAAGATTGCTAGCCAGCCAGAAGATCCCTCCATTCCCTGGGAGGAAACAAGCCTTCTCACCTCTGAATCTATGCTATTAATTCCTGTTGTTATGTCAACCCACTGAATGGTATTTGTTTTAGAAGTTAGGAAAGTAAAACATGAAACTCCTGGGATTTCCAGCCCCCACATGCCCAATGGTTGTTAAGGGACAACAGTTTACAAAAATTGTGAAGGCAAGAGTCTTTCACTCCACTTCCACCACAGCACAACTCATCTGTGTACCTAATTACAACTTTCTACGACTTTTATCCATTTCTCCAACCTGTTAGATACCTGTTCCCATTTAAAGTCATCAGCATACCTGATAATACTTTCTTTTTTAAATTTAAGGTCCAGATTAAAATGATTAGATACAAAGTTCTAAAGAGCATCACAAAAGGTCTCTCCTTCCAGGCTAACAGTCCACCCAGTCGTTTACCATCCTTTGGGGGTCATGGACCCTTTGTGAATCTGATGAAAATGAATGACTCTCTCCCAGAAAACACATTTGAGCACAAAACTTAACAATTTCAGGAGGTTGAGACTCCCTCAAAGGTCCCCAGATGGACTCTACCTTTTGAATCACTGCATGAACAGCAGTAGACTCCCCAATTCAACAAAGACTCCACCTTCTCTGAAAACTTCCAGTTCCTCAGTGCAGCTCGTTTAATACATCTTGATTCTGTCCTGCCCTGGGTTAGATACTATTGCAGAGTTACTCTGGTCTCCCCTAATATCTCTCAGCCTACTAACTGATCTTCCTGTCACCAGTCTTAACCTCTTCTAATCTAGCCTCCAAATTTCAAAGTCATCTTTTGAAATGTAAATCAACACTTACTGACCCAGCCTAAAAACCCTTCCATGGGGAAGGGAGAAGGAATGTGGCTCAACCGATTAGGCTCCCGTCTACCATACGGGAGGCCTGGGTGGCCATACCCGCAGACAGCTGACAGCCTGTGTCCATGGAGAGCTGGCACAGCAAGATGACACAACAAAGGGAGACAAGCAGACACAGAAGAATGCGCAGCGAATGGACACACAGAGCAGAAGCGAGCAAGCCGCAAGGGGTAGGGGATAAATAAATAAATCTTTAAAAAAAAGCAAAACCCTTCGATGGTCCCCACTGCCCTTTTGATATAGTCCAGACAAGGTAAACAAGCTGCCTGCTCACTTCTCTCTTCCCTCTCTCCCAACACCACCACACTGAACTCCAAGCGGTTCCCACAGTAGGCTGTGCTTCCTCTCACTCCCCAGCATTTGCATGTGCAGTTCTGTAAGTCTGGAAGAAGGATCTCTGTCAGGGCTACCTTCTAGTAATCCTACCAGGACTCAGACCAAGGATCACCTATTCCAACAAGCCTTCCTAGACCCTCCGCGCCCATTACCCCCTTACCCCCTTCCTGTGTGCTCCCACAGCTTCCTGTGCTCACTTCTGGCAGCGTAATTATGTAGTCCTATGACAGGTTGTTTCTTTACCTGCCTCTTCCTTTAGAATAACATCTCCTCGAGAAAAACAATATATCTAATTTATCATCCTATCTACAGGGTCAGGCACATGGTTCACAGTCCCATTTGTTAAATAAATAAGGTCTTTGGTATTAGTTAGTTGTTCAACCAATTGACTTTGAGAGCCTGATCACTTTACAATGCTATCTTTAAATCTCCAGAGTTTTGAAATTTTTTTTTTTGCATGGACTATTCAATATTTCCTAAGTGAGATTTTTAAAAAAAGATTTATCTATTTATGTATCTATCTATGTATGTATGTATGTATGTATGTATCTATCTATCTATCTATCTATCTATCTATCTATCTATCTATCTATCTACCCCCCCCCACTCTGCTGTTTTTGTTGTCTGTGTTATCTTCCCATTTTCTCTCCTCTAGGATTAACTGGGATTCCATCCTAGGGACCTCTGACGTGGAGAGAGGTTCCCTAGCAATTGCACCACCTCAGTTCCTGGGTTCTGCTGTACTTCACCTTGACTCTCCCTTGTCTATCCTTTGATGCATCATCATCTTGCTACGTGACTCACCTGCACGGGCACTGGTTCACCATGCAGGCACTCACACGGGCACTGGCTCACTAAACAGGCAGTTGCGCTCATGACACGGGCACACTTTCTCTTTTTCTTTTTCACCAGGAGGTCACAGGGATCAAACCTGGGTCCTCCCATATGGTAGATGGAAGCTCTATCACTTGAGCCACATCCCCTTCCCCCAAGTGACCATTCAATAGTTTTAGAGAAGTTTACTTTCTTGGCGAATATGAAAACTTAGAGCTTTTCTCATTTGTAGAGTTGAAAGTATCTTCCAAAAGTAAAAAACACTTTCCATTTGGAATAAGAATAGAAAATGAGCCTACATCTTTGCCTATAAAATTGTCATAGTCCAGATTTCAGCATCCTGTTCCAAGTGATCTCTTCAAGCACAGGCAGCTAAACAAACCTTCTGAAACACTGAGCCCCAGTAATCATTAGTATTACTGAATCGTCAATTCTTCCTCCCATAAAGAGTTGCTAAGACGGCTTCAGACTGGCTTCCATGGCAGAGTTAGAGTTAGCTGGGTATGATAATCAGCTTTTACAGTCAGTACTAAAGGTTGCAAAGTGGTTGAACAGCTGTACATTTCCAGACCATTAATTTCTTTATGCGATATATAGTAAGAGAAGAATTTTATGTTTTTCAGCAAACTTTGAACTTAATGGAAATGAATCCTTTTTTTTTTTTTAGTTTGTTTTATCCCATAAATAATGATTGACAGGGGAAAGCAAACTTTATCCAATAAAGCAAGAATGCCATTTCTCACTATTCCCAACACACTGATCTCCTAAACATTTGTTTTCCAGTCATGGTATTTTCTTAAATAAGGCCTCACAAGAGTATTTTGCGCTGTTAACATGAAAGAAGGATCCAGTGCTGCAGATCTGCTGAAAAAAGTTCAAACAATGTACCACTGAAAGTAGGCTAAAGCTCAAATTAACCTGAGCAAAGAGTATATGAGAAGGCAGAATCAACATCCAGAAAAAGAGGCCAAAGTGAGAAATCACCAGAAACATGGTCCTGTTCACAAGTAGATGATACTGGAACTGTCCAGGGCTTCTCTGAATTCTTCTCTAATCAGTTTTTCTGTAACTCTGGCACATCCAAAGTGACAGGTTGGGCTGTCATCAAAAGCTGACTTACGAGAGTCAGAAACACAAAAGTCTTTCTCATAACCACCAACATGGGATCATCTACAATATTTTGGTAGACAAAAAAATGTTCTCAAAAGCCATTGAAATATTCTAAAGAAGACAGACAAATGGCCATTAAGTACATGAAAGATGTTCAACATTGTTTCATTACTCATTAGAAAATGCAAACCAAAACCACTTCCCACTGACATGGTTATTATTTTTTAAAAAGGAAAATAAGTATTAAATTAGAACACTCATACATTGGAGACATGAATGTAAAATGGGGCTGCCACTGTGGAAAACAATTTGGTGATGCCTCAAATGTTAAACATAAAATTACCATGTGACCCAACAAGTCCACTCCTAGTAATGTACCCCAAAGAACTCAAAGTAGGACTGAAACAGATACTTACCATACCAATTTTCATAGACCATTATTCACAACAGCCAGAAGGGGGAAATAACTGACTGTCCATCAACAGATGAATGGATAAACAAATGTGGTATATACATATATATTATTCAGCCAAAAGAAGGAATGCAGTTCTGATAGATGCTACAACATGGATAAACCTTGAAAACACTATGTTGAATGAAATAAGGCAGCCACAGAAGGACAAATATTGTATGATGCGACTTATAATAAATACCTAGAAAAAACATTCATAGAGACAGAAAGTAGATTAAAGGTTACCAGGAGCTGGGGGGAGGGGAAATGATGAGTTATTGCCTAATGGGTAGAGAGTTCTATTTTGGGTGAAGAAAATGTTTGGCAATAGATGGTTTTAATGGCAGGCACATTATAAATATAATTAGTACCACTGAACGGTACACTTAAAAATGGTTAAGGGAAACGGACTTTGGCCCAGTGGTTAGGGCGTCCGTCTACCACATGGGAGGTCCGCGGTTCAAACCCCGGGCCTCCTGGACCCGTGTGGAGCGGCCATGCGCAGCGCTGATGCGCGCAAGGAGTGCCGTGCCACGCAAGGGTGTCCCCCGCATGGGGGAGCCCCACGCGCAAGGAGTGTTCCCGTGAGGAAAGCCGCCCAGCGTGAAAAAGAAAGAGCAGCCTGCCCAGGAATGGCGCCGCCCACACTTCCCATGCCGCTGACGACAACAGAAGCGGACAAAGAAACAAGACGCAGCAAATAGACACCAAGAACAGACAACCAGGGGAGGGGGGGAAATTAAATAAAAATAAAATAAATCTTTAAAAAAATAAAAAAAATAAAAATGGTTAAAATGGCAAATCTACATTAATATATGTTAACACAATAAAAATAAAAAACACCATGACAGGTTGAAAAAGAGATCACAGACAAAAGGAAAAACTTTTTCCCTGCTTTTGAAGAAGAGATCTTGTGTACTCATTTTACACCAGGTCCTGCAAATTTTGGAACCAACCCCTATATGCAGCGTTGTGCTGAAACCAGCTCCCACCACCTCCCAATTCCGTGATGTCACGTTAATAGCTTGAAATGCCCACTGTAAGAATACTTACAGTATATTAATCAGGCAAGTGCTATGGAATAGGATTTTTCTGTTTTGTTTGTTTAGAGCTTGTTGTTAAACATTTACCAGCACACCAATGTACAGAGCATTCAATAAATGTTAAAATGTTGTTGTGAGGGAGGGAGGGAGGAAGGAAGGAAGGAAGGAAACCACTGACACAACATGCCTAAGCTTTCCTGGCACATTCCAAAGAATTGAGAATAAAATTACAAGTGCCCTATCCCATCCCGCATTTTGAGGGGACTGAGAGTATAAAGTAAGTTGGGGTAAAAGGTTTGAGAGCGAAGGCCCAAAGACCTTCAGCTGGTAGTTCTACATCCAGTAATGGAGTTGCTGCGGTGGAAATACAAGTGGAAATACAAGTACACAGGAAGTCATTTAACTTAAAGTCCTCAAGTTTTCCATTCAGAAACATGAGTGGCTCAATTACATGATCTCAGTAGTCTTTTCCCCAGATTAAAATTACTTTATTTCAAGGAAGGGCCTGTGCAACATGATCCACCAATGCTGACTAGTGTCCCCAACTTAGCATGATTTACTCCTAAATCATTGCTTTAGTCAGAAATCCCACCCCTGAATAAAACAAGAACAAAAGGGCAGAATTTACACATTCAGCTATTCAGCAAACATTTCCTGAAGGCTTGACCTGTACCAGGCGGTCTGAGTGTAAATGTAGGAAAAGAGGAGAAAAACACTCATCAGTCTTTGAACCTTTTCCTGATGGTTACTTCCCTGTTCACTCTTCCTTTGGTCAGAAGTGCTGCTTTAAGGATCAGGGCCATACAAGATATAGAATCCCACAACAAGGCCTACTGACCATCCCCAGCCCCAGCGCACCCCTGCTATAAAGAGAAAAGACAGTCTTCCTCAATAGAGCAAGGAAATCACAGGGAAAAGGAGGGGGAACAAGATACCTGCAGGAGGACTGCATTTTCTTCTTTGTGGGGAAATTATAATGTACCTCATATGGTTCTTGTCCCTGCTGTGGAATTCAAGAGATGTGTCCTAAAAAAATAATTTAAAAATCACAATTCCTGCCCCACCCAGTATAGGTTTAATTGTTACAGTACTGTCAACACGTCAATGTTCATCTCAATACTATTTCTTCCAAATTATGACTATTCACTAGGTTCTGTGTAAAGTCTAATCTAAAAGGCAGCAACATTAAAAAAAAAAGTTGTGTTGCCTCATTTTAGAAATCAATATACTTTCATTTACTGTTTTTCTTTTCCCCCTAACTTAGATAAAAGCTCAATTCAATGACTGATATAGGATTTATAAGTTTAAGAAAGGAGGTCAAGCCCTAACTAAGGATATAATTATTTTAATAAAGCATTTTTGTGTCTAATAGTTTTATTGTTTCAGGATGATTTATGACATTTGAAAATGATAAAGTAGACATTTATTTGACATGAACAGGTGTTCATGACATACTGCTGAATGAAAAAAAACTAGAGGACACATGATTCCCTTTCACATTTAAAAGGCCAGGCATGGATATGCCATGTGTACATACACATAGACACACATACATACACATAAATCTTAGAAGAGTAGGTACCAAAATATCTCTGGTTAGTAGGATCTAAAGAGATTAAACATTGGGAGTGGAGGTGGCTCAAGCAATTAGGTGCCTCCCTCCTACATGGGAGGCCCTGGGTTTGGTTCCTGGTGCCTCCTAAAAAGAACACGAGCAGACAACAAGTGCAAACCAGAGGGGGGGGGGGGGCGACAAATAAATAAATCTTAAACATTTTTAAAAATATATAGAGATTAAAAAATTATTTTTTCTTTCGGATTATTAATATTTTTCAAATTTTCTACAATGGAAAAGTATAGTTCTATAATAAGGAAATAAAAGTGTAAAAATACTTAAAATAAACAGAGAACAAAAATTAAAAGAAGAAAGGACTACCTTACAAAACCACAGTATATATATTCAAATAAGGTACATTGTGTAGTAGGATTGAGAGAGGGGAGGGGGAGAGTAGAGAGCACCCCAGATGAAGGAAACCTGCGTGTGACGTGACAAGCAGGTCAAACAGCATGGCATCTTAGAGATGATGAGACTGGTCCCAACCAGGACCACAGGTTTCGATTTGACTGGAAAAAACAAACAAGCGAACCAGGAAGTCATGTGCAGAGGATGTGGCCTCCCCCAAGTATAAGATGAGGGCCCAGGTGACGCTCCAGTGACGCGAGGGGAAAGGAAAAGCCATACGCACGTTACAACAGGACCCATGGGCAATGTACTACATGCCTCCCATCTCAATCACTCAATCCACAAACATTTTGTGAGCACCTAGCATGTGCCAGGCTCTGCTGCAAGCGTTAGAGACACAGTGGAAAGCAAAGTACAGTCTCTGTCCTCATGGAGCTTAAGCCTAGTAGGAGACCCTGGTATTAATCATATAAACATGCAAATATAAATACATGTTTCAAAACCATGATAGGTAATAAAAGAATAGGGTGCTATGAGGATGCTTATGATGGAGTGGGAAGAAGGAGAGCAGGGAAATGTTTCCTGAGACAGAAGCCTTGGCTCTGATACCCCAAAAACCTAATGGATGAGCAGGCACTAATGGCAAAAGGACGGGAGGGGCGGGGACATTCCTGGAAGACTGACCAGAGCCTGCAAAGACCCAGAAGCAGGAGGGAATGAAATCGGACTGTGTGGTTGAGCGGTGATGAGATTAGAGGAAAGAGGCGGTGGCACGCTTCAAAGGACCTTGCATTTTTTACCCTCAGGGAGGATAAGGACCCGGCAGTCCAGTGAAGAGGAGGCAGCCGCCCAGGAAAGATAAAACAGCCTGAACTGTACGTAAAATAGAAAGGAGGGTGATAGATTAGACACAGAGGGGTGGAGGTGGGGAGGAAGTACGCACTTAAATTGCTAACATTTTTCCCCACATTCTTTTATTGACATAGCAACTAAACAGACCTGATGAAGCTGTACTTCATGTTCCCTTGATCTTTTACAGAAAGGCAGCCATTTTAACCTATTTTGAATCATCTACAACAGTTCTCAGAATTTACAAAAGAAAAGGCTGGGACACAAAAATATCTACTTCAGGGAAGCCGACTTGGCCCAGTGGATAGAGTGTCCACCTACCACATGGGAGGTCCAGGGTTCAAACCCCAGGCCTCCTTGACCCGTGTGGAGCTGGCCCACGTGCACTGCTGATGTGCGCAAGCATTGCCCTGCCACGCAGGGGTGTACCGTGCATAGCAGAGCCCCACGCACAAGGAGTGCGCCCCATAAGGAGAGCCACGCAGCACGAAAATTCAGCCTGCCCAGGAATGGCACCGCACACATGGAGAACCGACACAGCAAGATGACACAACAAAAAGGAACACAGATTCCCGGTGCCGCTGATAAGGATAGAAGCGGTCACAGAAGAACACAAGCGAATGGACACAGAGGGCCGACAACTGGGGGGGGGGAGAGAAATAAATAAAATAAATCTTAAAAAAAAATCCACTTGACACTACTGAAAAATCCAAGTCTCTAGGCTACTTCTCTATTAGTATTATTGCTGTAATATATATACATGTGCAATATATGCACCATGTTTATCATTTAATCTTCATGCCTACCCTGTGAAGTGTATATCATTATTATTCCCAATTTACAGAAGAGGAAATTGAGTTTCCTTTTTTTTAAAAAAGATTTTATTTATCTCTCCCTACCCCCTCGTTGTTTGCACTTGCTGTGTCTGTTTGTCATCTTTGTTTCTTTAGGAGGCACCAGGAACTGAACCCGGGACCTCCGATATGGGAGGGAGGCACCTAATCACTTAAACCACCTTCGCTCCTTGCTTTGTTCTGTCTCTCATTATGTTTTCCCTCATGTTTCTTGTGTCCCTCTTGCCAGGCCAGGTCAAAGGGCCTGCCCATTGCACCAATGCCATTCTGCTCATCCTTTTTTGGAGGCGCCAAGAATCTCTGCTCCCTGCTTTGTTGTTTCTCTCATTATGTTTTTCTTCTTGTGTCTCTTGTTGGGTTATCTTGTGTCAGCTTGCTGCACCTGCCCATCATTTGAGCCACATCCGCTTCCCAGAAACTGAATTTTAAAGCAGTTAAAGGACTTGACCAAGCAACACAGCTAGTAAGTGAGAGTATGGACGTAAACCCAAGTCTATTTGACTCAAAAGTTCCCATTAAACTGGATTAAACTATACCCTGAACTAGAAGTTAGCTGATAAACCTAACCCAGAAAGCTTCTGGGAAACTCAGGAACAAGACAAGCACAGGAACTCTGAGCGCAGCCCTGTCGATCGTCAAAGCATACTAGAAAGAGACTATATTGGCCATCACCTCAAGGCAACTCACACCTTCCCTCTCCCCCGAGAATGAACCATACCCTAGTTATTTCCTATAAGAATATTATGAATGGAAAGTCTGAGAGTTTTGAAAGGAGAACTGTGGCTCTTGTACAATTCTCACTAACACAGATTAGCCTCTTTGGCTGATCTCCTAGATGCCTGGAAGAAGATGCCAGCAAAAGAGTCAAACTGGTGACTTTCCACTTAACAGAATTCCCAGATTCCTTAGGGGTCTTAGGAGTCTTTGGGTCCAAATTACCAAGGTCCAAGATTGTTACTCAATGTTTCCAAGAGTTTTGGGGCAGAAAAAAAAAAGCAAAGATTCTAATGGAAGTAGATCTTCTGTACCATAGCAATGATGCTAAAACCAAGGATGTCCTTAAAGAGCAACAAGGGAGGCAATGGGAGAACTGAGGTGACAGAAGGAACTTGAGGAGTGTGTGTGGGTGCAGAAAGAGGCACTGAAATGTGACCAAACCAATTTCACTTCCTTTGACAACACTTTAAACACCACAAATACATTTTTAAAGTTTAAGCCATACAAACAGCCACTTACTCATACTACCTTATGCAAAGCAAGGCTGACAAAGAACATCATTCTAAAACATAAAACAAACCAGGCACTATTTGAGATTACTAAAACAAAGATATGCAGTGCTATTCTCTAATCCTGATATTAAGAGATTCTTGCCAAGAGCAAAAAGCTAGTCCCTGAAGCCAGTACTTGATGATAACATGCTAGAGGAATATATTCAACTGAGTAAAAATTCCCAAAATAGAAGCAAAATACCCAAGAACTTAATGAAATCACTACCGCTGAACCAAAGCAAAGGCAAATGAAAGAATATGTCTATGTGTTATTTCCCCCCAGGGGCTCACTGGGATTTAGGTAATAATCACTGGGCCAGGAACTCTCTGCCAGAAATTGTACTGTGTACTTGCATATATCTATCAAATCTAAATTTTACCATGATCCAATGAAGTAAGACTATTATTCTCATTCCACAGACATGAAACAGGTTTTGGAAGTATAAGTAGGGAAATGGACTTGGCCCAGTGGTTAGGGCATCCGCCTACCACATGGGAGGTCCGCGGTTCAAACCCCGGGTCTCCTTGACCCGTGTGGAGCTGGCCCATGCGCAAGGAGTGCTGTGCCACGCAGGGGTGTCCTCCGCGTAGGGGAGCCCCACGCGCAAGGAGTGCGCCCTGTAAGGAGAGACGCCCAGCGCCAAACAAAGTGCAGTGCCAAACAAAGTGCAGCCTGCCCAGGAATGGTGCCCCGCACATGGAGAGCTGACGCAACAAAAAGAGACACAGATTCACGTGCTGCTGACAGCAACAGAAGCGGACAAAGAAACAAGACGCAGCGGGTAGACACGGAGGGCAGACAACCAGGGTGGGGGGGGTGGGGGGATGGGGGAGAAATAAATAAATAAATCTTTTTTTTTAAAAAAAAAGGAAGTGTAAGTAATTTGTCCAAGATCACACAGTTTTTTTTTTTAAAGATTTATTTATTTATTTATTTATTTCTCTCCCCTTCTTCCCCCGCCCCCAGCCCCGTTGTCTGTTCTCTGTGTCTATTTGCTGCGTCTTCTTTGTCCTCTTCTGTTGTCAGCGGCACGGGAATCTGTGTTTCCTTTTGTGGCGTCATCTTGTTGTGTCAGCTCTCCGTGTGTGCGGCACCATTCCTGGGCAGGCTGCACTTTCTTTTGTGCTGGGCGGCTCTCCTTACGGGGTGCACTCCTTGCACGTGGGGCTCCCCTACGCGGAGGACACCCCTGCGTGGCACGGCACTCCTTGCGCATGGGCCAGCTCCACACGGGTCAAGGAGGCCCGGGGTTTGAACTGCGGACCTCCCACGTGGTAGGCGGACGCCCTAACCACTGGCCAAGTTCGCCGCCAGATCACACAGTTATGATGACTGAACTGTACTTTGAAATCCAGTTACAGGCCTGCTTTTAAAGCCCATGCTTCTAACCATTACACTGCATTCCCAGTAAGAAATGGCTATTCTTCTCAAAATAGACCTTATAATCAGTTATTATTTTTAAATTCAACCAAGGCTAAATACAATGTAGTATCATTCACTGGATGTCAGAACAGAAAAAAAGGTATTCTAATAGTAATGTAAGATGTTAACAAGAGAGGAAGTTGGCTGTGGGTGGGGTATAAAGGGATTCTCTAAACTATCTTTACGATTTCTCTATAAATAAAACATTATTTCAAAATTAAGTTTTTTTAAATTCAAAACTATAATTCTATGTGACAACAGGTGTGGCATCTTGAAGTCAATAATGGGACAGAAATAATATCAAAGAGGGTGTTCCTCCAGAATAAAATAGATTTAAGAAACATAACACAAATATTATTACACTATAGACTTTGTGCAGATCTCAGGTCAAAAACCAATATTAAAAAGATAATTCTTGGGGCAATTTGGGGAAATTTAATTATGAACTGGCAATGTAAGAAATATTCACATTTTTTTAGATCAATTCTGAAATATATTGGGATGAAATAACCTGATATCTGGGATTTGCTTTTAAATATCTAAATAAGTTAAGAGAGAAAAAAGGATATACGAAGAAAGTATGGTAATTGAGTAATTAAGTTTGGGTGATGAGTATATGAGATTCCTTTTTTCTATTTTTGTGTTGGGAATTTTCATAATACATTTTTTTTAAGTTCAAAAAAAAAAGTTCAAATTAGAAGGGAGAAAACAAGCATGACTTCCTGAAGTCAGAACGCGAAAGACAGATACCCAATACAAGAACATGTGATGACAGCACAACGAAGGGTATCAGTACAAGATTTCTGAATTTACTGAGAGCTTTTTCTAACAAGGGGTATGAGGATGCTACATATGAGGGATGGATATTAAATAACTTGGGCACTATAAGAGAAGTACATTAAAGGATATGTTAAATTTTGAAAGGAGGACATGGATGGAGAGAGAGAAGAGAATATTCTAAGTGGAGAACAAAAATATAGAGCAAAGGTCTGGAAAGGTGGGAACGTTGACCCACGGAACAAAGGGCAGCCCCATTTGGTGGAAGGGCAGAAGGACAGCCGGAGATGAGGGATCAGGTGGTTTAGGCCACACTGTGGAGACTTGCCAGCGCTAGGCTAAGGAGTTGATGTGGGAGATGATAAAAAGTCATAAATGGGTTGAATTCAAGGCAAGGAGGGTTACAAGCCTGGAAAAACCCAGTTGTGGAAGACGGTCCAGGCAGCAAGATGTGCCAATGACAGAAGGCAAAAGACCCCAGATTGGGGGTGGAACCTTTATGATTGGTCAGGTAAATAGGCTACTAAGAAACACAGAACAAGAAAAGTACACACACCTAGACAGGAAATTCTTTTTCACGTGTCTAACCAGATCATGTTCCAAACAATGCCACTTCAAACCCACAGTACTCTCAAATCACCTGCCCCACCCTTCTTTCCTATCACTCTCTGAGAAGGACCCCTCCTTCATTAGAGAAAACACAAGACACCAGAGAGAAGCCACCAACTGTCTATGAGATCTTGCTTTCACAGTCCACCCCCCTTTTCCAGGCTGATTTCCAGTTCCAATGCAGTTTAATAAATGACAATATTAGCCCTACATTGACTCTCCATTATCGTAACTTATACCAATGGTAATAACAATAATAATTATTACAGTATTAATGCTTTACACACAATTAAATTTAACCCTTACAACACGCTGGGGAGTAAGTGGTATCCCCTATTTTGCAGAAGTAGAAACCAAGGTTGGTTCAGAAAAACTACGTAATTTGCCAGATGTTGTACGGTTGGGATTTGAACTGGTGCAGCATGTAATCACTCTCCCACACTGTCTCTCTAAAAGTCTACCAACAGGAAAGGGGAAACTGTAATCTTTTCGATGATAAATCTAACAAATAATGTTGCGTGAAAAACGCATCTAGCATAGTAGCACAAATATACACTTATAAAACCTAAAACAAGAGAAACAATAACAAGTTCTGTTAAATAACATGCAAATGCGTAACAAAAGCATAAAGGCAATGCACAGAGGTGCTACATACCAAATTTAAGAACATGGTTTCCTCATGGGGTAAAAGGCAGGGGGAGGGAAAAATAATTCGAATAGGAAAGTATACCAAGAGATTTCAACTACATTTGTAATGTTTTATTTCTTAAGTTGGGTGGTAGATATTTGGAAGTTGCTTCTATTAAATTTTTTTTATACCTTTTTTTTTTTTTAAAGAAAGAATGGTGAAGATACAGAGTCCATTCCAATTTTAGACATTAGAATATGCCTGAAGGTCTACAAAGTTTCAAAGCACTGTTTCTGCCATCATGTGGCTCCTGAAGATATTACACACAGGCAATTTTCAGAATATGAAAGAAACTCAAGGGAGCACTTTTTAATTCTCAAGTAAAATAGCATATGAATTTAACACTCAGTGAAAGCCTGAGTGCCACTACTTGATATGTAAACAATATTAAAAATCTTATCCATTTTAAATACTGCTTAATAAAATAGAACACATAAAAAATTAAGCTAGGAAGCCCACTCAAAGGAAGATAATAATGAGAAAGTTAGTAGATATAAACAACAGGAGAAAAGAATTATGAATAAAAATAGATGGGTAGGGCTGGCTTTCAGCCAAAATTTATTTAATAAGTAAATGAGGACCTGTTTATAGCTTTCAAAACCGATAAGTAAATAAGTAGCAAGAATACAGTAAAAAGAAACCCTGCCCACATTATTAATAGCTTCACTTGTAGGATTTAGTATTTTTAATAACAAAATTTAGTAGAGAGATTACACCTCTTTTCTGAATATCCAAGTCAGAAAGAAATAAACCTAAAATTACACTGTAGTGAATATTACTAGATGTATAAAAATTCGTCCTTGTGTAAAATCATTTTCATACAAGTACCACTTAGGTGATGAAGAAGACACTAGACAACTGGCATGTTTAATTATGTTCTATTTAT